>NC_137852.1:16311875-17760000 GCF_948465745.1 Chenopodium album
TCAGTGATGTGTGCGGAATCCCAAGAGCCACTGCTGGTCTTCGACAATTCTGTCTCAAGAATCTGTATACAATGTTAATGGCTATTTTCTTAAAGAAAGATGATTCCTCTCTTGCTACTACACAAGTATTGCCTATCATGTATGCTACTCCAGATTGTCTTGCCTCCATAAGCTTTTTGACATTGACATTTGGGCCACTCGGCTCTACTTCTCTAAACCTTACTCTTCTCCCACCAACAGTAACAGCCCCACCCTCTGGAGCAGCATCCATATCAGCAATGTTGTTTGGAGATGTCAGTGTTTCGCTCTCATAGGGTCCATGTTGCAGGAACTCTGCTACCTCGTCAATTAGTTTAGACTCAAAGTCATAAGAGTCTCTAGTATCCTTGTATCCATACCTGAATGTAAATCAAATAATTATTTCATTTGTCAAGTTTCGTACTTACTCTACTACAAACTCTTACTCTAGTATATACTCATGCCATACAGAAAATGAGACGGGAAATATAACATACCTCACAGTGCAACGAAATATATGGAGTTCTGGAGGACCAACCCGACCAATCACAAGACGCTCATTAACAGGAACTCTGGGGATTAGAAGTGTTTCGATTGTCACGAAAATGAGGACTTGATGAAAAGCAGGGAAGTTTGCAACAAAATGAGAAAACATCGGTGGGACCCCAGAGGTGACATTAGAGTAAATCAAACCAATTCCAGGAACCCTGAGAACACCAAGGCTAGGACCAAGAGTCAAAAATCTGTCCAAGCCCACCTTGTTTTGATGCTCGAACACCTGTTTCTTCATAGTACCATACTTCCATAATGACATCAAACACAATATTACAAGAGAAGAAACCAAAGGGACCCAGCCTCCTTGATGTATCTTGATGAGACAGGCTGACATATATAAGAGCTCAATTGATCCGAAGAACAGCACAAAAAAGAGAGCCACAAGGACATGTTTTTTCCACACAGTCACTATAATGAGAAACATTAAGCATGTTGTTACAAACATTACAGTGATCACCGCCAGACCTGCATAAAATGATAACAAAATCCTTAAAACGCCAGAAAACCTCTGAACCTGAATAATTCATGATTTTCAAAGACTAACAGCATTTAATCTGAATATTGTCTGGTAGAAGATACCAATTAGTACATTGATACCTATCATTGAAGCATTTCTGGAAATTATTTTGGACAAAGTGAAAATAGAACATGAACTAGTAAGCAGTAATAGATAATTACAGAAAAAGAGGGATGAGGTGGTACCATAAGCATTGCCTATTTTATCTGTATCCCTAAAGCCCAAGACAACAGCCAGACAAAGCACCATCAATATCCAATTGGCCTCTGGTATGTAGATCCGGCCATATATATCGTCAGATGTATGCACCATTCTGACACGTGGAAAACACTTTAAGGCCCGACACTGACTTATGATGGAAAATGTCGCAGATATAATTGCTTGACTGGCAACAACAGTAGCAAGCGTAGCAATCACAAAAAAGGGCCAAAAAATGGACTCTGAACACAGCAGGCAAACAGAAGTAACATCAAATTACAGAAAACACTCATTGAAGAGCAAAAACTAAGAGATGATCATATTATATCTGTTATATTTACCAGAAAAAGAACAAGATAGTACAGAAAAGCAGCCTCAACAATGCAAAAAATAAAAATCTCATTTATTGATGAGTTATTAAATATTTTCTTTTAAAGCGTGCCGTAGAGCACTATTAACAGGATTAAAGGAGTATTTCATAAAGATACATAAACAATAGAAAGAAAAAACAAATGGTAGTTACACAGATTAACTCATCGTTCAAAAAGCAAATTATTCAGCACACTAAGTTGCTGATCATTAAATTAAAAAAATCTATTTTCCCAAATAAACATACCAGGTATTGCCTTGTAGAAACTACTCTGAAGATCTTCTCTATGCTTAGAAAGATAAGCAGCTTCACCCATATATGCAAGAACTAAACAAGGATAGACAAATCCGGAAAATGCAATCTGCCATTGTAACACATAAAAGCTACAGCTGAAAAATGAAGACTACCCTTTTCACGTAAAGAGCATTATGCAAATGGCATATAATTCAGTGTGTGAGAGTATATAAAACTAGGTTAGATCCCGTGCCATGCACGGTGATCAATAGTTATATTTATACTTATAGATTATTGGTATATAAATATTATTATAAATTAGTCGATTAATAACAAATTATGTGATAGGTTGATTTAATATTTGCGTTTCTGAATTGAAACATCTAATATAACACTAAAAAAAAATAGACAAAAAAAAAAAAAGCAATCTTTTTCTTATTGTAAAATAAGTCACAAATTATAAATTTTTGTTTATAATTGCCTTATTTTTTTTTTAGAAAGAGTTGTGAAATCTTTTTATTTTAGATATAATAATTACTACATTAATATGGAATATGTATAATATTATATTTTTGTAAATGATTTATTTCCTTAATTAATAAATTTTTTTAATTTAAAAAAAAAGTTAAGGACACACCAGGAGATGACATGTGTCATCGCTGGTGTGTCTTTTAGTATATAGTATTGACTTGGTTAAAATCCCGTGTAATGCACGGTTGCTAAATGATTTTGACAATAATATTTCAAAATATAAAGTATATAAAAGATATTCAGAAATATTGTGGTTATGTATATATGAAATATAATTGGTAATTTCGAAAGAAAATATCATAAGGTATAAATAGTTTACTTACAGATTTTGCCAAAAAAAAAATAAAATAAAATAAAAGAGAGAGATTCAAAAAAGGCGGGAAAATTTTTCATAAGATAATGACAAATGCCATGGAAGGATTTGCTTTTAGTATAGGTTAATAGATTACCCTCAAAGAGAGCTGAGAGAAGTGGCCAAGATCGGCAAACATTGCTTCTGCACCTGGTAAAAGCCGTAAAACCACAGGAAAGAATATGAAAACCCAGTCTAGCATACAACTCATTTTCCATATACAATTTCACAGGAACATTAGTTACTTTCATTAGTTCAGTAGTACCTGTAATACATAAGACAACACCCCCAAGTGAACTCCATCCCACTTTTCCTGTTACTTTGAAAAATTTGTAGACATAATAAGGTGAAACTGCATGAATGACCCCAGGATTCCAGTGAATTATATTGTATAACCCTACTCCACCAACACAGAGGAGCCAAGCAACAAGAATAGGAGCAAAAAGGAAGCCAACTTTGCTAGTCCCACAATGCTGAAGAGAAAAAATTCCCATCAAGATAATGCAGGCCACACCAAGAGTAAGATCTGATACATAAAAATAAAAATGAAGTAATTCAGAATGCTGTACATCATGTTGCCAACAACTCAGTGTCTTAAAATTGCAATAAAATAGTGATGTGAAAGATAGAACTCTTTAGAAGATTGAACTCTACAACTCATCAAATTTCAGTTTGTACAAAATACATGTATACATCTACTATGTAATTTAATCTCACGTGGCCTAAGCACGAGGCATTGAGTTAAAAACTAAAAAATCGTAGAAATACACGTATACTTACACTCATTTAAATGAGGAATCTTAACTTTTAGGCCAGAGACTGCAGATAGGACTGCAAAACAACAGAAGACATTGCAAATCATTCAATCATGAGTTGGTGAAAAACTCACAGATCCTTAAGCCTCTACCACATACCAGACATTGTTGGAGTGAGAATCCCATCACCAATTACCATGCTAGTCCCTAGAAGAACCACTAGAAAGAGGATAAGACGTGAGTAATAATGCTTCTCAAAAAATTCTTTAAGAGCCAGACTACTCCTGCTTTCCTTGCCAGAAGTCGCAGCTTCATAAGAAGGGTGTGCATACTTCACTTGAGACGGACAAAAAAAGCCCATTTTAGAAGATCGGCAAAGAAGCGAATACAAGGCAAAGGTTCCGCCTGCAAAGAATCAAAATGATTATAATCAGGAAATAGACGTCACTAGGCAATAATAAGCTAACAACTTACATAGGTAATATATTTTTAGCACCTTCTCCATTGTCATCGGCTGATAAAACAAAAACGATGTACTTGCAAAGAGGGATCAGAGTCAGTGTCCAGAAAACCATAGAGAGAATGCCAAAGATTTCAAGGTCTTCCTCATATAACTGCAATTTCCCAGAGAATGTACTCTTGTATACATATATAGGAGATGTGCTTAGATCACCATAGACAATCCCCAAACTCTGGTAGGCAAGACAAAACGTCTTCCGGTACATCTCCTGTAACCAGCACAGAAAATTTTGATTGACCATTTAAAGACAAAATTCAAAACAGGAAATTGATTGACAAAAATAAACTAAAAGACCCATCTCTAATTCAGCACCAATTAAAAGCTATGGACTAAAAAATGAGGAATAAAGACTTAAAGAGTAGAACCATGCCAACATGTTAATTGAATAAAAGGAACTAAACAGCCAAGATTGACCTAGAGATATAGGATATAGCACATACGTAAAGGCTACAAAAAGCAAAACCAACCTTCCTTTCCTTTGAACTGAGTACTAACCCTATCTATTAATCCAACTATCCGCGATTATTTAAGCAAATACTCGTGCAATCTTTTATAATTGAGGAACAAACACATCCAAAAGTTGGACAAGTAGTTAGACTACAGTTCCAGTTCTTAAGTCACAACTGTAGTCAACAAGAAAGACACCCTATTTTAGAAGCACAAAAGTAATGGTATAATACAACCTATGGAGCATGAATAGTATAAGCAAGTAACTATATATGAACAAGTGAAATTGTAAACTTCCACCACTACTATGATGGAGGTAAACTCCTCGCATCCACATTCACCTATCGCTCATCTCATACGAGGTTTTCAATTTAGCATATGTTATCGATTTGCACATAATTTTACATTCAATATCCCCACATGAATGTCCATGGTAAGCACATCAGCAGAACCAGTATTCAATACGTATTTTTCTTCATTAATTCCATTATACACTCATACCCACACGACCACACGGCAACACCTCTATGCAAATAAAAGTAAGAAGTAACATCCCACAATGTAATTGAATTACATGGATATGCAAATGACAAGATATATACAAATTCGTGTATAAAGTCACAATCGTATTCCATAATCTACGGCCTCATTGCCTCAAATGAAAAGAATGTTGCAGTTCAAAAGTGTATACCCAATATCTGTCGCGTACACTCAATCTGTAATATTTGGAGCTATTGATGAAACTACTACATTACAGAAGTATACCATCATTTATTCATTTTCCATAATTGGCATACAAACACGTTTGCAATTAAACGTTTCCATCAATAATTCCGTTACAAATAGGCTCAATTTCTCAATATTGCATCTAAATTATCCACTTTATTTCTAACAAACTTGCAAACATCATCAATTCAATTTTAAATTCTAATTTCAGAAAATTAACAATGCAAGCATCAAACATTTAAATAAAATCATACCCACAACCAAAAAAAAAAGAGAAGTATACTAAAAGATTACTCAAAAACACTAGATAAGTTCATAAATTTTGAATCAAACACTTGAAATTATAATATTTATGCATATAATAATAACCCCAAATCCAATCCCAAACAAAATAATTAAAAAAAAAAAAAAAAAAAAAACTTAAACAAACTTACAAGTCGAGATTGATGAGTTGATAATTCCATTGTACTTCTAACTCCAACGAAAAACCCCAGAAATTATGATCCTACTGAATTTAAAAAAAAAAACAAAAAACAAAAAACAAAAAACAAAAAACCAGCGAAAATCTTGAAGTGATGAAACTGTAGTATATAAAAGGAAGAAGTAGTACGGGATAGTACAGGCTGTAAATGAAAATGTAGGAAGAAAATTCAAAGTAAATATAAAGAAGAAGATTATTCTTTCTAAAATTGAAAAGATTCTTTTCAAAGAAATATGATGGATCTTTGAAACGTTTTAAGTCAAAAACTCCAGCAGTTTATTTTTCATTTTTTTCAAGAACAAAAATTAGAGAGAGAAAAAAAATATATTGGGAAAGGGGGTTGAAAGTGAGGGGGAAGTTTCAAAACAAATTATAAACAAGAGATAGGGATACTCTTGGGAGTTGGGTTGATCCAATTAAGTAGGAAAGTCAAGTGAGAGTTGGATTTTTGTTTGTGAGAAAGAAGAATTGGATTTTTGTTGAGAGGATATTCACATTTCTTTTTCTTTAGTGATGTCATGTGGTTGTAAATAAATAATGCAAATACTAATATGTGTCATTTCAATAATGGTTTTGTGTTATATGTTAAAATTTGTTTTTATGATGCATGGAATGAATTTTTAAAAAAAAAAAAATTAGGATACTTGTTTTTATTATGCCCTCGAGTTTATATTGTTAAGGCATTTTATGCTTAGATTGATTTTCTACTAGGTAATCTAGTAAGTATCCTTATGCATGAAGATAATCAATTCGATCATTGTGGTCGGACTCTATTATGAATTTCTGACCACATTTTCCATAGGGCCCTCTTATCTCTTCCTTCTTCAAACTCAGGTTATGGAAGAAGGAGAAGAAGGAATCGAGAACTAGGTATCAATAACAACTGGTTTTATTATGGGACAGCCCGGGTTCATTGATATTGTTGGTATAGTAGATGCTATCACACATACAATCATACTCAATTTGATGGAATTCTTTGATCTTAAAGAGGATCTTCTATAATTTCGCACGTGATGGGTTAATTCTTGGTTTCGTCCAGTCATTAACTTGATTACTTTTAGATAATAGTAGATAGAAAGAATAACCTTTTTTTTGTTTTGAAACAACAGTACAGTATTACTAATAAAGCTCAAAATGAAAGTTAATATAAGATAAAATTCGTTTAAATAAAATATAAAAAAAATTAAAACATAGTGGTGGTGCAATTAACTTATATTGATGATTTAATAACTTATATCAACAATCCAATAATTTAGAGCATCCTTGATGGTAATAAGGATGGAATTGCTTGCAATTTTGGAAAGTCTTTAGCTACTAGCCTTTTTTTTTTTTTTGGAGAGAAACGAATTAGTGCCTTTTATTAATCAATGGACAATTTGTCCATAAGAACATATGATGAAATATCCGCAATACAATGATTCTCCCACACTTGTTCAATCCCGAAGGGCACTAATCTAGCAAGGTGATGAGCGACAGAGATACCATCCCTTCTAACATGAGACCATGAAACATAATCAAGGTCTTTACAGAAAAAGAAAACATCATCTAAAATGGTATCTAAATCAAAGAAATAAGTAGCACAATTGGAAAGACGATCAATGACAATCTTACTATCCAATTCCACAATGACCTTTTTGAAACCATACCGTTGAGCAAGCTATACCCCAAAAGCGATGGCATTACATTCTACAATTTTAGGAGGCCATCTCCCTCTTCTTCTACATGTACCAACAACCAAAACATCACCAGCAGAGTTTCTAATCACAGCCCCTACTCCCACCCATCCTTCATCTTTCAAGCAAGCATCACAATTAACCTTAAAAAATCTGTAGGGGGGGATCAGGTCCGTAGAAGGCCATGTGCAAGGTGCCCCTTAGCACAGGGCCCCCAATTTAAAAGGGCCCAATTTTTTTTCCAATTATTATTAAAAAAAAAAAAAAAAAAAAAAAAAAAAAAAAAAAACTAAAATCTTGTTTATAACGCCAAAAGACAACAAGGAGGAAGGAGAAGCAACACTGCAACATTCACGCATTCAGCTTTCCCAATTCCCATTCAATCAACTCAACCTTCCATATTAATTTTCCCATGTTTCCAATTTTCTCCATAATTACATCAATCAACACTATGGAAAATAATATTGCATGTTTTCCCATTCAAAGAATTTCAACGGAAGAAAAAAAATAAACTCAGTCAAGAAATCAATTTCAATCTTCCGAATTTCTTGTAATCAAACGGTAATTATTTTCCCCTATATATGGGTTATCTTCCATTCAATTATCTTCATCTATCTATTCCCAATTGATACATTATACTTTATACAAAATCAAAAACGAATTGAAGGGTTAAAGCAATTTTTTTTTTGCTTTTGAGGGGAATGAATTGAAGCAATTGAAGCAATCGATTTTAGGTAAATTTTTTATTTTTGTTTTTAATTATTTCTGGGTTTGATAATTTCAATTGAAGCAATTTTTATTTCATTTTGTTTTTATTTTTCGGCCCTGCTTTGAATGCTTCGTGTCTTGTGGTAAATTTTTTATTTTTGATTTTTGTTTTTAATTAATTCTGGGTTTGATAATTTCAATTGATGAATTGAAGCAATTTTTATTTCATTTTTTTCTTAATTTTTCGGCCCTGCTCGTGTTGCAACAGAGATGTTAAGTGAGATTTTGTTCTATCTTTTATGTACAGCTTAACTAGAATTTTGCTCAAGATGTTTTAACTATTATGTACATCTTCTTTCTGTGATAATTCATGAACTCGTTAAGCAATCTTCATTGTTATTTTTGATTTTTTTTTAATGTCAATTGAAGCAATTTTTAATTTTTGATTTTGTTTATACTCTTCTGTATCTAAATATCTAAGCAATTTTATTTTTTTGATTTTTGAAGGTCCAAATTGGTCGTATTCTTTTGAACAAAGATTGAGAATCAACGTTATCGAGTAATTCGCCAATTCGTCCAGTTGAATGAAATAAAGCTTCTGCTTTCCAGGTTTTTTCAATCCATATATATGATACTGTATTTTTTTTTTTTTTTTTTGCGATTTTGAGATTATGCCTCCTAGAAAGTATGAATCTGGGTCTCAAAAGCGTAACAAAAAGAAAAAATTAGAAGTGTTAATTAATTCTCAAAAAGGTTCTCTTGATAAATTCGTTATAATAGAACCTCAAGTTCCTCTTGTTGAGCCCGTTGATGATGTCCCTCTTGAGAATAATAATGTTGATGTTGATGATATTAATAATGTTAATGTTGATCTTGTTAGTGATATGCCTATTGCGGAGAATGTTGATGATGTGGATAATATTTTTGATGATGTGCCTAGTGTTAATTGCAATGTTGACGATGTGCCTATTGAGAATGATAATAATGCTGAAAATATTGATGATATGCCTTTTGATAATGATAATGTTGATCACCGTGAAACTAGTTATGTGCCTAATATATATGATCCTAGAGTTTGGGATGGTCTTGATTCTAAAATGATTGATTTATTAGTGAAAAATGGTCCTAAAAGAGATAATTCTATTGTGAAAGGTCTTAAAGATAAATCTTCAAGACGATTTACGGCTAACTTGTATACTAGAGTTTTATCAAACGGTGAGAAATGTGATAGGGATTGGCTTGTTTATTCCAAAGAGCTTGATAAAGTCTATTGTTTTTGCTGTAAAATATTTAAAAAAGGGATGGGAAGAGGACAATTGACAAATGAAGGATTTTCAAATTGGGGGCATGTAGGCTTTAGACTTAAAGAGCATGAGACAAGCATAGATCATGTTAAGAATATGACTACTTGGTATGAATTGCGTCTTAGGTTTCAAAAGAATCAAACTATTGATAAGACGGCTCAAATGCTAATTGAAAAAGAAAAAGACCATTGGAAGAAAGAAATGCAAAGAATTATTTCAATTGTCAAATTTCTTGCCAAACATAATCTAGCCTTTCGTGGTTCAAATGGGAAACTATACCAAAAAAGTAATGGTAATTTTTTGGGCTTGATTGAAATGTTGGCCGAGTTTGACCCAATCATTCAAGAACATGTCAACCGTATTACTAATAATGATATTCACTTTCATTATTTAGGTCATACAATTCAAAACGAGTTAATACTTTTGCTTGGTTCTGCAATAAAAAATGAAATCATTAGAAAGATAAAGCAAGCAAAATATTTCTCGGTAATTCTTGATTGTGCTCCAGATGTTAGCCATCAAGAGCAAATGTCATTGATATGAAGATATGTGAATGTCTCTAATTATAATGTTTACATTGAGGAATCTTTCTTAGGATTTTTGAATGTAAATGATACAACTGGCCAAGGGCTTTTTGATGTTTGACAAAATGAATTGAAAAATCTTGATCTTGATATAATGGATGTGCGAGGACAAGGCTATGATAATGGATCTAATATGAAAGGAAAACATCAAGGAGCTCAAAGAAATTTTTGGATTTAAATTCTAATGCTTTTTATACTCCTTGTGGTTGTCATAGTTTAAACTTGACATTATGTGATATGGCTATGCAGTAAAGCTAGAGACTTTTTTGGAGTCATCCAACGTATATATACAATTTTTACAGCTTCTACTAAGAGATGGCAAATCTTGAAAGACAATGTAAAAGGACTAACTGTTAAGTCTTTGTCATCTACTCGTTGGGAAAGTCGTGTTGAAAGTGTTAAGGCTATTAGATTTCAAATGTCAGATATACGAGAAGCTTTACTTCAAGTAGCCGATAGCAATGATAAGGATTACAATATAAAGAGTGAAGCTAAATCCTTAGCAAATAATGAGCTTGGTGATTTTGAGTTTTTAATTGCAATAGTAATTTGGTATGAAATACTATTTGCAATTAATTTAGTAAGCAAGCTATTACAATCAAAGGATATGCTTATTGATGTGGCTATAAAAAAAATAAGAGAGTTGATTTCTTTTTTTGAGGGGTATAGAGAACCTGGTTTTTATGATGCTTTGAGTAAGGCTAAGGAAATTGCTATTGAAATGGATATTGATCCTATATTTCCCCAAAAGCGTGAAATTAAAAGAAAAAAACATTTTGATGAGAATCCAAGCACTTCATCAAATGCTCCTCTATCACCAGAAGAATCATTTAGAGTTGATTACTTTCTTTATATTGTCGATCTAGCTATTAGTTCTCTTTATAAAAGATTTGAGCAATTTGAGGAATATGAAAATATTTTTGGTTTCTTATTCACTCCTCAAAGGATGAAGTCATTGGATGATTTAAGTTTGAAATCCTCTTGTTTGAAATTTGAAAATGCACTTATGTCTAATGAAAAATCAGATATCGATGGGAATGAATTATTTGTGGAGTTGAAGTTGATTAAAGAAATTTTGCACAATGACATAAAAGGACCTTTTGATATTTTGATATTTTTGAATGATGAGGGTTGTTTTCCTAATGCTACTATTGCATATAGAATTTTGTTGACTATTCCTATGACAGTTGCAACTGCAGAAAGGAGTTTTTCATAGTTAAAGCTGTTGAAGTCATATCTTCGTTCTACGATGCTACAAGAAAGACTTAATGGATTGGCGATGATAGCAATTGAGAATGATATTCTAGAGAAAGTGGAATATGAAGACTTGATTGATGATTTTGCCTCAAAGAGCGTTAGAAGAATATCACTTTTCAAATAAATAGAAGATAATATAGCTTAAGTTGATCTGAGCCTTGAGTTGTATTTAGTTACTATTATCAACATGAATAAAATATTCGAATTTAATTTTGCGTAATTGAATATGTCATTGTTATATGGAAGCATTTTTATTTTGCAATGTATATATAGGAAAATTGTGCATTACCAAAATTATAGATTAAAAAAAATGTATAATTTTAACATTATTAAGGGCCCCTTTTTCGATTTGGAATAAGGCCCCCAAAATCAATGCTACGGCCCTAGGGGGGATCCACACCTTCGAGCTGCGCTTGAAATTCTTGGTGGCTACACTATAAATCTTTGCTACATATTTACCACAATCATCAACGATCCTCTTCACACGATCACGAACAACCATATAGGGAACATCATTATTGCAGAAAATTTCTCATTTCTCCGGCTCCAAAGAAACCACAATAGCGACACACTAGTAAGCCTTTTTGTAGACACCCATTTGTGTCTCCCCAAAACCAAACCCAGTGATGAATGCCTTTCACGTCGAACCATAATCGAATGAGGTGAAAGTGTGGAAAAGTCAAGTGTTGCGGTTTAGTTTTATTTAAAATTCTCTTCTCTCTGTTTTCGAAAATAACTCTATTTATTTAAAAATAGCCAATCAGTTTAGTTTGGTCCATAATTAAGGTCCAATAATAGTGTAGTTGGATAGGGCTCGAAGAGACCTTTCCAACGATATATTATAGGCCCAATTCCGATGAATATTGGGGAAGTTATGGCCAAAATACTAAACTGGGCCCGGTTAATTATTTACATACGGCCCAATGATCTAGAGGAGGACCCAATGTTAATTATTATTCCTAAAATTATTAGGATTAATTATAAGTTTCTAGAAGTTTCTAGAAGGTTCCTTTTAATTCTAATATTATTAGATTTAATAATTATTTATTTTAAGGTGGATTTTTATTTGGAATAAAATAGTATTATTATTGTTTTAATATCATTATTATTATTATTAATTTCTTTAAAAAAAACACGTTTTTATCTTCTGTACGGATTCCGTAGATCAAGTTGATTAAAGATCGGATTCCGCGTGGAAAAGCGCGTCTAAGTCAGACTGTCGCCAAACGACAAGGCTGTCGCCTCGCGACAGACCCTGTCGCATCGCGACAGAGTGAATTCCTGGCGACAGCGTGTAGTTTTATTCCTTATCAAATTCCATACTTTTCCGGATTATTTCCTTATAAATAGGGTCCTCGACCTCTGTTTTTATTCATCAACACTCATTCAAAATCACCCAATTCTCTCTATTCTCTCTTGAGCAATATATGCTTTCTTTCTCTCTCTCTTTCTAAACCAACCTTTTTATTAAACAATATAACGCTTTCACAAGATTTAGAATCACCTAGCCAAGTTCGAAGTTGCCTTCGCCCTAGACGTGCAAGGTTTGATATTTTCTGAGGGTTTGGTCCAAATCTAGTTAAAATTTTATTTAATTTGATTATTTGATTTAATTCTTTAATTATTCTTTATTATTTTCATTGAAGTTTACTAACTTGTGTATTTTGTTATTAGAAAGAGGTACGAGGCTTCAAAGTAAGTAGATTAGCTTACTCCCTATTTCTTTCACAATGTAGAAAGCATGTTTATCATTGTATTTAATTCCTAGTATCATGTTAGGATGTTTTTATGCTTTCTAGTATCATGTTTAGGATGCTCTTTATTATTTCTAATATCATGTTAGCATGTTAGTACCATGTTAGGTATAAATCTTTGATCTTTATTGTTTAGTGACATGCTAGGATTTGTTATTAATCTTGTTAGTATCATGCCTAGGATCTTGCTATTATTAAGCTTTATTATTAACATGATCATGATTATTATTATGTTGCTTGATATATATTTTATTGTTATTGCTTGATCACACCTTTTATGCATGTTTAAAGGGAATTGGTACTTGAAATCACGTTTAATAAGACAATTAATAATTTGGTTTAGGCTAATGTGATTTTAATTCAAGTGATCGCCAATAATAGTTTTATTTGTGCATTAATATTCAACCAACATAGATTAAACATGTTAGGTTTAATATAATGTTTGTATGTTATTCGAAAAGCGCTCATGAATACGAGCAGAACAAAGTAGAGGCCTATTTTATAGGGCGGGTCCTTTCTTTTGTAGATTGGATTCGTACCTTCATCCCCGAACCCTATTTGGTTCAAGACCTTATGGAGTTGATGGTCCTTTTGGATTGTCTTTTGGGTTTACAAGTTCCTAAAACTTGTTGGCGACTCTTTTGCTCTCTTTTTCTTCCCTTTGGAACGCCACCATACTTTAGTGTATGATCACAGTGGGGTTCAAGCTTGGGATCATCATGCTTGAAATATTCCCTACACTTTTGCAAGAGCTTACTTTGCCCCAATCTACCAGCACCTCTTTAAAGTCTGCTGACGGGTCTTCAACAACCAAATCAGCGCATTCACACTCCCTCCATACATCACGGACTGCTGGGTGACAGGCTAAAGTCGTATCACCTAATCAAAAATAATTACCTAAGTCCACTAGCTTATGCAGATAGGGAAGTAGGGTCGAATCCACAGGGAAACAAGTCTTTCTACTCCTAATTAATTATTATAATCTAAATTATTAAAGTAACCAATATTTTTGTGAATAAAAGTCTATACTACGAAGAATATAAGTAGGGAGAATAAAGGATAGAGAAAAATCAATGAATTAAATACCTAGGGCATAGGTTCACCAATAAATAGTACTCCAGGGTAAAACATAATAATCAATCATCAATGCATCAATTAACCAGATTATAAAGGGCTTTCGCTACGTATTACAATCACAGAATTAATCTACCGGTATTAAATCTCATCTCTCGAATCTCGACTTAACCATTTATAAATTAACCTGCCTATTGAAACTAGACCTAAACATCAATTCTCATCTCTCGAATCTCGAATCAATATTGTCAAACTCATGCATAAAAGATCAGGCCTAATCTAGTCACAGAGCATTAAATCAATCAATAGGAAATTAATATAGCATTGATAATTAACAACAATAAATTACCCCTTCATATTATTTATGGATCCCCATAAACCCTAGAAAGAGAACTACTTACACATAATTAAATCTAAACTAATCAAAGCAATAAAAGAAGACATGATAGAAGAAAGAAAATAAATAACCGAAATTAAACCAAGAGTTGTAGAGAGAGAAACAAGAGAGAAAATAATACTAAGAGTTTAATTAAGAGGAGAGAGAAAAGTTAGAGAGAGAAAGAGAAAAGAAAACTAAATTAAAAGAAACTAAAACTAATAATAAACACAACTAAACTAAAACTACTACTACAAACTCCCTCACTCCAAGCTACGTAACAACCCCCCCTTTTATAGGAAAAGAGTTTGATTCCAAGTCAAACTCTAATTCCACTAGCTAGGATATTATCAAAGTTGCGTAATTTAGGAGCAAGGCTATTAAAAGCCGAAAATCGACACCAGCGAATTAGCCCAAGGAGTTTGCGGGCCCAATAGCAATTAGAAGCCTCATGTTGAAGATGTCCGCCTGCAGCAACTCTTGCACTTGGGCTTTAGAGTTTCTAAGTCCAAATTCCTTCACTTGTTGATCCGTATTTATTGTTACAAATTTGGACCTTATCCACTTAATCGAGCTCTTAATCACCGAACTAAATTTCTTTAACTCGATCTTGAGCTTTAATATTCGGTCATAAAATACGATTTAACTCCAATATCTTTGTAGTGGCTCAATAAGCTCGGGAATTGTCATAAATCTGCAAATTCCTACAAAATAATACCAACTCTACAAAGACACTAGAAAACGTATATTAGTAATAAAAATAGCTCCGTAGAGCTCAAATAAGCACAAATATGACCGTGGGACGGGGAATAAAAATATATATAAATTAGACTTATCACTGGGCAAAGGAAAAGCGCATGGTTAATTGATTTCGTGCAATCTCCACATTATGGGCAGCCATCCGTAGTGATCAAGTGTCTCTGGTGCAGTAGCTCATGAGTTGGTAAGGAACTGTATACAACCTCCATATAAAAAGCTTCACTTTCGGAATAGTCTCCAAGCCCCAAATGTCAACCCATACCTTGTCAAAAGTATCAAGTTTACAAGATTTCCCAAGCATATAGGCTGTTTTTACAGAATAGTTCCCATCTTTCTTGAACGCCCACGTAAGACAATCTTTTGGAGCTCGACAACTCAAAGGGATTGCCATTATAGAGTCAACATCTCTCTTACTCAGATTTGCAGCAAGCAGGTTGTAATTTCATTCATGATTCTCACTGTCAATCAAGTCCTTTACCCAGGTAATTCCTTCGACATTCGGAGTTTGCGAGAATTTGCCCTTATCATCAGCTACCCATGGGTTAGTGAAAGCTTTGATCATCGAACCATCTCCTACACGCCATATTAACCCTTCCTTGACAAGCGATTCATAACCCCATATTCCTCTCCATGAATAACTTTTATTTTGACCAAGGGTCGCATTTAAAAAATCCCCATGGGGATAATACTTCCCTTTCATAACACGGCTAAACAAAGTATCCGGATGAGAAATTAATCTCCATGCTTGCATCCTTATGAAAGCTTCGTAAAAAAACCCCCATGTCTCTAAAGCCCAAACCTCCGAGACATTTAGGTTCACACATCGATTCCCAACTTCTCCAATGAACCTTTCGAACAGCGTTCGAATGCCCCCACCAAGATCTTGCTATCATGGATTTGATCTCATCAATTACAGTGGCTGGGAGTTTATACACTCCCATAATGTAGGTAGGAATAGCTTGTATTACAGATTTCACAAGGACTTTTTTCCCGGCTCAAGAAAGTAGTTTCTCCTTCCACCCAATTGAGTTTCTTCCAAATTCTATCTTTTAGAGCTACAAACATTAACCTCTTCGACCTCCCTAAATTCGTCGGAATACCCAAGTACTTATAGCCGTAAGCATACGGGCATACGACACCTCCGCCCAGTTCAAGTTACCTACCTGCCCCAAATCACTGAGGTAAACAAGTAACCCGATAGCGAAACGCTCTCCCCGATCACTCAGGAGAGTGACGGAGATAACGTGGGCAATGTATATCTGAGCCAGCTGCTCAGGTGTACACTGCCGGTCAACCTCGTCAGCCGACAACTCGTCGGCAAGAACCAAGTGCGGACAAGACTGAGCATATGCGTGAAGGACCGCCGTCACACGGTCCCCCACGAGATCACTCAATCTCGCGTCTGACCCCGTTACAACCCCTACAACTACGGGCTCGCCTACAAAAGGAAAACCCGTAATCATAGAGAAGTCGTAAGGGGTAACCTTCATCTCTCCCCACGGAAAGTGAAAAGTGTTGGTGGAATCCCACCTAAACTCCAGCAATCCGTGGAGGAAAGCTGACGAAGCAGCTTGACTCGATAAATCCCGAAGAGCCGCCAGCGGGTGACTGATCCCTGAAAGCTCCACGATCCCCTTTACCACCTCGGGTAAGCTCTCAAAACGAGTCCGCAAGTCGGCAGAGCCGTATAGACGCATGCTAGACTTGCTCTAAGAAAAAGTCAAAAACGACAAAAAAAAAAAAAGAAGACGCAAGAAACTCACGATGCCATGCCATCCTCTAACCGAGACATGATGGTCTAGGTCCCACTTAAGGACCCTAGAGTCCTAGTTGGGAGGAGCCTCCCAAATCACATCCTCCTGGCGACGTCGATCGGCTACGACGCATTGCTCTTGAACTTCCTCACGAGGACGGGTCATTCTCTTCCGAGGGCGAGCTACCTCGTCAAGACCTACTAGAATCTCCTCAGCATCGACGAATGTAGGTGTAATCCCCCATGATTTTTTAATTATAATAATTATATTTTATTATTAATTATATGATTATTTTACGATAATTGTATAATTTTATAAATATTTCGAAAATAATAAATTAGTTTTAAGCTATTTAGCCACTACTAACTATTGGCAATAATCCTTTTACCCATACAAACTAAGAGTCTAGTCCAAGTAACCTCAAAGCCCAACCTTACACCACATGTTGTTTTTTAAGCTTTGGTAAATATTTGGGCCTAAACAAGTTATCCTAATTATATTTGGATTAGGATACCCTCAAACCCAATTCTTATTAATCATACCCACCTTATTTTCCCCTCACTTCTCTCCCCTTCTTTCACGTGAAATCAACAAAAAAATAAAAACCCCCAATACTTCCTTCTCCTCCTTCACGCATACAACAACAATAAAAAAAAAATCACTCTGCTTGCTTGCTGCTGCTGCTGCCACCGAGAGCAGCCCTGCTGCACCGCCCTACCCTACTCCGGCGACCACCATGGCTCACCCACGACCACCAGTTCGCCCCCTTCTATCTCCTTCTTCTTTTTCTTTTGTCAATTTATTTCAAGATTCAATCTTTATTAAGTTTTTAATTATTAGTATTATGATTTGAATATGCATATGAATTGTAAAAGACTACAAATTTATGAGTTATACTATGTTTAATTTATTGAATAAATTTTCAGATTTGTTTAATTTAGAAAATTAGGGTTTAAACCTTGATTTTTCATGATTTTAGGGTTTTTATGAACAATTGATTTAGGTCTTTTATAGTAATGATGTTTTGAAATTTAGGTGATTATAAATAATGATTAGTTTAACTTAATTCCAGATTATTTTGAACATGTAAATTCGTGTTTTAATTTTCAGATTTCATTCGTTAATATTAATCCCGTTTTAATCCGAACAAGTTCTGAACTCATCCGATTTTGATAAAAAAAACGTAGTGTTTTTCATGTGGAAACAACGTTTTAAGAAAGACTCAGGACCTTTGGTAGTGAGCACCACCCTCTCGTGGCCAAATTCATCCTCTAAATATGATTTTCGGGCAGTTTTTTATTTTTAACGAAGTTTTTTTTATGCTTAAAATTTTATCCTTGAGTTTGCTTAATAAATTAATTATGTTTAAAGTTAATTAAGCATAAAAATATGTTTTATTGAAGTTTCAAGAGGTTTTTTTTTATCATATTATATTGTTGGAAATTACTTGGGTTAGTAATATCAATTGTTGGTGGTTTTTTTTTTAGGAAGTGATTATTTCCTAAGACACTTTTGATTGAGTATTAAAGTGATGTTTTGATAAAGTTTTGAAGGGATTTTATTTAATCTAAAGTGCTGGAAATAGTTTCTAAGTACTACTTTTAATGTTTTATAAAGAGGGTTTAATTAACCTTTAAAAAGGGAGATTATTAGGGGTTTTTAAATAATTTTCAGATTTTTTTTATTAAACTTTAAACTTGCTGTAATTTCATGTATAAGAGTGTATTTTAAGGTTTTTATGAAGAAAATTTAAAGAATTTAAATAAACCTTTAATTTTAACTTAAGGAAAGGTTTTAAAGTGTTATTTGATTTGGATTTCGAAGGTTTTAAAGTAAGTTAGTATTGCTGTAAGTTTGATTGATTGGGTATTGATTGAGGTGTTATTGTTTGGTTTAGGAGAGGAGTTTATTGAAGGTGATTTCTAGATAGTAAAGTGGCATACCAATTCGTTTATTCAAGGTACGTACGAGCTACGAAACCTTTCCTTTGGAAGCATGTTTAGGAATGAAACGGGAACTAAGTATCATGTATAGAGAAGACTGGGAATAATTGTTTGGTTATACATTATGATTTCTGAATGATGTGCACTATTTTACTTGGCAAATATTATTTATGCATTAACTTTGCAAGGTGCGATTAGAGGCAAAGGTATGTAAGTATGTGGAATGATTTATTCATTACACATTCATGATTATTGAAATAGGATGAGTAAAGGAAGAATTCAAGTCTTATAAGACGAGGTTAAGGTTTTGGGGTGCCTTATGCACTCAAGGTGTTTATACACCGAGGTAGTTAAAGGAATAAATAATAAATGTTGCTCATTACTAATAAATCAAGAATTGAAATTGGAAAGTTGTTTTACTTGATTGAATTTACTATGAATTGATTGTGTTGTTTGCATATGAGTCATCACCGAGTCTAAACCTGTAAATCACGTAAAGTGCAAGATGGATGAGCAATAAAACTCTAGAATGGTGCACATCTAGAGTAATGACAATCAGGGGTTGGGGTACATGGGTTATTAGCCGTGTACTTTTCTCGAGGCCGTCTAATCTACGAGTCTCTTATTTCAATTATTTTTCTTAAAACTAGGAGTTAGGTGAGATCTCATACTAACTACGGTCACGGAGTCGCGCCCGTGGTCGTTGGATGTTTATTGATGTTTCCGAAAGGAGGCATGGGGTTTTTCTTTATTGATGTTCCAAATGCTACATGGGTTGGACAACCTTGTCTATTGCTAAATCCAATGAATAAATTGAAATGAATTAGCTATTATTATCTAGTCAAGTCTTAGTATTATAAATAGTTGAGTCATGTGTCAAGTCTATAAACTAATGATGCGTGATGATTGATTATTAGTAGCATGTTAAGGATTTCTTTTATGTTTTGCAGCTTGTATGTACTCAGCTTTGCTGATTGCGTGCTTTTGTGTGTGTTTTTCTTTGGTCATGGCCTTCGCCTTTCAATGACCCTGTGACGATCCAATTTTTACACTTGTAATATTGGGGAGCAGTTTAACCACAGATTCTTACACATGCAGCATTCACATCAGGGTTGTGGGATTTTGAGTGGAGAGTTGGGTATTGTTCGTAGTTTATTTCTTTTTGCAAGTTTGAATTTATTTAAACTCTAGTTTTATTTATTTACTACGTTTGTTGGGTTTTGAATAAGGGCCTTAATGGTTCCAGCTTGTATCACTTAAGTTGGTTTTATTTGTTGGTTTTGAAACTTATTTATAACTGATTTTGTTTTTCGGCTGCTAATATTTTATATAGCCTTAACGTTTAAACACGTGGCGGTAGCACGCCAGTAATTCTCTTGGATTTTGTTCAGGGTATTTACAGGTTTTAAGAGAGAATTATTGGGGTGTTACAGTAGGCGAGTCCATGCTATGACAAATAAGGTTTCTCTATAAGTTTATTTTCTAAACTAAGCTAATAAAACATGTTCTAGATCCATTTTGGCAGCATAACAGCTGCCGATAGGGCAGAACACAAAAATCGAATGCCACCCATACTTGGGGGCTACGATACCTGTAGTCAAACTCAGTATATAGGGGCTATTAACACCCACAAAAGCCATCCTATACCAGTTTCAACTAAGCATTCAAGGGATTGTATTTCAAAATCTCAAAGAATCAACTATTCCTCGGCGAATAACAATAGCATTAACACAATTATCGTCTACCAAACAATCTTGAAGTTCGAATATGGCAAAAATAGGCTAAGTATACACTTCGCGCTAATTTTTTCGGATTCAAATTTTCAAAATATTAGTTATGAAAGTGAAGCTAGTTCTAGTATTACAAGTACTTCATAATTGACAAGTATAACCAAAATTAGCAAACAAAATAACAAAATTCAAACCAAATTCGAGTAGAATTGCAAAAAGACGCACTCAAACGAAGAAATGCTCATACAAGGTTCAATACTTAACCATTTTTCATGAAATTTGTTGCAAAACACTCCTTAAACATAGCATAAAACATAGAGCAAACAATTTCAAGAATAATAGGATGAATAAAAAACCCCCAAATTCGAAATTTGGGGTTTAACGATTCGAAAATCGTCCAAATTCTGCCAAAAAGATCAAGTTTTAGCAAAAAACTTACATTGGATTGTGGCAAATATGAATTAAGGATGAAATTTTCTTCCTTTAGCTTCGAAAATCGCAAGAAACCGAGTTCTTTAGAGAGAGAAAGAAGCGAAAACAGATGAAGGAAGGAGAGAGAAAGCGAAATGAAAAATCGCGTTTTGCGATTTTCTTTTTGCTGAACTGAGTGTCGCGCGCAACTGAATTAGTTGCGCGTGACAGATCAGCGTAACTCAAAAAGATGCGCGCGCCTGGCCAGCGCAACCTACTGAGTTGCGCGCGGAGACTGATCACTAAAATGACCGGTATCTAGATTTTGATCCGTTTTATCATTTTTTCAACAGTTTTTGCTCGTTATTAGACGTAATGGCGCGCAAATTATCAAAATCCTTTTTAATTGCTTTGCAATTTGTAGTTTATTTTCTTCTTTGATGGTTTTTTGCATCATATTCCATGCACACCGTGCTTTGTGCCTTCCCCAAGCATATGTTTTGAACGTTTTTCGTAAGAGTGCCTTAAGATGTTCCGTGGTGGCGCTTTACGTAAAAGCACCCATAGACAGGTTTGTCCTTTTACTGTACTGACGT
The DNA here is from genome assembly GCF_948465745.1 of Chenopodium album. Classification (NCBI taxonomy): domain Eukaryota; kingdom Viridiplantae; phylum Streptophyta; class Magnoliopsida; order Caryophyllales; family Amaranthaceae; genus Chenopodium; species Chenopodium album. Next base: position 16,333,503 of record NC_137852.1, read on the forward strand.
TACAAATGTCTGGGTTTTCTTCTTTTTTCACGTCCAAAGCAAAAAAGGAAGGCGTTTTCATGTAACGTAAAAATGCAAATGGCGTATCGTACGACGCAAAATTGTACGGCGTAGGTGTTGCGTAAAATTTCACTTCAGCCTAAGCTTTGCGTGATCTACCTCTCAAAACTAAAAGGTAAAGAATCACTGTAGGCGTTAGCTCATGAGTCGACAGGCACGCCGAACCATCAGGAACAGGCACTTCTTGAATGAAAGCAAATACGGTAGTTAGTGGGCTTATTAACTTACTAGACAATTAGGGTGTCGAATCATCCCCTGTACAAAGAAGCGATGAGACGATGTCGTGCTTATGTAGTCACGTGCCCCTAGCTCTGAGACACGTGTACTCATCTTGTGGACAAAACTACTGAGAGATCAGAGTTGCTGACTTTCTTCCCTCTCACTGGATTTGGATATATGCCTCCAGTCCTGAGACATGTATTTCTATGTTGTGGACATCCAACTCGAATACCGAAAACCCCTTTTCATCTTTTTAATTTGTTAAAGTCAGGCTAAAGTTTCAATGACATATTGAGGGACTTTAGACCAATGATGACATGATTGAGAGGAAATCATCCCCTTTTATTATTTTTAAAAACCGATCTCTTCTCATGACTTGACATTATCACCAAGAACACCTTTACTTGTAAAATCGTTCTACGATTGCAAAGGATCAATATAGATTCTTTAGCGCGTTAAGACTAGGAAAAACTTTTTCTAGCCTTAATAGCTACTTGTTTCAAACACATAGCGAACCAAGGATTGTTTCGACATCCTTAAACATTACTGAAAGATTCTCTATCCTTAGAGAACTTCGCAGAATGAGTCTCAGATTTATTTCCTTGACTACTGACAAGGGAATAATCGCGTCGTTAGACGACTACACCTAAATCAAATACAATTTATAACACTCAACTTAACCTAATACGAGTATATGGCAAGAAGAGGGGTCGAACCACAGGGAATAGATAAACACTACCAAATGCTATCAACAACTAAGCTAGTCTGGAATAAGGGAAGTAAACTAAATCTAAACACACTAAGCTAGAAGTAAAACACCGAGGGAAATGGTCTAGGAATAGCAATCACTCAAGCATAAACAAAGGCATAGAAGTTGAATTAATTATGAACTAAACATGCTCAAATATCGAGGTAAGGTCCAACCAAGCCACCTTCCGAGGTTCATTGGCTTCTCCTAACATAGCCTCTATGCTTCCACATTAGAACCATATACTAGGAGATACTATCAAATAACAATTGATATAAATGAACTTAGCTAAGTCAACTTCCGTTTCATGTTAGCAAAGATTCACTCCCAATCAACTAACAACATGCATTTTGCAAGTAGATTGAAGAATATCAAGCATATAAAGACTTTAATCACAAATAAATCAATTCTAAACCTAGAACATGCTCAAGATCCAACTACACCACAACCATCCCCTTAATGGGAAATTACTCACTAATCATGATAATAAGAAGATTAATCAACAAATAATCAAGAATCAACAAGCAATAACAACAACAAAAATAATAGTAAAAAAAAAGAAATAAAAATAGAGGAGAGAGAGTTAGAGATTCTCATTGATTGAAGATAAAAATCTATAGAAAAGATGATCAATTTCTTCTTCAAAATCCAAGTTCAACAATGGTGAAACCCTCACTTTCTCTCTCTAAACTACCTTAATCCTAAGCTAAACCTAGAGAGAGAAGCTCTCCTAAAAACTAATTAGAGAGTAGAATAATAGCTAAAATGTTCTCCCCCTTTAATTACCCCCAAAAATGGGTATTTATACTAACTTAATAAAACTAGGAAAAATAGAAAAATAAAAGAAGGAAATAAATAAAGAAAGAAAAGGAAATAAAAAGAAAATAAAAGAGAAGAGAAATAAAAGAGAAAGAAATAAGAAAAGGAAAAGGAAAAGAAATAAAAAATAAAAGAAAAAGAAAAATAAACCCACAAATCCCCCAAAAACCATCAGACCCCTATATTCCTCTTCTTCGATATTTGGCTGCTCTGATTTCTGATCAACACACCACCATCATCACCGTTCGATCATCGCCATTCTTCATCAAATCACAACCATTCAACATCTGCATATCATTGAGCATAAATCAAGGCTGTTGATCTTCATTAATAATCACGTGCAAAGCTCGTGATATGGTTCAAATTGAACCCAGAAATGCGCGCTCGCGAAGACATCGCGCATAGGTCGCGCAAATGCTACTGTATCATTCTGTTTTTTGGAGTCCAATTGTGTGCGCCTTCTGACAGGGCTACGCGCATGCGAAGCTCCAGTCAAATTGGAGCTAAATTGCGAATTGCGAATTGGTGGAGGTGAGTTGCTCGGAGATGGTGCGAATTGGTGGATGCGGTGAATGGGTGTAGGAATGCGTGAGTGAGGATCGGTGTGATTGGAGGCGGAGTCGTGTTTGTGAGGTGAGGGAGCAGGGGAATTGACGAATTGTTGTTGTTGTTGCAGATTGCTGTTCGTGAAAAGGGGAAGCAGGGATGTTGCGAGGTGGTTTGAGGAGCTGCTGTTGGTGTGATAATAGGGGATTAACAGGCGTTGTTTGGTGGTCTGTTATGGCGCAATTGCTGCACCAATTAAGGGGTGAGTGCGCTGATTGCTTGGTTGGACGCGGATGTTGTGGGATTAGTGGGTTGTTGTTGTTGTGGGTAGCGCGGTGATGGTGGCAGCAGGTGTTGACTGGAGATGCGGGGTTGGTGTTTGTAGATGTAAGGACGGAGCAGGGGAGTTTGGTGTTTTGGTGTGGTGGAGGTTAAGGTGAAACGTGGGGTGTAGGATAAGGGGCAGCAACAAGTAGCAGGACAGCTTAACGTCAAGAGTATGCTTACACTTGAGCTTTGAACCTCGAACAATAATAACTTGACACTCGAACCTCAATCCGAACGCAAACCTACACACACAAAGAAAACCAATGAGAGGATCGGGACATAAAATAAAATAAATAAAAGGAAATTAAATAAAGGACGAAATAAAACAAAACCACGACAAATAGAATAAAATAAATAAAATAGAATTAAATAAAATGAAATAGAAAATGAGAGACATAAAACTAAACTAAAAAAAAAATTAAAACTACGCAAGCAAATAAAATAAAATAAAATACGAAAATAGACTAAAACTAATAAAATAAAGAAAATAAACTAAAACGCTCCAAAATTACCAAAATAAACTAGAAACTTTATTAAGAGAAAACAAGAGAATAAAAGGAAAATAAGAGAAAATAAACACGGAAAAGACTCTAAAACTACTCCTTAAGAGTGACATAAATGTCACTCATCAACTACTTTGATCATCATCTATTCTAGACTCGATCAAAGTGGGGGCTAACTGTAGACATCTACTTTTGGCCTTCTGTCCCGACAGGAAGTGCAATGACGATAAATAAAACCATCTTCATGTTGGATTTGATGAGTGTCATTTATGGCACTCATTTGGCTTCTTTTGGGATGATTTTTATGCTATTTTATAGCTCTTTTCCTTAGTTTTCCTTAGTTTAGTTCTTTATTTCGCTAGTTTGTGCTTTCCGTAGTTAGTTTCCTTGTTTTGTACATTTCTTTGTTTATTTGTTCTTTTTCCCTCTTATTTGTTTGTTTTCAGGTTATGATCGTGTTTCTAAGGATTCCCGAGCCTTCCTCTCACATTTCTCATCAATTTGGATGCCTCATGTTCGCCTTTTAGAGCTTCAAGTTTGAAGGAATGCAAGGAGCAAGTCAAGAGATCGGTGCACGTATGCAAGGAGCTTCAATTACGATTGATGCTTCGCCTATGAGAATCAAAACAGTAGAAAATCCACTAATTAATCTGGAACATGATGAGAACGATGAAGATTTGTGGGGCTTTAATCAAGAGGTCTCCTTGATAGAGGAAGATGAAAGGACCCCTCTTCACTATGACCTCCACTCAAACATGGTGACCAATGCTATCTTAAGAAAACAAGGACACTTCCCTGGAATGACTCTAGGAAAGAAGAAAGAGATAGCCAAGCATATGGGAATACCTGGCCTCCCTAAGTTAGATACTTTCGGACTTGGTTTCGAACCAACTCTCGAAGATCTAAAGCGAGCCCAGGAAAAATCAAAGGCACGTAGGAACGCTCGCACACAAAAGAAAGTAATACCAATGGATCAATACCCTCTTACCTTAAATGGACAGTTTATAAGATAGGGGAGAGGATTATCCATGTTATGAATTCCCGGAACCCTTCGTTGTAAATGGCATAAGACAACCTGGGTTCGAAATATTCTTATATTGTTGCTTTCTAGATGAGATCCCCACTCCTAGATATAAGGAGAAAGCACCTCCATGCTTTGACTTCAATGTCATGGGACTCCTCTTTGGGCGAGAAAAGAATGAGCCAAGATATGTAGAAGATAATTCTTCACTCATTCAAACGGTCCTACAAAGTGAGAACTTTGACCCTTCAAAGCTCATCACTCCAGTGGAAGATCTAGTGCGAGGATGGCGCAAGACAGTAAAGGTGACTACTGCAAATGGAAAGAAGATCTCTATAACTACATGACAGGGGCCAATGTTCGAAGAATCGTCTGAGTCAGAGTCTTCCCCTATGAAGTCCTCTAAGTCTCTAGTTGTAGCACCTCCATCTTCTATTTCTACTCCTAGGATAGTTAGTAATCAAGTCCCAACGGACATTTCTTTATTTGATGTAATGATTTCTGAATTCAATAATATGTCTTCTTCCCCTTACTCTTCGTGTTTTTCTCTAACTCAAGATGCATGACGAGCATTGCTTTACTAATGATGAAAATGACAAAGAAATTATTAAAGCAATGGAAACAATTGAAAACAAGACACCAATAATTGAGGATACTGAAACGGTTGACATCTTAAAAGATCCAACCACTAAAAGAGAAGTTAAAATCGGACTCACGCTAAACAAAAATGAAAGAACCGATTTAATTAATCTACTTAAAGAATTTATCGATGTATTCGCTTGGTCATATGAAGATATGCCAGGCATTAATAGAGAAATAGCTCAACACACTATACCACTAATCCCAGGAATGAAACCTGTAAAACAAAAGTTACGTCGAATGAAACCCGATGTAGCTCTTAAAATAAAAGAAGAAGTACAAAAACAAATAACTGCTGGTTTTATCAGGGTATCCAAATACCCTAAATGGGTCGCAAATGTGGTCCTAGTTCCGAAAAAGGATGGTAGGGTTCGAATGTGTGTCGACTATCGAGATCTAAATAAGGCAAGTCCAAAGGACGACTTCCCTGTACCATACATTGATATCTTGGTAGATAATACGGCGAATCACACACTTCTCTCGTTTATGGATGGATACGCGGGGTACAATCAGATTCTCATGGCTGAAAAAGACATGGAGAAGACAACATTCATAACACCTTGGGGTACAAACTGTTACACGGTAATGCCATTCGGGTTGAAAAACGCGGGTGCTACTTACCAACGAGCAGCGACTGCCCTACTCCATGACATGATGCACAAGGAAGTTGAAGTATATGTGGACAACATAATTGTGAAATCCAAAGACCGTCCAGGACATCAAGTAGCCTTAAGAAAATTCTTCGAAAGGCTAAGGAAATACAACATGAGGTTAAACCCATCCAAATGTGCTTTTGGAGTAACCTTAGGAAACTCTTAGGATATGTCATAAGCTCTAGAGGAATAGAGATAGACCCAACCAAGATCAAGGCAATCATGTCAATGCCACCGCCCAAAACCGAAAAGCAAATTCGGGGATTTATTGGCCGGTTGCAATACATAAGTAGGTTCATATCCAAGTTAACTACAATATGCGAACCAATATTCAAGAAGCTCAAGAAAAATGTGCCAGTAATATGGGACGATGAGTGTCAAAAAGCCTTTGAGAAGATCAAAGCCTATCTCGCCAATTCTCCCGTATTAGCTCCAGCACTCCTAGGGATACCTTTAAGGTTGTACTTAACAGTCACCAAAGAAACAATGAAGGCAATGCTCGCACAAGAAGTAGAAGAAAAAGAAAACGCCATCTACTATCTAAGCAAAAAGATGCTCGAATATGAGACACGCTATACACCACTTGAGAAATTGTGCCTCGCATTGGTGTGGTCCACAACCAAGTTAAGACACTACATGCTCGTTCACACGGTCTTCGTAGTGTCACGAATGGATCCTCTCAAGTACTTATTCGAGAAATCTACGCTTAACGGGCGTATTTCAAGGTGGATAGTTAATCTAGCCCAATTTGATATAAGATTCATGCCTCAAAAGGCCATTAAAGGATCTGTGGTCTCGGACTTCCTAGCGGAATTTCCAATAGAAGATTCGACACCAATATATGATAATGAATTTCCGGACGAGGATTTGATGGTCACGGAAGATGATTCCTGGACTCTATACTTTGATGGAGCCTCAAACAAAAAGGGATGTGGCGTAGGAGTCCTATTAGTGTCACCTAAAGAGGAACACGTTCCCATCTCAATAAAGCTAGACTTCGACGTTACCTACAACGCTGCACAATATGAAGCATGCGTGGTAGGCCTCAAAACAGCTCTAGCATTAGGTATGAAGAAACTTCGAATTTTCGGAGATTCCTCTTTGATCATCAACCAAATCTCTAAGAGGTGGAAAGTCAGGAGTGAAAGCTTAGCTCCTTATCAAACATACTTGGAATATCTCACCGATCAACTAAAAAAGGTAGAATACACCTATCTACCTAGAGAAGAAAATCAATTTGCCGACGCCTTGGCAAGGCTAGCCTTAATGGTTAGATTCCTAAAGAAATTGAGCAAATGCCTCTAACTATAGAGAAAAGGCATAAACCGACATATATCCAAGCTATAGAAGACGATGAAGTGTGTAGGGCATATTTCAAGCATTATGATCCCAAACTTGAACCACACTGTGATCATACACTAAAGTATGGTGGCGTTCCAAAGGGAAGAAAAAGAGAGCAAAAGAGTCGCTAACAAGTTTTAGGAACTTGTAAACCCAAAAGACAATCTAAAAGGACCATCAACTCCATAAGGTCTTGAACCAAACAGGGTTCGGGGATGAGGGTACGAATCCAATCTACAAAAGAAAGGACCCGCCCTATAAAATAGGCCTCTACTTTGTTCTGCTTGTATTCATGTGCGCTTTTCGAATAACATACAAACATTATATTGAACCTAACCTGTTTATCTATGTTGGTTGAATATTAATGCACAAATAAAACTATTATTGGTGATCACTTGTATTAAAATCACATTAGCCTAAACCAAATTATTAATTATCTTATTAAGCGTGATTTCAAGTACAAATTCCCTTTAATATGCATAAAAGGTGTGATCAAGCAATAACAATAAATATCAAGCAACATAATAATAAAAAATATTAAATAATAATAATCATAATAACAATAATTATAATTATGATAAGGTATAATAAAGCTTAATAATAATAGCAAGATCCTAGGCATGATACTAACAAGATTAATAACCAATCCTAGCATGTCACTAAACAATAAAGATCAAAGCTTTAAACCTAACATGGTACTAACATAATATTAGAAAGAGTAAAAAGGCACCCTAAGCATGATACTAGAAAGCATAAAATAACATCCTAACATGATACTAGAAAGCATAAATACATCCTAACATGATACTAGGAATCAATCAATAATAAACATGCTTTCTACATTGAAAGAGGATAATAAGATTACATACTTTGAAGCCTCGTACCTCATTCTAATAACAAAATACACGCGTTAGTAAACTTCAATGAAAATAATAAAATAAAGAATTAAATTAAATAATTGAAAGAAAGAGTTAAAAAGTTTAGACTGGATTTGGGACCAAACCCTAAGAAAATATCAAACCTTGCACGTCTAGGGCGAAGGCAACTTCGAACTTGGCTAGGTGATTCTAAGTCTTGTGAATGCGGTATATTGTTTTTTTGTAAAAAGGTTGGTTTAGAAAGAGAGAGAGAAAGATTAAGAATTAAGTAATTCTTGATGAGAGTTGATAGAGAGAATTGATTGGGAGAATTGATGAATAAAAACAGAGGTCGAGGACCCCATTTATAAGAAAATAGTCCGGAAAATCATAGAATTTGATAAGGAATAAAACTCCACTTAGTTGCCAGAAAACTAGACCTGTCGCCAGAAATTTATCTTGTCGCCAGGCAACAGAGTCTGTCGCGAAGCGACAAACCTGTCGTTTGGCGACAGAGACAGTTTTTGTGGATTTTGTTTCTATCATATCTTTTGATCCAGAAGTCCAAATAAGTCATATAATATGTCGTTGGAAAGAACTTGAAGTATACTTTTTAATGAAATTAGAATCAGATTAAAGTAGTTTGTAGATAAAAAGATATGGCCGAAATAGTGGAAGGGTGTCAGTTTTGGATAGAGTTTCGTATCCCTTTCATATCTTTTTCGTTATAGGTCGGATTTATTATTATAATATATAATTGGAAAGATAATTTAAAGATCTATCCAACCATATAAAATTTGGATAAAAAATATGAGGCACAAAAATAATATCTGACTATTTTTGAACATCTTTAAATCCGAATAGAAACAGGACTTTAAAAAAAGGAAAGTTTATATTCAAATCAAATTCCATGATCTTATCTTTTCAAAAAAGGATAATTAAGATATTTTAGAAACTTATAGAATATTCTAATCAATCCTAATTAGTTTAGGAATAGGATTAAACCTTTGGACCCTCCACATGATCATTGGGTCGTAGGTAAAATCCAGTGTGGGCCCAGTTTAGTATTTTGGCCATAACTCCCTCATTATTCATCAGAATTGGGCTTATAATATATCGTTGGAAAGGTCTTTTCAACCCCATCCAACTACACCATTATTGGACCCTTATCATGGACCAAACTAAACTGAAATGGACGTTTTCATAAAATAGAGTGGGTTTTCGAAAACAGAAAGAAAGAATTTAATAAAAACTAACCGCAACACTTGACTTTTCACACTTTCACCTCATTCGATTATGGTTCGACGTGAAAGACATTCATCACTGGGTTTGGTTTTGGGGAGACACAAATGGGTGTCTACAAAGTGGTTCAAGAGGAAGAAGAAGAAGAACCGTGGAATACTGATATACTCAATTATGTCACCAAGGGAGAATACCCTCCTCATGCTGACAAAAGAGCAAAACGAGCCTTGAGACTTTTGGCTACCCAATACGTACTCAAAGGAGATGAGTTACACAAACAGGTACCTAAAGGTCGAGCTCTATTATGTGTAGGCAAAAAGGACGCTCAAAGGGCTATGAGAATAGTCCATGAAGTAATATGTAGAACACATGTTAACGGCAAAATGCTAGTCCAAAAGATAATGCGAGAAGGATACTATTGGACTACCATGAATAGGGATTGTCATCAATATGTAAAAGATGCCTTACATGCCAAATTTATGCAAACTTGCAACATATTCCTCCATCCCTTCTCTACACATACACTTCATCATGGCCCTTCTCGACATGGGGAATTGACATAATTGGAAAAATCACACATCCTGGAACAGAAGGTCACGAATACATTTTGGTCGCAATTGATTACTTCACAAAGTGGGTTGAAGCACTATCATATTCTAAACTCACTGCAAAACATGCAGCAGTACTCTTTATCGAAAGGAACATAATTTGCCGATATGGAGTCCCACATGAGATGATAAGTGACAATGGAACTCACTTTCAAGCTGAATGTGAAGAATTGCTACAAAAATATGGTATTCAACATCATCACTCTTCCCCTTATAGGCCTCAAGCAAATGGAGCAGTTGAGGCAGCCAATAAAAATTTAAAGACTATCATCGAGAAAATGACAGAAAATTACAAGGATTGGCCTGACAAACTCCATTTTGCACTTTAGGGTTATCGCACGTCAATCCGAACATCAACAAGAAATACGCCATTCACCTTAGTCTATGGAATGGATGCAGTACAACCTGTGGAATTAGAAATACCTTCTCTACGCATCGCGTTAGAAAGTAAACTCGATGAAGTTGAATGGACTAGAGCACGGTACGAAGAGCTAATTCTACTTGATGAAAAGCGACTAGAAGCTCTACATCATACCCAATGCTACCAAACTCGTATAGCTAGACACTTCAACAAAAAGGTCAAGACTAGAAATATCAAGGTTGGAGACTTGGTATTAAAAGCACTAAGGAAAAATGTTTTGGACCCGAGAGGAAAGTTTAGGCCCAATTGGTCCGGACCATAAATTGTCAAAACAATTTTGCCAGGAGGCGCGGCTAAATTAACTGACATGGATGGCAATGAATTTTCAAACATGACAAATCTTGACCAACTTAAGAAGTACTACCCATAATTACTTGAGTAGGACACTTAAGAGAGCTACGTTTGGCCTGAGTCCTTAGGAAAGGATACGTAGGCAACCCTTTAAAGGGTGCGGCCACTTTAATTTTTAAAATTTTCACATCCCAGCATCGACAATAACATAACTGCAAGAAAACAAGTCTATCGCCATAAAACAGACTCTGTCGCCAGGTGACAGAAGGAAAAGCCCTGCGACATACTAAAAAAGGCAGCGCCAGTTTTATGCAAGCATCTGGGCAAGTTTGGTGCATTCTTGAAATTTTTCGACTTTCGTACTCGAAGAGATTTTCTGGAAAAAATATTTTAAGATATTTTCATTGCTTTAAATTGTAAAGTTAATTTAATTAAAAGCTGAAATTGCATTAATAAATAAAAAATTACATTGTTGATGAAATAAAGTTTAAAGAAATTAAAATTAACTTAAACAAATTTAAATTGTCTAATGAATCATAAGAAGAGTAATGCTCTAATCTTTCTTTTCTTTCTTAATTCTTTTCCAATTCTTATCTGCATCTTCTTTGTCCATTACTGTTGCTAAGAGACATCCATTAGAAGATCTACATTCTATTTTGGTGTAGATGGTCTCTCCCTCAGCCAAAACCCCATGTTTCTTCTCTACCCAAACCTTCTTTTCCGTAGAGCCCACTTTTCTTTTCCCTTTGTCTTTATTAGAGCTCTTCTTCTTAGGCATGATAGGAGTCTTAAACTCAATTTTCTCGCCTAGGCGTTCCTTAGCACGGACTTTCTTGTCTCCTAGCTAGGCGAGTCTTCACATTGGTCTTCTCTACTTTGATTTGGTCCTTTTGAGATCTCCCATCTAGCCATTGCTTCACATTATTGGACAAAGAAGGTGGAACCTTATGGGTAATTACCTCCTATAAAGGTCTAGCACACCAATACTTGTCAAAGCGTTCAACTTCTTGTGAAAGTAGGAACGGCGAAGATCTCCTGTAGGATTGGTTTGTGCAATTCCATATTGTCTCTTTACTCTACAGGGATAATAAAACGTCAATTTTGACAAGCTAGGAAGACGACAAAAGGGTTGAGTATTACAACCAATCATCTTCTTAAGCTTCCACCAAGGAACGACCCACTTAATGGAGAAGTCACCAGAGGCAAACACTTTGCCCCACTCACGCGCGACCCATCTTTAAGGAGAAACATTTCTTTCGCCGAACAAAGCAGTTGGGAGTATAGTTGTCAACATTATCTAGATTCGGTAGGGGTTAGTAGATCCGGTCAGGAGTTACTTGGTTAGGGGTTACTAGGTTCGGTCAGGGGTTACTTGATTCGGTTACGGGTAACTTGTGTAGAGGTTAATAGATTTGGTGAGGGGTTACTAGGCCCGGTTAAGGGTTACTTAGTTCGGTCAGGGGTTACTTGGTCCAGTCAGGGGTTACTTAATCCGGTCAGGGGTTACTTGGTCGGAGGGGTTATTTGGTCAGGGGTTACTAGGTCGGTCAGGGGTTACTTGGTCGGGCATAAGTTACTTGGTCGGAGGGGTTACTAGGTCGGAGGGGGGTTACTTGGTCGGACGGGTTACGAGGTCAGTGGGGTTACTTTTGTCATGTGTTAGCTAGCCACACACAAAACCTTCTGTTCCTTTATTTTTCAATACTAGACTTGATCGTTTGACTATGACTCTGCGCGTAACATGTTTGTTGCGAGTAATCCGAAGCGGATAGTTTGGTCATTTATTACACCCGAAAAATTCAAATTTGAAGAAGGAAGCGTTATAACATCTAGATCGCCACGAACACAGCCATAACACCAGGAGCTCCCTCCTTCCCTCTTTCCACTCCCACTTTCCCATTATTCCCTCCCTCTTTCCATCTTTCATCTTCAACCTCTCGCTCTTTCTTCATTCTCTGCAATTCCAATCCCAATTTCCAACCAATTTTTATCACTTCTTCTCTATTCCAATTTGATCCGAAATTTCACGAAATTCATGAATTTCAATCTTCTATTATGCTTAGCTTCCTCTTGATTCTTCTAATTTGGTTTATTTATGATTGATTGGTCGGTTGATTGATTGGAGAGTATGGCAACTACGCCGCCATTGAATAAGGTGGAGAGAGCTCACCAGATGTATCGTGAGGGACGTTACAGAGAAGCATTAGGGTTTTATTCGGATGCGGTCGTTGTTGCTAAGACTAAAGCGCAGAAGATCGCACTTCATAGTAATCGCGCTGCCTGCTTTCTTAAATTGCACGATTTTAAGATGGTTTGTTTCTTTCTTTCATTGATTTCATTTTCGTAAATGTTGAATTTCATGGTGAAAGTAGAATATTTTGAATTTACCTAATTATTTTTGGTTTCAAGTTTAATGAAATTTTGTATAAGTAATACTTTTTTCAAAAAAAAAAAATTTAGAAAGAGTTCCGAATATTGTACTATGATAGTAAGGTTTTTTTTAAAAACATTTCCAAACATTTACTAGTATTATTATTTTATTTATCATATATAAATCTGAAGTTAGAACTGTGATTATAGAAGTAATTTGAGAACATATTTTTTGACATTTTGAAAACATAAGCTTTGTGATTTGTGAGTAACCACTATTGATAATACTCTAGTACCCCATTATAGAAGCAAGTTAAGGATTGAACCACAAAGACGGTCTAAACACTATCTCGCAAAACTAAAAACTGTATCCTCATATTCTGAGGCAAGTAAAGGGTTAAGGATCGAACGACAAGGACGGTCTATCACCAACCCCGTGATGTCAATTGTTGTCATTTGAATGATTTCCTCTGTGTATTTTTCTCCCTATATTGAAGCTGAGAAGCAAAGGGCATACTATGAATATGAAAACGGCTTACATTCGATGTTTAATTTTGTAACAAAATAAATATAAATGAAAATTAAGTATAAAGTATATTTTGATACATAAACACTTTTAAGCTGATCAGCAAAATTGCAAGATCTGCCTCACAATGGTGAGTAGTCTGAGTATCATATTATTACTCCGTGGTAGATAATGTATCGTCAACTTTTTCCTCATGCGAAATCAATCTATGTATGTATTCAAAGGAATTTTTTTTTGCTACAAGGGTAGTGGGAGGGGTAACATTGATCTGACTCTAGGTCTCCGTTCTGGAAGGCTGGAGCAAGATTCACTACCTTTTGAATCCCCTGTACAGTATATAGCTGAAAGAGTTCTTTGATTGATATAATGATGGGATATCCTATTTATGTTTATTTTATTATACTGCTGATGTTATAGGCAGCTGACGAATGTACGTCTGTTCTTGAGCTTGATCATAAGCACCCTGGAGCGTTAATGTTGCGTGCTCAAACTTTGGTCACTCTGAAGGAGTATCAGTCAGCACTTTTCGATGTGAACCGGCTTCTTGAGTTAAATCCCTCGTCAGAAGTATATCTTAACCTTCAAGCGCGTTTAAAAACACAACTGGTATGTCCTCGTGTCTCTAGCATGTGTCAGATTCTAAGATATTGGTGTCGTCAGTCCTCCAGCTCCCCCCATATATATATATATAATATATATATATTTATTTATATGATTAATAGGTATTTTTTGAATACCCATTCTGCATTTTACTGGATAAAACAGCCAATGGTCATTTCTGCTGCTGAATAACTGATAAATTTTTGTGCTGGTGGTTTATGAGAAATTGAAAATTAATAGTGATTAGGATTTTGTTCCAACTAGCTTTCATAATATTATAATGGGTGTATAATGATTTTAAACATAGATTATTGCTTAACCTTCTAGGTATGAGATGGTTTTGTTGTGTGAAATTTTGCGATTCATATATATTATGGAGAGTGACATCTAGATATATATTATACGATGAATTGGAGAATATCCAAGTTTATAGTATTGATGCAAGTTATGTGCTATTGCATTTTAAATATTTGTTTCAGAAATAGTCTCAAATTACCAAAACTTTTGGGGTTTCCGATCAATTGCGGTCGAATATCAGATTGGTATAAAAATAGACTTCTGTGCCAGATTGTTATAAATAGAGAAAAAGCTTTGGCCATTTTAAGGTAAAATTTAATGCTGGGCATCTATGTTACTCGGACTCTTCATTTTACCTTAAGTACCCGTGTTGGACCCTCGACCCTCGGACATGGGTATGACACATGGACACTTCATTTTAGTTGAAAATTATAGAATTTTTTCACAAAATAGCCGAGTCGGACACTTGGACACGTACCCGTGTCGGACATGGGTACCCGAGTCCGAGTAACTATGCTAGGCATCATATAGGCCTCTTGGAATGATGAGTCATGAGTCTGTTTGGCTCTACCATGATTTCGTTTTTTCTTGTTTCCTTCGTATTGTTCATTCAAACTTTCTTTCCTCTTCCCCTATTCCCCTCTACCCCTTATGTCATGCTACTTCTCATGGAGTACAAATTTGTACATTTGTCCATGTGTTTTTTTTTTTTAATATGTTATACTTCCTCCGTTTTCTTTTAGATGCAACACATCTTTTAGCACGGTAATTAAGAAAGGTGGGGTTTACATGATATAATAAACTTTAAAATAGGATGAGTGGTTGTTAAGAGTGTAATTTAGTGGGTCATGTGCTTTAAATAAGGATATAGTATAGTTTTTCCTTAAAGTAACTTTCCTTTTATAGTGTGTTGCAAGTATTGTGACATTTCCTTTTTAGGAAAGTGTTGCAAGTAAAAGAAAACGGAGGAAGTACATTTTTGGAATCTCTGTCCTAAGCATTTAGAAGAATGAACCAGTTTCGTTGACAATGTGGACTTTATTTCATATGTTAGATTAATATATTAAGAATGAAGAATCTCTGTCTATGCATTTAGAAGGAAGAACCAATTTCATTGACCATGTGGACTTTGTTTCTTATGTTTGATTAATAGATTAAGAAGGAAGAATCTCTCTCTAAGCATTTGATATTCTTGTTTTAAATACATGGAAATTAAGTTTCCCCTGTTTCTATTATGGATCCCATCTTTGTATTCATTTACTATTGTTGTTGTAGATCCGAAATGTTGAAGCACTTTATAAACTGTTTTTGAAAGTGATGTTCAGAGAGTGAGGATTTTACTATATGGAAGATAAATATTTCTATGCTATTTTTCTGTTTGCATCTTGTGTTTTCCTTCCCTCTATGTTCAGCTCACCATTTTTATGAGCAATATGTTTCTTTATGTCTTAATTTTTAATTTGAGTCTTGCACTAACAAAAGTTTACTAGTAGCTGAAAAAACATAGGAAAGACAAAGTCTATGGAACAAGGGAAAATTAGAGTAAAGGGAAAAGGAGGAGAAAGGAGGGAAAATGGATAATGATGGGAAAAAGGGGATTGAAAATTGCAAGCTCCACCTTGACTAAAAATGGGGGATCAAATGTTTCCCGGCATTTTTTATATAAGTGGCCGGTCTTCTTTCTATAGTAATGTGAAAAGCTGCCAAATTTATGTGATAGTTATTGTACTTTGTATTGAAAATGGGTGTTAGGCCTTTTTTATGGGTGGGTGGGGGGTGGGGGGAGGTGGTTCCTCATTGGTAGCCATATCATAGGAAAAGCTGGATGGGGGTCCAAAAGGATCCTATCCACCAGTTACACCGGGTGGCCAACCATAATGACCTCGGAAATTATCTTCTTTCCAGGAGGTCAAGGGAGCATATTGGGGAGGCAAAGCAAGAGGGGCGGGATGAGTGGGATCGACATCGGGGTAGTTAGGATATCTCTTATAGTCACTCCCACCAGGCACAATAGTTACCATGCTCATCGGGAAAGGAGCACAACTGAGTATTAGATATGTGTGCTCGTTATCACCCCCCGAGACGGTACGAGACCGTGTTGTGGCGTAAAATATGGATAATTGACATTGAGGGTGATTTCGCAATGGTTGATGCTCGCATCAAAAAGTGCTTGTTATTGGACTAACATACCTTGTTGCATCTCCATGAGCTCTCGCATGCCAAGTTGCATGCTTGCCATTTGGTCTTCTGAGGATGAAAGTGTTGAATCCCATTGTAGCCCACTTATGAGTGTCCCATTGGAGAAAGAGGAGAAGTGATTCCACTTTATAAGGTAGAGGAGAAACTCCTACTGTTGCCAATTGGTTTTAGTATGGAAGTTCCAAAGCCTTGTTGTGGGCCTAACTCTCCTCCTCCTTGTTCGGGTTGCCAGGCCCATTTCATATTGTTTCGAAATTTAACAGAAAGTGTTGTTGTTGTTCACCATCATCATCATCGTCATCTTTCTTCTCAAAACCACCACCCATATTATCACCCGAAAACCGATTGCTATGGGCAACATACCAAACATTGGGATCCTTTCTTGTCAAGGAAGTCAATGAAGGATTAGGGAGATGGCACATATACCTCACGAACCAATTTGATGACATTATCATCATTAATCTTTGCAATGAAATTCAGCTTTTTAATTTGTTCGATTTTAAGGTAGAATTCTCTTGCATTACCCATAGGGGTGCAAGAAGCAAGATAGCTGGAGCAACCAAATCTCAAAGTTAATCTAGTTACCATGCTCCCACAAGTTATCTCTCCCGTTCTTCGTCCTCCCACGATAGATTGACAACTCTTCATGAAAAGGTGGCCCATGTTCAACCTCCCTCGCCACTCCCTTGTGGCTAACCAAAAAATGACCAACTCATGCCTTGTAATTTTACCCAAATCTTGCTTGGGGAAAACCGAATACTCCAAAAGCCTATGCAAAATATGAATAGAAGGTCTGTACATGTCACTAGCAAGAAAGAAGCGATCATCAAATTGTTCTTTACCCGAAATATCATTCCACCAAGCAAACTCCGTATACCCATTAAAATGCTCATGCTCGGGAAATTAAAGATCGGCATCGGGGTCGAAGTCAAGTGCTTAATTGAATTCTCGGAGGGAAAGTGTATGGTGACATTGAAGAGTTGAAAGGAGTTTTCATAGTCAGAATTACCTATTGGAGTTCTTTTCTAGTTGAAAGTAGAAAAGAACTCCCTTGTTGGCTCAACATACGTCCGATCAGCGATGTTGACAAATGAGCCTATCCGAAGATTGTCAAAGAGCATCCATAAATCCTCGTTAATGCCCAACTTAATCATGTCTTGTCTACAATAATGGCGAGATGGTCTAAGGAGAGTCTTTTTAATGTTGGCGGTTTGTTTGTTGGGTTGTTGAATTTTAAAGTGGGGGGAGGTAAGAGTTCATTGGAGTTGTTGGTTTGTGTTTGAGGTTCTTGTTGTGTTTCCTAAATTCGAATTTAGGGCTCCTTTCCCCTCCTCTTTTGATGTCAAAGACCTCAATACTCTTGACAACCAAGATGATAACCAATCAACACAAATAAGCAATCACTGTCACCACCTATCACCAATACTATCAACACCACAATGCAACCAGAGCAATTATCCAAGTGAATGCCAACTTCAAACTTTACCACAATTTTACCAAAAAGGGGCAATAATGCTAAACAATTATCAACAATAAAGAGTTAAGCATTAAGGATTAGCAAACAACAACATGAATCAACATCGTTAATTCAATCAACAAAATGCCTAAAAACAATACTACTATTCACAAGTATAGAAATATTTACAATGGTTTTTCTCTTAAATATTGAAAATCTTATATATTAGGAAAATTTGCCAAATACTACCGCGTATTAATGTTGTTTTGAAAATTACTACCGCGAAATAAAAATCTTGTGAATTACTACCATAAAAAATTTAAAAATTTTGATTTTACTACCGGCCTCCCCTTCAAACCATTTATGACGTCATATTTCCCCTTAACCCACGTTTAACCCTTGATTAACCATTTAAACGACCAAAAAAAAAATCCCTCCTAACCCTGGTTACCTTAGCTAATTTAACTAATCTTCCTCCTTCACCATTGCTAAATACCCTCTAAGCTTCTTGTTTCAAATTCAAACTTATTCTTCCCATTGATCCTACAATTGCTCTTAGTGAACATGCAATTCACCTCTATTAAATTCGGCTTTTAGGGTTTTCGAATTTTAGAGTTTTTAAATTCTAGGGTTTTCGGATTTTAGGGTTAATAAATTATGATTTTGGTTGGTTAACATGGGTCTTTTGTATTTTTCTTTGAATTAAGCTATCAACTAAGCATAATTTGTTATTTTTCTTTGTATTAAGCTTTCAACAAATTCTAGCTTCGAATTGTAAATTATTTCTTTTTCGGTTCTCCTCATCTAGTGACTCCTCTCTTTTCATTCGTTGCTCGAAATTCTGATCAATTTTGCAAAGTAAAGGATTCGTTGTAAAGCTGGAGATTGTGACGCCAATTTGTAGAGTGGTCTTCAATGGAGGATTGGAGGTTGAAGGTGGGGTCAAAGTGGAGTTATGAGAGAGAAGGAAAGGAAAGAAGGCTATAGTTTAGCAAGGGTAACCATGGGTTAGGAGATATTTTATTTTTCCTTTTTTGGTCGTTTAATTGGTTAATCAAGGGTTAAACGTGGGTTAAGGGGAAAATATGACGTCATATATGGTCTAAAGAAGAGGCTGGTAGTAAAAGCAAATTTTTAAAAAATTTTACGGTAGTAATTCACAAGAATTTTAATTCGCGGTAGTAATTTTCAAAATGACATTAATACACGGTAGTAATTGACAAATTTTCCTATATATTAATATAGGTATACTACTGTATTTTCCTTTTTACTACTATGTATTCTTATACTCCTCTTTATATTTTAAAATTTAAATCCTT
This sequence comes from Chenopodium album, assembly GCF_948465745.1. Classification (NCBI taxonomy): domain Eukaryota; kingdom Viridiplantae; phylum Streptophyta; class Magnoliopsida; order Caryophyllales; family Amaranthaceae; genus Chenopodium; species Chenopodium album. The sequence goes on from NC_137852.1 coordinate 16,352,565, forward strand.
TTTTTGAGTGTGGGGCCCTGATATATTGAAAAAAGGGAAGAGAAGGGGTGGGCGGTCACGTGGGATGTGAAATAAGAAAAAAGCAGAAGGAAAGAGAAGCAGTGGGGTCAAGTCAATCTGAAAAGAGGATAAAAAGTGATGTTTGATAACCAGCTGTACCACACTTTATTTAAAAAGAACTCGACTTTTATGTAGAATTCAGATCCCTCGTAGGAAAAAATGTCAAGAGAGCTTAAAATATGGTGTATGTTATTCGGATATTCGTTGGTAACGTTTGAACTTTGAAGCGGCCGAATTTCACTTTGAAATCGCGGATTATTGTAAAGCAGCGTGTTGTATCGGTAAATATCGAAACGACTGCTTCAAAATCCGTTACGTCTCGGGCGATTCACGAAGTAACGGCCGAGTTTTTATACCATGCCCTACAAAAACAATTAAAGAAAAGAGAAGATAAGAAAAGAAAAATGAAAAGATAAAAGTTAGCGGGTCGGGTTGCCTCACGGGATGTGCTTGTTTAAGGTCCCTAACTTAACCCTCCCTCCAAGTCATGGAGAGAAAACCACCTTGTCCAAAGTGGTGAAGAGAGTAGATTCATTGCCATGCTTTGGCAACATTACATTATGAGATTCATTATCTCGTATCACCTTCTTTCTCTTGGGAACTCTTTTTCTCTTCTTTGTTTTGTTTTTCCTTGGAGCTATGAACTCCACACCATCTATGCCACTACTCTCATCACCATACAAAGCAAGTCCAAACAATTCCTTGCACATAAGATAGGGACTCATGCATGTCTTTAAGCTTGAAACTAGCCAAATCATTACCAACACACAAAGTAATAATGCCACCTTTCACACCTGTCAAAGCACCCGAATATGATAAGAATAGTCTCCTTAAAATGCTAGGAATGTTATCATCTTCTGCAATCTATAGCACAATGAAGTCAACAAGGATAGTAAACTCTCCTATCTTAAGGAGGACATCTTCAATTCTACTTATGGGGAACTTAATAGAACGGCCAGCCAATTGTAGTGTCATGTTGGTTAGGAGGAGCTCACCTAACTTAAGCTTCTTAAAGACGGAATATGGCACGCTAGCATCAAGGTTACAAAGAGCATATTGAAACAATTTGCCATTGATATTGCAAGGTATTGAAAAGTTACCCAAGTTGTAATATAGTGGTAAGTATTTCCGCCTGTCACGCGAACGACCCGGGTTCGAACCCCGGCAACGGCGCCATTTGATAAAGGATCTTAACACGTCATTATATGCTTAAAACCTTATCAACCAAATTTGTAAACACTCAACCAATCCTAAACTTGGATAGGAAGAAATGAAAGGAAAAGAAGAGAAGAGAACCGGAGGGGTACACATTCTCTTGTTTGGGTAAAAAGATCAGGGGAAGGAAGGGGAAGGAGAGGGAGGGATCCATTTTCCCTCTCTCGTTAATAAGCATAATCTCTCCAAAATTGGAGAGATTTGAAGGGAAAATGGAGCTCACCTCCCTCGGTATTTCCGCCTGTTGACGCCGGCGGTATGGCTGGGTGGTGGGCCGAGTCCGTGCAACGCAGTTGCTATCCAAACAAAGCGTAAGGATAAGTCAAGGGTCGAGCCACGAGGAATGGGAGAAAGGTTATTATACCCTAATGTCAAGCTACTTCAAAGTATGGGAAAGTGTTGAATGTGTAATTATTATATCAAGCAATTAAAACAATGTTGAAATTCAATATCAAAAGCACTAGGGATTAGGATCCACATGCAATCAAGATAGGAATGCTAATTGAGGGGTAATCGATCAACCAAATGTTGCAAGGGAAAATAGTAATTGCAATCAAGAAACTCGAAAGGTTATCTCCTAGAAGTCAAACTAGATTTCCTCTATGAATGACTAGCATGAAAAATCACAAATCAAATTCAATTAATAAATTCAAACCCTAAGTTAAGTGGTCATGTCATTAAGAATCACAATACATTCTAGCTTAAAAATCAAGGTTAGCTACTCCTATCAATCCAAACACATGCACAATTCTATCAACCAATTTAATCACAACATTCAATCAATCAAAATCATTCAATTAGCAATGATCCATCATTCATGCATGATTCACCATCACCCTAGCAAAGAATCTACTTTCTAATCATGGTGAATTGAAGAAACATAACTAAATTGATCATCAAGATCATCATCATCATTGCAAACCAAACTAATCAAAATCAAATCAATTGATTGTAATTGGAACAACTAACCAAAATCAAATGCAAAGATATTGAATTAAGAAGAAGAATCTTACAAACTTTCATCAAATCAAAGAAATTGTGCTTGCATTAAAAGTAGAAGAAGATCAAATGTAGAAATCACAATTTCTTATTGTAATTTTCTTTATGTTTTTAATTGTAATTATTCTTCCAAAAATAGAAGGAAAATCTATATATATATAATATAACTAACTAAGAAGAAATAAGTAAGACTTCCAAAATAGACCCAAACATGCGCGCCTGCGAAGATATGGGTACAGAATAGGGATCCCAAGTGGGCACGCCGGTGCCACTGAAAAGGGCATCTCCTCCGTTTGCTCTTCGATGTAGGTGGTGTGCTCCTCTTGACCGTCATTAGATGTAGGTGGTGCGCTCCTCTTCACCGTCATGCGAGTGCAGCTCGTAAGCGCAATCATCAATTCTTGAAGCTATCCATCCCTTGCCTTGTGAGCTATATGAGAGCTTACACCATGCACTTTGAGCATCCTATAACCCGAGAAATCGTCACGAAGGGTCTTGGACTTCACCTTATATCTACAGACAAAGAAAGGAAAACCAATAAAAGAGAAAAGATGATAAAATCTACGAAAATTGAAGAAAAGGTAAAATAAACGAAAATGAGACAAACTAGAGAATAAGAGATCAAAACAAAGAGAAAGATATAAAGAAAGCTATAAAAGCAATGAAAATCATTTTGCAATAACGCCATTTGATTAATCCAGATATATTTTATGTTAAAGAGACCATTTATTTTCTCAACTTCGCTTAATATACTCTTACACATCATTTATTCTATGCCTTGCTTTTCATAATATTGCACATTACTCACTTTTCTTTAAAACCTTACTTTATTATAAGGTAAAGTACTAAAGTTTATTCTTTATATTTGGGGAGGGAAGAAGTTAAATTTACATAAAGCTTTTATAAATTGATCTACTGGACAAACTGACAGCAAACATGGTACATGATTCTTTTAACCAAAAGAAGCATAAAAACCAATATTTTGTCTCAGTTGGAATTTTTTTTCTTCTTTTTGTTAGTTATTAGCCTCTAATATCAAACAAAGGGTGGTTTTTTCTTTTTATTAGCCTGCATGCTGCACACTGCTGTTGCTTTAGGTGCTTTCTCTTTGTGGACCTTCTCTTATGCACTAAGCTGTTTTTGAGATGGTGTATTTTTTGCTCAAGGAAGTCACTTTCTCCAATACCTGAGGTTGATTCTGAGCTTGAGGAAGATGATGAAGACATAAGTGAGGATACATTGAAAAGCTCTGAACAAGAGGATGGAGAAAATAATTATGTGGAAGACTCTACAACAGAACCGAATGTCCACACATATAATGGCTTCATTACCCCTGAAAGCAATGGAAGCCGGAAAGCTGCTGATCCTCATTCGAAGGGATGGCAAACAATCCCAAAACCAAAGGGACATTCCAGACTTGACTATTCACGTTGGGATAGCGTAGAATATGGTTCAAGTGAAGACGACGATGACGATGATGATGAAGAAGAAATTCAGCCACAGTATAGGTTCCGTGTGAAAACTGTTAATGTCAGACCAGTTAAGTGAATGTTCATAACCTCATACATATATAGCAAAGATATCTTGATAAACCTGGGGCTGCTGCTCGTTATATACAAGCATATGCTAAGAGAACCTGTGGTTGGTCTAGATTCATGTGGGCACTCTAGCGACATGAGTAGAAGCTATTGGTTCATCCTCACGTCTGGTCATTAGGCTCCCTGCAGCTTGAATGTCTATAGTGCTGCTGCTCAAGTCTGCTACATACTAGCCACAATAATATATGCAGAATGCAGTGGCTGAAAATGTTTGTGAAATGGCATGTTTTTTTGGTAATAGGGCCGTTCCATTTGTAAATTACAAATACAAGATTTGTTATTTTTTTTGTAGAGATAATGACTTGTATATATAAAAGAAATTAAGTTACTTTCACCGTTAAAAACTCAGATAGTGCATTCTTTATATTATTATGCTTATTTGGATAATTTTGTTAATGTCCAGTGGTGACAAATGTGAAACAAGAGACAAGGTGGTGTATTCCAGTGCAAAGAATAGAACAACAATACCCCCCCAACCCAAAAAAAAAAAAAAAAAAAAAAAAGAAAACATTTGAAATTGGTGCACAGATGTTTTAATTTCCCTAAACACTGTAATACGTTTTTTCTCATAACATATTAACCAAAGGACCATGGACTCGCATAAAATTTAATTTTCTAAACTCTTTGATTATGCTGACAAAAATTGAAAAGAAAAAGAAAAGAAAAAAAATTGAAAAGAAAGAGAAAAGGCGTGTGGTGTGAGCAACTAGCCACATCATGTGGCTGCTTTTAAAAGAAAAAAGTAAATTTATAGTGCCGACTGAGTAACCTTGTAATATTGACCAAGTAACAAATCAAGTAAACCCTATAACACACTAACCAAGTAACCCTATAACACTAACAAAGTGATTAACATGCATGATAGCTGACAACACGGTGTGGCCAACCATATACAAAAGTTGGTGAAGAGAAATATATATACTACGTAGTAAAAATTGTTATGAATAAAATGACATTTGACCAATATTTAAAAAATAACCGACATTACGTTTGTTCTACAATTGTACGACTTTTGAAAGGCATTTGTTTTAAGTAGAATTTTAAAACCTGGTAATTTAGCCGGTCTAGAGCTTGATTAGTTCACCTTGTTTTACTTATCTGATATGCTATTATTTGATCTAATCTGGTCTAATTTGATTGTTTTATTTGACCAAACTTTAACCTTATGTGTATGATAATGTATAAAGAAAAAATATGTTAAGTGGGGTCTTGCTTGATTTGTAATAATTTGTATCTTATTAATATATGATTTTTATATTTTTTTTATTAGATAATTAAAAAAAATTTATGATAAAGAACCGCACATAAAAAACGATAAAGTGTGTCAGAACTTGTTTTTTTTATTTGATTTGAACATATATTTTCTAATCAGATATGATCCTGTTGAGGCAAATATTGTTCTTTGCCTGATTGAAACAGTGATTCCGAATCCATTTATAGACAAAGGAAAGATTCCAATGCAAGAGGGCGGGGACCTTATCCCCTCTGGTAGAATATGAAGATTATTTGCTAGAATGTGAAGGGCTTCAACGTCAAACAAAAAGAGAGAAAACTCTTTTAAAAAGAAAATAGATTTGTGTATTTTTTTTGTGAAACAAGAGTAAAAAAAGGAAAATAGTAGAAAAAGTTTGTGAGAAGATTTGTAGAGGTTGGGAGTGTGTAGATAATTATGATTTTGCATATAATGGCTGTTTGTGGATTATTTGGAATGCTAAAAAAGTGGGGTTTGTTCAGGCTTCTGACCAACATTTCATGTTTTGGATATGAGCTTCGGATATAGTTTTTATCTTATTGTTGTTTACGGTTATAATTTCATTGAGCTTAGGTTGTAATAGCTGAAGTATGCTTTTGTAAGGCGAAATGCTTCTTCTCGCCCTTGAGTCCCTAGCAGCTTTCTGTAAGCTACTTCCTTTAGTTGAATGGGTGGCTATATAGTTGAATCTTAGCCATTTTCTTCTTTGATCGAAAAGAGCTACAGTTGGAAAAGACGATCGATCTTCAATACATGTTAAGAGATAAACTAATTTATCGCTTGGCTAATACGCCAAGGGAAACTATGAAAGCTAAGAAGAAAGTTTAAAAGAAATGAAGTGTCTGTTATTGATTGATTTGTTGATGTCTTCTTTTGATCCTTCCACTTCTATTTATGGTCGAAATGGAGTGGTTATGGCTGACTCCCGTAAATGTTGTGCGGTTATGTCTCTCGGCGCTAACACTTCTACAAAAAATAAAAAACATCCACTTGCCTTCTAAACCAGTTTTTGTTGATTAGGCTTGTAAGTGATATTGGCTTAGTTCCTTTTATCTCTCAGCCAATTCAGCACAAAAACCCTTTTGTTGACTATAAGACCCATTTTACTCGGTCAAAGTCAAGAAGGTCAAGGGTCCTCCGGCTCCCTTATCAAGACAAGACTTCCCTTGAGGACTTAGGCCACCATAAAAGATTTGAATGATTTGGTAGATAGGAATTCCGTGGTGAGGACACTCCCTTTGATACTTCTTATACCTCTCCCAAGCTTCATACAAACTCTCACTTGGAATTTGCTTGAAGCTTTAAATGAGTGTTTTTGCCTCTGCCGTTTTCTTTTGGGAGTAAAATCGAGATAGGAATTCTTTTGTAACCTCATCCCAAGTCCTTAGGGAATTTAGCTTCACCTCATTATCCTACTATTCCAAAGCACGCCCTATGAGAGAAAAGGGGTAAAGCTTTAGGCGGATGAATTCTTGAGAAACTCCATTCACTTTGATGGTGTTGCAATACTTTTCGAATTCTTTGAGGTGGTTTAGAGGACTCTCGTTCTTGGCCCCGACCCACTAAATTGTCACCTCTTTATCAAAGTGATCATTTCGGGTCCAATTTTAAAATCATTCGCCAGTGTTGTAGGTGGAGCAATCCTGCTCTCGAACCTATATGCACCCGGAATCCCTAACTCCTTCAGTGCTACTCTTGGATTTGATCCCATGCTTGCTTGTTCTTCTTCTTGTGGTTCTTCTTCACTTGGTGGGCTAGAACTCAAAGAACGTCTAGAAACTCTTATCTTCGTAATTGTCCTCTCTATCGGATCAAAATGGCACTAGATAACGACCACGAGCGCTATGCATACAATCTCAAAAGAAACTATTAGTAGCAGTAGCACAGCTACAAATGTAGCAAAAATGGGAAAAATCTTTTTGTGTTTTTCAAATAAGAACAACTATAGCAAACAACTACGCCACTCCCCGGCAATGGCGTCATTTGATAGAGGATCTAAACACGTCTTTAAATGCTTAAAACCTTATCAACAAAATTTATAAACTCGACCAATCATATACCAAGTATATAGTAATTTAAGTATTCAATAGTCGATCGAACTACGAGGATTGGGAGGAAGGTTACTATAGCCTAAAGTCAAGGTATTTCGATGAATAGAAAGGACATTGATTATGAGTAACTATGGTCTCAAACAACTAGACTAAAGAGGGAATTCAATATCAAAAGAACTGGGGATTAGGATCCACATATAATCAAGATAGAAATGCCAATAGAGGGTAAAGTTGATCAACTAAATGTTGCAAGGGAAAATATTAATTGCAATCAAGAGAATTCAAAGGTTATCTCCTAGAAGTCAAGCTAGGTTTCCTCTATATATGAATAGCAAGAAGAATTTGATGAGTGTCATTTATGGCACTCATAAGATAGTTTTATTCTCATTTTTTAGCTTTTTATGTCGTGTTTTTTTTATAAATAATGCATTTTGCTATGATCTTGCTTTCTGTTTTGTTTGACTTGTAATTTTGTAGGTGTGTAGGGATTTTCTAAGGCTGATGAGTGTCATTTATGGCACTCATTTGTTTTTTTTAGGATGATTTTCATGCTATTTTATAGCTCTTTTCTTTAGTTTTTCTTAGTTTTGTTCTTTAGTTCGTGAGTTTGTGCTTTCCATAGTTAGTTTCCTTGTTTTGTGCATTTCTTTATTTATTTGTTCTTTTTTCCCTTTTATTTGTTTGTTTTCGTTTGTTTTCAGGTTATGATCGTGTTTCTAAGGATTCCCGAGCCTTCCTCTCATATTTCTCATCAATTTGGATGCCTCATGTTCACCTTTTGGAGCTTCAAGTTTGAAGGAACGCAAGGAGCAAGTCAAGAGATCGGTGCACGTATGTGGTGGGGGCATCATCTTTGCCATGAACCCACCAAAAAACACTTTCAAGAATGCCTACCTTAGTGTTCATCATCATCGCCAAGACGAGCGCACGAGGATGAGCTAGACCGAAGAAGAGGAATGCCCTGTTGCCAGGTGCGGGCGCGCACGCAGGAGGTGCAGCCGCGCACCTGGGTCTCTGTTCTGTATGTACCCTTTTTCCTGCGGCCGCGCCTCTTCCTTGATGCGACCGCACCTTCCGGGGTTTCTTTTGGGACGATCTAACTAACTCTTTTTTTGTATCTTTCCTATATATAGTCTTTCCTTCTATTTTTAGAGAGAGAATAATTAGGGAATCATTAGAGAACTTTTTGGAGAATTCATTAGATAATTTTAGATCATATTTTTAGAGAGAGAAACTCTAAGTTTTAGTGAGAGAAGTTCATGGTATATTGTTGATGATTGAAGATTTCTACATTGCCTTTGATTTTTGATCAAGTTTGTAAGGATTCCTTTTCTTTAATTAAATCTATAGTTTGATCTTTAGTTTGATTTCATTTGCTTAATTGATTGTTCAAGTTTGATTGAAGTTTGATTGATTTTGTGTTGATTTTAGTTAGTTTGATTTGATCATGATGAATTTGTTGATTAGAGTTGTTTTGATCTTAATTTCAATGGCTAGTGAGTAGATTACTTGCTAGGGTAATGGTGAAGCATGTATGAGTAATGGATTAGTGCTAATTGGGGATAATTGATGGAGATGATAATGTGATTAAATTTGGTTGATGATCATGTGCATGTGTGTGATTGATTGAAGATTGGCTAACTTTGATTGTTGCACTAGATTGCATTGTAAGTTCACATTGATACGGACCATTGATTTGTGGCTTGCATTTACACGATTGAGGTGTCTTGTGATGTTTCCTAGCTAGAGCTTATCGTAGTTGACGCTAGTTAGACCTCTAGGAGAATAGCTTGATATGCTCTATTGGTTGCATGATTGATCTTCTCTCACATTGTTTGACTTAGCCAATTTGACCTCCCAATTAGTTGATTCCATTATGACTACATGTGGATCCTAGCCCTAGTGCTTATTACATTTGATTTCTTCTCGTTTATTTGCCGTGTTTGTCCTAGTATAGAATTCATACCCTATCTCTAGACTTCGGATAGCTTGACTATAGACAATAGCCCACCATTCCTTTGGGTTCGACCCTTGACTTACCATATACTAGTATAGGGTTGGTTAAGTGTTTACAAATTTTGTTTGACTTTTGGGAAGGGTAGATAATGACCTACGTTTTCCCGCTCGTCAAAGGCTCAAATGTCGAGGAGGAAGCCCAACACGAGCTTTAGAAGTCAACAAAACCAAGTTCGAGAAGCTAGAGTGTGAGCAAGCTAAGCTAGAAATCAAAGCTTGTTTGCTTGGGCAGGTTACGTGGGCAAGACTTTATGCGTGCCCAAGCATTGAAGGATATTTCAAGAACTTTGGATGAGGGAAACTAAGTTGTATTGGGGAGGCTAATTTACTTGGCCACGCACCTTCCTCCTACCCGACCAGAGCACCGCAGAACCCTCGCAAGTCTTGCACCAAGCAACCTGAGCAGCTGCAGCAATTTCGCGAACATCATAGTGCAACTTCTTTGCCTTAGCACGGCGCTGCCACCGTGGCACGGTGTGGTCTGTCGTGGTGCGGCGTTCTTTGCCATGGCACGACGTTCTTTGGTTTTTAGGCGAGCGCGTTCTCTGGTAGCATTCGTCAGAGGAGCCTGTGGTCCTTGTGGATCCTCCGATTCGGATGCTACATCCGGATTTGTTGTCGACCGAGGATCGAGCTCAGGCGATCCTTGGTTATCCAGTGGATCAGCTGGTGCTGCCGGATGCTTCCTATCCGGCTTTTATTGTATCCATACTGACTCCATTCCCAGTTTTTGTTCCGGTTAGTATCTCGATTCTCTTTTTTTTTTTGTTTCTATATTTTTTCGGAACTTCGACCTCTCTTGTTTTATATTTTTTTTTATTTTTTAGAGTGTCGAGCTAGGTGGTTGGGTGCCTCCTTCAGCGGAGATCACGTATACCGATGCTGTTGGATCGGTAATTCGTGAGATCCTTCCAGCAGTGGAGGATGATGAGGGGATATCGTTTGTTCCTGAGGCAGTTGAGTCGGTATGTCCTTTTGTATATGTACTTAAAATATTTCTATTTTTTGCTTCATATACATTTATCTATTAACTATCCTTGTATTTTTTGGAACAGGTTCCGCGGGAGACCATGAACGGCATGGTGAGGACCTTACGCGCTTTCCAAGCTACTTATTGGAGAGCCCTCGTGACTTTGTCATGTCGTGATCATCGGATGATTGCGGTAAGTTTTATTTATATATATTTTTTTTGACGAAGTTATTACATTGCATGTATTAATATTCGGTTTGGGATTTTATAGGATGTACAACAGCCGTCTAGCAGTCGCAGAGCACCCTGAGCCCTTTTGTACACATTTTGTTTTTATTATTAATTTTTAGGAAACGTTGTACATATATTTTATTGTTTTTGTTGTACATATGACACACATTTTTTTTTTGTTTATGTCAAATTATTATTTTTTTGTTTCCATGTGTTCCCAACTTACCCCCCTAAAAAAAATAACAAAAGAAAGAAAGGAAAAGGAAAGAAAGAGAGAAAAAGGAAAAACAAAAAGAAAAGAAAAAAAGAAAACAAGAAAAAACAAAAATAAAATAAAATAAAATAAATAAAAAAAAGAAAAGGAAACAAAGAACACAAGAGTTAGCAAAAGGCAAGCATATTATTAGTCTTAAGATTTAGTTAAGATTTCGTAATTATGTAAGTTAAAATACGGAAATAATCCTAAACCACATGTCGCGACAGAGGAGACGCGCACAACTGAAGGAGTTGCGCGCGGCTGTCGCGCGCATGTGATTTAGTTGCGCGCAACATCCACGCGCAACTTCATGAGTTGCGCGCGCCACCTGTTTCTGAACTTTCCTTAGGGCGAAAATTGCCGAAAATTTGCCCCTCTTGGGTCTATTTAAGCATGGCCTCGTATAGGTTTCTGATCCTCTCGCATTCATTCGCTTAGTAATTTTATAAGAACTAAAAGAAATAATCTCTCTAATTTCTTATTTTCTTCTCTCTCTCTTTTTTTTTAAAATATTAAACAATGGGAAAAAGCTTTGAATAACGATTGAAGCAATGGGTCACCTCCCTTTCAAACGAGGACAAACTAGCTTTCAAAATTTATCACCTAGATCCCTTATTGAACTACATGGAATTAGTGATTAATTTTGACTTTCTTCATGCCGTGGTTAACCATTGGGATTCCAACCACCATCTTTTCTTATTTAAAGGGGACGAAATAGATCCCCTTCCTGGTGAGTTTGAGGCCTTGCTAGGCTTCCCTACAAATACTCTCCCTGTGACTTATTCGCCTCCATAGTCAGATCCCAAACCTATATTCCAAAGATTTTTCGGCTTGTCTACAATGACATGACTAATATTGGAACTAATGAAGGCGTGAATTTAATTCAATTTATTGAACATTTCGTCGCCCCTCGTGACAACATGACTAAACAACGCTTTAAAATTCGTGCTTTATGTTATTGTCTTGTTGTCAACTGTTTATTTAGGACAGGCAAAGAATATGGAGACTATTCCATGGTGTTTGTAGTTGAGAAAATAGAGGGATGTCATTCACCCGCTCCTTTGACTTTGGCGGAAACCATTCTATGCTTGAATCGCCTTAGAGGAGATCCTAACGAAAATGGTTTCACGAGGAGTCCACTCCTATTACACATTAGTTTTTTTTTTCGTCGTACTTTGAGTGCAAGTTAAGGAGTTGCGCTGGCACTGCCAGCGCAATCTCCTATGCTGCGCGCGGATGGCGCGCGCAACTTCTCAAGATGCGCGCTCCACCTGCTTGTGTAAAATCGCAAACTGATTTTTTTTTTTACTTTTTTTTTTAAAGATTTGGCTCATGGAGCGTTTGCGAATAGTCGACCAGCCACAAAACATTGAGGCCAACGGAGTGCAGACATTCCCTGGACGTCGAATCCTTTACAAGCATAAGAATGAAGAGGAGTGGACGTCGTTCTTTTGTCACGGGGTTCCTAACATACGTTTCGTGATTCCTTGGTGCAACATAAGTAGTATGGTTGGGAGTAGTCACAATTTCCCTTACATTAGGCTTTTAGGCCTATCTAGTGCTACTTACATCTTCCCTTGCAGGGTAATGAGACAATATGGGATGAAACAGATTATACCCCCGCAATATTGTGACGCACCCAAGGATGTGTCTTTTAGACCCGAGCGAATTTTCCGTTGGCTAGAGTATTGGTCAAGTCTTCCAAGATGGGTAGTACAAAATCCTACTGCGAGCATTGTATTATCTTCCTTTTATAAGTCTTGGATGAATGCGGCGGACAAGGGCAAGTTAAACAAAGCCCGTTCTCAATATCAAATTGCCACAACTCGCAATCCACCTAAGCCTCTAATTCATTCGACCACCACTACTCCTCCTAGTTGTCAAAACAAAGCAGTGAGAAGAAAATTGGACTTTTCATCTCCTAAGGCGCGTTCGAAGGAATCCAAAAGGAAAGCTCCTTCCAAACCCGCACAAAAAGGCGTGATTATCGAGGAACCTTCGCAACAAGCCCGAAAAAGGAATCTAACAAAAGCTTCGGAAAAAGGAAAAAGGGTTGGAAAAGCTCCTATTCACAAATTGAAGAACAATGTATGGGTCAAGAAGAAGAATGTAGGGGAGAGTTGTAAGGTTTCTGAAAATACTGCGATGGAAACTACTCCTCCATTATCCATGATAATCGAGGATATAGTGAAGCTTTAGAATGTTGCACAATTTTATTATGTTTTTTTTTTTAATAAAGTGTAATCACTACTATGCCTCTTTTTTTGCTTTACAATTTAGTTCAACAATGTCTTTTCTATTTATTTTTTTGAATGAAATAAAAATGAGCTTTATATTTAGATATTTTGATATGACCGAATCTTATAGATTGCCTACGTATTCGCATTACGAAATCATGTCATTGCGTAGTTCTTTTTTCTTTATATATATTTTTTATTTTTTCTTTAACTCCTTAAGTAAAAGTTAAATGAAAAAATTAATCGAACTTTGTTTAATAGAGAGTTAAATCAAATTTTAATTTTTTATTTTCCGAGTATATGTTTATGTTTATGAAACGCCCTTCTTTCATTGTAAGTAGAAGTTACAACTTCGTTCAAACAAAAAAGTTCGGGTTCGCAGTTTGACAGTCAGGTAGCGCGTGCAACATCTGAGGTTGTGCGTGCATGTCGCGCGCAACTGAATCAGTTGGGCGTGGTATCCGCGCGCAACTATTTTAGTTGCGCACGAAACCTGTACTATGAGTATTTCAAATTTTTTTTTTATTTTTGTGCTATTTACCCCCCCCCCTCCCCCAAGTGTGAAGATTTTTTCGTGAAGTTCGAAGAAAATCTGAACACTTAGAATGTGGTTTATTATTCTTGAATTACCCCCCAAGTGTTATGTATTTTATCGTGTTGTTCGATAAAATGCATAACACTTAGAATCTTTTAGTTGAATGCTAATTTAAAGTTGGTTGTATGAATGAACGAGTAATCCGGATTTCATATGTAATATTTTTTAAGTCGATCAATGTTTATTAATTGGCGAATTTCATCTCCTTCAATGTCCATTAATCTGACGGCTCCTCCTGATAGGATTTCAATCACGCGATAGGGACCAATCCAATTAGGTTTAAATTTTCCTCTTGGATCAGTAGGTGGACCCCTAACTTCCTTTAGTACAAAGTCACCTTCTTTTATGTTTCTAGGTTTTACTCTTTTTATTAAAATGACGTGCAATGCGCCTTTGGTAGACTTGTTTAGAAGTGATATTAACGTAAGAAGCAGCCTCAATCCACTTAGTGAAGTAGTCGATGACTACTAATACGTACTCGTGCCCTCCTGCTCCTGTTGGAGAGACCTTTCCAATTATGTCAATTCCCCAAGTTGAAAAGGGCCAAGGGGAAGTGAGATTATATAGTTCAGATGGTGGAAGGTGCTGTAAATTAGCAAACATTTGGCACTCTGGACATTTCTTAACACATTGTATACAATCATGTTCCATAGTGGCCCAATAGTACCCTACCCTTGTCGTGAAATTATTTTTGCGAGCATTTTACCATTCATGTGAGGTCCACAAACACCTTAGTATTCTCCATAAGGCGTGTGGTTTCGGGCTGGTCTATACACAACAAACTTTGACCATAAGGTCCTTTTTTGCATAATTGACCATTTAATAGACTGTATTAAGCCGCAAGTGTTCGTAAGGCTCGTTGGTCTTTCGATGAAGTATTTTCGGGATATGTGCCATAAGTAATATATTGGAGGATATAATCATACCAAGGATTGTTTCCTTTGATGTCATTTATTTCCTCTATTGCGTTACAATATGATGGTTCTTCTCTTCTATCAACGCATAATGGCATCATATTTAAGTGATCTGAAATGTTGATCATTGAGGCTAATTTTCCTAGTGCATCGGCAAATTGATTATCATACCTAGGGAGATATTTGAAGTCAATATGAGAAATCACATGAGTGGTGTGTGGTAGCATATAATGTCGTAATTTTTTAGTTGCCCACACTAATGCTAGACTTGTCTTTTCTAGAGTGCTATATTTTGTTTCATATTTGATGAATTTTTTACTTATGTAATATATTGCACGCTCGACGTTTTATACCTCTTGTGGTAACATGGCTCCTGTGGCCGTATCTGTGACTGTTATGTATAGCCTAAGAGGTAGTTTTGGTACTGGTGGTGCTAAAATTGGTGGACTTTGAGATAGTCTTTGATTTTCTCAAAGGCCTTTTGGCATTGATTGTCCCATTCATGTTTTTCTTCTTTTTTCAATTTTTTGAATATTGGCTCACAAGTCATAGTCAATTTGTTAATAAATCGACTAATGTATTGCAATTTGCCATGGAACCCCCTAATGTCTTTTTATGTTTGAGGGGGAGGCATGTCAACAATTGCCTTTATTTTAGAGGGATCGATCTCAATACCGCGAGTGCTTACTACATATCCGAGTAACTAGCCAGAAGTTACCTCGAAGGCGCATTTTTGTGGAATTAAACGCATGTTATAATCTTTTATGCGAGTGAAAAAATTTGCGTAAAGCTTTTATATGTCCCATTCTATCTTTGGATTTAACAATCATATCATCCACATACACTTCTATTTCTTTATGCATCATATCATGCAAGAGAGTCGTAGCCGTTCTTTGGTACGTAGCTCCTGCACTTTTTAAACCGAATGGCATAACTTTATAGCAATACGTACCCCAAGGGGTAATAAAGCATGTCTTTTCTTCGTCTTCTTTTGCCATTAAAATTTGGTTGTAACCTGCGCATCTATCCATAAAGGATAACATCGCATGTTCAGCCGTGTTATCTACCAATATATCAATATGTGGTAGAGGATAATCGTCTTTAGGGCTAACCTTATTGAGGTCCCTAAAGTCGACACACATGCGAACTTGTCCATCCTTTTTATGGACTGGGACGATGTTCGCTACCCATTGGGCCGGGGGTAGTTACATATGCGAATGAAACCTGCGTCCAACTATTTTTGTATTTCTTCTTTTCTTTTTAGTGCGACGTCAGGTTTCATTCGTCGAAGTTTTTGTTTTACTGGTTTAGAGGTAGGGTTCAAGGGAATGGTATGTTCCGCGATTTCCCTATCTATTCCAGGCATGTCCTTGTATGACCAAGTAAACACGTCTTCGAATTCTTTGAGCGTCGATATGAGGGTCGATCGCTCTTTCGGATTTAGAGTTAAGCCAATTTTGACTTCTCTTTTGTTTTCATTAGTTCCTATATTGATTGTTTCAGTTTCTTCAATGATAGGGTTCTTTTGTTCTCGTTCATTCATTAGTTCAACCAACATATTAATGTTATCATCTTCATTAGATTGATTATTATAGCATTCAAAAGATTGAAAAGAAGGCATATACTCGGAAATATAGCTTATATTATCGGAATAAAAAAAAAAGTACATTAAAAGAAGAATCCTTTTTGGGATCTTCATCCTTAGAACTAGAAAATAAAGACTCAGTAATGGCCACAAGGCCTAAATTTTCAGCTTCCCTAGAGTCTATAATAGATTCGTCGTCCAATTCTTCAAACATCTTCCCTTCGCCTGTGACGATATTCAGCTTATCGCCTTTATGATTGGTCCATTCGAAAGATTTCTTCCATCCATGCTCCAAAGTTTTATTAGAAGGGGTGATCAATGACGTTGGGTCAAAAGCTTCATCCTGGATGGCATTTTGATTGGTCATTGAAGCGACATGATTTTGCTCTATTCCAAATAGAAAGTTGAATGCTTGCCTATCATAGCACCCTGGAGTTGGGTACTTTGATTTAATGATACTAAAATCGTCATCCAAGAAGTAGCAATCGTGAAATATTTCGAATCCAGGCTTCTTGATTCCTTCCAAGACCAATGGTTCTGGAAAGTCATAGCATGGGTAGTCTTTTCCCTCCCTAATGAATTGTCCATTAAGGGTTTGTTGATAAGATGGGAGTAAAGTGACTATCCCGTTGTTGTTGTCATCTCTACGTGCTTTTCTTTTCGCATCGTGAGACTTCAATTCTTCTTTAGTTGGTTTGTATCCCAATCCAAAGGAGAAGCTTTTCTTTGGGATAGGAAGTAAGAAAGATTTCTTCATTCCTATTCCCAAAGGCATCCCAAGAAAGTAACTACTCTTAAATAAGATGTTGTTTACTATCTAGGTGGAATATGGATCAAGCTTGAAAGGTTCTTCCAAGTCTTCTTCCATTTCTATTGTGTAGATTGGCTCCGCGACGAATCCCCACATGTCCTCTTCATCATTGTCGATCATGGTTTATTTCTAGGAGTGATTGATCGTTTATTGCTATTTTTAGTGGAGAAGCATGTATAGTCATAGGAAGCCCTTGATAGTTCAACCTAATCATTTGATGAAGTGAGGATGGTATTGCACCAAGCTCATGTATCCAAGGACGTTCAATTAGAAGGTTGAATGTAGGTTTTATGTCCATAACATGGAATTCAACCATCTTTTGTATTAGGCCTGTGGTAATTGGTAGCTTAATAGTTCCACAAACCGATCTTCCCGAGTTGTCATAGGCTCTAATGCTTTGTGTTGTTGTTTGAAAATCTTTTTTAGGATTAAGGCCTAAGTATTTTGCAGTTCGCAATGGGCATACGTTTACAACTGACCCATTGCCTACCAAAGTTAGAGGGATGTTATATCCCTTGCACCCCACAGTTAAGTATAATGCATTGTTGTGGGTAGTGTCTTTTGAAGGCAAATCATCATTAGTGAAAATGATTGACTTGTCAGATTTCTCACTAGTAAGCAAGCTAACGAGATCTTGAGGGGTTGTGTCCATGCTTACAGACAAAGCCGTTAGAGAGTTCATTAGGGAATTCCTATTTTCTTTAGAAGTACTTAGGAGTTCCCAAATGCTAACATTCGCCTTAAATTGGCGAAGTTGTTTGACCAATGGATCTTCCACCTCAAGAGGAGGTGATATTGTATTTTGTACTTAACCTTGATTTTGCGCGGTCGAAGATCCATTTGGTGGTGGTGCTTGGTAAATTCGTCTAGAACAAGTTAAATGATCTATCTCGTTTGGATTGGTTGTAGGACTTATGACCGAACTTTCTTCTAGAGGCTTTGAGCGTGCCTCCATTTCAAGATGTTCCATGAGTTGAGCTTGATGCCATTGTTCATCCAAGGAGAAATTTGATAAGTCTTGTGACTTCCCCAAGATATGATCCCAATCAAGCACTCCGTTTGTTTCATTTTGTAAACAAGATGGTGGTGGGACGGCGGCATACTTAGAGACATATAAGTCATGAAAGTCGTCGTCCCATAGCCCACATACTTCATTAGTTGCCCCTATGAGTATTATGGGTATAGGTTCTCCTATACGTGTGATGTAGTTCAATGGATTGAACATATAGCTTCCCATATGGTCCTCATCAATGTGAAACACCCCCAAGGGGGATGCATTATTGTTTGGTTTAGGCGTGGGAATTCTCCCATTGTCTACCAAATCTTGTATTTTATGTTTTAAGACAAAGCAACGTTCAGTTTTGTGTCCATTGCCTCTATGATAAGCACAATAAGCATTACCATAGAAAGCAAGGAAACCTTGTATTTTATGGGTGGTGTTGGTCCTATTGATGTAAGTAAGCCTTGTTCATTTAATTTTTCTAACAATTCTTTATAGCTTATAGGAAATGGTGTTGTGGTATTGCGTGGAGGTCGCAAATACGTCAATAAAGGATGATGAGCCATCATTCCCCTTCTTGTAGTTATTTTTAGGTTGATGGTGATGAGGCTTATTTGCTTTTTCTTTAGCAAGATCATCTTCAATCCTAGTAGCCACGGAATAGACCTTTTGGAAAGTGCTAAACCAAGGTAACATAGATGTTTGTTGTACTTTTCATGACAATTGTCAATAAATTTTTGTATTAGCTCGAGTTCAGGCGGCCTTTGGGCACGGTGGGCCGCCTTTTGTCACCATCTACCATAGAAAGCAAGGAAACCTTCATTGTCGCCTTGCCTAAGCATTTCAAGTTCACGTAGAGTGGACTTGAACTCTACGTTACTCTCATATTGGGTAATGAAAGCCGAAACTACATCTTCCCATGTTGCTTTGAATTTTAGGTCTAGCCCATAGTACCACTCTCTTGTGGTTGGGTCTAGAGACAAGGGGAAAGTCAAAGCATAAAGCTTAGGATCAACCACCTTTAGTGCCATGGTGCCAGTAAAACACATTAAATGATTTTGTGGATTATTGGTCACCTTGAATATTGGTAAGTCCGTAGCTACGAACTTTTCCGATAAAGCAAGTCCTGCGGGAGGAGCAAACTTTTCTGCGTCAAAGTACTTGTTCCCCATTGTAGAAAAAAGAACTAGCTTCTTTAACCACTTGTCTTTGATGGATAATTGTTCCATCTTTTCTTGTAAGGCTAAAGCTTCACCATTTTTCTTACTAGCCTTTTCAATTTTCTTAATTCTCCTTTCCTCGGCTTCTTGAGCCTTTTCTTCTCTCAATCGAAGAATCTCATCTTGAAGTTCTTGAATGGTAGATGTAACACCCTAGAAATTCCTTTCCCTTAATACACACTTTACTCTTTTTAAAATACGTTTTAGGAATATCTAAGACATTACCGCCACCATGAAAACGGCTATGACAACTATCAAAGATACACAGCGGAAGACTTGAAAACCAAAACTATTTAAATAACAGAATTTAAAAACCAAACCAACGGAAGTAAAGTTGAAAATCAACAAAACCAAAGTCAAATAAAATCCACTACAACTTGGAACCATTTAAGGCCCTTATTCAAAACCAAAACAGCCAAACTTTTGTGTTAGTCCATAAAGTAATATAATAAAATATTCAATGCATAAAACACATCATATCCTAATGAAAGCTAGGATGATTCTCTCTTCACTCATGCCCCGTCATGAACATGCCTCAATACTTGAAAAGTGTATCTCTACTTGCCCCCACTACTCTCCATTAAAATGGATCATCGTAGGGCCAAGATGAAGACATGGCCAGACACAAACAACACACACAATCAGCAAAGCTGAGTACATAAGCGTAATTAAACACACTAACATGCATTCTCCTATCATCACACACACTTACCTCATTGCACCTGTTTACAAGAACACACAACAATCAACGAGACACTTTAACTAGTCACTAAATAATTCATTTAGCGTTAATTACGCATCGAACGGGTTTCCAACTATACCTCCCCCAATAAATTGAGGTTAACTAACACGGGAGCTAACCGTGCCAGCGACAAACCTGTGCCACACATAGGTGGCGGTATTCCAGCGCATAATAATAATAAAAAGGAATATACAGCATCCTGTACTCCGTTAGAAGTTATGATCAAATATAAAGTCACATAACTCCCCCCATATGTTCATACTCAGGGTATATACGTTCCAAGAGTTTTGGTGCGTAATCTCTTTCACTTTACATTATTTATATATTATTAGACTTGGTGATGACCCTCAAAGCATAACAATTCAATCAATAATTCAATCACTCAAACATAACAATTTAATTCTTGAATATTTAGTGACCACATAATATTTAATGTTGAACCCTTTTTAATTCTACCTTAGTGTCAAAGACACCTTAAACGCATAAAGCGCCAAAATTCCTATCCCTCGGTGTTAAAAACACCTTAAGTGCACAAAGGCACCAACATACAAGTTATTCCTTGTGTACACAGACACTTATTTAGCTCCTTTCTCATGCTTAAAGCATCAATAAAAATTATATGAACTATAATAAAATTTCTTTTCAATATTCTAAACATAATTAAACAATTAGTTTAATTAAACATGCTCTCTATCATGCCATAAATAAATATGTAATCCATATAATCATGCCAAAATATAATTTTCCAATCCATAAACCATTACAAATAATTCATACTTCACAATTCAATCACCAACACCAATAATTCACAACTCAATACATAAACCTTAGCATGATACTACTTGTAATGGATTGAAATTAAGCCTAGCATGATTCTACATCATCAAAATATTCTAAGTACGCGAACGTACCTTGAATACGATCTTAAAATCGCCACGACTAGTAAAAATTGCTCACTTCGAAGTCTCCTTGGGTTTTCTCCACTCTGGGCAAAGTTTGATTTGCGTCATAAGTGGGATATTTATACCCCTTCTCTACTAACCCTCTTCCCTAAACTTTCCTCTTTTAGGTTTTCCTAATTCCTTCCCTAATATAACTTGTTGAAAATTAAACTTTCCTAAAATAAAACCCCAACTTTTAAATAAAATAATCAAATAAACTTTCCTTTAATAATAATATTAATTAAAATACTTTAATTAAAATACTTACAACTATTTAAATACTTTATAAAATACATTCTTTAAATAAAATACGTATAAAAATATGGGGTATTACAGTCTACCCCCCTTAAAAAAAGTTTCGTCCCGAAACATGGGGAACGAAATTCAAACCTTTTTCCTTATTATGTATAATATTGTTGTACTTTTTGTCACTCCTTTACTGTTTTATGTCTCTTTGAGAGCATAAGTACTCGAAATACTTGTTTAATTTCGTGCAAAGAGCACAAAAATAACTGAAATATAGGGAAAAAGCGCGAAATTCTACCGCATTCTACCCCCCTTAAAGAAAACGAGTTACGCCCCCGTAACTTTACATACCTGAAACAACTCTGGGTATTTCTTTTTCATTTCATCCTCTGCCTCCCAAGTGGCTTCCTAATATTCTTGGTTAGACCAAAGTACTTTTACAATCTTAACGTTCTTGTTACGTGTACTACGTACTTTACTGTCAAGAATCTTGACAGGTCTCTCTTCATAGGTTAAACTTTGATCTAACTCAATGGTCTCGGGTTGTAGCACATGGGATTTATCGGGGATGTACCTTCTCAATTGGGACACATAAAATACGTTATGTACTTTACTAAGCTCCATAGGTAAGGCTAACCTATAAGCTACTTTGCCTATTTTTTGTAGTATTTCATTGGACTGATGTATTTTGGACTGAGCTTTCCTTTCTTCCCAAATCTCATCACTCCTTTCACTGGTGACACTTTTAGTAACACCTTATCGCCAGTTTCAAATTCTTCTTCTCTTCGCTTTAAGTCTGCATAACTCTTTTGGCGATCTTGAGCTGCTTGGATTTTAGCTTGAATTTCCCTTACTTGCTTGACTGTGTCTTCAATCATTTGAGGCCCAAGAATCATAGTTTCACTAATGTCGTTCCAACAAATTGGACTGTGACATTTTCTCCCATATAAGGCCTCAAATGGAGCCATTCCGATGCTCGCATGGTAACTATTATTATAAGAGAATTCAATTAAATCCAAGCTATCCTTCCATCCTCCCTGGAAATCTATAACGCAAGCTCTCAACATATCTTCCAAGGTTTGAATGGTTCTTTCAGTTTGCCCATCTGTGGCAGGGTGAAATGCTTTACTCATTTTAAGTGTTGTACCAAAATTTTGTTGTACACTTTTCCAAAATTTTGAGAGAAACCTGGAATTTCTGTCAGATACTATATCTTTTGGAACCCCATGTAATCTCACAACGTGTTTGATGTAAGCTTTCGCAAGTTGTTCCATTTTCCAAGTTTCTTTCATTGGTATAAACACCGCTGATTTTGTTAGTCTATCCACCACTACCCAAATGGTGTCATTGCCACTCTTCGATTTAGGAAGGCAGGTCACAAAGTCCATTGAAATGCAATCCCACTTCCATCTTGGGATTCCTAATGACTGTACAGTCCCTTGAGGCCTCTTGTGCTCTATTTTCACCTTCTGACATGTTAAACACTTTGCCACAAATTCAGCAACCTCATTTTTCATTCTAGGCCACTAAAACATCTTCTTCAAATCCTTATATAACTTATCTCCTCCCGGGTGTACTGAGTAAGGTGTGTGTGGTGGCTTTCTTCCATCAACTTTCTCTTCACTTCCTCACATTTCTGTGGTACACACTATCGACCTTTATACCTCAAGCTCCCATCTTCGTGAATTTTGAAGTCTGTAGCTTTTCCTTGCTTAATTTTCTCACGAATCCTATCCAACATCACATCTCCCTCTTGGTTCTCTCGAATCTCGTCAAATATTGTTGGTTGGACACTCAGATTCGCAAGAATACCTGCTGGTACTCCCCATTTTACGACTTCTAAATTCAATTTCGCCATTTCTCTACATAATTCATTAGCTACTACTAACGAGTTTACTCCATGACTAGTTTTACGACTTAGAGCATCCGCAACCACATTTGCTTTCCCTTCGTGGTATTGTATGTCTAGATCGTAATCCGTCGTATACTCTAGCCATCTCCTTTGATAAGAGTTCAAGTCCTTTTGGGTGAAAATGTACTTTAAGCTCTTATGGTGTGTGTAAATTCTACATTTCACTCCATACAAATAATGGCGCCAAATTTTCAGTGCAAAAATGATGGCAGCTAATTCCAAATCATGGGTTGGATAGTTTACCTCGTGTGTTTTTAGCTGCCTTGATGCGTATGTAATCACCTTTCCATTTTGCATAAGCACACACCCCAAACCATTCTTTGATGAATCACTATATACATCATAGAATCCACTATCATCTGGAAGTGTAAGCACTGGTGCTGTAACTAATTTGTGTTATAAGAGTTGGAATGCCTCTTCACACTTCTCATCCCATTCAAACTTCTTGTCCTTCTTCGTTGGAGTAGTCATAAGTTTAGCAATCTTGGAAAAATCCTTAACAAAACTCCTATAATACCCTGCTAAACCTAAGAAACTTCTCACATCAGATACTGTTTTGGGTGTCGGCCAACTCTTAACAGCTTCTATTTTGGCTAGGTCTACCTCTACTCCGTCCTTGGACACAAAGTGTCCTATGAAGGCTACCTTCTCCAACCAAAACTCACACTTAGGGAACTTTGCATAAAGATAGTTTTCTCTCAATGTTTGCAGAATTGCCCTTAGGTGTTCTTGTTGGGGTTTGGTGAGTCCGACTCACCGCGGAAACAACCCCACCCGAGGAACCACTCGTAATAATTAAAATCACAAAGCATAAATAAATAATCACAAAGAAAAGATAACGAATCTTACCCTCGAAACGAGCTTCGCCCAAAACCCGGGGCTCTCACTTGAAAGCTACTAGCACGTCAAGCGCCGCGCCTCCGACGGTATCCACCCACAAATGGGAGAACACAACTTTAAGGTCTACTACCTTGGGGTTAGCAAGGTCCGACCTAAACCCGAGTGTTATATGAGTTTAAGAGTTTTCCTAAAAATTATGGAATGCTCTTTTTAACTCCCACTCAAGCACTTTACTACAAATCCCAAGGTTGGTATTTATAGAGGAAAGTATGAGTGGGAATTTCTATCCCATCAATGTGGGATCATGAAATTCCACAAATTAATTTAAAGCTAAATTAAATTAAAATTGCAAACTAATAATAAATCTACAAGTGGCATTACCATGTGAGATGGGTTGGTGAGGACCACATGGAGAGTAGGGGACCATACTTGCTCCCCACTCAATACTCTCCTTGTGCCACATGTCCTCACCCACTTACTCCCATATTCCAAGCTTCCCCTTATTCACGGCCCTATGGCCCGAGCCAAGCCACGAGCCCGGCCCGAGCCCAGCCCGCACCTGGCCCGAGCCCAGCCCGCACCAGCTGCTGCTGTGGCGCGGTGCGGCTGCGGCTGCTGCCGTGGAGCGGCGCGGCTGCTGCTGTGCCTAGCCGCGGCTGGCCGTGGCTGCTAGCACGGTGCACTAGCTCGTCTTGCCCCTAGCATTCGGATGCTCGGGGCACTCCGATGCTAGGGGTATTTTCGGGAATATGATCGATTTATTATTATTTTGCGCGTCTCGTCTTTTATCATTTAGACTCGACTTTCGACGATCGGTTTCGACGCTCTAAGCTCAAATTACCGACGTCTAAATATTTAACACTTAGGCGACGAATTAATTTCTTCCGAATTAATTCGTCGAGTTGGTTCGCATATATTTGCTTGGGTGTGACCCGAAGGGTTCAGTCAAGATTAAGCTGTAATATTAATTATATTAATATTACTGATCGGAAGCGGCCTCCACCCAGGCATTCCGATCACTTGACCTTACTGAATATATTAGCTTTCTAATAATTCTGAACCCGCTATCAGAATAATACACTTGTTCGAAGGACACCATTCCTTTCAATCTCCCACTTGTCCTTCCGGACAAGTGTGCATTTAGTGTATAGCCATTATCCTATGTCTCTTCATGTCTCTTCATGAACTACAGAGTAAGATTACTAGTCATCTCTGTTACGTCCAGAAGTGTTTCTCGAAATCCGAGTTTGACTGTCAATAAGCAGATGATTTCTAAAATCCATCTGAGCACGGCCATGCATTTATCACAGTCTCGCTCTTCGAGAGGCCTTGTAAACAACAAGACATGTTCCCTATTGTTAGTAGGGGGACATTTGCAGTCTTGTAATGTCGCTTCTCTTACTAAGATGACTCACCTGCCCGATATCTGTCTTTATAATCCCCAATTACGGCAGACGTTTGGCGGATACCAAAGCGGACCAGTACTCAACACAAGAGATCTCCCACTACTCATGGTCAAAGGAAAAGAGTTCCGATAGTAATAATGAGAAAATACTTATGACGATTTTTAAATCTCTTAAAGTATCCTCATAGGTCTATCCAGTATGGTTCTAAACCAATACCTGTGCAAATGATTTGTATCCTCATAGCACAAGAAACGGTGCTACAAATCATACTACACACTAATCTCTGATGGTCATTATTCGTCCACAAAATACGACCTTGATTAGGGATAATTTTCGATTAAAATATTCAATGTTCACTTAATAGGTGTTTCTTTATCCAAGCCATTGACTTGATACCCTATTTTGAATATTTATTAAAATCGAATGGACTCATTATCTAATTCTAAACCACAATTAAATAGAGACGGAGTGATTTAAATTGCATGAAAATTTTAATTACTCCAAAAACTGAATGGTTCATCATGGTGGTTCACATCAACATTGTTCAAAATTTGATTAAAACACTCTAAAATGGAATTCAAACCCAGTTCGCAACATGCTTGATTCCTATTGCCTCAATGTGTTTGTTGTGCTTCACTTGAGACAGAGGTTTAGTTAGTGGATTGGCTACATTGTCATCTGTTCCAACTTTGCAAATTCTGATTTCACCTTCTGAGTTCCATTCCCGAATCATATGAAATCGCCTCTGGACATGTTTGACCTTCTGATGTTCTCGTGGCTCTCTAGCCTGAGCAATAGCTCCATTGTTGTCACAATAGAGGTCTACTGGACCCTTGATCGAGGGTACAACACCAAGTTCATCAATGAACTTGCGAATCCAAACTGCCTCCTTGGCTGCCTCAGATGCTGCCAAGTACTCGGCTTCAGTTGTAGAATCAGCGGTTATGCTTTGCTTTGCACTCTTCCAACTAAACGCTCCTCCATTGAGATAGAATATGTATCTTGATTGTGACTTGAAGTCGTCTCTGTCTGTCTGTCTGGAAGCTTGCGTCGGTATATCCCTCAACAACCAATTCATCTTTACCACCATAGACCAGAAATTTATCCTTGTTCCTTTTCAGGTACTTCAGAATATTCTTGGCCGCAGTCCAATGCGCCTCTCCTGGGTCTGATTGGTATCGGCTTGTAGCACTCAAGGCATACGATATATCCGGCCTAGTACATATCATGGCATACATGATCGATCCGATAAGCGAAGCATACGGATTTTGACTCATCCTTTCTCGCTCATCAGGTGTCTTTGGACACTGCTTCTTGCTTAAGGTTATGCCATGTGACATGGGTAGGTGCCCTCTCTTGGCTCCTTCCATTTGGAATCGAGCCAGTACCTTATCGATGTAAGTACTCTGACCCATTCCAATGATCATTTTTGATCCATCCCTATAGATCTTGATGCCTAATATGTACCTAGCCTCTCCCAAGTCTTTCATTGAAAAACAATTCCCGAGCCAAGTCTTTACAGGCTCCAGCAATGGAATGCTATTTCCAATGAGCAAAATGTCATCGACATATAAGACTAGGAAGGCGATGTCACTCCCACTGACCTTCTTGTAGACACAAGACTCATCTGGATTCTTGATAAAACCAAACTTACTGATGGCTTCATCAAATCGCAGATTCCAACTTCTGCTTGCTTGCTTTAATCCATAAATGGACTTCTTAAGCTTGCATACCTTCTTAGGATTATTCTGGTCGACAAAACCTTCAGGCTGTGTCATATACACAGTTTCTTCCAAAATCCCATTGAGGAAGGCGGTTTTGACGTCCATCTGCCATATTTCATAATTGTAATATGCAGCAATCGCTAGAAGAATTCGAACGGACTTAAGCATAGCAATTGGAGAAAAGGTTTCATCATAATCAACGTAGGGTAATGGACTGAGCATTTGCATTGTCGGTTTGACTTTGCATATTTTGACTTTGAGCAACGTCAACAGCTGCTTGGTAAGCACTTTGATTGTCAACTTGTCCTTGTTGCTCGTCCTCTCGAACTTCGTCGAGTTCGATTTTCCTCCCACTTGTCATTTTGAAAAGATGCTCCTTCTCCAAAAAGACACCATCACGAGCAACAAACACTTTGTTCTCGGATTTGTTGTAGAAGTAATACCCTTTGGTTTCTTTTGGATAACCCACAAAGTAAACCTTATCAGATTTTGGATGAAGTTTGTCAGAAGTGAGTTTCTTGACATATGCTTCGCATCCCCAAATCTTGAGAAAAGACAACCTTGGCGGTTTATTAGTCCATAATTCATATGGAGTCTTTTCCACTGCTTTTGACGGAGCACGATTCAATGTGAGTGTCGTAGTTAAAAGTGCATGTCCCCAGAAAGAGATTGGAAGTTCACTAAGACCCATAGTCGATCGGACCATGTCTAACAAGGTTTGATTCCTCCTTTCAGATACTCCATTCCACTGAGGAGTTCCCGGAGGTGTCAACTCTGAAAGTATTCCATCATCTTTCAGATGGTCATCAAACTCTTGGCTCAAATATTCGCCACCTCGATCCGATCGAAGTGCTTTGATTTTCTTGCCGAGTTGGTTTTCAACTTCTTTCTGAAATTCTTTGAATTTATCAAACGTTTCAGATTTGTGCGACATTAGATAGACATAACCATATCTACTAAAGTCGTCCGTGAAGGTTATGAAATACCGATAACCACTTCTTGCGGGTGTACTCATTGGTCCACATACATCGGTGTGTATAAGTCCCAACAAGTCACCGGCCCTTTCTCCTAACTTGGAGAATGGTTGCTTTATCATCTTGCCTAATAAACATCCTTCGCAATTCTCAAAGGATTCTAAATCAAATGAGTCAAGAATACCTTCTTGTAGAAGTTTCTTGATGCGTTTGATGTTAATGTGGCCAAGGCGACAATGCCACAAGTAAGTTTGACTAGACTGTGTAGTTTTAGCTTTCTTTGCAGGATTATTAACGTTATAAATTTCTTTATCTAGAGATAACACATAAAGACCATTTTCTGAATGTGCCGTACCATATAAAACATTATCGAGATAAAATGAACATGTTTGGTCTTTAACTCGAAATTCAAAACCTTTGGCGTCCAACGCCGAAATTGAAATGATGTTTTTGGTAATGTTGGGAACACAATAAACATTGTCAAGTTCCAAAACTAGCCCCGTGGGCAAAGACAAACTAAGAGATCCTACAGAAATAGCACCAATCCTTGCTCCATTTCCTACCCGGAGCTCGATCTCTCCCTTTGCTAGCCTCCTAGTGTTCCTTAGTGCCTGTGAATTGGAACAAAGGTGTGAGCCACATCCGGTATCTAATACCCATGAAGCCGAGCTAGTGAAGTTAAAGTCTATAACATAAATACCTGATGTAGAAGCAACGGTTCCGTTCTTATTATCTTCCTTGAATTTGAGGTAGTCTCTCTTCCAATGTCCCTTCTTCTTGCAATTGAAGCATTCGAAATCAGACTTTGAAGATGCTACCTTTTTCTCCTTGTTGTCTTTGGTAGCTTTCGGCTTAAGCGGAAAGTTCTTCTTCCCTTTACCCTTGAAGCCCTTCTTCTTTTTGCCCGCCCTTTTGAACGACTTACCCCTCTTAATCATGAGCATATCATGCTTTCCCTCATCCTTGAGCGTCTGCTCAGCTTGCTTCAACATCCCATGAAGCTCGGTGAGGGTTTCTCCATGCTATGCATGTTGTAGTTCATTTTGAACTGGTCATAGCCATAGTGAAGGGAATGGAGAATGATTTCAATAGCCATTTCGGTTGAATACCCCGCATCAAGCCTTCCCATGTTCTCAAATAATCCGATCATTTTGAGCACATGTGGGCTGACTGGCTCTCCTTTCTTGAGCTTAGTCTCAAGGATCTTCTTGTGGGTTTCAAACCTTTCAGTTCGAGCCTGTTCTTGAAACATATTTTATAAATTCTCGAAGTAGATTTTCTAAAGTGCAGGAGACATAGTGGCTAGCATTACGCATTTGACATCCCGATCGGCCACTTGCCATCGGTTAAGGGCCGCTTGAGTTACCTCCTCATTGGGAGCCTCGGGCATTTCCTCATCAAGGACATACTCTTTCTGTTCTTGCATAAGAACGATGGGCAAATTCCTTTGCCAATCAAGGAAATTGGTACCACTCAACTTCTCCTTGTCGAGAATTGAGCGTAATGAAAACTGGTTGTTTGAGGTTGAAGACATGATTCTACAATTAAAAGAATTTTAATGAAAAACCATTCAAAAATACTTAAATAAGATTGAATTTTATTCATTCAAATTTTCAATACTTATTTAACGTCTTATTTACACGTAAAATTGTCCCTATTTTGTGAAAATAAGGCGATTCCAAGATCCGAAGAAACAAAGAGTGGTTAAGCACGCTTTGGCTTGTCTTAAACACTCAATCTTCTAGGGTAAGCATTGCCTTGCTAATTGCTCTAAGCCACTCTTGGTTAGACAATCGTCGCATCTAATGCATCTTTGACGATGTATCTCTTTTGCCACGGTATGTGAGGACTCCTCACTCATACCGATGAGTTAAACCAAAACCAACGTGCACACCCGGTGTGCCTTATGCCCCTTAGAGAAGTGATGGCACCTCGCTTTGGCGTAGCCTACCATCACCATCGTCCGGTTAGTAAGTGTTGTTTTGGAAAGGCAAGTTTTACTCAATATTATTAGGGACCTAGGATTTCTATGTTGGTTGATTTAAGTGAACTTAACTAATCATCGCAACATCAAGAAAACCTAAACATGCATCTAACGAATAATTCACACACACACACACACACACACACACACACATATATATATATAAAAGCATAAAATATAAACAAGTAAAATGCATTTAAACAACGCGCGCACTAGTGACTAATCTAGGTGGTTAATCCGATTAACACGCCTAATTAAAACTAGTCAAAGTTGTTTAACCGATTATATAATTTACGTCATTAACAATAGAAGCTCCCACTAAATTCCGCATTTCCTTAATTAATCTAATTACTTAAGTCGGTAGCACCCAAACTTGTCAAAATGAAATTTTGCCAATGCCGCTCAAAAACCGAGGCCTAGCCTCCCAAAATTTTAATTAAAATAAACAAACGGCAAAATAATTAACATCAAGCCTACTACGGCTAGTCACCTCATCGCACCAAGCATACGCACACGCCAAAACCACGAACACTCGGCCCACGGCACACGACCACGAGCCGCTGCCACAGCACAACCGCGCGTGGCTACTGCTGCCGCGCGTGTGCTGCTGCTGTGCGTGGCTGCTGCCGCACGTGTGGCCCACAAGCGAGGCGGCGCAACCACCTTGGCAGCCACATGCGGGCTGCTATGCAGCCAGGCTCGCCATGGTGGTGCATTGCCTCGTTTTGCGTGCCACAACCTTCGGATTTGATTCATTTTTCGCGAGACAAAAATAATTAATTCTAAATTAATTTTAGAACTAATTGAGTGAGCAAAATAAAATTTTAAACAAGTCTAACTTAATAAAATTTTCAAAGTGCAATAACCAAAATAATTCCGAGAACCATCTTTAATTAAATTGGTTTAGCTTGGTGCAAAATAAAATTGAGGCAATTTCTCACTTTCAATTTAATCAATTTAAATTAAACTTGAGAATTTGACAAAGTAAAGGGAAGTTGGAAAAATATGAACTTTAATGTTCAAATGCAAATTCCAACATCTAAAATTTGTGAATCCTTGAAAATTATATTTTCCAACATGAAGATAACCAAATTTCTATCACAAAAATCGAAACTTTATGTTTCTAATCAACTCAAAATGATTAAAACAACAAATTTTAACTCAAAATAACATGGAATTTAGTGGTTTTCAAAGTTTCAATCACTTATCACAAATAAAGATAGAATCTTTAACACTTAGGAAGCCTCAAAAAATAAAATTTTCACACTAAAAAGCAATTAGTTTGCAATTATGTGAAAATAAATCAACCTTTAAGCATCAAATACTACCAAGTAAGTGTGCTTTAAGGGGACATAAAAATGCAGAAAATAATGCAAATAATCAACCATATAATCAACAATTAATGCCATTAATTTCAAGGTTAGAAAAGACTTAAAATTTTTCATCAAAAACGAAAAACCCTCGAAAAAGGCATTTCTGGTCAGAATTTGGGTAAAATCACAGTCCTAAAAGGGTAAAAACCTTGAAAAACATGATTATAAAAATAAACGAGCGGGGTTCCGATACCGCTGTTTGGGTTTGGTGAGTCCGACTCACCGCGGAAACAACCCCACCCGAGGAACCACTCGCATTAATTAAAATCACAAAGCATAAATAAATAATCACAAAGAAAAGATAACGAATCTTACCCTCGAAGCGAGCTTCGCCCAAAACCCGGGGCTCTTACTTGAAAGCTACTAGCACGTCAAGTGCCGCGTCTCCGACGGTATCCACCCACAAAAAAGGCGAACACAACTTTAAGGTCTACTACCTTGGGGTTAGCAAGGTCCGACCTAAACCCGAGTGTTATATGAGTTTAAGAGTTTTCCCAAAAATTATGGAATGCTCTTTTAAACTCCCACTCAAGCACTTTACTCCAAATCCCAAGGTTGGTATTTATAGAGGAAAGTATGAGTGGGAATTTCTATCCCATCAATGTGGGATCATGAAATTCCACAAATTAATTTAAAGCTAAATTAAATTAAAATTGCAAACTAATAATAAATCTACAAGTGGCATTACCATGTGAGATGGGTTGGTGAGGACCACATGGAGAGTAGGGGACCATACTTGCTCCCCACTCAATACTCTCCTTGTGCCACATGTCCTCACCCACTTACTCCCATATTCCAAGCTTCCCCTTATTCACGGCCCTATGGCCCGAGCCAAACCACGAGCCAAGCCCGAGCCCGGCCCGAGCCCGGCCCGCACCAGCTGCTGCTGTGGCGCGGTGCGGCTGCTGGCGCGGCGCGGCGCGGCAGCTGCTGTGCCTAGCCGCGGCTGGCCGTGGCTGCTAGCACGGTGCATTAGCTCGTCTTGCCCCTAGCATTCGGATGCTCGGGGCACTCCGATGCTAGGGGTATTTTTGGGAATATGGTTGATTTATTATTATTTTGCGCGTCTCGTCTTTTATCATTTAGACTCGACTTCCGACGATCGGTTTCGACGCTCTAAGCTCGAATTACCGACGTCTAAATATTTAACACTCAGGCGACGAATTTATTTCTTCCGAATTAATTCGTCGAGTTGGTTCCCATATATTTGCTTGGGTGTGACCCGAAGGGTTCAGTCAAGATTAAGTTGTAATATTAATTATATTAGTATTACTGATCGGAAGCGGCCTCCACCCAGGCATTCCGATCACTTGACCTTACTGAATATATTAGCTTTCTAATAATTCTGAACCCGCTATCAGAATAATACACTTGTTCGAAGGACACCATTCCTTTCAGTTCTGCATGCTCTTCTTTGTTCTTTGAGTACACCAAAATGTCATCTATGAACACCACTACAAACTTATCCATAAATTGATGAAACACCCTATTCATCAAATCCATAAAGATTGCTGGAGCATTCGTCAATCTAAAAGGCATAACTGTAATTCGTAGTGTCCATATCTTGTCCTAAATGCCGTTTTAGGGATGTCCTCATCGGCAATTCTCAATTGGTGATATCCAGACCTCAAGTCAATCTTCGAAAACACTGTGACACCCTTTAGTTGGTCAAGCAGATCATCTATTCTTGGTAAGGGATACTTATTCTTTATGGTCACCTTATTTAATTCCTTGTAATCAATGCACAGTCTCATGCTTCCATCCTTTTTCTTCACAAATAGAACTAGAGCTCCCCAAGGAGAGGCACTTGGTCTAATGTATCCCTTTTCCAGTAAATCCTGCAATTGTTCCTTCAACTCACTCAATTCTGCAGGTGCCATTTGATATGGTGCCTTGGATATAGGAGCTGTTTCGGGAACTAAATCTATGGTAAAGTCGATTGCTCTCTTAGGTGGCATTCCTGGAATTTCATCTAGAAATACATCCAGGTATTCATTTACTACTTCTATGTCTCCTGGATTCGTCACTTATTCATGGTCCATATTCCAGACACTGCAGAAATATACTGGATTCCCCTTCTTCATGTACTTTGCTAACTTTAGCACTGAAATTAACCTTGGGCACTTAGTTTTACCTTTCATCCAGTATGTCACCGACTCATTACTACTTGTGACCATCTGCACTTTTTGTGATCTACAACTAATCTCAGCAATATACTTACTCATCCAGTACATTCCCAGAATAAGGTCAAAGTCACTCAGCCCAAACTCAATAAAGTCAGACAAGAATATCTTCTTTTCTATTTCTAAAGGCACATTTCTAAAAGTTTTAGTACATTTCACTATCCCACCTATCGGAATGGTTATAAGTTAATCTACTGCCTCTACTATCTTTAAGCAATCCTTAAGTTTTGAAACAATACCCTTAGAAACAAAAGAAAAAGTTGCACCAGAATCAAACAATAATTTAACAGGAATAAAGTTAATAGAAAAAGTACCAGTGATAACATCTTTCGTGGCCTCTACCTCGTGCCTACTCAAAACGTTCAGTTTCCCTATAGTTCCTCCCTTTTGTTGGCTGTTACTATTGTTGGTGTTACTATTTCTCACCCCATTCTGCTGCACTCCCTTGTTCCCAGAAAAATTGTTGTTGTTCCCTTGGAAATTCTTCTGGTTTCCTCCTGAGTTATAGTTGTTCTGTTTATTCCCATTAGCATTCTTAGAGTAACACTCATACTCCCTATGCCCCAGTTTGTTGCAAGCGCGACAAGCAACCAAATTGTCTTCGCAATCCCTCCCAGGGTGATTGTTCCTACACCTCTTGCAGAAATAAATCCTTCCATTCTTGTTATTCCCGTGGTTATTGTTCCTAGCCCCTTCATTGTTGCTACGTCCCCCTTGACGGTTATCATTCTGGAAATTATTATTATTGGGGAAATTATTGTTATGGTGGTACTACTGCTTCTTAAAACCATTTTGGTTTCCCTGCTTGTTACCAGAAACTTGCACCACCTCTTTCCTCTTCTCTCTCCCTTCTATCTCAGCTAGCTCCTTCTTCTTCTTCTCCTTCAATGCGTGAAGGTGTGCGGCCCTTCCATACACCTCATCCAGAGTCTCAAATACTTGTCCGCACAGCTTTAACTGCAGATCCGTAGTTAAACCACTCTCAAACTTCCTAGCCTTTGCTTTCTCAGTAGCAACAGACTCCTCAGCGAAACGGGACAACTCTATAAACTTTGTATAGTACTCCGTAACTGACATCTTTTCCATTTTGAGGTTCGAAAATTCCTCAGCTTTCTGCTTCTGCAGAAAGCTAGGGTAAAATTTGTCCCTCACCTTCTCCTAGAACTTAATCCAATTGAACCCAGGTAGTGCCCTAATGGTAGTTTCATTTTGCTGCCACCAAAGGTCAGCTTCAGCCCTCAGGTAGTAAGTAGCACAACTCACTTTTGAGTTCTCAAGGCATCCTACAGCCCTAAACAGCTTTTCGAAGATTATGGACTATGTTATAAATTAATCGAAAAAATCTTGTGATAAAGTATAGAGGTAATCGTTGGTGTAGCAAGGATAGAGGCGGTGAATTATGGACTATGTTATAAATTAATTGTCAGTTGCGGTTTTTAAGTTGGATAATGGGGGGTGAAAAAGGCCTATGACGGATTTTCAAGGATTATTGACAAGTGAATGTATGAATGGAGCGTAATTGAAAGTTCATGGGGAGTAATAAATGTGAAATAATTTTGTGTGGAAACATGATTATTTAAAAGAAGTTTAAAGTTTGAGATAGACTCTCACAAACAAAGACTTAAATATGTAGCAAAGAAATGATTGGAGTTGAGAAAGAAATATGGGTGAGGCATTCAATATCATTGAAAGGTGAGGTAATGTGGTAAATAGGAAAGAAGGAAATTAATCTCCTCGAAAGTGTTGGAAAAGAAAAGTAAAGAAAATGTTGGAATTACTAGAGTTTGAGACCAACCATATATATTTGAGGAAATGAAGGAAAATCAAGAAAAGAATCTGAAATTGGGTCAAATCCGTAAGAGGATGTGCTATTTTAATGGTCTTGGAGATAAAAGCTTGAATGTACATTTAAGAGTAAGAAGTCTATGTGCAATATAATAAAAGCAAAGTGAAATACACCCAGGAAAGAACACGTTATAAAGAAATTGATGGTTTAGAGTGATTGTTTCATTTGGATTGTGAGGGATAGGTTGACTAAGTCAGCGATGTTTAAACACCAATGAAGAAAAATTGGAGAATGGAGAAACTTGCGAAGGCTTACATCAATTTGTTGTGAGACTACATTGAGCTCCTAAATATATCTGTTAGATAGAGATTCTTAATTTCTTTCAAGATCCTGGAAGGTATATAATGGAACTTTAGTAATACTGAGGACGATTACAACATCCACCAAGTAATAATAGACAAACATGAGGAATATTTGACTTTGGAAGTCATGTAGAGAGCATGTGTACCCAGTTTTTAAAAAGGATGTAAAAGATAGCAATTGAGTGAAAACAAACACAAAGTCACCATGCAAGCCAACATTATGGCAACATTTTGAGGTTGGTATAGAAAGAATCGTGAAAGTTCACTATGTCATGGAACATATGTGAGATGACCATTTTAAGGACTTAAACTAGTAAAGTTACAGAAAAGTAAGTGAAAATTATCCTAGCATGGATTGGTGTGGTGGAATCTGAACAAGGGACAAGAGACAAGTGTTATTAAAAAGTGTAACCTATAAGTCAAAAGATGGTAAGAAAGAAAAAATGAGCCAAATATAGAAATATGTGAATTTTGCATAGAATTGGTAAAGTGGCGAATAACTTAGCATATTATTGGACCTTGGTAAGGTATAAGATATTTTTCAAAAGTCATTGCGAAAGAACATTTACTAAAGGTAGGAGTTGCAAAGGAAACCATTGAGTGAAAGCAATTAGATCAAGAGAAAGCTAGACAAAATCAAGGTTTTGAATAATAAAGTTCTACATACCCTTACTAGAGGATTGGTAACACATGGTATAGATGGGAATTGTTTATTTTGGTACTTGCAACAAGGAAGGAATATAGAGAAGTAATATGATTTTACCAAGGATGAAATGAGAAAGAGAACAACATAACTCTATAGTTGAGTTAAGTGGAGTTACGGGGGCGTAACTCGTTTTCTTTATGGGGGTAGAGTGCTATAGAATTACGCGCTTTTTCCTTAATTTTGGCATTTTAAAGTGCTTTTTCGTCAGTTTTACAGTGATTTAGCTGATAAGATTGATTAATTTACACACTAAGATGTGTAAGTCTATTACCAAAGTTGAGTATTACACTAATAGTAGTGTGAGTTTGTTAAATAGTCTAATAATTTACACATTATTTTGTGTAAGTTTGTTGGTAAAGTTGTTAACTTACATACTAGTTTGTGTAAGTTGGCTAGTAAGTTGATTACTTTTATACACTAGTAGTGTGTGAATGAATAGATAAGGTAGAAAGGAAGTATCACAAAAGCACAGCAACTAATAGTATTAAGAAAAGTTTTGAGATTCTAAGTATTTATTTGCCTTCAAACGAGTTTTTAAAGTTTTCGTACCTAAGTTTCGAGGACGAAACTTCTTTTAAGGGGGGTAGACTGTAATACCTCGTATTTTCAATGTGTTTTATAAATTATATGTTTATTTATTAAATATTTTTTGGGTAAAACTAGTTTATTATCAAATCTAAATTAAGTAATAAAGTTTAATCTCTGGGTCAATACCTAGCTTAATCCAATGCAGCCAATTTCATAATAAGCCCATTTATTTTTATTTTTATAATTGGGCTAATAATTCTTTCATCACATTACTATTTCATGAGGCCTAAAACTTACCCTAACCTACTCTACACTAGAAATACTCCTTCAATCCCCAAAATTTCCCACACAAAAAGTCAAATTGTCAAGGTAAACAACTTCCCCTTTTCTTTTTCTTTCTTTTCCTTTATTTTCCTTTTCTTTCCTTTCTTTTCTTTTTTTTTTTTGTTTTTTTTCATGCGTGAAAACTTACGCATAGAACCTCAAGGCTGTTGCCACCTCACGCCCACCTTGCGGCCGCCACGCCAACCTCTTTTGGCGACCCACATCACCTAGCCGCCGGTCTAGCCACCGGCGCAACCACCCACGGTGCCCCTCCTTCTCTCTCCTCTTGTTTTTAATTTATTTTTTTTAAGTATTATATTTTGGGATTTTGATTTTAAATACTAGTATATGATTAGTATGTTTTATAATTATGTTTTGATGATTAAAGATTGTAAATTTTGGATTATAAAGTGTTAAATTTTCAGATTTTTTAAAGTATTAAAAGTTAGGGTTTTAATTATTAAAGTGTTGACTTTTAGGGTTCTAACGTACAATTGATTTGGAGGTTTCATATACCCATGGATTGAAAGTGATAATAAAGCTTAAAGATGGTATCTTTATGGAGTTTTGATGAAGTTTTAATGCTGGAATTTTGCCTAAAGTACTACTTTTGATGGTTTTATAAAAAGGGTTTAATTACCCATTAAAAGAGAAGTTAATTAAAGGTTTTACTATAATTTTCAGATTTATTTTAAGTTATTTAAAGTGAATTTAAGTTGCTGGAAATTGTGTATACAAGGGTAACTAATATAGTATTATTGTCCCACTATGTAGGAGACTTGGTTCCGAAATTATTGTAGTGTATTTGGCTACTTTAGGGGCTTAATTGAGGTATGTTCGCGTACTCTAAATCAAATAATATTTTTTCCATGATTAGTAAAGGAAATTCTTGAGAATAGTTCTCAAAGAAAGGAAAAGCATTTCTAAAATACAATTCTCATAAATGACTTTTATAACTAAGTCCGAAAGGACGGTTGGACATCATGTAATCAAAATACTAGGTAGTTTTGATAAACATGAAGTATATGAAAGGAATGGTGTCCTTCGAACAAATGTATTATTCTGATAGCGGGTTCGGAACTATTAGAAAGCTAATATATTCAGTAAGGTCAAGTGATCGGAATGCCTGGGTGGAGGCCGCTTTAGATCAGTAATATTAATATAATTAATATTACAGCTTAATCTTAACTGAACCCTTCGGGTCACACCCAAGCAAAATATACGAACCGACTCGACGAATTAATTCGGAAGCCCGAGTGTTAAATATTTAGACGTCGGTTATTCGAGCTTGCAGCGTTGAAACCGAGCGTCGAAAGTCGAGTCAAAAATAATAAATGACGAGACGCGCAAAAAAATAATAAATCAACCATATTCCCAAAATACCCCTAGCATCGGAGTGCCCCGAGCACCCGAATGCTAGGGTCAAAAATGTGCAAGCATAGGTGGCTAGCAAGTGCACTAAGCCGAGCCTAGCATGGCTGGCTGGTGCGTGCTAGCGCACCAATGGTAGCAGCCACAAGCTAGTAGCAGCTAGCAGCTGCGTGCGTGTGTGCAGCAGCTAGCTGCCGCATGCTAGGCGTGCTAACAGCGCACGCATAGCAGTAGCCCGCACCAAATGTGCGAGGCATGCTAGGAATAGCAGCAGCCCACAAATTGGTGCGGGGCTAGGCTCATGGCTGGGCTCGTGGCTGGGCCATAGGGCTGGTCACTTAGGGGAAGCATGTGGGAATATGGAAGCAAGTGGGTGAGGGACATGTGGCACAAGGAGAGTATTGAATGTGGAGCAAGTATGGTCCTCTACTCTCCATGTAGTCCTCACCACCCTTTTCACATGGTAGTGCCACATGTAGATTTATTATTAGTGCAATTTCAATTTAATTTAGCTTTAAATTAATTTGTGGAATTTCATGATCTCACATTGATGGGATAGAAATTCTCACTCATACTTTGCTCTATAAATACCAACCTTGGGATTTAGAGCAAAGTGCTTGAGTGGAAGTTAGAAAGAGCATTGCATTTTGGCAAAAACTCTTAAACTCCATTAACACTTAGGTTTTGGTCGGACCCTGCTAACTCCAAGTTAACGGACCTAAAAAGTCGTGTTCGTCCTTTGTGGGTGGATACCGTTGGAGGCGCGGCATTTGCGGTGCTTAAGGCTTTCAAGTAAGAGCCCGTGTGTGAGGGCGAAGCTCGCTTCAAGGGTATGATTCGTTCTTCCTTTACTCGTGTTTATTAGTTATGCTTTATGGTTTTAGTAATTGCGCGTGGTTCCTTAGGTCGGGGTCGTTTCCGCGGTGAGTCGGACTCATCAAACCCCAACAGCGGTATCGGAGCCCCGCTCGTTTATTTTTATAATCATGTTTTTCAAGGTTTATTTTGGCTTATTTTTCTGGTTTAAGTTGCTAATTAGATTAGTAGCTCGGTTTTATTAATTTTATTCCCGTTTTGTAATGTCGAATTTGGCCCAGAACCCAGATTTTCGCCCAAAAATAGATAATTTTGGGTGGAAAAGGCGTTTTGGAAATGTTTTTACGCTGTTGGGACTGTGATTTTAGCCAAATTCCGACCAGAAATGCCTTTTTCGAGGGATATTTCGTTTTTGACGAGACATTTTAAGTCTTTTCTAACCTTGAAATTAATGGCATAACTTGGTCATTATGTGGTTAATTATTTGCATTATTTTCTGCATTTTTTAGTCCCCTTAAAGCACACTTACTTGGTAGTATTTGATGCTTAAAGGTTGATTTATTTTCACATAATTGCAAATTAATTGCCTTTTAGTGTGAAATTTTTTGTTTTGAGTCTTCCTAAGTGTTAAAGATTCAATCTTTATTTGTGATAAGTGATTGAAACTTTAAAAACCACTAAATTCCATGTTTTTTGTGTTAAACTTTGTTGTTTTAATCATTTTGGGTTGATTGGAAACATAAAGTTTCAATTCTTGTGATAGAAATTTGGTTATCTTCATGTTAGAAGATATAATTTTCAAGGAATCACAAAATTTAGATGTTGGAATTTTCAT
This sequence comes from Chenopodium album, assembly GCF_948465745.1. Classification (NCBI taxonomy): domain Eukaryota; kingdom Viridiplantae; phylum Streptophyta; class Magnoliopsida; order Caryophyllales; family Amaranthaceae; genus Chenopodium; species Chenopodium album. Next base: position 16,392,628 of record NC_137852.1, read on the forward strand.
TTGAACATTAAAGTTCATATTTTTCCAACTTCCTTTGACTTTGTCAAATCCTCAAGTTTTAATTTAAATTGATTAAATTAAAAGTGAGAAATTGCCTCAATTTTTGTTATTGCACCAAGCTAAACCAATTTAATTAAGAACGGTTCTTAGAATTATTTTGGTTAGTTGCACTTTGAAATTTTTATTAAGTTGGACTTGATTAAATTTTTCATTTTTTTACTCATTAAATTAGTTCTAAAATTAAGTTAGAATTAATAATTAAGTCATGCAAATTGGGATCAAAAGCCCGAGGCCATGGCACACAAAACGAGGCAAAACCTCACTTGGCTAGCCTAGCTGCATAGCATCCCGCATGTGGCTGCCAAGAAGGCTGTCCTCGCCTTGCGTGCGGCCATGTGCACGGCAGCACCACACGAGCACAGCAGCCATGGCTGTGCGTGCGTGTGTGTGTGCGACAGTGGCAGCAGCTCAAGGCTGCTTGCCGCGGCCATGTGTGCGGGGCGTTTTGTGTATGTGTGCTTGGTGTGGTGAGGCAAATGGCCGTTGTGTGTGTGCCTTGAACTAGGCAACGCGTAGCAAACGCTACTAGGTGTATGCCTAGCTAGTGCTACGGAGGGTAATGGAGGCACATGCAACAATCCGCAATTATTCGATTTTCTTGGGCAAGCGCTAAATGCGTTGGACACTTGAAGTGTGGTTGGCTTAATATTTGCTTACTTTGCCGTTTTATTTATTTTAATTAATTTTGTTTATTTTAATTAAAATTTTGGGAGGCTAGGCCTCGGTTTTGAGCGGCATTGGCAAAATTTTACTTTGACAAGTTTGGGTGCTACTGGCTTAATTAATCGGATTAATTAAGGGAAATGCGGAATTTAGTGGGAGCTTCAATTATTAATGACGTCAATTACATAATCGGTTAAACAACTTTGACTAGTTTTAATTAGGCGTGTTAATCGGATTAACCACCTAGATTAGTTACTAGTGTGCACGTTGTATAAATGCATTTTACTCGTTTGATGTTGTAAATTGCTTGGGCCATTGACAAGTAGTGAATGGGTGAATGGAACGTATATTCTCTCACAGGTTTTATGAAATGGCAACTAGTGGGACCCGATTAGGATAGAAAATACAGGCTACGTGCCGTTATGTATTTTTTTAAAATCTAAATACGGTCTACGCACCGTTGAGTATTTTTGTACCTTAATATTTAGATTATTCCTAGTCGTAGACACTAGTATTTGCATAATTTGGTTAAGTCTTGAATACGGAGTTTCTTGGAAGACAAAGCCTTGAATTACAAGTGAAGACCTTTTGAAGACTTGAAGAATTCAAGGGGTCATGCTAGTTGCCAATATGCATCTATAATTTCGCTTTACATTTTATGCTTATATACATGTGAATTATTCGTTATATGCATGTTTAGGTTTTCTTTATGTTGCGATGATTAGTTAAGTTCACTTAAATCAACCAACATAGAAATCCTAGTTCACTAATAATATTGAGTCAAATTTGCGTTTCCAAAACAACACTTACTAACCGGAAGAGGGTGATGGTAGGCTACGCCAAAGCGAGGTGCCATCGCTACTCCAAGGGGCATAAGGCACACCGGGTGTTGTGCATGTTGGTTTTGGTTGAACTCATCGGTATGAGTGAGGAGTCCTCACATACCGTGGCAAAAGAGATACATCGTCAAGATGCATTAGATGCGACGATTATCTAACCAAGAGTGGCTTAGAGCCATTAGCAAGGCAATGCTTACCTTAGAAGATTGAGTGTTAAGACAAGCCAAAGCATGCTTAACCACTCTCTGTTTCTATGGATCTTGGAATCGCCTTATTTTCACAAATAGGGACAATAAGACGTTAATAAGTATTGAAAATTTGCATGAATAAAATTCAATCTTATTTAAAGTAATTTTAAATGGTTTTTCATTAAAAATTCTTTCAATTGTAGAATCATGTCTTCAACCTCAAACAACCAGTTTTCATTACGCTCAATTCTCGACAAGGAGAAATTGAGTGGTACAATTTCCTTGATTGGCAAAGGAATTTGCGTATCGTTCTGATGCAAGAACAGAAAGAGTATGTCCTTGATGAGGAAATGCCCGAGGCTCCCAATGAGGAGGTAACTCAGGCGGCCCTTAACCGATGGCAAGTGGCCGATCGAGAAGTCAAGTGCGTAATGCTAGCCACTATGTATCTTGAATTTCAGAAAACCTTCTTCGAGAAGGAATTGGCCTATGAGATCATTTCTGAGTTACAGAATATGTTTCAAGAACAGGCTCGAACTGAAAGGTTTGAAACCCACAGGTAGATCCTTGAGACTAAGCTCAAGAAAGGAGAGCCAGTCATCCCACATGTGCTCAAAATGATCGGATTATTTGAGAACATGGGAAGGCTTGATGTGAGGTTGATGTGTGTCATAAATGGCACACATTTGATGAGCATTAAGGTCCTTTCTATTCTCTTTTCATGGCTTTCATGCTTAATAAATGCTTAGTTTTATACTTTGTTGCTTAGTTTTACCTTTCCTCTCTTATTTTGTAGCTTTTGTGCGTTTCGTTGGTTTTCTAGCCTTTTCTTCTTTATTTGCTCTATTTTCATGGTTGTAGGTATTGGACGAGGTTCGGGTCTTGATTTTGGTGATCCACTATGGTGGAAGAAGCTTTTGGATCAAGTTCGTGGCATTCGGGAAGCTCAAGATGCAAAGAAGTGGAAGTTCCAAGTCTTGGCTCTTCTCTTGTGCTCGCTTGCGGTGCTCCCTTCAAAGGGAGTGTGTGCCCTCCAATATTAATCCTTAGCTACTGCCAATCCTAGTGCTCATCACCATCATAAATCATGTGTGCACCCCTTGAGCTTGAAGAGTTGAAGATTCGAAGAAACCCAGCTGAGTGCGGCCGCACGCGCGGATGGTGCGGCCGCACACGAAGGATGTGTGGCCGCACACCATGGTGGTGCGGGCGCACATCCTTTGTAGTGCGGCCGCACCGGCATGGGTCTTTTCCGATCGGATTTCGACGATTTTCTCTCTCTTCTTATACCTATTTGAACCCAATTTTTTTGTAAGCAAGTTTCATATTAGAATTAGATCATATTCTTAGCTTAGTTGAGAGCTTCTCTCTCTAGATCTAGGGGTTACTTTTAGGAGTAGATTTTAGAGAGAGAAAGTGAAGAATTTCAATGGTGATTGAGAGATTGAAGATTCAATGGTGACAGTTGTATTGGAGATCTACTCTATTATCAATGAGCATTTCTAAACTCTATCTCATTTATTGTTTTGTTTAGTATTCATGTTTGGATTGTTTGATTTTGATTGGATTTTGATGATTTGATGATTGATGTTTGATTAGAGTAATTGTTTTTCTTTGATTGTTGATTCTTTGATTGTTGATTGTTGATTTCTTTAGTTGTTGGTTGAATTGATGATGTTGCTAGAGTAGTTGTTTGGTTAGGGATTTGGTGAAGCTTGTATTATGTAATGGATTGATGTAGATTGGGGATTTTGATGGAGTTGATGATGTGATTAAATTGGTTAATTGATTATGTGCATGTGTGTGTTTGATTTAGGCTTGATCACCCTAGTTATTCACACTACATTGCATTGTAAGTTCACATTGATACGGACCATTGATTTGTGGCTTGCATTTACACGATTGAGGTGTCTTGTGATGTTTCCTAGCTAGAGTTTATCGTAGTTGACGATAGTTAGACCTCTAGGAGAATAGCTTGATATGCTCTTTTGGTTACATAATTGATCTTCCCTCACATTGCTTGACTTAGTCAACTTCCTAAACCAATTTGCATTGTTCATTGCTATTATAAGTGAATCCTAATCCCTAGCATTTTATTTGTTTGATTTCTTTGTCTTAGTAGTTGTTAGTGTCCTCTTTTACCCTTTGTCTTTGACCTAGCTTAGGCACATAATTGGAAGCACTTAGACATTACCGTTCCTTTGGGTTCGACCCTTGACTTACCTCTATACTTGTATTTAGGTTTGTTGAGTGTTTATAAATTTTGTTTGGCTTAAGGAAGATTAGCCCAACGACCTAGTTTTCCCCACGTCAGGGGTGTTCAACTAAAATGGCTATTAACATCATTCTCCATTCCCTTCACAAAGGCTATGACCAGTTCAAGACGAAATACAATATGCATAGCATGGATAAAACCCTCACTGAGCTTCATGGGATGTTGAAGAAAGCTGAGCAGATGCTCAAGGATGAGGGAAAGCATGATATCCTAATGGTTAAGAAGGGCAAGCCATTCAAAAGGGCGGGAAAAAAGAAGAAAGGCTTCAAGGGGAAAGGAAAGAAGAACTTTCCGCCTAAGCCGAAAGCTACCAAAGACAACAAGGAGAAGAAGGTAGCATCTTCTAAGTCTGATTCCGAATGCTTTTATTGTAAGAAGAAGGGACATTAGAAGAGAGACTGCCTCAAGTTCAAGGAAGATAAGAAGAACGGAACCGTTGCTTCTACATCAGGTATTTACGTTATAGACTTTAACTTCACTAGCTCAGGTTCATAGGTATTAGATACCGGATGTGGCTCACACCTTTGTTCCAATTCTCAGGCACTAAGGAACACTAGGAGGCTAGAGAAGGGAGAGATCGAGCTCCGGGTAGGAAATGAAGCGAGGATTGGTGCTATATTTGTAGGATCTCTTAGTTTGTCTTTGCCCACAGGGCTAGTTTTGGAACTTGACAATGTTTATTGTGTTCCTAACATTACCAAAAACATCATTTGAATTTCGGCGTCGGACGCCAAAGGTTTTGAATTTCGAGTTAAAGACCAATCATGTTCATTTTATCTCGATAATGTTTTATATGGTACGGCACATTCAGAAAATGGTCTTTATGTGTTATCTCTAGACAAAGAAATTTATAACATTAATAATCCCACAAAGAAAGCTAAGACTACACAGTCTAGTCAAACTTACTTGTGGCATTGTCGTCTTGGCCACATTAACATCAAACGCATCAAGAAGCTTCTACAAGAAGGTATTCTTGACTCATTTGATTTAGAATCCTTTGAGAATTGAAAAGGATGTATATTAGGCAAGATGATAAAGAAACCATTCTTCAAGTTGGGAGAAAGGGTCGGTGACTTGTTGGGCCTAATACACACCGATGTATGTGGGCCAATGAGTACACCCGCAAGGAATGGTTATCGGTATTTCATAACCTTCACGGACGACTATAGTAGATATGGTTATGTCTATCTAATGTCGCATAAATCTGAATCATTTGATAAATTCAAAGAATTTCATAAAGAAGTTGAAAACCAACTTGGCAAGAAAATCAAAGCGCTTCGATCGGATCGAGGTGGAGAATATTTGAGCCAAGAATTCGATGACCATCTGAAAGAACATGGGATACTTTCATAGTTGACACCTCCGGGAACTCCTCAATGGAATGGAGTATCCGAAAGGAGAAATCGAACCCTGTTAGACATGGTCCGATCGACTATGGGTCTTAGTGAACTTCCAATCTCTTTCTGGGGACATGCACTTTTAACTGCGGAACTTACACTGAATCGTGCTCCGTCAAAAGCAATGGAAAAGACTCCATATCAATTATGGACAAATAGACCTCCAAGGTTGTCTTTTCTCAAGATTTGGGGATGCGAAGCATATGTGAAGAAACTTATTTCTGAAAAACTTCATCCGAAATTTGACAAGGTTTACTTTGTGGGTTATCCAAAGGAAACCAAAGGGTATTACTTCTACAACAAATCTGAGAACAAAGTGTTTGTTGCTCGTGATGGTGTCTTTTTGGAGAAGGAGCATCTTTCCAACATGACAAGTGGGAGGAAGATCGAACTCGACGAAGTTCGAGAGGACGAGCAACAAGGATAAGTTCATAATCAAAGTGCTCACGATGCATCTGTTGACATTGATCAAAGTCAAAATATGCAAAGTCAAACCGACAATGCAAATGCTCAGTCCATTACCCTACATAGGTCAACTCGGCCAAGCTCTCAACCTGACAGATATCTCGGTGTTGTATTAACTGATGATCAGGACATCCTAGTAGTGGATGGAGATGAGCCGGCAACTTACAAGCAAGCTATGACGATCCCCGACTCTGCAAAATGGCAAGAGGCCATGAAATCTGAAATGGACTCCATGTTTGAAAATCAAGTATGGGACTTGGTTGATTTACCCGAAGGTTACACACCTATCGGATGTAAATGTATTTTCAAGTTGAAAACTGACAAAGATGGAAATGTATTCATTTACAAAGCTAGGCTGGTAGCAAAAGGTTAAAGGCAAATTCACGGCGTTGATTATGATGAAACTTTTTCTTCAATTGCAATGCTTAAGTCCGTTCGGATTCTTCTAGCGGTTGCTGCATATTACAATTATGAAATATGGCAGATGGACGTCAAAACCGTCTTCCTCAATGGAATTTTGGAAGAAACTGTGTATATGACACAGCCTAAAGGTTTTGTCGACCAAAACAACCTAAGAAGGTATGCAAGCTTAAGCAGTCCATTTATGGATTAAAGCAAGCAAGCAGAAGTTGGAATCTGCTATTTGATGAAGCCATTAGTAAATTTGGTTTTATCAAGAATCCAGATGAGTCCTGTGTTTACAAGAAGGTCAGTGGGAGTGACATCGCCTTCCTAGTCTTATATGCCGATGACATTTTGCTCATTGGAAATAGCATTCCGTTGTTAGAGTCTGTAAAGACTTGGCTCGGGAAATGTTTTTCAATGAAAGACTTGGGAGAGGCTCAGTACATAATAGGCATCAAGATCTATAGGGATAGATCAAAGAGGATGATAGGAATGAGTCAAAGTACTTACATCGATAAGGTACTAGCTCGATTCCAAATGGAATTAGCCAAGAGAGGGCACCTGAAAACTGAGTCCCGGGAGAGGCGCATTAGACTGCGGCCAAAAATATCCTAAAGTACCTGAAAAGGAACAAGGATAAATTCCTGGTCTATGGCGGTAAAGATGAATTGGTTGTTGAGAGATATACCGACACAAGCTTCCAGACAAACAGAGACGACTTCAAGTCACAATCCGGATAAATATTCTGTCTCAATGGAGGAGCGTTTAGTTGGAAGAGTGCAAAGCAAAGCACAACCTCTGTATCTACAATTGAAGAGTACTTAGCAGCATTTGAGGCAGCCAAGGAGGCAGCATCTGAGGCAGCCAAGGAGGCTGTTTGGATTCGCAAGTTCATTGGGGAACTTGGTGTTGTACCCTCCATCAAGGGTCCAATAGACCTCTATTGTGACAACATGGAGCTATTGCTCAAGCTAGAGAACCACGAGAACATCAGAAGGTCAAACATGTCCAGAGGCGATTTCACATGATTCGAGAATGGAAGTCAGAAGGTGAAATCAGAATTTGCAAAGTGGGAACGGATGATAAAGTAGCCGATCCACTTATTAAACCTTTGTCTCAAGTGAAGCACAACAAACACATTGAGGCAATGGGAATCAAGCATTTCGCGAACTGGCTTTGATTTTCAGTTTTTGGAGTAATTAAATTTTTCATGCAATTTAAATCACTCTGTCTCTATTTAATTGCGGTTTAGAATTAAATAATGAGTCCATTCGATTTTAATAAATATTCAAAATAGGGTATCAAGTCAATAGCTTGGATAAAGAAACACCTATTAAGTGAACGTTGAATATTTTAATCGAAAAATTATCCCTAATCAAGGTCATTTATTTGTGGACGATTAATGACCACTGGAGATTAGTGTGTAGCATTATTTATAGCACCGTTTCTTGTGCTATGAGGATATAAATCATTTGCACATGTATTGGTTTAGAACAATACTAGATCGACATACTTTAAGAGATTTAAAAATCGTCATAAGTATTTTTTTCTCATTATAACTGTTTAGGGTAATTTTACCCCGCCACGTGGTCCAGCCAGAGGATGACACGTGTCAGTCCCAAGGTTGTCCAAAGTGGACCTATCCCTGCCTAGCACGTGTCACTCCAGAAATTTGGGGAAATGGCGGCCTTCAGGCCCAAATCCCGAGAAAGCCGCAATGCGGTGCAGCCCACCAATGATTAGGGTTATGTGACCTAATCAGGGGCACAATCCCCGAGAACCCTATAAATAGGGAGATTCCCCTCTTTTGGAGGGCACATTATACCATTTATTACAAATAGTCCCTTTGATAGAGACATCTGAGCTTGGAATCCAAGCAGATACCCACCTAAATTTCCGCACCTTTTTCTCTCCCTTCAAGTTACTAACTTGATCGTCGGAGGCGGAGCACCTACCAACTGGTGTCTCCGTTTGTTTTGCAGGTACAGGCCGCACCGGACTAATCTTCGAGTTGTAACTCTCCCGAGGGACAAAAACACCCAAAACATTTGGCGTCGTCTATGGGGAGAGTACCTCAAAGATGGTTGGAGAGTCTGTACCCCTTCCTGATCCTACAAACTTACAACCGGTTATACAACCAGAGAACCAAGTAAACCCTCAACCGGCGTCTCAGCCGGGAGGTTCTGGAATCCTTCAATTGTTCCAACGGCCTCCGCCTGAGGTCTTCACTGAGGATGAAGCTGATGACGAAGAAGATGATGATGTGGAGACCTATACAACAAAGGATGGGTCCCTCATGTCCAAGTACAAGCGTTCCAAGGATCAATTGGAGCGCAACCTTGACCAGGCGGGCGCAAGCAAGCGGCCCTCTGGAAGGCCAGAAGGGGAAACCCAGAAGACCAAAGGTCAAGCCCCAGTCACCCGGGACGAGCACATGAAATTCATGACCTCTTTCAAGGGTGAAATCAAGGCCATGATCAACAAAAACAAGGCAGGCTCTAGCAAGAGTCCGCCGGCTAAGAAGACTCCCACTCCAGGGAAGAAGCCCGTCAAGGACAGGCGGCCAACTCCCCACCCAAAAGACAAAAAAAGGGAAAAGGAGAAGTTAGCCTCTAGACTTGACTGGTCCAAAATTCTACTGCCTCAGAGGCAGCCTCGGCATGAACATCCGGGGACCAGTGAGAAAACAGCATCCGACGCTCGACACATCATTGAGCGGAGGAGAAACAAGCAGTTGTCTAAGCCAGCCTCTACTTCGAGCTTTCCAAACAGCTTCAAAGAAACTTCTGTAAGGAACTCACAGTCCTTACTTGAGAGTCGAACAGGCGGAAAAACCGTCAATACTGAACCTCGACTGATGATTGGGTCAGTCCCATATGCACCTAAGGCGCAATATGGGCAATATGGCCTATAGTTCATGCAGCCTCCTCCTTTTGGGGGTCAAGCGGCATACAACAGTGTCCAGCCTTTGGACTGCCAGCTCCAGCTGCTTAAGCTTGGTGAACAACCCTCTGCGTTTGCCAAGAATATAACCGAGGCGGCTCAGCCGTCCAAGGTTAAGAATGTGTTGGTGGGCACCTATGATGGTACCACCAACCTGTTGGGGTTTGGTGAGTCCGACTCACCGCGGAAACAACCCCACCCAAGGAACCACTCGCAATAATTAAAATCATAAAGTATAAATAAATAAACACAAAGAAAAGATAACGAATCTTACCCTCGAAGCGAGCTTCGCCCAAAAACCAGGGCTCTTACTTGAAAGCTACGAGCATGTCAAGCGCCGCGCCTCCGACGGTATCCACCCACAAAAAAGGCGAACACAACTTTAAGGTTTACTACCTTAGGGTTAGCAAGGTCCGACCAAAACCCGAGTGTTATATGAGTTTAAGAGTTTTCCCAAAAATTATGGAATGCTCTTTTTAACTCCCACTCAAGCACTTTACTCCAAATCCTAAGGTTGGTATTTATAGAGGAAAGTATGAGTGGGAATTTCTATCCCATCAATGTGGGATCATGAAATTCCACAAATTAATTTAAAGCAAAATTAAATTAAAATTGCAAACTAATAATAAATCTACAAGTGGCATTATCATGTGAGATGGGTTAGTGAGGACCACATGGAGAGTAGGGGACCATACTTGCTCCCCACTAAATGCTCTCCTTGTGCCACATGTCCTCACTCACTTACTCCCAGATTCTATGCTTCTCCTTAATCCACGGCCCTATGGCCCGAGCCAAGCCACGAGCCAAGCCCGAGCCCGGCCCGAGCCCAGCCCGCACCCAGCTGCTGTTGTGGCGCGGCGCGGCTGCTACTATGCCTAGCAGTGGCTGCTAGCACGGTGCGCTAGCTCGCACCAGCCAGCCATGCTAGGCTCAGCTTGGTGCTTGCTAGGACATTTTGCCCCTAGCATTCGGATGCTCGGGGCACTCCGATGCTAGGGGTATATTGGGAATATGGTCGATTTATTTTTATTTTGCGCGTCTCGTCATTTATTATTTTGACTCGACTTCCGACGATTGGTTTCGACGCTCTAAGCTCGAATTACCGACGTCTAAATATTTAACACTCGGGCGACGAATTTATTTCTTCCGAATTAATTCGTCGAGTTGGTTCGCATATATTTGCTTGGGTGTGACCCGAAGGGTTCAGTCATGATTAAGCTGTAATATTAATTATATTAATATTACTGATCGGAAGCGGCCTCTACCCAGGCAGTCCGATCACTTGACCTTACTGAATATATTAGCTTTCTAATAATTCTGAACCCGCTATCAGAATAATACACTTGTTCGAAGCACACCATTCCTTTCAATCTCCCACTTGTCCTTCCGGACAAGTGTGCATTTAGTGTATAGCCCTTAGCCTATGTCTCTTCACGTCTCTTCATGAATTACAGAGTAAGATTACTAGTCATATCTGTTACGTCCAGAAGTGTTTCTCAAAATCCGAGTTTGACTGTCAATAAGTAGATGATTTCTAAAATCCATCTGAGCACGGCCATGCATTTTTCACAGTCTCGCTCTTCGAGAGGCCTTGTAAACAACAAGACATGTTCCCTATTGTTAGTAGGGGGGACATTTCCAGTCTTATAATGTAGCTTCTCTTACTAAGAGGACTCACCCGCCTGATATCTATCTTTATAATCCCTAGTTACGGCAGACGTTTGGCGGATACCAAAGCGGACTAGTACTCAAACAAGAGATCTCCCACTACTCATGGTCAAAGGAAAAGAGTTCCGATAGTAATAATGAGAAAATACTTATGATGATTTTTAAATCTCTTAAAGTATCCTCATAGGTCGATCCAGTATGGTTCTAAACCAATACCTGTGCAAATGATTTGTATCCTCATAGCACAAGAAACGGTGCTACAAATCATACTACACACTAATCTCTGATGGTCATCAATCGTCAACAAAATATGACCTTGATTGGGGATAATTTTCAATTAAAATATTCAATGTTCACTTAATAGGTGTTTCTTTATCCAAGCCATTGACTTGATACCCTATTTTGAATATTTATGAAAATCAAATGGAATTATTATTTAATTCTAAACAACAATTAAATAGAGACGGAGTGATTTAAATTGCATGAAAATTTTAATTACTCCAAAACTGAATGGTTCATCATGGTGCTTTACATTAACATTGTTTAAAATTTGATTAAAACACTATAAAATGGAATTCAAAGCCAGTTCGCAACATGCTTGATTCCCATTGCCTCAATGCGTTTGTTGTGCCTTACTTGAGACAGAGGTTTAGTTAGTGGATCGGCTACATTGTCATTCGTTCCAACTTTGCAAATTCTGATTTCACCTTCTGACTTCCATTCCCGAATCATATGAAATCGCCTCTAGACATGTTTGACCTTCTGATGTTCTCGTGGCTCTCTAGCCTGAGTAATAGCTCCATTGTTGTCACAATAAAGGTCTATTGGACCCTTGATGGAGGGTACAACACCGAATCCAAACTGCCTCCTTAGCTGCCTCAGATGCTGCCAAGTACTCGGCTTCAGTTGTAGAAACAGCGGTTGTGCTTTGCTTTGCACTCTTCCAACTAAACGCTCCTCCATTGAGACAGAATATGTATCCTGATTGTGACTTGAAGTCGTCTATGTCTGTCTGGAAGATTACGTCGGTATATCCCTCAACAACCAATTCATCTTTACCACCATAGACCAGGAATTTATCCTTGTTCCTTTTCAGGTACTTCAAAATATTCTTGGCCGCAGTCCAATGCGCCTCTCCTGGGTCTGATTGGTATCGGCTCGTAGCACTCAAGGCATACGATACATATGGCCTAGTACATATCATGGCATACACGATCGATCCAATAAGTGAAGCATACGGAATTCGACTCATCCTTTCTCGCTCATCAGGTGTCTTTGGACACTGCTTCTTGCTTAAGGTTATGCCATGTGACATGGGTAGGTGCCCTCTCTTGGCTCCTTCCATTTGGAATCGAGCCAGTACCTTATCCATGTAAGTACTCTGACTCATTCCTATCATCCTTTTTGATCTATCCCTATAGATCTTGATGCCTAATATGTACTGAGCCTCTCCCAAGTCTTTCATTGAAAAACATTTCACTAGCCAAGCCTTTACAGACTCTAGCAATGGAATGCTATTTCCAATGAGCAAAATGTCATCGACATATAAGACTAGGAAGGCGATGTCACTCCCACTGACCTTCTTGTAGACACAATACTCATCTGAATTCTTGATAAAACCAAACTTACTGATGGCTTCATCAAATCGCAGATTCCAACTTCTGCTTGCTTGCTTTAAGCCATAAATGGACTTCTTAAGCTTGCATACCTTCTTAGGATTATTCTGGTCGACAAAACCTTCAGGCTGTGTCATATACACAGTTTCTTCCAAAATCCCATAGAGGAAGGCGGTTTTGACGTCCATCTGCCATATTTCATAATTGTAATATGCAGCAATCGCTAGAAGAATTCGAACGGACTTAAGAATAGCAATTTGAGAAAAGGTTTCATCATAATCAACGCCGTGAATTTGCCTGTAACCTTTTGCTACCAGCCTTGCTTTGTAAATAAATACATTTCCATCTTTGTCGGTTTTCATCTTGAAAATCCATTTATATCCGATAGGTGTGTAACCTGCGGGTAAATCAACCAAGTCCCATACTTAATTTTCAAACATGGAGTCCATTTCGGATTTCATGGCCTCTTGCCATTTTGCAGAGTCGGGGCTCGTCATAGCTTGCTTGTAGTTTGTCGGCTCATCTCCATCCACTACTAGGATGTCCTGATCTTTGGTTAATACAACACCGAGATATCTGTCAGGTTGAGATCTTGGCCGAGTCGACCTACGTAGGGTAATGGACTGAGCATTTGCATTGTCGGTTTGACTTTGCATATTTTAACTTTGACCAACGTCAACAGCTGCTTGGTAAGCACTTTGATTGTCAACTTGTCCTTGTTGCTCGTCCTCTCGAACTTCGTCGAGTTCGATTTTCCTCCCACTTGTCATTTTGGAGAGATGCTCCTTCTCCAAAAAGACACCATCACGAGCAACAAACACTTTGTTCTCGGATTTGTTGTAGAAGTAATACCCTTTGGTTTCTTTTGGATAACCCACAAATTAAACCTTGTCAAATTTCGGATGAAGTTTGTCAGAAATGAGTTTCTTGACATATGCTTCGCATCCCCAAATCTTGAGAAAAGACAACCTTGGCGGTTTTTTAGTCCATAATTCATATGGAGTCTTTTCCACTGCTTTTGACGGAGCACGATTCAGTGTGAGTACCGCAGTTAAAAGTGCATGTCCCCAGAAAGAGATTGGGAGTTCACTAAGACCCATAGTCGATCGGACCATGTCTAACAGGGTTCGATTCCTCCTTTCAGATACTCCATTCCATTGAGGAGTTCCCGGAGGTGTCAATTCTAAAAGTATTCCATGTTCTTTCAGATGGTCATCAAACTCTTGGCTCAAATATTCGCCACCTTGATCCGATCGAAGCGCTTTGATTTTCTTGTCGAGTTAATTTTCATTTTCTTTCTGAAATTCTTTGAATTTATCAAACGGTTCAGATTTGTGCGACATTAGATAGACATAACCATATCTACTAAAGTCGTCTGTGAAGGTTATGAAATACCGATAACCACTCCTTGCGGGTGTACTCATTGGTCCACATACATCGGTGTGTATAAGTCCCAACAAGTCACCGACCCTTTCTCCTAACTTGGAGAATGGTTGCTTTATCATCTTGCCTAATAAACATCCTTCGCAATTCTCAAAGGATTCTAAATCAAATGAGTCAAGAATACCTTCTTGTAGAAGTTTCTTGATGCGTTTGATGTTAATGTGGCCAAAGCGACAATGCCACAAGTAACTTTGACTAGACTGTGTAGTCTTAGCTTTCTTTGCAGGATTATTAACGTTATAAATTTCTTTGTCTAGAGATAACACATAAAGACCATTTTCTAAATGTGCCGTACCATCTAAAACATTATCGAGATAAAATGAACATGTTTGGTCTTTAACTCGAAATTCAAAACCTTTGGCGTCCAACGCCGAAATTGAAATGATGTTTTTGGTAATGTTGGGAACACAATAAACATTGTCAAGTTCCAAAACTAGCCCCGTGGGCAAAGACAAACTAAGAGATCCTAAAGAAATAATGCCAATCCTTGCTCCATTTCCTACCCGGAGCTCGATCTCTCCCTTCGCTAGCCTCCTAGTGTTCCTTAGTGCCTGTGAATTGGAACAAAGGTGTGGGCCACATCCGGTATCTAGTACCCATGAAGCCGAGCTAGTGAAGTTAAAGTCTATAACGTAAATACCTGATGTAGAAGCAACGGTTTCGTTCTTCTTATCTTCCTTGAATTTGAGGCAGTCTCTCTTCCAATGTCCCTTCTTCTTGCAATAGAAGCATTCGAAATCAGACTTAGAAGATGCTACCTTTTTCTCCTTGTTGTCTTTGGTAGCTTTTGGCTTAGGCGGAAAGTTCTTCTTCCCTTTCCCCTTGAAGCCCTTCTTCTTTTTGCTCGCCCTTTTGAACGCCTTACCCTTCTTAATCATGAGCATATCATGCTTTCCCTCATCCTTGAGCGTCTGCTCAGCTTGCTTCAACATCCCATGAAGCTCGGTGAGGGTTTTCTCCATGCTATGCATGTTGTAGTTCATCTTGAACTGGTCATAGCCTTTGTGAAGGGAAGGGAGAATGATGTCAATAGCCATTTCAGTTGAATACCCCGCATCAAGCCTTCCCATGTTCTCAAATAATCCGATCATTTTGAGCACATGTGGGCTGACTGGCTCTCCTTTCTTGAGCTTAGTCTCAAGGATCTGCTTGTGGGTTTCAAGCCTTTCAGTTCGAGCCTATTCTTGAAACATATTCTGTAACTCAGAAATGATCTCATAGGCCGATTCCTTCTCGAAGAAGGTTTTCTGAAGTTCAAAAGACATAGTGGCTAGCATTACGCACTTGACATCCCGATCGGCCACTTGCCATCGGTTAAGGGCTGCTTGAGTTACCTCCTCATTGGGAGCCTCGGGCATTTCCTCATCAAGGACATACTCTTTTTGTTCTTGTATAAGAACAATGCGCAAATTCCTTTGTCAATCAAGGAAATTAGTACCACTCAACTTCTCCTTGTCGAGAATTGAGCGTAATGAAAACTGGTTGTTTGAGGTTGAAGACATGATTCTACAATTGAAAGAATTTTAATGAAAAACCATTCATAAAAAAATATTTAAATAAGATTGAATTTTATTCATGCAAATTTTTCAATACTTTTTCAACGTCTTATTTACACGTAAAAATTGTCCCTATTTTGTGAAAATAAGGCGATTCCAAGATCCGAAGAAACAAAGATTGGTTAAGCATGCTTTGGCTTGTCTTAAACACTCAATCTTCTAGGGTAAGCATTGTCTTGCTAATGGCTCTAATCCACTCTTGATTAGACAATCGTCGCATCTAATGCATCTTTGACGATGTATCTCTTTTGCCACAGTATGTGAGGACTCCTCACTCATACCGATGAGTTAAACCAAAACCAACGTGCACACCCGGTGTGCCTTATGCCCCTTAGAGAAGTGATGGCACCTCGCTTTGGCGTAGCCTACCATCACCATCGTCCGGTTAGTAAGTATTGTTTTGGAAAGGCAAGTTTGACTCAATATTATTAGGGACCTAGGATTTCTATGTTTGTTGATTTAAGTGAACTTAACTAATCATCGCAACATCAAGAAAACATAAACATGCATCTAACGAATAATTCACACATATATATATAAGCATAAAATATAAAGCGAAATTATAGATGCATATTGGCAACTAGCATGACCCCTTGAAATCTTCATATCTTCATAAAGTCTTCATTTGCAATTCAAGGCTTTGTCTTCCAAGATATGCCATCTTCAAGACTTAACCAAACTATGCAAAAACTAGTGTCTACAACTAGGAATAATCTAAATATTAAAGTACAAAAATACTTAACGGTGCGTAGACCGTATTTAGATTTACAAAAATACATAACGGCACGTAGTTCGTATTTTCTATCCTAGTCGGGTCCCACTAGTTGCCATTTCATAAAACCTGTGAGAGAGAATATATATATATATTCCATTCATCCATTCACTATTTGTGAATGGCCCATGCAATTTACAAAATTAAAAACAAGTAAAATGCATTTAAACAACGCGCGCACTAGTAACTAATCTAGGTGGTTAATCCGATTAACACGCCTAATTAAAACTAGTCAAAGTTGTTTAACCGATTATATAATTTACGTCATTAATAATTGAAGCTCCCACTAAATTCCGCATTTCCTTAATTAATCTAATTAATTAAGTCGGTAGCACCCAAACTTGTCAAAATGAAATTTTGCCAATGCCGCTCAAAACCGAGGCCTAGCCTCCCAAAATTTTAATTAAAATAAACAAAATTAATAAAAATAAATAAAACGGCAAAATAATTAACATTAAGCCTACTACGGCTAGTCACCTCACCGCACCAAGCATACGCACACGCCAAAACCACGAACACACGGCCCACGCCACACGGCCGCGAGCTGCTGCAGCCCGCGTGTTGCTGCCGCGCGTGTGCTGTTACTGTGCGTGGCTGCTGCCACGCGTGTGGCTGCAAGCGAGGCGGCGCAACCACCTTGGCAGCCACATACGGGCTGCTGTGCAGCCCGGATCGCCATGGTGGTGCATTGCCTCGTTTTCCGTGCCACAACCTTGGGATTTGATCCCTTTTTTGCGAGACAAAAATAATTAATTCTAAATTAATTTTAAAACTAATTTAGAGAGCAAAATAAAATTTTAAACAAGTCTAACTTAATAAAATTTTCAAAGTGCAATAACCAAAATAATTCCAAGAACCATCTTTAATTAAATTGGTTTAGCTTGGTGCAAAATAAAATTGAGGCAATTTCTCACTTTCAATTTAATCAATTTAAATTAAACTTGAGAATTTGACAAAGTAAAGGGAAGTTGGAAGAATATGAACTTTAATGTTCAAATGAAAATTCCAACATCTAAATTTTTGTGAATCCTTGAAAATTATATCTTCCAACATGAAGATAACTAAATTTCTATCACAAAAATCGAAACTTTATGTTTCCAATCAACTCAAAATGATTAAAACAACAAAGTTCAACACAAAATAACATGGAATTTAGTGGTTTTTAAAGTTTCAATCACTTATCACAAATAAAGATTGAATCTTTAACACTTAGGAAGCCTCAAAAATAAAATTTTCACACTAAAAAGCAATTAGTTTGCAATTATGTGAAAATAAATCAACCTTTAAGCATCAAATACTACCAAGTAAGTGTGCTTTAAGGAGACATAAAAATGCAGAAAATAATGCAAGTAATCAACCATATAATCAACAATTTATGCCATTAATTTTAAGGTTAGAAAAGACTTAAAATTGTTCGTAAAAAACGAATAACCCCTCGAAAAAGGCATTTCTGGTCAGAATTTGGCTAAAATCACAAACCTTTCCAGAACACGTTTTCCACCGAAAATTCACTAGTCTTGGGCGAAAATCTGGGTTCTGGGCCAAACTCGACATTAAAAACGAGATTAAAATAAATAAAACCGAGCTACTAATCTAATTAGCAACTTAAACCAGAAAATTAAGCCAAAATAAACCTTGAAAAAACATGATTATAAAAATAAACGAGCGGGGCTCCGATACCGATGTTGGGGTTTGGTGAGTCCGACTCACCGCGGAAACAACCCCACCCGAGGAACCACTCGCAATAATTAAAATCATAAAACATAAATAAATAAACACAAAGAAAAGATAACGAATCTTACCCTCGAAGCGAGCTTCGCCCAAAAACCGGGGCTCTTACTTGAAAGCTACGAGCATGTCAAGCGCCACGCCTCCTACGGTATCCACCCACAAAAAAGGCGAACACAATTTAAGGTTTACTACCTTGGGGTTAGCAAGGTCCGACCAAAACCCGAGTGTTATATGAGTTTAAGAGTTTTCCCAAAAATTATGGAATGCTCTGTTTAACTCCCACTCAAGCACTTTACTCCAAATCCCAAGGTTGGTATTTATAGAGGAAAGTATGAGTGGGAATTTCTATCCCATCAATGTGGGATCATGAAATTCCACAAATTAATTTAAAGCTAAATTAAATTAAAATTGCAAACTAATAATAAATCTACAAGTGGCATTACCATGTGAGATGGGTTGGTGAGGACCACATGGAGAGTAGGGGACCATACTTGCTCCCCACTCAATACTCTCCTTGTGCCACATGTCCTCACTCACTTACTCCCATATTCCATATGCTTCCCCTTAATCCACGGCCCTATGGCCCGAGCCAAGCCACGAGCCAAGCCCGAGCCCGGCCCGAGCCCAGCCCGCACCCAGCTGCTGCTGTGGCGCGGTGCGGCTGCGGCTGTGGCGCGGTGCGGCTGCTGCTGTGGCGCGGCGCGTCTGCTACTGTGCCTAGCCGCGGCTGGCCGTGGCTGATAGCACGGTGCGCTAGCTCGCACCAGCCAGCCATGCTAGGCTCGGCTTGGTGCTTCTAGCCACCTTTGCTAGGACATTTTTGCCCCTAGCATTCGGATGCTCGGGTCACTCCGATGCTAGGGGTATATTGGGAATATGGTCGATTTATTATTATTTTGCGCGTCTCGTCATTTATTATTTTTACTCGACTTCCGACGATCGGTTTCGACGCTCTAAGCTCGAATTACCGACGTCTAAATATTTAACACTCGGGCGACGAATTAATTTCTTCCGAATAAATTCGTCGAGTTGGTTCGCATATATTTGCTTGGGTGTGACCCGAAGGGTTCAGTCAAGATTAAGCTGTAATATTAATTATATTAATATTACTGATCGGAAGCGGCCTCCACCCAGGCATTCCGATCACTTGACGTTACTGAATATATTAGCTTTCTAATAATTCTGAACCCGCTATCAGAATAATACACTTGTTCGAAGGACACCATTCCTTTCACAACCCAGAAGACCACCTGATGGCATACACCAACTTCATGTGCTTACAGGGTTGGGACGATGCCACCTGGTGTCGATGTTTCCCGGCTACATTGAAGGGCGTTGCCCAACAATGGTTTGGCAACTTGCCAGCCGGGTCAATTGATTGCTTCAAGAAGCTAGCCTTCTTGTCTGCCACCAACTTCTCGATGAACATCCCTACTAAGAAAACGAGCCTTGATTTGAGCACCGTTAAGCAGGGTGAGAGAGAAGGGCTACACTCATATGTCAGGCGGTTCAACCTAGTCAGAATCCAGATCCAGGGGCTGTCTGACGAGGTAGCATTTACAGACTTCTTTAAGTGTCTGAGAGACGGGTCGGCTTTTAAGTTCGACCTTGTCAGAAAAGGGGCATTTACGCTACAGGCGGCCCTGAGGGAGGCGGCCCTGGGCATTTACTCCAAGAAGTCTGACAAACAAAAAGAAAGCCGGTCAGCTCAGCCGGCCAGCAAGAAAGAAGAGAGCAAAAAGAGAAAAGAAGTCTGGGCGGTTAGTGATTCTGACCAGCCATCCCAGAAGAAAAAGAGAGAGTTTAAACTGTACGTCCCCAAGTACGAGTTCAACAAAGACTACAAATCCATCCTCATGGAGGTAAAGGACCGGTTGTCCATTATGAAGCCGAATCCAATGAAGAGTTCCGTCCAGTCATGGAACAAAAATAAATTTTGTCAGTTCCATGAGGAGGTTGGCCAGGACACCAACGACTGCTTCAGTCTACATCGGGCGTTGGACCGTCTGGCTGACAAAGGGCTTCTGAAGTCCTACATTTCTAAGTCCCCAGCCGGGGCAAAGAAGAAGAACAAGGGTTAGTCCCCTAAGACTACCCATCAGCCTACTAGTAGCTCGGATACCGACAAGGATCCGGTCTACACTATAGCAGGCGGATTTTCATGTGGTGGCCCTACCATCCGGGGCACCAAGAGCCATCTTCGAAAGATGGACAAGGATGATGATGAGCAGGCGTCTGCCAGCTCTACCTTCCCAGACGTCTTCATAACTGAGAAGGACAAGGGCAGCGTCCGCCGTCCGCACGACGACCCGGTCCTCATTGAATGTAAGGTCGCCAACCAGCTGGTTGGACGGATCCTTATTGACATCGGCAGCTCGTCGGACATTATCAGCCTCTGGTACTTGCAGAAGCTGAAATACAATGTCAGCAGCATGCATCCGGACACCCACCCCTTGGTTGGTTTTAGGGGTGGATGGTCTACCCAGCCGGAAGAATTGACTTGCCAATCCGGCTGGGAGAGAAAGGCTAGGGACGACATATTGTCGTCAGGTTCTTGGTCATTGAGGAGTTGACCGCCTACAACATTATCCTTGGTAGGCCAACCCTCAACGAAGCCAAGGCGGTAATCATCACGTCTTTCATGCTCATCAAGTATGAGCGGGATGGTGGCTCTGTTGGTTCCCTAAACGGGGATCAGAAGACGGCTTGGGAGTGCTACCTCTCAGCCGTTAAGGACGTTGTGGCCTCAGACGGCGAAGACCAGGAACCAATAGACCTTGACAATGTCAAGGATGCCAATCCCACCCCACCAACCGTTGGTAAGAAAAGAAAAGCGCCTCTGCTGGTGGAGGTGAAGAAAGAGAAAAAATAGCAATCACTGACCGGTGAACGGTCAGACGAGCTCCGTCCCCAACCGGCTGGTGAAAACATTGATCTCGCTCTAGACGACAGCCGTCAAGAGCGTACTGTAAAGGTTGGGACGGTTGCTTATGCTACTCTAGGTGCAAGCTTGCACCTTCTGTTGAAAGAATTCAAAGACATTTTTGCCTTTAAAGTGGAAGAGATGCCAAGCGTCAGTCTGGATCTCGCTGTCCACAAACTCGCCGTGGATCCAAAAAAGAAGCCCATCCAGCAAAAGAAAAGAAACCATGGCGAGGAAAGAAGTCAGGCGGCAGCTGCCGAAGTCAAAAAGCTGCTAGACGCCAGGTTCATTCGGCCTTGTAATTTCCCCGACTGGGTGGCCAATGTGGTCCTTGTTAAGAAATCGAATGGGACCTGGCGCATGTGTATTGATTACACAGACCTCAACATGGCATGCCCAAAGGACAGTTACTCGCTTCCAAAGATCGACAGTCTGGTCGACTCTACAGCCGGTCACGGCTTGATGAGCTTTATGGATGTCTATTCCGGCTTCCATCAGATACCCCTCTGGAAGAAAGAACAAGAGAAGACGGCCTTCGTCACTGATTTGGGGTTATTTTGTTATACTGTGATACCGTTTGGCTTAAAAAATGCGCCTGCCACTTTCCAACGGATGATTAATACGGTCTTCATTAATCAAATTGGGAGGAATGTGGAGGCGTACATTGATGACATGATAGTCAAATCCAAGCAACAGGCGGATCACCTTGCTGATCTCCGAGAAACGTTCACCACCCTCAGGCGGCATAAGGTCATGTTAAACCCCAAGAAATGCGTCTTTGGTGTTGAGTATAGGAAGTTTTTCAGATTCCTGATTGATCAAAGGGGGATAGAGGCTAACCCTGAAACGATACAGGCGGTAATTGACATGAAGTCACCCCGTTCTGTCAAGGAAGTTTAGAGACTCACTGGTTGCCTGGCCACCTTAGGGAGATTCCTCAGCTGGTCAGGCGACAAATGC
Source organism: Chenopodium album (assembly GCF_948465745.1). Classification (NCBI taxonomy): domain Eukaryota; kingdom Viridiplantae; phylum Streptophyta; class Magnoliopsida; order Caryophyllales; family Amaranthaceae; genus Chenopodium; species Chenopodium album. The sequence continues at coordinate 16,414,532 of NC_137852.1, forward strand.
CTTTACTTCTTCCAAGCAATCAGGAAGAAGACCAGGTTTGAATGGGGAGACGATGCTGAGACGGCATTCCAAATGCTGAAGGAGCACTTGCATTCTCTGCCTAGGCTGGTCAATCCTTTGCCTAGGGAGACGTTGTACATGTATTTGGCCGTCTCAGATCATGCTCTCAGTGCCGTTCTCCTTGTTGAGCGAGACGGCGTTCAGCTCCCGGTTTACTTCATTAGCCATGTTCTCAAAATGCCGAACTCCGGTACCCCATGGTTGAAAAATTTGGCCTTGCTTTGTATATGGCATTCAAAAAGTTGAAGCCTTACTTTCTAGCTCATCCGGTGGTGATTTACACCGATCAGCCACTCAAGCGGCCAATGTCTACCTTGGAATCAGCCGGCAGAATGTTAAAATGGGCTATTGAAATGCAAAGTCTTGAAATCACTTACAAACCAAGGAAGGCAGTGAAAGGTCAGGCGTTTGCTGACTTCATTGTTGAAATGACCCATCCGGTGGCTCCGGATAATCTTGATCAGGTTTGGTAAGTGTATGTAGACGGGAGCTCTACAAAGAACGGCTATGGTGCAGGCGTAATCTACGAGTCTCCTGAGGGGGACAGTTATGAGTATGCACTACAGTTCAAGTTTCAGGCCTCTAACAATGAGGCGGAATATGAAGCCCTGCTAGCCAGAATCCGCATGTGTAAGGCGGCAGGGGCAACGAAAATTGACGCCTACTCTGATTCACAGTTGGTCGTTAGCCAGTATGAGGGAAAATTTGAGGCAACTCACCCAGCTATGATCAAATATCTTCAGGCGGTCAAAGAGGAGGCTGGGTCACTTGAAGAATTTCATTTGAGTCAAGTACCCAGGTCGGATAACAACCAGGCGGATGCATTGTCAAAACTAGCATCCTCCGCCTGCCATGATACGCCTCGGTCAGTCTTTTGGGAAGTTCTTGAAAAAAGAAGCATCTATGAAGATCCCATTGGAATTCTGGACCGAAGTTCTACCTGGATGGATGGCATCCGGGCATACCTCTCAGACGGTACGCTTCCTGATTCGCCACAGGAGGCAGCCGCCCTGAAGAATCGAGCTGCAAGCTTCGAGTTGAGAAACGGAGAACTCTTCAAGGCGGGGTTTCTTAAGCCTCTTTTGAAGTGTGTCACCCCAGAAAAGGGGAAGGAAGTTCTTGAAGACTTGCACTCGGGATTCTACGCTTCCCACTTAGGCGGCAGATCCTTAGCCGTCAGAGCCAAACGACATTATTTTTGGCCCACTCTAGAGGCAGATGCCAAGGAGTTGGTGACGAAATGTGACAAGTGCCAAAAATTTGGCAAACTTATTCACCGTCCGGCTACTGATCTGACGGCCATCCACAGCCCAATCCCGTTTGCAAAATGGGGCATGGACAATTTAGGTCCTTACACGCCTGCTCCAGGCGGATAGCATTACATCTTGGTGGCTGTGGATTACTATACCAAGTGGGTAGAAGCTGAGGTGGTTAAGAATATCAAGACATCGGACGTCATCTCTTTCATCTGGAAGAACGTCATCACCCGGTATGGGGTTCCTATGTCTATGGTGTTTGATAATGGTCCTCAATTTGAGACGCCTTAGCTCAAAACGTGGTTGGGAGATCAAGGGATCTCAAGTTATTTTGCATCAGTCGGCCGACCCCAAGCAAACGACCAAGTTGAAGCCTTCAACAAACTGATCTTAGACGGCATTAAGAAGAAAATTGAAAGAGCCGGTGGCTTATGGGCAGAAGAGTTAATCCATGTCCTATGGGCTATCCGGACAACAGCAAAGGGGGCAACCGGTGAAACCCCATTTCTCATGGTTTACGGTGCTGAAGCCGTCTTGCCCATTGAACACCACGAGCCGACTCTCAGAGTCATGCTATATGATGAATAGGCAAACTAGGAGGCAATGCGCCTAGCTTTGGACTCACTTCCAGAGCGCAGGGGCAATGCCGCCTTGCGCCATGAGATTTACCGTCTGAGAATGACTAGAGCCTACAACAAGAGAGTACACAACCGTCCTTTGAAAGTTGACGACTTAGTGTTACGGAAAATGGAGGCAATCGGTAGGGCCAATGAGCTGGGAAAGCTAAATCCAAATTGGGAAGGCCCCTACCGGATTTATGAGGAAGTAAGAGACGGTACCTACCGCCTGGAAACTCCAAACGGCAGGCTCCAGCCTAGAACTTGGAATGTAGATAATTTGAAAAAATACTACTTCTGAGATTTGTAATGTTTGTAAACAAGAAGTGCATTAATGAGAAGTTACTTTTTGTTTTCAATTATGTTTGTCTTTTTAAGTTTCGTACGCCGTCTGAAACATTGCTCAGACGGGTCGTTTGTTTACAATTCCAAGTTTGATACTTGGAAATCAAATCAACGTCTGCATGACGAGAGGCCAATGGTCAGATAATTAAGCTAAGCACAAAACCGCTTAGTGGCTATACAGCCGGTCTCAATCTAGACCAGAGGCCAATGGCCGGATGGCTGCTTTTTCATAAATTCGCCTATCCCAACATGGACAAAGGCGTCCGGCGACACCTCTCCGGGTGCAATCGTCGCAGAGAGGAGCCAACCCGCTTACTCTACATACCAATGCAGGCGGCCATAATTGGACGACTGGGCCATCCATAGCCGTCTGACCTACACAGTCTAAGGAACGACCAAGTTTCGGAACCCGGATGTCCAATGACATCAGTAGGTGACCGACTGAAGTTCTTACTTAGCATTTTTCATTTTTAAATTGCATACATCCTCGTTTGGGGCAAAAGAGTTGTTCAATGGCTATGCAATCTCTACCTAGACGGTCAACACCGTCTAGTTAGTGACTAGAACGCCTGTTTATGTACGGCTGTGCACTTGGTTTGGGGAAATCACTACTGTGATTGATTGACTTGCAAACGTATCATGCTCCTTGCAGCATCAGACGTTCCCAAGTCAATCAACCAACTCGATTTGAAACCAACCACACAGCCGTCCAGGGGCAAGGACAGCCGCATGCTTTTGATAAGTTAGGCAAAGATCGCCGCATGCTTTTGATAAGTTAGGCAAAAATCAGGTATATACGCAAAAATGAAAATGCAAAAAATTGAAATGCAAACACAAACACAAAATGATCAAAACTGACTCAGTCGGTACATTCATTAAAAACCACCCAACCAAATGGTTGTGGTGGGGCAAATGTTAACCGGACCCCGTCCGGGAAAAGAGAATAATTGTTGATAAACACGGCTCCTCAGCCAGTAAATACAAAGATACTCGGCACACAGGCCGGAAAAGCAAGTTTTTTGGCATACTGCCGCAAATTAAAAAATAAAAAAAGGGAATTGGCATACAGCCGCTGAAATCAGGCCCCCGCAGGCGGTCCCTCCTGGTCCTTCTCTCCTTCTTCCTCATTGTCTGAGGGAATCTCATGCACTTGACTAGGGTCGGGAAGATCAGGCTCAGGATGCTCGGTGTTAGCCCAGACGGCGAAGGACTCAGGCTCCGGCTCGCCCTTCTCTCTCAAGTGCACCACCTCCTCGGTGTACTTGTGAGCCAGAGCCCAGACGCCATAATCCTTGCTTGGATACAAGGCAGCCCAGGCGATTTTCATCCTGGCGTCATTGTCAGCATCCATCTCAACAACCAGGCGGTTCTGCTCCGCCTGCAAGGTTGCTCGAAAATTCTCCTGAGCTTTGGCCGCCTCCTTCTCAAGCTTCTTAACCTTGGCCTTCAGATCGGTGTTCTCTTGGGAGACACCTGGAAGTTTCTCAAGGTCCGCCTGGGCCTTCTAGAGCGCCTCCTTGATCTTGGGGAGATCCTCCTCCGCCTTCTTCTGGGCCGCCTCTGCATCCTCCACCCGCTGGTTGGCCGTCTTCAAGTCCGCCTCCAGCTGCTCAATTCTCGCCGCCTGTGTCTTTTGGGTTACTTTAGTTTCAAGTTCATCTATGATACAGGAGTATAAAGCAACATTATCGGCGTCTGTGGCGGACTTCTTGGCCCGTTTTACCTCATCCCGTTTGCGAGTGTAAGGACGCTTGAGCCCGTCTACCCGCAGCAGAGCCTGCAAAAGCAAATCAAGATTAGTAGTGCAGGCGGAGTAAAAAACTTAGAGAGAAATTATTCAAGTATCTTACCTCAGCTAGAAGGGACAGGATTCGTTCCACATTGAACGTCTTAATCCTTAGGATAGCATCCTTATCCCTCTTGCTCACCGCCTCTAGCATGTCTTTAGCATGCTTCTGGACGTCTGGCTAGCGAGGAGATTGATCTGCACCATAATCAACGTCACATGTGTGAAATTAAGGCAGCACCTATCTGTTGCCAATCGTCTGAGGATGACGTCTGTTGGGAGTGGGATTTCACTCGCAAAGGCCACCCCAGCTCAGGCGGGGATTCAAAAGGGTTCTTACCTGCAGAGCCGGCCAAACGAGAGCCGCTGGCAGGCGTGGTGAACCCCAACCCCCCGGTTGCTGATAGGGGGTTGGCGAGGTCGAGGCCAAGGGCGCCCTTACCCTCTCCTTTCTCCCCCCTATCCGCATTTGGGTTTTCCCGGCTGGGGCGCCAGGTATTGCGGTAGAGGCTGATTTTTTGGTCTTGCTGGGGGTGGAGGCGGTTTCCTCCCTTGCCCGTTTGAGATGCTTCTCAAACGTCTTCCCAACCTCTCCTCCTTGAGAAAATGACCAAGTTAAAGTTAGCAGTCGAAGAAAGTAAACTTTGAAGCAAATTCTAGAAAGAGTCAGACGCTCTTTACCTTGGCCTTGAGTTCGGCCGCCTGCGCCTCCGCCAGATCTCTGCGGATTTGAGCTGAGGACCGCCTGGGGGTTTTCTCATCTGGCAGCATTTCCAAAGCTTCCTCTGCAAAAAATAAAAAGAAATTGATCAGCACATCATCAAAACAATCCCGATACAAAAGTACTACAGACGGATATGTATTTAGGCGCATACGTCTGGTAAACATGTTCCCTAGCCCGCAGGCGGCCAAGAAACACTCGTCCCTAAGCCAGGCGCTCTTAGGCATCCAGTTTTTGGGGACTTTTATTGTCTCCCCGGTTGACAGAGTTGCATCTGTGAGGCCGAAAAAGTCAGCCTCAATTATTTTCTTAAAGTCCTCATCCGGGATCCGGGGAAGACAGCATTTCCGGCCCAGTAGATCAGGCTTCTTATTGTATTGGCGAAGCTCATAGTTCTCCCGCTTGGAGGGAGCCGTCAGCAGGTAGAACCTGTGCTTCCAGCCGTCAAATTTCGAAACCTTGTCCAAGGTCATCATGTATTGGGGGAACATGGTCAGAGTATACCTCGCCCTATACCCGCCTGGGCTGCGGCTAAGATAATGCATCTTAGCAAAGGCCTCCCAGCCGGGGTGGAGCCCTTGGAATTCGTAGGCGGCAACATACCCCAAGATGTTTGCCCAAGAATTGGGGGTAAGTTGCCAGACTCCGAGGCCGTAGCCTCTCAAATTTGCCTTCACCGCCTGGTGAAGGGGAAAGCGAAGACCGGCCTTGAACACTGCCTCATAACAGCCGAAATAACCGTCGGCGTTTCTTTGGTCGTCATCCCAAGAGATGGTGCCATCTGCAGGCGGCACCCTGATTTTGTACCCGTCTCCTAACGGGTGCATTTTTTGGAAGTTTTTGAGGTTTTTCTCCATGAGATCCCTATCCTTGGTTGAGGCGTGGATTTGGTAGGGGTCATCCTTCTCATTCCACTTCTTCCTCTCTTCCTCCTCGCTATCCTCAAGCGGGGGCAAATCATCGCTGCTCTCAGAAGAGGAGGCGGAGAAACCACTCTCCATCTCCCCCCCCATCTTGGGAGGCAGGAGCTAAGACGGCCTCATCACCGTCTTGGTCGCACTCATCCAAGAACAAATCTGGAGGAGTTGGGGGGCCACGCGGAGGGGATCTCTCCGGAGTTGTCTGGTGTCCTTGGCTAGACATCTCTCCCTCGGGCGTTTGGCCACCTAAGCCTTCGCTCCTATAGTTTGGATCCGTGGCCGTCTGCATAGTCCGAGCCATTGTGTCCTGCACAAACACGCAAATGGTCGGAATCCAAGCAAAAGGGTGGTCCCAACACCCTGAGACGGCACTCCTAATCCTAGACTCAGCCGTCCTTGGTGACCGGCTGGACTCTAACCTAGGCTGTGCCGTGTGTGTTGGTGGTGAATCCATTTATTGCAAGAAATATGTACAAGCGGTGTAAAATGAAAAAGAGCTGAGACAGACAGAGACGACACCTTTATATTTGATATCTGAAGGTAGACGGGTCCGGCTGTGTTGACGGTAATGAGTTTTCCTAACTTTCCCTTGTCTCAGATGGATGACTTCTGCTCTCTCAAAGTTTTCTCTCTCGAAATTTTTTGTGAACGTACAAAAATAATGAGGGTAAACAGCTATATATAGAGGGTAAATTCAGGGGCAATCCCGTAATTTACTCAGAAGGTGAACAGTTACTTTTTGGCGGTAAAAATTACCACCAACCGGAACGTGACACGTGTCACAGATGCCACGTGGCATGCCACGTCACATCTGTGAGGGGCAAATGTTTAGGGTAATTTTACCCCACCACATGGTCCAGCCAGAGGATGACACGTGTCAGTCCCAGGGTGGTCCAAAGTGGACCTATCCCTGCCTAACACGTGTCACTCTAGAAATTTAGGGAAATGGCGGCCTTCAGGCCCAAATCCCGAGAAAGCCGCAATGCGGCACAGCCCACCAATGATTAGGGTTCTGTGACCTAATCAGGGGCACAATCCCCGAGGACCATATAAATAGGGAGATTCCCCTCTTTTGGAGGGCATGTTTTACCATTTATTACAAACAGTCCCTTTGATAGAGACATCTGAGCTTGGAATCTGAGCAGATACCCACCTAAATTTCCGCACCTTTTTCTCTCCCTTCAAGTTACTAACTTGATCGTCGGAGGCGGAGCACCTACCAACTGGTGTCTCCGTTTGTTTTGCGGATATAGGCCGCACCGGACCATTCTTCGAGTTGTAACTCTCCCGAGGGACAAAAACACCCAAAACAATTACTATCGGAACTCTTTTCCTCGACCATGAGTAGTGGGAGGTCTCTTGTTTGAGTACCAGTCCGTTTTTGGTATCCGTCAAACGTCTGTCGTAACTGGAGATTAGAACGACATATATCAGGCGGCTTGGTCCTCTTAGTAACAGAAGCTACATTACAAGACTGGGAATGTCCCCCTACTAATAACAGGGAACATGTCTTGTTGTATACAAGGCCTCTCGAAGAGTGAGACTGTGAAAATGCATGGCCGTGCTCAGATGGATTTTAGAAATCATCTGCTTATTGACAGTCGAACTCTGATTTCGAGAAACACTTCTGGACGTAAAAGGGATGACAAGTAATCTTACAATGTAGTTCATGAAGAGACATGAAGAGACATAGGAAAGGGGCTATACACAAAATGCTCACTTGTCCGGAAGGACAAGTGGAAGATTGAAAGGAATGGTATCCTTCGAACAAGTGTATTATTCTGATAGCAGGTTCAGAATTATTAGAAAGCTAATATATTCAGTAAGGTCAAGTGATTGGAATGCCTGGGTGGAGGCCGCTTTCGATCAGTAATATTAATATAATTAATATTACATCGTAATCTTAACTGAACCCTTCGGGTCAAACCCAAGAAAAATATACGAACCGACTCGATAATTTAATTCGGAAGAAATTAATTCGTCGCCCGAGTGTTAAATATTTAGACGTCGGTAATTCGAGCTTGGAGCGTCGAAACCGAGCGTTGAAAGTCGAGTCAAAAATAATAAATGACGAGACGCGCAAAATAATAATAAATCGACCATATTCCCAAAATACTCCTATAATCGGACTGCCTCGAGCACCCGAATGCTAAGGGAAAAAAAGTGCAAGCATAGGTGGCTAGTAAGCGCACCAAGCCAAGCCTAGCATGGCTGGCTGGTGCGTGCTAGCGCACCAATGCTAGCAACCACAAGCTAGCAGCAACTAGCAGCCGTGTGCGTGCGTGTAGCAGCTAGCTGCCGCAACCTAGGCGTGTTAGCAGCGTGCTAGCAGGGCACGCATAGTAGCAGCCCGCACCAAATGTGCGAGGCATGCTAGGCATAGCAGCAGCCCGCAAATTGGTGCGGGGCTGGGCTCGTGGCTGGGCCATAGGGCCGGTCACTTAGGGGAAGCATGTGGGAATATGGAAGCAAGTGGGTGAGGGACATGTGGCACAAGGAGAGTATTGAGTGAGGAGCAAGTATGGTCCCCTACTCTCCATGTGGTCCTCCCACCCTTTTCACATGGTAGTGCCACTTGTAGATTTATTATTAGTTTGCAATTTTAATTTAATTTAGCTTTAAATTAATTTGTGGAATTTCATGATCCCACATTGATGGGATAGAAATTCCCACTCATACTTTCCTCTATAAATACCAACCTTGGGATTTGGAGTAAAGTGCTTGAGTGGGAGTTAGAAAGAGCATTGCACTTTGGCAAAAATTCTTAAACTGCATTAATACTTGGGTTTTGGTCGGACCTTGCTAACTCCAAGGTAACGGACCTAAAAAGTCGTGTTCGTCCTTCGTGGGTGAATACCGTTGGAGGCGCGGCATTTGCGGTGCTTAAGGCTTTCAAGTAAGAGCCCGTGTGTGAGGGCGAAGCTCGCTTCAAGGGTATGATTCGTTCTTCCTTTTCTCGTGTTTATTATTTATGCTTTATGGTTTTATTAATTGCGAGTGGTTCCTTGGGTCGGGGTCGTTTCCGCGGTGAGTCGGACTCACCACACCCCAACAGTATTGAGTTGCAAACTCAAAATTGTCAAATATTTGACAACCAACTTATCATTTCGCTTCATACATAAATGAGTAGGACTCATTGATGTAGTAATTCAAGCAAGAATTAAGGAAAAGATGGAACTTTATTTTACGGCGCACTAGGTGCTTGATTATGCCTAACAAAGTATAAAAGTCAACGGAACTTAAAGAAATGGTTCTTAAGTAAGATTATGAGATATTGCATGATAAGAAATATAGGAAAGAAGGAACGAAGAAAAGGAATTAGAATCCATTTCAACCCATGAGTTCATTTTATTGTAGTTAAACTTAGAAATTCGTTATCTTCACAAGTATCGGATACTGCTTGAGTGTTCCACTTTGATAGTGACCTCAAACTATTGAAGTTAAACTAAGTTATTGACTTACAAGCTTAAAATGAAGCAAGTAGAGCTACATAAGTTGTAAGGTCGTATGCTTTGTTTAAAGACCTTTTAAGCAAAAGGCTGGAACGAGTAATGGTTATTATTATGTTCCATAATCAGCAAATGATCCATTCACACATGGAAAGACTCACATTCAAAGTAAAAGGAGCAATATATAGTTGCGAATTTATTTGAATGGCATGGCTATCAAAGCGTTGAGTCAAGAATGCTTGATTATAAACAAACATTTCCCTAACATGATAAACTCACTAAGTTCAGGGCATGGTTTGCGTTCCGAACATCTTTAGCAATGTCATATCAACAAGAACGTACTCAAGGCTCTATTAGATAGGCTCTTGATAGTTGCTCAATTCGAAATCGTTCTAAGACAAGCAAGTCTTACTTGTTGAAATCGACAAAGCAAAGAGCTATTGTTCTTGGTATAGACAATTGACTCCGAAAGCTAAAGAGGATTCAATTACTTCAACAACTAATGTTACACAACCCTTCCTATAAAGTTCTTATAGATTTGCACAAATGACTAATGTTACACTAAACGAAATGTCGGAGCTAAGAAAGGACGCCATATTTAGTTATGGATAGAAATAACTTCTAAAAGTCTTTTCAAGTATATGTCTAAGACTCTTAGTCTCAGTGGGAGTTCACTAGCTCACTGGGAGCTAAGTGACTCAGTGGAAGCTGAATGGCTCAATATAGGTTAAGATAGCTCAAGTGGGAGCTAACTGTTTGTTTCACAACAAACTTTTACACAAAGACAATATACATGTCTCTTTGTAAGCATTCAAGTGAGACTACGGGCATTACCTCTACAACCTAATTGAGAACAAAATGTTTGTTGCTCTAAGTGGTGTCTTACGGGAAAGTAACACATTTCCAAAATGACAAGTGGGAGGAAAATGAACTCTATAACCATCGAGCTTAGTAACAAACAAGAACTGAGAATCTCGGAAGACCTTAAAAGGACTTCGTGAGAATGCTTGATCAAGAATACTCAAAAGGACTTTACAAGTGCCTTAAAAGAGAATTCACTACTCACAAAACATCGAAAATGTTGGAGTAAGATCAACATAATAAAAGGTCTTTGAAAGCGCCTTAAAAACTCAGTGTTCGATGCGATTACCCCGTATAGGTATAGAATTCATTAAAGGCTTGAATTGAATCCTATAAATTTCTATCATGTTAGAAATATACCTAAGACTTACACGCATACTATTTACTATTAGATAGTAAAGGAATAATGTCTTGTAAGATAGGTACGACAAATCCAAATTCCGAATAATGGTTAGAGGCCATGAAAATCCGAAATAGACCCCATGTTTGAAAACCATGTTTGAAACTTGATCAATTTGCATGAAGGGTGAAAGACCCATCGATTGCAAATAAGTTTTCAAGGAGAAAACTAACAAATGTGGAAATGTATATGCATACATGGCTAGATTGGTTGAAAAGGATATAATTAAATTCACATAGTTGATTTTAATAAAAACCCATTCACCAATCGGAATGCTTGAGTCCTTTCGTGATTGATCTAGTAAAATTGCACATATGGAATATGGCAAAATAGATACAAAACCGCCTTCCTAAAATAGGATTTTGGAAGTGACTATAAGATAGTCTAAGGGTTTTGAAAATCTAAATAATGCTAGATTTGAAAGCAAGCTCATGGAATCCGTCATGGGATTAAAGTAAGCATTGCATGAAGGAATTGGAACGTATTTTCTCATTAAGTTAATAAGAGGATTGGCTTATGGAGAAACATAGAAATTCTGATGAATAAGAAGTTTAGTGGGAGCAAAAGTAAAGGTCCAACAAGAAGTTTACAAACTCCATTGTGAAATAACTGTCAAAGGCTAAATGCTTAGATTTGAAAGTATTTTCGACAATGAACCAAGCTAAAGGCTATACTTAATACATATTGGGAATTAAGTTCTATGTTATAAACTTAATAAAATGTTTAAATAAGTAAAGGAATTTACCATGTTAAACTTGAAGGACTTTGAGAGCCTTTCGACCCATATGTATAAAGCTAAGTAAATGTTTGAACTAAGTATAATCTAGGCTAAGTACTAAGTCAAACAAGAAAGACACTAGTAATAACGAACTTTCAACCATATCACTTAGCGAACAATTTGGCAAGACTCAATATAACTGAATGAGCTAAATGTCACATGGATGGAATAAAACTGAGAATCATTCTAGAATGAAAACCATCATGTACGTTACGATATGGAATCGTCACAAGACTTACTTGCTTAGAGCATGTGAAGTACGTATATAGTACCAATCAACATTAATCTAAGTGTTAGATCATTAGATTATAGTCAAGAATATCCAAAGCAGTTGGATGAGCTAGAGGATGAGTTCTTGACGCATGGAAACGAATATAATTTGAGTTTTGATGTTGCAAGCACAAACCTTAACAAAGATCAGATCCTTAACGAGGAAGCCATTTATAAGCAAGAGACAAGAAGCGTTGTGGCTTGAGAATGGCAACATGGATATGCACCCATGTATAATGTGCGAAAATTTAAAGTAAATTTCCATGATCACAATTGATTAGGGTATTCCAAATCATTGTGAGGCGTTGGGAGTGAAACCCAAGCAAGGCATCACCAGGGAGTCTACTAAAATATATGTTGAGAATATTGTTGCCTTAAAGGCAATAATAAGAAGGATATTAAATGGGAAGTTCGTTGTTAAATGTTGATGATTGTAGGTTGTCGAGATGAAGGTCTCAAATCATGAAAATGAGTGGGAGCCATTGCTTGGACAATAAATCTTGAATCACATGTAATCCATTAACACTCTCAAAATTTTATCATCTTATTATGGAAAGGTGGATAATGAAGATACTAAGATTTGCAAAGTTATTATAACTAAACCTATGCAATAAGTGAACGACAACATTCACAATTGCATGAAAGAAATCAAGCATATCAAATATGGGTATGATTTCTATGAATGTTTTATGAAGAATATTACTCTTAAAACATGTGGAAAAACCATTTATCATAAGATGAAACGTTGTGAAGTTTCATAGTGGAATAAAAATATTTCTAAATATTCCACAAAACTATCTAATTGTGGTTTAGAATTAAATAATGAGTCCTTTCGATTTTAAAGAATATTCAAAATAGGGTATCAAGACAATGTCTTGGATAAAGAAACACCTATTAAGTGAACATTGAATATTTTAATCGAAAATTATCCCTAATCAAGGTCATTTTATGGTGGACGATTAATGACCAATAGAGTTAGTCTGTAGTATGATTTATAGCACTTTGTGCTATGAGGACATAAATCATTTGCATATGTATTGGTTTAGAACCATACTGGATCAACCTATGAGAATACTTTAAGAGATTTAAATCGTCATAAGTATTTTTCTCATTATTACTATCGGAACTCTTTTCCTCGACCATGAGTAATGGGAGGTCTCTTGTTTGAGTACTAGTCCCTTTTTGGTGCACGTCAAACGTCTGCCGTAATTGGAGACTATAACCACGGATATCAGGCGGCTAGGTCCTCTTAGTAAGACAAGCTATATTGCGAGACTGGGAATGTCCCACTACTAACAATAGGGAACATGTCTTGTTGTTTACAAGGCCTCTGAAGAGCGAGACTATGAAAATGCATGGCCGTGCTCAGATGGATTTTAGAAATCATCTGCTTATTGACAGTCGAACTCGGATTTCGAGAAACACTTCTAGACGTAACTAGGATGACGAATAATCTTACCCTGTAGTTCATAAAGAGACATAGGAAAGGGGTTATATCAATCTGGGATCATGAAATTCCTCAATTTAGTTTAAAGCTAAAATAAATTAAATATGTAAGCAAGTAATAAATCAACAAGTGTCCTAGTCATATGTAAAGAGGAGCATGAACCACTTGGAGAGGAGGGGACCATACTTGCTCCCCACTCCTTCTTCTCTTTGTGACACTTGTTCACACAAAAGCAAGCTTCCTTACTAGCTCTCCCCTTTTACCCGACCCTATGCCACGGCCCAGCTAGCCCCGCACCGTGCGAGCCTGCTAGCGGCTCCAGCTTTGCCCAGCACGCCCACGCACAGCAGTGCGGGCTGCTGCTGCCGAGTGGCGCTGCTAGCTAGCCACGCACTAGTGCGGGCTGCTAGCAGCAGCGCACGCCAGCACGCCTCGCACACTTGCGGGCTGCTGGCCGTGCCTTGCTAGCACTCCTCGCACATGGTGCGGGCTGCTAGCTCGGTTAATCCCCTAGCATTCGGGATTCCGATGCTAGGGGTATTTTAGTCATTGTTGATTTATTACTAATTTGCCGTCTCGTCTTTTATTATTTTTGACTCGACTTCCGACGCTCGGTTTTGACGCTCTAAGCTCGAATTTCCGACGTCTAAATATTTAACACTCGGGCGACGAATTAATTTCTTCCGAATTAATTCGTCGAGTCGGTTCGTATATTTGCTTGGGTGTGACCCAAAGGGTCAGTCAAGATTAAGCTGTAATATTAATTATATTAATATTACCGATCGGAAGCGGGCTCCACCCCAGGCATTCCGATCACTTGACGTTACTGAATATATTAGCTTTCTAATAATTATGAACCCGCTATTAGAATAATACACTTGTTTGAAGGACACCATTCCTTTCAATTGGTTCCCGTTTGTAAGCAAGTTTGTGTGTGTATATCTAGTGAATAATGGCAAATGGTTAGTGAAAAAGCCGTCCAAAGTTAAAAATAGGCAAGGACATAATATATACATAGTTGTAAAAGCCATCTATAGTCAAATGAGGCGATGACTTAAGCTTTGGAAAAGTGAAGAACAACCAAAAAAAGTGAATAATGAGAAAATGCAAAAATATTTTGATGTGAATTATTCTCCCTTTTAAGCATTGAGGACAATGCTTCATTTAAGCTAGGGTTGAAGCGTTTACACTTTTTGTACATATGATTGTGAGTATAGCTTTGAATAAGCTTGGGGGTGTATGTATTTTTGTTTGGTGACTACTTGATTGAGATTCTAAAAAGTGGCTATTTTTAGGTTCTTCAATTAGGAAAACAACCAAATTTCAAAATTTTAAGCCTACCCTCACCCATTTCGCCGTTACATTACAACCTAAGAAAGTCCTTTTGACCTAGAGGTTGAGTCACTTATCGGGGGAGGGAATTATGAGTTATAGCGTAAGGAGAGGGGATGCATAGTCAAGACGTCGGGCAACCTAAAAATATTCTCTTTTCCGGTTCCTTCGTGGAACTTTTGAGATGCTCACTAGGGGGAAGATTTGAGACTAGTAAGGAGAACGCGGTAAGATAGAATGGGATGAAGGTGGATTGTGATTACTATTCTATACGCTTAGCATATTCTATGTTTCAATCAACCTCGGATATCTTGGAACGTGCATACTCTTGTTTGCTTGAGAAAGTTGTCGATTCATTTGAAGTGTAGTCATTTTGTTAAAGCTCAATTCGTAAAGGTTTTGTTTTTGCTTTACTTTTGATTTCTTTTACTTTTGTGATTTGCCTCGTGTTTGTTTAAAGAGAGTTATGGGTTAAGCTCTTAGGAAACCTTAACGAGACCTCACTCGTCCTCATAGGCGACTTGGGGTTAGTATATCAATCAATAATAACTATATACTAAAAGACACATCAACCATGACACATGCCATCTTCTGGTGTGTCCTTGGTATATTTATATAAAAATAAAAAAAAAATTTGAAAAAAATTGTAGAAAATATACGCAAAATATATTCTTCCAAAATTTAGCAAAAAAAAACATAAAATAATATATTTACCAACTTAGATCGATATCTAACCATATCTTTCTATATATTTCTATATAACTAATTACTTCTTAATGTATATAATTATTATTTATAGTAAAAAAAAAATCATGAATGTAATCATTCGACCTAAAATAATTAGTGAATGAAATATTTTGAAATATATATATATATATATATATATATATATATATATATATATATATAAAATGAGAAAGTTTGAATAATATATATAATATGTAGTCATAACAAATAAAACATAGTAGTAGTATTTTAATTTGCTTGATTTGGGATAAAATAGAAATAGATCATGGACCAAATTATTTTTATATTTAAATATAATTTGAATTGATATTCCGTTACAAAGAGTGAAAAACCGTGCATGATACGGTATCTAACCTAATTACTTCTAAATGTTAATACAATAATATAAATATATAATTTACAATGTAGAAAGAGCCAAAGCCCATAATAACAAGGGCCAAATTAGTAACTATTCATTATCATCAAGAAATCGGTCCGATATGGGGTTCAGACCGGACTGATCGGGTCGGTCCGGTCACGGAATGAATGTGATAGGTCCAATCTTTGGTCTTAGTTTTTCTAAAATTCGGGTGTCGATCTTGTCCCTTCAAAAAACCGGTGCACAAGCCTAGTTCTGGGTTTAAGATCTGCTTTATCAGCCCAATTTAAGCAAAACTAGTACAGTCTTACAATTTTGACATTTTGGTATGATTTTATCCGTTACAGTCCAACTCGATTCGATCTTAAATTAGTGAATACTCCCTCCGTTTTTAAATACTTGCTCCACTTTTCATTTGCGGCCATTTTTAAATACTTGCTCCATTTCTATATTTGGAAAACTTTTACAATATTTAATTAATTTCACTCAGCTAGTGGACCCAACTATATATTCTCTTTCTTCCAATTCTCTCCACTAATACTGTTTTTTTTTTACATTTTTTTTTTATTTTTCCACCAACCCTACTACCTCCATATTTTATTACTTTTTCTAATTTCTCCTAAAACTCTGCGCATGGAGAAATGGAGCAAGTATTTAAAAACAGAGGGAGTACTAAACATCCTAATATGTGCCATGCTAATAAATCAATGATCTACTCCTTATAAGAGTTACTTCCTCCGTTCTTTTTTATTTGACCCACTTTGACTTTTGTACTATTTACCACCCCTCATTTGATCGTCTTTTGTGATTAATAGATAAGGAAAGACATATTCATGTGGGATTTTTTTGAATTTGTCTCAATAAGTACTTTCATAATACATAACGTTCATAATTTTTACTTATAAAAAATGAAAGTTATTGATTGTTAAAGTTTTGCATTAACAAACGTGATAAATAAAACAAGTCAAGTAAAAAAAAAAACAGAGAAAATATAACAATATAGAAAGTAGGGAATAATAATAAATTTCAAAAATAGTGACAAACATTAATTAATTAGCATCCTGTCCCTACCCCCAAATCAAAACAATAATTGGAGGGAAACACTAAAAATTTAAACCCTTAAAAACTTTGTCCAAAATTTGACAAAAATACCCCTCAAATTGCAGGTGACTCTCTAAGCATCGCCCCCACTAGGCCACTACAGTATAACCCAAACACAAGCAAACAACCAGAATCCATTACCCAAACGTCACTTGTTTCTTCTGCTATCGTCACACTCCATTCCCCCAATTTTCTCACCCACTTTCTCTCTCCTCTCGGTTTGCCCCCAATTTCTAGGGTTTTGCTCAACGCCGAGCAATGGAGGCGCCGGATTTTCACCTACCTGACGAAGTTTTAGCAGTCATTCCGACGGATCCTTACGACCAGCTTGATTTAGCTCGCAAAATTACTTCAATGGCGATTGCTTCTCGAGTCTCGAATCTTGAGTCTGAAACTAGTCGACTTAAGCAGAAGGTTTCTGATCAGGACCGCCATATTTTTGAACTTGAGGAGAAAGCTTCTCGTCTTCAGCAAGTTTTTCAGGAAGCTGATTCTCGGTTGAAGCTTGTTCTTGATGAAAATGTATGAATAATTTCCTCTGAATTTTGGGTTTTTTTTTTTCTCTTTGTAATTTGATTTGGGTTTTGATTTTGGTTTATGTTTTGGTTGTTTGAAGTTGAAATTAGTACAGGAGAGAGATTCGTTGTCGGCGACTGTGAAGAAATTGAACCGGGACCTGGGAAAGGTTTGAATTTCTCTCTCATTTGGAATTTGAAATTGGTGGAAATTGTGATTTTCCATTATTTCTGTATTATACGAAGTATGTTCGATTGGGGCAGAAAAATTGTAGTCTCTTAACATTTATTTTTGAAACTTTTCACTCTAAATTCTAATTGATGGTTACATCCTACTACACGAGTCAATGTGTAATTTTTGGTGTCAAGCTATAATTTCTAATGCATTTGTTAAAAATTTGAGCATTAATTAACTAAATTATTAGCTCAGCTGGAGCAAGCTTTGGTTCCTACGGCTTTGTCTTGGGTTAGATGGTCATTGCCCCCCTATCCATGGGTATTGTGGGGCCCACCTCATACCCCTTAAAAAGTACAACCATTGCATAAATCTTCAATGTAGGTTTTAATTCTTGATGATTCAAGAAGAAAATTTTGGAAGGGAAACTTTATAGAGTGGTTTTGCTTTATAGAGAGTGTAGCCAAATTATGTTCATAGTGGCTAAAGAAATGTTGGAAAAGAAACTATGTATAATCTACTAGCTAGCTTCACTGGAGTAAGCTATTATATCTTGAAAAATGAGAAATGATTTGTCCTTTGAATATTATTGGTTGATTGCTAATTCAGAATGTGGTGTTTGGAATGTCTTAGGAGAAGAAGATGTGTTAAAGTAATACTGTGATGGAAATCTTGTAGAGTTTATGGTCAGAGTGTCAGACTGTATTTTTTTTTTGTTTTTAAGGAGATAGTGATTAAAAGGAATTGGATTAACATGTAGTTTGTTAGTATCTTTGTGTGTAAGAAATTCAAAGGAATTGGATTAACTTGTAGTAGTCTTTTTGGCTACTTCGTGAAGATACCTTGTCCTTTTGCTGTATTTAGGAACAGCTATGGCCTACCGCCTACTGGTCGGATTTGGGCTAGACTTGATAGGATCTTAACCTAAATTGATCAATAAACTAATCCATTATACGAGTTCAAGTTTGAGTTTGGATCCGACTAACTATGCTTCGATAATCTAGTTGTTTAACCTCATTACCATTAGTAACAGCAAAATAGAAGCAGAAATTGAAATCCAACATTAGAACATACATCAAATAGAAATTTATGTAATAAAGAAATGTGTAGTTATCGAAGACATGTATTCATTTAAACATATAGAAAATCAAAATATTAGTAAAATTAATTGATGTTGATGGTTATAGAAACTAACAGGGTAATAATAATTTTACAAATAGTCGAAAAAGAAAGAGAGAATAATTAGCCTCTAATGACCCTAATGCTATGATGGTGAGTGTTTTCCCCAAATTTTGATTTTCAAAGTGAGGCATAGATTGGAAGGAAACTATGCGCAGCCTTCCTTGTTAATTATTAGGAGTTTGTTAATGTATGACCTCAATTTCAGTCTCTGATCTATATGTAAGAGAACAATATTTTAAGCTCCTATTTAATGAGGCGTTTGGCATTATGTTTTCATCATATGGGCTGTTGAACCAGAACATCATGCACTATGTGTAATTCAACATCTGCTGCTCCTTATTTCATTTGCTTTGAGAATGATTTATCAATATTAGGTTCAACCTTAAAATTGTGCTTAGTGGATTTCATCTGTCCATATCTAAGTCCTTCCCTTACATGGCAGCTGGAGACATTCAAGCGACAACTGATGCAATCACTCAGTGAAGATTCTCCTGTAAGTTGTTTTTTTTTTTTTTTTTTCTTTTTTCTTTTTTTTTTTTTTTTTTTTTTAATAAGTTGGACCTGTATGAATTCCCAAATTGTGCTTGATTGATATCATCAAAATAAGTAGTCTTGTTTTGTGATCTTCATTAACTGTAGCAATGAATGAGTATATGTTTTATGAATGACAGACTGAAACTGTTGATATCGGGACCTGTGATCAATCAGTTCCAAGATCGTATCCAGACAAAGGTATTCTATTTAGCTCATAATTTTCTTGTTAAGTTCCTATTAGTTTGATGAGATCTGGTAATGTGATATCTTCGTATGAGGAAGTTATGTATTTCTAAATATGACTACTGCCTGAAGCTGACGGTGCTAATGGCATAAGACACTATTCTTATAATGGCACCACTGAATCCAGATACTCGAGCAATGAATGTATGTTGCTTCTATTTTTCGGATTTTATCTATAAATTCTCATTTGGCCGCATGCTTTAGCATCTCTCATAATGACTTCTTTTTTTGGTTCTGTAGCTGTGAAACAAACTGGTCAAAGATTTTCATTGACTCCTTATCAGATCACCCCTCGGCTAACTCCTACTGGAACACCCAAAGTTATTTCGACTACTGGGTCCCCCAGATCTTATTCCGCTGTTGGGTCTCCTCAGAAAAACTCTGGGGCAACAACTCCTACTAAAATGCAATATGATGGGCGAACTTCACTGTCATCATGGTATCCATCAAGTCAACAATCATCAGCGGCAAACTCACCACCTCGTGCTCGGGCTTTGCCAAGTATGGGATTTTCTTACCTATGAATTTGATTGAATTGCTATCTATCTATTAAGCCAATCTACGCAATAATTCTAATTTTAGGGAGAATTCTGCCAGAATTTCTGGTTCATATAGCTTTGTGTCAACTGTCAAGTAACCTATGCTCAAAGGTTTCTTGTTTTTTTGGATAATACTGCAATTTTTTTAGCAATATATCCTACTTCTGTTTCCATCTCTATACATTAGAGTTGTGTTCATTGTTGTATATCTGACCATTCTTATTGCTACCTTGTCTCTTTGTGGTGAGTGGTGTTGTGTTGCTTACATTAGAGAATAACTTATGCATTCATCTACAGTTTGTGCTATTATTTTGTTTACTGATTTTGAAACCGCTCTTAACAATGTAGGTCGAACCCCTAGAATTGATGGGAAGGAGTTCTTCCGGCAGGCTCGGTGAGTTCTGTTTTCTATTTAAAACAATAATTCACTGTGTTTTATGAATGTGTTACATATAAATTTTCTTATGTATCAGGAGCCGATTGTCATATGAGCAATTTAGTGCTTTCCTAGCGAATATTAAGCAGCTAAATGATCACAAGCAATCACGAGAGGTAATATTAGCTTTATTTCAAGAAGCCTTACCCTTAGTGTGGCTTGTTCTATCTAGTAAATTTGTAGTCATAAGATATGAGCTGAATCTGATCCTGTAATTGTGAGCTTCAAGTTTCCTGTAACTGTTTATTTAGTTCAGATCATTTGTCAGCCCTTTTTAGTGAAAGGAGACAAGCTATATGAGCTATGAGCCTTTAATTTCAGAAAATTAGTTTAGATCATTTGTCAGCCCTTTTTAGTGAAAGTCAGTAAAAGAAGAATCAAGGAAGAAAGATAATTAGAAAATGTTATTGTTTAATTTCTTTTTGAGTATGATGTTTAGGCAATTTGGACTTGGTGTTTGTGAAATATCTTTGACCCAAGCATAGGGAACAGCCATTTTCTTTTTATCAAAGCAGACAAATCACTTACTCCTGTGTTCTTATTCATATCAGGAAACTTTACGGAAAGCAGAAGAAATACTAGGTACAGATAACAAAGATCTTTACCTCTCATTCCAAGGGCTGCTCAACCGCAACGTGAACTAGTTTTTGCAAGCATGAGTTTCGAGCCTTGTGGTATGACTATTTTATTTATCTTTGTTAATTTATTTTTATCAATCCGTACTTTGTTTATTTCATCTTTTGTGTATACTTTGGAACTAGATAATCATCAATCCTTAATTCCTTATTTAGATAATTTATTAATGTATGGCAATTCCTAGGTATGTTTGCTTGGTCCCTTTCTGTATATTCACTTAAATCTCAGTGTGCCCAAATTTTTATTTTTCTTGGCTATAATGATTTTGAGGGAATATTTTCCCTTCTGTATTTATCTAAAAATGTATTACCTCTGCTACTAAATGTAACACTTTCCTCATTAGTCCGTTCTTTCAGAGTTCCTTACAATTTTACTTTATTGTATTTTTGGCAAATTCCATGTACTACCCTGCCCCCTTACCCTGCAATACTTGTATTTTTCCACTCACTCTTACTTTTTCCACCTTTTCTTACATTCAACCATCTTTTAACTCTCTTTTACTTTATCTATTTTTTCTTACACTCATCATCCCATGAGAATAGTAAACATCAAGAATATATAAGAACAGAGGTAGTATAAGAGTGCTTCAGGCTCACGAAACGAAAGGGAAAAAATCTCTCTTTGGCTTGATATTATCATTTTGTTCACTTTCCTTTTATTCTTAAATCTGACTGCCTACGGATTAACTGTTAACAAGGCCAATGATACAAGAGGTTAAAGGAACACTTGGGACATTTATCGTTCCAGGTTTTTTAGCTTATCCTTTTTCTTGAAATAGTGTTTAGGAGAATTAGACTGGGATGGCAATTGGCAAAACATTTTGATGAAACACTAATAATAAACTAATGGTTGTGAAGTGACTTGAGTACTAAGTTTATCAGAGGTTGTTTAGAAGCTGTTCAACTATGACTATCATACATCATTCACACCAAATGTCTCAATGTCTTGTAAAGATTTGTTCTGTTTTTATCTTGAGTCCTCCCAATTCGATTAAGTCCTCTTTATTCAGGGTTTTGCGAATTAGGTCTAAACCACTTGCTAAGGGAACTTTATTAAATAAGAGACTCACTTATTAAACATAGTGAGACTACCTTTATTTTATATTAAGCTACACATATTTTCTTCACCACTGATATATTTTCTTCACCACTGATATATTTTCTTCATCATGTAGATTGGTGATGGTGTGTCTTTCACAAAAAAGAAATAAATAAAATTCAGCTTAATTCATAGGCCTTGAACTTGATGAATATGGTTATCATTTTGCTAGCTCCTTTTCAAGTCTCAAATCTTGCTCATTATCAGTAGAAAGGTCACTTTCTAGTTATTTCTTAATCTAATAGTTGTACCTTTAAGATTAGAAGAAGGCGTAATCTTGATTTTGAGGTTTGAGCTTGGACCTTGTCATAAATTATATAGAAAGTTAAAAAAATTTGATATTATAGAAACTTGCACAATATATTCAATTTCTGTCGGTGCTGCTGTCTCCAGCCAAGGAGGTGGAGTTTTATTGGGAGGAGATGATTGAAAATGATAAGAGGGAAAAAAGAGAGAGAGACTAGAGGGAGGGTGCAAAAATGGTGCTTTTAAAAGGTTTTTATCTGGCAAATTTTCCTATGATTCTTGTACTGATTGTGGGGGGTTGTGGTCACATTGGATGCATTCCAGAAAATAGACAAAAACATAGCTGAGCAATGGAAAGAGGTACATGAGGACAGTGTTTTACTAAATTATCTTTGTCTGAAGCTGTAATTTATTAACAATCATGGCACAACCTAGAAGGCTAGAAGGATTTGATGATAAAGAAACACCAGATCTCTGCATTTCTTGTTTTGCTTTGTAATTCCTTGCTGTCAGCTTCAGTTGCTTGGTGATTATTTATTTATTTATTTATTTATTTTTATTTTTATTTTTATTTTTATTTTTTTAGGAAAAACCTAATTGTAAAGTAAGAGGGAGGGGGTTATCTAGCAGTCATATATTTTTCGCACCTTAAAGTTAAAAATTGACCTATTTTTTTGGCTGGTGGTAGTGTATCGATTTTAATAATTGCCGATTTATGTACGCAGATTAAATGCTCCATCATCTAAATTCTGCAATCCTAGGTATATGTATGAGCAGAAATATGTATCTTACAAGTCCATGAAACGTAGCATGTCAGTGATACTAGCTTTGCATATGATTACATGCGTTACTATCCCTACTTTACGTGCTTCTATACAAAGCCCTTGGTGCCTCCTTCACTCCTATATTCACTCATGCACTCACTAGTAAGAATAAACGTGCATAACTTCAATTTGTAGTGTAGAGAAATATTGACATAACTATAAAAAATGTCAGGTGCATGATCTCTAGCAATTATTTTTGTAATTATAAAGATTGCTCATCAACTATCACTGTATACCACATACATACACTTAGATCCTGCATTATGATTTTTGAATGAATCATGACACTCTGATGAAGAAAAATTGTGCTGCTTGTTAATTTATTTTTATTTGTTTGAATATTTTGGCTTCAGTGTATTGCTAGTTGTTGATGATAGGCCAACTTGGTCACCGTTTGCAGGTGTTTGTTCAAACGTCTTCCAGCTGCTTGCTGAATGTCATCTGCTTAATCATGCGATGTAATATTGAGAAATTAATGTAGTTTATTTAAAGGAAAGGTTGACTGTTGTCAACATCATTGTACAATTTTCATGCAGGTTATACAATGTAAATAAATTGTTTCTACTTTGTGTCACCTGCAAAATCAAGAAGAGTCAGATCTGCAATGAACTTGTCCTGATTGTAGATTTGCTTGAAGCGAAAATTCTCTGATGAAAGCTTATTTATTACTTCCTGCAGTTGCAAGACTTATAAATTCATAACTGCATATATATTATGTCAAGACGTTAAAATTTGTGAACATGTTAGCTTGTTAAGGTTCTGGTTCCTTGCGTTGTATCCTGTCATGGATGAGCAAAGTTTTGCCTACCTGCTATGGCTTATTTAGCGTAATTGTTGTTAGAATGGTGTTTTCAGGTAATGATTTTTAGTATTTGACTCATGTCTACACTCCCTTCTGTAAGATGGTTATTGTAATTGGTGGTGGTAAATAATGGATTATAGTGATTGTTTTGGTAGACTGGTAGACCGGTAGCAAAAGGTTACAGACAAATTCATATAATGCATTCATTTAATGCATTCATTTAATGTCTACATGATTTTATTCATTTAATGTCTACATGATTTTTTAATGCATTCATTTTAAAAAGCTAGACTGGTAACAAAAGGTTACAGACAAATTCACGGAGTTGATGATGAAACCTTTTCTCCAGTTTCAATGCTTAAGTCCGTTCGGATTCTTCTAGCGATTGTTGCATATTACAATTAAGAAATATGGCAGATGGTTGTCAAAACCGCCTTCCTCAATGAAATTTTGAAAGAAACTGTATGCATGACACAGCCTGAAGGTTTTATCGACCAAGACAATACTAGAAAGGTATGCAAGCTTAAGAACTCCATTTATGGATTAAAGCAATCAAGCAGAAGTTGGAATCTGCGATTCGACGAAGCCATTTGTAAGTTTGGTTTTATCAAAAATCCAGACGAGTCTTGTGTTTACAAGAAGGTCAATGGGAGTGACATCGCCTTTCTAGTCTTATATGTTGATGACATTTTGCTCATTGGAAACAGTATTCTGTTGTTAGATTCTGTAAAGGCTTGGCTTGGAAAATGTTTTTCAATGAAAGACTTAGGAGAGGCTCAGTACATACTAGGCATCAAGATCTATAGGGATAGATCAAAGAGGATGATAGAATTGAGTAAAAGTACTTATATCGATAAGGTACTAGCTCGATTCGGCATGGAATGAGCTAAGAGAGGCCACCTGCCCATGTCACATGGCATAGCCCTAAGCAAGAATCAGTGTCCAAAGACACCTGATGAGCGGGAAAGGATGAATGAGATTCCATATGCTTCGCTTATTGGATCGATCATGTATGCCATGATATGTACTAGGCTAGATGTATCGTATGCCTTGAGCACTATGAGCCAATACTAATCAGACCTAGGAGAGGCGCATTGGACTGCGGCCAAGAATATCCTAAAGTACTTTAAAAGGCACGAGAATAAATTCCTAGTTTATGGTGGTAGAGATGATTTGGTTGTTCAGGGTTACACCGACGCAAGTTTCCAGAAAGATAGAGACGACTTCAAGTCACAGTCTAGGTACATATTCTGTCTCAATGGAGGAGCGTTTAGTTGAAAGAGTGCTAAGAAAAGCATAATTGCTGATTCTATAACTGATGCCGAAAACTTGGCAGCATTCTAGACAACTAAGGAGGCAGTTTGGATTTGCAAATTCATTGGGGAACTTGATGTTGTACCCTCCATCAAGGGTCCAATATTTCTCTATTGTGACAACAATGGGGCTATTGCTCAGGCTAGAGAGCCACGAGAATATTAGAAGGTCAAACATGTCAAGAGGCGATTTCACATGATTAGAGAATGGAAATCAGAAGGTGATATCAGAATTTGCAAGGTTGGAACGGATGATAATATAGCCGATCCACTCACTAAACCTTTGTCTCAAGTGAAGCACAACAAACACGTTGATGCAATGGGAATCAAGCATGTCGGAAACTGGCATTGATTTCCTTATGTTAGTGTTTTAATTAAATTTTGGACAATGTTAATGTAAAACACTATGATGAACCATTCAGTTTTGGAGTAATTAAATTTTCATGCTATTTGAATTTCTCCGTCTCTATTAACTTGTGGTTTAGAATTAAATAATGAGTCCATTAGATTTAAAGAATATTCAAAGTAGGGTATCAAGACAATGTCTTGGATAAAGAAACACCTATTAAGTGAACATTGAATATTTTAATCGAAAATTATCCCTAATCAAGGTCATTTATATGATGGACGAATAATGACCAATAGATATTAGTGTGTAGTATGATTTATAGCACCGTTTCTTATGCTATGAGGACATAAATCATTTGCATAGGTATTGGTTTAGAACCATACTGGATCGACCTATGAGAATACTTTAAGAGATTCAAAATCGTCATAAGTATATTTCTCATTAATCTATCGGAACTCTTTTCCTTGACCATGAGTAATGTGAGGTCTCTTGTTTGAGTACTAGTCCGTTTTTAATGTCAGTCATGTAGGGGTTTATTAGGTACTACACAGCGAAAATAACATAAATCATATTCATAAAGCACCTAAACCAAGAATCGCATGCATAACACACAAGACACATAATCACACCTTTGATGCGTGAATTCCACGAAGCTATTCGACATGCAAATCAGGGAGAGAATAGAGCCCCAAGTGTTGCTCTTGTACTTAGTCCACGAGATTTGAACGAGCCGTCCACCAATACTAGATTGGTCGAGAGATTGAGAAAAACCGCGATCACCACCTTTTCGGAAAACTGACCACCGCACGAACCACAACCACTACGAGACACCACCGTGCCCCGAGGAGGAGGAGAGAGCCGTGAGAGAGAGGACTTTGAGAGGGTTGGGTTTCGTGTTTGCTAATCCGGGTTTGATCAAAAGATCAGTTAGTTACTTACTTGCAAACCTAGGCACCTAGTCTATTTATAATCTCATTATAATTAGACTAGGGCACGAAGCCCAAAACCCTCCTTATTCCTCCATTTGGCTGGCCACCTAGAGTGATGAGGCCCATGATGGGCCTTGTTCTCTAATGCTCAATCTAGCCCCTTTGTGCGACCTTTTAGGATCCGACCAATTGGGCTTTGGCCTATTTTACTAGTTCAAAGATCGTAAGTACCTCTAGCTATGGAAAAACGACGACCCAAATGTCCGGACTTAATTGTCTCCATTATTTGATCCATATATATATCTAGTAATTGCACACGACGAAGACATAACTCCTTCAATCTCCCACTTGTCTGAGACAAGGGTGTAATATTTAAATTCCTTAAGTCAATATATGTGTCGATTTGATAATATGATTGCATCACATGTCGAGATCATATTAATCTACAAATCGCTTCTTGAAACTGAGTAAGAATTAGAAAACCAAATGATTACTTAGTAATGCATTTCAACGCAGCCACGTATTTTCTGAATTCTCCCTCTTTAAGCGGCCATGACACATTTTCTAATTTAAAAGGCAGACTCTATCCAATCTTGTGGCAACAAGTCTCCCACTCAACTTCTGAAATAACCAGGAAACACCTTTTATAATCTCCAGTTACGGGTAGACGTTTGAGTGCACCACAGCCATAACATCCATTGAATGAAATCATGTGTTACTCATATCAAAAGAAATCCACTAATATATACGGAAGCTCTACACTTGAACTTCAAATAGGTCACTAGTTCGATCATGCATCATTCATGCATATCCAAATGATTGACCGAGCATCATTATGCCCCTATAGCCCATGAAACTGCACTATCCAATCAATCTCACATGCTAGTTCATTTATTGAAATCATTTATGCCCACTTTAATGATCTCGAACTAGGAACTTAAATAATATATGAATTTTGTTCACCTGTGAGGTTTCAATTCACCAGGTCATCAACCTGATAAGCCCATCAA
The DNA here is from genome assembly GCF_948465745.1 of Chenopodium album. NCBI lineage: Eukaryota > Viridiplantae > Streptophyta > Magnoliopsida > Caryophyllales > Amaranthaceae > Chenopodium > Chenopodium album. The sequence continues at coordinate 16,441,811 of NC_137852.1, forward strand.
TTCATAATTATGTTGGACTTTTATTTAATTTCCAAAACCATAATTAAATAAGAGAAATAACAATTTATGTTTTAAACATAATTCTGCAAATTGATGCATTTCTCATGTAATATGTTTTCTTAAAACACACATAACTTAAATTTACATAGTTTACTTCAATCTAAAGCTTTAGTATCACTCTCATACCTTAGTCAATGGAAGGGGTTTAGTGATTTCTCACTCATGATAAAACTTTGCAGAACATGACCTCCCGCTAGTCAATGATCTCATAACTAAGGCGATATCTCATATCCATTTGTCTTGATTTGTGATGTGACCCTGGCTCCTTTGTTCTTGGGCAAAGGTGACCCTTTAGTCACATGACATTCTAATCCGAACTTCCTCTCGAACTATCTTACTATAGCTTAATACACATATTCTGACATTGAGTATGCAACAGTGCTCTGCTTTGAACTCTTCAAGCTCACTGTCCGTATGAAAACTTGCATTCGTGTAACCTTTTGACAATTTGCTTAAATTACTTTTTAATACAATAGCTAGAATAATTCCTTTTAGTGCTTCTCAAGTACTTAAGGATCTGTTCTTGGTAACTCTCCATGTGCTTATTCTGAATTTTCTTGAACCTTGCTACATATGCACAAGTCATCTGTAACAACTTTCTTTGTACATTTCATGGCACATGTAATGGACCCTTTTGCAGAAGCATAAGGTACACTACTTTTACAACTCCACTCTACTAGCTTTTAAGGGCACTGAGTTTTACTGAGTGTAATACCATGAGACATGGGAAGAGATCCTCTCTTAGAATCTTACACCTTGAGCTTGTCAAGAACCTTATAACCATAAGTCTCTTGATTTGGTCCAATCATTCTTCAAGATTAACTTTGTGGATTTTGATTCCCAATATGTACTTAACATCTCTTAAGTCTCTCATATAAAACAATCTTTCTAACCACTGCTTGACTTAATCAAGCATTGATACATCATTTCATAAGAACTGTATGTCAACTACATACTAGACTAAGAAGACCAATTGCTCCCACTAAACTTCTTGTCTCTACAAGATTCCCTTTTCGCTCTTCTAAGAAATCAAACTGTTTGATTGCCTAATTGAAACGAATGTTCCAACTCTTTAAAGCTTACTTCAATCCATAAATGAATTTCTGAAGTTTGCAGAAACTTTCTAAGAATTCTGGATTTCAAAACTCTTAGGTTGTATCATATACATCCCATCCATCAATAACATTTCATGAAAGTGATTTTGATCTCCACAACTAGAAATAATCCAAATAGGCCTACATTGCTTAACAGGTTTGACCCCATTTGTAGGACTATTATGGATTTCATGGCTTTGAGCCACTTCCTGAGTTGGCACTTGTCCAAAGCTTGCTTGTAGGTATGGGTTTTAACCATTCCATTAAGAAAATTTTGGAATCCACCTTTTACTAGAATTTCAACAAACTGTTTGTTTTGATCCTAAGTAACCTACGATAGGTATGAGCGACAATAGAATTATTCTCTTTAACTCTTTGAAGTCTTTCATTCTAGTTGGACGATAGAAGTCTCGCTAGTTGAATTAGCTTGCTTCGACGTATGTTTTATCAAATTAGCTGATTTCATGCGCATTCGTCTCTAATGAAGTGTTATCCACATCCATTTGTTGCTCGTCTCAAATCTCATCGAGATCTAACTTTATTCCCACTTGGCTTTGTAGGAAGAGATTTATTTCTATAAAGACACTATCGCGAGCAACAAACATTTTTGTTTCTACGCGATTGTAGGAATAATACCTCTGATTTAGGGTCTATTATGTCATCTCTATAAACATTTTATATATATTTCATATTCCCTTAATCATGTTTAGGAAAGATAACTTTGGAACATTTCCAGGCCATAACATTTATGACATCTTTTCTACGGATTTGGTTAAGTTTCTGTTTAGTATATTTGTAATTGTTGTTGTTCTAATGCATATCCTCAAAACGATATTTGTAAATCATTCAAAACTTAGATCGAAACATGGCAAGCAAAGTTTGATTCCTGCTTTCAAACATACATTTTAATTGTAGTGTTTCTGGATTGTGAATTAATTCAACAAATCCTTTAGATGATCATTCCTTTTGAGTTAAACATTTATCACAACAATCGTATTGTGGTGTTAATTATTCATCTCAAACTGATTTTACATTTCATTTTGGAATTTTGAACATTTCAATGATTCCAGCTTTTACTTAATTAAGTAATTATCGACTTATTTACTTAAATCGCTAATAAAAGCAATAAAATAATTAAATCTCTCTGTTAGCTCTTGAACTTATTGGTTCATACATATCATATGCATGAGTTCCAAAAGGTCATTTTAGCTCTTTTACCCTTTCAACTAAAAGGCAACTTGGTCATCATAACTTTATCAAGCATGACTTCTGATTCTCAAGTGATTCATAATCATGTAAGAATAAGAGTCCATCCATAACTTTGGATGTGCAAATGGCTTATGTGACCTAATCTTACTTTGTTATAAGTAAGTGTACTTTGAATCATCTAATATTACTTTTGTGATCTACTTATATCAATGTTATAAAACCAAAATTAACTCATGTCTAGCAAAATGAAACCAATTTATTACCTTGTTCATGGATCAACACTTGTCCAAGCCAAGTAAAACCAAATCAGTATTCAAACAAAACTGAAATATTGTTTCATCAAAAACTGGAAATTGTTCTAAAATCATGATAAACTAATAAGAAAATAAAACTATGAAGCTATTTCTGGTCACGCAAACACTTCTAGTGCACCTTCAAGCTCCATTTCCTTGCTAGCTTCACTTGTTTGCAGTTCTCCGCAACATCACAATGTCAAGCACTGCAACTTGGTATCACATACCTAAGTGAAAGTTAAAATGTTTATAACAAGAGTATTAGGTAAGTCTTACCTGTCACGTCATCAAAATGGGGACATCCTTGTTCAAGCATTGGCTTATTCTCCTTTCAGGTAATCCACTGCATGATTTTTGAGTAAATCAATAAGTTTGATTGCAGAATCCTCATCATCTTGACAAAGTTTCTAGAGGTTAAAACCATCATGTAGAGGATGCAAAATTATATCATAAACCTGATCATCTGTGTGTGGTCTCCCTAACATACTCATGCGGTCAAATAAATGAACCATCATATCCACATGATTCTGTACTGACTGGCCTGGCAAGAGTTTTCTTGAAATTATCTCACCATTGAGCTTGTAGGTTTCAAACCTAATACTTCCAGTCCAGGAGTCGTCATTCTTGGGAACCATATTAACGATTTCCATGACGTTTCCATCCATTTCTCCATCAACATGGGAATTCAGATTCTATAGCAAACATCACGTAAGCACTTGAATAAGAGATAAGGTTCATAGTCCATGAATCTTCTAGCCCATTCCTCTTGAATAGAAGACAACATCATATGCGCAATTCTCTCAGAATCTGAAACATTTCTCAAATGCTTCTCAAGAGTCATGCCTGGAATAAATCTGCCCTCGATTGGTGAGTCTAAACGAAAAATTCGAGATTTTCGTTCCTTAAAACACTTCTAAGTTCGCTTTCCCAATCGTTGAAGTGGAGAAAGTTAAGCCTCGTTTTCATTGTTGGAGGCAAAGAATTATTGTCATCATTGTTATTACGGCTACCCATCTATGTCAAAATAAGGCAAAGTTTAATAATTATGTTTAATAAATTAAAGTACCATAAACGCATTCATTAGGTAACTTTAAAACACTTTATTCAATAATTAAATGATTCCAATTGAATTTTAAGTGATTCCAAGATCCTTTATTTGTGTAATAATTGACCAGACTTTGGCCCAATACCATCAACCATTACATTTTCAAGGTGAGTAAACTCTTTGCTAATTACAACTCTTGTAACTCTTGGTTGAATAATTATTCATAACATGTTTAATTATCACCCTTAGCTTCAAGTATTTAAACTCTTTAGGTAACCTTGTTGAGTATAACCAATCAAAATTGTAAAATTTGTTTTACCCCCACTTTCCAATGATAAATATGACACCCAGCTTTGGCATGACCCATCATAAATGTCAAAGGTTTCGTTCGGGTTTTCAATTGGAAAAGCTACCTCAATATTACCGGGACCTAGAATTATTATGTTGTGATTATTTAGTGAACTCTAGCGCATCATCAAGCAACATAAATAAAATCTAACATGCATAATCTACTAATGCAAAAAATAATTCATGACATAGTATGGCCCCTTAATCCTAAGAAAAAACTAGAATTGAAAATGCTCCCACTTGAATCATCATGGATCCCCATCCACCTTGCTACTTTGGGCCTTCGCTTCAAGGGGTTCTTTGAACTAACACTATTTAAATAACTATTCTATTTACATTAAATAAAAGTTACAAAAATACTTAACGGTGCGCATACCGTATTTAGATTACAAAAATACATCACGATGCGCAGATCGTATTTAATAATCTATGGGCCACACTAGTCTATATATAGCAACATAATATCATATATTATAAAAGTGCCATATAATAAATCACTCAACATGCTTGTCTAAACTACAACATCGAATGTTCATAATAAAGTCAACACATTTCCTAAACATCTTATATTTTGATCATAATTAGATAATATCATATATTGTTCATGACCGTTTATAAAATATCATATACTACCTCCGTTTCTTTTTAGTTGACATGTATTCTTTTTTAGGAAGTTTTTTTTTAGTTGACACATTTCCTTTTGGGGTAAAATTTTTACCTTGCATTTACAAGCTACCCCACTTGCTTTTTTATTCTCTCTCACTCTCTCTCCTCTCCTTAATATATGTGCCAAAATCAAACGCGTCAACTAAATAGAAACTGGAGGAAGTATTAATTTTGTCGTGAGATAAAATCAAATCATATTTTAATCTTCCATAATTATCCTAACTAATTTAGGAGATTCTATCCTAATTACTAGCCAATCAAATAATTTTAAATTCATTTATATCCTAATCAAATTATGGGATAATCACATCATTTAAATCAATTATTATCCTTTTGGAATATGCTCAGTATATCCTAATCAATTTTATCCAAAATTAACCACTTTAATTAGGATAATTACCAATTTAACAACTTTAAATATGGATAATATAAAATATAACAACTTTTGAAAGATTTGATTTTATCCTAAAACCAAACAATTTTATCAAAAATAATTCATTATTATGTTGAAATAATTTTTTTTTTTGAAAATCGCAACCACCATCGCCGGCCACTGTGGTTGGCTAGCCGAAGCTAGCCACGGTGGATGGCTGCCATGACAGCAGCCACTGCCGCAAAGGAGCGTGGCAACTCCTTCTGTTGGGGTGCAGGCCACCATGGTTGGCTAGCCTTGGCTAGCCACGGTGGTTGGTTGCTTTGCAGCAGCCACTACGACAAGGCAACAACACTCCGTAGCAGTGGAACCACTGCAACAACGTGCAACACTTGCACAGCTGCTGCCCCAGCCACCTTGGACCGCCACCCTCCCCTCCCTCTCTTTGGACTGACCACCTAGTCGGCAGCCGCCGTGGCCGCGCCACCCAGCCGCGGTTGCTGACTATAGACACCTAAAAATGACTCCCCAAAACCAAACCCGATGATGAATACCTTCCACCGCCATTATTGGTCAGGTTGTGTATTTTATCTTTGGAGTGCTTAGATGCATGTTCTATCCAATACATTTCATGAACAAATCCATTTCCTAGCTCATTTCCCTAAACCATAACCTATTTTCCACTTTTTGTATCCACATCGCAAAACCAAGCTGAAATGATTTTATTGCTATATAATTGTGATCCAATTATTATTTGGTGGGATAGGACTTTTAATAAGCTTTCCAACCATATATCATAAGCCCAATTTCGAGCTATAACTGTTTCGGGGTTTTTTGAGTCCCTTGGGAGAGTTACAACACTAAGACTGGATGCTCGCTTAGATGCTTGTACCTGCAAAACAACGGAGCACCGAGTGGTCGGTGGTCCGCCTCCGAAGCTTAAGTTAGTTTAAGTCCGAAGAATAAGGTGCGGAATGTAAAGGTTATCTGCTCGGATTCCGAGCTCGGGTGTACTGTTCTCTTGAGAGTGACAGTTCTGACAATGATTGGCAATCACTGAATATACCTCGTAAAGAGTGTCAAAAGAACGTAGCCATAAATGAGGAGGTCATCTCCTATTTATAGGCTTCTCGAAAAACGTGCACTCCCTAGGGTTTCGTGCCCTAGGGAATATTCACGCAGCTTTTGCAGTCCTCGGGATTTGGGCCTAAAAGCCGCCAATCCCAGGTCCTTTTATCCATCTGCCACGTGTCGTTTTCTGAGAGGTCCAAGGTGGCGCCCCTTTCAGTGACACGTGGCAGACTCTGATTGGGCCAACTGGCCTAGGCTATTTTTACCCAAATCATTTGCCCCTCACAGGTGACACGCGCTTGCCACGTGTTGCCTGTGACAGGTGTCAGCATCCGATTGGTCGGATTTTGAATAGTTACTGTGGAGGGAAAGTTTTAGGGTTTTTAACCCCTCTATAAATAGAAAGTTTTCACCCCCGAATTTTTTACACCTTTGCGAATCTTTGGAGAATCTTGGACTTTTTGACTTTAAGAATCTCAAAATTCCCTAAGTGTTTCTTAGCTTTCAAGCATCCGACACTCGGCCCGCTGTCCGACCGTTCTCAGCCAACCAAGCGTCTCTCACCCTTCTTCTAAAGGTAACGCCTGTTTCTTCTTCTACTTTTCATTTTTTCTTTGTTTTCGAAAAAATGGTATCCCAATCGCATGCGGCACGGCATAGGATATTGATCAGCCGGTCACCGGGGACGGCTAAATCTAGAACTTGCAGTGCTGATGAGTGGCATTTATGCCACGGTTTAGTGCTCCTTTTTCGGGGTTTTTCCTCCCACTTGTAGCTTGTTTGCCCCTTTTTCCTCCCCTCGTTGTTTTCCTTTTCTTTGTTTGCTTTTCTCGTGTTTTCTTTCTTTCGTTCCCTTTTCTTGTCTCTTCTAGCTTTTTCTTTTGTTTTGTAGGACTTTGGCCCTTCCGGATGAACCATTGAAGGCTTGGCTAGACTTGGATGGGGGATGATGTTGATCAAAGATGGAAGATTGGCAGAGCAGGGGAGCCGCGGGCGCGGAGCCTGATGCCGCGGGCGCGGGGACCTGAGCAGGGCAACTTCACAATCATTCAGTAGATGTCGCGCCGCGCCTCAGGAGAGGGCTCTCCTCCCTAAGCCGCGGGCGCGGCTGTGCGAGCTGACTTGAAGACGTGTTGCTGTGCCGCGGCCTCTCCTTAGAAGGAGATGCCATCTCCTTGGAGCCGCGGGCGCGGGTGTCCATACCGCGGGCGCGGCTGTCTGGGTTTAGCATCCCCGTAACCCACGATGTAGAGGGCGCGACTGCAAGCTAGAAGGCTCTCCAAGGCTTATTATTTCCGTCTTTTATGCTTCATATATATAGCCTCCTATTCAAGTTTGTATTATCATCTATCATTACTTAGAAACATTTGAGCCCTAATCTAGTGAGAGAAACTTCATTAGTAGAGAGAGAAAGTGTGGATTTCCATTGATGAACTTGGATATTGAAGAAGGAGCTTGATTGAATCTTTGTAAATCTTCATCTTCAATTAATGAGCAATCTCTTACTCTCTTTCATTACTTTTGTATTTAGTTTTGTTTGCTTATTTTGATTTTCCTTCTTTGCTTATTGATCATGTTGATGCTTATTGATTTGATGATTGATATTGTCTTCAATATGGTTTGTGAGTAGTCATCTAGCCAAGGGTGTGGGGATGGTGTAGTTGTTAATTGATTCATGCTTATGATGTTGGGGTTTTGTTAATGGTGATTAAAGTCTTTGTATGTTTGATATTCTTTAATCTTCTTGCAAGTGCACATTGTTAGTTGATTAAAGGTGAATCTTTGCTAACAAGAAACAGAAGTTGACTTAGTTAAGGTTCATTGTTATCGATAGTTCTTTGATTGTACCTTCTAATATATGGTTCTAGTGTGGAAGCATAGAGGCTATGTTAGGAGAAATTGATTAACCCCGGAAGGCGGTTAGATTGAGCTTTAATTCGATATTCTTGCATGCTTAGTTTACCATTGCTTTGCTTCCGTGTTATTGCATGATCAAATGGCAACTACACCTACCTACTTCCCTTGGTGCTTAGTTATATTGATTTTTAATCATTCTTAATCTCTAGTTTAATCTCTTAGTTATTCACACTTCTTGTTCCGAGGTAGCTTAAGTATTAAGTAGTGAATGTGGTGTTTATGCACGTCTCCTTGTGGTTCGATCCCTATGCTTGCCTTATACTTGTATTAGGTTTGTTTAGGTGTATAAATTATATTTGATCTAGGGATAGACAAATTGACGACGCGTTTATTCCCTTGTCAAGTGCCGACTGCTTGGCCAGCGAATGTGCTTTGCGAACTTCTCCGAATCCGACTGGTTTCGTGTCTGTGCAGGACACAATGGCCAGAACCAAAAGAACAGCAAGAAAACCTAACTCCGATGGATCTTTCTTCCCGTCGGATGGTTCAACTCTTTATTCTGACGGCTCAATGAGGGTGCCTCGAAGTGAGGTGTCGGAACACCCTGATAGCCCTTCTTATCTTCCTCCTACCCCCACCTATTACCATTCGCCCTCTTCAAGCGGTACTCCTAGTGATAGGATACTGGAGGAGGCAGATGAAACCTATGCAGCCGGGCCTTCTGGACAAGCGCCGGAAGAGAGTCTAGGGGAGGACCCTGCTGGCACCAATCGGCAGTCCCTTAGCTCTGATGAGAGCTCTAATGACGAGTCGGCCTCGTCATCTTCCTCAGATAATGCCTCCGCCTCTTCAGGGGAGGCAAGGGCCAGAATAGATACTGCCAGGGAGTCCTTGGCAGTTGAGAGGGGGGAATCTTGGGCCGAGCCGAGCGCTTCCAGGCGCTTGGAGAAAGCCCCCTACTATCATCATGTTCCGCAGAGCAGGCGAAACACCATGGCAAACGGCCTTACAAGTTTTAAGCGTAAGGTTGTTCTGGGCCATGGCTTTACTTTGTGCGTCCCCAATAAGGACGACACCATCACTTGGCCGAGTATGGCCAGCTATGAAGACCGAGCATTCGGTTGTTATGAGGTGGCCTTTCAGGTTGGCTTGCGCTTCCCTCTCCATCCGGCCGTGGAGAGGATTTTTGATAGATACCAACTTGGTATCTGGCAACTCGTACCCAACTCCTGGATCAATATTCTGGGGTACGTTTCCGCCTGCGAGATGCTGGAAGTGGAGGCGAGCTTTGAAGCATTTGCCCACATGCATTATCTTAGCAGGGCGCCTGCTAGGGGTGGCGAGGGCTGGTACACCTTGACTACTTGCAAGGGGTACATGATGGCTGTTGGCAAAGAGAACAAGTGGAAAGACTAGAGAACTAAGTTCTACATAGTCAAAACTGCCGACAGCCGCCTGAACCAAAAGTATAATAGGTGGAACAAGGATCCACCCCTCCTAGCAGGCAGGAGTGCATTGCCAGCTCTTCCTAGACGAGCAAAGGAGGAGATCATGGACGCGGGTTTGTTCACCGTGTCTGTGAAGACGAATGATGAGGGGGACAAGGAGGTCACCCCTCAATGCTATCTCCCTTTGTACAAATGGTTTGAGGAAGGGACGTTCTTGGCCGCTTGTGGGCTAAGTACTGAGATGCCGAGAGGTAGTCGGCCGTCTGTTTAATATGCAATTTTTATTTTGCTTGTCTTCACTTGTTAAATGATTCTAACACTTGATTCTTTTTTGCAGACAAAGCAATGGAGAAACTCTCGGCCTCCAGGAAGCCGGCTGTATCTGCTGCCAGATACAGATCAAACGTCCTTAACAGGGCGGAAGCCACCACTACAAGGGTGGAAGAGCAGCAACCAGCCGGTACCCCAGGGGTGAGATTTTTGTACTTAGCATTTTTTTTTGATTAATGCTGAGTTTTTCCGGATGTTCTCTAACTTTTGTTGTCTTCAATGATGCAGGGTACCTCCTCCAAATCCCCGTCCAAACCATCCGACCCTAAGCTCCAAAAGACTAGGGCGGGTGATGTGAGCGCATCTGGCAAGGGCGGCCGGAAGCACATTGCTCACAAGCCCAAGAGAGCCCCAGACGCCTCTACCGGTGAGAAGAGGTTTCTGGGGGAAAAGCCCCCCTCTTCTTCCGGTAAGGAGAGGCTTTTGGGGAAAAAGCCCGCCTCTTCTGCCGGTCAGAAGAGGGTTCTGGGGGAAGAGGAGGTGGATGAGGACGACGGTAAAGACCATTCGTCCTCCCTTTCTTTTCTTTCAAGTTATCCATACTTGAACATTTTCCTAACTTTTTCTTCTTGCAGTTCCTGTACAGAGGCCGACTGTAGTTCAAATGGCCAAGTCCATGCTGAGGACGATTGATCCGGATGATAAAGCATCCGTCAGAGGAGTCGGCACCCTAGACCTTGATGGCATTCTAGGGAACCTTTGTGAGGTATAAACTTAGCCTTGAATCACTTTACATTCGTCTCTTTTTTTTTTTAAGTCTTTGTCCGCCTGGTTCTTAACCATCCGGCTTCTTTTTGCAGGCCATGCTGCGCGTCCAAGGGCTCGGGAAACCCCTCAAGGAGAAGTCCAAAGAGGTAAAAGCTGCTAAGGCTCAGGCCGAGTCCGCCTTGGATAGGGCTCAATTTGATATTGCTCAGAATGAATTTCTGATGCTTGATATGATGTATTCGCAGTCGGAGGCCAATCTACAGGTGAAGAAGGACCTGGACTCAGCCCGCCTTTAGGTCTCCAACCTTAAGAAGGAGATCAAATCCCTTAAGACGGAGCTCGAGCCCCTTCGGGATGCCAAGGATGAGGCCGAGAGGGCCCAGAAGAGGGTGAGCCGCCTGGAGCAGCGTCTCACAAACCAGGAGCACCAGCTGAAGGCCAAGTTTGAGTCCCGTGCTGAGCAAGATAGATCTGAACTGGTCAAGCAAATGATCGGGGACAATGAGGCCATCATGCGGGACACTTGGGCGGCTGTTCAGCCAGGCTCGGACTATCAAATTTGGAAGTCCAAGTTTGATGAACTCAGCAAAGCTCTCGACGATCGCCTCCTTGAGGAGATGGAAGAAGCTACCAAGGCTGATGCTGAGGCCGAGGCTGCTGAGGGCTCTAGGTCCGACTCTTCTGGGGAGTCGTCCTCTGGGGAGGAGGAGGATCAAGAGGAGGAGAAAGAGCAAAAAGAGGAAGAGCAGCCGAAGGACAACAGGCCGGCTGCCAATGAAGAGGCTCTCCCCTGATCACTTAAGCTTTCTATTTTTTCTGTTTCTGCGGCCGAATGGCCAAGTACTTGCTTTTCCGGCCTGTTTGCCGAGTATTTATGTATTTTTACCGACCGAGGGGTCGGGTGATTTGACTATTTCTCTGGCTCTGCCAGATAACAGTTTCAACCAATCGTCTGGTGGCGATTGGTCATTTTAATTTGAATCATTCGGCCATTTGGCTGAATTTTCATATTTCGTCCTTTGAATTGTTTTGAAATTTTTGCATGTTTTTTGGCTAAGTATTATAACCTGTATACCATGCAAATGTTCTTGCCCAATTCCGATTTGAATTGAAGAAGATATGAGCCAAACACTAAACTCGGCCCAAAACCGACACCATTCTACTAAAACGGTAATATCTTAAAATATATAAATCATTTTGACCGGATTCTAATTGGGTTGGAAAGTAGACTTGATAAGCTTTTTAATGATATATTATATGCCTTATTCCGAGTTACGGATCAAAAGTTATGATGATTTTAAAAAAGGGTAAAAACAAGAATCACCGCGCACAGTGCACCGTGTCACGGGAGTTTGCCCCATTTGACGGTGCTTTCCCCCGTTTGAAGGTGCCTGGTACTGTGACACGGTACTGTTCATCGTGTCGCGGTGCCATTTTTGAAGATCTTTCGCGTCAAATTCCACCGTGGCACGGTACCTGCTGCCGTGACACGGTACCTGCTGCCATGACACGGTATTTCCCACCGTGTCACGGTGCTTTTTCCGAGTAATTTCCACGTTTTCCCATACCGTGACATGGTGTACTGTACTATGCCACGGTGGACACTGTCGTGTCACGGTACGTGTCCCGTGTCACGGAATCTTCTCGTGTCTTTTCCGCGTAAACCCTTCACTCGTTTTATCCCCCGTACCCTAATTATTTCCCACGTCACACTGTAGTCCACCGTGTCACGGGATTTTTCCCCGTTTGACGATGGGATTCCCCGTGACACGGTGCCTTCTACCGTGTCACGGTAGCCTTTTTTTTAGAGTTTTTATCTTTTTAGGGTTCCGTGTGTTCCCTCTGCTCGTTTTCCCTATAAATAGGACCCCCCTTTCTGCAGTTCGGGGCATGAAATCCTTCTCTCTTCCTCTCTTTTCCACCAAAAATCATTCTCTTCTCTTTCTCTCATATTCTAAGCGTCAAACTTACATTCCTAATTATATCATTTTTCCCCTAAGCACTCCAAGGAGTCCATATTTAACCCGAGGTTCCGTCTTTAAACCAAGGCGTGATAGGTACAAATAACTGAGGGTTTGGGCCAAATTAAATCTACATTTATTTAATTTAATCTCCATTTTATTTATATTTTTTTTATTGAAGTTACTAACAATTTATTCATGATGTAGCAATTTTAAGGAGCGTGCGTAATGTGAGTAATTAATTAATTTAATTACTTATTATTATTTTATATTGCTAATATCATGATTACTATTATTATTTGATTTGACTAACGCTATTATTGTTAAATTGCTTCCAATATTAATGTTGGTTTCTATTGTTATTATGATCACCATATTGCATGTTTAAGGGAATATGTAATTGAATATAACGCCAAATAAGATAATTTGGACAACTGGTTTAGGTTCCTTTTTAATTTTGTTGTTTAATCAAGTGATCACTAATATTTTAGAATTTTGTGTTGCATTAATATTCAACCAATTTAGCATAATAATAGTTTGGAGCGAATTGAATATTTTGTTTGCATGCCTTTGAGATCGCAGGAATAATTTTCACAATAAGAATCGAGTAGAGGCCAATACGGGCGAATGTAACTCCATGACTCACTTCGTACCATCATCCACGAAGCCCAAAACCCTCCTTATTTCTTCATATGGCCGGCAACCTAGAGTGATGAGGCCCATGATGGGCCTCGTCCTCTAATGCTCGATCTAGCCCCTTTGTGTGACCTTATAGGATCCGACCAATTGGGCCTATTTTACAAGTTCATAGATCGTAAGTACCTCTAGCTATGGAAAAAGGACGACCCAAATGTCCGGACTTAATTATCTCCACAATTTGATCATCCATTTATATATCTACTAATTGCACACGACGAAGACATAACTCCTTCTGGTCAAACGTCTGCCGTAATTGGGGATTATAACGACGGCTATCAGGGGGCTAGGTCCTCTTAGTAAGAGAAGCTACATTACAAGACTGGAAATATCACCCTACTAACAATAAAGAACATGCACGTCTTGTTGTTTACAAGACTGGAAAAATGCATGGCTGTGCTCAGATGGATTTTAGAAATCATCTGTTTATTGACAGTCAAACTCGGATTTCGAGAAACACTTATGGACGTAACAGGGATGACAAATAATCTTACCCTGTAGTTCATGAAAAGACATGAAGAGACATAGGAAAGAGGCTATACACTGAATGCTCACTTGCCCGGAAGGACAAGTGGGAGATTGAAAGGAATGGTGTCCTTCAAACAAGTGTATTATTCTTATATAGGGCTCAGAATTATTATAAAGCTAATATATTCAGTAAGGTCAAGTGCTCGGAATGCCTAGGTGGAGGCCGCTTCCGATCAGCAATATTAATGCATAATTGATATTACAACTTAATCTTGACTGAACCCTTCGGGTCACACCTATAACAATAATTAAACGAACCGACTAGACGAATTAATTCGAAAGAAATTAATGAGTCTCCCGAGTATTAAATATGTAGACGTCGGAAATTTGAGCTTAGAGTGTCGAAACCGAACGTCGGAAGTCGGGTCAAAAATAGTAAATGACGAGACGCGCAAATAATAATAAATCGACAATATTTCCCAAAACACTCCTAGCATCGGAATGCCTCGATCATTCGAGTGTTAGGGACATAATGTGCTAAAATATGTGGCTAGCATGCGCACAATGCCGAGCCAAGGCTGGCTGGCTGGCTGGTGCGTGCTAGCGCACTATGGCTAGCAGCAGCCGCAAGCCGCAACACCCAAGGGGCAGCAGCTGCTAGCAGCCCGCACTTGGTGTGCTCGGCATGCTAGCAGCAGCCCGCACTTGGAGTGGGTAGCTAGGGTCGAGCATGTGGGGAAGCTTGTGGGGGTAAGGGACATGTGGCACAAGGAGTGTATGGAGTGGCGAGCAAGTATGGTCCCTTACTCTCCAAGTGGAAGTGGTCCTCACTTCCCTTCACATGTATTAATAACACTTGTAGATTTATTATTAGTTTGCTTATTTATTTTATTTTAACTTTAAAATAAATTGTGGAATTTCATGATCTCTCATTGACGGGGTAGAAATTCCCACTCTCACTCCTCCCTATAAATACCCACCTTGGGTTTTGCGGAAGAGTGCTTGAGTAGGAGTTCAATAGAGCATTCCATTAGCAAAAACTCTTAAACTCATATAATACTCGGGTTTTGGTCGGACCTCGCTAACCTCGAGGTAATGGACCTAAAAGTCGGTAGTAGTTCTTGCGAGTGGATTTTCGTTGGAGGCTCTCGTGCTTTCGGGGCTAAAGCTTTCAAGTAAGAGCCCATCCGGTCAGGGCGAAGCACGCTTCAAAGGTATATTCCTATTTTTCCTTTTATGTTTATTTGTTATGCTTTTGTGATTTTATTAATTGCGAGTGGATCCTTGGCTCGAGTTTATTTTTGCGGTGAGTCAGACTCACCAAACCCCAACAAGCTCCGGGGCCGGATGGAATTCCAGCGGGTTTTAATCAAAATAATTGGAACTAAATTTAAAACGATGTGATAGAAGCAGCGCAATCGGCTCTCAAATCAGGTAACATTTTGAGAGAATTAAATTGCACGAATATAGCTTTGATTCCGAAATGTAACAATCCCGAAACCATGGATAAACTTAGGCCTATTGGTTTGTGTAATGTCACATACAAAACTATTTTGAAATACATTACGAACAGACTAAGGAAGGTGATAAATGATCTAGTAGGCTAATTTCAAAACGCTTTCATTCTTGGTAGAGCTATTTCAGAGAATATCCTGATTGCACATGAGTTGTTAGAAAATATTAGGAAAACAAAAAAGGGTGTTAGAGGAAAACTTGCCATCAAGACGGATATGAGTAAAGCCTACGATAGAATTAAATGGGATTTTCTAGAGAATGAGCTTTACAATTTGGCCTACCTAACTTGATGATTAAAACTATAATGAACTCCGTAAGCTCAACCTCCTTTTCTGTAATCATCAATGGTTCCATAGGGGAGACATTTGCTCCTAAATGTGGCGTACGTCAAGGGGATCCCCTATCCCCTTATCTATTCATTCTTTGTAAGGAAGGTTTGTCGGGGTTAGTTTGAATGGAAGAGAACATTGGTAATGTAGTGGGGATAAGTGTCGTTCAGAGGACTCCAAAAATTAGCCACCTATTCTTCGTAGATGATTCATTCTTTTTTGTTCAAGGCAAGGAAAAGAGTGTGCATAACTTAAGCAAGGTTCTTGACATATACTATAAGGCCTCAGGATAGATTATTAACCAAGACAAGTCAGTGCTTCTTTCCAGCCCAAATTTGGACGATAATACTACCATGAAATTCAGTGAGCTGCTTGGTATCAAAAGAAGCAGCAAGTTTGGGATTTATCTAGGCATTCCGGCTGATTTACTTTTGGGACTTCAAAACAACAGATTTTTGGTACCCTTATTGACAGGGTTAAAGAAAGACTGAATGCTTGAAATTCACTGTTTCTTCCTCATGCTGGAAGATTAACTCTAATCAAGTTTGTCCTCTCTATCTTGGGCACTTATGTTCTCTTAGTTTTCAAATGTCCTGTTAACATTCTAAAGAGAATCAATAGCATTGTGGCTAAATTCTGGTGGTTGGGAAACAAAGCAGGAAAAGGGGTTTATTGGAGAAAATGGTCCCTTTTAACCCAAGAAAAACGGAGAGGGGGGCTAGGTATATTGGATGCTCGTTTTTTCATCCATGCCCTCCTAGCAAAGCAGGGATGGCGCATCATCAATGATACAGGGTCACTAATTAGCAAAGTTTTTGGATCCAAATATGGCATTAGCAAGGAAACTTTGTTTGAAGAGTCATGGGATAAAAGGAAACTGGTTTTTGGGGTTGGAATGGTATTAAATGGGGTTTACAAATTCTCAAAAATGGGTGTGCTTGTTCTATAGGTGATGAGTACTATGCAAAAATTCACCATCCTTGGGTTAATGCCATGACACCAGAATGGAAGAATTAAGAAGCTCACACAACTGAGACTGTTGCCAGCCTGAGAAAAGATAATGGGGAATGGGATTTGATCAAGTGTAGTATGTGGTTCTCTGAGGATACTATTGAAAAAATTAAATAGACAATTCCAATGGAAGCAAGCAGCGAGGATCAGGTCATTTGGAAAGCAAATAACAGTGGTATTTATACAGTTAATAGTAGATACAAATTTGTTTTTGATGCAAAATACAGAAATAACATAATCTCACCTTCGAGGGGCTCAAACATCTCCAAATGGAAAAGGTTTTGGAAGTGTTCTGGAACCTTGAAGCAAAAAACAGTTGTTTGGAAAATCTTGAATGGAGCACTGCCTGTTGGGAGTGAAAGAAGAAAACGAGGTTTGGGTGATAAACATCATTGCCTCTCTGCTGGGATGATGTTAAACAACAAAATTATCACCTTGAGACTCTTGAACACTTATTTAGGGGCTGTATTTTTGCTAGCCATATTTGGAAAGGGTGCAATCTTGGATTTAATGTGGCCTCTCAAAGTAACATTCCAATTGCTGAATGGATTAGCAACTAGAAAAGGGTCCTTGGTGAGAAAGATAACGTTTTAAAAGGAAGCTATCATGTTTTTATTGCAGGTTGTGCATATGGGAAGCTAGAAATGCTGCGGTTTTCAGAACCTCACATTTGAATCCGTGGGGAACAATTAAAAAAATGGAACACATGGTTGCTTTAGCTCTTAGGAAGCTAAGCTTGAAGAATGTGAACTTTGATCAAGAACAAGATCAACCTCCGGGTTTTGGTACCATTTACAAGGAAGGTGAGCAAGAACATGATAGCCACTCTTTGATTTTTGTCACAGGTGATTGCGACACTACAAGGCCGGTAGTGCAGAAAGAGAAATACAAAGGTGGACAGAAAAGCTAGGCTTGGCGATTAAAGACCGCAGATCAAAGCTTAGTGTAGGGTGAAGAATTTGTTTCCTAGAAGGAAGGACCTATAAACATACTATGTGCTAATTACAAAGGGATGCAAGCTGCACTAGACAATCACAATTGGCATCTGCGGATTTGCTGTCAAGATACACGAGTCGCTCTTTGGCTGCAGGGAAGGAACACAGGTTTACAGGAAGGAAGGAAGTGGTTACAAAAGATCAATAGCTTAATGCCTTATTTCCCTTGTTTAACTATAAGTAACTCTAATGTTGGGGACTGATTCCCTTTGTACTAGCTGTTAGAAAAAGATAAAAAAAAAAAAAAAAAAAAAAAAAAAAAAAAAAAAAAATCTCATTAAATCTTCAAATTGGAAAATGATCTTTCAAGGATTCACAAGTGTTAAAAGTTAGATTTTTTTTTTAACATTGAAGTTCATATTTCCAACTCCCTCTTACTTTCTCAAAATCTCAAGATTAATTTAAATTGATTAAATTAATAGTGAGAAATTGCCTTATTTATTTTGTTGCACCAAGTTAAACCAATTTAATTAAACAATGGTTCTTGGAAATTAATTTGGTTAAATGCAGTTGAATGAATTTTATTTAAGTTAGACTTGTTTAAATTTCAATTTTTTGCTCATTAAAATTAGTTCTAAAATTAATTTAGAATTAATAAACACGCGAAATTTGGGATTGAAATCTCGAGGCTATGGCGCACAAATCGAGACAAAGCCACCCTTGGCTAGCCGGGCTGCATAGCAGCCCGCATGTGGTTTCCAAAGGGGCAGGTTGATGGTTGTGTGCAGCCATGTGCGTGTCAAGCGCACCCAGCCATAGCAGCAATGCAGCAGCAGCACCAGCCAAGCAGCTGCGTGCTGCGGTTGTGCTGCGTGCGTGCGTAGCGCAGCACATGGCTGCTATGGTACGACAGTGAGTGCGGTGGGGTGTGCGAGCGTTTTGGTGTGTAGCTTGGTGCTTAGTGTGTAGGTGATTATTTGTCATTTTTTTATTTTAATTAATCTTGTTTATTTAAATTAATATTTTAGAGGCTAGGCCTCGCTTTTGAGCATCGTTGGCAAAATTTAATTTTGGCAAATTTTGGGTTCTATAGGCTTAATTAATTGGATTAATTAAGATGGTTGCGGAGTTTAGTGGGAGCTTCATTTAATAATTACGTCAATTACATAATCGGTTAAACACCTTTGACTAGTTTTAATTAGGCGTGTTAATCGGATTAACCACCTAGATTAGTTACTAGTACGCGCGTTTGTTTAATGCATAATAACTTGTTTACGTTGTAAAATGCACGGGCCATTCACATATAGTGAATAGATGAATGGAATGTTAATTCTCTCACAAGTTTTATGAAATGGCAACTAGTGGGACCCGATTAGGCTAGATAATACGGACTACATGCCATGATGTATTTTTGTAAATCTAAATACGGTCTACGTACCGTTGAGTATTTTTATACCTTAATATTTAGATTTATCACCGATTCAAACACCTTGACAGTGGGTTCAATATCCCAAAATAATGAGAGCACGGAGCACCACAATGAAGCCACCAAGCACAGACTTCCTTCATATTGAATCTTGAATTTTCCTTGCTTACCACCTCAATTACCTTACCCCTATAACTCAAAATTCAAAGAAATCGAGCATACTCTCACAATCAAACTTGAAACTCCTTCACACCATGCTCATGCTCGCTTTAGGAATCCAATTCCCAAGAAAACAACATAAAAATCCAAACACACAAACAAGTGAAAGAATGAAAAGAAATTAAAAGAAAAGAAAAATAAGAAAGATAAAAATCAAAAGAAAAAGATAGAAAGTCAGGTTGCCTCCCGAGAAGTGCTTGTTTAAGGTCCTAAGCTCGACTCTTCCTCCAAATCACAAAGTGTCAAGGAGAAACACCTTGTCCAAAGTGGTAGAGAGGGAAAAATCATTGCCAAGCTTTGGCAAAATCAAATTACGAGACACATCGTCTCAAACCATAGAAACCAAGACAAAATCATTATTCTTCCATTTCTCTGTCTCTTTCTTTGAAAAATCTTTCTTTTTATTGTTTTATTCTTCTTTTGAGTTGGCATCTTTACACTACCACACTTGGTTAAACAAGCTCATCATCCGTTAATGAAGATGCAAACCATGAGGGAATTTCAATCACATCCTCATCCTTTATCATTAAAGGCTCTTTGACATCTTCACTAACTACATTGTTCTTAACACTCATAGAAACATCATCACAAGCTTCAAAAACATCGTCAGTAAGAGACAAACACATGCAAACATCATCATTAGAAGAAAACGAATTGATGCACATAACCCCTTGCACATAAGATAAAGACTCTCACATTAACTTGAGCTTAAAAATTGCCTTACCATTACCAACACACAAAGTTATCATGCCACTGCACCTTTCACAGCTATCAAAGTCCCCGAAGTATCATTAGAAGAAAACACATGCAAGCATCATCATTAGAAGAAAACGAATTGATGCACATAACTCATTGCACATAAGATAAAGACTCTCGCATAAACTTGAGCTTAAAAATTCCCTTA
Organism: Chenopodium album; assembly: GCF_948465745.1. Taxonomy (NCBI): domain Eukaryota; kingdom Viridiplantae; phylum Streptophyta; class Magnoliopsida; order Caryophyllales; family Amaranthaceae; genus Chenopodium; species Chenopodium album. Next base: position 16,461,777 of record NC_137852.1, read on the forward strand.
CCATTACCAACACACAAAGTTATCATGCCACTGCACCTTTCACAGCTATCAAAGCCCCCGAAGTAGCTAAGAATGGTCTTCCAAGGATGATAGGAATATTGTCATCTTCCGTAATCTCAAGCACAATGAAGTCCACGGGAATTGTGAACTCACCTATCTTGAGGGGAACATCCTCAATTCTACCCTTAGGAAACTGATAGAGTTGTAAAAGTATATTATTTATATATATTAAACTCTTTATTTAATATTGACATTTGACAGTTTAAGAGTATTTTACGCAATTTTCTTTCCCAGACACAAGATACTACTATTGTCATTTATTTGTTTGTAGGAAGTTAGATTATGACATTAAAATGCATTTTACCAAGCTCGAAATAAGAAACAAAGCTTACGAGACTAAGTGAAGTAAGCCCAATGTTAGATTGCAACTAGCCACGTGGGCCTTGAAATATAACAACGTGCCACATAGCCAACACAAAAGAAAAAGGAGTAGCTAAGAGTTCATCTCAATGAGCTTGTGGGTATAAAAAAATCAGAGTAGAGAAGAAAAAGATGAAATCAGATAATGATTGGAGCCAGATACTCGGAGCTAGTGAGATGAAACAAGGCTAGTTTCTTATCTTTCTAAGGGGAGTTCTTGGGAGTTACCAGATCCGTATTTTTGGGGATTTTTCTAGGCTAGGTTTCACCAATAAATGGAGGAAATATATCTAAAATTTTTGGGGATATCTGGCAACGAATAGAGAGAAGCGAGAGACAAAGAAACAAATAGAGAACCCTGAGCATAAGGGCACGAACAGGAGGCAGCTCGGTTCAGTTTTCTTACTAGAAGATTGGGTACTATAAATTTCTATATATATTTTCTTGTTATTGAAATGTCAGTTTCTCGTTCACTTTTGGTTAGTTTGCTAGTTTAGATGATTTGCTTTGATAATTAAAGAGAAAAAGTTAGTGCTTTGAATTCCTTTTATTAATTCTTTGCTACGTTAGTTTAGAAGTTGGTAGTGGAATTTGGCTAATTAATTTAATTTGTCTAGCTATAATATGTCATTAATTTTTGCTTTGATCATTAGTCATAATACGAATTGTTTAATTTCTACTTTTGTTATTCAATTTTCGTATCTTAGTATGTCAGGCTAGATAAAACAAGGGTAGGGAGATATATTATGCATTGGACTATTGAATTGTGAGAATTATTATGCTGTAATTTTTGGGTATTATGTTTATATGCTTAATTGGTTTGATAATCCGCTTGAATATTACAAATTAGTTGATTATATTTGGGACAAGCCATCTTTATTGTAATTTGCTAGTTTAATTTGCCGACTAGAGTATTAACTTGTGATCCGTAATTGTCCTAGTTAATACCATTAGTAGTGATTAGGTGTTTGATTGGTGACTAAAACTTGTCGTAAAACCTAAGATTATCAACCCTTGGAGTTGCACAAGTCCGAGCTCGTGAGATTTGTGGCTCAAGTTAACTAGTTCCTTGTTATTGATGTGGCTAATTATTAATCGAGTCTAGAGAGCTTGTTTAAGATTATTAGTTAGTTAGACAATTTTGCGAGAGCTTGTTTGGTGTATTTGCAATTAAGCGAAGTTTCGAATGCTTGTTTGTGTTCATTGGGTAACATTAAGATATAAACGTAATTCGTATGATTCGATGAGCAATAATTGATACTCTAATGTTATAATACATCTCCCGATTTATTTCATTATTCTTGATTTTATCGTATTCCAATTTTTACTAATTCATTTCTCCGTACTTTATTTGTTATCTAGTTAGTAGCTTAATTGTTAGATCATATCATTATTTCTTTAAAATAGGGGTTTCTAACTTACACAAGTAATAATTTGATAATCCAATTCTCTGTGAGATCGACCCTAGCTTACCCTACTACATTTTAGGAGGTTTTAGTTAGGTTTGTTTTTGGTAGACATGCAACAGTCGTGCCAGAAACTTAATAGAACGGTCGGCCAATTGTAGGGTCATGTTAGTAGGAAGAAGCTCACCTAGCTTAAGCTTCTTAAGGCATTATGCTCACACTAGCACCAAGATCACAAAGAGCATTTTAGAACATATTTCCCCTAATCTTGCTAGGGATTGAAAAATTCCCCAGGTTTTCCATCTTAGGGGGGTCATTATGGATAAGATTGAGCACTATAACACTCCCCAAATTTCACCAAATCTACCTCATTGCACTCTCTTTTGCCACTCAAGATTTCCTTAAGAAAATTAAAATACCTTGGCATTTGAGTTAAAGCCTTGGTGAAAGGGATGGATAGATGAACTTCCTTAAGCATATCAAGAAATCTCCCAAATTTCTCATCAATCTTGTTTCTCAAGAACTTTTGGGGATATAGAAGTTTGGGTTTAATCACATCCTCATGCTATTTTTCTTCACTTCTAACTTTCTCTTTGGCATCTTGACTCTTCTTCTTTGACACATCAACCTCCTTCTCTTCACAAGAATCATTCACCTTCTCTCCCTCCTCACTCTTCCTAGAAACACTCTCTTCTAGCACTTTCCCACTCCTAGTGGTGATAGAATAGACCGGTTTCTTAGGATCAATTCCTTGAGAAGGTAAAGAAGAAGGAGTAGCACAATCTTTCAAAGTGTTAGCTAGTTGAGTGATTTGTGTTTCAAGCATCTCATTGTGTGTCATCATTTCATTGAACTTTTTATCACTCACCGCCATGTAGGTGTTTAAAATCTTAGTTTGGTTCTCAATGATTTCTTCCAAATTAGTCCTAGAAGATGAAGGTGGAGCATAGAAATTATCACCATTGCCTTGAGTCCTTGGAGCAAATCCGGGTGGAGGTCCCCTTTGATTGTTGCTTTGAAAATTGCCCCAATTTTGGTTACTCCAATTACCCCGGCCTTGATTTTGGCCTTGTTTTGGTAATGGTTACCATAGCCTTGGTTTTGGCCTTGATTTCCATACCCTTGACTGTGGTTTTGATTATTATAACCTTGGTTGCTATAGTTGCCTCAAAAATTTTGGTTTCCATGGTTTCTATAACCTCCACTTTGGTTATAATTATCAAAATTCTCTTGTTGGTGAGAATTCCTATTCCCAAAATTCCTTTGTCCATCAAATTTTTGTCTATTGTAGTTTGAAACAAAGTTCACTTGTTCACATTCATTATTATCAATATCATCACCATTATCAAAAGCACTTGGACAATTAGAAGCATCATGGTCATACGACCCACACACATTACAAAACAAACATCCATTTGGCATATTGTTTGAAGTAGAAGGAAGAGATGGGTTAGAAGATGTATCTCTCCCCTTATTTTAGGAGGAAAGAATTGGTGCTTGTGAAAAAGCATACTCAAGCTTAGCTTTGATTGAAGTCATCTCCTTTCCCAAACTTGAAACTTGTGAGGACAAATTGTTGATGGCATTAAGATGATCGATTGAATACATCGTTGAACCACTCTTGCTCGTTGGCTCTCTCTTACCTTCTTTCCAATCCATGTAGTGTCTCACTACATCCTCGATAATGTCCACCAGTTCTTCTTCTATCTTGTTCATGATGGGTCCTCCGGTCCCGGCATCAAGGCAAGACTTCCCTTGAGGGCATACCCTCCATAGAAAATTTGGATGATTTGATAGGTGGAAAACCCATGATGAGGGCACTCTCTTTGGTACTCCTTAAACCTTTCCCATGCCTCATATAAGCTCTCATTCCCCTTTTGCTTGAAGCTTTGGATGAGTGTCCTTCCCTCGGCCGTTTTCTTTGGTGGATAGAAATGGGAGAGAAACTCCTTAGTCACTTCATCCCATGTCCTCAAAGAGTTTGGTTTCACCTTCTTGTCCAACCACTTTAGAGCACGTTCAATTAGAGAGAAAGGGAATAGTTTAAGTCGAATGAACTCTAGAGTAACCCCATTCACTTTAATGGTGTTGCAATACTTTTTAAATTCCATGAGGTGATTGAGTGGGATCTCATTTTTAGCTCCACAAAATTGACGCCTCTCAATCAACGTGATCATTGCCGGCCTAATCTCAAAATCGTTCACCGGAGTTGTAGGGGGAGCAATTCTGCTTTTAGACCTATAAGTGCCCGGAGTTCCTAACTCCTTCAATGCTACTCTTGGATCAGCACCTATATTTTCTCATTCTTCTTCTTCTTGATGTTCTTCTATAATTGGAGGGCTTAAGCTTAAGGATCGATTGGCAACCCTTAACCTTGTGATGGTTCTCTAAATTTCTAGATTAAATGGCACTAGAATCCATCTTCGCGCCCTATGCATACAATCTCAAATGAAAAAATTAGTAGCTCGGCTACAAGTGTAGCCTAAAAGAGAAAAATCATTTTGTATTTTTGAAATAAAATGGAATAGACTCAACAACTATAGCAAACAACCACTCCATTCCCCGGCAATGGCGCCATTTGATGGGTGACCAAAGCATGTCGTTATGTGCTCAAATCTCATCAACAATATTTATAATCTCAACAACACGTAGACTAAGTATAGGGGAAGTCGAGGTTGATCCACAAGGAATGGTTTGTCAATTGCTAAAGACTTATGCTAAGCTGTTTTGAAAAGGTATGAAAAGGATTAGTGTAGTCTAAACTCAACAATTAAACAAGGATAGAAATCAATATCAAAAGTACTAGAGATTTAGGATCCACATGCATTCATGATAGTCACACTAATTGGATAGGAAGTTGATCAATCAAACATTGCAAGGGAAAATTGCAATTGCAATCAAGAGAACTCAAAGAGTTACTTCCTAGAGGTCAAACTAGTGGTCTCTACAAATGACTAACTAGGAACATCACAAATCAAGCTCAATCGATAAATGTAATCTCTAAATTAATGGTTCGTGTCAATGAAGAATTACAATGCAATCTAGCATGACAATCAAGGTTAGCTACTCCTCAACTAATCACACACATGCACAATTTCCACCAACCAATTTAATCACAATATCAAATTGTAGGGAATATTTCAAGCATTATGATCCCAAACTTGAACCCCACTATGATCATACACTTAAGTATGGTGGTGTTCAAAAGGGAAGAAAGCTAGAGCAAAAGAGTCGCCAACAAGTTTTAGGAACTTGTAAACCCAAAACGATCCAGGAGATCGTCAACTCCATAAGGTCAGGAACCAAATAGGGTTCGGGGATGAGGGTACGAATCCAATCTACAAAAGAAAGGATCCGCCCTATAAAATAGGCCTCTACTTTGTTCTGCTCGTATTCATGTGCGCTTTTTGAATAACATGCAAACATTATATTAATCCTAAAACTGTTTATTCTATGTTGGTTGAATATTAATGCACAAATAAGACTATTATTGGCGATCACTTGAATTAAAATCACAATAGCCTAAACCAAATTATTAATTATCTTATTAAGCGTGATTTCAAGTACAAATTCCCTTTAACGGGCATAAAAGGTGTGATCAAGCAATAACAATAAATATAAATAATATCAAGCAACATGACAATAATAATAAATAAGAATAATCATTATTATAATAATAATACTAATAATCATAATATAATCATAATCGTGATAAAGCATAATAAAGCTTAAAATAATAGCAAGATCCTAGGCATGATACTAAAAAGATTAATAACAAATCCTAGCATGTCACTAAACAATAAAGATCAAAGCTTTAAACCTAACATGGTACTAACATGCTAACATGACTTTAGAAATAGATAAAGGCAACCTAAACATGATACTAGAAAGCATTAAATAACATCCTAACATGATACTAGAAAGTATTAAAAGCATCCTAACATGATACTAGGAATTAATCAATAATAAAATAGGGTAATAAGATTACATACTTTGAAGCCTCGTACCTCTTTCTAATAACAAAATACACAAGTTAGTAAACTTCAATGAAAATATTAAAGAATAATTAAATAATTAAATTGAGATCAAATTAAATAAAGTTTTGACTAGATTTGAACCAAACCCTCAGAAAATATTAAACCTTGCACGTCTAGGGCGAAGGCAACTTCGAACTTGGCTAGATGATTCTAAGTCTTGTGAATGCGGAATATTGTTTGTAAAAAGGTTGGTTTAGAAAGAGAGAAAGAAATCAAGTAATTCTTGATGAGAGTTGATGATTAAAAACGGAGGTTTGAGACCCTATTTATAAGGAAATAGTCCGGAAAAGTATGGAATTTGATAAGGAATAAAACTAAATGCTGTCGCCAGGAATTCACTCTGTCGCGAGGCGTCAGACTTGTCGTTTGGCGACAGTCTGACTTAGACGCGCTTTTCCACGCGGAATCCGATCTTTAATCAAATTGATCTATGGAATCCGTACAGAAGATAAAAACATGTTTTTCAAATATAATAATAATAATAATAATAATAATAATAATAATAATAATACTAATAATAATAATAATGATATTAAAATAATAATATTTTATTCCAAATAAAAGTCCATTTTAAAAATAATTAATTATTAAATCTAATAATATTAGAATTAAAAGGAACCTTCTAGAAACTTCTAGAAAGTTATAATTAATCCTAATAATTTTAAGAATAATAATTAACATTGGGCCCTCCTCTAGATCATTGGGCCATATGTAAATAATTAACCGGGCCCAGCTTAGTATTTTGACCATAACTTCCTCAATATTCATCGGAATTGGGCTTATAATATATCATTGGAAAGGTCTCTTCGAGCCCCATCCAACTACACTATTATTGGACCTTAATTATTGACCAAACTAAACTGGTCTGGCTATTTTTAAATAAATAGAGTTATTTTCGAAAACAGAGAGAAGAGAATTTTAAACAAAACTAAACCGCAACACTTGACTTTTCCGCACTTTCACCTCATTCGATTATGGTTCGACGTGAAAGGCATTCATCACTGGGTTTGGTTTTGGGGAGACACAAATGGGTGTCTACAGAAGCCCCCACTTTGACTGAGTTTGGAGAAACGCATGTTTCGAAAACAAAAGTCAAAGTAGCGACAGGGACGAAGAATGATTCAGAACGTTCTGCGATTCCAAATCATTCTTGTAACGCCGATACCTGCAAACTAATCATTAGTTAAAACAGATAACAAAGTTAAGAAACGCGTATCTTGCACCGTCGAGCACACGTCTCTGGAATTAACCATTTTGTTGTTGCATTTTTGTTGTTTATGACAACCTCCACACTATCTCGTGAACGCCATCATTGAAGGGAACATTACGCCGTCATCCTCCACAGTATTTCGGGAACATCGTCGAAAATAACTGTATGTCGTCATCTTCAGGGTTGTGGCCGTACGTCGCCACGGTAGTACGTCGCCGCTATAGACAATCTCTTCTTTATCTTGAAGGTTACTTTACTTTATTGATTCTTGATATTGCTATTGATGCTTCGGGTGATAACAATCCTCTTTTCTTTAGGAACAGTTGTCAACATATCTTTTGTATGACAATCCGATTTAGGGAAAGTTGTCAATGTTTCCTAACAATCCATCCTTGGAAATGTTGCCACGATGAAGCGACAATCCGTATCTCGGAATTTTGCCAAAATCCAATTTTTGGGAAAAGTTGCCAATGTTTCGTAACAATCTGTCATAAGAACCTTGCTACGATCGACAATCCACGTCTTGGAACATAACTCTTGAAAGCAATCCACCTTGGAAATTTGCCAATGCTATGCGACAATCCTCTTAGGAAAATATTGCCACTATTGACAATCCTCGTCTTTGAATAGTTGCAAAGAAGAGACAATCGACAATCCGCTTCGGGAAAATTTGCCAAACAGGAATGAATGACAATCCACGTTGAGGAACCTTTGCCGGAATTTATGATGAAGAGAACCCTACGACAATCTTTTGGGAAATTTTGCCATAGAGAACTAGGTATATGACAATCCAATCTCGGAAAAATTGCCAAGGTTTTGATGAATACATGACAATCCGAACTTGGAAAAATTGCCAAACAGGGAAGGAGCACGACAATCCATACTTGGAAACTTTGCCAGAGGTGACAATCCAATCTTGGAAAAATTGTCGTGGAAGAAAATACGCGACAATCCACATTTGGAAATATTGTCAGTTGGGGATGACAATCCAATCTTGGAACATTTGTCGTATAAGTGATGTGCTTTTGAACCAATGCTTTGGTGCTTGTGATGAGCCAATAATTAGGCGGTTTAAGCTAAGTGAGACAATTTTTAATTTTGTCAGGTCAATCACTTATTGTGATTGTAATCAAGCCGACTACTTAATCATGTCAAATTGCTTATACGGGCCAACTGGCGTACCAAGGAACCCAAAATTGTTGTATAAGATCCGCATAATTTAATATGGGGGGCCACACATTCTGTCGCTGAACTGGCGCGTGCCAAAAACTTTTATCGCTGCGATATCACTCTGTCGCCAGGCGACAGATTTTGTCGCCAGACGACATTCTTGTTGTATGGCGCTGGAGTTTTTACTTGTTGTAATGTACCTGCCTTTATATTTTGGACTATAGGAATTTGCTTATTATTAGTATTTTTTAGTTATCTTAGGGTTGACCTAAGGCTTAGTGTTGCTTGACTCATTGTATCGCTATGACTCGACTCAAAGCGTTTGACACATGCGTTAGACTCCACTCGATGTGAGATGACACGACATGACTCAATGTACATGACTTGTTTGTGATGCAAAAATTTTCCGTCATTTTTGTGGAGTGTACCGACTTTCTCCCGAAAAAGAAAGATGCGAAAAAGAATCGAAGTGTTTAATGGTGCATGTTGAATGAGCTTAATCAAGTATATGCATTCGATACTATCTCTCAAGGTACAAGGAGCAACCCATCCTAAACTATCTTAGTTGACTCGATTATGAAAGTATTTAGGTAACTTAGGCACGGAGGCTAAGCACTTCATACTTTGATACAATGATGATTATAAGTGATGAGTGACGTGTAATATGACAAAGCATGCTTCAACGTTATGTTAAGATTTCATGACAAAAGGTTCCTAATTGGAAGTCTATTTGGTCATGTATCCGTGATGTGTGTGAAAGCGACACTAAAGTTAGGCTACAAAGGCTAAGTGTATGGAAAAGTATTATTTGATAAGAGTCAAATAATGATGACTCTTAGGCTAGGTAGGCTAATGATGTGAGGATCAAGCCCCCAAATCTATCTCTAAGTGAATAGGGATGAGCATTAGAGATCCCTTGACATGATCATGGTGTGAGTGTGTGAATGTGAATATGAATGCATTTTTATTATGATCGCACCTCATTGTGAGGTTGCTTACGTATCCGTAAGGAATCATGCCAAACGTAGCTCTAGCCGAACCTCACACAAGTGTATGTATACCTCAAAAAGGTCTTTTTTAAGGGTTGTAACGTGGTTAGGCTAAAGGTTAGAGAAGAAGGGGATAAAGGCTAAAGACCCTAGATAAGCCCCCAAGGCGTGCAACCTTGCTTTTGAATCTTTATATTTTTATGCTTGAGGTTTTCTCACTTTTGAGCTCTCTTTCTTTTTTTTTTCTTTTTTTTTTTGCTCTTCTTTTTTTTTGCTTTTGCATTTTTATTTTTATAAGTGTGGGCAATCCCGATCATGCGGTCTATCACTCACTTGGTATTCATGTTTCTCAGGCACGGTACCGAGCACTTGATAAGAAACGCAATCTGAGACATGTTCTTATCAAAGATATTTTCATATCATAGACATTGGAACACTTGCCCTTTTGTACACTTTTATTTATTTTTTTTGTATTTTTTATTTTGAGATCACTCAAGCTTTTCATATTTGTAAATTGCATAAGTTACACACCATCCCATCCCAAGGTAGGTAGATATGGGTTGAAAAAATGAAAGGTCTATCGTTAGACGAGGCTCAAAGTGGTTTATCAAGAAAAGGATTATATATTTAAAGGATGAAAGATATGATATGGCTACAAAGAGGTCATGGAATCTTGTCGTTGAAGTTCGCCTTGTGTCGATGGCTTTATCATCACCCATTCTTCTGGTTAGCTGAAGGTAATGGGATCTTGTTTGCTTCTATGAGATCTTGAATGAGATTTTGAAATCTGTAACATTCATCCGTAGTATGACCATTGCCTTGATGATACTTGCAATAAGAATTGGGATTCCACCTCGAAGATCATTTTTCTGGCGTTGGATCTTCAGTAGGACCAATGGGTTTGATTAATCCTTGACCATAGAGACGATCGAAAGCAACATCATAAGTCATTCCAATGGGTGTGAGCTCTCTTTTGGGTTTCTTCTTAGATCCTTGATTATAAATGGCTAAGACATCGTTACGATCAAAGGTACCAATATTGTTACTAGAGTGGGCATTTTCGGAAGAAAAAGAATTGTCGCTCTTCTTTCCTTTCCAGCCACTATAGTTACCATTATTAGTAGATTTTTGCTTTGCAAGGTCATCTTCGATGTCTATGCCTATGTCGTAGACTTCCTTGAAAGTTTTCAAGTTGTGTTGATATCTCAAATGCTTCGAATACTTCTCTTGTAAATTCTTGATAAACAACCTCACAGACTCCTTCTCATTAGGGACCTCAATCATATTAGCGGAAGTTTCTCTCCACTTGTTGAAAAAGGAAGTGAAACTTTCATTTTCTTTTTGTCTTAGCATCTCAAGCTGTCTATGGTCAGTTTCAACTTGAATGTTACATTTATATCTATCGATGAAAGCATTTTTTATTTCTTCCCAATTGAAGGTCTTCTCTTTGTCCAGAGAAAAGTACCATTGTTGACACATAGTTTCTAATGATAAAGGAAATACAGAATGAAAGGCTTTCTTTTCTATTCCCTTAAAATTCATGATGGTTTCAAAAGCTCTTAAATAAAAATAAGGGTTGTCCATAGGTTTGAATTTCGGGATGTCGTTGGCATTGAACTTCTGTGGAAGAAGATCCTTATCCACCGAGACCCCTTGTGAGCTAATGCCTTGGAACTTATAATCATTAGATAGTTTACTCAAACTTTCCTGAATGAGGTCCATTTGTTGTTGTTTCACAGGGTCATTCATTTGTAGGGTTAAATTTTTTAATATCTCAGCCAAATTAGCTACCTCTCCCTTAACTTCATTAAGTTCTTCTTGACTAGCCATTATCTTCTTAGCTTTCCTTTTCCTACTGATTGGTTTGTCAAAAAGTGCTACTTGAACGAAAGTGTTGTCCTTGATTAAACGCCCTTCTCTCCTTGACCAAGTACTGTGAAAGGGGAAATTAGGGGTAAGTTTTATACTAGTTATTTTGACTCAAGCTTTATTCAACATGCAATAGATGGGAAAAGATTATGGAAGAACGAAAAGAATGATATGCATGGGGAGAGAATGTAGATGAAGAAAGTATGTGGAGAGTAGGAAGAAGATGGAGAAAGTATGTGGAGAGTAGGAAGAAGATGTAAATGGAGAAATATGGAAGAATTAGGAATAGAACGGACCCCCCAACTCAAATGACGGAAGGACGACTCATCCATGAACCTAAGACATGGTCATGATTACATATACAAAGTGTGTGCTAAGATTAGCGAGTGTAGGTGACATGTTAAGACTCTAGTGTATGACCATGGGACTTTAAGTGTCTAGACTCAATCTTGGACATGGTTTGAACCATTAATAAATCGGTAAACTGATTAGTAGACTGTTTAATTAGACTCGTCGTGATGACTCGAGCGAGAAACTGGAATGTCGTTAAAACGACAGAACTGTCGCCACCGTTTAAAGCATGTCACCGGACAACAGAACTGTCGCCAGGCAATAGACACTAAACAGAGGCGCCACAGCCCAAATTTCTGCGCCATTGCTGGAACATTAATCTGGACTGTTTCCAGTAATTTTACTCTAAGTGGACATGCCTAAAGTCGTACTAAGTCAAGTTGATTAATTTATTATCCTTTAATTTATTCAAAATTAATTAATTGATTAATTAGACAAAGTCCTTTTAGTCATTAGTCAATTTATTTAGTTTTGAACACAAGTCAAACAAACGGTTAACACATATATAGTATGCACAAACAAGGATGCACAAGTAGTTCACATAGTCACAATATGATGCAATGATTTTGCAACCTAACCATGGCTCTAGTTCTCTAAAGTTCAAGGATATGGGTTAAGTCAAAGAGGGTCCATGGTTATGAGTCCGGAAGCATCGCGCGGAAGCCTAACCGTGAAGGGTTGGCGCGCATGGATGGGACCCCGCAAGTTAAAACTTGCTTATATGGTTTGGTGGATTTACAAACTTGATGTACCCGTTGTTGCAAGGAGCGTTCAATTGGGCAGATGAAGCGTGAACCCCAGAGGGTTATGTCCATATGTAGAACACATATGGGTTCAGAAAAGTGAGAAAATAACTCAATCAGGAAGTAGAATCGAGCCAACAGTACTAGAAATGGTCAAAACAAGAAGGCAGAGTTCTGGCTCGGTATTGGAAGAACTTGGTGCCAGACTACAGGGACTGTCGCCGCAAAAGAACCCATGTCGCCAAGCGACAAAACTGTCGCCAGGCGACAGAAGTTGTTTACAGGCGACAAGCCCTGTTTTCTAGACGCTAGTTCCTACATGCCTTGGCAGGTATCTGTGTTCTTAGAATTTTCCAGATTTCGCCGTTATTTCGATTCTAGTTGTGAAGGATATTTCTCAAATTTCCTACGTGTAAAAATCCTATGTTTTGACTCATTGGTCTCTCCAATGAGAACCTTTAAATGCATATGACAATAATGTTAATCAAATTACGCACATGAAATACTTAGAATTTTTCGAGTCTCATCCGCTCATTCTAAATCATTGTCAAAATAAATTTCAGGAATTTAAATAGAAATCCTCCCCATTGGAGTCACCAAAAAACTGTAGGGAATATTTCAACCATTATGATCCCAAACTTGAACCCCACTATGATCATACACTTAAGTATGGTGGCGTTCCAAAGGGAAGAAAGCTAGAGCAAAAGAGTCGCCAACAAGTTTTAGGAACTTGTAAACCCAAAACGATCCAGGAGATCGTCAACTCCATAAGGTCAGGAACTAAATAGGGTTCGCGGATGAGGGTACGAATCCAATCTACAAAAGAAAGGATATGCCCTATAAAATAGGTCTCTACTTTGTTCTGCTCGTATTCATGTGCGCTTTTTGAATAACATGCAAACATTATATTAATCCTAAACTTGTTTATTCTATGTTGGTTGAATATTAATGCACAAATAAGACTATTATTGGGGATCACTTGAATTAAAATCACAATAGCCTAAACTAAATTATTAATTATCTTATTAAGCGTGATTTCAAGTACAAATTCCCTTTAACAAGCATAAAAGGTGTGATCAAGCAATAACAATAAATATAAATAATATCAAGCAACATGACAATAATAATAAATAAGAATAATCATTATAATAATAATAATAATAATAATAATAATAATAATAATAATCATAATATAATCAAAATCGTGATAAGGAATAATAAAGCTTAAAATAATAGCAAGATCCTAGGCATGATACTAACAAGATTAATAACAAATCCTAGCATGTCACTAAACAATAAAAATCAAAGCTTTAAACCTAACATGGTACTAACATGCTAACATGACATTAGAAAGAGATAAAGGCAACCTAAACATGATACTAGAAAGCATTAAATAACATCCTAACATGATAGTAGAAAGCATTAAAAGCATCCTAACATGATACTAGGAATTAATCAATAATAAACATGCTTTCTACATTGAAAGAGGGTAATAGGATTACATACTTTTAAGCCTCGTACCTCTTTCTAATAACAAAATACACAAGTTAGTAAACTTCAATGAAAATATTAAAGAATAATTAAATAATTAAATTGAAATCAAATTAAATAAAGTTTTGACTAGATTTGAACCAAACCCTCAGAAAATATTAAACCTTGCACGTCTAGGGCGAAGGCAACTTCGAACTTGGCTAGATGATTCTAAGTCTTGTGAATGCGGAATATTGTTTGTAAAAAAGTTAGTTTAGAAAGAGAGAAAGAAATCAAGTAATTCTTGATGAGAGTTGATGATTAAAAACGGAGGTTTGAGGCCCTATTTATAAGGAAATAGTCCGGAAAAGTATGGAATTTGATAAGGAATAAAACTACACGCTGTCGCCAGGAATTCACTCTGTCGCGAGGCGACAGACTTGTCGTTTGGCGACAGTCTGACTTAGACGCGCTTTTCCACGCGGAATCCGATCTTTAATCAACTTGATCTATGGAATCCGTACAGAAGATGAAAATGTGTTTTTCAAAGATAATAATAATAACAATGATATTAAAATAATAATATTTTATTCCAAATAAAAGTCCATTTTTAAAATAATTAATTATTAAATCTAATAATATTAGAGTTAAAAGGAACCTTCTAGAAACTTCTAGAAATTTATAATTAATCTAATAATTTTAGGAATAACAATTAACATTGGGCCCTCCTCTAGATCATTGGGCCGTATGTAAATAATTAACCGGGCCCACCTTAGTATTTTGACCATAACTTCTTCAATATTCATCGGAATTGGGCTTATAATATATCGTTGGAAAGGTCTCTTCGAGCCCCATCCAACTACACTATTATTGGACCTTAATTATGGACCAAACTAAACTGGTTTGGCTATTTTTAAATAAATAGAGTTATTTTCTAAAACAGAGAGAATAGAATTTTAAACAAAACTAAACCGCAACACTTGACTTTTCCTCACTTTCACCTCATTCGATTATGGTTCGACGTGAAAGGCATTCATCACTGGGTTTGGTTTTGGGGGGACACAAATGGGTGTCTACACAAATCAATTAAAATCTTCCAATTAGCTATGATCGATCATTCATGCATGCTTCACCACATCCCTAGCAAGGACACTACTCACAACACATTGAGAAATCTAAGATCAAAACTAAACTAATCACAAATTTCTTCACCAACATTGCAATAAGAGCCTTAACAATCAAATCAACAATTATACTAAAGAATCAACAATATATCAAAGATCAATCAATTAAAATTGCATTAAAGAGTAAGAAATCCTTACAAAACTTTGATCAAAATCAAAGAGAATGAACATCAAATGTTGCAATCATCAAATTACCAAGTTTCTCTCTCTAGAATCTAAGAACAAGAACTTCAAGCTTCAACTTTCTCTCCCTAAAAATTCTATCTAAAAATTGCCAAAAAGTAATTTCTAATTAATTCTCTCTTTAAAAAATAGAAGAAAAACTATATATAGTAAAACTAACTAAGGAGAAATTAGTTAGTCGTCCTAAAAGAACCCGTACATGCACGGGCGGCTCCTCAAAATGCGCGGCCGCGAAGAAAAGGGTATGGACCCAGGGGAAGCTGAGTGTGCGGCCGCACAAGGGGAGTGTGCGCCAGCGCCACCACCCTGTGCGGCGGCCCTAGTCGCGCGCGCCCGCACCTGGGAGCAGGGAAGCTCCTCCTCTTACTTATATTGATGCTCCCGTGCGCTCTACTTGATGCACTTGATGAACAGGAAAAGTGGCAGATTCTTGTGGCCTCCACGGTGGGTTCATCACCACATTTTGGTGCCCCCACAGATCGAGTGCACGACCAAGGAGTCTTAAAACTTGCACATCTCTATACTTGGGCCTCAAAGGAGAGACACCTTGCATCCTATGCGTTGCAAACCCCGAGAAGAAGTCTTGGAGAACCTTGGACAACGTCTTTCTCCTTAAAATAAAGGAAAGCAAACAAATAAAAGAGAAAAAGGCAATAAACTAAGAAATGTAAGAAAATGAGAAAACTACTAAAGAAAACACAAACTAAAGAAATAAAGGATAAAACTAAGGAAAAAGAGATAAAAGAGCTAGAAAAAAAATGAAATTCATCCTAAAACTGATCAAATGAGTGCCATAAATGAAACTCATCATTAGCTGACATAGGCGTTCTCTTTTATGCAATACTATAGAACGCCTAACACAACACAAGCGTTCTATTTTCCTTGCTTTTTATATATATATTGTACCTTTAATTAGAGACGCTTATATTGGATATGCGTTCTGTTTTTCATAGAATATAGAACACCCGAAAGAGTGTCTCATATACTTTATAGGGCACCCCACTTTAAATACGCCTCTAAGGCGTTCTATGTTCTGTATTTCAGGCGTTCTCTATTGCCTATTTTGTGGTAGTGTAATTTGGTCATTCAAACCAAAATAACAAATCTCACGACCCTCACAAGGATTACAACGATTATAGTTCAAAACCCTATAAGTCTATGAAAATATTCACAAAAAGGCTCATTATCAGGTTGGGGAAATGAGAGACAATGCCATTATTTACAATCAAACAAAAATCGAATAAGAGAAAAGTATATGAAAAGACCTAGACTCAAGCAATCAAAAATTCTTAAACATAGACACTGTTGCCCGGAAACGGCGCCATTTTGACGACGGGAAAGACTGACTAATCCTGATCCTTAAGCTAAACAAAATTTATGTACAAGTATAGACGTATGTCAAGGGTCAAACCACTAAGAACGGTTATGTGTAAGTGCTTTCAATGTGCACCTAAACTAGGTCAAACTCAAGAGGGTAAAGAGGTAGCACTAATCAACTAACGGAATAAGAAACAAACAAATGAAACACTGGGAATGGGGATCAACAAGTAATCATGACAATTGTAACAACTTGGGAAGAACATGTCAATCACTGGTTGTGAAGACTAATGATAAGAGCTATCAATTGGAAATAAAGAGTTATCCCTTAATCGTTAAGTTAGTGGTCTCTACGAATAACAAACTAGGAGAATCACAATCAAAACCAATCGATTATTGCAATTCCTAAATCAATGGTCCGTATCATTAGAAATCACAATGCAATCTAGCATAATTTTCAAGGCCTAATCAAATTACACACATGAAAACTTACATTAATCACTTTAATCTCAACAATTCACTACTACAAAAATGGGAATACAGAGCGCCTAAAGCAAGGGATATAGAACGCCTCAGAGGCGTTCTTCTGAGGGGGTGCCCTATAAAGTCTACAGAACGCCTCTTTGAGGTGTTCTATATCTAACACAATACATATCGCCCATCTTAGATAGGCGCTTCATATTATAGGTATAAATTAAATAAAAAACAAGGAAAAGAGAGCTGTCATCCTAAGATAGGCGTTCCATAACTATATAAAAAGAGAACGCCCACCATATATAGGCGCTCTCTTTTCTTTATTTTTTTTTTAAAAAACTATTATTATTATTATTATTATTATTATTATTATTATTCAAATAATAAAAAAATAATAACAACTCATACGTGTAAAATAAAATAAACATGATTTTTTATGATACTCAACTTTTTATTTATCAAATACATTAAAAATACAATAGTTCAATTACAATAAAATTAATTTCTCCATAATTACATTACAAAGATACAAACAACAAATAATTACTCCCTAAGACTCATAAGCAAAAGAGAGCTATTAACTTAAGGGTTTTAAACCACCACCACGCTTTCAGTCCTCACGCAACCACCTTAACCATCAAACTTCACAGCCGCACCAAACAACCATAAAACACCCCATAAAAAACAGAGCAACCGCATCAAACACCCACAAAACGGAAACTTAATGTGAAAAAAATCAATGACATTGTCACCTACTAAATAAAATGTTAAAAAAATTCAAGAAATTAAAAATTTATACACTTCAAGCAAATAGGGAAACAATACATAGCAAAATCAACAAAATAAATGGAACTGACCATATAATTAAGAAAATCTAAAAATAAGACTAACTCTAAAGATAAAAATCTGAAATTTGAGATCTTAAATAAATAATAGAAAATGAAAGCTCACTCCCCAAATCGCACACCAACACCACGACCCACTGAACCCAGCTGTGACCCACCCCCATGACCCCATCACCAACTAACCCCACTTCTCACACCACCACCTGCAAAACCCACTACAAACAAAAATTCGCACACCGCCCGAAAATTAACAAAAATAAACAAAATCGATTATATCAAATATTACAAAAAGTAAAATCAGATCTAAGTAATAACTACACAACCAATAAATTATAATCAGAGAGGAAGAGGGGCGTGAGATGTTAAAATTAATAGATATTAATCTACTGTTCTGTTCTTTGTTGCAAAGTGAATCAAATTGAGAACTTGACTTCAATATCTCTGGAAAAATTACAAACCATATAGATCTAATTGTTGGGGCAGGGGATTTGAGGAGAGAGAAAGAGAGGAAGAGGAGAAAGAAAGGGGATGATGATCTTTGATCTATAAAGAGGAGTGAGAAAGAAAAGAAGATACAAGGGGGCGGCTACAATTTGATACGAAGTAGTTTAGGGTTATTCGAGCTTAAGTAGGTGGGGTCGTGGTTGTCATACGTGATACTTTCAAATTTTTTATTTTTTTTAAAAAATTATTATACTTATAGAACGGTTAATCAAAGGAGGCGCTCTAGTGCTGTCAAATTTCAAACCGAAACCGTTTAACTGCCCGAAACCGACCGACCCAAATGAGAACCGAACCGATTAAAAACCGATTTTTTTGAAACCGAAAACCGACCCGAACCGTATTTTAGTAAACCCGAAACCGAATCGACCCGAATAATGTTAAACCGTATAAGAACCGAACCCGTTAACAAACCGAACCAAATATAAACCGAACTGAAAGAAAACCGAACCGAAAAAGAACCGAACCGTATCTAACCCGAAACCGGTTCCAACCCGAAACCGTTTAAACTGGCAAAAAGACCGCTTACACCGAACCGTTAGCAAACTGCTACCCGTTTGCACCGAACCATTTAAAAACCGAACTGATTGTAAACCGAACTGGTTATAAACCGAACCGTTTATGAACCAAACCGCTTCTAAATCGAACCGTTTACAAACTTTTTTATATAATTAAATGGATTTTTTTTTTGACGGGAATATAATTAAATGGATTAAATGATTAAATAAGAAGCATATAATAACCTAATTGTAAAACAATAATACATTAATACACTAACTCTTATAATCTACTTCGTAATAAACTAGTAAGATCAGTATGACTAAACTTGAAATAGAACATAATATGTATTTATAAAATCAATGAGAATTTGTTTATAATATGATGCCTAAATATGAAATGATTCGCGACTTGCCGACTTTATATAAAACTTGTGAACGCAAAAGGTTAACAAGTAGTATCAAATTTCAAACCAAAACCATTTAACTGTCCGAATCCAAACAACTCGATAAACAATTTATTTTTTGAAACCGAAACCGACCCGAACCGTAATTTAGTAAACTTGAAATGAAACCGATATGAATAACGTTAAAGTGGTTAAACCATCGAAGAACCAAACCAGTTATAAACTGAACCGAAAAAGAACCGAACCAGTTATAAACTGAACCAAAAAAGAACCGAACTGTTTCTAACCCGAAACCGTTTCCAACCCGAAACTGTTTGAACCGGGATAAAAACCGTTTACACCGCACCGTTAACAAATCGCAACCCGTCTGCACCGAACCGTTTACTACCCGGACTGTTTACAACCCGAACCGAATTAAAACCGCTTAAGAATAAACCGAAACCGAATCGAACCGATAACTATTAAACTGAACCAAAACCGACCCGTGAGACAATTAAACCGATTCCAAGCCGACCCGATTAAATACCGAACCGATTTCAAACCGAACCGAAACCGATCTGTCAAACCGTTTTGACAGTGCTGGCGCTCTATATTGTTTAGTGTAAATTTCAATTTATCATATAGAACGGTTAACTTAGATAGGCGCTCTATAGGTTTTAACATACAAAGCGCCTATCTTACATAGGTGATCTGTATAATTCTAGAGATTGCCTATGCAACTTGACCGTTGTGTATTATGTGTTACTTATTCCCTATTTTGTGGTAGTGATTAATCAACACAATTCCCAAATTAATCACAATTAATCAATCATACAAGTTTCAGCCAATCCCTAGCTAAACAACTACTCCAGAATCATTACCAAATCAACTAGCTAGAGAATGAAATAAGAATCAAAAAAATATAAAGAAGAACTACACTAATTAAGAATCAAACATCAAAATCAAATAAAACAAACATGAAATTAACTAAAGCAACAAAGAGGAGGGAAAGTTTAAAATGCTCATTGAATAGATGAGGAGAGAATCCACAAATTGGTTCTTCAAACTCTCAAATCTCCATTGAAATCCAAGCTTTCTCTCTCTAAATCTACTCCTAAACTAACCTTAAACTAGAGAGAGAAACTCCCAACTAAGCTAAAATTATGATCAAAATTATGTCTAAAACTTCAAACAAAAATTAATTATCAAAAAGGTATTTATAGGTTGCCAAAATTTGAAGACAAGAGAAACCGGAACCCAGGGAAGAGCACCCGCGCTGGCAGGGGTGCGTGCCCGTGCGCTTGGGCTGCACGCCCGCGCAGGGGCCCTACGCGCCTACGCTCTTCCAGGTTTCTTCTACTCTTCGTGTCTTCGTAGCTTCGTGCGCTCGCTAATTAGACTTCATATGCGCTCGCAAGGTCTTCATGATACTCACTAAATATGGCATATTCATATGGACTTGACGGTGGGTTCGACACCATGCATATCTTCATGAGAGAGCGGCATGAGAGCGCAAGAGCTAGAACTTGGAGCATCCACTTCCTTGCATCTTGCTTTCCTAATGCTATAAGCTTGCTCCAAATGCATCTTCTAACTTAGAAAACTACCAATGTCTAGACCCAAAAAAAGAGAGAAAAGGTAAAATAAAGAGAAAATGCATAAAACTAAGCAATTTTTAGGAAAGAAAGGTATGAAAAGAACTTAAAAACAACCTATAAGCTCATCAAATCATCACTATCAGGCGAGTATCCTCAAGGGCTGCGCGTGAGATGGTGGCAGTACGAAATGGATGTCTTTTAATACTTAGTTTTTTTCTAGAGGTTTGCTTGCAAGTTTTTACCTTTCACTTGAAAGGGTTTCTCTTGGTTTAAGCACTTAGGATAAGATTTAATTATTTATTTTTTAGTTGCTATAAACTTCCTAAGTATATTAGGAAAGTTTTTAGTTTATTGAGTAAAGTTTGTTTAGGAAAAGTTTTCTATTTTAGATAGGATACTTGGGGGGGGGGGGGGGCAAGGTTAGGATTTTGTCCTAATCCTTGTAGGGGTAGAATTAGTTATTTTTAGTCTATAAATAAGGGATTTTCGTGGCCTTTAGAGTCATAGAAAATCAGATTAATTTCAATAGAAATTGTTTATCTTTGCTTAAACGTTTTCTTGCCAGTTTTCAATTCAAATTTTTTTTTTATTATTAGAACGCTCAATTCTTAGTTTTAGGAGTAGTTTGATTTGTTCATCAAAATACTTAGTTCTAGGAATAGTCTAAGTAGTTTGATTAGGCATTAAATTCGTTCCAGGAGTGGTCGCTTTCAAAGCCATATCTGGCTACTTTAATCGTTTTTGGTTTGAATTTCTAATTAAGAACGGAGCTTTATTCTACTTATGTGATTTTTAAATCCTTTATTAAGTTAAGGGACTTTAATCAACATAAAAATTCTACCGTAGTTGTCGACTACGGACGACTACAGACGATTATAGTCGACTACGGTAATAACTTAATCTAAACCGTTGATATATTATATGTCTAATCCTAGCCGTTCAATTCAACACCTAGGTTACACAGTCATCAAGGGAGTGTTTGGTTATTATTTTTTTTGGTTTTACACACATAATTATTTTAGTTAAAACTGATTTTTTTTTTAAATTTCAAATTTAAGTATTTCATATTCATTATTATTCAACCCATATAATCTTTAAACTTATATCATCAACCTTTGTATGAATTGAATTGAACTTCATCTTCAATCTATGTCATTGTTAACCAAAACCATTCATCCTTCATCGATCTAAAAATGTTTGATCTAAATTGTTCATATGTAAAAAATCTGTTTGGTTGATTATTAAGAATGTAAAAGTAAGATTGATTAAATTATACATAATTAATTGAACATGATTATCCAAGAAGTATAACAAATCAAAAAAAAAATCAGCCTCCGTCGTGATTCATCTCTTTTATTAACCTCCATCGTCAACATTGTCATTGAACCTCCATTTTTTACTCATTATTTACCTTCATCCTTCAATAATAAATCTAATAAATTACCAAAATCAAATCTCAAGAGATAATAAATCTGAATGTAACTTATAAAAAAAGACAATTTTAAACTTATGTTTCATGTTCCTGAACAATAATCATTAGTCTAAACGGTACTTGATGTTTTTTTTTAATCATAATCACCCATTGATGAAGAGCTTTAAAGCTTTTAAAATAAAAATAAAAAAATACAAAGTATAATATAAAACGGAATTGAGGTATAAAAAAAAAGGGGAAATGGCTGTAGTTTTTAAAATTGCTTTTTTTGGAAAAAAAAAAAGAAAAAGCTGTAGTAAGTTAGACGTAATTGAGGATTTGAGGGAAGTAAATATTTTATTTTTTGTTTTTTTTTAGGAAATTTAGGCGTAAATGTGTAATTGAGTATATATCTTTATTTATTTTTGATTAATTTTATCTTCATTTATCTATACTTAAAATATCTTCACACAAAAAAAAAAAAGATATATTCCTACAAAATTTTGTTAAAATCTTATAATTTTTTTTGACAGATAAAATCTTATAATTATGTTAATTGGATATTTTTTTACCAAATTGGTGTATTCAGCGTATAAATTGAAATATACTTTTACTATATTTTATGAAGAAAAATATACTTGTACTATTATACATAATTATATGTCATACTTTTTAGACATACATTATTTACATTTGTAAAAAAAAAAAATATTATTAGCATCACGTTATGTGACTTATACTATCATTTCACAGATTTCTACTTTAATAATAATAAACCATGATGATGCTAATAAGATCTTAGTTAGATAGAGTGACACTAATAAATCTAGATTTAGTTACTAAAAATGGATGTGATTATACGAAGTGACCATAAATTTCTATAATTTGTTAAAAAAACTAATAATAAAATAAAATAAAGAATTGAACCATTTCGTTTTAGGTACATCCAAATATAACTTAGCTATGTATATACAAAATGGAAAACATTTTATATACCATAATCTATGTGTTATTCAATTCTTATCTTTGTCAATCGTCTAGATTGACTAATTATAATATTTGAATTTTGGGTACGCCTAAAATTTAATTGGGAATATCTAAAAAGAAAATGTATTAATGTTGTAAGGGTCGTGAGTTTTTTTTTCTATGCAAGAGTAATCCGTTGAGAACAATAGGACTAATAATCGAAATTGTTAAGATTCTTGCGTGTATGAATTTTGATAACTATCCTTCGATTAAAAGCAATAATCTTTAGCAATTTATTTTGGGACTAACTAGTAGCCGTTTGCGACCGCCTAATTTTGTTCTATGTTACATACTACGTACAGTCAAGTATATATTTTCGCATATCCCTAAATTATTTCAAGATATTTAAGCGGTAATCTAAACAAGGATCGTAATATAATAGGTAATAACGTTTTAGCCAAACAACTATTTTTAGCATTTAAAATCAGTCTTTTTAATTATTTTTAATAAGAACCGTGATTAAGCTAATGAGCCTTAATTAGAAAGAGTTGTAATAAATCTAGTCAAGAGTGCTAAAACGGATGTGACTATTCAAAATAACTTTATACTTCTATATTTTGTTAAAAAAAGTATTGAACCATTGTGTTTTAGGCATGCCCAAATATAACTTAGGTGTACCCAAATTAGGAAACATTTTATACACCTTGATCTATGTTTTAATCAAGTCTTATATATCTTAGTCAATTATTCTGATTAACAATAAAAACAACTTTTGAGAACGCCCAAAATTATTATTACGTACTACGTACATTCAAGTATAATGTCTTATCTTTGTCAATCATCCTTATTGACTAATAATATTCAAATTTTAGGTACACCCAAAAATTAAATTGGGGATATCTAAAAGCAGAATTTATGTATTCTCTAAAGGTCGTGAGTTTTGTTCTACACAAGGTTAATTCGTTGTAAGCAATAGGATTAATAGACGACATTGCTAGGATTCTTGTGTGTATGAATTTCGATAATTGTCCTACGATTAAACCCAAACTAACATATATGTAGTGTTGCATTTTTAAGATAAGGGAGTTTCTTAATCTAAACAAAGATCGTTATGTAATAGCTGATGGTTTGGATGAGCAAGTGTTTTCTGTATCTAAAATTGGTCTTTCAATTTTAATAAGAGTCTTGATAAGCTAATAAGACCTTGGTTAGATAGAATGACAATAAAAATTTTGTCAAGAGTGCTAAATTCGGATCACATATGATTATATAAAACAACCTTAAACTTTTATATTTAAAAAAAAAAGAATTGAACCACTTCGTTTTAGGTACGGCCAAATATAACTTAGTATACCAAAATAAGAAACAATTTATACACCATGATCTATGTCTTGGTCAAGTCTTATCTTTGTCTCCCTAAAAAAAAAAAAGTTCGTAACTTTGTAAATCGTTCTAATTAACTAAAAAAAATTTGGATATGCCCAAAAATTAAATTGGGGATATCTAAAAGCGAAATTTGTGTATGTATGCTCTATAGGGGTTGAGAGTTTTTTTTCTATGCAAGAGTAATCCTTCGTTGTAAAAAATAGGACTAACAATCGAAATTGCTAGTGAATTTCGATAATTATCCTTCGATTAAAAGCAAACTAATCTTAAGTGTTTTATTTATGGACTAAGAGCCTGTTCACATTTACTTAATTTCAGTTCAGCTCCAATCATTTAAGTTCAGTTCATGTCATCAGTTCAGCTCCTAATTTACTTCTCTCATAAAATATCATTCCAGCTCAGTTCTGTTCACTTTAGTTTAGTTCAGTTCAGTTTAGCTTCAATTATTTCAGTTCAGTTCAGTTCCAATCAGTTCAGTTCAGCTCAGTTCAAAAAATGTGAACAGGTCCTAACTAGTAGACGTTTGTGACCACCTAATTGTGTTATTGTTATGTTCTACGTACATTCAAGTATATGTTTTTGCGTATCCTTAAATTAATCTAAGATAAGAGGGTTTCTCAATCTAAATAAAGCTATGGATCGTTATGTAATAGGTAATGTTTTGGTCGAGTAACTATATTTAGTATATAAAATCGGGATTTCTACTATAATAAGAACTGTAATTCAGCTAATAAGACCTTGGTTAGAGTGGTAATTAATCCAATAAAGAGCACTAAAACAGATTATATTATCCAAAATAATCTTATTATTATTATTATTATTATTTTTTTTTATTATATTATTATTATTATTGTTATTATTGTTATTATTATTATTATTATATATCATTATTATATCCCAAAATCAAAAGTCATACAACCTACAATAAATTAGTGGGAAGCCGAGATACAATGTGGGTCCCCACTTCTCTAGCAATAGCAAAGCCTACTTTAGTGAATATATGAGCTGCAGCATGAGCCCTAATGTCTTGCGTCGTCGAGAACCTCTGAATCCGCTTCAGCAACACAATAGCCTCCTTATCTAATTATAATAATAATAATAATTATTATTATTATTAAATCTGAACCATTGATTTATTAGTTGTCTAATCATAGCCACCCAATCCAACACCTAAGCTACACAATCATCCAAGGATTATTTGGTTACTTTTTTTCTTTCTATTTTTTTTGTTGTACACATATGAATATATTTTTTTCCATTAAAATCGAAAAAAATTTAAATATTTCATCATCAACCTAAATCATCTTTCACATTATTAATCTTTTATCTCATCTTCATCCTAAAACCTTCATCTTCAACCAAAAACATTCATTCTCCAAAAAAACTAACAATTATGATTTAAAAATTCATTAAAGTGTTGTTTGGTTAAATAATTAAGGATTAAAAATAAATTAGTTACTCTTTCAAAAACAAAAGAAAAAAAAATTAGTTACACGTAATTAGTTTCATCTAGTAATAAAAAATGATAATCATTACATTAATAGCTATGTTTTTTTAGTCAATATAAATTGTAATATGACATAATTACATGTTTTATGTCAAGGATTTGCAGTTATTTCCTCAAAAAAAAAAAAAAAAAAACGGAAAATATGCGTGATAAGAGTATCTTTTAGTCTTCAATGCTCCACCATCTTTCCCTTAAGATAGGATCATGATATTTTATTAAAATAAGATTTTTTAAAAATATTTCCAAATGATAATTTCCTTTATATTTAAAAAATACTTTACGTATATTATTTATACACGGATTTTTTTTTTATTAGTTTTGCATACATTGAAATACTTAATTAAATTTATTAAAAAAAAAACTTAGATATATGTATTGGAATAGTAAAATATAAATTTTCACATAATAAATTATAACTATGTTTAATTAATAATTATCAATAACTAACATTGTTGTGACATAGGAATATCTTAGAATTTCGCTTTTAGATATCCAAAAATTATTACCTATTATATAACAATCCTTGTTTAGATTTAGATAACATTTATCGTGAATTAATGGTGGGATATACGAAAACATATTGAGGAATTGAGTGGATGACGTGACACAATAAGGAGCTGAGTGAGTGTAGTGGCGTAGTAAGGGGGCCTGCATGGCGTAGAGATGTTTTTAGGAACACCTTTTAATATATTATTAGTATAGATTCAGGCTTTAATTTCTACTTTGAAAAGAATTGTAATTAACTTATATTATGAGACCTTGTTTAGATAGAGTGACAATTAATCTAGTCAAGATTACTAAATATAAATGTGAATATATGAAATAATTGTATTAATATTTATTTATGTATTTTGTAAAAAAAAAAAAAAAAGAAATAAAAATTGAACCCCTTTGTTTTAGGTACACCTAAATGTCTTTCAAAAAAAAGGTACGCCTAAAATTAACTTAGTTATATCCAAAAGTGACAACTTAATCTCGATAGAGTGACAATTAATCTAGTCAAGATTACTATATATGTATGTGAATATCCCAAATATCCGTATTAATATATATTTATGTATCTTGTACCAAAAAAATAAAATAAAATTGAACCATTTTGTTTTAGGTACACCTAAATATAACTTAGGTATACCCAAAATGGGAGATAGTTTATACTCCGTGATCTATATATTGATCAAGTCTTATATTCCTCAAGCGGTCTGATTGACTAAAGAATATCATTTTGGGTACGCCCAAAATTAAATTAGGGATATCTAAAAGCGAGTTTTATGTATACTTTGTGAGTTTGTTCTACGCAAGATAAATCCATTACAAAAACAAAGAACTAATCGATATTGCTATGATTCTTGTGTGTATGAATTTCAATAAATATCCTCCGAATAAAGACAAACTAATCTTTTTCTTTTTATTTTAGGAGTGACTAGAAGTTGTTTGGGATCGCGTAGTTACGTTTTTTGTTACGTACTACGTACATTCAAATATTGGTTGTTGTTTAGAAATTATATGTACTTGATGTCAAGTTGTTTTTGTTAGAAACGAGTGTGATTAGATGAAGTAATGATTGCTATATAGTATATTTCAATGAATTTGGGGGAAAATATAAAAGATCATTTTAGATACTCCCAAATTTTACTTGGGGATATCTAAAAGCAAAATATAAAGACAAGAAAAAAGACATTCATTTTGGGTGCGCATAGGGATAGCAATGGGTTAGATGGAAGGGATGGAAGAATACAGTGCGGCTCCAGTAAGTTCAGTTCAGTTCAGCTTATTATAGGCATTAGACTAAGGGATGTTCTCTTTAGCTTAATTTCAATTCAGTTCAGCTCTAATCAGTTTAGCTCTAATCAGTTCAGTTTAGTTCAGTTCAATTCAGCTCCTAATTTTCCTCTCTCATAAAATATTCATTTCAGCTCAATTCAGTTCAATTCAGTTCAACTCCAATCAGTTCAGTTCAGTTCAGCTTCAATCAGTTCAGTTCAGTTCAACTCAGTTCGGTAATTGTGAACAGGCCCTAAGTTCAGTTCAGTTCAGTTTTTAATTTCCTTCTTTTATAAAATATTCAGTTCAATTCAGCTCCAATAAGTTCAGTTCAGTTCAGCTCAGTCAATCATAACATGCCCTGTTCACATTTACTTAATTTCGGTTTAGTTCAATTCAGTTCAGTTCAGTTCAGCTCCTAATTTGCTTCTCTCATAAAATATTCATTTCAGCTCAGTTCAGTTCAGTTCAATTCAGCTCCAATCAGTTCAATTCAGTACAACTCAGTAAATATGAACATGCCCTAAATCTTGCATATATTCCACTTTTATTGTATACGAAGCATATATTTAACTAATAAAGTTTTTATTTAGTTTTAACTAATAATCAAAAAATAATAATTTAGTTTTAACTTATAAAGATATATTCCACTTTATTGTACACCCTCCGTTTCATAATGATGTTCCTGTTTCGTAAATCGATGTAATTTTTTACCCAACTTTGACCGCAATTATCTTTAATCTCACACTAGCAAAAATTATAAAAGTTAGATATTAATAATCTACTCATCAAGACGAATCAAACTAGATCCCACATGACTATATTTATTCTTATAAATTAAGAGAAATTTAGAAGATTCTCTCTTTCTTAAAAAAGTCAAAGATTCCAAAAAGGTACATCATTGTGAAATGGAGGGAGTAAATACTAATCTTACATAAATATTTATTTAGTTCCGTCAAAAAAAATTATTTAGTTAGACTAAGGCCCTGTTTGATTCACCTTAAAAAAATAATATAAAGTAAAAATAATTTCAGTTCAGTAAAATTAATTTCAATTCGGTAAAAATAATTTCAGTTCAGTAAAAATAAGTTCAGTTCAGTAAAATTCAGTTTTCTTAAAGAAGAATTATAATAGAAAATCAGTAAAAATAATTTCAGTTCAGTAAAAATAATTTCAGTTCAGTAAAATTAAGTTCAGTTCAGTAAAAATAAGTTCAGTTCAGTAAAAATAATTTCAGTTCAGCAAAATTAAGGTGAATCAAACAAGGCCTAAGATATATATTTATTTAGTTGTATACAATTAATCTTAAATAAATTACTTAAACTTAAAGTGTTAGACTAAGAACGGTATCAATGCAAATATATTCCACTAATTTTATTGTGGAGTATATACAATCAAATATATCTTATCTTTTTTTTTTTTTTTTTGAAAGAACAACTATATCTTATCCTTATCTATGATTTAGTTATATATCATATTAGTTGGCTGACTTGTTCTAGTAACTTGTATATTTGACGTTGAATGTAGGTTTTTTTTTTTTTTTTTTTTTTTTTCTCTCTCTTTAACTCACGTTTAATGCAATAATCACATAATATATTTTTGTTAGTTATGGAAAAAGATTCTTGGTATCTTCGTGATATTTTTTTGACAAGAATATATTTGTGATATTTTTGGTATGATGGTTAGGTTTGGAAAAGATTCTTTCCTTTTATTAGAACATATACTACCTCCGTTAACTATTATCTGCAACAAAGGGGTATTATTTGTGAGATATAAAATATTCCTTTGTTGCAAATAATAGTTAACAGAGGTAGTATTTTGATTTTATATTTATCTATTAGCATAATTGATATTTCCAAGAAAAAAAATAACGCAAAATAATGTTAATAAAGGAAACAATAATGCAAATCGGTTTTTTTTTTTTTTTTTTTTTTTTTTTTTTTTTTTTGTGTATTCATCTTCAACCTAAAATCATGTCCATAGCTTCAACATCCAATAATGGCGGATGATTATTCACAAATTCATATGGCTGATCAAATTAAACATAAAATCATACTTATTCTAACAATTAATTACGAAATAATAAGATATAATCCGTTAACTTTCAAGAATGTAGATATTGAAATTGATTACAAACTTTGATTTTAAGAAATTTGAAGCATATATGTAATGATTATACGTTAATCTTAATTAAATCTTATATAATTTGATAATTTTTAGATGTATTTTGGATGAGTAATGAAAATTGAAGGTTAAAAGAAAAAAAAAAAAAACCATAATTTGAAAAGAAAAAAAAAATTACCCTCTAAAAGTAAGAAAACAAACAATACTTTGCTGACGGGGTGCTGACTGGTCGTTGATTGGTCATGACTTAAATGAGGTGTAAATTAGATTTTATAATTTTTCAAAACTGTAATATTCAAAGGCTAAGATTAAGCAACAACCATAATAAACGGTTTGGATTTAATCCCTTAGCATAGTTGTCCATAGTCGTCTATAGTCGTCCGTAGTCGACGACTACGCTAGAAGCTTCCTTAATCAACAACACATTTTTTTGACAAAGAATTAGATTAAATATCATAGGTTGTTTCATGTAAGAGTGAAATATTCACCTTGGGAAGCAAATCTTTGATCAAGGAGCCAGTTATTTTAGGGCCAACATTTCTCATGTTTTCAAGCATAAAGATGACGGTTGTATACAAAAAGTGTAACAAATCCGTATAAAAAAGTACCCTTAATTTAAAAAGAAGACTCCCAATGATATACAAGTATATTTTATTGATATTACATAAAGTTGGAAATTTTTCAAAGATTACATATTTCGATTAGATTATTTGGTCTTTTCCATTTAAAAAAGGGTAAGATTCTAATAAGATTTCTGTAGTGATTTTATGCTGACAAAATTTAGCAGTCTAAAGATTCAGTCTTTCAGAAGAAACGTGCAGCAATGTGAAGTTGCCGGAGCCCTAAGCTAAGATTAGGTTCGGCCAATACAAGGCTTTATAAATTGATATCCGGTATATAGAGGAGATCGGGGTATTATGATATTGTTTTTTGTGTGCTATTACGAGAGTATGTAGTAATGTAGTATCATTGAAATATTATAATTAATGAATTATACTTTGTCTTTTTTTTTTTTGTATATTATATGAAGTACCATTTATATATTTATTTGTAAGTCAGAAATATATGTGAAGGATTATCTTTTCAAGGTTTTAAACAATCAACATTAAATATTACTAGGGGTGCTAATGAGATGAGACAACTTGCGAGCTATTCAAGTTCGACTCAGTCAAAACTCGTCTTGGGTGAGCTCGACTCGAGCTCGAGATTGACTCAAAATGTTAATGAGTTGAATCGATTAGCTCATAACTCAACTCGAAAGCTCGTGAGAAGCTCAAATTCCTTTATGTAATATTATGTTCACTAAAAACTAAAATATTAATTTTGAAATAAAACTTTTTTTATATTTATAAGTTATAAATAAAACATTATTAATGTACTTGTATCATCATATGTATATTTCTCAAATGACAAAATTAGAAAGAATGAAAAGAGTTGCACTATATAGAGAGTTATACTAAGACGGGATCAAATTGCAAGCTACACGAGATCGGCTCAGTCAAAGCTCGGTCAAAACTCGACTTGATAGATTAAGCTCGACTCGATATGTTAATGAGTTGACGCGAGTATGTCGAGCTACCTGATAGAGTATAAAACAAATTCTTAGGCCTTAACCAAATACCATGTTAGTGGACTATCTCAACCAAAAGCTTAAGTTGATGGTCATGAATATCTTTTATAATCTATAACTACCCCAAACTCGAACTTGACTCACATTATAAGCACCCCTAAGTATTACACAATCCAATTGTACCATCTACTTAACGAGTAAAGTATACAACTACACTCTAAACTTAGCCAAAAGTTGCACTTTACTCACTAAACTCTTAAAAGTTGTAAGTTACTCACTACTCAGGTGGCTGGAGGTCATTTTTCAGGAAGTAACCTGATATAGCAGGTTAACTCCCTAAACTTTACCTAAACTATTATACTAATAGGTAAACTCCCTAAACATTGGTATTTTTTTTTTTTATATATTTTTTAATTTAACAATCTAATCATACATTTGAAAGCCAATGGAAACTCTAAATTTAAATTCTAAAACTAACTAAATTTTTGACTTGAAAGGAAATTATTTATTTATTTATTATTTTCCTTTGCATTAGTTTGGTTCATTTTTTTTTTTTTATTAGATAGGTTCAATTTTTTTTATTAGATAATCCATATACATTAACATCATAGTAGAAAGAATGACTTACCAAATCAAATAATCATGAATGGGATTGTTTTTCGAACAAGATGAGCATATTCATTGTGTGTCACTATACATCACAAAGTAATTAGTTTGAATGTTTGATATATTATACACATTAAATTCAACAAAATTTATAATTAATAGACTTTAGCAAAGAACATAGTACTAAAAATCCCTTATTGTCTCCTTAAAAAAAAAATCCCTCATCGTCATATGAATTTGCAGTTGCGTGTGATGATTTTAAAAACAAAAAACCCTACTTAAGATTCCAATTTTTTGTGACACGATCATCATGATCTAGAAATGATGGTTGCTTAATTAATAGCAGTTGATGTGGCTATAAAGTTTTCTAACTAAAAAGCCCAAAAACACAAAAATTTTTTAAAAAAACCCAAAATATTAATTAAAAACCAAAAAAAATGAACTAAACCAATTCAAAGGAGATGAATAAATAAAAAGAAATAAATAAATACATAACTTCCTTCTAAATCAATATTTTAGCTAGTTATGGAATTAAAATGTTTTGTCACTACTATGTATTATATTAAGGGGTTTTTTTTTTTTTTTAAAAAAAGAGCTAAAGCAGACTGAAAATAATTATTAAAGGAAGAGAAACTATAATTAGCTATTTAAAAAAAAAATACAGTGCTATAGTAGCCATTTTTCATTTTTACAGAGTATTTTTTTTTTTTTAATTTTTGTGTGTGTGGGAGCTTTCTTCACTTTCTATTTTACAAAATAATAACAGAGTATCAAAAATGCATTGGAGTATATATATTGATAGCTGTTGTTAGAATTTATTTTATATAATAATCGATTTTTAATAATAATAATAATAATAATTATTATTATTATTATTTATTATTATTATTTATTATTATTATTACTATTATTATTATTATTATCATTATTATTATTATTATTATTATTATTATTATTATTACGGAGTAGTATTTTTTGTAATGGTTAGTTAATTAAAAATCATTTGTGGAAGCTTAGGGAGTTGTCAAAAAGTTTAGGGAGTTCTTGCATTTTACCTGTTATTGAAGGTCAAAACTCAGGTGAGTGAGTGAAATGCAACTTTTGAAAGTTTAGTGAGTGATCTGCAACTTTGTGCTAAGTTTAGGGAGTGATTTTATACTTTACTATCTACTTAACTATTAGTACCTTAGAGGGAAAGATGTAATTGTAAGACATGAGTGAAGAAATGAATTTATTACAAAATGAAACTGATACATGTTTGCCAACAACAACAAAAAAAGAAAAAAAAAAAAGAATTAGGGATTTTGCACAATTAATACATCTTCGGCCAATTCAATAAACATGAATCCATGAGAAGGGATAAGACGATATGAAGAATCGTACAATCCGTATGTCACTTGACTAGTTGACTGGGGTATTTAGCATTAGTACTAATTTTATTTGCACGTTGCTATTTAACTCGGATGTTGATGTATGTTTCATAGGTTTATTTGATTCTATACTTTTTCATGCAAGGTGCAAGGATGAGTGAGTGGTGTCGGTGTCCTTAATGCACGGTTTAATTTGGTAGACGATATATATAACAACAACTCTAATAGTTGTAGTCAAGGACATGCTTGAAACTTTAAAAATCCTTAGCTATTAACTTGACTATTGGAGCTAAAAAGTACAATTAGCTTGGCTAAGCAAATTAACTTCGGCAAACTATTTTGATTAAGAAAAAAGTTTCCAAAATAAGAGATTAATATGTTAATATAATTAAATTTAAAGCTAACTAATTGAAAAAGTTAAACTCATTTACAAAGCAAGCCATTAGCTCACCATTGGGGCACAAAATAGCTTCAGAAAGGATCAGCTTAGAATTTTAAGTCACATGACAAACTTATTTGACAATTAACTAACTAAACAATAGTAACAAAAAAGGGTTAGCAACTCTAATGGCAAGCTTATTAGAGCAACTCTAATGGTTGTAGCTAGGGACTTGCTTGCATTCTTAAATAATCTTTAGCTACTAGCTTAATCATTGGAGCTAGAAAATGCAAGTAGCTTGGCCAAGCAAATTGGCTTTGTCAAGCTAATTTGCTCGGAAAAAACTTGCTAAAATAAAACACATTAGAATAAATTAAATAAATTTATCAATGTACATTAAGGAGGTAAGGTCCATTTACATGGTAAGCTATTAGCTAGTCATTTGAGCTAAAATGACATTTAGCCTTAAAGCTTATGTGACATGGCATGGTAAGCTTATGTGCCATTGGAGTTGCTCTTAATTATTGTCAAATTAGCTTGCATGTCACGTAAAATTTTAAGCAAACTGTAAATTTAGCTAATTTAAGCATGAATGGCTTCCTAGTAGCTAACTATTTAATTGAAATGCGCTTAATTAATTTTTGGAAAAATTTATTGACATTTGCTACCAGCAAAAGCACCCTGTGTCACATTTGCCACCCATTTAAAATTTTATTCCATTGTGCTACCACACAAATCCCTAAAATATATATTTCACTACCAAATGACTTATGTTGTTATTGTTTCCGTTAGTTGGGTTTAGCCACCGTTCAACCACCTTACAGCCACCCCTGCACGAGCTTGTCCTAATAGAGTTTTGTTATGCATAGAGAAATGCAGACAGGGGGTAAGGGTGTAATTACACGTGAATGTATATTCTAAATTTAAGTAGTACCATTGGGTGGTTAATACTACTATTGGATGATCAAAGAGTACCATTGAACATTTAGTGGTACAATATATGTTTGTAGCGGTACTATATATGCATTCAGTGGTACTAAGGCCCTGTTCTTTTCACCTTAAAAAAAATAATATTAAGTAAAAATAATTTCACTTCAGTAAAAATAAGTTCAATTCATTAAAATTAATTTCAGTTCAGTAAAAATAATTTCAGTTTAGTAAAAATAAGTTCAGTTCAGTAAAATTCAGTTTTCTTAAAGAAGAATTATAATAGAATATCAGTAAAAATAATTTCAGTTCAGTAAAAATAATTTAATTTCAGTAAAAATAATTTCAGTTCAGTAAAAATAAGTTCAGTTCAGAAAAAATAATTTTAGTTCAGCAAAATTAAGATGAATCAAATAGGGCCTAACTATAGGTAGAAATAGTATCACTAAATAGACAATGATATTATATAAGTTTTCAGTGGTACATTTAAAAATGGTCCAACTCACCTATCTCTCTTCTCTTTTCGTTCTCTTCCATGAACTTTTTAATATTTTTATATTTGTTATGCATTTGCAAATGCATAACAAACTACATTAGTACTTCCTCCCCCTCCACTTCACTGCCACCCGTCCCCTCAACTGCCACCCCCTCCCCCTGCCAGTGCCGGCGAGACCCCACCCCTTCCTTTCCCCCACCTACGCAGCCAACCCCCCTCCCTTTTCCCGTTCTTGCTGCCCCGACCCCACCCTGAACCGGAAACCACCCCTTTTCCCATCCCCCACCGAAAATCGCCCTCCTCCCTATTCCCTCCACCGAAATTTACCCCCCTCTCCTTCCCTTACCCATTCGGCCATCCCTAATCCTAAATCACCAGCCCCAAACCACCCTAAACCACCGGATCTTTTTCTCTCTCTCTTCATCACAAAAATTGACCCCACCATTGTTGATCTTCATTAAGGTCTCAATTGCAAGGCCGATTCCGTCCTTTATTTCCAGTGAATCACAGTGATTGTTGCCGATTTTGTTCTTCACTATGCAATTTATCGAATTACTCAAAAATTGGATTCAACAAAGCGGAGATTGATCTAGATTTTGGTTATTTGGTCGCCTGCATTGTTGATTGTTGATCATATGGTTTTTTAGTATAATGGGTTTTTGTTGAGATTGCTTTTGATTTTGAATTCGACATTAATGGATGGGAGGGGAAAAATGGTGGTTTTCTTTAATGGAGGTTGGCTGCGTAGGGTGGAGGAAAGGAGGGGGGTGGGTTCATGCTGGCGCCGGCAGAAGCTCTGGGCACTGGCCGCCGGCAAGGGGAAGAGGGGGGGGGATAGCAGTGAGGTGGAGGGGTGGCTGGGTTACTTTGTTTTATTTTTTTTAATTTTAATTTTTTTTTAATAAACTTAACAGAACCTTAATGTATTCCGTTAAGCGGTAGTGAAATTTTAATTATTTGATTTTAGGTGATAGAAAAATAAAATAAAATTTTAAACAGGTAGCAAATGTGACACAGGGTGCTTTCGCCGATAGCAAATGTCAATTTTTCCATTTTATAGGAAGAGAAGGTATTGTGTCAGTCCGGACTGACAAAATGTTACGTCAGTCCGGACTAATAAAATGCGGATTTTTTATATCCTTAATTGGCGCGATGATATCCTCTATTGGTTGGATAGTATCCTCTATTGGTTGGATAATATCCTTTACTAACTGAATGATATCTTTTATTGGCTGGATGATATTTCTAATAGCTAGATGATATCCTCTATTGGGTTTGATGATATCCTCTATTGACTAGATGATATCCTTTACTAACTGAATAATACCCTTTATTGGTTATATGATATCCTTTATTAGTTGGATGATATTTCTATTAGCTAGATGATATCCTTTATTGATCGGATGATATCCTTTATTGGCTAGATGATATCCTTTATTGGCTATATGATATCCAATAAAGGATATCATCTAACCAATAAAGAATATCATCCAATATTCTAGCCAATAAAGGAATAATCTCAACTTTGCCCAATATACTTTAAATAATCCCAACTTTACCTAACTTACTTTAGAAAATCCCAACTTTAAATTATTTTGCAATAATATATCTAAACTTTCATATGCATTTTCTTTCTTCAATAATCCCGTTAATGTCAATAAGTCAACTAATTTAAAATTGAAGACGTACTAGTTAACAGACGGACTACAAAGGTGATGAGCTTTGTTTAAAGTCTTACTAGATGTGAATTGGATTATTTTAGACCATATCTTGAGGGAGTGTTTATTCCTTCATCTTCTATTACACTTTATTCCTGGTTGTAGTCTATGCATTTTACTTCTCTACTCTTAATAGCCAGTATGTATGTTGATAAATGATTAGTAAAGATCCTATCAACAATCGTGTCAAAGATTCGCATGATGTTCTTAACAAAGCAAAATTCCAATGCTTTTAATTTTTTTCAAACTAGTGAGTAGCCCGAACGTGGTCCCATGTTATTACTATTATAAACGTGCAATCGATAAATAATCTTTTTTAAAATTGAAATTATTATGGTCAAACTGAAATTGAGTTATTCTTTTAATATTTTTTTTTAAAAAAAAATTGAACTTTGTGGTTTGCACTTAAGACAATTTTTGTACTTATTAATAACATAATTGAAATTGGCTTAGATGATTAAAATATCATTTTTGTTATATTAACTAATACTAAAACAGATCATGCTTAAATTATTTTTGACACATGTCAAACTATATTTAAAAAGGAAAAACATGCATCATTAATGTTATATACTCCCTCTGCCTCTTTTTTACTTTCCTACTTTCCTTTTTGAGTATTCCAAAATTACATTCTTCATTTCCTTTTTAGTAAGTATTTTTTTTCGTAAATATCCCAAATTATCCCGTTTTTTCTGTTTTGTAATTAATGCTCACTCTTATTTTCTCTTTTTTACTTTCCTATTCTCACTCTTATTTTCTCACTCCTCCTTTAAGACTAATTGTGCCTAAATTTAAATGAATTTGATTGGTTCTTAATTTTTCAATAGGAGCATGTTATTGGTCCTTCTTTTTTTTGGCAAAGGATTGATGACATGACATCATTAAATATTAATCTATATTTGTTTTACTCAAAGGAATCATTTAATGTTTTGTACTTCCCATTGTGTTTTGTTTTATTATTATTTGTTTTATTCTTAAATCCTTAATTCCCGTGTAATTTTACAAACAGGAATGTGAAAAAGGGACAGAGGGAGTAATGTGTACTACTTATAAATATTTTCAATACAACTAATCAACAATAAATTTTTTTCTCAATTTAAATTTAATATTTTTAGCCTTATTTTTTCATTTTTCTTATACACATTGCATTTTTATATTTCATAAAATTACCTCATTTTTTTATATCATATCACAAATTAATTATGGAAAAAAATTGTTACTATTATTTGATGCACGGGCACTAATCTAGTTTTTGTTATAAAAGGTTAAGGGTTCAATTCTCTTTATCCTTATGTTTTTATACAAAATAATATTGGTTTCTTGGATGACATGGCGTCATGGTAAAAATTGTTTGAGGGATGATGTGGCATAATGAGATGTTGAAAAAAGTGACGTTGCGCAATTAAAAAGGGATTATGTAGCACATCGACATTTTTAGAAACACCTTTTAATATATTAGTGTAGATAAAACAATCCTATTGTCTTTTGTCGCTCATGTTGAACTCATCACTTGTTGACTCGGGTGCATGGAACTTAGTGGAAGAAGTGGAAGACATGCCACGTGTCATGACACGAAGTAGGGCCAAGCTCCTTGGAGGTCACCTTTCAGGGCTAACCATCATCACACTTGAAGACAAGAAGCTTATCAATGTATGATGCAACTACTTAATTCATCCATATATCCTTTGTTACAAAGAATTTTTAGGTGATTCAAGTTGGAGGTAAAATTAGAGTTCAAGAGCTTTCCAACGACTGGTCACATGCCAAATTTGAGCGAGAAACGAAGAAGTTATGAACGTTTGAAGTTGAGCTGTCCAGGAGCAGGGGAGTTCGGCCGAACCTACACTGTGGTTCGCCCGAACCTTCCAGGCAGTTTCAGAGCTGATTTTTGCATCTTTGTAGGAGTGGCCGAACTCCAAAAGTTCGACCGAACCTACCCACAAGTTCGACCGAACTTACCCAGAGTTTGGCCGAATCTTTTCCAGTTTTTCTGTCAGTTTGTGCGAACTCTTTAAGTTATTTTAAGACGTTTTTGCATATTAATTTTTGTTGAACTTTGTAATCAAGAGACTTTCTCTATCTACCATAATCTTTGTGATTATCTTGCTTTCTTTGTGATTACATCTCTTTTAATCTTTGTGGTTACACCTTAATCTTAGCTTTACTTGGTGTTGGCTTTGATTAAGACCCCTATTTCATCTATCTTTGTGAATTTGAGATAGGTTATCTTGGTTTGTTGGTTTGAGCTTGTTGTTACTTGATTTCTCCTCCCTTTTACTTGTCTTTCCTTGGTTATTTCATATCATTTGGTATCAAGAGCCTAGGTTATTAGCCTAGAAAGATCCTACCTTTTTTTATTTCTCTTTCCCCTCTCAAAAGATCTCATCTTTTCCCACAAAATTTGAAATTTTTTTTCTCAAAGATACAAACTTTCTATCTTGAAATATGGGTAATAGATACTATTATGAAGATGATGAAGGTTACGATGAAAACTCTAGATTGGATGCTCTAGAAAGGAAGTTTGATAGACTTCTTGAGGTCTTGGAGAATAGAAGAAGTCCTAGAAGGAGGAGGAGCCCTAGTGAAGAAGATGACTCTCACTCTCCTCACCGGAGAAGGGAACACCACCAACGACACCATGAGGACAACCGTGACCGAGACATCAAGTTGGAATTTCCGGACTTTGAAGGTAATCTGGATCCCAATGAATTTCTTGATTGGGTTAGAAGTACGGAAATGTGTTTGAATTTAAGGGTTATAATGATGAAAATCGTTTCAAATTGGCCATCCTTAAACTCAAAAAACATTCTTCTTTGTGGTATGAGAACTTTAAGAATCGAAGGAAGAAAGATGGAAAATCAAAAATCACTTCTTGGAAGAAATTGAAGAAACATATGAACAAGGCTTTTGTGCCTAGGGATTATTTTCAAGAAGCTTATCTTAAATTGAACTTTCTTAAGCAAGGAACTATGTCGGTAAAGAAGTATACTAGGGAGTTTGAAAGACTTTCTATCATGAGTGGAGTTGAGGAAGCACCGGAGCATTAGATTGCTAGGTATATTGGTGGTCTTGAAACAAAGCTTGGGCAAAAGGTTGATGTGCATGCCCATGGAAGTTTTGATTAAGTGGTGCAAGTGGCTTTAAAGTTTGAGAAGTATGACAAGGTGAGTAGTGCTAGTGGGTATCCTAAGCCTACCTTCAAGAATTCTTTTGCTCCAAAGGGTGAGACAAGCAATCCCATTGTCAAGGATGACAAAGGCAAGGCTCCCATGCATTTTCCTAGCAAATATGATCACAACAAGATGGGAAATCGAAAGACTTGCTACAAGTGTAGAGGCTATGGACATTTTGCTAATGAGTGTCTAAATAGTAGAGCTGTGATGATTCGTGAAATGGATGATGATGAGTACGAAGATGACAAGAGAGATTTTGGTGACCCTATATATGATGAGGAGGATGAAATTGTAGTTGACGCTGATGAGGGTCAAATCCTTGTTGTGAGGAGAGCACTTCACTCCATTTCCACCCCTTTAGTGGAAGAGCAAAGGGAAAACATCTTCCAAACTCGATGCACCATCAAGGATCGGGTTTGTAATCTTATCATCGATAGTGGCTCTTGCACTAATGTGGCTTCAACAACATTGGTGAGCAAGCTCTGTTTAGGGTAAAACTACCCCAAGTACGTGGCCCAATCTCGTACTAACACGTGGCCCAATAAGAAGGCGACACGTGGCCCTATGAGAGGGCGACATGTGTCCTCCTGATAGGGTGACACGTGTCAGCTGTCTTTAGTACATAATACAACATCAGAAAGAGAAAAAGGCCTTAATTACATCAGGCCCAAATCCCGAGAAAACCTTAAAAGCCGTAAAACGGCGCCCCTATGACACGTGGCGACCCCTGATTGCGCAGTCAATCACGTCACGAAATTCTAGGGTACAAACCCTAGAGGGGCACATGTTCCCACCCCTATAAATACCCCAATCATTTATGATGGGAGGGGGGATTGTGACATAACATAAAAATAGAGCATTAAAGAGCTCCAACTTCTCTCTACTTTCTCCCTCTAGCTTTTCCGATTTCCGATCTCTAACTTGATCGTCGGAGGCGAAACGGAATATTCGTTGTTTTCCAGGTGTCCAAGTCTCATTGTCAGGAGAACGCGACCAGTATCCGAGGAGTTCACAAAAAACCCCGAAACATTTGGCGCCGCCTGTGGGGATACTCGTCCGTTATGGCAATAGATGGTCAGACACCTAACACTGGTCCTCGTCAAGGCGAGGACGGATATGTAGAGGACTTACATACAACCATACATTCTAGCAATCCTTTGACTGCCTCATTTCAGGAGGCCGAATAACCTCCTGTTACCCTAGCTACCCTAATGGCCGAGCTGACTAAGCTTCGCCAAGAATTGGCCTCCAACCAACAAAAAGGGGGATGAGGTACTTCCAAGAAAACACACAACAAGACCAATGCAACTGATGCTGGTAATACTCCATTTCGTCGTCCGCATGGAAGATCTCCCCGAGTCCCACGGACCAATCTCTCTAGTCTATTGGTGAAAACATAGTCGGCTGGGGGGAGGGGCAGACAGCCAAAAAGAGTTGATACTGAGCCGTTACAGCGTTTCAAGGACGCAAGGGATTACATTCGGCACAACCAAAGGGAGAGGGCCGCATATTCTAACACGGCCTCTACCCCAACCATGCCGGATGAAGTCTCCAACCAATCTTTCTCTCAGTATACCAACACGGCCGTCTCCAGCAGAAGCCAAGCCGCTCACACTGTTACTCCCATTCCAGTTCATCCATCACAATATCAGCCCCCTCAAGTTCTCAATGGGGTGATACAGCCAACTCCCCAGGTCTTTGGGCAGTATGGGCCGTACGACCAGGTGTTCGGCCAGGCTCCCTACCTGGCTGGAACGTCCGCGCAGCCTCAGCCCATCGACTGGCAGATGCATTTGTTGAATTTGAGAGATAAGCCGCCTCCATTTTCGCAAGACATACTAACGTCCCCTCAACCAGCAAAAGTGAAGAGTGTACTAGTGGGTGCCTATGATGGTACGGGCAACCCAGAGGAACATATTACCTCGTACAGGAATTTGATGTACTTGCAAAGTGTAGATGATGCTACATGGTGCAGATGCTTCCCGACCACTCTTAAGGGAGTGGCCTAGGATTGGTTTAACAGCCTTCCGGCCGGATGCATAAATTGCTTTACTACCCTCAGTTTGTTGTTTGTGGGAAATTTCTCATGCAACATCCCACCAAGAAAGACAAGTCTCAACTTGGCAACAATTGTCCAAGGAAAGAATGAAGGATTACGTTCGTACGTCCAAAGATTTAACCAAGAAAAAGCCCAAATTCATAATCTCCTGGACAAAATGGCATATTCAAAATTTCTCCGGGGATTAAGGCATAATGGTTTTAAGTTTGATTTGGTAAGAAAAAAGATTCGGTCGTACGCAGGTGTATTGCGGGAAGCCGAAGCCTATATTGAGGCCGCAGACTTTTGTTCGCTCACCAAATCGGAACAGCCGGCCAAGGGGGCTGACAAGAAGCAATCTTCTCAGCAAGACTCGGCCGGCCGAAAGAAAGAAGGAAACAAAAGAAAAGAAATCTGGGTAGCTGATGACAAGCAACCCAAGTCCAAGATAAGCAAGATGTACGAGCCTCAGTATGAGTTCAACAAGGATGGCTACTCCATTTTGATGGAGATAAAAGACAAGTTTGAGTTTGAGAAGCCTCAGCCTTTGAGAGGCTCGACCCAATACAGAAACAAGAACAAGTATTGTCATTACCACAAGGATGTGGGTCATGACACGAATGATTGTATCAATATGAAGAGGCTGTTGGACAAGTTGGCCGACAAGGGTCTGTTGAAACCCTATGTGACCAAGTCCAAGTTCACCTACAAACGGACAGACAACAAGTCCGAGAAAAAGCAACAAAATGATAAGAAAAATGACAAAGAGGTTGATGGGATTAGCACTGATTCAGGTTTTGTGGTCGTGATATAAGGAAGCTTTGCTTCAGGCGGCCCTACCATGAAAGGAATCAAGCAGGACGCTCGAAATTTGTCAAATGTGATGCAAACGGACGCCGTTAAGGCCGAGCCTTTTCCTGAAATGATCATAAGTAAGGCTGACCGTGGGGAAGTCAGGGCTTTGCACAATGATCCTATGGTCTTTGTCATGAAGATAGCAAATTTGAAGGTGGGACGAATATTGATTGATACGGGCAGTTCGGCTGACATCATCAGCCTGTCCGCCCTAAGGAATTTAAGCTTCCCAGAAGATGCTCTCCAGGACATCACTCACCCCTTAGTAGGATTTGGGGGGAATGTCATTCATCCCGTCGGACGGATAGATCTTCCAATCCGTTTCGGGCAGAAGGGAGAAGGGAGAGACATTGTTGTCCGTTTCCTAGTTGTCAAAGAGTTGACAGGGTACAATGTCATTCTTGGCCGCCCCACTCTAAATGCAGCCAAGGCGGTCATAGTGCCTCACTTAATGTTGTTGAAGTTTGAAAGATCGGACGGTAAGATTGGAACAATTCAAGGAAGTCAGCAAATGGCTAAGGAATGTAATCAGCTGGCTGTGAAGCCAACAGCGCGCGGCCCAAGACTGTCCGAGCCAAAGGAGGAAGGAACCTCACTCCCAGCATACCAGGTCGGCCAGAAGCGTAAGGCGGCCAGGGCAGAAGAAGCCTAACAATTAATGACTGTCGGCCGGCCAGATGAGTTGAGACCCCAGCCGGCCGGCGGCCACTAGGATATAGTGCTTGACTCCAACCACCCAGAACGGACAGTTAGTGTTGGCACTATAGCTTTGGGATTGCTTGGGGATGAGTTAGTTCAGCTGTTAAGAGAATTCAAAGATGTGTTTGCATTTGAAGTTGGTGAAATGCCAGGGATAAGTCCTGACCTGGCCGTGGACAAGTTGGCCGTGAACCCTCTGATAAAGCCTGTCTGCCAGAAGAAGAGGAATCACGGAGAAGAGAGGAATCAGGCGGCCGCAGCAGAGGTGAAAAAGCTGCTGGACACCGGTTTCATTCGGCAATGCTTCTACCCAGATTGGGTGGCCAATGTAGTTCTTGTAAAAAAGCCGAATGGGACTTGAAGAATGTGCGTGGACTACACGGACCTGAACAAGGCGTGTCCTAAGGATAGCTTCCCCTTGCCTAAGATTGACCGTTTGGTTGATTCTACGGCTGGACACGCCCTAATGAGTTTTATGGACGCATACTCCGGATTCCATCAAATTCCCTTGTGGGAAGAAGATCAAGAAAATACAGCGTTTGTGACTGAGCATGGGTTGTATTGTTACAAAGTTATGCCATTCGGCCTTAAGAACGCCCCTGCTACCTTTCAGAGGCTTGTTAATACAGTCTTTAGAGACCAGCTCGGCCGGAACATGGAGGCGTACATTGATGATATGATTGTCAAGTCAAAAGAGCTGGTCGACCATCTCAAGGACTTACGAGAAACGTTTG
The DNA here is from genome assembly GCF_948465745.1 of Chenopodium album. Lineage (NCBI taxonomy): Eukaryota > Viridiplantae > Streptophyta > Magnoliopsida > Caryophyllales > Amaranthaceae > Chenopodium > Chenopodium album. Next base: position 16,506,147 of record NC_137852.1, read on the forward strand.
CTGAACTCAGGCGGCATAAGATGATGCTAAACCCAAAGAAGTGTGTATTTGGTGTTGAGTCCGGCAAGTTTCTCGGATTTTTGATTGATCAACGTGGAATTGAGGCCAACCTTGAAAAAATTCAAGCCGTCCTTGACATGAAGTCCCCAAGAACAATTAAGGAGGTACAAAGACTGACCGGCTGTTTACCAGCCCTTGGAAGATTTTTGTCAAGGTCAGGGGATAAGTGCCGTTACTTTTTTCAAACCATTAAGAAGAAAGCCATGTTCGAGTGGACAGAGGAGGCCGAGGAAGCATTCGTACAGTTGAAAAGTCACTTGCATACATTGCCTCGCCTCGTCAGTCCGCTCAGGAATGAGAAGTTATTTATCTATCTTTCCATCTCTGAGCATTCTCTAAGTGCCGTCCTCCTTGCTGAGAGGGACGGCCACCAGGTCCCAGTCTATTTCATCAGCCATGTACTTCACAATGCTGAGCTTAAGTACCCCCCCAATTGAAAAATTTGGCCTGGCCTTGTACATGGCATCAAAGAAGCTGCGGTCGTACTTTTTGGCACATTTAATTGTGGTCTATACAGACCAACCCTTGAAGAAGCCGTTCTCAACGTTAGAAGCAAGTGGCCGCATGCTTAAGTGGGCTTTAGAACTCAGGGGCTTTGACATTATGTTTGAACCAAGAAAGGCAATCAAGGGGCAAGCTTTTGCGGATTTCTTGGATGAAATGACACGGCCTGACCTTCAGCCGGCCGGGGACCAAGTTTGGAAAGTGTTTGTGGATGGTAGTGCAACAGCGACCGGGTGTGGTGCTGGTATTATATGTGAATCTCCTGAAGGAGACAAGTATGAGTATGCATTGAGATTTCAGTTCCAAGCGTCAAACAATGAAGCTGAGTACGAAGCATTGTTGGCCAGCCTAAGGATGTGTAAAGCGACCGGGGGAACCAAAGTTGAAGTATGCTCGGACTCCCGGCTAATAGTCCACCAAGTCAATGGTGGCTTCGAAGCTAGGGAGCCGTCCATGATGAAGTACATGCAGCTAGTGAAGGATGAGGCTGAGTGCCTAGAAAATTTCTCTCTAAGACAAGTTCCTCGTTTAGAAAATCATCAAGCGGACGCGCTCTCCAAATTGGCTTCCTCGGCATCATGTGATACTCCAAGATCAGTGTTTTGGGAAGTAAAGGAGAAAAGGAGTATTGATGCCGAGCCCGTTCAGATAATAGATAGAAGTTCAACTTGGATGGACGGAATTATTTCCTATCTGAGGGATGGAATACTTCCGGACGACCCAAAAGAGAGTTAGCTAATGAAGAGGAGAGCGGCCTGGTTTGAGATGAAGGATGGGGAGCTATTCAAAAAAGCTTTTGTGAAGCCTTATCTTAAATGCATAACCCCTGAAAGAGGGCATGATGTGTTGGATGACCTTCATCAGGGACATTGTGGCTCACATATTGGAGGATGAGCCTTAGCTGAAAAAGCGACACATTTGGGATATTATTGGCCGAGCTTGAATGCGGACGCCATGCAAATGGTGAAAAAATGTGACAAGTGCCAGAGGTTTTCAACCCTTATTCATCGTCCAGCAAATAGACCGTCAGCCATCAGTAGTCCGCTTCCTTTTGCTAAATGGGGCATGGACATTTTGGGGTCGTATACTCCTGCATCCGGCCAGAGACGATATGTATTAGTGGCAGTAGACTACTTCACTAAATGGGTTGAAGCTGAGGCCGTCCGGGGCATTAAATGGATGGATGTGTCAGCCTTCATTTGGAAAAGCATAATCACTCGGTATGGGGTGCCTCAGTTAATGGTGTTCGACAATGGACCTCAGTTTGAGACGCGCCAACTCAAGGAATGGTTGGGGGACCAAGGCATAACTCATTGTTTTGCCTTAGTCGGCCGACCACAAGCCAATGGTCAAGTTGAGGCCTATAACAAGTTGATTTCAAATGGAATCAAGCGCAAGCTTGAAAAGGCAGGCGACCTATGGGCAGATGAGTTGGTTAATGTGCTATGGTCCATACGGACAACAGCAAAGAGTTCCACAGGGGAGACTCCATTCTTTTTGGTCTATGGAGCTGAGGCTGTACTCCTAGTTGAAATGTACGAGCCCACTTTGCGGGTAATGCTTTATGATGAATCGGCCAATTGGGAGGCCATGAAGACCGTTCTAGATTTTCTTTTAGAAGCTAGGGCAATGTGGCGCTTAGGCATGAAATATATCTCTTAAGGATGACAAGGGCATATAACCGCCGAGTGTCTAAGCGGCCGCTAAAGATGGGGGATCTAGTGTTGAGAAAAATGGAAGTTGTTGGCCGTGCCAATGAAGACGGCAAGTTGACTCCAAATTGGGAGGGGCCGTACCTAATCAGGGAAGAAGCCTGAGACGGCACATATCGCCTTGAAGCAATTGATGGCCGACAGATCCCATGGACATGGAACACTAACAAACTGAAGAAATATCATGTTTAAGTTTTTCTTTTTAATTACTTAGCCAAAAAGCTGTATATACAACTAGGTCTACTAACCGAGCCATGTAATCAAAGCCATACGGCCACAACAATGTAATTTTGACAAATTAATGAAAAAGTCAAGCATTGTTAAACTATTTTGCTATTTTACTTATCTTTATTTGCATATCATGATTTGTGATTAAAGGCCAAGTGAAATGACTTATTAAGTTGCTTCCAACATAGCAACACGACTTATCAGAGTCTTACTGAGTCGCCGAAGTAAAAAGGAAGCAAGATTGCTTCCAATGGAGCAACTCGGCCACAAAAAAAAGAAACTAATTCAATTCAGAGAACAATGCGTCCGCTTCAATTCAAGGCGGACGACTGAGGCAAGGCATTCTGAACTTGTTTAAAAAGCAAGTGTCATTTACAAATAGGGCAAGGCCATACCTAGGCGTTTAGCCCGGCCGAGCCAGGAATCTCTAAGTTGAGATAATACTTGGGATTTCTAGGGTACGTCCGAGCGATAGTTTCAATGGACTACTCGTACAAAGATAGCTAAACGGCCAATTAAATTGATTCGGTGCTTCACCTAGTCCAAGGGCAGTCATTACTATGATTTGATTAACTTGCTAGCCGTCATACCCTCTAAGGCATAAAAACTACCAAGTTAATCAAACCTCTTAGAGAATGGACTAGGCGAACACCGAATAAAGGGGCATACCCCCAGGGTCGTACGAAAGAGCATAATATTGAGACGTACGAAAAATATTGCAAAAAAACAACATTGCAAAAAATTGCTAAGTATGAAACAGAATTAAAGAACCGCTCAAAAGGCGGACAAAATTTTCATTGATAAGGCCACTCAAAAGGCGGCCAGAAAGGTTTACAATACCGCTCTAATAGGCAGCTTCAAATACAAAACAGAAAGGAAAAATTACAACGAAAGCTAAGGAAAGCTGATAAAAGGAAAAGCTTGAAAGCTGAGCAGACGGCTGCTGGGACTTGAGCTCTATTTAGCCGTATCGTCCTTGGCAGGCTCCTCCGCAACCTTGGCGTCCCCGACCGGAGAGGCACAACCGTCCGCCTCCTCCTCCTCATCTCCTTCTTCCTCGTCTTCTCCAGACTCAGGAGAAGTAACTACCAGCTCTAGAGGAGGCTGACCGACCCTCTTTGCCTCTTCTCTGAGGCAGACGTAGTTTAGACGCTTTTTTAAGCGCTCTTCTTAGTAAGCGGCTTCACCGTCGTCTACCATCAGCTCAAAGGCATCAAAGAAAAACTCCTTAAGCCGATCTTCAGCGTTCTGCTCGATGCGGACAACTTCTTCCGCGCTGGGCGGCCTAGGAGCTTTAAGCTGCTCAGCATAGTCCGAAACAGACTTCTTCAAGGCCTCAACCTCTGCCCTCAGCGCGTCCGCTTCGTCCAAAGCAGACTTAAGGTTGGTCTAGGCCAACTTCAACTGACTCTTTAAGGCCTCAGACGCCTCGAAGCCCAGCCTCCACTTCTCCTTCTCAAGGACGGCCTCGTCCCTTTCTACCCTCATGGCCTCCCTGGCCAAGGACTCTTCTTGAAGTGCCTTGCCCAGTTTGACCAGGTCTTCTGTTTGCCGCGCCACCTTGTCGGCCAACGCGGTTATTTGGGTCTCGAAGTGCACCCTTTGGACGGCAGCCGTCCCAGTTACTGCATCCTCGGCCTTTCGGATCTCGAGCCAAGCCTGCTTCAGCCGCTCGTTTTCTTTGTCCTTCCAATCAAGGAAGGCGTTCAAGCGGAGGAAGAGCTGCGGACAAGAGAAGGAAACTTAGTCAAATGACAAGAAAAATTTGCTAAGTGTTGGAAAGAAAGAGTAATGAAATGGAACGAACCTCGGCACTGCAGTTTAGCATGGGGTCGAGGAAGCCCTCATTGATTCCCCGCAGCTTGTCACGCTGCGCTTGGGGAACCGCGCGAACCATGGCCTCGCGCATGGCCTTTCTGTCCGCGCCAGTCAGTGACTGGCCGGGCAACCTAATTTGCAACTTCTTTGAGATATCTGCGGACGACCGTGCAAGAATAGTTAGCTAAAATTTACAAGTAAAAGTAAATCAAAAGGTACAAGAGTAAAGAAGAGGGACTTACCAGTGGAGAAGCTTGGAGGAGATAGGTTGACAGGAGGGGGCGGCGGTGGTGCGTCCCCCTCATCTTCGGGGCGGCCAGCAGCGTCACTGGCCGACTGACTGGCATTTAGCCAGTCAGATCTTTTAACTACCTCGACATGCGGAGTCGAGATGGGGCCGGTCGTTTTTACTGGGGACGACTTACCCCCATCGTCCAACGGGACGGACGTATCACAAACCTGATCAGCTCCAGGATCCGCGGACTTGGAGACTCCGCTTTGTGTCAGCCGGGGCTGTTTTCCTTTGGACTGCGTTGTAGCAGTCTGCGACTTTGCCTTGGCCGCTGATTTCGAAGGAGTCTTGGTGGCGACCGTTTTCCTCCTCTTAGATGCGTTCGCATCCGGAGTTGAAGAAGCCGGCTGCTTCCTTCGTGTCCTTGGGGTGGAAGAGGACTGTTAAATACACAAGTAAAGTTGTTAGAAGATGGGACAAGGCAAAGAACGCCTCTGCGTCCGAATGAATTTGGGAAGGAGCTCCCTTCCAATATGCCTGAACGGACGAAATGCGTCCGCGCAAACTCAGGAAGTAGGCTCCTCCCAATACAGCAAGACGGACAATGAGAAAAGAAAGACTTAAAAGATTAAGACAAGTACTTACCTCCTTGGCGTGCTCGTACATCTTTTGACGAGCTATGTACCTGGCCAAGTCGATCTCAGACATCTCAACTTCACCCTTTTGCTCTGGGTCAAGCATAGCGTATGTCTCCGCTGCAAAAAGAAGAAGAAAAAGTGTTAGAATAATTTTCTAAGGGAAATTCATATGCGTATAAAGAGTTATATCTAGACGTCCACCTTGGGGCAAGTTCTGGTACAGGCCGTACGCAGACATAAAAGTAGAGTCCCTAAGCCAACTGGATAGAGGAACCCAGTGGCGAGGAATGCGTACAGTCTTGTTACCCTGCTTGACCCTGTTCACTCTGAAGTACTCAAGTTGGTACTCTTGGCTTGGATGGACGGGTGGCTTGTCGGGCTTGTGATCCCCGCGTCCGAGTTGGATAGGCTCAGGGTTGCACTTATTCATCCGCAAGTTGAACTCCGTGTCTTTAGTCTTAATGCGGTAGAAACGGTGCTTCCAGTCCCTCCATTTACTGACACGGTCAACCACCACCATGTAGTCTTTGGTTGAACTCAAGATGAGCCAACCGTCCGTGTCCTTCTCCAGCCTTGTAAGTGAGTGCATCTCACATAAGACGGCAAAATCTGGCTTAAAGCTTTTGCAGATGCACGTCACCAAGTGTCCAAAAATGTTTAACCAACTGTTTGGCGTCAGTTGGAAAAGAGCAATATCATATTCATCCAGCAGAGTCCGAACGAAGGGGTGAAGTGGGAAGCAGAGGCCCACATCCAGGGCGGTCCTATATACGCAAAATGCCCTTTTGCTCGGCTTCTCTTCCTCCCAGGAGACCACGGCAATGGACTTCCTAGGGGGTTGTATCTCAAATCCCTCCCCAAGATGGAGGGATGCCTTGAACTTCTTAAATTTGTCGCCCAAGAACTTCAGGGCCGTCTCTCCCACCGTACAGGCGTACGGGTCTCTAAAGTTGTCGATGTTGGCGACGTTCTCTCCGGTCGCCGCCTTGTGTTCGGCCGTCTCACCTGCGGCCTCTTTCTCAACTTCTTCTTCTTCCATTTGGTGAGAAGAGGCACTCCCGAATTCTGAAGACAGCACCCTATCCAGGTCTGCTGCCTCGGCCGAGCTTCGGCCTCTTGAGCTGAGTACGCCCATGGAAGAAGGAACGCCCTCCTCAACTAACGGACGCTTGCCTTTATCTTTGGCAGCGTCCGCCTCATTCCCCGAAGGAGGGGCGTTGTGAATAGGCAGAGCGGACGGTTCTCTGATTGAGATTCCCGCCCTAGGTCTGTCCGCTCTGCCCAGTTGGAGCAGAGGTTGAGAGGAAGAGGGGACGGACAAACCAGCAGCGTCCACCCCAGATCGAGTGGGATGGTCTTGGCAGAGTACCAGCTCGGCCTCATCCATGACCGTGCTGGCGAATTGGGGGAACCTAAGTTCCGAAACTGGTGCGGACGAGGCGCCCTGACCTTGTCGGCGCTCCTCGAACGAAGAAGTAACCTCCACGGCCAAATGATGGGAGCCAGTGGAGGCGGTTGTTGTCTGAGTGGTGGAGTTAGTCTCCACCTCCATTGTACTAGATTTACTCGAGTCATAAGGGACCCTAGGGTGAACCAGACTACCGTCTAGGTTCCTGGCTGCATGACGCTCACGCGTACGCATTGTTCTTGCCATTGCGTGTGGGGACAGAGAAGAATAAGTGGGGGTGAGTATGTACACACTAGACATAGACTCACTCCAAGGAGGAGACAACTCTTCTCCGTCCACTCTAGACTCCTCAGTCCCAGGCGAACGGCCGACCTCATGAGGAGAGTCGGACAAAGCCAAGTATGGATCTAGAATTGAAATGAAACAAAAAATACATGTAAGGATAAAAGAAAGAAGTGTAGATGGCCTACTTTTGTACATTCTGAAAACCTCGAAAGTATTCTTGGTGTTCTTGAAGATTGACCGGAAAACTCAAAAAACGTCCGGAAAACTCAAACTCATGGCGACGCTCTTGAAGATTAAGGGGGAAATCACTTTATCTCACTAGAATGCTCTGACTTCTCTCTAGAATTCACAATTGGGTAAAATGTGAAAATGAGAATTCACTTCCCATATTTATAAAATGAATGTATGGGGGCAAAATGGCAAAATCACCTTTCCCGCCTAAACATTCAAACGGTAATCTTTTGAGAAATTACTCGAAGAAAGAGACTGAATGACGTTAGGGTTCTGTTAACCTATGTGGAAATCCAGACGGACAATTGACGGCACGTCAAAGTGAGTTGAATCACAAATTCAAGAGATTTACACCTTCAACACTTAGTCTCCAGAACTCCAACAATATCTAAAGAGGAAAATGCGTCCGCCCAATTCCCAGACGTTTAGTCCAAAGGGAGATTTCAGATGTACGCAGCATGATGAAAGAACCAGAGAGTACGCCTGAAATCAAGGACGCCCAATCCATTTCAAACGCAGTGGACGCTCTAGGTAGCTAGGAAATAAGCTCCTCCCAGAGTATGAGAACGTCCAGACCAAAATAGGAGGACGTCCAGTCCCACTGCTGCGGCCGCTCTGGGTAGCTAGGAAATAAGCTCCTCCCAGAGTATGAGAGCGTCCAGACCAAAAAGCAAGGACGTTCATTTTATGTGCTATGGACGCTCTGGGTAGTTAGGAGATAAGCTCCTCCCAGAGTATGAGGACGTCCAGTCCAAAGTATGTGGACGTCCAAATGAGTTAGGAGATAAGCTCCTCCCAGAGTATGAGGACGTCCAGTCCAAAGTATGGGACGTCCAAATGAGCTAGGAGATAATCTCCTCACAGAGTATGAGGACGTCCAGTCCAAAGTATGTGGACGTCCAAATGAACCAGGGGTTAAGCCTCTCTCAGAGTATGAGGACGTCCAGTACAAAGTATGGACGTCCAAATGAGCAAGAAGACAAGCTCACTCCAGAGCAGAATATATGGACGTCCAGGTAGCAAAAAGAGCTTTGAGTCCAAAGTATATGGACGTCCAGGGCAGATGGGAGGTAAACCCAACCCAGAGTACATGGACGTCTATACTCAGGGTTAAGCTGACTATGAGGACGTCCAGAGCAGAATATATGGACGTCCAGGTAGCAAAAAGAGCTTTGAGTCCAAAGTATATGGACGTCCAGGGCAGATGGGAGGTAAACCCAACCCAGAGTACATGGACGTCCAGATGGAAGATCAGAGGAGGCGGCCAGTAAGTGTACGAGCCACCCCCTATGAGGGGCAAATGTTTAGGGTAAAACTACCCCAAGTACGTGGCCCAATCTCGTACTAACACGTGGCCCAATAAGAAGGCGACACGTGGCCTTATGAGAGGGCGACACGTGTCCTCCTGATAGGATGACACGTGTCAGCTGTCTTTAGTACATAATACAACATCAGAAAGAGAAAAAGGCCTTAATTACATCAGGCCCAAATCCTGAGAAAACCATGAAAGCCGTAAAACGGCACCCCCTATGACACGTGGCGACCCCTGATTGCGCAGCCAATCACGTCACGAAATTCTAGGGTAAAAACCCTAGAGGAGCACATGTTCCCACCCCTATAAATACCCCAATCATTTATGATGGGAGGGGGGGATTGTGACATAACATAAAAATAGAGCATTAAAGAGCTCCAACTTCTCTCTACTTTCTCTCTCTAGCTTTTCCGATTTCCGATCTCTAACTTGATCGTCGGAGGCGAATATTCCGATAAATGGAATATTCGTTGTTTTGCAGGTGTCCAAGTCTCATTGTCAGGAGAACGCGACCAGTATCTGAGGAGTTCACAAAAAACCCCTGAAACAAGCTTAATCTTGAAACTACCGATCATCCTACTCCCTACAAGCTTCACTGGCTTAACAATCACAATGAGGTGAAGGTAACGAAACAAACTCTTCTTTCTTTCTCAATTGGCAAGTTATATAAGGATGAGGTGCTTTGTGATGTATTGCCTATGGATGCTTGTCATGTATTGTTTGGTAGACCTTGGCAATTTGATAGAGATGTGATGCATGATGGAAGAAAGAACACTTATTCATTCATGATGGATAAGAAAAAGATTTTACTCAACCCGTTGTCCCCCACCATCAAACACAAAGAACCCTTGGGTACGAGGAACACAATCAAAGAGAACCTTCTCATTGGGGAAAATGAGATGGGAAAGGAGATAAATCAAGGAAACATTGTCTTTATTTGTCTTCTTAGGGAAACACAAGATAGTGAGCGAGAGAACCCAATCCACCCCCTTGTTAAGGAAGTATTGGTTAAGTACCATGACGTTTTCCCCGATGATCTCCCACCCGGTTTGCCACCTATTAGGGGAATTGAACATCAAATAGATCTTATTCTCGGATCACAACTCCCTAATAGACCGGCTTATAGGTGTACCCCTGAAGAAGCAAGAGAGCTTCAAAGACAAGTTAGTGAGTTGATTGAAAGAGGATTTGTAAGGGAATCCCTTAGCCCTTGTTCGGTTTCGGCTATTTGGTTCCGAAAAAGGATGGTACATGGAGGATGTGTGTGGATAGTAGGGCCATCAATAACATCACCATCAAGTATCGCTTTCGTATTCCCCAACTTGATGATATGCTGAATGAGTTACATGGTTCCAAGGTGTCTTCGAAGATTGACTTGAGGATAGGGTACCATCAAATTCGTATGCGTGAAGGAGATGAATGGAAGACCGCATTCAAGACAAAGCAAGGCTTGTATGAGTGGCTAGTTATGCCATTTGGGCTTTCTAATGCTCCTAGCACTTTCATGAGGCTCATGAATGAGGTACTTCGCCCTTTTATTGGTAAATTTGTTGTTGTTTATTTTGATGACATACTTGTTTATAGCAAATGGGAACTTGATCATGTTAAACATTTGTGGCAAGTATTTGAAACATTGAGAAGTAGGCGGCTTTTTGCCAAGTTGGAAAAATGTACTTTTATGGTGGATAGTATTGTTTTTCTTGGTTATGTGATTTCAAATGTAGGGATCTCAATGGACCCTAGTAAAGTGGAGGCCATTCAATCTTGGCCTACTCCTACCACTCTCACTCAAGTTAGGAGTTTCCATGGTCGAGCTTCCTTCTATCGAAGGTTTGTGAAGAATTTTAGCACTATTTTGGCCCCGGTGACCAAATGCATGAAGAAGGGTACTTTTGAATGGACACCATCGGCTCAAAAGGCTTTTGAGAATCTCAAGAAGAAGTTGTGTGAGGCTCCAATCTTAGCTCTTCCGAATTTTGATCAACCCTTTGAAGTTGAATGTGATGCTAGTGGGGTTGGAGTTGGAGCGGTTCTTGTGCAAGGAGGGAGGCCGGTTGCCTATTTTAGTGAGAAGCTTGGTGGAGCAAGAATGAGATATAGTACCTATGACAAGGAGTTCTATGCTATTGTGAGGGCTCTTGATCATTGGTTACATTACTTGAGCCCTAGACCATTTGTACTACACTACGATCTTGAATCTCTCAAGTACATCAATGGTTCTTATAAACTCAATGCAAGGCATGCCAAATGGGATGAATTCCTACAATCATTCACTTGCTCTTCTAAGTACAAGGAAGGGAAGAGCAATGTTGTTGTCGATGCTCTTTCTAGGAGGCATTGTAAGATCACTATTCTTGATGCGAAGTTTTTAGGGTTTGAGTTGCTTAAAGAGTTGTATCACGATGATGAGGATTTTGGTGGGTTGATGAAAAAGTGTGAGGAAGGGGTTGATGGCTCTTTCATGGTGCAAGAGGGTTTCCTTTTCAAGGGAAACAAGCTTTGTGTTCCGAAATGCTCTCATCGACGGTTGCTTGTGAAAGAAGCTCATCAAGGAGGGCTAGCCGGACACTTTGGGGTTGCGAAAACATATGACATTCTTCGAGAGAATTTTTATTGGCCCAAGATGTTTGGTGATGTGCAAGATGTGATAGCTCGTTGTGGGGCTTGTCACAATGCTAAGAGTCAATTCCTTGAAGGACTCTACTCTCCTCTTCCGGTCCCTAGTCACCCTTGGGATGATCTTAGCATGGATTTTGTGGTTGCTCTCCCTCGCACTCAAAGGCAAAATGATTCCGTGTTTGTTGTGGTTGATCGTTTTAACAAGATGGCTCACTTCATTCCTTTCCATAAGACCGATGACGCTTCTCATGTGGCTACCTTGTTCTTTAGAGAAGTGGTGAAGCTTCATGGCATTCCAAAAAGTATTGTGTCGGACCATGATCCTGAGTTCTTGAGCTACTTTTTGAAAACTTTGTGGAAGTTAGTGGGAACCAAGCTCTTGTTTAGTACCTCTAGTCACCCTCAAACCGATGGCCAAACCGAGGTGACTAATCGTACCATGTCCACCGTTCTCCAAGCTATCATTAGCAAACACATGAAAGATTGGGATCTTAAGCTACCTCAAGTTGAATTTGCTTACAACCGCTCTCATTGCATAGCTATCGGGAAAATACCATTTAAAGTAGTGTATGGTTTTAATCCCCGCCTACCACTTGACTTGTTGCCTAGTATCCCTCAAGAGGAGTTGAGCTTTGAGGCAAAAGATAGAGTTGAAATGATGAAAAGGCTTCATGAAGATGTCAAGAAGAGAATTGAGAAGACAAATGAGAGTTACAAGGCAAGGGAAAACAAATTTAAAAAGCCAAGGGAATTTTATGTAGGTGATCTTGTGTGGCTCCATCTTAGGAAGGAAAGATTCCCGGCTAAGAGAAAGAACAAGCTCATGCCAAGATCCAAAGGCCCCTTTGAAGTTGTGGAAAGAGTTGGACCTAATGCTTATAAGCTCAAACTACCGGGAGACTTTGGTGTTCATGCAACCTTTAATGTTGGTGATCTTGCTCCTTTTCTTATTGAAGATGATATTGGTGATGATGATCCGGAATTGAGGGCAATTCCTTTAGAAGAAGACGGGTTTGACGCGGGTGCATGGAACTTAGTGGAAGAAGTGGAAGACATGCCACGTGTCATGTGATGAGTGGCATTTATGCCACGGTTTAGTGCTCCTTTTACGGGGTTTTTCCTCCCACTTGTAGCTTGTTTGCCCCTTTTTCCTTCCCTTTTTGTTCTCCTTTTCTTTGTTTGGTTTCTCGTGTTTTCTTTCTTTCGTTCCCATTTTCTTGTCTTTTCTAGCTTTTTCTTTTGTTTTGTAGGACTTTGGCCCTTCCGGATGAACCATTGAAAGCTTGGCTAGACTTGGATGGGGATAATGTTGGTAAAAGATGGAAGATTGGCAAAGCAGGGGAGCCGCGGGTGCGGAGCCAGGAGCCGCGGGCGCGGGGACCTGAGCAGGGCAACACAGCAAACCTTCAGTAGATGCCGCGCCGCGCCTCAGGAGAGGGCTCTCCTCCCTGACCCGCGGGCGCGGCTGTTCGAGCACTATTTTCCTCTGATGCTGTGCCGCGGCCTCTCCTCAGAAGAAGATGCCATCTCCTAAGAGCCGCGGGCGCGGGTGTCTGGGTTTAGCAACTCCGTAACCCACAATGTAGAGGGCGCGACTACAAGCTAGAAGGCTCTCCAAGGCTTACTATTTCCGTCTTTTATGCTTCATATATATAGCCTCCTATTCAAGTTTGTATTATCATCTATCATTACTTAGAAACATTTTTAACCCTAATCTTAGAGAGAGAAAGTGTAGTGTTACTCAAGTTTTCTTCATGTATGCAACTTTGTTCAAGTTTCATTTGAATCAATCAAGCAACCTTGCAAGTTGTAATCTTTCTACCTTTGCCTACTTAGTAATCTCTAATCCTTTCTCTTAGCTTAGTTTATTTGCACTCTAGTTTTTTATTTCTATCTATTTTGTGGATTGATTTCTTTTGGTATTTTCATTGTTTTTGATCATGTTTGCTACCATGTCTATTTTGTTTTCATTTAGTTCTATCATCATGTTTAATCTCCCTTCTCTAGGCTAATTTCTTAGCTAGGGGAAGGGGGTGGAAAATATGTGTTGAATGTTGGATGAATGATGATGGTTGGATTGAATACATGCCTAAAATTGATGAAAGATATGATTTTTAATGTCTTGAGATTATTGTTGCACTTTATTTGATTGCCTTCTAGTTTAAATGCATGAAAATGATTTGAACTAGACTAAGATCACCTCTATTTTGATGATTGCATGAAAATGAGTTGTTAAAATAGAGTATATTGATTTGTGCCTCTTTATTCCCTTGACTTTGCTAGTATCTAATAGGATGCATGAGAATGATTCTATTAGCATAGGGCTTTTTCATTGATTTTCCTAGACCATTACATGAGAATGAATTGTTTAGGTAGGATCTTGTGTTCTTTGGCATGTTTTTCATGATAACTATCATTATTCACCTCTTTCTAATCATGTTTGACACCCTCGTACCCCTAGCGTCGTTCTCTCTTGATTTTTAATCTTCTTTTTATTTGCTTGTTTGTAGTCTTAGAGCTTTTTATCCAAAAACCAACAAAATTATCCTTTCCTTGACTCTTGCTTAGTGAATTTGATATTTAGCTTGCATGCTTCCCTTGGGTTCGACCCTATACTTACCCCTATATTTGTATTAGGGTAGTTTAGGTTATAAGTAGTTAATTTGATTTGGGTTGGTAGTCCCAACGACCTACTAAATCCCGATCATCATGACACAAAGTAGGGCCAAGCTCCTTGGAGGTCACCTTTCGGGGCTAACCATCATCACACTTGAAGACAAGAAGCTTATCAATATATGATGCAACTACTTTATTCAGCCATATCACCTTCGTTACAAGGAATTTTTAGGTGATTCAAGTTGGAGGTGAAAGTAGAGTTCAAGAGCTTTCCAACAACTGGTCACGTGCCAAATTTAAGCAAGAAACGAAGAAGTTATGAACGTTTGAAGTTAAGCTGTCCAGGAGCAGGGGAGTTCGGCCGACCTACACTGTGGTTCGCCTGAACCTTCCAGGCAGTTTCAGAGCTGATTTTTGCATATTTGTAGGAGTGGCCGAACTCCAAAAGTTCGACCGAACCTACCCACATGTTCGATCGAACTTACCCAGAGTTCGGCCGAACCTTTTCCAGTTTTTCTGTCAGTTTGTGCGAACTATTTAAGTTGTTTTAAGACGTTTTTGCATATTAATTTTTGTTGAACTTTGTAATCAAGAGACTTTCTCTATCTACCATAATATTTGTGATTATCTTGCTTTCTTTGTGATTGCATCTCTTGTAATCTTTGTGGTTACACCTTAATCTTAGCTTTACTTGGTGTTGGCTTTGATTAAGACCCCTATTTCATCTATCTTTGTGAATTTGAGATAGGTTATCTTGGTTTGTTGGTTTGAACTTGTTGTTACTTGATTTATCCTTCCTTTTACTTGTCTTTCCTTGGTTAATTCATATCACTTGTTTTGAGTGTTTTTGTCCCGCGAGAGAGTTACAGCTCGAAAACTGGTCCGGCTTAAGTTGTAGATGCAAAAACAATAGAGGCTCCAGGTGGTTGGAGCTCTGCCTCTGACGATCAAGTTAGTACTTGAAAGAGAGTAAACAGTTGCGCAAATTTAGATGGATTTTCTCGGATTCCGAGATCAGGAGTTCTCTGATGAGAGAGAAAGTGGGTGTAATAAATGATTGGATGTTTCCCCAAATTGGGGAAATATCTCTCTATTTATAGGGTCATTGTGGAAAGTGTCCTTCCTAGGTCACTCTGACCTAGGTTTAGTGGGTTGTGATGCAATTGCGGCTTTCTCGGGAATTGGGCCTTGAAGGCTGCAATTTTGCTGATATTTGGGGATGTCGCGTGTCAGCTGGTGAGTGGTCTATGATGACCTGTGCAGCTTTGACACGTGGGCGTCTCTGATTGGTCCACAATGCACGGTATTTTTACCGTACCCTAAACATTTGCCCCCACATGGGTGACGGTGGGCCGCGTGGCGCCTGTGACGCGTGTTCCTTCGTGAGAGGTGAATAGTTAAAACGGCTAGTTATTTTCTGAGGTATGACGGGGATGCCCCTGTTTTACCTCTCTATAAATAAGGTTTCACCCAACCTCCCTTCTCTCACTATTTTCACTTGCAAAATTTTTTTTAGAGAGAGAAAGAGAGAATTTAGAGAGAGACACTCTACTACCGTCTGCATCAGATTTCTCAAGATTTCCGTGTGCGTGCTACACAACGCCCAGTCACCGTTTGAAGATGTTTTCAGATTTCCAAAGCTAAATTAAAGGTAACTACATGTTCCATCTTTCAGCTTGTTTTCTCTTTTCCGTCTGAATACATTCTCGTTTTGTCTGTATACATAGTCTTCGAAAATAAAAAATAGGACTCTCCATCCACACACACACGGCACTGCCTAGGACATTTAGCCGATTTCCTGGTACGACTGAATATAGAACCGGGGGTGCCTTTTTTGGACAGTCGAAACAAACATCTGTTAAGCCTAGAAGGCGGCGCTCTAGGAAAGTGCCTGCAGACGAAGTTGTTCGTGATGAGGACTATGATGGTCCTGATGAGCAAATTGGTTCTCCGGATGGCGCCCCTTCCTCCCTAAGTGAGACCAGCCTAAGGGAGGCAAGCGGTGAGGATGCCGTCTCCTCTCATGAGTCGAAGAAAGAGTCAGGCAGTGAAGAGGCCGCCAAGAGATCAAGGTTCGAGGTGTTCGGCTCAGATCGAGACAATTTTGTGGCTGACTACCAGTAGCCGGCTAGAGTTCCAGTTTTTCTGGATCCCATAGAGAAACACCCCTTTGGACCGGGGTGGCAAATAGAGGTTGCGCCTATATAGGCGAGGATGTCTTGGGGGGACGAAATAGAAAATGCGGACAACTATAATTCGTGTGCAATGAGGCGGTCATTAAAGCCGGTCTCCGCTTTCCTCTCCACAGGGGATTTAGAAAAATTTGAAAGGGGTATGACCTAGGTGTTTGGCACCTCACCCCAAAGTCCTGGGTCAACATTTTGAGCTACCTTGCCGCCTGTGAGTTTTAGAATTTAGAACCTTGTTTTGCCGCCTTTGCTCACATGCATTACACGAGTAAGGCCCCAGGTGGCCTGGAGCGTGGTATACCCTTACAACTCTCCCTCAGTAGTTAATGACATTGGAAAAAGTGTCCAAATGGACTGGCTAGAAAGAGAAGTTTTAATGGATCTCCGCTCCCACACTAAGGCACAATCGGACCTTACGCTGGTACAATAAGGAACCGGCTCTCCTAGGGCATAAAATGTGCTCTTCCTCGTATCTCCTCTAGAGCCTACGAGCAAATAATGGAGCCGGGCTTCTTCGAAACCACAACTGAGCCCTTGGGTGATGGAACTCAATTAATTGTGCCAAAGAACTTCCTTGTATGTCACTTGGGGGTGTTGGGGTTTGGTGAGTCCGACTCACCACGCAAACAACCCCGACCCGAGGAACCACTCGGAATTAATAAAATCATAAAGCATAAATAAATAATCACAAGGAAAGGAAAACGAATCTTACCCTCGAAGCGAGCTTCGCCCAAAAACCGGGGCTCTTACTTGAAAGCCACGAGCACGTCAAGTGCCGTGCCTCCGACGGTATCCACCCACAAAAGGCGAACACAACTTTAAGGTCCGCTACCTTGGAGTTAGCAAGGTCCGACCAAAACCCGAGTGTTATATGAGTTTAAGAGTTTTCCCAAAATTATAAAATGCTCTTTCTAACTCCCACTCAAGCACTTTACTCCAAATCCCAAGGTTGGTATTTATAGAGGAAAGTATGATTGGGAATTTCTATCCCATTAATGTGGGATCATGAAATTCCACAAATTAATTTAAAGCTAAATTAAATTAAAATTGCAAACTAATAATAAATCTACAAGTGGCATTACCAAGTGAGATGGGTTGGTGACCATATGGAGAGTAGGGGACCATACTTGCTCCCCACTTAATACTCTCCTTGTGCCACATGTCCTCACCTACTTGCTCCCATATTCCCATGCTTCCCCTAATTAACGGCCCTATGGCCCGAGCCTAGCCACAAGCCCAGCCCAAGCCCGGCCCGAGCCCAGCCCCGCACCAAGTGCGTGGCTTGCTGCTGCTATGGCACGACTGCTGCTGCTGTGCTAGCGAGCCTAGCCGCGGCAGCTTGCTGCGGCTGCTAGCTGCTGCTAGCCGTGGCTGCTAGCATGGTGCGCTAGCACGCACCTAGCCAGCCATGCTAGGCTCGGCTTGGTGCTTGCTAGCCAC
This sequence comes from Chenopodium album, assembly GCF_948465745.1. Classification (NCBI taxonomy): domain Eukaryota; kingdom Viridiplantae; phylum Streptophyta; class Magnoliopsida; order Caryophyllales; family Amaranthaceae; genus Chenopodium; species Chenopodium album. The sequence continues at coordinate 16,523,439 of NC_137852.1, forward strand.
CTTTGCTAGGACATTTTTGCCCCCTAGCATTGGGATGCTCGGGGCACTCCGATGCTAGGGGTATTTTGGGAATATGGTCGATTTATTATTATATTTGCGCGTCTCGTCTTTTATTATTTTGACTCGACTTCCGACGATCGGTTTCGACGCTCCAAGCTCAAATTACCGACGTCTAAATATTTAACACTCGGGCGCCGAATTAATTCGTCGAGTCGGTTCGTATATTTTGCCTGGGTGTGACCCGAAGGGTTCAGTCAAGATTAAGCTGTAATATTAATTATATTAATATTACTGATCGGAAGCGGCCTCCACCCAGGCATTCCGATCACTTGACCTTACTGAATATATTAGCTTTCTAATAATTCTGAACCCGCTATCAGAATAATACACTTGTTCGAATGATACCATTCTTTTCAGGGGGATGGGAGTCAGATAATTGTGCCAAACCCCAAAGCCCAGACTCAAGGTAAGGATCACATTGAATTTCTTTGGCCGCTTGACCTTATGCCTGTCAGGACTATGGTCGGCCCCTCTAGAGGTTCAGTTAGCAGTCAGCAGAGAATGAATGCCAACTATGCTACAATTCTCTCACCAAGTACTTCCTATGGTGCAGATGTTACCTCCGAGGCGCCTGATATGCAGGCGTTTGCTAAACGCATGGTGAGGACCTCACCCAGTTGGAGAAGAGCTTTGTGCCTCACGCACAGGTGGTGGATTTCGATCGTATTTAGGGCCTGCTAGAGGAGGTAAGATGTTTTCTATTTAAATTTCATTTTCCTTTCTTACCCTTTTTGTCATGTACTTAACTTTCCGTCTGACCCCTTTTAGGTAATGCTGAGGGTGGACGGGTTACGGGGCCCCTTCAGGCGGACCAAGAAGAGGTAATTGATGCCAAAAAGAGGGCCACTCAAGTTCTTAACTCTGCTGAATATGCTAAATATATGTGCAATATAGAGATTAAAGAAGTATAGTTGAAACAAGAGGAGCTGATCCGTAACCTGGCGACTGCTAACGATGCCGCCAACAACCGGGGGAATCACCTTGAGCTATAACTGAAAAATGCACAATCCAATCTCAAGGTATTGGAGGGAGTTGATCAGGAGAACACCAAGCTCAGGGCAAACGTCAGCCGGTTGGGGGTGGAGCTGGCTAATCTAAAGAGCAAGCTTTAGGAGTAGCTTTCTAAGGAGCAGAACCAACTAGTCTCAGAAAATGAGCTGGACACCGACGCCCGTCTGCGGATTACCTAGAGTCTTCTTTACCCAAACGTGCACTTTGAAGTGTTCAAGCTTCGGTATGATTATACCACTGCGATGTATGATGCCCATGCTCTAGGTGTCCAAGCTCTGCCTCCATTCAAGACTTGGGCCACTGAACTACGTTATGATGTTTCAGATGATAAGGGGGAGCAAGTCAACCAGCTCTAGACAAACCAAGCCCAATCAACTAAGACAAATGAAGGAGCCCTCCCAACCGGTCAGGACCAGCCGGAGTAGTAGCCTCAGTAGCCTTGAGTCAGCCATCCGTTCTTTCTGCGGCAGCATGTCATTTATCTTTACTTCCGGCCTATATGCCGTGTATGGTTGTATTTTACTGACTGTGGAGTCGGGTAACAATATTTTTTTTCTTTTTTCTTCAACGGATGTGTTTCAGGTTAACAATATTATTCGGGCTTTGTGCCGATTTTAATTAATGAAGTATTCCGACTGAGTCATTTTTGCATATAATGCGTTTGTGTTTGAATTTTGAATATATATACTTAATATTTTGCCTAACTTATGAAAAGCATGCGGCAGATAGATAGTAATCCGGCTGTCCTTGCCCCTAGGCAACTGTGTGATTGGTTTCAACTTAAATTGATTGATTAGCTTGAAAACGTTTGATACTTTGAAGAGTATGAGATGTTTGTAATCCAATCAATCACAATGGTGATTACCCCAAACCAAGTGCACAACCATCCATTAAAACAGGCATTCCAGCCTCTTACCCAAGCGGTTTATGATCGTCTGGGGAGATTGCATAGCCATTGCATAGTGCTCCTTTGCCCCATTGGGTGAGCTTATGCAATTTTAGGATAAATAATCTAATTTTTCGAGTTACCGGGCGTCTTACTTAGATTATTCTGGTCAGAGGGATATGAGTTGACCAATTAGGTCGCTCAATCTTTGCCGTCTGCATGCGCACGTAGAGCAAACAATAGAGTTCTCTCTGCTACGATAACACCCGAAGGAGCGTCGCCGGACGCCATGTTTCATATTGGAACAGACAATTTTGTAAAATATATAACCATCCGTCCATAGGCCTCATGTCTTAGTCTAGACCGGTTATGTAGCCAGTAAACCTTTTTGTGCTTAGCAGCTTGTTTATCTGGCCATTAGCCGCATGTCACTTGGACACTGAGTTTAGCTACGAAGTTTCAGACATAGCTTATTCAATCAATGTGAATAGACCGTATGTGCATTGTCCAGACAACATAAATAAGCAATAAAACAGTAATATAATTGAAAACAATAGGCAACTTTGTCATTGATAGACTTCTTGTTTACAAAAAACTTTACAACCCTCAGAAGTAGTACTTTTTTAAGTTGTCTACATTCCAAATTTTAGGCAGGCGGTAGGTGCCATCCCTAACTTCATCATAGATTCAGTAGGGGCCTTCCCAATTAGGAGTTAGCTTTCCAAACTCGTTGGCCCTACCGGTTGCCTCTATTTTCCATAGCACAAAGTCCCCAACTTTCAAAGGACATTTGTGTACTCTCTTGTCGTAGGCTCTTGTCATTCTCAGACGGTGAATCTCATGACGTAAGGCAGCATTGCCCCTTCGTTCCGGGAGTGAGTCCAATGCTAGCCGCATGACCTCCCAATTTGCCTCTTCATCGTCAAGCATGACTCAATGAGTCGGCTCATAATGCTCGATGGGCTAGACGGCCTTAGCACCGTACACCATGAGAAATGGGGTTTCACTGGTTGCCCCTTTTGCAGTTTTCCGGATGGCCCATAGGACATGAATTAATTTTTCTGCCCATAAACCACTAGCTATTTCAATTTTCTTTTTGATGCCGTATGAGATGAGTTTGTTGAAGGCCAATTTTCTTTTTGATGCCGTCTGAGATGAGTTTGTTGAAGGCTTCAACCTGGTAGTTTGCTTGGGGACGGCCGACTGATGCAAAATAGTGTGAGATTCCTTGATCTTCCATCCAAGTTTTGAGCTGAGGTGTCTCAAACTGAGGGCCATTATTAAACACCATAGGCATAGGTACCCAAAACCGGGTGATGATGTTCTTCCTGATCAAAGAGATGACATCCTTTATCTTGATGTTCTTGACCGCCTCTGCCTCCACCTACTTGGTGAAGTAATCCACAGCCACTAAAATATAGCGTTTTCCGCCTGGTGCAGGTGTGAAAGAACCTAAGATGACCATGCCTCATTTAGCAAACAGGACTGGGTTGTGGATTGTCGTTAGATCAGTAGCCGGACGATGAATCAATTTTCTAAACTTCTGGCACTTGTCACATTTTTTCACCATCTTCTTAGCCTTTGACTTAAGAGTGGATCCAAAAATAACCCTGCCGCCAGGCTCTAACGGCTAAGGACTTACCGCCTATATGAGAGGCGCAATATCCCGCGTGCAATTCCTCGAGAACTTCCATCCCCTTTTTCGGGGTAACGCACTTTAGAAGGGCTTTCAAGAAACCTTCTTTGAAGAGCTCTCCGTTTCTCATCTCGAAGTTTGCAGCTCGCTTGTTCATGACGGCTGCCTCCTATGGTGAATCAGGAAGTGAGTCGTCTGTCAGGTAATCCCGAATGCCATCCATCCAGGTTGAGCTTCGGTCCAGGATTCCAATGGATTCTTTATATATACTTTTCTATTCCAGAACTTCCCAAAAGACTGACCGAGGCATATCACAGTAGGAAAAAGATGCCAGCTTGGACAAGGCATCCGCCTGATGTGGTCTGACCTAAGCACTTGACTTAGACGGAACTCTTCAAGTGCCCCAGCCTCTTCCTTGACTGCCTGAGGATACTTAATAATAGTTGGATGGGTTTCTTTAAACAGACCCTGATACTGGCTAACAACCAATTGCGAATTTGGATATGCATCAATCTTTGTTGCCCCTACCACCTTACACATGCGGATACTGGCCAGCAGAGCTTCATATTCCGCCTCGTTGTTTGAGGCCTGGAACTTGAACCATAGTACATACTCTAATTTGTCCCTCTAAGGAGATTCATAGATAACCCCTGCACCACCGCCGTTATTTGTAGAGCTCCCGTCTACATACAATTTCCAAACCCGATCAAGATTATCAAAAGACACCGGTCGAGTCATTTCAACAATGAAGTTGGCAAACGCCTGATCTTTCACTTCCTTTCTTGGTTCATAAGTGATTTCAAGACTTTGCATTTCGATAGCCCATTTCAACATTCTACTAGATGATTCAAGGTAGACATTGGCCGCTTGACGGGTTGATTGGTGTAGATCACCACCGAATGTGCAAAGAAATATGGTTTCAACTTCTTGAATGCCATATAAAGAGCAAGGCCAAACGTTTCAACCATGGAGTACCGGAGTTCAGCATTTTTGAGTACATGGTTAATGAAATATACCGGGAGCTATATGTCGTTTTTCTCAGCAAGGAGAACAACATTGAGGGCATGGTCTGAGACGGCTAAGTACATGTATAACGTCTTCTTGGGCAGAGGGCTAGCAAGCCTTAGCAAAGAGTGCAAGTGTTCTTTCAATTTTTAAAAGGTCGCCTCAGCATCATCCCCCATTCAAATCTTGTCTTCTTCCTGATTGCTTGGAAGAAGTAAATGCATTTGTCACCTAGCCGGTTGAGGAATCTTCCTAATGCCACCAGGCAACTGGTTAATCTATGAACTTCCTTGACAGTGTGGGGTGACTTTATGTCAGTTAGTGCCTATATCTTCTCGGTGTTAGCTTTTATCCCCCTTTGATCAATCAAGAATCCAAAAAACTTCCCAGACTCAACACCAAAGACGCTTTTCTTAGAATTCAACATGACCTTATGCAGCTTAAGTGTGGTGAAGGTTTCTCGGAAATCAGCAAGATGATCCGTCTGCTACTTGGATTTGACTATCATGTCATCAATGTACGCCTCTACATTCCTCCCAATTTGATTAATGAAGACTGTATTAATCATCCGTTGGAAAGTAACAAGCGCATTCTTCAAGCCAAACGGCATCATAGTATAGCAGAACAAACCCTGATCAGTGACGAAGACCGTTTTCTCTTGATCTTTTTTCCACAGAGGTATTTGATGGAAGCCGGAATAGGCATCCCTGAAACTCATCAAGGAATGATCGGCTGTAGAGTCGACAAGACTGTCGATCTTTGGAAGTAGGAAACTGTTCTTTGGACATGCCTTGTTGAGGTTGGTGTAGTCAACACACATGCGCCAAGTTCCATTTGGCTTCTTTACAAGCACAATAATCGCCACCAAGTCGGGGAAATTACATATCCGAATGAACCCAGCGTCTAACAGCTTTTTAGCTTCGACAGCTGTCGCGTGACTTCATTCCTCGCCGTGATTTCTTTTCTTTTGCCGGATGGGCTTCTTTTTTGGATCCACGGCAAGTTTGTGCACAGTAAGATCCGGGCTGACGCCTAGCATCTCTTCCACTTCAAAGGCAAAGATGTCCTTGAACTCTTTCAGCAGAAGGTGGAAATCTGCACCCAACTTCGCATAAGCAGTCGTCCCCACCTTAACAATACACTCTGGACGGCTATCATCCAGACCGAGATCAATGTGCTCACCAGCCAGCTGGAGACGGAGCTCAACTGACCACTCTCCGGTCAGTGATTGTTATTTCTTCTCTTTATTCACCTGAACTAGCTGAGCAGCTTTTCTTTTCTTTCCGGCTGCATATAGGGCTGGGTTGGGATCCTTAACTTAATCAAGGACTATTGGCTCCCGCCCTTGGTGGTCTGGGCCCACATTGGTCTTGACGGCTGAGAGATAACACTCTCGAGCCGTCTTATGGTTCCTATTTAGGAGCCAATAGAACCATCATCCCTCTCATATTTCAACAGCATAAGGGAAGGGGTAATATCAGCCTTGGACTCGTTCAGAGTTAGACGACCCAAAATGACATTATAGGCGATCAACTTATCAACCACCAAGAACATGACGACCAGGTGTTGCCCCTCCCCTTTTTCTCCAAGTCGGATGGGTAAGTCAATCCTACCGACTGGGTACACCATTCCACCCCCAAAGCCAAACAGGGGGTGGGTAATTGGGTGCATGTCCGACGAGCTGCCGTTGTCTATAAGGATCCGCTCAACCAGCTTATTGGCGACCTCACATTTAATGACATCCAGATCGTTTTGCGGACGGCGGACGCTGCCCCTGTCCTTCTCAGTGATAAGGACATCAGGGAAGGAAGAGCTGGTAGACGCCTGCTCTTCATAAGCAGCCTTTTCCATCATTTGAAGATGGTTCTTGGTTCCCGGGATGGTAGGGCCACCACATGAGAACCCGCCTGCTATGGTGTAGACCGGTTTTTTGTTAGAGTCCGAGGTACTAGTAGGCTGAGGATTCTTGGACGACTGCCCTGTATTCATCTTATTAGTCCCTTCGGACTTAGAAATGTAGGACTTCAACATCCCCTTGTCAATCAGACGGTCCAACGCCCTCTACAAAATGAAGCAGTCGTTGGTGTCATGGCCAACTTCCTCATGGTATTGGTAGAATTTGTTCTTGTTTCGTGACTGGACGGAACTCTTCATTGGATTCGGGTTCTCAAGAGACAACCGGTCCTTTATCTCCATGAGGATGGAGTTGCAGTCTTTGTTAAACTCGTACTTGGGGACGTACGGTTTAAACTCTTTCTTTTTCCTCTGGGACGGCTGGTCAGAATCACTAGCCGTCCAGACTTCTTTTCTGTTTTTGCTCTCTTCTTTTTTCTTACCGGCTGAGCAGACCGGCTGTCTTTTTGTTTGTCAGACTTCTTAGCGTCTAATTGATTGCTAGGCGAGCAGAGGTCGGTTGCTTGAATATATCTTTCCGCCTCCCTTAGCGTCGCCTGCAAGGTGAATGCCCCTTTCCTGACGAGATCAAACTTAAAAGTTGACCCGTCCTTCTTACCCTTGAAGAAGTCTGTAAAAGCTACCTCGTCAAACAGTCCTTGAATCTGAATTCATATCAGATTGAACCGCATGACATAGGAGCGAAGCTTAACTCTCTCTTCCTGCTTAATGTTGCTCAAGTAAAGACTTGTTTTTTTGCAGGGATGTTCATTGAGAAGTTGGTAGCAAACAAGAAGGCAAGCTTCTTGAAGCTCTCAATAGAGCCGGCTGGCAAGTTGCCAAACCATTGTTGTACGATGCCCTTCAATGTAGCCGGGAAACAGCGACACGACGTAGCATCATCCAACCTTTGTAGATACATGAGGTTGGTGTATGCCATGAGGTGGTCTTTAGGGTTGGTGGTACCTTCATAGGTACCAACCAACACATTCTTAACCTTGGTCGGCTGTGCCGCCTCGCTTATATTCCTGGTGAACGTAGAAGGTTGTTCACCAAATCTGAGTAGACGGAGCTGCCAGTCTAGTGGCTGGACATTGTTGTATGCCAGCTGACCTCGATAGTAGGCCGACTGCATGTATTGAAGGTTGTATTGACCATATTGCACTTGAGGCGCATACGGGACTGACCCGATCATTTGAGGGCAGTGTGAACGGACTTACCACCTTTATGACTCATGTAAGGACATAGAATTTTTTATAGAGGTTTCCTTGAAGCTATCTAGAAAGCTGGAGGTAGAGGCTGACTCAGACATCTGCTGGTTTCTCCTTCGCTCGATGATGTGCCGAGCGTCGGAGGCTGATTTCTTGCTCCCACCTAGCTAATCCTACGGGGGGTTTTTTACTGGACCCTTCTAAGGAAAGAGGATTTTTGTCCAGTCAAGTTTTACGGTTGCCTTCTCCTTGGGATGTGGAATCGGTTGCTTGTCCTTGACCGGCTTTCTCCTCCCAACAGAAGAGGTATTTTTTGCCGACTTACCCTGGCTAGGGCCAGCTTTGTTCTTATTGATCAGATCCTTGATTTCACCCTTGAAACTAGTCATGAATTTCATTAGTTTATCTAGGGTGACTTGGGCTGATCCCTGGCCGTCAGGGTTTCTTCTTCTGGCCGCCCAGAGGGCCTACTTATACCCGCCTGTCTTGTATGGCGTTCCAGTTGTTCCCTAGAACGGATGTATCTGGAAATGAATGAGCCATCCTCGGCCACATACATTTCCACATTGTCATAATCCTCATGGTCTTTAAAGACCTACGGCTGAGATTCCGGCTAAGGAATATTTGTTTCAACCTGCTGAATAACCGGTTGAGAATTGTTTGGATCAGGAGGTGGTACAGACTCTTGAACCATCTTTGAGGTGCTTTCCCCACAGACGGCGCCAAATGTTTTGGGTGTTTTTGTCCCTCGGGAGAGTTACGGCTCGAAGACTGGTTCGGCTTGAGTTGAACCTGCAAACACAACGGAGGCTCCGGGTGGTTGGAGCTCCGCCTCTAACGATCAAGTTAGTACTTGAAAGAGAGTGAACAGTTGCGGAAATTTAGATGGGATCTTCTCAGATTCCGAGATCAGGAGTTCTCTGATGAGAGAGAAAGTGGGTGTAATAAATGATTGAATGTGTCCCCAAATTGAGGAAATATCTCCTTATTTATAGGGTTTGGTGGGCTGCGGCGCAATTGCGGTTTTCTTGGGAATTAGGCCTTGAAGACCATAATTCTGCTGATATCTGGGGTTACCAAGTGTCAGCTGGTGAGTGGTCCATGATAACCTGTGCAGCTTTGACACGTGGGACCCTCTGATTGGTCCACATGTGTAGGGTATTTTTACCCTAAACATCACTCATGACATTTTTGCCGCATAAAACGAACAGCACGCCTACACAGGGTGGTGTGGTGCTGGTTGAGGTGGGTGGTATGTGGCTATTTCTTGGTGGTGGAATGTTAAAACATAGTGAAGGGATATGATACAGATAATTAAATAAAATTAGGATTGGGACAAAATAATTATATTTTTTTGTAAGAGTAAAAATATAATTGCACACAAAAAGGAAAAGTATTATATAAGCAGTGTGTTGCATTTCATATGATTTGGGGAAGTGTTGCATTTTTTAATATGAATTAATTTATTAATAAAATAAATATGTGACATCTACAAATGATTATAAATTTCGCAAATACATATAATAGAATCAAATAAAAGTTTCATTCATCAAATTTACGTTCGTTGAATAGTTCTTGCATTCTTCGTATGCAATAAATCGCTGTAACATACAACTTTTTTAGAAAGACGACGGTCTAACGACTTATTGTAGTCGTGAGGATGATTTTCACCTGAGTTACTTGAACGCATTTGAAAAATTAACAATTGATGCTACCTGCATAAATTTTTACCAACAAATCAATCATAGGGCAAAGATGATTATTACTTTTTTTTATATATACCCTTACACACAGTGATTCCCTGAGGGGAAGCGGTTTAACTAAACTAATTATAACCAACAACTCAACCATAGGAAGATAAACGAATATCTACACTACATGTGTAAATTTAAAAAATCTAAATTGAAAAACTAAAGAAAACTGGAGAAAAGAACGAATTGAAAATTGTCTAATTTTCAAAAAAAAAAAAAAATAGACCATTTCTAGCCTAAATGACCAAACTTATTCAAGCCTTACAAGAGAGGAGAAGGGAAGGAGAAAGTGAGTTTTTTGTATTGTGGGTAAGTGTTGTATTTAAAACCAAATAAATGAAGTATTCAATGAAGGAAGAATTGGTAATAACTAATAATCTCAACTTTAGGCTATCCGCTTTAAATGATCTTAACTATAAGCTATTTTAAATCATTTAAACATTAACGGGTATCCGATTGGAACAGGCCCAAGTGACTAGAAACCGACAAATATTGGCAACATTTCCACTTGGTGACCTAGAAAGTTTGTTAATGCGGTTGTTGTGAGTAGGATATAGTGAAAATTTTGACAATTTTAGTTTATTATTGCTCACGTTTTTTTACAATGTATAGTGAAAGTTGGTTAGTTTATTATTAGTCACATATCAATACTATATACTAAATTAATCACCAGGAATATTCTATAATTACACATGTCACGTTTACATTAAAAAATTTCCCTCCAAAATTATTTTTTTAATTATTTTCCTTAGAATATAAAAAGATAATTGATGAAAAAAATAAAATAAACAACCTTTTTAAAAAAATTAATATATAGCCTAAATAATAGAACAATAACAACAAATTTAAATAATTAAAATATTAAAAATATACACAATCTATAAACAAATACAAACTTATAATAATATATAAATATAATGTTTTTCCTGTGAATATCCGAGCGTTGCTCGGGCAAAAAACTAGTATATATATAGTTTTTTGGTAGGTAAAATGAAGAGTTTTATCGGGCCAAAACCCTCATTAGTCAACCCGGCCTGAATTAGCGGCTAGACAATTTGGGAGAGTAGGGGAAGGTAACGAACCCCCCCCCCCCCCCCACCCATGTAGAAACTAGGCATTGTACAAAAAATATTACGTAATTTGTTGTGTTACAGAAAAGTGTAAAGGGTAGCAAATTCAGAAGGTAAAGAGGTGTACCATGTACTACAAGATGCAAAGTAGAAGGCCACCTTTTTTAAAATTAAAAAAAAAAAAGAACAAGTAGAAGGGCACCTGATGCCACTACCAAGTTGCGGCCATTCGACTGCGCAAATTCTAAATGAAAAGTTGGACCTCTAAAATTAGAAATTGACACTACTAGTAAAATTTTCTTATATTAACAGAGCAATATGTATCAAAATAATAACAAGAACTTGTTTGGCATCGTTTTTTTCTTTCATTATCTTATGACAATAACAAAAAAAGAATATTAAAAAAAAAAAATAAAACCAAAAATAGGAAACAAATAAAAGTTGTTTTCACTTTTCAGTTGCCAGTTTTCAAAATTATAATAAGTTTGACTAATTTTTTTATTTATTATATGACATATCTCATATGATGCTGAAAAAAAAAACCAGAAAAACGAAAACCCCATTGATATCAAACGAACAAAGTCTTACCACGTTACTTAATTTTTATGATAGTATATTCATTTTTTTTAATTTAATAAAAATTTTATTTCTTATGAAAATATCTAAGATTACATAGAATTATAGAAACTAGAATTGATTGAAATGATTTTTAAAATATTGTACGTCTAACTTTTATGGTTGAATTTAGGGGCGTTTAGTTCGCAAACTGAGGGTTGGAGTCAAGAATGAAACCATAGTGGTATGGATTTGGAACTTGATTTTTAATACCATACGTTTGATATGATTATAAAAGAACTTTGGAACTAGATTTCTAAACCCCAAACTTTGGGAGTTTTAGGTATGAAAGTTTGAAACTTTTAAAATAATCATAAAACAAATATAAGGTATGACAAAGACGGATCCAGGGGGTGGCGAGCCAGGCCACAACCCCCTATGATCCAAAAAACATATAAGAAGTTTAAGCTGCATACTAAAAAAAGGGAATGTAACTTGGTTGACTTGGTTATTGTTCACATGTCATCATTGATTACTGTTATGAGTTTGAAACCAGTTGGCCAGCTAGCCCTTTTTTTTCTTTACTAATTCTTTTAATCTTTCTTGTACTTTGGCATAAAAATCAAACATTAAATGCATTTAAGTCAATCTATACTTTAGGTTTACAAATATTGGCCCGGTCTACATAAAATTCCTAGATCCGTCTTTGAGGTATGAGTTTAAATTAATCTAAACCCATACCTGATACCTAAATCATGTAAACAAAACATGCCCTTCATGGTTCACTTAGAAATGATTAAACGGAGTTAGAGTAGCCGTCCACATTAATTTTGACCAAAAATACAGGAAAATGTTTGAGCAAAACAAAACTTATTGTAGTTTCTAATCAAAATTATTGAATAAAACACTATAAGCTTAACAGTCCAATTCAATGTGCTTTGTCCTCTCATGTTGAACTGGATTCTTCATTAAATATAGCCCGACTCATATTACTTAATTAATTGCTTGTATGCGAAGTGGTCCTCTCATCAACTAATTGTGTTGGTAGCCATATATAAAATTTTTATTTTGTGTGCTGATCATTAAAATAAAAGAATGATTTTTGCTAAACGATCTTTCTACCTATAACCTACAAAAAAAATAAAAAAAAATAAAAAAAAATAAATAAATAAAAATGAATAAAAATGATTTTGTTGAATTGAAAATTGGGTATTTCTTCTTTTGAACATGGGTGTAAGTTTGTAACTAAATAACAGAGAACAAATTATGTTCTAAAACGTTATTCTTGTATACTATTTTTGGTATCTAACATAGGCAGCTAGACTCCCGCAATACCACTTGCACAAAAACACTACAAATTAAGCTAGCTTACTCCTATATATATACATCATCTTACCAAACTCCCAAATTACTTAAATACTTATAAACAGCCTAAACCAAAAATAACACCAAACCTGTCATTATTCCTTTTCATCATTTTCTCTCTTCTAAATGGCATCAACTCTTCCTTCAAAAACTTTTTTTACTCCACAAAATCAAGTGACTCAATCAAATGTTAATTACCCTATGCATTATGGTCTCACAATGTGGCTAGGCCAAGACCAAGGTGATTGTTTCTTTCCAATTTCGAACAATTTTGAATGCTTTGATGGCTTGATTCTCTCAGAAAATACCAATAATAATGTTAGTATTGATTCTTCATGTAATTCAAGCTCCACCTTAATGGAAGTACCATTCTTCGGCTCATCGGCTTTTAACTACTACAACAACCATGGCAATGGACATACTAATAATTCATCAGGGAGTACATATGATGAATTACAAAGTAATGGTTATGGAGCGCTACATAGCTATGTCCCTAGTGCTAACAATTATGTTGCCACTCCGCCTGAGTGTTGGGTATGTATGTTTATGCCTTTTTTTTTTTTTTTTTTTTTTTTTTTTTTTTTTTTTGTTTTTTTAAATGCAAATTTATCATATGATCCAGGGAAAAAAATGTAGCCAAATAATTTAGGTATTTACGCAAACGGCCAAAACTATAAAGCTATTTAAACTATTAACATGACAACTATGATGTTAGTTATTGCATGAAACTATACTTCTACATACTTGAGGTTGATAAGAGTACTTATTTGAGGAGTATAAATATATAAAAATATTTTAATTTATTAGGTGTATAGGATAATATGATCTGTCAAAATAATAAAAAATTAACCAAGTTATCTAGTTGGCGTTCACTGTTTTTTTTGTTTTTCTTTTTCCTTATGTATATTTTATCATGAGCATGACTTGCACAAAGTATATTGAATATGATTTCCTTAACTTATTTATAAGTTCTTAAGTTGCTTTTTATTCGATGACTTTTATTAGAGTGTGTGTTGTCTTTTCATAGGATGAGGAATTGGGACTCTGAGAGCTTAAAGACATTGTATTAAGTACTTGCATATAAACATCATGACTTATCTTATGTGATGAGATCATCACATGCTAATTTTTGTAAGACTATAAAAAGCTACACCCTAAACTTTTTTGCAAGATATTCCTGTACTAAATAGAGATCGCACAATTATGCTATAAGTTAATGTGTTTAGTCCCATAATTAATTTTATCACAATTCACGCACAAATGGCTCACGAAATATAACTTTTGTTAGTTAGTTAATTTGTTTCCCCCCCCCCCCCCCCCTCTCGTCTATGACTTAATATTATTGGTGATATAGTAAGTATGGCTAATGATCAAGAACATTTACTCAAATCGATAAAATTTATTTTTAACTCGAGTTGATTCAAAAATGAGTCAAGTAAAACGATCAAATCTAAACTTAACTCGATTTATTCATGCTTTAGCAATTATAATTACTAGTATTATTTTTTTCTACTACTAATTTTTATTCTACTATTTTTCTTTTTGTTGATGGTATTTTCAATTAAACTTGATTTAATTGAAAAAAAAAAATCTCAAAATAAGAGTAATCAAGCTTCTTGAGATTCTGATGGAGTATTCAAGTTGAGTGTGACCTACTTGCTCAATTAATAAGATCATTTTAGATAAATAATTAAGGATTAAATGATGAATTTATTAATTTTTTTTGAAAGAACATACTAGTGTGATTTATAGACAATACAAAAAAATATTGTACGTTACAAATCATGACAATAGTCACAACTTAGATGCATCGTAAAATTTTAAATTATGGATATAGGGGCAAAATAATTAAAACAAAAATTATTTCCAAGAACTTTATATTAGTAGTAACACTATGATGAAGACATTTTATCGTATGAAATTGAGACTTCTAGAAATTTGTATTTTTGTAACGCAATATGCCCAATAATTATTGATCTAATAAGCTATTGGACAGGAATTTCAAGGCCACACGACTTCACAAGTTACAGGATCAGAGAACAGTAATAATAAAGTGGGAAAATATTCGGTGGAAGAAAAAAAAGAAAGGATTCTTCGCTATCTTAAGAAAAGAAATCAAAGAAACTTCCGTAAAACTATCAAGGTACACTAGTATATAATCTATCTTTAATTTTTCTGTCTGAATAAGTCACTCTCTTACTGATCATATGCGATCGACTTAGCTTTAATATTAAGTACGTACTACGTAAGTCACTATTATGTCTCAATCTTATGCTTATTTTCTTGTCATTTCATCAACAGTATGCTTGTCGTAAGACATTAGCCGATAGGAGGGTTCGAATTCGAGGTCGATTTGCCAAGAATCAAGAAGAAGAATCATCTACTAGTTATGATAATTTTCGTAACATAGTCCAAGATAAGGCTAGTAACAAGGTATGTTTTTGTTATAGATCAAATTAATACGTACGTACTCCGTAGTACTATGTATATCTTTTATATACTGCCCATGAATCACATCTTCAAAAAAAAGTATTGGCATAAGATAAAGAAGGAATCTTTAATTCTAATTTTGAAGTTGGTGTTCAATCTCTACTACAAGTCAGGGTGCTATGAATGTAGGATTCTCTTACCCTTACCACCGCCCTTAACGTATCTAATTCACTAGCTGGAGCGGGTTGACAGTCGAGGCCTAGGTTAAGTAGGGCTTTTCTTCTTAACAAAAAAAAATTATACTACCTCCGTTTTTTTTAGTTTACACGTTTTGACTTTAAAACTATTCATACATTTTCTTTGACCGTGTTTTATACTTTGTACATAATGAAAAATATAGTCATATGAAATCTTGTTAGATTCGTCACGATATATATTTTCAAAAAATTAATTTTTTGTAATTTTGTTTATCGGTAATTATCAATATAAATGATTAAAGTTGTGCATTGACAAACGTGACTAAAGAAATGTGTCAACTAAAAAGAACAGACAAAGTATTAGTTAAGTATGACGGATTTTAGTTTTTTAATTTATTTTTTTAACAAAAAATGGTTTTTACCATGCAGATCGATCAGTGCGGCGAGTTCAACGAAGAATGGGTGCAAGAAGCAATGTCTAGCCTACTATACGTGCCTTCTATCTCTACTTGGCATCCCAATGGAACTACACCGTTTTTTAGTGACTACAAGTAGGATTTAGAGGAAGACAAAGCATTTACATATAAATTGTTCTTCTTTTAAATCCGTGAATTGAATATAATATTGTACGAACAATCTTATTCATTTATAGTAATGAAATTTTGAAATTGTGTTCATATTGAATTCAATCAATCAATTAAAGCCTTAATCACATAAGCAAAGTTGACTGCATGAACAAAAAGTGATAATTATTCCGTATAGTCATCTATAAAAATCTTCATCCTTCATCCATTGCGGTCAAATATCTCATGCATTCTTATGCAATACCATATGCTTCAATTCATATCTTTCATACATTCTTTCAACTAAGTCACGTTTGGTCACCCTGTCCTCTACATCGATCGTTTCACCTCTCCATGATCACACTCTTCCACTTTTCATACCGTTGCACCCGCGTCTTACGCGAACCAACACAAACGATTTTTCCTTAGTGTGCCTGCAATGTATTTTTTTTTTCCGCATCCTTATGATCAACAATTAGAATATTATACTTGATGTGGAGACTTAGGTAAAAGTTACAATAATATTCCATCCGTCCCATATCATTTTTCCTATTTATCAAGTTTCACAGGAACTAAAAAATATGAGAAGGAAGTACATAAAATGATGAGATACATGGAAAAAAAAAAAGAAAAGAAAAGTACAAATATGCGAGTGAGGCACAAATAACATTTACATGAAAGGGGCACATATATGTAGAGAAATTATAAGGGTATTCTAGATGAGTGAAAAAAAAATGAAGGCAATTTAGCCTTTTCATAGTATCTAACAACGGGGAAAAATGTTGGGTTTGGACACTACGCGGATCGAATGGAAACCCTCCCAAAATTCTCACATATATTCAAGCAACTAAACATGCATACTAGTTAACAACAAACACTTATTTAATAACAAAGAGAAAGAAAAAGACGATCATACCCTTATTGATGCGTGTTTTCCACTCGGCACGAACACGGACTCACGAACAACGGAGAAAGAGCTTCAAACGCGACCCCTCTAACGTAGTCTACCCGCGCTCCCAAACTTGGCTAATGTTACCAGGTAGGGTAATATTAACAGTACTCGGCAAGAGGGTCTCCTTATAAGGTTTTCTCAATCACTAGTGGAAAAAACGCTATTAGCAACTAGCAAAAAGTGGCTTTTAGCATCTGGTGCGTGGGGCTGCTATTACAGGGGCTACTAATAAGAAAATTATTTGCAATTGGCACATGTTCGCTGCTAATAATCATTATAAATAGCAACTTGCATATTTATTGGCCCGTTGCAAATACCCTATTTTATGTTATAATAACGAATTATTCGCAACTGCCCATGGTTTTGCTCGTTCCTAATACTGATTGTTTGTAGCTAGCATTAAACTAAGCCAGTTGCGAATAATATTTTTTAAATGTAAAAAACGTAATTTTCGAAACTGGCATAGTTTTAGGCCCGTTGCTAATAAAGATTATTGATAAGTGACTTTTATGTCACTTATAGAGGTGTTTATTGAGTAGTTTTCTAGCTTATTTTCCGATAATCTAACTCATTTTATCCTTTATTTCTATTATTTTCTTATTCTCGTCTTTTATCCTTTGATTTGAGTATTTTGTAGTTTTTAATAGTTTTTAGTTTAATTTCGTAATTTATTTTAATATCGAAAAAATTGACAGGAATAATCCCAACTTTGCTCGATTCGCCCAAAATAGTCCCCACTTTTGGTTATTGTTTAATAATCCGAACTTTAATATGGATTTGCTTCTAATGGTCCCTAGTGACCATTAACCTGATAAACAGGTAATGTTTTTTAGAAAAAGTTAAATGGACGCATGTCATTACATGATTGGTTAGAAATAATTTTAATTTTAATTTATATTATTGATTTAATCGTCTAATTAATTAACTTACAAAACTTATTTTTTTTTAAAAAAAAACTAATACAACCACCGCTGTCCCAGCCGGGCCTAACCCCCACCTCCGACGGCCGGCAGTTTGCTGAATTCCTGACTGGTCGGCACCTATCTCGCTGCTCATTTCCCCCCTCCCTCGCCGGCGAAGCTCACCCCACTTCTCTCCCCTTGTCGTTGGTTTTCTGGGTTGTTTAAGGTAAGGCATCTAGTTGGGGTTTTTGGGTAGTTTTGAGTCTGATATAAGGGCTTGGGGGACGGTGAATAGGGAACGAGGGTCGTTCCAGGAGGGAGGGGTTATGTGGTTGATCGGAGAGGGGGAAATGGGAGGTGGTTGACGCGTCGGGGTGGGGGATTTGGGAATTACGGGTTGTTTGTGGGATGGGAAAAGGGGTAAGGTGGCCAAGCTTCGCCGGCGGGGGAGGTGTTGTTTGCGCCGGAGAGATCCACTAGTCAGGGAGTGGCCAGGCGCCAGCAACCGAGATGGGGGGTCAGGCGTTGGTGGACATGGTGCTTGCAGTGGCTGGGTTCATGGAGATGTTTTTTAAAAAAATTTATTCTTGTAGAGTTTTTTTTTTTTTTTCTTTTACATTTTAGTTATTTTTTTTTTTAATTTTTTTTTTGACCACTCACGTCCTGACACTTGTTAGATGATTTGTTATAACAAGTTTTAAACCGGTTGGGACCATTTGAGGCAAATTCATATTAAAGTTCGGATTATTAAAAAATAATCAAAAGTTGGGATTATTTTGAGCGAATCGAGCAAAGTTGGGATTATTCCTGTCAATTTTTCCTATTTTTATATTTCTTTCTTTAATATATATGTTTGTAGCTCAAGTTTTTAGTTTTTGGTTTATTATATTTTCTAACTTCCTCTCGTTTTCTTATTTATTTTAGTTTTGTATTTTATTTGATATTATTTTATATTTTAGTTTTTGTCACTACTTCTCTCCTTGGTTTTGTTGGTGTGTGTAGGTATGTGTTCGGGTTGAAGCACGGATTTCAAAGTCAAACAGTTTGGATTGGAAGTTCGGGACCCGAGTCAATCAAGTTTAGCAAAATTCTTACAAGCTGCTGCCCCTAACCTCATGTTGCTGCCCCTAAGCCTTCGCCACACTTTTCACTATCCTACACCACACCAACATCACCATCTCCCCTGCTTCACAACTCACAATTCCCCTGCTTTCCCACCAGCAAATTACAATTCCCTAACAGCAACTGATTTGGGTATTTTAACCCTGCCCAATGGCCCAATCAGAGCCTGACACGTGTCACAAGAAGGGGCGCCACTTTGTACCTTCTAGATGGTGACACGTGTCTAGCAGATCCAGCCCCCTGGGAATGAGGGTTTTCAAGGCCCAAACCCCAAGGAGCCCCTGCAAAAATGGCGTGCCCCTCTGTCTTCAAACCCTAGGGTGGGCACACTTCCCAAGTTCCCTATAAATTAAATAGGGAACATTTCCCTCATTTATGGGGGATTGTTTTTACAACTTTTATGACATAACTCTGATTGAATACCAATCATTGTATGATCTGTCACTCTTCAAGAAAGAGACCACCTAAGCTTAGAATTTGAGCAGATAACCTTCTTTTCGCACGTTTTACTCCGAACCGTTACTAACTTAATCTTCGGAGGCAGACCACCGACCATTTGGTGCTCCGTTGTTTTGCAAGTACATGCGCCTCTTGCTGAATCCAATCTTAGTGTTGTAACTCTCCCGAGGAACACAAAAAATCCCAAACACATTATGCGCCGTCTGTGGGGGAGAGTACCTCTAAGATGGCTTCACTAGAACCTGTACCGACTCCTGAGACCAATCAGCCTCCGGAGGACATAGTGGTCCAGACGGACCATAATTCAGGGGACGACGGTGACGTAAAAACTTACATGGGCCGTGATAGGTCCTTCATTTCAAGACGAATCAGCAATAAAGAAAAGCGGGAGCGTCACCCTGACCAGGCGGGTCCAAGCAAGACCGCTGGATAGCCAAGTAAGCTTAGGGCAGCAGGCTGATCCTTCCTAGGCGGTAGGGTCAGCCCCTGTAACCCGATACGAACTTATGAAACTCATGATCAGTCTCAGGGGTGAAATCAAGTAACTTGCCACCAAGAAGTCATCTACTCCTAGAAAGGAGCAGTCGACCAAGAAGCCAGCCCAATCTGGCAAACAAAAGTCAGTTTAATGTAGCCCTCGGCTTCAACCCCAATGGTGATATCTTCGAGCCCCTTATCTCCCTTGCCCAAAGTGAGTACAATGAGGTTGCTTGGTGGAGAACAATAGCCCACAAAAAGCAGTTTGACTCAAAGATATCCCTTGCTAGTGAGATTATTTATCCGGCCCTTAGGATCCTCCATAGAATTCTCGGGTATTCGGTTTATAATAAGCAAGATTTGGGGAAGTTATCTCGAGAGGAGATCTTGGTTTTGTGGATGGCTACCAAGCCGGAGTCGGGAACTAGGCTAAATTTTGGCTATAGTTTCATGGAGTGTTGCAAGGAGATTATGCATGGGGTTAAGACGGGGGAGATTCATTGTAGGGGCATGGTGACCCGTCTAGTGAGGTATTTTAAGCAAGAGCGGTTCTTAGAGTCTTGCACTCTGGTTGGAGGGAGTGAAGACATTTGGATTAGTTTGAAGCAGGTTAACACCCTCCGTTTCATAACTAGTACTAGGAGAGCCGGTACTTACTCTTGGCTAGTCAGGAATACCCACCATTGCCTTCTCCCTAACCTGGCCGCTACCTCCATCTTTCTCCAAGCTAGGAATGTTTGGTTGGTCCCTAGGGACAATGGAAGGATAGAAGAGGATGAGATGGAGGAGGATGAAAATTTTGTTGAGGGAGCCGGGTTTGAGGGAGTCAATGAGGAGGAGAAGGAAGGAAGAGGAGAAGAACAAGAGGAACAACAACAACAACAACCGCCGTTTCATCAACAACATGAGCATTTCCAAGAGGATGCTCAAGGAAGAAGAAGAGAGAGAAGACAACAACGACAACAACAACATCAACAACAACAACAACAACAAGACTTCCAAGGAGATTCTTATCTCCGGGAAATGGAGGCCATGAGAGCCAACATGGAGCGCATGCAATTGAGCACGCAAGGTATGTATTCTAACCATCAAACTTTATCTTATCAAACTAGCGCCTTGTATGACGCTAGTGTACGTAGGGGGGAGGTCGCACCTCCGGTCAACTACCCTTATGTGCCGCCCCAAAAAGGGCCGGTACCTTCCCGGGGTGGTGACGGCCTCCCTACGTACCCTTATTGGCCCGGGGTTGAGAATCCCGATGTGCCAAGGCGCAACTTCCCGCCCTATGATTATAGGGTCTCGGGGGGGAGTGATTATCAGGGTGATCCCGCATATTACTATGTTCACCCCTGTCACCCCGAGCTCCTTGTTCAACAAGAGTCTTTCGACCAATTGACCCCTTCCTTACAAGACCTATTTAAGGGTCATTATGGTTTTCCTCCCGGTTACACCGGAGGTTGGGATAGGGGTGATGATGTTGGAGGTGATGATGGTGCCGGCCCTAGTGGCCAATAGTCCCCTTTTTTCATGTTTTTTTCCTTTTTTGTTCTCCCCTTTCCCTATTTTTGCATGTTTGTCGGCATCGGGGTCGATGCTTTCATTTTGTGAGGGGGGAGGGTCAAAAAGGATGTGTTAGTGTTGGGAAGGCACCTTGGGCTCGGTGGGAAGTTTTTGATTAGGTTTTTGGTGGATTTTTGGCTATTGGTCTCGTTGTTGTGTTTCTTGTTGTTGTCTTATTTCTTTGGATGATGTTTTTGGGAACTTCTTGAAATTTTTTTTTTTTTGGTTTTGATGATGATAGGTTTTTCTAGGTCTTTGTATATAGTTAGAGTTTAAGTGTTTTATTGTTTTCTTTTGTTTGGAAGTTACTAACAATTTCATTTTGTATATATATAACTTCCTTTTCTTTAACTCACCTTGTTCGTAGCTCATGCTTTGGATTGCGGAACCTTTTGGAGAAGCTCGTTCCTACTCCTTGGGTACTTTAGTCTAGCACGGACGCTTGGTGAGGCCTTTCTTATTTTACTCCTTTTATTTTTCACTTCTTTATTTTCTTGGTTGCTTAGATTAGGATTAGATTTAGGGGAAGTTGAACGGTTCGAGGATGTATGAATTTAACACCTAGTGTGTTTGGGGTCTTTGGCGATGTGGCCATTAGACCACTTGTATGTCGATTGGGATAAACGTGTTATGATTGCATCTTTTCCCTTTCCTCTTTCCCTTTCTTATCTTTATCTTAGTTTTCTATCTTCTCTTTTCTTTTCTTTCCCTTACTTTTATTCTTGTTGGTGTGCATAACTTTTTGAGGCTTTCTTTTTACTCTTTCTCTTTTTGAATGTTGGACTTGTATGCAATGGACTTTTGCTTTTGAATAATAGTCTTCCTAGGTAATAATGGTATGCACGGTTTGAGATTACGTTTGGTTGATTCTAGGATAGAGCATGCTAAGATAGTTGTCTAAAACTAGGGGGATTATGAAACCGGATTCTACTCGTTTGTGGCATGTTGGTAGTTGCTCCCTATCTTTGATTTGACAACCTTAGTGAGTTTTTGCTACAACCATGTGAGATGTATAATTGTTCAAGCTTTCATCAAATTCTTGCATGAGCGGCATAGATCCTTGATTTTCGCAAACCTAATCTAGAATCTTAGCGTATGATTCCTAAGACCGTGACCGAACTACCTAGGAATGACAAAGGCAACTTTTTCGGGGAGGTATTTTCTTTTTTCTAGGATAGTCCCTTTTATGTTTACTTTTTGGGTTTGGGATACATTTTCCTACTTGTTACCCCTTTGAACCTCTTTCCCTCTTTTCAAGCCGCATAATTAGATATCTTGAGCCTTTTGTTTTTTTCTCCTTCTTTTTGGTTTTTGTGACGCAAAGGTCAATGTTTGGTGATTGTGGTGTATGAAGTAGGAGTTTAGTTCGATTTGCTACACATATTTGAGTTGTTTATATTTTGTAAATAATGGCAAATGCTTATGTAAAAGCCGTCCTTTAAAAAAAAGAGGCAAGGATGTTAATAAATGCATATTTGTAAAAGTCGTCCGAATTGAGAAAGAGGCAAGGACTAATGCTTTAAAGGTGTTAAAAAAAAGGGTTTTTCTATACGGTGCCCCTGAGGTATTGACTTTTCCAAGCTGTACCCACCCATTTTCAAAATTCTACGCTGTACCCCTAAGGTACTTTTAGTGTCTAAGATGTAACCCTACCCTAATTCCTCCGTTATCTTAAGTTAAATTTCCGTTAACTTCAAAATAAATAATAAAAAAAAAACCAAAGAAAACCCAACCACCTCTCTCTCCTCCCTCACAAGTCACAACTACCCACCAGCCACCACCACACCTCCAGCCGCACCGCCACACTTTCAATAATCTAGCCGCACCGCTACACCAGTGGCTCGCCCCTCTCTCCTCGAGCGCCCACTGCTTGCTGGAATACCAGCTACCCCAATCCCCTTCCGCACCGGAAAACCCACAACCCTACTCCCAACTGCTCCATGCACTCCACCGCACCAAAACTGACCAGCCGCATGAACCAGCAAACGCCACCGACCAGCTTCTCCTCTCACCTCGAAATACCAGCCATCCCAATCCCCTCCCGCACCATCGCAGCAGTCCCGCACCACCGCAATAATCAAATGACACCAAACCCTAATTTTTCCCCCAATTTGATTTTAATTGTTGAATCATCAATTTTGGTTCAATTTGATCGAGATTAAATACACAAAACTTGTTTTAATTGATTTTTCCACTGAAAATTTGCACGAATATAGTTTAATTGGTCGAGATTGTTCGAATTTTGCCTAAACATTTTCGAAAAATGGTCGAAACTGGTAAGAGAAGGAAGGAGGGAGGAGGATGATGCGGTGGTGGGTCGAGGAGAGAGGGGCAAGCCACTATGGTGCGGCGGTGGTGCGGCTGGAGGTGCGGTGGTGGGTACTTGTGATGGAGGAGAGAGTGGTGTTTGGGTGTTTTTGGGTATTTTTGTTTTTTTTTAAAGTTATTTTACTTTGAAGTTAATGAAAAGTTAACTTAAGTTAACGGAGGGATTAAGGTAGGGTTACAACGTACACACTAAAGGCACCTTAGGGGTACAGCGTAGAATTTTGAAAATGGGTGGGCATAGCTTGGAAAAGTCAATACCTCAGGGGCACCATATAGAAAAACCCAAAAAAAAAGAGAAAAATAAAAACATGAAAAAAAAAATTTCCAAGTGACTTTCACCTCTCTTTGCATTGAGGATAATGCTTCCTTTAGCTTGGGGGGGGGGGGGGGGGGTGGAAGCGTTCACGCTTTTTGTTCCTATATTAGTAGAGTATTACTTTGAATAAGCTTGGGGGTGTTAATACATTTTTGTTTGGTGATTACTTAAGTTTGGTGTTGAGATTTGGCCGGTCTTTGCTTCACATTTTAGGATAACCACCAATTTTTAAATTTTTAGCCTACCTTAACCCTTCTTGCCTTACGTTACAACCTTGGGGAAGACCTTTGGACCTAGGAGTTGAGTCTTTCATCGGTGGAGGGAATCATAGGTTGTGGACTAAGGAAAGGGGATGCGAAATCAAGATGTCGAGTAGCCTAAAACTTTGATCTTTTTCCAGTTCCTTCGCGGAATCTATGAGATGCTCACTAAGGGGAGATATGAGATTAGTAGGGGGAACGCGGTAAGACCGTTTGGGATGCAAGTGGAGTGTGATAACTAGTTCCTATGCTTAGCATATTTATGTTTCAATCAACCTTAGGTATCTTATAACGTGTATACCATAATTCACTTTAGAAAGGTTGTTATTCATTTGAATTATAGTCTCTTTGTAAAGTCCATTTCGTAAAGATTTTGTTTCCTTTTTCCTTTTTTTTTCTTTCTATGGTTTGCCTCTTGAGGGTTTGGTGGAGAGTTATGGGTAAACTCTTAGGATACCCTTACGAGAGCATCACTCGTCCTCTAGGGCGATCTAGGGGTTTAAAATGGCTTGTTGTAGCTAAAAACAACCGTGATTCCTACGATAGTGAGTCTTAGTGTAAATTCTTGCCCCTCTTTTTCTTTTTACTTCGAATAAGCCCTTCTTTTTCCTTCTTGGCCTTTGTTTTGCTCGGGACAGCGTGTAGTTTTATTCCTTATCAAATTCTATGTTTTTCCGGACTATTTTCATTATAAATAGGGTCCGAATCCTTGTTTTCAGAATCATCAATTCTTCCTTAATTCTCTCTATTCTCTCTCTAAGCAATATATGCTTTCTTTCTCCCTCTCTTTCTAAACTAGCTTTTTTAATACAATATTCAGCATTCACAAGACTTAGAGTCACTTAGCCAAGTTCGAAGTTGCCTTCGCCCTAGACGTGCAAGGTTGATAATTTCTGAGGGTTTGGTCCAAAACTAGTCTAAACTTTATTTAATTTGATTTCAATTTAATTCTTTAATTATTCTTTATTGATTTTCATTGAAGTTTACTAACTTTTGTATTTGTTATTAGAAAGAGGTACGAGGCTTCAAAGTAAGTAGATTTACTTCCTATTTCTTTCACAATGTAGATTGCATGCTTATTATTGTTTTACAATTCCTAGTATCATGTTAGGATGTTTAGTTCCTAGTATCATGTTAGGATGTTATTTTATGCTTTCTAGTATCATGTTTAGGGTGCCTTTAATCTTTTCTAATATCATGTTAGTACCATGTTAGGTTTAAAGCTTTGATCTTTATTGCTTAGTGACATGCTAGGATTGTTATTAATCTTGTTAGTATCATGCCAGGATCTTGCTATTATTATTAAGCTTTATTATGCCTTATCATGTTATTATCATTATTGTTATTATTTATTGTTTATCCTTATGTTGCTTGATTTATATTTTATATTGTTATTGCTTGATCACACCTTTAATGATTGTTAGGGAATTTGTACTTGAAATCACGCTTAATAAGATGATTAATAATTTTGTTTAGGCTAATGTGATTTTAACTCAAGTGATCGCCAATAATAGATTTATTTGTGCATTAATATTCAACCAACATAGATAAACAGGGTAGGTTTAATATAATGTTTGTATGTTATTCGAAAAGCGCACATGAATACGAGCAGAACAAAGTAGAGGCCTATTTTTATAGGGCGGGTCCTTTTTTTTGTAGATTGGATTCGTACCCTCATTCCCGGACCCTGTTTGGTTCAAGACATTATGGAGCAGTTGATGGTCCTTTTGGATTGTCTTTTGGGTTTACAAGTTCCTAAAACTTGTTGGCGACTCTTTTTGCTCTTTGTCTTTCCCTTTGGAACGCCACCATACTTTAGTGTATGATCACAGTGGGGTTCAAGTTAGTTTTTAGCGACTCCACTGGGGACGATTTCTATTTATATTCCTGAAATTTATTTAATTTTGGAAATTATTTAGAATGAGCGGATGAGACTTGAAAAATTCTAAGTATTTCATGTGCGTGATTTGATTAACATTATTGTCATATGCATTAAAAGGTCCTCATGGGAGCACCCCATGAGTCAATCCATAGGAATTTAACACGTAGGAAATTTGAGAAATATCTTTCATGACTAGAATCGAAAAGATGACGCGAAATCTGGAAAATTCGAAGAACATAGAAACTTGCCAAGGCATGTAGGAACTAGCGTCTAGAAAACAGGGCTTGTCGCCCGTGAAAAGTTTCTGTCGCCTGGCGACAGTTCTGTCGGTTGGCGACAGTTCTGTCGGTTGGCGACAAGAGCTTTTTTGCGGTGACAGTCCCTGTAGTCTGGCGCCAAGTTCTTCCAATACCGAGGCAGGCGTCTGCCTTCTTGCTTTGACCATTTCTAGCATTGTTGGCTTGATTTTGCTTATTGATTGAGTCTTTTTCTCACTTTTCTGAACCCATATGTGTTCTACATATGGAAATAACCCTCTGGGGGTTCCTGCTTCACCTGCCCAATGGAATATCCCACTATCATGTGCAAAGTTCAGATTTGGGTACGTGCAAAGTTTGTGAATCCACCAAACCATGGAGTCGAGTTCGATTTCATCACGAACTCGCGGAATCCTGTCCATTCGCTCCAACCCTCACGGTAGGCTTGTGTGCAATGCATATGGATTCATAACCATGGACCTTTTTGACTTAACCCATATCCTCGAACTTTAGAGAACTAGAGCCATGGTTAGGTTGCAAACTCATCATATTGTGACTATGTGAACTACTTGTGCACCCTTGCTTGTATATATTATATATTTGTTAACCGTTTGTTTGACTTGTGTTAAAGACTAAATAAATTGACTAATGACTAAAAGGACTTTGTCCAATTAATTAATTTTGAATTAATTAAAGGCTAATAAATTAATCAATTCGACTTAGTACGACTTTAGGCATGTACATTAAGAGTAAAATTACTGTAAACAGTCCAGATTAATGTTCCAGCAATGGCACAGAAATTTGGACTGTGGCGCTGCAGTTTAGTGTCTGTCGCCTGGCGACAATTTTTTCGTCTGGCGACAGGCTCTAAATAGTGGCGACAGTCCTGTTGTTTTAGCGACAGTCTAGTTTTCTTGCTCGAGTCATCACGACGAGTCTAATTAACAGTCTACTAATCGGTTTATCAATTTATTAATAGTTTAAACCATGTTTAAGTCTTTAATTGAGTTTAGGCACTTAAAGTCCAATGGTCATACACTAAGAGTCAAAGCATGTCACTCACGTACACATAAAGCACACATAACATGTTTGTCACATAATGACCATGTCTAGAGGGTCTTGAATGCGTGTTTTCCGTCATTTTTTTTATGGGGGTAAGTCGGATATTAATCCTCCAATTTTAAAACTTCATTAAAATTTCCCTTAAAATATATACCCCATTTTGCCTATTCCTTTTAATTTTTAAACCATAAAGTCAAGTCAATTAGAGTCAAGTATTAAAACAAATATGGTTTAACTTACAGCGCATGGACAAGAAAGGAAGGGCGTTTAATCAAGGACAACACTTTTGTTCAAGTCTTACTTTTTGACAAACCAATCGGTAGGAAAAGGAAAGCTAAGAAGGCAATGGCTAGTCAAGAAGAACTTAATGAGGTCAAGGGACAGGTAGCAAACTTGGCTGAGATGTTACAAAACCTATCGCTACAAATAAGTAATCCTAAAAAACAGAAACAAATGGACCTAATCCAGGAAAGCTTGGGCAAGCTGTCCAACGACTTTAGATTCCAAGAGATTAGCTCCCAAGGGGTCTCGGTGGATAAGGACCTTCTCCCACAGAAGTTCAATCCCAATGACATCCCTAAATTTAAGGCTATGGATAACCCTTATTTTCATTTAAGAGCCTTTGAAACTGTAATGAACATTAAGGGGATAGATAGAAAAGCATTTCACTCTGTATTTTCATTATCTTTAGAAGCTGTATGTCAACAGTAGTACTTTTCACTTGATAAAGAAAAGACCTCTAGTTGGGAATCTATTGTAAGCGCTTTCATTGAAAGGTATAAATGCAATATACAAGTTGAAACCGATTATAGAGAGCTAGAAATGCTAAAGCAAAAAGAAAATGAAGGTTTCACCTCCTTCTTTAATAAATGGAGGGAAACTACTGCAAAAATGGTTGAAGTACCTAGTGAGAAAAAATCTGTCAGGATGTTCATCAAAAACCACCAAGAAAAGTATTCTAAACACCTTAGGTACCAAAGTAATCTAAACACCTTTAAGGCTGTCTATGATATTGAAATTAATATTGAAGATGACCTCGCTAAACAAAAAGCTACTAATAATAACTCAAATAGTGGCTGGAAAAATAAGAAGAACGACAATCCTTCTTCATCCAAATCCACCCACTCAAATAATGTTAGCACCTTTAATCTAAATGAAGTTTTGGCAATGAATAACAATCAAGGACAAAAGAAACCATTTAGGAAGAGTTATACTCCTATTGGTATGAGTTATGACACCGCATTTGACCGCTTACATGCAAAAGGTCTTATAACTCCCATTGGATCATTTGGGGACCCACCTGTCGAAAGGAGAACGGCTAGCTGGAACCCAAACGCACATTGCAAATATCACTAAGGTAGGGGTCATCCTACGGAAAATTGTTGGAGGCTAAAAGAAGCTATTCAAGACTTAATCGATAGTAACAAGCTCCCATTGCCCCCTGCAAGCAAGAAGCCAAGCATCAACACCGCACCGCTGTCAGATTCTTTGGCTATTTCCGACGAAAAAAATCAAATGGACCCATCTAGCCTCATAGAGCCTATCGAGACCATTGAAGAAGAAATCTTCGAAGATGCTCTCGAATTCCATGGCCAAGAACCTGCAACTAAGCAAGAAGTTTTGGCGTTGACATCAATATTGTCAGAAATGTACAAGTTGCTATCACAAACCTTTGAGGCTATAAGA
Organism: Chenopodium album; assembly: GCF_948465745.1. Taxonomy (NCBI): domain Eukaryota; kingdom Viridiplantae; phylum Streptophyta; class Magnoliopsida; order Caryophyllales; family Amaranthaceae; genus Chenopodium; species Chenopodium album. The sequence continues at coordinate 16,552,335 of NC_137852.1, forward strand.
GAGAAAAATAAGTTACTTAAAAGTAAATCTCCACCCAAGCAAAAGAAACCTTTTTCTCTCCAAGTGATTGACACTCCCAGGAAAAATAATAAAAGTTATACTCCAATTAGGACGTCGTATGCTAACATGTTCAAAATGCTCTCCGAGAATGGTAAAATTCAACCTCTCGAACCAAGACCGTTTGAGTCACTAAAAAGAATGGACAAATACTATTGTTCATATCATCAATCAGGGGGACATACAATAGAGCACTGCTTCAAGTTCAAGGACTTGGTCCAACGTTTCATTGATTAAAAGAAATTGGTTCAACTTCCACAAGATGCTACAGTTAATGGAGTGTGGGACAGTGATGATGAGGACGTTTACCTTAAGGATATTGAAGAGACTCCTCTATCAACAATATACCCAGTAAGTGACATTTGGGACGAGGAAGATTCGCCCATAGATGTCCTCACCAGGTCCGGGAGAATACAACCTCCCATTTCAACACAACCTATACCTACTATCCAGCAAATTCCCGTGCCTATTATAGAAGACAACGATGTTGTCAAACAACTAAAAAAGACTAAAGTGGAAATGAACGTATGGAAGCTCTTAGCCACATCTCGATAGCATTGAGTTGCGGTCATGGATGCTTTGGCTAAAGTAGGCATAGATTCGGACACTACTCCTGAGGGACTTGCTAACTTCCTCACGAGTGATCTCCCAAGTCCAATCAACTTTGTCACCTTTTCGGATAAGGATTTACCACCGGAAGGTGACAAACACAATAAAGCTCTAAATCTCACAGTGATATGCAAGAGGATGAACGTTCCTATGACTCTTGTGGATAATGGTTCAGCCATTAACGTGTGCCCACTTAGAACCGCAAGAATGTTAGGAATAAGAGATGAGGATTTATCCCCATCAACTCAAGGCATAAGAGCTTATGATAACTCACGCCGTCAAGCACTAGGGACAATTACCATGAATATAACGGCGGGTGTAATTGAGCATGCCACCACGTTTCAAGTAGTGGATATCAAGGCATCCTTTAACTTGCTATTGGGACGCCCTTGGCTTCATGATTTAAAGGCCGTCCCTTCATCTCTTCATCAACAAGTAAAGGCTATAATTGGAGGAATTCCAATTACCATTGATGCTTCATCTATGAGGATTAAAACAGTAGAAAATCCACTAATTAATGTGGAACATGATGAAAATGATGAGGATTTGTGGAGGAAGACGAAAGGACCCCTCTTCATTACGACCTCCACTCAAACATGACAACTAATGCTATTCTAAGAAAGCAAGGACATTTTCCTGGAATGACTCTAGAAAAGAAGAAAGGAATAGCTAAACATATGGGACTACCTGGCCTCCCTAAATTGGATACTTTCGGACTTGGTTTTGAACCAACTCGCGAAGACCTTAAGTGGGCCCAGGAAAAATCAAGAGCACGAAGAAATGCTCGCGCATAAAAAAGGGAGATACCCATGGATCAATATCCTCTCACCTTAGATGGACAATTTATAAGAGAAGGAGATGATTATCCTTGTCATGAATTTCCTGAACCCTTCGTTGTAAATGGCATAAGACAACCTGGGTTCGAGATCTTTTTGGATTGTTACTTCCTAGACGAAATCCCAGCTCCAATTTATAAGGAGAAGGCACCTCCTTGCTTTGACTTTAATGTCATAGGACTTCTCTTTGGAAGAGAAAAGAATGAGCCAAGATACGCGGAAGATGATTCTTCACTCATTCAAACGGTTCTCCAAAGTGAAGGCTTTGATCCCTCAGAATTTATCACTCCAATAGAAGACCAAGAGCGTGGATGGCGCAAGACGGTGAAGATAACCACTACAAATGGAAGGAAGATTTCAGTTACTACAGGACAAGGACCAATGTTCGAAGAATCGTCTAAGTCAGAGTCTGAGTTAGAGTCTTCCCCTATCGAGTCTTCCAAACCTTTAGTTGTAGCACCCTCGCCTTCTATTTCTACTCCTAGGATAGTTAGCAATCAAGTCCCAACGGACATTTCTTTATTTGATGTAATGATTTCTGAATTCAATAATATGTCTTCTTCCCCGTATTCTTCTTGTTTTTCCTTATCTAAAGATGACGAGCATTGCTTAACTAATGATGAAAATGATAAATAAATAATTAAAGCAATGGAAACACTTGAAAACAAGACACCAATAATTGAGGATACAGAAACGGTTGATATCTCAAAAGATCCAACCATTAAAAGAGAAGTTAAAATCGGACTAACACTAAGTAAAGATGAAAGAACCGATTTAATTAATCTACTTAAAGAATTTATTGATGTATTCGCTTGGTCATACGAAGATATGCCAGGCATTAATAGAGAGATAGCTCAACACACAATACCATTAATTCCAGGAATGAAACCTGTAAAACAAAAGTTACGTCGAATGAAACCCGACGTAGCTCTTAAAATAAAAGAAGAGTGCAAAAACAAATAACTGCAGGTTTTATCGGGGTATCCAAATACCCCGAATGGGTCGCCAATGTCGTCCCGGTTCCGAGAAAAAAGATGGTAGAGTTCGAATGTGTGTCGACTATCGAGATCTAAATAAGGCAAGTCCAAAGGACGACTTCCCTTTACCACACATTGATATTTTGGTAGATAATACAACAAATCATGCGCTTCTCTCATTTTTGGATGGGTACGCAGGATACAATCAAATCCTCATGGCCGAAGAAGACATGGAAAAGACAACATTCATAACACCTTGGGGTACTTATTGCTACACGGTAATGCCATTCGGGTTGAAAAACGCGGGTGCTACTTACCAACGAGCAGCAACTGCCCTATTCTATGACATGATGCATAAAGAAGTGGAGGTTTATGTGGATGACATGATCGTAAATCAAAAGACCGCCAAGGACACCCAATAGCCTTAAAAAAGTTCTTTGAAAGGCTAAGAAAATACAACATGAGATTGAACCCCTCCAAATGTGCTTTCGGAGTTACCTCAGGAAAACTCTTGGGATATGTCATAAGCTCTAGAGGAATAGAGATAGACCCCACCAAAATCAAAGCAATCATGTCCATGCCACCGCCCAAAACCGAAAAGCAAATTCGAGGATTCATTGGCCGGTTGCAATACATAAGTAGATTCATATCCAAGCTAACCACAATATGCGAACCAATATTTAAGAAGCTTAAGAAGAATGTACCAATTATATGGGACGATGAGTGTCAAAAAGCCTTTGAAAAGATCAAAGCCTATCTCTCGAATCCTCCCGTATTAGCTCCAGCACTCCCTGGAATACCCCTAAGGTTATACTTAACCGTCACAAAGGAAACAATGGGAGCCATGCTTGCACAAGAGGTAGAAAGTAAAGAAAATGCTATTTACTACCTAAGTAAGAAAATGCTCGAGTATGAGACACGCTATACACCATTGGAAAAGTTGTGCCTCGCATTGGTGTGGGCCACAACTAAACTAAGACATTACATGCTCGTGCATACCGTTTACGTAGTCCCACGAATGGACCCCCTTAAATACCTATTCGAAAGATCTACACTTAACGGGCGTATCTCAAGGTGGATAGTGAATTTGGCCCAATTCTATGCCTCAAAAGGCAATTAAAGGATCAGTGGTCTCGGATTTTCTAGCATATTTCCCAATAGAAGATTCGACACCCTTGGAAGAGAATGAATTCCCAGATGAAAGTTTATTGATGACAGAGGATGATACATGGACTCTATATTTCGATGGAGCCTCAAACCAAAAGGGATGCGGCGTAGGAGTCTTACTAGTATCACCTAAAGAAGAACATGTTCCTATATCCATTATATTCGATTTCGACGTCACCAACAACGCAGCCGAATATGAAGCATGCGTGGTAGGCCTCGAAACTGCTTTAGCCTTAGGAATAAAGAAACTCCGGATATTTGGGGATTCTTCTTTAATCATTAATCAAATTTCAAAGAGATGGAAGGTCAGGAGTAAAAGCTTAGCTCCCTACCAAACATATTTGGAAACTCTCACTGATCAGTTGGAAAAAGTGGAATACACTTACCTACCTAGAGAGGAAAACCAATTCGCCGATGCCTTGGCAAGACTAGCCTCAATGGTTAGAATTCCTAAGGAAATTGAGCAAATGCCTTTAACCATAGAAAAAAGGCATAAGCCAGCATATATTCAAGCTATAGAAGATGATGAAGTGATTCAAGAAGAAGAACATGAAGAAGAACCATGGTTCATGGATATACTAAATTATGTCACCAAAGGAGAATATCCTCCTCATCCTGACAAAAGAGCGAAAAGAGCACTAAGACGTTTAGCTTCCGAGTTTGTACTCATAGGAAATGAACTACACAAAAGGGTACCTAAAGGTCGAGCTCTATTATGTGTAGGCAAAAAGGATGCTCAAAGATCTATGAGAGTAGTCCACAAAGGTATATGTGGAACACATGTTAATGGCAAAATGCTAGTCGAAAAGATAATGCGAGAAGGATATTATTGGACTACCATGAATAAAGATTGTCATCAATATGTAAAGAGATGCCCCAAATGTCAAATTTATGCAAATTTACAACATATCCCACCATCTCTCCTCTACACCTACACTTCACCATGGCCTTTCTCTACATGGGGAATAGACATAATTGGAAAGATCACACCTCCCAAAACAGGAGGTCATGAATACATCTTAGTTGCAATAGATTACTTCACAAAGTGGGTGGAAGCACAATCATATGCTAAACTCACTGCCAAACATGTAGCACTCTTTATCGAAAGAAACATAATTTGTCGATACGGAGTCCCACAAGAAATGATAAGTGACAATGGAACTCACTTTCAAGCCGAATGTGAAGAATTGCTACAAAAGTATGGTATTCAACATCACCATTCTTCCCCTTATAGACCTCAAGCAAATGGAGCAGTTGAGGCCGCTAATAAAAATTTAAAGACAATCATTGAGAAAATGACTGAAAATTATAAGGATTGGCCTGACAAACTTCACTTCGCACTATGGGGTTATCGCACGTCAATTCGAACATCAACAGGAAATACGCCATTCAACTTAGTATATGGAATGGATGCCGTACAACCTGTAGAATTAGAAATACCTTTTCTTTGCATTGCGTTAGAAAGTAAACTTGATGAAGTCGAATGGACTACAACACGGTATGAAGAACTAATTCTACTCGATGAAAAACGACTAGAGGCTCTACATCACACCCAATGTTATCAAACCCGCATGGCTAGACATTTCAATAAGAAGGTCAAGACTAGAAATATCAAGGTTGGGGACTTGGTATTGAAAGCATTAAGGAAAAATGTTTTGGACCTAAGAGGCAAATTTAGGCCTAATTGGTCCGGACCATATATTGTCAAAACAATCCTGTCAGGAGGCGCGGCTAAGTTAACTGACATGGATGGTAATGAATTTTCGAACATACAAACCTTGACCAACTTAAGAAATACTACCCATAAGTACTTGAGTACAATACTCAAGAGAGCTACGTTTGGCCTTATTCCTTAAACAAAGGATACGTAGGCAACCCAGACAGGGTGCGGCCACTTCAAATTCTGTATCCCCGAGGTAAAAAACACATGTCTGCAAAATTTCAAGACTGGCGCCAGAAGATGGCTACTGTCGCCAGACGACAATTTTGTCGCCAGGCGACAGAGCCAAATTGACAGCGACAGTAAATTGGATAACAGCGCCAGGTTTCTGCGAGTGTCTGGGCAAGTTTCGTATATTCTGGAAATTTATTCGACTTCCGTACTCGAATTAATTCTCCGAAAAATAAATATTGTAATTGTTTTCATTGCTCTAATTGAAAAGTAATTTGAAATAAAAGATGAAATTTTATTAATTAATAAAGAAATTACATTATTGATGAAATAAAAGCTGAAAAATTAACTAAAACAAATTAACTTTGTCTAATAAATCAAAAGAAAAGCAATGCTCTATTCTTTTTTCTCTTTCTTGATTCTCTTCCAATTTTTGTCTTCATTCTCTTCCTCTTGGTCCATGACCTTTGCTAGGAGACAACCATTAGAAGACCTACACTCTATTTTAGTATAGATAGTTTCCCCCTCCGCTAAAACCCCATGCTTCTTCTCTACCCAAACTTTCTTTTTCGTAGAGTCAACCTTCCTTTTTCCTTTATCTTTCTTAGAACTTTTCTTCCTTGGCATAATAGGAGTTTTTAATTCGCTCCTTTCCCCTAGGCGTTCTTTAGCAGGGACCTTTTTGTCACCTAGACAATTCTTTACATCGATCTTGTCAATCTTGACCTGAGATTTCTGGAATCTTCCATCAAGCCATTGTTTCACTTTGCTTGACAAACAAGGTGGATCCTTGTGGATAACCACCTCCCATAAGGGCCTACCACTCCAATATTTGTCAAAATGCTCAACCTCTTGTGATACAGGAAATTCATAAGGACGGCGGAGATCTCCTGTAGGGATGGTTTGTGCCAGACCATATTGTCTCATAACTCTACAAGGAAAATAGAAGGTTAATCTTGACAAGCTCGGGAGACGACAGTATGCTTGGTTATTACAACCAACCATCGCCTCAATCTTCCACCAAGGGACGATCCAGCTTATGGTAAAATCACCGACAGCAAACACCTTGCTCCATTCGCGGCGACTTATCTTCAAAAATTGTTTCTTTCGCCGGACTATGCAATTTGGAACATATGTGTGTATATCATCAGGAGGATTAATAAGTTTTAACCTCTCCATGAGCCATATCTGCAAAATATGTATTTGATTAGTATTACAGTGTAGAAATATTTTTAGTTCTTTGTAATTAAGAATAGTATTATTTTATACCTGTAATAAAATTGTAGAACCTCGAAAAGGTGCTCTTGGATTCTTTCTTAATGCATCCAACCATAGCATAGTCTCTCCAACAATTAGCGGCATTGGATTTCTCCCGGATTCAACTTGTTCTATAACAGATATAATCATTGATTGGCCTTCATTATCCTTACCACTAACTAAAATTAATTGATTAAACATACAAAAGAGGAAAGCTCTTCTCTTATGGGTACTAAAATCAGGATTAGGATTGTCATAAAAATAATGTGCAAATTCTGTCAAATCAACTACATTGCCATGCACTATATTTTTTAAGGCCGTACCCCTTAGATCAAAAAAGCATTCAAAATCTTTATAATAATATTCACTAACTCTAGGCATTACCGCAAGATCTGTAGAATAATAGCCTATAATGGCTCCAAATTCTTCCGGTAAAGGGCATATTTCATCATGGAAAAATCTAAAACAGTGAGTATTAATATCCCAATAGTCTATGGCAGAGTAAATAAAATCCATGTCAAGACTCACCCCCTTTATTCCAAACATACCCCCCATGCGAAAAGTATCTAATGCTTTTTTCTCTTTAGCAGTTAAAAGACGACATCACTCATTCATGTATCCACAAAAAGTTCTTTTAGCTAAAGGCATGATTACTAGTTAATTAATTAATTAATAAACTGGTTAAATTATGCAGTGAACGGAGGATTCGGGGGCTATTTATAAGCTTTTTTCACGACAGATTTCAATTTCTGTAGGAAATAGGAAAGTGAGTCTGTCGCCAAGCGACAAAACTGTCGCGTGGCGACAGACCCTGTCGCGTGGCGACAGGTTTAATTACGTGGCGCCAGTATTTTTCTCCGCAGCGACACCCATTACGCGTAGGAAACCGTATTTTTACTTGTTTGAATTCGACTTTGACTTGACTTTTTATTATTTTCCTTTCTTATCCATACACCCTTATTATTATTATTTTTATTATTATTATATTTTATTAAGCTTAATTAATTTTAGGCTTATTTTTGGTAATTATACTTTTTTCCTTCATTTTTTTCATTTTTTTTTGGGGGAGAGAGTCGGTACCCTCCACTAATATTAAAAATGACGGAAATTTTGCGCAAAAATTACACTTTCTCACACACTCATATGCACAATACAAAATAATAAATAATAAGTCATGTAAATAAAAATTTAATAAATAAAAAGTGCATATATATACAAGTGTCTAGTACATAAGTCATATGAATAAAATAGACAAAGTCCTACAAAAGTCAAAATAAAAAAACACAGGTACAACTATGGCGCCGGAGGCCGCAAGTCGCGAGGGATGCCAAATGTATCAAAAAATGTCCTACTCCGTGGAGTATGTCCATCATCGTCCCCTGAACCACCAGGCGGCGCAAACTGCAACTCAGGGCCAGGCCACCTAACCTCACCCTGAAACCCGACAGAAAGAGGCTGGGGCTGCAAAGGCTGCTGCGACGACGAGCAAAACTCGCACGTCCCACCACCCATCCCACCACGAATGGTCGGCCCGGTCAGAACATCCTCAGGTGATGACGCCGAGTCCTCTACAGCAGCGGCCTCAGAACGACCACCTCGACCACCGGAAGTAGTCCGGCGACGCCTCGAGTCGGACCTAGTAGTCTCTCTCCTAGGCTCGGGTCTCGACCGAGTGCGTGGAGAAGGAATAGGCTGCCCCTGCAAAAGTAAATCAAAGTTAACAAGCGCAAATGAAAAAAATAAAGTCAAAAATGATAAAAGCAAAAAGCAATACCTCCTCAGCATCGTTGCTACGACAGGTAGCACTGTTCCGCAACCTCACAAGCTGGCTGCGAAAGGCGTCTATGCACCTAGCCATAGCCGTCACCACCTCGCGAGAAAACTGCCAAAGTAACCAAGTCAGTAACAATTATGAAGCAAACATAAAAATGATATATGAGAAATTACTTACTCGAGTCTGGTGACGAGGAATAGACCGCTCCACGAACTGGTCTCCCTCTGGAGCCGGCGGAATAAGCTCCTCGATTGTTCCATACATGCCCTGGTAGCGTATGGACATCCTCGGAGGAATGAACTCCCTAGGGCCAGCCTGTTAGGAATAAAAGTTAGAAAAATACTTGGGGGCTACCTAAAGAAAGATAAACAAAAATAAAAGCATACCGCTGCCTCCTCTGAAAGGACAGGAGCCGGCGCTAGCAACGGTAGCAGGTCCTCCTCATAGCTCTGCTCGAGGAGAACGTAGGACCTCCAAGGAGTACCCCGAGTAGGTCCACCAGCACGATCTCGCTGCAAAGCACCGTGGAACATATGCTGGGGTGGAGGAGCATGAACAACAAAAGTATCTGAGGAGTGCTGGATGGCTACCCTCTCCCCTAGGTAGACCACCGCGTCGTACGTCCCCAAAAAGTAACGACGCTTAGCTGTGTACTGAGCCGCCAGCACAGAGATAGGAAAAGTAGCCTAAGGTCGATAGACCGGGCTAGGCTCCTGCAAAAATCACTAAATAAGGCACTAACACCAAAAGATAGTAAAAGAAGAAGTATAAGTTGTAGAAACCTACCGAGAGGATCATCTCTCGAAGGCATAGCACCTCCGGTGGACCTCTGTGGCCTCCCCAACTGGCAGCAATGGGGAGCACGCGAGGAGAAGGCCTCGCAGGCGCGAGAGAGGGAAAGTACTTGTAGAACCAAATCTATACGAAAAGACAAAAATCAGTAAAGATTATTCTTCTAAATCTAGAGTTAAAACCTCAAAAAGGAAAGGAGATGTACCTCTACGACCCTCCAAAAGCTGGAAAAGGCTATCTCTCCAGACAAGGCCTTGTGACGACAGGAACGCCGCAAGCCCAGTAGAAAGTCCGCGTAGGCCATGCTGGCCCAGTCATACGTCCCGACCAAGTGAAGGTCGCGAACAGCGGACAGGTAGTTAAGAAGTACTCTACTACCTCGGTCAGGGGAAAATGTCCCTGAAAGCAGAATCAGCACAAAGATGCGTACCCGCTGCTCTCGGGTGGTAGCATCATCCTCAAAAGCTGCAGCCAGCGTGCAGCGACGAATACATCGGGAACTCAGCTGTCTCGACTGAGCCTCAGCCTGGGCCCGAATGACGATCGTCCCTAACAACTCCTGGACCTCCGGCGAATAGACGGTGACACCGACATCGAACGGCAGAGGAGTAGACTAGAACTCTAGCCCCGTAATGAGGCTGAAGTCAGCTGGAGTGATTGTCATCTCACCCCAGGGAAAGTTAAAGGTGTTGGTGGTGTCCCAAAAGAACTCCACCAAAGCACGGACGACGAGGTTACCCCCGTCGTATGAAAACATGGCCCGGGTGGCCTGCAGCAGAGGAGTCAACCCACATGACTCCCAAAGACGACGAAGCCCCTCGTCACGACTGATGAAGTTGTCGTACAAAGAAATGATGGTGGAATTACCCGAGACGTGGCTACGGGTCCTCCCACTCGCAAGACCTCGTCGGATTCGCTCCGACAGATGATGAACCGGCGCGTGAAACAGGGTGCACTAGTCCCAATCCGGCATGAGACCCAGCTTGGAAGTAGAAGGCACGTCCTCGCCCTCACTGGTGGGCTCGTCCTCTCGACGCGTATCTCTCGACCGAGAACCAGAACCACGTCGTCTAGCCATGCTAAAGTATGTAAAAGTAATTAAATTTAAGACTCTACAGTATCTAAGGTTCGCCTAGGCCGCATGATACTATGTTCGCAAAACAAAGTACGTAGTACTAAAACAGAGCAAAATTTCAAATCAAGCATGGTAGCATTTTTTAAGCAAATAAAAAATTTCTTGCAAACATATGATGAATATTGTGTCAAATTGTACAAGCAAAAGCAGTAAAAATGCAAAGAACGACCCACATTGTTCTTCACGACCTTAAGAGGTCCAACAATGGTGAATCGTTCGTTTCTTCACCAAATTGAGTCAAACAAGTCTCAAAATACTCCCAAGGTAAAACACAAGCATAATTAAACAAATTTAAGACATAAAATTCAATGAACAAAGCAAATTAAGCAAAAACATTTTCGAATTTTTCGAAAAAACGCGAGCAAGAACGTGCAATTCATCAAAAACCGAGTAGAGTTTGAGCAAAACTTACATTGATCGGGAAAATAGATGAGAAAAGCTTCGATTTGTAACAAGTTTGAGCGGATTTGGTTGAGAAATGAGCGAGAACGAGTGAAATGAAGTTTTTTGCGAAATATGGGAAGGAGAGCAGCGAAATGAGAAAGAAGAAGAAGACGGGTTTAAAACCCCGATTCTGTCGCCAAACGACAAAATTGTCGCGTGGCGACAGAGGCAAAACCTCGCGACAGGTGTCTCTGGCCGACGCTGGAGCGGCGACAGAATACTGGGCCCCTCCTTATGACTTTGTGGGCCTATTTTAGTAGTTTGGGTTCCTTGGTACGCTAGTTAGCCCCTTTAAGCAAATTGACATGATTTAGTCAGCTTGATTGCAGATGCATTAAGTGATCGACTTGGTGAAAGATCGTCTCACTTAGCTTAAAGCGCCTAAGTATTGGCTCATAATAAGGCACTGAAATATTGGTTCAATACATGCACCGAAATAATGGTTTACAAAGGCAAAAGCACCGAAGCATTGGCACAAAAATAATAGAATAATAATGATAAATATGTTAGGGGTTAAAAAGCAGAATGATTCTTTGGCGGTGTCCCAACATAGAGAGGAGTTGTCTAGTGGCGAAGCACGGCCGTGGCGAGGTAGTGTCACAAATTTTGGAGATGGCGAAGCAAGGTCAACTTCGACGGTCCCTCAAGGTAAAGAAGAGATTGTCTACAGCGGCGATGCACTTCCGTGGCGACATATGGCCACAACCTGAAAATGACGACATACAGTTATTTTCGACGATGTTCCCGAAATACTGTGGAGGATTGTCACCAAGAATATTGAGGACGACGACATACGGTTATCTTCAACGATGGCGTTCACGAGGCACTGTGGAGGTTGTCACAAACAACAACAAAAGCAACAACAAAACGGTTACGCTCAGAGATGTGTACTCGACGGTGCAAGATACGCGTTTCTTAACTCTTTTATCTGTTTAACTAATGGTTGTTTTATAGGTATCGATGTTATAAGAATGATTTGGAATTGCAAAACATTTTGAATCATTCTCCGTCCCTATCGATACTTTAACTCTCGTTTTTCGAAACATAAGTTTCTTCAAACTTAGTCAAAGTGGGGGCTTCTGTAGACACCCATTTGTGTCTCCCCAAAACTAAACCCAGTAATGAATGCCTTTCACGTCGAACCATTATCGAATTAGGTGAAAGTGGTTGAAATCAAGTGTTGCGGTTTAGTTCTATTAAATTTCTCTTCTCTCTGTTTTTGAAAATAACTCTATTTATTTGAAAATAGCCAAACCATTTTAGTTTGGTCCATAATTAAGGTCCAATAATATTGTAGTTGGATGGGGCTCGAAAAGACCTTTCCAACGATATATTATAAGCCCAATTCCGATGAATATTGAGGAAGTTATGGCCAATATATTAAACTAGGCCTGGTTAATTATTTAAATACGGCCCAATGATCTAGACGAGGGCCCAATGTTAATTATTATTCCTAAAATTATTAGGATTAATTATAATTTCCTAGGAGTTTCTAGAAGATTCTTTTTAATTCTAATATTATTAGATTTAATAATTAATTATTTTAAAATAGACTTTTATTTGGAGTAAAATATTATTTTATTATCTTAAAAATACATATTTTATCTTCTGTACGGATTCCGTAGATCAAGTTGATTAAAGATCGGATTCCGCGTGAAGAAAACGCGCTAATATAGGTTGTCGCCAAACAACAAGTCTGTCGCCATGTCGCCGCGCGACTGACCCTGTCGCCTTGCGACAGAGTCGATTCCTGGCGACAGCGTGTAGTTTTATTCCTTATCAAATTCTATGTTTTTCCGGACTATTTTCATTTTAAATAGGGTCCGAATCCCTGTTTTGAGAATCATCAATTCTTCCTTAATTCTCTCTATTCTCTCTCTAAGCAATATATGCTTTATTTCTCCCTCTCTTTCTAAACTAGCTTTTTTAATACAATATTCAGCATTCACAAGACTTAGAGTCACTTAGCCAAGTTCGAAGTTGCCTTCGCCCTAGACGTGCAAGGTTGATAATTTCTGAGGGTTTGGTCCAAAACTAGTCTAAACTTTATTTAATTTGATTTCAATTTAATTCTTTAATTATTCTTTATTGATTTTCATTGAAGTTTACTAACTTGTGTATTTGTTATTAGAAAGAGGTACGAGGCTTCAAAGTAAGTAGATTTACTTCCTATTTCTTTCACAATGTAGATTGCATGCTTATTATTGTTTTACAATTCCTAGTATCATGTTAGGATGTTTAGTTCCTAGTATCATGTTAGGATGTTATTTTATGCTTTCTAGTATCATGTTTAGGGTGCCTTTAATCTTTTCTAATATCATGTTAGTACCATGTTAGGTTTAAAGCTTTGATCTTTATTGCTTAGTGACATGCTAGGATTGTTATTAATCTTGTTAGTATCATGCCTAGGATCTTGCTATTATTATTAAGCTTTATTATGCCTTATCATGTTATTATCATTATTGTTATTATTTATTGCTTATCCTTATGTTGCTTGATTTATATTTTATATTGTTATTGCTTGATCACACCTTTAATGATTGTTAAAGGGAATTTGTACTTGAAATCATGCTTAATAAGATGATTAATAATTTGGTTTAGGCTAATGTGATTTTAACTCAAGTGATCGCCAATAATAGATTTATTTGTGCATTAATATTCAACCAACATAGATAAATAGGGTAGGTTTAATATAATGTTTGTATGTTATTTGAAAAGCGCACATGAATACGAGCAGAACAAAGTAGAGGCCTATTTTTATAGGGCGGGTCCTTTCTTTTGTAGATTGGATTCGTACCCTCATCCCTGGACCCTGTTTGGTTCAAGACCTTATGGAGTAGTTGATGGTCCTTTTGGATTGTCTTTTGGGTTTACAAGTTCCTAAAACTGGTTGGCGACTCTTTTTGCTCTTTGTCTTTCCCTTTAGAACGCCACCATACTTTAGTGTATGATCACAGTGGGGTTCAAGTTTGGGGTTATCATAATGCTTGAAATATTCCCTACAATATCATGGAAGAGCATTCGGCCCATCCAGTCGGTAAGAAAAGAAAGATTGATCAACCGGTGGTGGTTAAAAAAGAAAAGAAATAGCAATCACTGACCGGGAAACGGTAAGATGACCTCCGTCCCCAGCCTCCTAGCGAACACATTGATATCCCTTTGGACGAAAGTTGGCCAGAGCGGACGGTTAAGGTGGGGACGGTTGCCTTTGCTAAGCTGGGTGAAAGCAGAAAGAATTCAAAGACATTTTTGCCTTTGAAGTGGAAAAGATGTCACGCATTAGCCCGAATCTCACTATCCACAAACTCGCCGTGGATCCTAAAAAGAAGCCTATTTGGCAAATGAAAAGAAATCACGGCGAGGAAAGAGGTTAGGCAGTAGCAGCCGAATTAAAAAAGCTACTGGATGCCAAGTTCATTCGGCCATGTAATTTCCCTGAGTGGGTGGCTAACGTTGTGTTAGTAAGAATGCCGAATGGTACTTGGCACATGTGCGTTGACTACACTGACTTGAACAGAGCATGTCCGAAGGATAGTTATCCACTGCCAAAGATTGATAGTTTGGTCATAACTACAGTCGGACATGCCTGATGAGTTTCATAGATGCCTATTCAAGTTTCCATCTGATTCCCCTGTGGAAAAAAGATCAAGAAAAGACGGCATTCGTCACTGATCAGGGGTTGTTTAGTTATACGGTGATGCCGTTTGGTTTAAAGAATGCGCTTGCTACTTTCTAACGAATGATTAATACAGTCTTCATTTTTTAAATTGGGAGGAATGTAGAGGCATATATTGATGACATGATAGTCAAATCCAAACAACAGGCGGATCACCTTGCTGATCTCCGTGAAACATTCGCCACACTCAGGCGGCATAAGGTCATGCTTAATCCAAAAAAGTGCGTGTTTTGTGTTGAGTCTGGGAAGTTTCTCGGATTCCTAATTGACCTAATACAGGCGGTAATCGACATGCACTCGCTCCGTTCTATGAAAGAAGTGCAAAAGCTAACAGGTTGCTTGGCGGCCCTGGGAGGTTCCTAAGCCAATCAGGCGACAAGTGCCTTTACTTTTTCCAGGTAATTAGGAAGAAGACTAACTTTGAATGGGGGGATGATGCTGAGGCCGCTTTCCAAAAGCTTAAAACTCATCTGCACTCTTTGCCGAGGCTTGTTAGGCCTTTGCCCAATGAGGACCTCTTCATGTATCTGGCCGTCTCCGATCATACCCTCAGTGCCGTTCTCTTAGCTGAAAGAGAGGGCATCCAGCTCTCGGTCTATTTCATCAGCCATGATCTTAGAAACGCAGAGCTTTGGTACCCTATGGTTGAAAAATTTGGCCTCGCTCTTTACATGGCCATCAAAAAGTTAAAACCCTACTTCTTGGCGCATGCGCTAGTAGTCGATACAAACCTACCGATCAAGCGCCCACTTACAACTTTGGAGTCTTCTGGACGAATGCTCAAATGGGAGATTGAAATGTAAGGATTAGAAATCACTTACGAACTAAGGAAGGCAATAAAAGGGCACGCATTCGCCGACTTTATTGTTGAAATGACCCCGGTTTCTCCGGAGAATTCCAGTCAGGTTTGGAAAGTGTATGTGAACGGGAGCTCCACTGCGAACGGCTGTGATGCTGGGGTTATCTGTCAATCTCCCGAGAGAGATAAGTATGAATATGCACTACGATTCAAGTTCCAGGTCTCAAACAATGAGGCCAAATATGAAGCTATGTTAGCCGGCAGGTACAAAGAATTTTGACGCCTGCTTAGATTCGCAACTGGTTGTACTTTGATTCAATGGAACATACGAGGCCACCCATCCGACCATGATAAAATACTTGCAGGCGGTCAAAGATGAAGTCGGGACACTTGAGGAATTCCATCTAAGTCAGGTGCCCAGATCTTCAAACAATCAGGAAGATGCTCTGTCTAAATTGGCATAATCTATCTCCTGTGAAACGCCTCAATCAGTCTTCAGGGAAGTCATGGAAAAAAGGAGTATATCTGATGAAGACCCCATTGGAGTGCTAGATCGAAGCTCAACTTGGATGGACAACATCCGGGCTTATATTACAGATAGCACGCTCCTTGATTCATCCCAGGAGGCGGATGTGCTGAAGCAATGAGCAGCAAGCTTCGAGCTGAGACAAGGAGAACTCTTCAAGATTGGGTTCCTGAAGCCTCTATTGAAGTGTGTTACACAGATATGGGTAAAGAGGTCCTCGAAGAATTGCATGCGGGTTACTTCGCCTCCTATATAGGCGGCAGGTCCCTAGCTGCCAAGCCAGGCGGCTCTACTTTTGGCCAACTCTGGAGTCGGATGCTATGGAAAAGGTAAAAAGAAGCGACAGGTGCCAAAAATTTGGCAAGCTCATCCATCGTCCAGCCACAGATCTGACGGCCATCCACATTCCAATACCTTTTGCTAAATGGGGCATGGATATCCTAGGCCTTACATAACTGCTCCAGGCGGCAAGCACTACATTTTAGTGGCCGTGGATTACTTTACCAAGTGGGTAGAGGCGGAGGTGGTCAAAAACATCTAGACAAAGGATGTTATCTCCTCCAACTGGAAAAATATTATCACCCGTTTTGGCGTTCCTATGTCTATGGTTTTTGACAATGGCCCTCAGTTTGAGACGCCTCAGCCCAAGACTTGGCTGGGAGACTAGGGGGTCTCAAGCTACTTTGCATCAGTCGGCTGGCCTCAAGCAAACGGCTAGGTTAAAGCCTTCAACAAGTTAATCTCAGACAAAATAAAAAAGAAAGTGGAACAAGCTGGCGGCCTTTGGGCGGATGAATTACCACACGTCCTTTGGGCCATCAGAACGACTGCAAAAGAGGCAACTGGAGAAACCCTATTCCTCTTGGTGTATGGTGAAGAAGATGTCCTGCCCATTGAACACTATGAGCCGACTCTTCGAATCATGTCGTATGACGAAGATGCGAATTGGGAGGCCATGCGGCTGACGTTGGACTCACTCCCAGAGCGCAGGGGCAATGCCGCCTTGCGCCATGAGATTTATTGCCTGAGAATGACTTAGGCTTACAACAAAAGAGTATACAAGCGTCCTCTCAAAGTAGGGGACTTTGTATTACGGAAAATGGAGGCAGTCGGTAGGGCAAACGAGTAGGGAAAGCTAACCCCGAATTGGGAAGGCCCCTACCAAATCTATGAAGAAGTTAGAGACGGCACCTACCGCGTGGAAGAACCAGACGGCAGGCAGCTGCCCAAAACTTGGAATGTAGATAACTTAATAAAGTTCTACTTCTAAGAATTTTTATAAATTTCTCAAATTGTGTTAATGAGAATATGCCTTCATTTCCACACTTGTCTTTTTTATGAATTTTGTAAAAGCTCCACCTGTCTTATGAACAGGTGTATCAAGCCATAATTATATCGCCTGCAGAGGGTGCATGCGACTTTACTGTTTACTGAGCGTCTTCCCCAACAATAGACGCTCTTAACCAATCTAAAGGAGCCGACTGCACCAAAGCAGTCGACCCTATGAGTTCATTTTTTAAGTTAAGTCCAAGACTTAACGGCTACTCACCATTCCTAAAGAGGCCTATGGCCGGAAAGTATTTTAAAGAGAGGCCAATGGCCGGATATTAATTAATCAATAGAGGCCGACAGCCAAGGTCTGCTCCAACATGAATATGACCGTCTGCTCCAACATGAGTCAGATATCTGACGACGTCCATTCGGGCGAATTCGTCGAGGAGAAGCATCTCCCATTTGGGTGGCACATTGCTCTACTGTTACGTCAAGCGGCCCTACCGAATGCTAAGGCAGCACTCACAGCTGTTTTGATTTAATCTAAAGTGAAATCTTAAAAGCATAGAGTTTTCCAACTATTCTAGTACAGGTAGAGAACAACTAATGTTTCACGATTAGAGGGTAACGAGGTGGTAGGCCAGATACGCCTGTTATTTTCTCTAGGGCAAGGCAGGCGGAAAATTCTTTTTCAATCAATAAGCTAAGTTAAAAAACTTAGCATCTTATTTATAAGAGGCCTATGGCCTGATGCTCCTGTTTTTTCTCTAAGGAAGGATAGGCGGACGTTTCTCTTTTTAGTAAACGAGCTAAGTCAAAATACTTAGCAGATTATTCATACTAAACGAGGCCTCTGGTCGGATGCGCTTGTTTCTGCTCTAAGGCAGGTAAGCGGACGTTTCTGTTTTTAGTAAATGAGCTAAGTCAAAATAATTGGCAGATTATTTATACTAAACGAGGTCTCTAGCCGGATGTGTCTGTTTTTGCTCTTGGGCAAGACAGGCGGAATTTTTCTCATCAGCAAAAAAGCTAAGTTAAAAACGTAGCATCTTATTTATGTTAAACGAGGCCTATGGCCGGATGCAATCAAAGGATCGTCAGCTCTGCGTGGCCGTCTATCGCTTGGTTTGGGGCAATCACCATAGTGATTGATTGACTTAGAAACCATGCATACTCTTCTAAGTATCAATAATTTCTAAGTCAATCAATCCAATCAACCGAAACCAATCGACATCCGTCTAGGGGCAAAGACATTTGCATGGTATACAGGTTATAATTACTTAGCCTAAAACATGCAAAGAGAAACCATAGCTGCTAAAAAAAAAATTAAGGCAAAACATCAAAATGAACAAACTCGGCCAAACAGCCGAATGCTTCATTAAATTAAAAACCAATCGCCAAATTAGACAATTGGGAATGTTAACTGGTAAAGCCAGGAATTGTCAATTTACCCGAACCCTTGGTCGGTAAAGAAATACACAAATACTCGGCACACAGGCCAGAATATCAAATACATGGCCATTCGGCTGCAGAAGGAACACATAAAAAGCTTAAGTAGTAGGAGAGAGGTTTTCATTTGTGGCAGTCACGCCCTTTTCGTCTGCCGGCTGCTCTCCTTCGTCTTCATCTTCCTCCTCCTACTCATCTTCGGAGGAATCCCTCGAGGAGCTGAATTCCTCAGCAGCAGCCTTGGCCGCATCCTCCTGAGCCTGCTGAAGGAGTGAAGCGTTGAAATCTTTGCTGGCTTGATCAAATTTGGTTTTCCAATTAGTATAATTAATACTAGGCTGAGCCGCCTCCCATGCCATCTGCATAATTGTAACACCCCAATATTTCTCTCTTTAAACTTGTGAATAACCTGAACAAAATCCAAGAGAATTACTGGCGTGCTACCGCCACGTGTTCAAACGTTAAGGCTACATTAGAAATTAGCAGCGGAAAAACTAAATCAGTTATAAATAAATTTTAAACCAACGAATAAAACCAAGTTAAGTATTACAAGTTAGAACCATTAAGGTTGTAGACATCTAATTTTGGCCTCCTGTCCAGATAGGTAGTGTAATGACGATAAATAAAACCATCTTCGTGTTGGATCAAAGTGAAGAATGCTTATGGATAACTGGTTAAGCCATAAAATACAAAAGACTAGCCCAAAGAAAAAAACAAGGCCAACATAAGGTCCAATCAACTAAACACGATCATAATTAGGCTTTATCCCGTGCTTAAAACCCAATAATGACGGATTTAGGAGCATCTACGTTAAAATAACAGCTGCCACGGAATATGACGCGCGCATCACACAAAGTGCGCTCAGCAGTCACGCGCAACTTATTGAGTTGCGCGTGGCAGGCTGCGCAACTTTCAGATATGCGCTCGCGAAAGATTCAGAATATTAAAATATTAGAAAATCGAATCACACCATAGAGCCACGCGCAAGACAAATAGTTGTGTGCATATACCGCGCGCGACCTAATTGCTTGCGCGCGACACCTGCTGCGGCAAAATTCTCTAAACCCTAAACCTAATCATTACCTATAAATAAGTCCCTAATCCGAGGCATAAACACACAGAAAATTAACCTAAACTCTGGCAGAATATTTGTGAACTTGCGCATACAAACCCTGTTGTCCTAAACACTTACCCTTTTCGATATTTTGTTACTACGGTGGTGGTTTCCCAACAAGAAGGAGTCCATAAGTGTTTTAAACAGAGATCTAGCAAAGAGAAGTGGTAAATTCCCGAGTACTTAGTTAAATCATCATTATTTTTATTGTTTAAAAGAACTTTAATTAGTTAATTAGTGTTGTTTGATCACCTTAAATTAATAAATTAATTAATTTCATATAGTATTTTTTCGTTAGTCAAGATTAGAATTGAATAAAATAATTGTTGGTTGATCACGTAAGTCAAGGCGAATATTGTTTATATTGTTGTTCTTTTCACGAATTCGATTAAATAAGAATAACGACTATACGATGTAATTCCTACGTGAATTAATGTGTGTAAATAAAATCAATTAACATAGTTTTTAGGTATCACGTTGCATATATTGTTTGACAATGAAATTGTGCAAAGGAAGAGCTAGTAGAGGCCGCACTAGGGTTAGGATCGCGATTCCCCTCTAATGGGAACATTATCTTAGTACCCTCGCTCCCGAACTCATTTCTGGTTTTCTAGACCAATTTGGGCATGGGTAAACTTATGATTCATGCTAAATATCCCTTGAACTCTACTTGGGAGAAAGGCATGAACGAGGTTTATGAGTTTTCCTAAAACTCATTGGCGACTCCTACTTGTTTCTTACAAAAAAGCGTGTATGATACAATCATCTCTAATTCAAAGGTCTCCCAAACAGTCAGGAATTCAATTCCTAATACACCTTAACAAGTGTAAAGTCCTAGGCTTTAAAGGGCCATGGGCATCTAAGGAAAAGGATCCCCTACAATGGGAACATCCTCCTTACAAAGGCCCTTATTCAAAATCCAAACTAGAAGTAGAACAAATATTAAAACCAAGTTTAAAAATAAATTTAAAGGTAGTAGCAAAATAAATTGTGCAAAATAACGAACACTTCACTCAAAACCCCACAACCTTGATGCGAATGCTGCCTGTGTAAGAACCTATGGTTAATTTTCTCCCCAATATTACAAGTGTAAAAATTGGATCGTCACAGGGTTATTGAAAGCCGAAGGCCATGACCAAATAAAGACACACACAAAAGCACGCAATCAGCAAAGCTGAGTACAAACAAGCTGCGAAATAAAATTAGAAATCCCCAACATGTTACTAATAATCAAACATCATGCATCATTAAATTATAGACTCAACACACGACTCAATTATGAATTTACTAGGACTTCAATAATTAATAGTAGTTAATTCATTTTATATTATTCATTAGATCAAGCAATAGGCAAGGTTGTCCAACCCATGCTCCATTCGGAACATCAATAAAGAAACCCCATGCCTACTTTCGGAAACATCAATAAACATCCAACGACCACGGGCGCGACTCCGTGACCATAGTTAGTATGAGATCTCAACTAACTCCTAGTTTTCAAAAATATTTGAAATAAGAGACTCGTAGATCAGACGGCCTCGAGAAAAGTACACGGCTAATACCCCATGTACCCCAACCCCTGATTGTCATTACTCCAGAAGTGCACCAATCCAGAGTTTTATTGCTCATCCATCTTGCACTTTACGTGATTTACATGTTTAAACTTGGTGATGACTCATATGCAAACAATACATTCAATCCAATACCAATTCAACCAAGTAAAACAAATTTCCAATTTCATTTCTTGATTTATTAGTGACAAGCAAAATTTAATATTTATTCCTTTAACTACCTCGGTGTATAAACACCTTGAGTGCATAGAGCACCCCAAAACCTTAACCTCGTCTTATAAGACTTGAATTCTTCCTTTACTCATCTTATTTCAATAATAATGAATGAGTAATAAATAAATCATTCCACATACTTACATACCTTTGCCTCTAATTGCACCTTGCAAAGTTAATACATAAATAATATTTGCCAAGTAAAATAGTGCACATCATTCGGAATTCACAATGTATAACTAAACAATTATTCCCAGTCTTCTCTATACATGCTACTAAGTTCTCATTTAATTCCTAAACATGCTTCTAAAGGCAAGGTTTCATAACTCGTACGTACATTGAGTAAATGAATTGGTTGGCCACTTAACTAACTAGAAATCGCCTCCTATAAAGACCTCTCCTAAACCAAGCAATAAGATTTCAATCAATACTCAAACAACCAAATTTACAGCAATACTAACTTACTTTTAAACCTTCAAAATCCAATTAAACAACACTTTAAAACCTTCCCTTTTATTAAAATCAAGAGCTTATCTATAGTCTTTAAGTTTCCTTCGTAAAAACCTTAAAATACGCCCTTAGACATGAAATTACAGCAAGTTTAGACCTTTATAAAATCTGAAAATTAACTTTATGCATAAAATCTTGGAATTATTGTAATCTTTGAAACTATCTACATTATAAATTAAGTTAGTAAGCTTTAAACCCAAAAATACACCAATTCAATGTAATTAGAGGCTCTAAAATAATAAATATAAAATCTGAAAATTTAATCTTAAGGCTAGACTTTAAAGTTCAAAGCTTTTTAATCATAAAATACCCACAATCATCAATTTTTGATATTAGAAGCATAAAAATATGAAACTAACACAATTTGATCATAAAAATTGAAACTTTAATAATTTGAAAAATTTATATATAATTGAAATAATTATACATTAACATAATTTAAACATGGTATGATTTGGTAACTTGATTAGCACGTTTTCAAGCCTTAAAACATGAAAAATCAATGTTTAAACCCTAAATTATACATATTATAAAATCTGAAATTTTGTATTATAATTTAAACATATCAAAAGTCATAAATTCATAAGCTTTTGCAAATTATATGCATATACAAATCATAGTAATAATAATTTAGAACAAAATTTTACAAAGATTGAAGGTTTATATCAAATTAATAAAATAGAGATAAGTAAAGAAAAGGAGAGAGAGAAGGGGCGAACAGCAGGCGGTGCTGGGCCGGCGGCAGTGGTGGCGTCGGCTGGCAGCGAGTGCAATGAGGAGTTCGAATTTTTTTTTTTTTTTTTTTTTTTTTTTTTTTTTTGTGAGTGTCGTGAAGAGGAGGAAGAGAAGTGAGGGGTATTCTTATTTTTTGTTTTCACGTGAAAAGGCAGAGGAAGTTTGTGGGTTTTTAGGGGTTTTATTTGGGCTTGGTTTGTAAGTTTAAGTAAGAGTTGAATTAAAGAGATAGGCTAGAATAAAAGTTTAAGGTTTCTTTATTCTAAAATGGGCTACAATATTATAAAAAAAAATGGGTTAACCTTGCATAATCAATCATGATTGAAAATAAGGATAGAGAAATAATTTAATAAAATAATTTTATTGACTTTATAAACATTAAATTTATTTGCTTAAATAAAATAAATTTTTTAAATAAGTAATCATAACAGAATATTCACATAAATATGTTAAAATATAATTTTAAATTTCACAAAATTACGGGGGATTACAATAATCGCTTCGTTGTCCTCCATCATTTCCTTGACGAGGGCCTCCTTCTCCTCCTTGGCTCGGGATGTGAAATTAGCCTTCAGCTGCTTTTCCTGATTGGCCAGGCGCTGCTCCAGGCGGACATTTAACTACTTGGCCTTCTCGGCTTCCTGCTTGGCCTCTTCCAAAGGCTCAAGCTTCTCCTTAAGGCCTTTAACTTCGGCCTTAAGCTCAGTGAGCTTTTTTCGAGCCAACTCCAGGTCCCACTTCACCTGTTGATTGGCATCTGCCTTGGAATACATCATATCAAGTGTCAGTAGCTCATTTGGAGCAATATCAAGCTGGGCTCGGTCTAAAGCGGAGGCCAACCCCCTGGGCTCGGGTACGAATGGTTGGCATCAGGCGGGTAAGCATAAGAATTATAAGAATTTATGCCAACTTTTTACCTCACAGAGGTTCCCCAAGATGCCATCCAAGCTGAAGGTGCCAACCCCCTGGACAGACGCCCTGTCCTCACGGTCAAGCGCGCGTAGTATCTCCTTGGCCATTTGCACAGGAGTCGGCCTCTGAGCAGGAGCTGCGCACATAAAGAAACATGGATTAGAAAAAGGCCGAATGGTCTCTATCCATGAAAAAATGTTCAAGGGAAAGTAGCCTTACCATCCGACTGCCCCTCATCCTCCTTGGCGCGCTACTTCCCAACTCTTGCTGAATCGGCAGCAGTGGTGGGTTGCTTAAAGCCACCCTTGGATGCCTTCATGACATCCGGCTTGCTAATCTCCCTATCAGCTTCAAGTTGGGAACCAACACCCGTCTTCCTCGATTTGTGAGCAATGTGCTTCTTGGACTTTCCTTAAGCGCTCACATCACCCGCCCTAGTCTTTCGTAGCTTAGGGTCGGACGGTTTGGAGGGAGAAGGCTCGGTGGAGCCACCCTACATTAATAAAAGAGGCATTAGAAAACATGCGGACAAAGAATTGATCTTGCTCTAAAATACGAAGTTTGATAAACATCTACCTTGGGCGTCCCACCTGTTTTCTGCTCGTCATTCGTCCGACTAAGGACGTTCGAGCGATACACTGCTGTAGAGGCTGTAGCCGGCTTTTTGGAGTCCTAGAGTTTTTCCATTGCTTTATTTGCACAAAGAAACACGAGTTAGAAATCTACAAACAAACGTTGGAAGAACAACTAAAGCATCAACAATATCAAACGGCCGACTACCTCTCGGCATCTAGGTACTTAGGCCACAGGAGGCCAAAAATACCCCATCCTTAAACCATTTGTATAGGGGAATGTAACTCTGAGGGATAACCTTCTTGTCCCCCTGCTCATCTGTCCGAACGAACACTTTGAATAAACCCCTATCAAAGATCTCATCCTGGGCCCGCCTAGGGAGAGGCGGCAGGGCACTCTTGCCAGCCAGGAGGGGCGGATCCTTATTCCACCTATTATATTTATGGTTCAAGCGGCTGTCGAAAGAATTGACTATGTACTGTAGACACCCATTTGTGTCTCCCCAAAACCAAACCCAGTGATGAATGTCTTTCACGCCGAACCACAATCGAATGAGGTAAAAGTGTGGAAAAGTCAAGTGTTGCAGTTTAGTTTTATTTAAAATTCTTTTCTCTCTTTTTTTTGAAAACAACTCTATTTATTAAAAACGTCCAATCCAGTATAGTTTGGTCCATGATAAGGGTCCAATAATGGTGTAGTTGGATGGGGCTCGAAAAGACCTTTCCAACGATATATTATAAGCCCAATTCCGATAAACATTGAGGAAGTTATGGCCAAAAATACTAAACAGGGCCCGGTTAATTATTTACATACGGCCCAATGATCTAGAGGAGGGCCCAATGTTAATTATTATTCCTAAAATTATTAGGATTAATTATAACTTTCTAGAAGTTTCTAGAAGTTTCCTTTTAATTCTAATATTATTAGATTTAATAATTATTTTAAGATGGATTTTTATTTGGAATAAAATATTATTATTTTTAAAGATACGTTTTATCTTCTGTACGGATTCCGTAGGTCAATTTGATTAAAGATCGGATTCCGCGTGGAAAAGCGCGTGCAAGTCAAACTGTCGTGAAACGACAAGTGTCGCCTCGCGACAGACACTGTCGCCTCGTGGCAGCGTGTATTTCTGGCGACAGCGTGTAGTTTTATTCCTAATCAAATTCTGTACTTTTCTGGACTATTTTCCTTATAAATAGGGTCCCCGAAACTCTGTTTTCATTCATTGACAATCATCCCAATTCTCTCTATTCTCTCTTGAGCAATATATGCTTTCTTTCTCTCTCTCTTTCTAAACTACCTTTTTTTACAAACACAATTGCGCATACACAAGACTTAAAATCATCTAGCCAAGTTCGAAGTTGCCTTCGCCCTAGACGTGCAAGGTTTAATATTTTCCGAGGGTTTGGTCCAAATCTAGTTTCAACTTGTGTATTTTGTCATTAGAAAGAGGTACGAGGCTTCAAAGTAAGTAGATTAGCTTACTCTCTATTTCTTTCACAATGTAGAAAGCATGTTTAGATTTGATTTATTCCTAGTATCATGTTAGGATGTTATTTAATGCTTTCTAGTATAATGTTTAGGGTGTCTTTTATGCTTTCTAATATTATAATAGCATGTTAGTACCATGTTAGGTTTATTGGTTTGATTTTTATTGTTTAGTGACATGCTAGGATTTGTTATTAATCTTGTTAGTATCATGCCTAGGATCTTGCTATTATTATTAAGCTTTATTATGCCTTATCATGATTATGATTATATTATGATTATTATTATGATGCTAATTATTATGTTGCTTGATATTATTTATCATTATTATTGCTTGATCACGCCTTTTATGCATGTTTAAAGGGAATTTGTATTTGAAATCACGCTTAATGAGATAATTAATAATTTGGTTTAAGCTAATGTGATTTTAACTTAAGTGATCGCCAATAATAGTTTTATTTGTGCATTAATATTCAACCAACATAGATAAACAGGTTTAGGATTAATATAATGTTTCCATGTTAGTCAAAAAGCACACATGAATACAAGGAGAACAAAGTAGAGGCCTATTTTATAGGGTGGGTCCTTACTTTTGTAGATTGGATTCGTACCCTCATCCCCGAACCCTATTTGGTTCAAGATCTAATGGAGTTGACGATCTCCTGGATCGTTTTTGGGTTTACAAGTTCCTAAAACTTGTTAGCGACTCTTTTGCTCTAACTTTCTTCCCTTTGGAACGCCACCATACTTAAGTGTATAATCACAGTGGGGTTCAAGATTGGGGTTATAGTGCTTGAAATATCCCCTACAGTTTTTGGCGAGTCCGCTGGGGAGGATTTCTATTTTAATTCCTGAAATTTATTTTGGTAATGATTTAGAATGAGCGGATGAGACTAAAAAAATTCTAAGTATTTCATGTGCGTAATTTTTATTAGCATTATTGTCATATGCATAAAAAAGGTTCTCATTGGATAGACCATCCGAAATGAGTCAAAAACATAGGATTTTACACGTAGGAAATTTGAAAAATTTCTTTCACAACTAGAATCGAAATAATACTGCGAAATCTGGAAAATCTAAGAACACAGATACCTGCTGAGGCATGTAGGATATAGCGTCTAGAAATCAGAGACCGTCGCCTTTATTGAGCTTCTGTCTCTTGGCGACAGGGGTTCTTTTGCGGCGACAGTTCCTGTAGTCTGGCGCCAAGTTCTTCCAATACCGAGCCAGAACTCTGCCTTCTTGTTTTGACCATTTCTAGTACTGTTGGCTCGATTCTACTTCCTGATTAAGCTTTTCTCACTTTTCTGAAACCCATATGTGTTCTACATATGGACATAACCCTCTGGGGGTTCACGCTTCATCTACCCAAACGAACGCTCTTGGCAACGACTGGTACATGCAAGTTTGTGAATCCACCAAACCATGGATGCAAGTTTTTAACTTGCGGGGTCCCATCCATACCCGCCAACCCTACACGGTTAGGCTTCCGCGCGATGTATCCGGACTCATAACCATGGACCCTCTTTTACTTAACCCATATCCTTGAACTTTAGAGAACTAGAGCCATGGTTAGGTTCAAACTCATTGCATCATATTGTGACTATATGAACTACTTGTGCATCCTTATTTGTGCATACTATATATGTGCTAACCGTTTGTTTGACTTGTGTTTAAGACTAAATAAATAGACTAATGATTAAAAAGGACTTTGTCTAATTAATTAAATAATTAATTTAGAATCAATTAAAGGCTAATAAATTAATCAATTTGACTTAGTACGACTTTAGGCATGTCCTTTTAGAGTAATATTACTGGAAACAGTCCAGGTTAATGTTCCAGCAATGGCGAAAAAATCTGGGCTGTGGCGCCTCTGTTTATCGTCTGTCGCCTGGCGACAGGCTTTAAACAGTGGCGACATTCCTGTTGTTATAGCGGCAGTCCAGATTCTTGCTCGAGTCATCATGACGAGTCTAGGGGAGTCTTGAATGCGTGTTTTCCGTCATTTTTTTAAGGGGGGTAAGTCGGATATTAATCCTCCAATTAACTACTTCATTGAACCTATTCCCAAAATATGCACCCTGTTTTTGCTTATTTTTGCTTCTTTCTTTTTATTTGCTATTTCTAAAAACCATAAAATCAAAGTCGATTAGAGTCGGTTTATTAAAACGAATATGGTTTAACCTACAGCGCGTGGACAAGAAAGGAAGGGCGTCTAATCAAGGACAACACTTTCATTCAAGTAGCACTTTTTGACAAACCAATTGGTAGAAAAGGAAGGCTAAGAAGATAATGGCTAGTCAAGAAGAACTTAATGAAGTTAAGGGAGAGGTAGCTAACTTGGCTGAGATATTGAAAGGTTTGACCCTTCAAATCAATGACCCTCTATAACAGCAACAAATGGACCTAATCCAGGAAAGTTTAAGCAAACTCTCCAATGACTTTAGGTTCCAAGGGATCAGCTCATAAGGGGTCTCAGTGGATAAGGACCTTCTTTCACAGAAGTTCAACGCCAACGACATCCCGAAATTCAAACCTATGGATAACCCTTATTTTCATGTAAGAGCTTTTGAAACTGTAATGAACATTAAGGGGATAGACAAGAAAGCCTTTCATTCTGTATTTTCTTTGTCTTTAGAAACTGTGTGTCAACAATGGTACTTTTCTCTTGATAAAGAGAAGACCTTTAGTTGGGAGTCCATTGTAAGTGCTTTGATTGAAAGATACAAATGTAATATTCAAGTTGAAACTGATCATAGGGAACTTGAAATTTTAAAGCAAAAAGAAAATGAAGTCTTTACTTCCTTCTTTAACAAATGGAGGGAGACTACTGCAAAGATGGTTGAGGTACCTAGTGAGAAATAGTCTGTAAGATGTTCATTAAGAACTTCCAAGAAAAATACTCTAAACATCTTAAGTACCAAAGTAATTTACATACCTTTAAGGCCGTCTATGATATTGGTATCAATATTGAAGACGACCTAGCCAAACAAAAAGCTGCTAACAATAACTCTAACAGTGGTTGGAAGGGTAAGAAGAACGACAATCCTTCTTCTTCTAAAACCACCCACTCGAATAATGTTGGCACCTTTAACCTAAATGAAGTCCTAGCCATGAACAACAACCAAGGACAAAAGAAACCATTTAGGAAGAACTACACTCCTATTGGTATGACTTATGACACCGCGTTTGACCGCTTACACGCAAAAGGTCTTATAACTCCTATTGGACCATTTGGGGACCCACCTGTCGAAAAGAGCCCGGCTAGCTGGAACCTAAATGCACACTGTAAGTACCATCAAGGTAGGGGCCATCCTACGGAAAAATGTTGGAGGCTAAAGGAAGCCATCCAAGATCTAATTGATAGCAACAAACTTCTATTGCCCCCTGCAAGTAAGAAGCCAAGCATCAACACCGTACCACTGTCGGATTCCTTGGCATTTCTGACGAATAAAATCAAGTAGACCCATCTAGTCTCATAGAACCTATTGAGACCATTGAAGAAGAAGAGATCTTCGAAGATGCCATTGACTCCTATGGGCAAGAAACTGTGACTAGGCAGGACATACATGCACTAACGCTACTTATGGACGAAGCAAACAAATTACTGTTTCAGGCCAAGGAGGCTCTAAAAGAACAAAACGAGTTGCTTAAAAATAGACCTCCACCCAAGGAGACGAAACCCTTTTCTCTACAAGTAATTGACACTCCCAAAAAGAGTAATAGACTTTATACTCCAATTGGGACGTTATATGCAAACATGTTTAAAATGCTCTCCGAGAATGGTAAGATCCATCCTCTCGAACCGAGACCATTTGAATCACTCAAAAGGACAGACAAGTATTACTGTTCATACCATCAATTAGGGGGTAATACAATAGAGAACTATTTTAAGTTCAAAGGGTTAGTTCAACAGCTGATTGATGACAAGAAACTAGTCCAACGCCTAAAAGATGCCACAATCAATGGAGTATGGGATAGTGATGATGAGGATGTCTACCTCAAAGATATCGAAGAGACTCCTTTGTCAACAATATACCCAGTAAGTGACATTTGGGACGAAGAAGATTCACCCATAGATGTCCTCATCAGGTCCAGAAGAATGCAACCTCCCATTACAACACAACCTATGCCCACCGTTCAACAATTTCCCATACCAATCATAGAAGACAACGATGTTGTCAAACAATTAAAAAAACTAAGGTCGAAATGAATGTATGGAAACTCTTAGCCATATCCCGAGAACATAGGGTTGCATTTATGGATGCCTTGGCTAAGGTAGGCATAGATTCGGACACCACTCCTGAGGGGCTAGCTAATTTTCTCCCGAGTGATCTCCCAAGTCCAATTAACTTGGTCACTTTTTCAGACAAGGACTTACCACCGGAAGGTGACAAACACAACAAGGCTCTTAACCTCACGGTGATATGTAAAAGGATGAATGTCCCTATGACCCTTGTAGATAACGGATCGTCAATCAACATTTGCCCACTTAGAACTGCAAGAATGTTAGGCATAAGGGATGAGGACTTATCCCCATCAACCCAAGCAATAAGAGCCTACGATAACTCACGCCGTCAAGCATTAAGTACAATTACTATGAACATAACTGCGGGGGCAATCGAACATACTACTACATTTCAAGTAGTAGACATTAAAGCAT
Organism: Chenopodium album; assembly: GCF_948465745.1. Lineage (NCBI taxonomy): Eukaryota > Viridiplantae > Streptophyta > Magnoliopsida > Caryophyllales > Amaranthaceae > Chenopodium > Chenopodium album. The sequence goes on from NC_137852.1 coordinate 16,582,775, forward strand.
CCTTCAACTTACTATTGGGACGCCCTTGGCTTCATCACCTAAAGGCCGTCCCTTCATCTCTTCACCAACAAGTGAAAGCCATACTTGCGGGAATACCAATTACCATTGATGCTTCACCTATGAGGATTAAAACAGTGGAGAACCCACTAATTAATGTAGAACATGATGAAGATGATGATGATTTATGGGGCTTTAACGAAGACGTCTCCTTGACAGAGGAAGATGAGAGGACCCCTCTTCACTACGACCTCCACTCAAACATGGTGACTAACGCTATCTTAAGAAAACAAGGACACTTTCCTAGAATGACTTCAAGAAAGAAAAAAGGGATAACTAAACACATGGGATTACCTGGCCTCCCTACGTTGGACACTTTCGGACTTGGTTTTGAACAACCTCGCGAAGGTCTTAAGCGAGCCCAGGAAAAGTCAAGAGCACGTAGGAATGCTCGTACATAAAAGAAACAAATACCCATGGATCAATATCCTCTCACCTTAATCGGACAATTTATAAGAGAAGGAGAGGATTACCCATGTTACGAATTTCCTGAACCTTTCGTTGTAAAAGGCATAAGACAACCAGGGTTTGAAATATTTCTGGATTGTTATTTCCTAGATGAGATCCCAACTCCAATCTATAGGGAGAAAACACCCCCCTGTTTTGACTTTAATGTCATAGGACTCTTCTTTGGACGAGAAAAGAATGAGCCAAGATATGTGGAGGACAATTCTTCTCTTATTCAAACAGTCCTACAAAGTGAAAACATTGATCCGGCAAAGTTCATCACTCCAATAGAAGACAAAGAGCGAGGATGGCGCAAAACGGTAAAGGTGACCACTACAAATGGAAGGAAGATTTCCGTAACCACGGGACAAGGGCCAATGTTTGAAGAATCGTCTGAGTTAGAGTCCGAGTCAGAGTCTTCCCTTATCGAGTCTTCCAAATCTCTAGTTGTAGCACCTCCATTTGATGTAATGATTTCCGAATTCAATAATATGTCTTCTTCCCCTTATTCCTCTTGTTTTTTTTAACCAAAGATGACGAGCATTGCTTAACTAATGATGAAAATGACAAAGATATAATTAAAGCAATGGAAACACTTGAAAATAAAACATTAATAATCGAGGATACAGAAACGGTTGACATCTCAAAAGATCCAACCATTAAAAGAGAAGTTAAAATCGGACTTACATTAAGCAAAGACGAAAGAACCGATTTAATTAATCTACTTAAAGAAGTTATTGATGTATTCGCTTGGTCATATGAAGATATGCCATGCATTAATAGAGAAATAGCTCAACACACAATACAATTAATTCTAGGAATTAAACCTGTAAAACAAAAGTTATGTCGAATAAAACCCAACGTAGCTCTTGAAATAAAAGAAGAGGTTCAAAAACAAATAACTGCAGGTTTTATTAGGGTATCTAAATACCCCGAATGGGTCTCTAATGTGGTCCCTGTTCCGAAAAAAGATGGTAGGGTTTGAATGTGTGTCGACTATCGATATCTAAATAAGGCAAGTCCAAAGGACGACTTCCCTTTACCACACATCGATATTTTGGTAGATAATACAACAAATCACGCGCTTCTCTCATTTATGGATGGATACGCAGGGTACAACCAAATTCTCATGGCCGAAGAAGACATGGAAAAAACCACATTCATAACACCTTGGGGTATTTACTGTTACACGGTAATGCCATTCGGGTTGAAAAACGCGGGTGCTACTTACCAACGAGCAACGACTACCCTACTCCATGATATGATGCACAAAGAAGTGGAGGTTTATGTAGATAACATGATTTTAAAGTCTAGAGACCGTCCAGGACACCAAATAGCCTTAAGAAAGTTCTTCGAAAGGTTAAGAAAATGCAACATGAGGTTAAACCCCTCCAAATGTGCTTTCGGTGTAACCTCAGGAAAACTCTTGGGATATGTCATAAGCTCTATAGGAATAGAGATAGACCCAACCAAGATTAAAGCAATCATGTCCATGCCACCGCCCAAAACCGAAAAGCAAATTCGGGGATTTATTGACCGGTTGCAATACATAAGTAGGTTCATATCAAAGCTAACCACAATATGTGAACCAATATTCAAAAAACTGAAGAAGAATATGCCAGTCATATGGGACGATGAGTGTCAAAAAGCCTTTGAGAAGATCAAAGCCTATCTCTCAAATCCTCCTGTATTAGCTCCAGCACTCCCAGGAATACCATTAAGATTATACTTGACGGTTACAAAAGAAACAATGGGAGTTATGCTTGCGCAAGAGGTAGAAGATAAAGAAAATGCTATCTACTACCTAAGTTAGAAGATGCTCGAATATGAGACACGCTATACACCATTAGAGAAGTTGTGCCTCGCATTGGTGTGGGCCACGACCAAATTAAGGCACTACATGCTTGTACATACAGTTTATGTAGTATCACGAATGGACCCCCTTAAGTTCTTTTTCGAGAGATCTACACTTAACGGGCGTATCTCAAGGTGGATAGTTAACTTAGCCCAGTTTGATATAAGATTATGCCTCAAAAGGCAATTAAAGGATCAGTGGTATTGGATTTTCTAGCATATTTCCCAATAGAAGATTCGACACCATTAGTAGAGAACGAATTTCCAGACGAGGATTTAATGATGACGGAAGATGATACATGGAATTTATACTTTGACGGAGCCTCAAACCAAAAAGGATGTGGCGTAGGAGTCCTACTAGTATCACCCAAAGAGGAACATGTTCCCATATCTATAAAGTTAGATTTCGACGTTACCAACAACGCGGCTAATTATGAAGCATGCGTGGTAGACCTCGAAACTGCTTTAGCCTTAGGAGTAAAGAAACTCCGGATTTTCGGAGATTCCTCTTTGATCATTAATCAAATCTCAAAAAGATGGAAGGTTAGGAGTGAAAGCTTAGCTCCTTACCAAACATATCTGGAAACCCTCACTGATCAGTTGGAAAAAGTAGAATACACCTATCTACGTAGAGAGGAAAATCAATTTGCCGATGCCTTGGCAAGACTAGCCTCAATGGTTAGAATTCCTAAGGAAATTGAGCAAATGCCTTTGACTATAGAGAAAAGGCATAAACCAGCATACATTCAAGCTATAGAAGGCGATGAAGTGGTCCAAGGAGAAGAACAAGAGGAAGAACCATGGTTTACAGACATACTTAATTATGTCACCAAAGGAGAATATCCTCCTCATGCTGACAAAAGGGCAAAAAGAGCCCTAAGACTTTTGGCTTCCCAGTTTGTGCTCATATGAGATGTGTTACACAAAAAGGTACCTAAAGGTCGAGCTTATTATGTGTAGGCAAAAAGGATGCTGAAAGAGCTATGAGAGTTGTCCATGAAGGAATATGTGGAACACATGTTAACGGCAAGATGCTATTCCAAAAGATAATGCGAGAAGGGTATTATTGGACTACCATGAATAGGGAATGTCATCAATACGTAAAACGATGTCCCAAATACAATTTATGCAAATTTGCAACACGTTCCACCATCTCTCCTCTGCACATACACTTCACCATGGCCTTTCTCCACATGGGGATTGACATAATTGGAAAAATTACACCTCCCAGAACAGGAGGTCATGAATACATCCTAGTCGCAATAGATTAATTCACAAAGTTGGTAGAAGCACAATCATATGCTAAACTCACCGCAAAGCATGTAGCACTCTTTATTGAGAGAACCATAATTTGTCGATACAGAGTCCCACGTGAAATGATAGTGATAATGGAACTCACTTTCAAGCCGACTGTGAAGAATTGCTACAAAAGTATGGTATTCAACATCACCATTCTTCCCCTTATAGACCTCAAGCAAATGGATAAGTTGAGGCCGCTAATAAGAACTTAAAAACAATCATCGAGAAAATGACTGAGAATTACAAAGATTAGCCTGACAAGCTGCACTTCGCAATGTGGGGCTATCGCACGTCAATCAAAACATCAACATGAAATACGCCATTCAACCTAGTATATGGAATGGATGCCGTACAACCCGTGGAATTAGAAATACCCTCTCTACGCATTGCGTTAGAAAGTAAGCTCGATGAAGTCGAATGGACTAGAGCACGGTATGAAGAGCTAATTCTACTCGATGAAAAACGACTAGAAGCTCTACATCATACCCAATGCTATCAAACTTGTATGGCTAGACACTTCAACAAAAGGGTCAAGACTAGAAATATCAAGGTTGGGGACTTGGTATTAAAAGCACTAAGGAAAAATGTTTTGGACCCAAGAGGCAAGTTTAGGCCTAATTAGTCTAGACCATACATTGTCAAGACGATCCTGTCAGGAGGCGCAGCTAAATTAACTGACATGGACGACAATGAATTTTCAAATAGGAAAAATTGCTCCCATAAATCCCAACTTTGCCTCGTCCGCCCAAATTAATCCCTACTTTTGATTATTATATATTGCACCCAACTTTAGGGGGTATTAATTTTCGTTGCACCCAACACGTCATCTAACCTGATGTAGCAGGTCACCTAGCCACGTGTCAGCGTATGATTGGCTTAAATTTTTTTTTAAAAAAAAAATAAAACAAAAAAAAATAAAAAAAATAAAAACAACCCTACAAACCACCCCATATCAGCAGCCGGCCACCACACACCACACCCCCACCCCCACCACGCTGCCGGAAACCCCTCCCCTGCTGCCGGAAACCGCCGCCCAACCTTCCCCCTACCTCGAAACCCACCCTTTCCCTTCCCCCACCCCCGAAAACCATTCCCCCACCACCGAAAACCCCTCCCTCACTCCCGGAAACCGCCGCTCAACCCTCCCCCTTCCCTCAAAACTCCCCCTTTCCCTTTCCCCACCCCCGAAAACCCCTCCCCCACCCCTATTTCCTCCGTCACTCCCCTCTCCCCCGCCGTTTTCCGACCCCAATCCCCTTCCCCTTCCCCTTCGTTTTCGCCGTTTCCCCCTCCCTGTCGTTTCCGCCCCCTTCGCCTTCATTTCCGACCCGAATCCGGCCTCCCTTCCCCGTCGTTTCCGCCCCCTTCCCCCACTGCCATTAACGGTGGCTGCCGTTAAGGGGTGGCTGGGTTTTCTTTTTTTTTTTTAAATTTTGTTTTTTTTTAAAATTTTGTTTTTTTTTTTTAAATTTTTTTAATTTGACCATTCAGGTAGTGACACGTGTCCGAAAACAATGTAACACACAAATGTTGACCGGATTAACCGGTTGCAGGTAAGTTGGGTGCAACGAAAATTAATACCCCCTAAAGTTGGGTGCAATAGATAATAATCAAAAGTAGGGATTAATTTGGGCGGACGAGGCAAAGTTGGGATTTATGGGAGCAATTTTTCCTTTCAAATATGACAAATCTTGACCAACTTAAGAAGTACTACCCATAAATACTTGAGAAAAATACTCAAGAGAGCTACGTTTGGCCTGATTCCTTAAGCAAAGGATACGTAGGCAACCCTTAAAAGGGTGCGGCCACTATAATTTTTCAAAATCTGGTATCCCAGAGTTGAAAAAGTTATGACTGCAAAAATAAAAGGCTGGCGCCAGAAAAAGAAGTCTGTCGCCAGGCGACAGAAGGCAGACGTCGGCGACAAACATTTAGACGGTGGCGCTAATTTTCTGCAACTGTCTGGGCAGATTTTGTATATTCTGGAAATTTTTTCGACTTCCGTACTCGAAGAAATCTTCTGAAAATAAATATTTTAATTGTTTTCATTGCTTTAAATGTAAGGTTAATTTAAATAAAAGCTGAAATTTTATTGATTAATAAAGAAATTACATTATTGATAAAATTAAGCTTAAAATTAACTAAAAACAATTTAAATTGTCTAATAAATCAAAGGAAAAGCAATGCTTTAATCTTTCTTTTCTTTCTTAATTCTTTTTCAATTCTTGTCTGCATTTTCTTTTTCTTCATCCATCACCTTTGCTAAGACACATCTATTAGAAGACCTGCATTCTATTTTAGTGTAGATGGTCTCTCCCTCTGCTAAAACCCCATGCTTCTCCACCCAAACTTTCTTTTTTGTAGAGTCAACTTTTCTTTTCCCTTTGTCTTTCTTATAGCTCTTCTTCTTTGGCATAATAGGAGTCTTAAACTCACTTCTTTCACCTAGGCGCTCTTTAGCAGGAGCTTTCTTGTCACCCAGACGAGTTTTCACATTGGTCTTCTCAACCATGACTTGGTTTTTCTGAGATCTTCCATCAAGCCATTGCTTCACACTATTAGATAAAGAAGGTGGAACCTTATGGGTAATCACTTCCCATAAGGGGTTAGCACACCAATACTTATCAAAGCGCTCAACTTCTTGCGAAACAGGGAATTCATAAGGACGGCGGAAATCTCCTGTAGGGATGGTTTGTGCAAGCCCATATTGTCTCTTAACCCTACAAGGGTAATAAAAGGTTAATTTTGATAAACTAGGGAGACGGCAGAAAGGTTGGTTATTACAACCAATCATCTTCTCAATCTTCCACCAAGGGATAACACCTTGCCCCACTCACGGCGGCCCATCTCTAAAGAAAAACGTTTCTTTCGCCGAACTAAACAGTTGGGAGTGTACTTGTCAATATTATCAGGAGGACTAATTAATCCTAGTCTCTCCATGAGCCATATCTGTAAAAATGCACTTGATTAGTATTGCAACATAAAAATATTTTTAATTTTCGTAATTAAGAATATTATTTTATACTTGTAATAAAATTGGAGAACCTCGAAGAGGTGCTTTTGGATTCTTTTTCAGTGCATCTTGACTCAGCATAGTCTCTCCAACAATCAATGGCATTGGGTTTCTTCCTGATTCAATTTGTTCTAAAACAGATATAATTATTGCTTGGCCTTCATTATCTTTACCACTAATAAGAGGATATTGATTAATCATGCAAAAGAGGAAAGCTCTTCTTCTATAAACATGAGAAAATCCGGAACAAGGTTTATCAAAATAATAACGTGCAAATTCTTTCAAGTCAATTGTATTACCATGCACTATATTTTTTAGATCTGTACCCCTTAGATCAAAGAAACGCTCATAATCTTTGTAATAATACTCACTTAATCTAGGTATTACCGCAAGATCTAAGGAACGGAAGCATAGAATGGCTCCAAATTCTTCCGGTAAAGGGCAAATTTCATCATAGAATAATTTAAAACAGTGAGAATTAGTATCCTAAATATTCTAAGGCGGTATGAATGAAGTCTATGTCAAGATCTACCCCTTTTACACCATAAATACCCCCCATATGAAAAAGTCTAGTTCTTTCCTCTCTTTAGCAATTAAAGAACGACACCACTCACGTGTATAATCACAACAAGTTTTCTTAACTACATACATGATTAATAGTTAATTTATTTAATTAATAATCTGTTCGAATTATGCAGAAAACGTCAGTTTTGGGGGCTATTTATAAACTTTTTTCTTAGCAGATTTCAGTTCCTGTAAGAATTAGGATAATCAAAGCTGTCGCCAAGCGACAAGTTTGTCGCGTGGCGACATACTCTGTCTGACGTGGGAAAATTAGGTCGTTGGACTAATCCTCCTAAGCCAAACAAAATTTATAAACACTCAACAAACCTAAATACAAGTATAGAGGTAAGTCAAGGGTCGAACCCAAAGGAACGGTAATGTCTAAGTGCTTCCAATTATGTGCCTAAGCTAGGTCGAAGGCAAAGGGTAAAAGAGGACACTAACAACTACTTAAGACAAAGAAATCAAACAAATAAAATGCTAGGATTAGGATTCACTTATAATAGCAATGAACAATGCAAATTGGTTTAGGAAGTTGACTAAGTCAAGCAATGTGAGGGAAGATCAATTATGCAACCAAAAGAGCATATCAAGCTATTCTCCTAGAGGTTTAACTAGCGTCAACTACGATAAACTCTAGTTAGGAAACATCACAAGACACCTCAATCATGTAAATGCAAGCCACAAATCAATGGTCCGTATCAATGTGAACTTACAATGCAATCTAGTGTGAATAACTAGGGTGATCAAGCCTAAATCAAACACACACATGTACATAATCAATTAACCAATTTAATCACATCATCAACTCCATCAAAATCCCCAATCTACATCAATCCATCACATAATATAAGCTTCACCAAATCCCTAACCAAACAACTACTCTAGAAACATCATCAATTCAACAAACAACTAAAGTAATCAACAATCAACAATCAAAGAATCTACAATTAAAGAAGAACAATTACTCTAATCAAACATCAATCATCGAATCATCAAAATCTAATCAAAATCAAACAATCTAAACACGAATACTAAACAAAACAATAAATGAGATAGAGTTTAGAAATGCTCATTGATAATAGAGTAGATCTCCAATACAATTGTCACCGTTGGATCTTTAATCTCTCAATCACCATTGAAATTCTTCACTTTCTCTCTCTAAATCTACTCCTAAAACTAACCCCTAAATCTAGAGAGAGAAGCTCTCAACTAGGCTAAGAATATGATCTAATTCTATTATGAAAACTTCTTGCTACAAAAATAGAAGGAAATAACTGTATATACAAAGGAGAAGGTCGGTTTTGATGCCCAAGAATAGACCCACGCAGGTGCGGGCGCTCGAGGAGAGAGATAAGTGCGCACGGGACACGCCCAGAAAGGTGCGCCCGCACACACCCCATGTGCGGCCGCACACGACATATGTGTGGCCGCACACTCCCCGTGTGCGCCCGCACAAAACTGCAGCCTCCTTTCTTCTTCTTCTTCCTAGCTCATGTGGTGCACACATCCTAGATGATGGTGATGGAGGACAAGGTAGGCAGTAACTTTCTTGAATTTCTTGAAGGATATAAGCCATGAGAAAGGCATATACAAGGCCTTAAAGCATGCTCCTTGGATCCCCCTTTGACTTGAAACTTCTTGCAAAAGCTTTAGGCATGAAAATCAATGAAAGACCATGGAGAGGAAGCTGGGCAATCCTTGGACAATCAATCACAACCTACAAACAAAGGAGAAAAAGCAAATAAAAGGGAAAAATAACAAGTAAACTAGAAAATGGACAAAATAGAGAAACTAACTACAAAAAGCATAAAATGAAGAAAACAAGAATAAAACTAAGGAAAACTAAAGAAAGGAGTAATAAAATGGAATGAATTTCATCCAAAAAGGGACCAAATGAGTGCCATAAATGTCACTCATCAAATTCCCCCAAGCTAAACTTTTGCTCGTCCTCGAGCAAAACAAAGCAAGGAAGATCAAGGATGAAAAATTTATTAAAAATGAAAAAGAAAGACTTAAGGTAAGGATATACACTAAGACTCACTGTCGTAGGAATCACGGTTTCTTTTAGCTACAACAAGCCCTTTAAACCCCAAAGTCGCCTATGAGGACGAGTGAGGTCTCGTAAGGGTATCCTAAGAGTTTGACCCATAACTCTCATAATAATACAAACAAGTCAAAGCATGAAAAAGAAAACAAAATACAAGAAAAGCAAACAAATGTTCATGAAAGGACTTTTGCAAATGTACAAGCACAAGTGGATGCAAATCTTTCTAAACAAATAAAGGAGTGCACGTTCCAAGATACCCAAGGTTGATTGAAACATAAATATGCTAAGCATAGGAACTAGCTTTCACAATCCACTTTCATCCGAAACGATCATACCGCGTTCTTCCTAATAGCTTCAAATCGACCTCCAATGAGCATCCCAATGATTCCACGAAGGAACCGGAAAAAGAGAATTTTTAGGCTACTCGACATCTTGACTTTTGCATTCCCTCTTTCTATTCCTAAAACTCACATTCCTCTCCACCGATGAGTGACTCAACCATTTAGGTCAAAAGGTCTTTCCCCATGGTTGTAACGTAAGGCAATAAGGGTGAATGTAGGCTAAAAATTTGAAATTTGGTGGTTTTCCTAAAAGTGAAGCAAAGAGGGCGCCTTTCTTTAGAAACACAATCAAGTAATCACCAATCCAAACAAAAATACTCACACCCCCAAGCTTATTCAAAGCTATAAACCACAAACATATACACAAAAAGCGTGAGAACGCTTCCCCCCAAGCTTAAATGGAGCATTGTCCTCAATGTTCAAAAAGGGAGAAAACTCACATCAAAATATTTTTGAATCTTTTCATTTTTCACTTTTTTTTTTCCTTTTTTATTTTGATAGTGCTTTGTCCTCGCCTCTTTTAACTTTGGACGGCTTTTTTAACTTTTACACTTATTTGTCCATGCCTTTTAAAATGAAGGACGGCTTTTACTCATACTCATTTGCCATTATTCACAAAGAAATCATAACACAATCTTGCTTTTATAAAAACCAAACATATCAACTTCTCCACCACAAACTTCATCAAGTATGATCAATTGCTTCACAAAAACCAAGAAAAGAAAGAAAATGAAACATAAGGCCAAAGATCTAAAGATGTGGCTTGAAAACAAGGTATAAGGCTCAAATGGATGCAAGAAGGCAAATGTAAACCCAAAAATAACAAAAATGAATAAAACAATCCTAAAAATGAAAAATACCACCCTGAAAAAGGTGCCTTTATCCTCCCTAAATGGTTCGGTCTCGGATTCAAGATCTATGAGTCAAGTTTCAAGATTAGGTTTGCAAGAAGTCAAGGATCCATGCCGCTCATACAAGTAAGGTAGAAGGCTTGAAAAACATAGAACTCACATGGTTGTAGCAAAAACTCACTATTGGTGTCAAATCGACTATAGGAAGCAACTACCAAACATGCCACAAACAAGTAGAATCCGGCTTCATGTTCCCACTAGTTCCAACCAACTACCTTAGCATGCTTTATCCTAGAATCAACCAAGCGTAATCTCAAATCGTGCACACTACTACCATTTAGGAAGAAAAACATTCAATTATACAAGTCCAAATGTTATTATGTCCAAAGCAAGAACAAAACAAAACACATTGCAAATTTGCCTTGATAGAAAGGAAAATCTTTTTGGAGTTTTTCAAAATATAAGAAACATGGAAAAGCATATATAAAGGTGCATAACACATAAGGATCAACATCCCACCAAACATGATAGAATACCCTCCCCCAAGCTTGAATGAGACAATACACTCAAACATAAATCATATAATCCATGGGAGGGGAAAACAAGGAGATCAATCCAACAATCCAACATATGTCCAACAAGTCTCCAACCAATAGAGAAAGAGCAAGGAAATATATTACCGGATTTGAGGTGGGTGTAAATACCCGCAAATGACCCAATTAAACCTTTCATAGCTAATTTCTCAAGAATTGAACCTTGTTTCCATGTGCTAGCAAAAATAGGAGTCAACCTTCCTTGATTCTTGATCCAAATCGAAGCACCAAAGTATATTAAGTCATGTACCTAGCAAAAGGAACACAAACATTTCCATGAGAGGAAAATCTATTCTAAAAAGAAAAGAAAAATCTAATCTAAAACACGGGTTACTTCCCGAGAAAGGCTTGCTTAAGATCCAAGCTTGACCGCTCTAGTAAAATAATAATTCAACGCACGCAAGAGCTTGTCAAATGCACTACTACACATTTCATAAGAAAGTAAGTGATGAGTGACATTTATGTCGCTCCTAGGATAGTGTTTATGCCTTGTTTTAGCTTGTCTTAGGGTGTTTTGTAGTTGTTTTGTTCAAATAATGCGTGCATGCATGTCTCGATGTGTTTTTAATGAAATCGCGTATATTCCTTAATGCTTGCTTTCATTGCGTGTTTGCACCGTTCCCTTTACCTTATTGCTTCCCTTGGTGTTTGTGCTTAGGTATTTAAAGTCCTGGATTGCAAAGAAGAAGCCAAGGAAGCATGAGAGAAGAATCGAAGAAAGGCCAGAGTGTGCGGGCGCGCAGCCCTGTGAGAACCCGCGCAAAACTGGCAAAATAGCAGAAGCAAGGCAGAAAGTTTTGCGCGGCCTGTGCGCGACATGTGCGCGGGCGCACACCGACACTGCGCGGGCGCACACACCAAAGCACAAGCCGCGCAACCCTCAAATGCGCGGGCGCACAGATGCCTTGCGCGGGCGCGCAGCTGCCTTGCGCGGGCGCGCAGCTGCCTTGCGCGGGCGCGCAGCGTGTCCTGTTCAGCGTTTTTGCGCGATTCTTTATATATTGCGGGGCTTGTTTTGCACAAGGGAGAACTTCATTCTTTTAGATCTTTTTCCCTAGTTTTAGGAGAGCTTCTCTCTCTAGGTTTAGTTTAGGATTAGTGTAGTTTAGAGAGAGAAAGTGAGGGGCTTCACCATTGTTGATTGTAGCTTGGATCTTGAAGAAGAAGATTGATCATCTTGTTTGTAGACTTCCATCTTCAATCAATGAGAATCTCTAACTCTCTCTCCTCTATTTTTATTTGCTTTCTTTTGATTATTGTTTTTGTTGTTGGTATTGCTTATTAATCATGTTGATTCTTGATTATTTGTTGATTAATCTAGTTGTTATCATGATTAGTGAGTAATTCCCCCATTAAGGGGATGGTGGTGGTGTAGTTGAATCTTGAGCATGTTCTAGGGTTTAGAATTGATTTATTTGTGATTAAAGTCTTTATATGCTTGATATTCTTCAATCTCCTTGCAAAATGCATGTTGTTAGTTGATTGGGAGTGAATCTTTGCTAACATGAAACGGAAGTTGACTTAGCTAAGTTCATTTATATCGATTGTTATTTGATAGTACCTCCTAGTATATGGTTCTAATGTGGAAACATAGAGGCTATGTTAGGAGAAGCCGATTAGCCCCGGAAGGCGGTTAGATTGGACCTTACTTCGATATTCGAGCATGTTTAGTTCATAATTAATTCAACTTCTATGCTTTTGTTTATGTTCAAGTGAATGCTATACCTAAACCATTTCCCTTAATGTTTTATCTCTAGTTTTAGGTTGTTTAGACCTTAGGTTTACCTTCCCTTATTCCGGACTAGCTTAATTGTCGATAACATTTGGTGGTGTTTAACCGTTCTCTGTGGTTCGACCCCTATGCTTGCCTTATACTCGTATTAGGTTTGTTTAGGTTGTATAAATTGTATTTGATCTAGGGATAGTTGTTTGACGACGCGATTATTCCCTTGTCAAAATTGGCGCCGTTGCCGGGGAATGGCTTCCATTACCGTTGTGTTATCTTATTGAGACTAGTCCATTGTATATATTTTTCCTTTGATTTATTTTTGTTCTCTTTGTTTTGTTTTTGTTGATGAAAAATGGCACGTTTTTCTTTTCCTCAATATGATGGTGAGCCTTTTTATGTCTATTTCCATAGACTTGTAGAGTTTTTGAACTATAATGGTTGTAATCCTTGTGAAGCTTGTGAGATTTGTTATTGTGGCATGAATGAACAAACGAGATATGAAGTTGAAAGTAGGTTTAATGGTGAATTTCAAGCATTAACGGTTCATAGTGCTTGGAGCTTTTTTGTACGGTTCTCTAAGGATGTGCGCAATAGGGCATGTAATGTTGCTAATTTTGATTCTCAATGTGATAATAGTTTTATTGGTGGCATGAATCCCCATAATTTGTCTTGTGATCCTATATGTGAACCTAGTACAAGTGATTTCAACTCTTTTTCTCCTATTGTTGATAATGAATCTCATTTGCTTGATTATGCCCCCTTTCCCCAATATGATGATGCTCATGTTTATAATGTGAATGATCCTCCCTCCTCATCTTCTTGTTCTTACATGGCTCCAAATGATTTCCCTTATGCTCCTAATGAATCCTTTTATGAGGGTAATTCTATGGAAAATTTGAAGGAAGAGAAGATAATGAAGATAATGGAGATGATGGAGAGGTATAACGAGATGAGGGAAGTTGAGAATAGGGAGGTGGAAGCTAGAATGAAGATGCTTGAGAGCCAAATTCTCCAATTAGCCAACTCTCAAGAAAATGCCCTTCCTTCTTCTCCTCTTCCCCATATGAGTGAGGATCCCATTAGAGAGCATTCGAGTGATGGTGAAGGAGTAGAGAATGAAGAGAGTGTTGATTTTGAAAATCCTAATCCTCTTTCCCATCTTGATGAGCCTCAAGTGTATGAATGTGACTCTCCTATCCATGAGTGTTTGGACTTGTTTGAGGTTATGTCCAATGTGTTTATTGAGAGTCAAATGAAAACTCATAGCCTTCTAAGTGAGTTCATTGATGATGCTTCACGGGAGAGAGATGATTTTGAGTTATTTTTGCATCCATTCATGCACGGTTTTGAGGACTTGGGTTTTGAGTTTGTGGAAGGAAAAGTTGTTTATAGTGGTGCAAAGAAGGATGAGGTTGATTCCTTTGGAGTTTTTGAGCTTGAGGGAGATGTCGATTGTGAGAGGACTTCAATTGAGGACTCTATGATTGATTTTCATGCCCTCATTGGCAATGTGAGACCTTGTGTTGAGGGAGTCGCGAACCCTTTAACTAATTCTCATACCCCTTTTTCTCAAAGGTTTGACCACATCCCCTATTGCCCTATTTTTCTCCCTTCCTTTGTTGATAAACCTATTGGGGACTCCCTTGTCTATGATGATCTTAATTCCCCTCATTCGTCTATTGTTGAAGAAAAGGGTGATGTTGCCACCCAAAAATATTTTAGTGAGGAGGTTTTGCCTTTTTCTTTTTCTTTCCTTTTCTTTACTCCTCCTTATTCTTCTTCTTCTTCTTCTTCTTCTTCTTCTTCTTCTTATTTTCTTGTTTTTCCTTTTGATCCCTCTTCTTCTTTCTTTTGGCATCTCCCTTCTCACTTGCGTGCAACGATCTTATTGCACGTTCTTATCCCGTCATTTGCCTACCTTCTATCATATGAAATGTGTAGTAGTGCATTTGACAAGCTCTTGCGTGCGTTGAATTATTATTTCCTAGAGCGGTCTCGCTTAGACGTTAAACAAGCCTTTGCGGGAAGTAACCCGTGTTTTATTGCTTTCATTTTCTTTTCTTTTTAGAATAGATTTTCTCTCATGGAAATGTTTGTGCGCCTTTTGCTAGGTACATGACTTGGTATACTTTGGTGCATTGATTTGGATCATGAATCAAAGAAGATTGGCACCGCAATTGCTAGCACATGGAGGGCGAGATTCGATACTAGAGGAATTTAGTCTTGAAAGGTTTATTTGGGTCATTTGCGGGTATTTACACCCACCTAATATCCGGTAACATCTTTCCTTGCTCTTTCTCTAATGGTTGATGCCTTGTTGGACATGTGTTGGTTTGTGGTTTTATCTCTTCCTTTTCCCCTCCCATGGATTATTTGGTCAATGTTTGAGTATGTTGCCTCATTCAAGCTTGGGGGAGGGTATTCTATCATGTTTGGTGGGATGTTGATTCATATATGTCATGCATTGAGTATATACATTTCCATGTTTTTTTTTTCATGCTTTTGGAAAATCCAAAAATATTTTTGTTTACTTCAAGGCAAGTTTAGCAAATTGTGTTTTGTTTGTTCTTATTTTGGACATTATATCTTTTGGATTTGTTTACTCTTGAATGCCTTTCTTCCTAAGTGGTTAATGTGTGCACGGTTTGAGAGTGTCATTGGTTGACTCTAGGATATTACATGCTAAGGTAGCCGGGTTAAGAACTTTTAGGGCGCCATGAAGCCTTAGTTCACGGGTATGTGGTAAGATGGTGTTGCTCTCTATAGTGGATTTGGCACCCTTAGTTGGTATTTGCTTAGTTATAATCCCGTGTGAGGTAACATTGTTCTAGCCTTCATCACTTTGTTGTGTGGCACATTTGGATCCTTAGCTATGCATGTCTTGATCCTTGTTTTGACTTATAGCTCCCAAGATCGTGACCGAAGCACTCTAGGGGAGGAAAAGGGCACTTCTTTCTCATTTTTCTTTATCTTCTTTTTATTTTGTTACAAATTTGATTTTCTACTTTGCATAAACCTACTTGCTAACCAATTTGAGCCTTATGTTTCCCGCTCTTGTTTAAACCACATTACAAACCTAATGGCCTATGTTTACCAACCTTTTAGTTAGTGAAGCATTGGCATGTGAGGTTTGAGTTTTGAGTTGTTGATCATAGACAAGATGCACTTTGAGATTTGGTTAGAGTTGAGCTTGTAAAGAAATATGCAAATTTATGAAAATCAAATGAAGTTTCAAGAAAAAGCCGTCCATGATTTAAAAAAAAAGGCAAGGACAATGAATAAAGTTTTAAAAAGTGAAAAAAAAAAAAACAAAAACAAAAACACCAAAAATATTTTAGATGGTTTCATTTCCTTCCTTAGTTTAAGCATTGAGGACAATGCTTTGTTCAAGCTTGGGGGGAATATTGTGTTTGTGTTGAATAAGCTTTGGGGAATGGCATTATTGGTATTTTTGTTTGATATTTAGTGAATTCTTGAGTGTTTTTGAGTGTCGGCCGCACTTTTTGCTTCACTTAGGAAATATCACCAAATTTTAAATTTTTACCCCGCCTTAACCCTTAGCCTTACGTTACAACCAATAAAAAGACCCTTAGACTCTAGTGGGTTAGGTCAAAAGAACGGTGGAGGGAGATAGACTTCAAACCTATGGAAAGAGTATGCATAGTTGAGACGTCGGGATTACCTTCTCAAAGTCTTTCATTTCTTTATCTTTTTCCGGTTCCTTCGTGGAATCTTGAGAAGCTAGCTTAAGGGTTGATTTGAAGCTAGTGGAGAGAACATGGCCCGATTGGTTGGGGCTAGGGTGGATTGAGTCCTAAGTAGTTCTCTATGCTTAGCATGTGTATGTTTCAATCAACCATTGACATCTTGGAACGTGCATACATTTGTCCATTTAGAAAGGTTTGCATTCATTAGTACTTGTCCTTATCTCTTGTCCATATATGAGCTTGTGTTTTGTTTTTTTCTCTTTATGTTTCTTTTCCTTTTCCTTTTGTTGCCTTGCCTTGGTTTTTCTCAAGAGTTGTGGGTTAAGCTCTTAGGAAACCCTCACGAGACCTCACTCGTCCTCATAGGCGACTTTGGGGTTTTAAGGGCTTGTTGTAGCTAAAAACAACCGTGATTCCTACGTTAGTGAGTTAGTGTACATTCTTTCTCCCTGTTTCTATTTTGTTTCTTTTGCTTCCAATAATTTTCCTCTTGTTCTCTTTTGCTCTAGCTTTGCTCGAGGACGAGCAAAGGTTTAGCTTGGGGGAATTTGATGAGTGACATTTATGTCGCTCCTAGGATAGTGTTTATGCCTTGTTTTAGCTTGTCTTAGGGTGTTTTGTAGTTGTTTTGTTCAAATAATGCGTGCATGCATGTCTCGATGTGTTTTTAATGAAATCGCGTATATTCCTTAATGCTTGCTTTCATTGCGTGTTTGCACCGTTCCCTTTACCTTATTGCTTCCCTTGGTGTTTGTGCTTAGGTATTTAAAGTCCTGGATTGCAAAGAAGAAGCCAAGGAAGCATGAGAGAAGAATCGAAGAAAGGCCAGAGTGTGCGGGCGCGCAGCCCTGTGAGAACCCGCGCAAAACTGGCAAAATAGCAGAAGCAAGGCAGAAAGTTTTGCGCGGCCTGTGCGCGACATGTGCGCGGGCGCACACCGACACTGCGCGGGCGCACACACCAAAGCACAAGCCGCGCAACCCTCAAATGCGCGGGCGCACAGATGCCTTGCGCGGGCGCGCAGCTGCCTTGCGCGGGCGCGCAGCTGCCTTGCGCGGGCGCGCAGCGTGTCCTGTTCAGCGTTTTTGCGCGATTCTTTATATATTGCGGGGCTTGTTTTGCACAAGGGAGAACTTCATTCTTTTAGATCTTTTTCCCTAGTTTTAGGAGAGCTTCTCTCTCTAGGTTTAGTTTAGGATTAGTGTAGTTTAGAGAGAGAAAGTGAGGGGCTTCACCATTGTTGATTGTAGCTTGGATCTTGAAGAAGAAGATTGATCATCTTGTTTGTAGACTTCCATCTTCAATCAATGAGAATCTCTAACTCTCTCTCCTCTATTTTTATTTGCTTTCTTTTGATTATTGTTTTTGTTGTTGGTATTGCTTATTAATCATGTTGATTCTTGATTATTTGTTGATTAATCTAGTTGTTATCATGATTAGTGAGTAATTCCCCCATTAAGGGGATGGTGGTGGTGTAGTTGAATCTTGAGCATGTTCTAGGGTTTAGAATTGATTTATTTGTGATTAAAGTCTTTATATGCTTGATATTCTTCAATCTCCTTGCAAAATGCATGTTGTTAGTTGATTGGGAGTGAATCTTTGCTAACATGAAACGGAAGTTGACTTAGCTAAGTTCATTTATATCGATTGTTATTTGATAGTACCTCCTAGTATATGGTTCTAATGTGGAAACATAGAGGCTATGTTAGGAGAAGCCGATTAGCCCCGGAAGGCGGTTAGATTGGACCTTACTTCGATATTCGAGCATGTTTAGTTCATAATTAATTCAACTTCTATGCTTTTGTTTATGTTCAAGTGAATGCTATACCTAAACCATTTCCCTTAATGTTTTATCTCTAGTTTTAGGTTGTTTAGACCTTAGGTTTACCTTCCCTTATTCCGGACTAGCTTAATTGTCGATAACATTTGGTGGTGTTTAACCGTTCTCTGTGGTTCGACCCCTATGCTTGCCTTATACTCGTATTAGGTTTGTTTAGGTTGTATAAATTGTATTTGATCTAGGGATAGTTGTTTGACGACGCGATTATTCCCTTGTCAGTAAGTGTGCACATGACAAAAATAGGGCATGCAACAAGCATAGTGCACACCTATGAGGAGAGAGATGCCAAGAGAAGGAAGAAGAATCAAATGAAAACTCAACAAAATAAGGAGAAAAAGAAAAAGAATAAGAAAAGGTAAAAGAGGGCAAACTCTCCTCAAAATATTTTT
Organism: Chenopodium album; assembly: GCF_948465745.1. NCBI lineage: Eukaryota > Viridiplantae > Streptophyta > Magnoliopsida > Caryophyllales > Amaranthaceae > Chenopodium > Chenopodium album. The sequence continues at coordinate 16,601,509 of NC_137852.1, forward strand.
GGGTGGCAACATCACCCTTTTCCCAAATTGGAGACAAATGAGCCACATTCAAATCATCATAGACAAAAGGGTCCCCAATAGGCTTACTAACAAAGGAAGGGAGAAAAATAGGGCAATAGGAGATATGGTTAAACTTTTGAGAGAAAGGGGTATGAAAAATAGGTAAAGGGTTAGCTACTCCCTCAACACAAGGTCTCACATTGCCAATGAGGGCATGAAAATCAATCATAGAATCCTCAAAAGAAGAACACTCATGATCACCATCTCCCTCAAACATCCAACTCCCAAGAAGAACCACATAATCACCTCCAATACCTTCATGAACAATAGCTCCCTCAACTTCCTTAAAGCCTAGAGTCTCAAAACCATGCATGAATGGAGGCAAATATAACTCAAAATCATCTCTCTCCCATGAAGCATCATCAATGAACTTGCTTAAAAGGCTATGGCTATTCCTTATGCACTCAACAAACACATTTGACATAACCTCAAACGAGTCCAAATACTCATGGATAGAAGAGTCACATTCACACACTTGGGACTCATCACAATCAACAAAGGAAGAGATGTCTAGACTTAAAATTTCATCAAACTCATCATCACTCTCGACTCTCTCTCCTTCACTCCTATGCTCAACAATAGGATCCTCACACACTCTTGGTTGCTCGAAATTACCATCATCACCCTCAACACACACATTGGATTTGTAACTTTCACACATAAGCATCAAAGATGACAATTTGCTTCCTAGCTCTTCATTTCTCCTTCTTCCCTCCTCAAGACGCTCCTCACTCTTTTTCATCATCTCCAATTGACTTCTTAAACAATTAAGAGTCGACTCTTTGTTAGGCCCAAGATCATCACGAAGCTCAACATGCCTAATTTGAGTTTCCAAGGTAGCAATAAGAGATTCAAAAGGGGTAGGAGATTGAGGCTCAACAAGAGAAGAAGAAGTACAACCAAAGGTAGGATCATCATCATTTAAACACATGAGCATTTGCATCAAATAGGGGGTTGGGGGCATTTTCAAATGTATGAGATTTGTTAGCTTGAACATGCAACACATTATCATGAACAAATGAGGAAATAGAATTGGAAACATTTGTTCTAGGTTCAACTATGGGGTCATGTGACAGATCATGGTAAATCATGCTAGCATTGAAAGAATTAACACATTGCACATCAAAAATGGAAGCACGTTTACCCTTGTTATAAACTTCCCAAGCAAACCAAACATAAAATTTCCAAGCATCTTCAATAGAAAATGCTCTAAAATTACCATTATGCATTCCTTCAACTATATCCCTAGTTTGCTCATTCAAACCATGATAACAAATCTCACAAGCTTCCCAAAGATTACAACAATTATAGTCAAGAAATCCCTTAAGTCTATTGAAATATTCACAAAAAGGCTCGTCATCATGTTGGGAAAAAGATAGACATGCCATTTTTACAAAAACAAAATAAAAGTATACACAAAGACCTAGACTCAAGCAATCAAAAACACTCAAACATAGACACCGTTCCCCGGCAACGGCGCCATTTTGACGTGGGAAAATTAGGTCGTTGGACTAATCCTCCTAAGCCAAATAAAATTTATAAACACTCAACAAACCTAAATACAAGTATAGAGGTAAGTCAAGGGTCGAACCCAAAGGAACGGTAATGTCTAAGTGCTTCCAATTATGTGCCTAAGCTAGGTCGAAGGCAAAGGGTAAAAGAGGACACTAACAACTACTTAAGACAAAGAAATCAAACAAATAAAATGCTAGGGATTAGGATTCACTTATAATAGCAATGAACAATGCAAATTGGTTTAGGAAGTTGACTAAGTCAAGCAATGTGAGGGAAGATAAATTATGCAACCAAAAGAGCATATCAAGCTATTCTCCTAGAGGTCTAACTAGCGTCAACTACGATAAACTCTAGCTAGGAAACATCACAAGACACCTCAATCGTGTAAATGCAAGCCACAAATCAATGGTGCGTATCAATGTGAACTTACAATGCAATCTAGTGTGAATAACTAGGGTGATCAAGCCTAAATCAAACATACACATGCACATAATCAATTAACCAATTTAATCACATCATCAACTCCATAAAAATCCCCAATCTACATCAATCCATCACATAATATAAGCTTCACCAAATCCCTAACCAAACAACTACTCTAGAAACATCATCAATTCAACAAACAAATAAAGTAATCAACAATCAACAATCAAAGAATCTACAATTAAAAAAGAACAATTACTCTAATCAAACATCAATCATCAAATCATCAAAATCTAATCAAAATCAAACAATCTAAACATGAATACTAAACAAAACAATAAATGAGATAGAGTTTAGAAATGCTCATTGATAAATAGAGTAGATCTCCAATACAATTGTCACCATTGGATCTTCAATCTCTGAATCACCATTGAAATTCTTCACTTTCTCTCTCTAAAATCTACTCCTAAAACTAACCCCTAAATCTAGAGAGAGAAGCTCTCAACTAGGCTAAGAATATGATCTAATTCTATTATGAAAACTTCTTGCTACAAATATAGAAGGAAATAACTATATATACAAAGGAGAAGGTCGGTTTTAACGCCCAAGAATAGACCCACGTAGGTGCGGGCGCTCGGAGGAGAGAGATAAGTGCGCACGGGACACACCCAGAAAGGTGCGCCCGCACACACCCCATGTGCGGCCGCACACGACATATGTGCGGCCGCACACTCCCCGTGTGCGCCCGCACACTCCCCGTGTGCGCCCGCACAAAACTGCAGCCTCCTTTCTTCTTCTTCGTCCTAGCTCATGTGGTGCACACATCCTAGATGATGGTGATGGAGGACAAGGTAGGCAGTAACTTTCTTGAATTTCTTGAAGGATATAAGCCATGAGAAAGGCATATACAAGGCCTTGAAGCATGCTCCTTGGATCCCCCTTTGACTTGAAACTTCTTGCACAAGCTTTAGGCATGAAAATCAATGAAAGACCATGGAGAGGAAGCTCGGGAATCCTTGGACAATCAATAACAACCTACAAACAAAGGAGAAAAAGCAAATAAAAGGGAAAAATAACAAGTAAACTAGAAAATGGACAAAATAGAGAAACTAACTACAAAAAGCATAAAATGAAGAAAACAAGGATAAAACTAAGGAAAACTAAAGAAAGGAGTAATAAAATGGAATGAAATTCATCCAAAAAGGGACCAAATGAGTGCCATAAATGTCACACATCACTGTCGTGTGGCGACAGGTATGATAACGCGGCGCCAGTATCTTTTCAGCAGCGACAGCCACACGCGTTGAAAACCGTGTTTTTGCTTACTCGAAATCTACTATTCAAACCTACTCTGTTTCACCTCTATTAGTTTCAATTTTTTTTTTACTGAAATTAAGCTTGATTAATTTTAGGCTTATTTTTAGTAAATATATTTCACTTCATTTTATTTTTTCATTTTTTTCTTTTTTGGGGGAGAAAGTCGGTACCCTCCATTAATAATAAAGATGACGAAAATTTTGCGCAAAAATAACATTTTTCACACACTCACACGCACATAAAATAAATTGAAAAAATAAAATACAACAGATAAAATGTTTAATAAATAATAATTGCATATATACAAAGTGTCTAATACATAAGTCATATATATAAAAATTAGACAAAGTCCTACAAAGTTAAAAAAATGAAAATACAGGTACAACTACGGTGAGAGAGGCCGCAAATTATGAGGGACGCCGAAAGTATCAAATAAAGCCCTACTCCGTGGAGTATGTCCCTCACCATCTCCCGAGCCGCCAGCCCGTCTCACCCTAATAGCCAATAGATAGTGGCTGAGGTTGCAAGGGCTGCTGCGACGACGAGCCAACCTCGTATGTCCCACCACCCATCCCACCTCGACTGGTCGGCCCAGTCGGAACATCCTCAGGAGACGACGCTGAGTCCTCTATAGGGGCGGCCTCCGAACGACCACCCCAACCGCCGAAAGTAGTCCGACAATGCCTTGAGTCGGACCTAGTAGTGTCCCTCCTAGGTTCGGGTCTCGACCGAGTGCGCGGAGAGGGAATAGGCTGTCCCTGCAAGAGTAAATCAAATTAGAAAACAAGTAAAAAAACAAGGCCAAGATTCTAAGGCAAGAAGTAATACCTCCTCAGCGTCGTTGCTACGACAGGTAGCACGGTTCCGCAACCTCACGAGCTGGCTGCGAAAGGCGTCGATGTACCTCGCCATAGCTGTCACCACATTGCAAGAAAACTGCCAAAATAGCAGAGTCAGTAACAGTTTATAATCAAACATAGAAACAAGTCCCCGCCTATTTTTGCCGACTGCCATCATGTACCCCTTGTAGGTGGACAAGGTGTACAAGCCGTCCCCGCCTATTTTTGCGCTCGGCTAAGATTTTGCATGTGGGCGAATGCCTCAAAGCTGGGATCTACCCCTAGCATTTCACATGCGGCAACATACCCGATGGTATTAATCCATGAGTTCGGGACTGGTTGTCGGATACCCAATTGGTATCCATCAAAAATCCTCTCCACGGTCGGATGGAGAGAGAAGCAAAGACCCGCCTTGATAGAGAGTGGCAAGGGCAGATGTCATGGAGTTCTACTTGCTAAAAGGAACGTGATGATAATAGGGCGTATGTTCCTTGCGGTGACTAGCATACGGCTCGGCCCAACCCTCGCCTTTTTCCACTGACAAGGACTCCCTTGCAGTGTCTATTATAGCCCGCGCCTCCTCCGAATCAATGGAGGCGCCTTCAGAAGATGACAAGGCCGAATCTTCATTAGAGCTCTTGCTAGAACTGAGGGACCGCCGGCTGGTGCTAGTGAGGTCTTCCCTTAGACTTTTCTCTGGCACCTGTCTTAAAGGCCCAGGCCCCGACTGGTTTTCGGCATCCCACAGTATTGAATCACTGGGAGTGCCGCTAGAGGTTGGGAAGTGGTAATAATTTGGAGTTTGAAGGGGATCAGAAGAAAGTCTTGGAGGGTTATCAAACACCTCATTTACAGGCGCCGTAATGGAGCCGTTTGAATAAACAGTCAACCCATCCGAATGGTAGAAAGAACCATCTTAATTATACTTTCTTGACGTTCTTTTTGTTCAGGCCATATTCGGAGACAGAAACGGTCGGATTCGGGGAAGTTCGCAAAGTTGGATCCTTGACCAAGCAATCGGCACCGCTAGTCATAGATTTAGCCGTCCCCGGTGGCCGGCTGATCACTATCCTATGAATGGACGCCGGTTTCATTCGGCAATGCTATTACCCAGACTTGGTAGCTAATTTAGTTATTGTGAAGAAGCCGAATGGAACTTGGAGAATGTGTGTGGATTACACAGATTTGAACAAGGCATGCCTTAAGGATAGCTTTCCTTTGCCCAAAATCGACCGCCTGGTTGATTCAACAGTTGGGCATGCCCTGATGAGCTTCATGGATGCATACTTTGGATTCCATCAAATCCCCCTTTGGGAAGAAGACAGCGTTTGTGACCGAGCAAGGGTTGTACTGTTACAGGGTCATGCCATTCGGCCTCAAGAATGCTCCTCCTACTTTTAGCGACTGGTTAATACATTCTTTAAAGATCAACTCTGCCGGATTATGGAGGCGTACATTGACGACATGATTGTCAAGTCAAAAGAGTCGGCCGACCATTTGAAGGATCTACCAGAAACTTTTACCGAACTTAGGCGGCATAAGATGATGTTAAACCCGAAGAAGTGCATCTTTGGTGTAGAGGCTAGTAAATTTCTCGGATTTTTAATTGATCAGCTTGGAATTGAGGCTAACCTTGAAAAAATTCGAGTCGTCTTGGACATGAAATCACCAATAACAATTAAAGAGGTGCAAAGACTGACCGGCTGTTTAGCAGCACTTGGTAGATTTCTGTCAAGATCAGTGGATAAATGCCGTTATTTCTTCCAAACCATCAAGAAGAAAGCCCTGTTCGAGTGGATAGAGGAGGCCGAAAAAGCATTCATACAGTTAAAAAGTCATCTGCATACATTGCCTTGGCTAGTCAGTCCACTCAAGAATGAGAAGTTTTTCAATTACCTTGCCATCTCAAAACACTCTTTAAGTACCGTCCTACTTGCTGAGAGGGACAACCACCAGATCTCGATCTATTTTATCAGTCTCGTACTTAAAAATGCTGAGCTTAAGTACCCCCTGTTGAAAAATTTTTCAAAGAAGCTCCGGCTGTACTTCTTAGCACATTCAATTGTGGTCTACACAGACCAACCTCTATAGAAGTCATTTACAACCTTAGTAGCTAGTGGCCGCATGCTCAAGTGGGCTTTGGAGCTAAGAGGCTTTGACATTGCGTTCAAGCCAAGAAAAGCAATCAAGGGGCAAGCCTTTGCGGATTTTTTGGCTGAGATGACTCTTCCTGATCTTCAGCTAGCCGGAGACCAGATATGGAAATTGTTTGTAGATGGTAGTGTAACAGTTATTGGGTGTGGCGCTGGTATCATATGTCTGTCACTTGAGAGAGATAAGTTTGAGTACGCGATGAGATTTCAGTTCCAAGCTTCAAACAATGAAGCTGAGTATGAAGCGTTGTTGGGCGGCCTAAGAATGTGTAAGGTGACCGGGGCAACTAAAATTGAAGCTTGCTCGGACTCCCGGCTAATAGTCAGCAAAATTAATGGTGGCATTGAGGCAAGCGAGCCGGCCATGATGAAATACATGCAGATGGTTAAAGAGGAAGCCGAGGGCATAGAATAATTTTCTTTACGGCAGATTCCCCGTTCTGAAAATCATCAAGCAGCCGCGCTCTCCAAGTTAGCGTCCTCGGCATCATGTGACACTCCTAGATCGGTGTTTTGGGAAGTAAAAGAGAAGCGGAGTATTAATGCCGAGCCCGTTCAGATCATAGATAGAAGTTCAACCTGGATGACGGAAGTATTTCCTACTTAAAGGATGGAATTCTCCCAGACAATTTTAAAGAGAGTTGGCTGATGAAGAGGAGAGTGGCCTGGGTCGAGATGAAGAATGAGGAGTTGTTCAAGAAGGCCTTTGTGAAATCCTATCTTAAGTGTATCACCCTAGAGAGGGGGCATGATGTGTTGGATGACCTCCATCAGGGGCATTGTGGTTCCCATATTGGAGGACGAGCCTTGGCTGAGAAAGCCACCCATTTGGGATACTACTGGCCGAGCTTGAATTCAGATGCCATCCAAATGGTGAAGAAATGTGACAAGTGCAAAAAGTTCGCGACCTTAATCCATCGGCCAGCTAACAGCTTGTCTACCATAAGTAGTCTACTTCCCCTTGCAAAATGGGTTATTGACATTATATGGTCGTACACACCAGCGTCCGGCCAAAGACGATATGTATTGGTGGCCATGGACTATTTCACCAAATGGGTCAAAGCTGAGGCTGTCTGGGGCATTAAGTGGACGGATGTGTCAGCCTTCATATGGAAGAGTATAATCACTCGTTACGGAGTACCTCAGTCAATGGTGTTCGACAATGGACCTCAGTTTGAAACGCATTAGCTCAGGGAATGGTTGGGAGACCAGGGCATAACACATTGTTTTGCCTCAATCGGCCGACCACAGGCCAACGGTCAAGTTGAGGCATACAACAAGTTGATCTCATATGGAATCGAGCGCAAGCTTGAAAAAGCAGGCGGCCCATGGGCCGATGAGTTTGTTAATGTATTATGGTCCACACGGACAACAACAAATAGTTTCACAGGAGAAACTTATTCTTTTTAGTCTATGGGGCTGAAGTAGTTCTCCCAATTAAGATGTATAAGACCACTCTACAGGTAATGTTATATAATGAGTTGGCCAATTGGGAGGCCATGAAGACCGCCCTAGACTCTCTTCAAGAGGCCAGGGGCAATGCGGCACTCAGACACGAAATTTATCATTTAAGGATGACAAGGGCATATAATCGTCGAGTGTCTAATTGTCCGCTGAAGATGGGGGTACTTGTGCTCAGAAATATGGAAGTTGTTGGCCGAGCCAATGAGGACTGCAAATTGACCCCAAACTGGGAAGGACCATACTGAATCAGGGAAGAAGTTAGAGATGGTACGTACCGTCTTGAAGCCATAGATGGCCGCAAAATCCCACGAACATGGAACACTGATAATCTGAAAAAAAAATCATGTTTAAGTCTTTACTTAGTACTTAGCCAAAAAGCTGTATATACAGCAAGATCTATCGACCGAGCAATGTAATTAAAGCCGTACGGCTACTACAATGTAATTTTGACAAATTAATGAAAAGTGAAACATTGTTATCTTGTTTTGCTATGTCTTATTTATGCTTATTTGCATTCCCATACTTTAAGCTGTAATGCCGAGTGAAAACCGTAACTAGGTTGCCTGCAACATAGCAACACAACCTTTAACGGCTAAGCAAGATTGCCGAAGTGAAAAGGTTACGAGATTGCTTGCAACATAGCAACCCAGTCGCTAGGGCGATTCTAAGTATTAAAAAAAATAAAATAAAATAAAATAAAAAAGTAAAAAAAAAAAAACGAAACTGACTTAAAGTCACAGATATATGTCTGCCCCTCATTCAGACGGACGGCAAAGGCAAGGTATCCCAAATTTGCTAATGCAAGTATCCTTTACAAGTGGGGCAAGGGAATACCTAGGCACCTAGCCCAACCAAATCTAGAAATTTCTAAGTTGAGATAATACTTGAAATTTCTTGGGTATGTTCAAGCAATAGTTTCAACGGACGACTCTCATAAAGTTAATAAAACGGTTGTTTAATCTGATTGATTCTGCGTTTCACCTACTCCAAGGGCAATCATTACTATGATTTGATTAACTTGCTAGTTGTCATAACCTTTAACCTTTAAGGCATAAAAACTACCAAGTCAATCAAACCACTCAAAGTATGGACGAGGCGAACGCCGAATAAAGGGGCATACCCCTAGGTTCATACGAAAGCAGTAAAAAGCATAAAATTGCGAAAAATTTGCTACGTATGGAACAGGTATAAACAAAACCGCTCAAAAGGCGGCAAAATCAACATTAAAATAAAACCGTTCAAAAGGCGGCATTATATCTTTCAAAGACTCTCAAAATAGGCGGCACCAAACAGAAATAAAAAATTTTCAACAAAAACAGAGAAAAATAAACTAAGTGTTGAAATTAAAAAGCTTGAAGTTGGACAGACAGCCGATAGAGGACCTGAGCTCTATTTAGCCGTATTATCATCTTTGGCAGGCTCTTCCATGGCAGACTTCTCCCCATTGGCCGCGGAAAGGATAAACGCCTCTTGTTTCGGCTTCTCGCCGTCATTATCCGCCTCCTCATCATCACCTTCAGCTTCCTCCTCGTCCTCTCTGGACTCGGGGGAGGTGACCACAAGCTCAGGAGGAGGTTGGCCGGCCTTCTTCGCCTCTTCCCTGAGGCAGACGTACTCCAGACGCTTTGTGAAGCGTTCCTGGTAATAGGCAACATCGCCTGCGTCCACCATCAGCTCAAACGCGTCGAAGAAATGGGCCTTTAACCGCTTCTCGGCATTATGCTCGATGCAGACAATGTCTTGAGCACTGGGCGGCCGAGGCGCTTTAAGATTTTCAGTTATGTCCAAAACGGACTTTTTTAAGGTTTCAACCTCGGCCCTTAGAGTGTCTGCCACCCCTAAGGCCATCTGGAGGTTTACCTGTGCCAAGGCTAAGTCCCCCTTCAGCTTATCTGAGGTCTCGAAGCCGGCCTTCCAGCGCTGGCCTTCAAGGACGGCCGCATCCTTCTCCTCGCACATGGCCTCCCTGGCCAAAGTCTCCCGTTCAAGAGCTTTGCCAAGTTTGATCAGGTCCTCAATTTTTCGCGCCACCTTGTCGGTCAGCGCGTTATTTGAGTCTCCAGGTGGACCCTCTAGAGCGCGGCAGTCCTAGTCACGGCGTCTTGAGACTTGCGGATCTCCGTCCAAGCTTTCTTCAGCCGGTCATTTTCTTTCTCCTTCTATTCGAGGAAGGCATTAAGGCGAAGGAAGAGCTGCGAACAAGAGCAAACGAAGTTAGCACAACAATAGAGAAAACATTCTACGTATGAAATCAGCCAAGTTGTGATAAGATACCTTAGCGCTGTAGTTTATTATAGGGCCGAGGCAGCCCTCATTGATCCCCCGCAGTTTATCACGCTGCGCTTGAGGAACGGCCCTGGCCATGGCTTCTCGCATGGCCTTCCTATCCACGCTAGTTAGAGACTGGCCGGGCAACTTCAAGTTCATCTCCTCCACAATGTCTGCAAACGACCGTATGAAGGTGTTAGATTGAGTAGAAAGACTTGTATACAAAGTAAGATTTCTTGCAAAAGGTTATTTAGACTAACCGTCCGAGAAATTTGGAGGAAATAGGGTGCCAAAGTTGAATGGAGGAGGTGGTGCTGGTTCGTCCCCCTCCTCACCTGTGCGACCGGATTGCTCTCCGGTCGACTGAGTGGCTGCCAGCCAATCAGATTTTTTACTCTCTAGACATGCGGAGTCGAGAAGAGGCCGGTCGTATTTTCTAGGGTCGACCTACCCCCGTCGTCCACTTAGACGGACTCGTCATGGATATGCTCGGACGCAGGATCCACGGACTTGGAGGCGCCGCTTTTTCCCAGCCGGGGTTGATCTCCTTTGGACTACTAAGGAGCAGTCTGCGACTTTGTCTTTGCCGCCGTTTTTGAAAGGGTCTTAGAGGCGACCGTCTTCCATTGCTAGGACGCGTTCCCGTCCTTAGCAGCCACGGACGGTTGCTTCCTTTTATCCCTGGGAGTTGGAGTGGCCAGCTAAAAAGTACAAGTAAAATGTTAGGAAAAATGCAACAAGGATAATTCATCAGCGTCCGTGTGAAGCCGGGAAGGAGGTCCCTTCCAACATACCAACACGGATAAAAAGTTACGTCCGCGAGAAGTCAGGAAGGAGCTGTCTCCCAACATATCAACACGGACGAAAAGTTACGTCCGTGTGAAGTCAGGGAGTATGTTTTTCCCAGTATACCAACGCGGACAAATAAAAAAAAATAAAATAAAAAAAATAAAAAAATATACAAGTGTTTATCTCCTTAGTTTTCTCGTACATCTTTTGACGAGCCTTGTAGCGGGCCAGGTCGATTTCCGACATATCCACCTCTCCCTTCTGCTCGGGATCCAGCATCTCGTACACCTCGGCTGCAAAAAAGAAGAAGAAAGTGTTAGAAAATTTTTCAAATGAAAAAACTATGCACGTACAAAAATATATATCTAAGCGTCCACCTTGGGGAATGTACTTGTACAGGCCATAGGCCAACATGAACGTAGGGTCCCGAAGCAACCTAGATAGAGGGATCGAATTGCGCGGAATGTGCTCAGTCTTACCGTCCCTCTTTACCCCCTTGACTTTGAAGTATTTAAGCTGATACTCTTGGCTGGGGTGGACGGATGGTTTATCTAGCTTAAGATCCCCGCGTCCGAGCTGAATCAGTTTGGTATTGATTCGATTCATCCGCAAGTTGAACTCAACATCCTTAGTCTTGATGCGGCAGAAACGGTTCTTCCAATCCCGCCATTTGGAGGCGCGATCAACCACCATCATGTAGTTTCTAGTGGAGCTCAGAGTGAACCAGCCGTCCGTGTGTTTTTCCAGCTTGGTCAGTGAGTGCATCTCACAGATTACTGCAAAGTCCGGCTTGAAGTCCTTGCGGATGCACATCACCAAATATCCAAAAACATTCAACCAGCTGTTCGGCATCAACTGGAAGAGGGTGATGACATACTCGTCCAAAACAGTGCGGACGAAGGGGTGTAGAGGGAAGCACAGTCCAACGTCCAAGGCTGCCCTATAGACGCTGAAGGCCCTTTGGCGCGGCCTCTCTTCCTCCCAAGCAGCCACAACACGTGACTTCCTTGGACGCTGAATTTCAAATCCCTCCCCAAGGCAGAGGAATGCCTTGTACCTCTCAAACTTGTCATTTAGGTAGCCCATGGCCGTGCTACCCACTGTATAGGCGTACGATCTTTAGAGCTATCAATGTTGGCGACGTCCTCCACGGCTGCCGCCTCACCCCCATGTAGGAGTTTATAGGTACTTCGCAGCGGAAATAAACATGAATCATATTCATACAGTACCTAATCTAAGGATCTAATGCATAACACATAAAGAACAAATAATTGTACCTTTGAAGCGTGATTCCACGTGCGATCGAGCAAGAACAATGGGAGATAAAGAACCCCAAGCGTGATTCCTCTACTTGGTCCACGGGCACAAGTTAAACCTCCACTAATGCTAGTTAGTCGTGACTGAACGCTTCAATCAACCTTCAACGGAGAGGAGAGGAGACAAACGAGCCACGAACCACCACCACCACCACGAGCAACCACCTTGCTAGGGTAGTCCGTACAGCTATACGGATGAAGTAAAGGAGAGAGGCGTGTGAGTGAGAGTCCTAGAGTATTTTGTTACTTGTTTCATAATTCACTGTATGATTGAGTTATGACTTAATGCAACCCTAGGCATGGCCTCTATTTATATATCACATATATAATTAGAGTCCATGTGAAGCCCAAACACTTAGCCCACTTCTAACTCACTAGCTCTATTCCTTATATGGCTTGTTATATCCTCATGAGGCCCATTAATGGGCCTCTTACTTGTTTAACCCAATACCCTTGTTGTGTGACCTCATAGGATCCATTCTATAAGGCTTTGGGCTATTTAACTAACCCAAAGATCAATTATCATATCTAGCACCAGATATTGACGACCCTATAGAATGAACTTAATATCTCCATAATAGTGATCCTTGATATATCTAGTAATTGCACTTATCGAAGACATAATTCCTTCAATCTCCCACTTGTCTGAGACAAGTGCGCAATATTCAAATTCCTTAAATCAATGTGTGTCGATTTGATAATATGATTGCATCTCATGTCGTGATCATATTAATCTACAAATCTTTCTTGAAATCTGAGTTAGAATTACAAAACAAATGGTTACAATGTAATCCATTTGAGCACGACCATGCATTTTCTGAATTTTCCCTCTTCAAAGGGCCAAGACACATTCCTAATTAAATAGGTAGACTCTATCCATTCTTGTGGCAACCAAAGCTCCCACTCAACTCATGAAGTAACCGGGAAACATCCTTTATAATCTCCAGTTGCGGTAAGACGTTTGAATGTACCACAGTCAAATCAATCATTGAATGGAATCAGTGTTCCACTCATGTCAAAGGAATCCACTAATATATCCGGAAGCTCTATACTTGAACTTCAAAGTAGGTCTATAGTTCGATCATGCATCATTCATGCATATCCATGTGATTGACCGAGCATCACTACGCTCCTATAGCCCATGAAACTGCGCTATCCAATCAATCTTACATGCTAGTCCATTAAATGAAATCATTTATGTCCAGTTTAATGATTTCAAACTAGGAACTTAAATAATTTATGAATTTTGTTCACCTGTGGGGTTTTATTCAAAAGGTCATTAACCTAGTGAGCCCATCAATTCATAATTACTTTGGACATTTTATTTAATCTTGAAACCACGATTAAATAAGATTGAAACTTTGTTTCAATTGATAAACATAATTCCGCAAGCTAATGTATTTACTTTTGTAATATGCTTTCTCAAAACATACACAACTAAAATTACATAACTTGCTTCAATCCAAAAACCTTAGTATGACTCTCATACCTTGGTCATGGAAGGGGTTCAGTAATTAGAGTTCATGAGACATTCTCATAAACATGAACTTTGCATTTTCTAAATTTTATAATCATTTTCATCTCCATACACTAAGAATTTTCCTTCGCCCTTTCGCAAGGAACTTAAGAATTTCTAATTTGTATTCCAACGTTACATTGGATTTAGATTGAAATCTACCATCACTTGTTCTTAAAACACGTGAATCAAATAGACGAGTATAGTCCATGGTATGCATGATGCATCCTTTGCAAAATGCATAAGGATCATCACTCAAAGTCTTAATTTCATCAATCCTTTTTCAAGGTATTGAATCATTAAGCAACGTGCCATGTGACAAGGGATTGAAACTCTTTTCAATATAATGTTGAACCTTATAAGAATCTTATCAATATAAGCTCCTTAACCAAAAATCAAACATCCTTCGTGACCTATCTATATAGATCTTGAATCCCAAATGTACTCATCTTTTTCTCCAAGGTTTTCATAAAAAATGCATTAACCATTACTTGACTGTTCAAGCAACAAATAATCGCTCTTTGTACTAGACCAAGAAGACTTCATAGCTCCCACTAAACATCTTGTACACACAAGACCTTTTCTTCATTTTACGAGAACATCAAACGATTTGATTAACTCGCAAAATTAAGAACATTAACTCCCTAATGCTAACTACAATCCATTATGGATCTTCTATGCATCTCCAGGATTATTGGATCTCCAAACTTTTGATTGTATCATATACAAATCTTATTTCATGAACAACTTCAAGAAAGTGTTTTGAAATCCATCTACCAAATTTCATAAGGTAGAAATCACTAAATATCTTTAATAGATCTTTGCAACATGACTAATGTAAAGGTTTCATCGTAGTCATAGTCATACTAAGAATTTGTTGAATCCCTTAACAAGTCTTTGCTTTAGTTAGAAAACATTTTTCTTTCTTGTCTGCTTTGCTTATATTGGGTTTCACCCAATGTAAGGAAATTATTCAAGTGTCATACGCTTGCTTACAGACATAGAATCTATTTCAGATTTCATGGTTTTGAACCACTTGGAGTTATAACTTGTCAAATCATCCTTATTACTTGCATAATCATCAGGTTCCAAAATAAATATTTTAGAACTCTTAGTCAATATGAAATCATATTTCTTTGGCTAAGTTTACATATGCTAGTTATCATTGTGGGTGTTATGCAACAATTGAAACTCATACAACAACTTTGTTTAGTTTTCAATGAGAAACGACAATTGAGGATGTACACTTGGAATGTACTACCTTCGACACATGGTTATTAATCCCATTACACTTAATGAGACCACGCGTTGTCATTTGTAACATGAGGTGAATCATGCTCATATTGTTGCTTTTATTCGATAACTTCTCAAATTTCTTCGAGATTTTTGAAATCACTTTTCTTGAACTCTTTCAAGGCTCTCGAACTTTTCAAGATTCTGATACTCCCACTTGCCTTTTGAGGAGGAATATTTAGCATAGGGTGAACCAACCATGGTTTTGAACCCTGTTTGTTTGTTGCTTTTCTCGAACTCTTTCGAGATTTATACTACTCCCACTTGACCTTTTGGAACAATTTCCATAAGGGCACCTACTTGAGCAACAAACATTTTGTGCTAAGTATGGTAGTAGTACCCCGTGCTCTATATAGGAATCGAACGTGCATCAAACGGTTTAATACATGTTTTATTCCTTGCTTTTGTAGAAAGACTTAATAAAACTTTTCTTATCCACATCACATATGAAGCCTTTGCTATTTTTGATTTGACGTATGTAGTTTTTGTTCAGTTTTGAGCTTATCTTAAAAGTATATCCCTTGAAAAATGGTTGGAAGATAGGTAATTTACATCCATTATCAAAATATATCTCATATAGATTGATAGCTTCCTTCATAAACACTTCACAAGGTTTTCTTTTGGACTTTGTTGTAAAACGATTTCACAACTCTTGGATGTTTATCAATGTCTTGGCTTAAATTCTCATTATTACGATCATATTGCAATACTTTGAATGTGTTGCCAAGTACATGTCTTGACTTAAATTTTCACAATTACAATTATATTGTAGTGTAATCATTATTTTGTCAAGTTGATACTAAACTTTATACTAAACATTTTGAACTTTTCAAAATCTTCACTTCCATGCTTCAACTAAGCATAAGTAGTGATCGTATCACAAATGAAGTTTCGTTGTCCGTCTCTAGCCTTTGAACCTTTGGTTTTCTTACATCGATATGTATTCGACCTTGGGTTGTCATCATCATTTCTCTAAATGGTGACTTAGTCAAAATTTCAAATTAGAATGATAATTACATATATCAATAGATTCATAATCTAATGATATTGAAAGTCCATCCCTTTGGGTCTTTCGCATGCAATTTTCATTTTCATTCGAATTAATTGACATTTTTAGAGACTACTTATATACATAGAAATGGTTTAACTATTTCTATCATATAGAAATTTAAACCTATTTAGCAATTCAAAACACATTATGACTCAAAGAAGCATAGAATAACATTTATTCCACGTTTTTGAATCTTCGATGCTTAGTCATTACTAACATTGAATGGTGTTTTGATAATGGCAAGAATGAATAACATTTATTTAATTCTAGCCAATTATTAGTGGTGAAATACTGGTTCTACTTGTAAAGTTGCAACTTTTGCTTCCAAACTTGTAGATTATACTTGTGAAGTAGCAACATTTGCTTCTAAACTTGTAGATTTATTCCTCCTTTAGTTAAATTCTTCCTTTAGTTCAACCAGATTGTGCAATGAGTGATCTAAATAAGACATCATATGTCCAAGAAGTAGCAATATGCTAAATCAATTTCTATAGTATACTTCTTGAATTGGAACATTTCCATTCTTTTACCTTCCAACTATATGATGTAGTTTCTAATCAATTGGAATTGGTCCATTTAATTTGAAACACTTGTTGTTCATAACAACTTTTAGCATATAAGTAGTTCTAGGTTTGAGAAGTAGCAACTTGTTTGCATTTCTTGGCCTATAACATCTTAATGCAATCCTCATATATTCCTAAACCTTTCCCTTTGAGCCACATAGAACATTTCTCTTAGGTTCAAAATGATACTTTGCTTAACCTTTAAGCACATTTCATGATTTGTCTAAGTCTATTCTATCATTATTTATATTTGAGTTTAATCAAGCATTAAACTCTATATAAAGTACATGAAGAATACTGTCATTTGATCAACTTTTGATCATAGATATTTCCAATCACTTTCTTATATTCAATCATATTGAGGATAAGAGATTTTATTGGATTTTTATACTTGTCTTTTGGAGGATTTGTACCTCTCATCTCATTATATTTCTTGAAACACTTTTCAAAATGAAGATGTGTTGGCATTTTACTCAAACATTTTGAATAAAACCAACCTTAGACTTGTGACATGGATTTCTAAAACTTGCCTTTTAGAACAATCTTAGCAAAATTGGAATATAGGTTTATGGATTATCTTTTAAACCTTTTTGAGAACGTTTCTCAACTTTATTTTCAATCGAGGAGATTATATATAATAATAAAATTAGAACGACATGTTACTTATAAGTAAACGCAGAATTCAATTATGTTAAATAAATTTAAAGTACCATAAGAGAATTAAATTGGTAACTTTAAAACACTCTATTCAATTTAAGTGATCCCAACTTGAATTAAGTGATTCCAAGATCCTTTATTTGTGCAATAATTAACCAGAGTGAGGCTCTGCAATCAACCATTACATTTTCAAGGTGAGTAAACTCTTTACTGATTACAACTCTTGTAATTCTTAGTTAAATAATTAACCATCGCATGTTTAATTATTACTCTTAGCTTCAAGGTTCTAAACGTTTTAGGTAACCTTGTTGAATATAACCAATTAAAAGTGTAGTTATGCGGTCCTACCCCCACTTCCCCTAGATATATTATGATGCTCTGCTGAGGACTGACCCATCACAAACGATCAAGGTTTTCGTCGGGTTTTTAATTGGAAAAGCTGCATCAATATTACTGGGATCTAGATTTATTATGTTGTGATTAAATAGTGAACTCTAGCGCATCATCACAAAACATCAATAAAATCTAATATGCATAAAATACTGAATGCATAAATAAGACATAGCATGGCCCCTAGTCCTAAGAAAACTAATAAAGTAAATGCTCCCACTTGAATCATCATGGATCGCATCCACCTTGCTCCTTTGGGCCTTCACTTCATGGGCTTCTTGGATTAACTGCAACCTGTAATTCTACTCTATTCTATCTACGACTTAAATAAAATAAAATAAAATTACAAAATACTTTATCGGTTCGTAGACCGTACTAAGATTACAAAAATACATCACGATGCGCAGATCGTATTTAGCAATCTACTGGGCCATACTAGTCATTATATAGCAATAAAAAACATCATATATTATAAAATTTCCACATAATAAATCACTCATCATGCTTTCCTAAACTATAACATCGAATGATCATAATTAAGGAAACATGGCATCTAAATATCTCATATTTTAATTAATGTAATTAGATAATATCATATATTATTCATGATCATCAATAAAATATCATATATTCTAAATTAGTCATGAGATAGAATCAAATTTTTTTTTAATCCTAAAAGATAAATCATATTTATCCTCAAAGATTATCCTAACAAAGTTAGAAAATTCTATCTTAATTACAAGCCAATCACAATATTTTAAATCAATTATATCCAAAAATTAATTATGGGATAATCACATTATTTAAATCAATTATTATCCTTTTGGAATATGCTCAGAATATCCTAACAAATCTTATCCAAAATTAACCACTTTAATTATGGATAATTACCAATTTAACAACTTAAATATGGATAATATCAAATATAACAACTTTTGAATATTTGAATTTATCCTAAAATAAAAGATTTTATCCAAATAAAACCAATTTTATCTTTTAAAATAAAAGACCATATTTTCAAAATATTTTAACTTATCCAAAATAAAACTGATTTTATCCCAAAATAATTGGTAATTATCTTGAAATAATTTTTCAAAAAACATTTTCTTTTTTTTTTTTTTTTTTTTTGAAAATACCGCAACCACCAACGCCGGCCATCGTGGTTGGCTAGCCGAAGCTAGCCACGGTGGCTGGCTGTCGTGACAGCAGCCACTGCCTCAAAGGGCAGCAGCGTGGAGCTGCTTCAGCTGGGCTGCAGGCCACCGTGGTTGGCTAGCCGAAGCTAGCCACGGTGGCTGGCTGCCGTGACAGCAGCCACTGCCTCAAAGGGCAGCAGCGTGGAGCTGCTTCTGCTGGGCTGCAGGCCACCGTGCATGGCCAGCCAAGGCTAGCCACGGTGGCTGGCTGCTTTGCAGCAGCCACTGCCGCCCTGCCGCGCAAGGCAGCAGCAGCACCAGTGGTGGCAGCCGCGGCAGCAGCCGTGCAATGGTTGCACGCTGCTGCCCACAGCCACCATGGACCGCCGCCCTCCCTAACCCTCCCTCTTGGACCACCACCTGGTCGGCAGCCGCCGTGGCCGCGCCACCCAGCCGCAGTTGCCGACCAAATTTTTTTTTTTTTGTGTTTTAATTTAATTAAAATAACATTTATCCTAATTAAATTAAATCAGTCCATAAGATTAAAATTAAATCACATTCAACTTTAAAATTAGGGTTCATTATAAAATTAATCCCAATTTAATTCTAACATTTAAAATTAAATCTATGATCATACATAAAACATTTTTATGCATAAATCAACCCAATTAAAATTATGAAAAATAAAACAAATCGAATTAGATCAAAATCAAGCACAAAAATCATATTTTAGGGCTAGGATTTTCGAAAAAATTCGACATTAGGGTTCTAGGGCTCGAAATTTTCGAACATATTAGGGCTTAATTCGGTCCTCTTCATGGCTATTTGAGCAAAATTAAATCGCATTTAATCTATTCCAAAAGTTTAATCACATTAAAAGTAACAATTGAACCATAATGAAATATTCTCCCTCCTAATTGAATTAAAATTGTGGATTATCAAAGAATTATTGGCATTATGCGTAAATGCAATAGGCTAACTGATACCACTGTAGGTGTTTATAGGTACTACGCAGCGGAAATAAACATGAATCATATTCATACATTACCTAATCCAAGGATCTAATGCATAACACATAAAGAACAAATAATTGTACCTTTGAAGCGTGGTTCCACGTGTGATCGAGCAAGAACAATGGGAGATAAAGAACCCCAAGCGTGATTCCTCTACTTGGTCCACGGGCACAAGTTAAACCTCCACTAATGCTAGTTAATCGTGACTGAATGCTTCAATCAACCTTCAACGGAGAGGAGAGGAGACAAATGAGCCACGAACCACCACCACCACCACGAGCAACCACCTTGCTAGGGTAGTCCGTACAGTTGTACGGATGAAGTGAAGGAGAGAGGCGTGTGAGTGAGAGTCCTAGAGTGTTTTGTTGCTTGTTTCATAATTCACTGTATGAGTGAGTTATGACTTAATGCAACCCTAGGCATGGCCTCTATTTATTTATCACATATATAATTAGAGTCCATGTGAAGCCTAAACACTTAGCCCACTTCTAACTCACTAGCTCTATTCCTTATATGGCTTGTTATATCCTCATGAGGCCCATTAATGGGCCTCTTACTTGTTTAACCCAATACCCTTGTTGTGTGACCTTATAGGATCCATTCTATAAGGCTTTGGGCTATTTAACTAACCCAAAGATCAATTATCATATCTAGCACCAGATATTGACGACCCTATAGAATGAACTTATTATCTCCATAATAGTGATCCTTGATATATCTAGCAATTGCACTGATCGAAGACATAATTCCTTCACCCCAGCCGCCTTCTCAACTTCGTCCTCTTCCTCTTCCTGTTTCTCTTGGTGAGGAGCATTCCCAAATTCAAAGGATAACACTCTGTCCAGATCTGCTCCCTCGGCCGAGCTTCGTCCTCTGGAGCTATGGCCGCCTCTAGCGAAGGGATAATCTTCTGCAATTAATGGGCTATTGCCCTTGTCTTTTGTAGTGGTCGCCTGACTTCCCGTAGGAGGGGCACTGTGAGGAGGCAGGTCAGACGGTTCAGTAATTGAGATCCCCGTCCTTGGTCTGTCCGACCTGCTATGTTGGAGATGGGGTTGAGAAGGAGAAGGGACGGACGGACCATCGTCCGCCCGAGAAGAAGAAGGAGGTCCTTCACGAGATGGCAACTCGGCCTCATCCATGACCGAGTTGGCATACTAGGGGAACCTTAGTTTCAGAGTTCACCTGGACGTTCCCACCACAGAAGAAGCGTCTTGAGCTCTTTAGCTTCTTCGAAAGAAGAGGTAACCTCCACGGCCGAATGATGAGTGCCCGTGGAGGTGGTTGTACGGTTGGTAGACCCGGTCTCAATATCAGTGTTGTTTAGGTCATAAAGGACCCTAGGATTAACCAGACTACCGTCTGGGTTTCTGGCTACGTGACGTTCACGCGTACGCATAGTCCTTGCCATGTTCTCCTGTTGGGACAGAGAAGAACAAGTGGAAGTGAGTAGGTACAAACTAGACATAGACCCACTCGAAGAAGGAGACAACTCTTCTCCGTCCACTCTAGACTCCTCTGTCCTAGGCGAACGACCGACCTCATGAGGAGAAACGGACGAAGCCGAGTGTTGAGCCAGATTCAAAATAAAGAGAAAATAACACAAGTAAAGAATAAGGAAGAAGTAACAGGCGGCCTACCTCTGTACGTGTTGAAAACTTGACAAGTTCTTGAAGGTCTTGATGATTGACCGGAAAACTCAAAAATGTCCGGAAAACTCAAATTACGCGGTGGAGCTCTTGAAGATTCAGGGGAAATCACTTTCTCTATCTAGAAAGGCTCTGACTTCTCTCTAGAATTCTCAAGATTGTAAAGTGCCAAAATGTGGTCAAACCCCTCATATTTATAGACCAAATTTATGGGGGCAAAATGGTAAAACCATCTTTCCCGCCTAAGGATTCAAACGGTTACTTTTTGAAAAAGTTAACCTATAATTCAAAATGTTGGTAGTAGGGTTCCGTCAACTTGGATGAAAAAAGAGACGGACGAGTAACGGCGCGTCCAAATAGACGGCCGAGTTAGCGGAATTAAAATTTCCATCTCAAAAGACCTAGCGTCCGCATCTTCTTCCAAAAAAACCAGGTGGCAAGATCCGGCCGCCTAATTCCCAAACCTTATTAGTTCGGGGAAAATTCCATGCGGTCAAGACACGACTTTTGGTCTAAAGCGTCCGCCCCTTCAGCTGGCGGACATGATCTGTCCGCCCCTTCAGCTGGCGGACCATTTACAAGCTCAAATCTCTAAATACTCGGACGCATTAAGACGAGTAGAAGATTAGAGGAGGCGGCCTGTAAGCGTACGAGCCACCCCCTTTGAGGGGCAAATTTTTAGGGTAAAAATAACCATAAAAACATGGTCCAATCCCGTAGTGACACATGGCCCAGTCAAAAGGGCGAAACGTGTCTCTATGGGAAGATGGCGCATGTCAGATGCCCTAAAGAGCACCTGAAATCATCAAGAGCAAGGGCCCTTATTACATTAAGGCCCAAATCCCGTGAAAAGTTAGTGAAAGCCGCAAAGTGGCACCCCTTGCGACACGTGGTACTCTCTGATTGCGCAGCTAATCATGTTAGAAATTTTAGGGTACAAACCCTAAAGAGGCACACACTCCCACCCCTATAGATACCCCAATCATTTATGTTGGGAGGGGTGGATTGTGACATAACCTTAAAAAGACCATTAAAACGCTCCAACTACTCTCTACTTTCTCTCTCTAGATTTTCCGTTTCCTGATCTCTAACTTAATCGTCGGAGGCGAATATTCCGGCAAAGGAATATTCGTTCATTTTACAGGTGTCCATGTCTCATTGCTTAAAGAGCGCGACCAGTATCCGAGGAGATCACAAAATACCTCAAAACAACATGTATCTGGCAGATCCAGCCCCCAGGAATGGCGGCTTTCAAGGCCCAAATCCTAAGGGGCCCCTGCAAAAACGGCGTACCCTTCCCTAGGTCATCAAACCCTAGGAAGGGCAAACTTCCCAAGTTCCCTATAAATAGGGAACATTCCCCTAATTTATTGGGGATCTTTTCTACAACTTTTATAACATAACTCTGATTGAATACCAATCTTTGTCTGATCTGTCACTCTCAAGAAACAGACCACCTGAGCTTGGAATCCGAGCACATAACCTTCTTTCCGCACGTTTTACTCCAAACCCTTGCTAACTTAATCTTTTGAGGCGGACCACCGACCATTCGGTGTTCCGTTGTTTTGCAGGTATAGGAGCCTCTTGCTGAATCCAGTCTTAGTGTTGTAACTCTCCCGAGGGATACAAAAAAACCCAAAACATCAACCATCTCCAATCACCACAAGCTGCTCCCTCAGGCTACCGCCAGAACCGCCAGCAACAACCCCCATAACATCGCAGCCCCACCTTAAACCAGACTCACAATACCACCATTTCAACCATCATAACCCCCTTATCTCACACCAATCTCATCTCACCAATTCGCACCTCCCACCACTTTACGTAACTGCCCAAACCACCAATTGAATTCGGCAGCCCCTAAATCACAGCCACCACATAGCAATCCCCAAAGCAATCTAGCACCGCAGCCGCAAAATTGCAGCAAAGCAGAAGCGAGCAACAACCCAGGCCACCGCGGGCGTGACCTTGGGTCCTTCCACCCTTTCCAAATTTTCCGGAGATGGTAGGAAGATGCCTAGCCGCGGCCGCTCCGAGTTTCATGTGTGAGTTGTACGGATTAATGAAGTTGGACGGCTACGATTAACCCACTCAAATCCACGGATGAGATCGGTGATGATGGTGTTTTGATTGGTGATTATAGCCATTGATGCTGATGATGCGTTGTGGGGATGAGATCAGAGCAGCCACGAAATGGGGGGAATTAGGGGGTCTGATTTGTTTTTGGTGGAATTTTATTTTGTTTTTCTTTCTTTTTCTTTTTACTTTTATTCCTTTTCCTTCTTTATTTAATTTATTTCATTATTTTACTTTTCTTTTTCCTTTTATTTTAACTTGTAATACAAATACCTTTTGGTGTTTAATACTCTCTCAACAATAATTCACCCTAGTCTACTTTACCCTATCTCTCTTAGGGTTAGGTTAGGATTTTCTTCTCTAGTTTAGGAGTTGTTTTAGAGAGAGAAAGCTTGGATTTCAATGGAGATTTGAGGTTTTGAAGAAGCAAATTTGTGGATTCTTCTCTCAATTATTCAATGACCATTTCTAACTTTCTCTCATCTTTAGTGCTTTCATTAATTCTTGTTTTTTCTTATTTGTTTGTTGATTTGAGTAATTAATTAGATTAGTTGTTTGATTCTTGATTTATTTCTTGTTTTACCTTGTTTTCCATGTGTTTTGTTCATCAAGTTATCTTAGATTTTGTTCTAGATAAATGGATGAAGATTATGTTGATGAATTGAATGATTGATTGTGATTAGTATATATGCAATTGACTCTTGATTATTGTGTATGGATGATGCTTATATGGATTAGAATCTTTCTAGCTAATATATTCTATGTTCTTAATTGTGCTTCCAATCAATTTTATGAAAGTGAGCTGTTTGAGAGTTTAAATTCTTCCATACCTATGTTAGGCTAGTTGCACGAGAGTGAAGTAGTTAAGTAGGATAATTAGCATGCTTAATTGTGCGAGAGTGAGTTGAGTGTGTTGATCATTCCCAATTGAGGTCATTTTCATCGAATTGCAACTTTGCTGTTGAATGCATTAATGTAATTGGATTCCGCTTTTCCTAGTTTTAGTTGTTTTCTCTAAGTTGTGTCTAATGTGCCTCTCTCTCTATCTCACAACTTTTCCTAGTAGTCTAATTAGCATAGATTGATACACTTAGTCTTCATGGTTCGACCGTTTACTTTCTACTAACTAGTTTAAATTAGTGTAAGTCTAGGTTTATAAATATCTAATTTGATTAGGGTAGTAGACGAACGACCTACTTTCCCTTGATCAATTATTTGCAGCTAACATTTAACTACGCCAGTTGCGAATAATGTGTTTTATATATATTTACATGTTATTTGCAACTGGCCTACTTTATGCCCGCTGCTAATAATGCTTATTTGCAGCAGGCATTTTACTAGGCCTGTTGCAAATATAATAATATATTTTAAAAAAAATATTGCAAAAAAATAATTAAACCACACATGAACCACCATAGATATAATAACAATTCGCCATCACAAAACTAATAATTAAGAAACAGTAATTTTTACAAAAAAAATTGATAGAGTTTCCTTTAAATTTGAACTAATCCACCCAATCAATTTGGGGATAATAATTAATCATAAACCTGCCAAATTACAATACGCCGTCCTTATAATCAACATCAAACCTATCAAAATTTGGCATTGTTTCCTTTGTAAGTTCAGCTAATCCAACATCTTCTTAAAAACCAACTATCATCACAATCCCCTAAAAGAAAAAAAAAAAAAAACTCAAATAAATACTAATAGTTGAGTAAACATTTCCATCAAAAAAATCTAAACAAAACTAAGATTAATCTTTCAATAAATATTTATTCTCAAATTTCATTAAGCTCTCCATCATTGTATGATGCATCTCTTTCCAAGTACACCTTAATAAAAAATTAGAAATTAGGAAAAATGTTAGTCAAAGTAAATATGTAATAATACTACTACCTTCGATTTTTTTTATGTGCAACTTTGGAATTTTTTATATCTCATAAATAATACTCCAAAGTTGCACATAAAAGAAATCGGAAGTAGTATATACATACTACAATTTATTGAGCTTATGGATAGCTCTTTTTTTTCGCTAGTGCAAAATTAACCTTAAGTAACACCCAAAAAGTGTTGCATAAAATAATAAAAATGTTATTATAATAGACAATAGGTAACACTTTTTTGGGTGATACTTCCGCCCATGTTACCTAAGGTCTTATATAACACTTTGGGTAACATATGGTAACACTTTAAAAAAATGTTACTATAAATTGTCTTATGTTACACTTATGTACTATTACTATCATTTTTAAAGTGTTACTTTTTATTTCTTAGGTAACACTTACTTATCGTTAGTAACACTTTTCAATCATTTAGCAACACTTTATCAGACATTATGTATCACTTTTTCGAATTAATATAACACCTTATTAAATTATAGGTAACACTTATTATAATAATAATAATAATAATAATTATTATTATTATTATTATTATTATTATTATTGTTATTATTATTATTATTATTATTATCATCACAAGTAGAAAAGGTGTAATGGGCTCCGGTGCCTAGCTTTAACATCAAGGGCACCGAATTTTCCCTTGATTTGATTCTCTTTATGCAAAAAAAAAAAAAAAAAAAAAAAAAAAAAAAAAAAAAAAAAAAAAACTAGAATTGATGATAAACAAACCATTATATATATATATATATATATATATATATATATATATATATATATATATATATATATAATATAGATTTTTTTAGTTAATATGTGCCTGTTATATTACAATTTAATCAAAAAGAAAATAAAAATATAAAATACAATGCTAAAGGCTAAGTAGTAGTAAAGCACAACATAAGCAGCAGCAGTGTTGAAACACGATCATTCACAGCCTCCTCCTTCCTCTAATCCCTCCTTTTATGCGAGTATGTACTGGCTACTGGGATGGGAGTCACATCCTTTGGAATGAAGAAACAAGTGCATCAGTACAAGGTTCGTCAAATAAAATGGAGATGCTAAGCACACTTCAACACAAAGTTAATTAATTATTCACTACAATCTCAGTTCTAAGAAACCTATCAGTCATTTTGGCACTGAAAATTACACCGATACACTAGGAAATGAGGACCAGTCTTAAGCAATCATAGTACATAAGAAATTTTAAGCCTAATGCTAAGATAAAATTCACCTACTATAAAGGTTGTACCACGCTAGCCCGACACTGCACGAATGGACATATCCGTCTAAGAACTAATAGCAGAATTAATACTCAACACTTATTCCAGTGTTGGCGTCTCGTTACAATATCATCTTTAAACTTTAAATATCATCTTTGAACTTTATTAATAGATTCCTGCCTACATCATAGTATATACATTTTGATCTGGTATAATCAATAAAAGAATAAATCAGGTAAATTTGTATGAATAACACACAAAATATAGTAGACATGTGAACTGTCTAGCACTTTCAGCAAGTTATCATGTTTCAAGAGAAATTCAAAATGGGCACACTTAAGGTGAATTATATTACTCAGAAGTAAAACAAAACCTTAATTAAATCCATTATATCTCCAAAAGGTTATTAGTTATATCCAATACTAGATAGCTAATGTCAGTCAGTTAGAGTGGAGGTAAATGTATCCAGCAACAAGATAATGCTAGGAAAACTAATCTCGTCAATCATGCTCAATTATTCTATATCATACTGCAATATACTAGCTTAATAGACAGTATGCTTTCAGCAAGTTTGAGTTCCCCTGGACCCTTTTTATTTAATCACAACTCGGTTTAAAATTCAACAAAGATCAAATTACATGTTCAATCAAATAACAATAATCGAAAAGAACAAAAATAAAAAAATTTCAAACATATCTAAATACATCAAAAAATTCAGAATCATGAAAATTTCAGTAAGAAAATAGTGAAATAAAAAATGTTAATAGGCAAATTCAACATCAAATTAACAAATTATCAACAAGATAGAGTAAGGGAATTTAAATCCTAACTTTGCAATCATGGAAATGTCTAATATTGCAATCATATAGCAATTCTGAATTAATTTCTCCTCATGCCAGAATAAGATAGACAGCAGTGTTGGACGACTGAGCACCTCAAACCAAGTAGAATTCACAAAACCTCAATACTATTAACTATTAAAAAATTTGGTCCATATAAGCCCCTATAAAACTAATTGGAAATTACTTGAATCATAATCCTTGTAATAATAATCAATCATCAATAAATCATAAGTTTGACGATAAAAATTGAATACCCAAATACTAATTTAACAAAAATCGATTTAAACCGCAAATGATAAGAGAAATAAAAACCCCTAAAATTCTTTGAAACTCTTAATCAATCACAAGTTTTACCACCAAACTTCTGGTAAACATAGGTAAGACCACACTTAATTTCTTAATGATACAGGAAGAATTATGCACATAACAAACTAATTACTTTGTATCAAGTTTTGGCGGGAAAAGTTGTTATAACAACTTTTGTCCTTTAGTAGTTTGTTACAGTTTCTTAAGGGAATCTTTGAAAAGCTTAGCTGGTTATTTAGTGTTGTAATTAATGCCTCACACTTAATAATTGATTACAACAAAATTCCTCTATCTATCTTCTCTCTCTTTCTCTTTCTAGTTTCTTCTTCTTCTTCCTCTCTTCTTCTATTCTGTTTTATCACCATTATTCTGCAAATTGGAGCTAATTTCTAGCTTAATTTCATCATCAGTGGTATCAGAGCAAACGCTGCTCACTCTGCATTCTGGCACTTTCACTCTTGACTCGGGTGACCAGGATAGAAGCACAGTTGCACGCTTTGGAGAAACATTTGGAGACACACTCTCTGGCTACTGATCAGAAGCTGGAGGATCTTTCTCAGGATTCCAATCGAAAGTTCGAGGATATTTTGCACATGATCCGGTCTCTGAAGGATCAAATCACTAACTCCAGATTACCTAGACCTAAGGATCGTTTCCATCAACCTAGATTGGGGTATACTCCTAAGCTTGACTTTCCTAAATTTGATAGTTCAAATCCTAGAATCTAAATAAAAAAATGTTGTAAATATTTTACTCTATGCAAAATTCCTGATGATCAAGAAGTTGATTTAGCATCTCTTAACATGATTGATAAGGTAGAAAATTGGGTGACTAGTTATATGTCTTCTAGAATCTCTGTTGATTGGAATGATTTTGTGCTTTATGTCAATAGTCGATTTAAGGATGAGGTTGGGGTGAATGTTGTGGAAGAATTTAATAAGTTATAGCAATTTTGTAGTATTGAATCTTATGTAGATGAATTTGAGAATTTAAGAGCTGTTATGCTACAGAAACCTAGTGTCCGACCCTTTGTAAAGGCCTTTAAACCTCAATCCATTGCTTCAGCAGTTGAGTATGCTAGATTGCAAACTGAATCCATCACTATCAATTCCCCAAAATCTTTTCAGCCTACCCATTTTTTCACACCAAAGAACCACCAATCTTTTTTCCCTTCCAATTCTTCTAAACCACCACTTTTACCTACACCACCAAATAAGCCCTTTCCACTCCCTAAATCAACCACAAAAGCTTTTCAAAGATCCAGATATGTGTGCCTGCTGAGGTGAGAGCAGAGAAAATTGCCAAAGGTCTTTGTTACTACTGCGATGCACCATATGATAAGAACCATGTGTTTCAATTTAAGGAACCTCAACTCTTTACTGTGGAAATTCCAGTCTCAACTGAGATAGAAGAGATTGAACCTCAACTCTTCACCATGGAAATTCCTGGCTCAGTTGAGGTAGAGGAAAGTGATGAGGTGGGTTTGGATGTTTTTTAGAGTGAGTTTGCCTTTGACCCACGAATTTCCTTGAGTGCCCTGAGTGGCAGTAAGAATTTTCACACAGTGAGAGTCAAAGCTTTGGTGGGAAGCAGGCCTTTGTAAACATTGATTGACTTAGGCACCACTCACAACTTCTTAGATAGTTATATGGCTGTTACCTTGGGATGTAAGGTGGAACTTATTACTAGACTATCTGTCACAGCTGCAGATGGTAACAATTTGCTATGTAATTCTATTAGTAGGAATTTTTCATGGTCTCCTAGGGGGTCATGATTTTGTTGATGATGTCATGTTAATTGCATTAGGGAGTTGTGACATGGTTTTGGGTGTTCAATGGTTGAGTACCCTTGGGTTTATATCTTGGAATTTCAGGCAACTAACAATGAAGTTTTACCGTCATAATGACTTTATTGAGCTGAAGGGAGTTCCTACTGCTAAGATTAAAATGAGTGAGAATGGCCCTTCTTCTAAGTTGTTTCAGCAGGCTGCTGAGTTCTGTTTTATGCAAGTTACTGATCTTGCACATTCAGCACCACGTGGTTTGTTTCAACTTTCTAGCTAAAGACTCAGTTTGCTAGCATTTTTTAGGAACCTACCACCTTACCACCTAGTAGGGGTGTGTTTAATCACAAGATTCCCTTGGAACCAGGGAGCAGGGCAATCTATATCAAGCCATATAGGTATCCTCTCAAGCAAAAGGATGTCATTAAGCAGTTGGTAAATGAGATGCTTGAAAGGGGCATTATTCAGAACAGTTCTAGTCCTTTTGCCTCCACAGTGTTAGTAGGGAAAAAGGATGAAACCTAGAGGTTATGTGTTGATTACAGAGAGTTAAATAAGATAACTATAACGAATAAGTTCCCAATTCCTGTTTTAGAGGAGCTTATTGATGAATTGGTAGGTGCTGTTGTTTTCACTAAATTAGATCGGCTATCATCAGTTAAGAATTCCTCCAAATGATGTGTTCAAGACTGCTTTCAAAACTCATGAGGGGCACTATGAGTTTTTAGTCATGCACTTTGGCTTGACAAATGCTCCTTCCTCTTTTCAAAGTTGGATGAATTCAGTCTTTAAGCCTGTTTTGAGAAAGTGTGTGCTTGTCTTCTTTGATGACATTATAGTCTATAGTAAAAGCTTGGATGAGCATTCACAACATCTTACTATTGTGTTTCTCTCTGATGCAGCAACACTCTTTATATGCTAAATTGAGTAAATGTTCTTTTGTTACTTACTCGGGTCATTTCATCTCTACAAAAGGGGTAGAAACTGATCCTGCAAAGGTTGATGCAGTTAATTCG
This sequence comes from Chenopodium album, assembly GCF_948465745.1. Classification (NCBI taxonomy): domain Eukaryota; kingdom Viridiplantae; phylum Streptophyta; class Magnoliopsida; order Caryophyllales; family Amaranthaceae; genus Chenopodium; species Chenopodium album. Next base: position 16,632,068 of record NC_137852.1, read on the forward strand.
ATCTTGGCATGTCCCTGCTAATGCGAAGGAATTGAGGGGTTTTCTAGGCCTGCCTGGATATTAAAGAAAGTTTATCAAAGGCTATGCTACATGATTTGTTAAAGAAAGGGGCATTTGAGCGGACTTATGATGCTCAAGCTGCTTTCTCCTCTCTCAAGGTCGCCTTGGCTACTGCTCAGTATTATCTATCCCAGATTTCAAAAAGCAATTTGTCATTGAGACAGATGCTTCAAAGACAGGCTTTGGTGCTGTCTTAATGTAGGATAGTCATCCCCTTGCATTTATCAGTAAGTCTTTGGTTCCTAAATGGCAAAGGTTATCTGTCTATGAAAAGGAACTGCTTGCCATGGTCTTTGCAGTCCAAAAATGGGAGCAATATATGACTGGTTCTCTTTTTTTTGTCAAAACTGACGAGAAAAGCTTGAAATGGTTGCTGGAACAAAAGATATCAACCCCCTTTCAGCAGTATTGGATGGGATTTAATTATGAGATACAGTATAGAGCTGGGAAGGATATTCTTACTGCTGATGCCTTGTCTAGGGTGCAGGATTCTGCATGCTATTTTTGGCTATCTCAGTTGTAGATTCTGATTTGGCTACCTTGATCCAATGACAATACTAAGTCCCTTTTTCAATCTTTATCTGCTGAGTCTGACCCTACTCTAGATTACCGTTTGCAGGATGGATTAGTCAAGAGACATGGCATGATTGTTTTTGGTTCTTATGAGAATCTAAGGAAAAAGTTGCTCAATTGGCAACATGCTTGCCTGGAGGTTGGTCATTATGGCAGGGACCAAACCTTGAAAAGATTGCAAGGTATTTTTTATTGGAGGGGGATAGCTAAGGATGTGAGTCAATTTGTGAGAAGGTCTGTTTCATGTCAGGCTTCAAAATATGATACCTCTGTTAAACCTAGAAAACTACAGCCTCTTCCTATCCCAGACCTGGTATGGACTAACATTTCCATGGATTTCATTACAGGTTTGCCTTTGTCTATGGGAATGTCTGTAATTTTTGTGGTGGTTCACAGATTGAGCAAGTATGCTCATTTTATAGCTCTCAAACATCCTTTCTTTACTGTGGATGTTGCCCAAGCCTACCTTGACTATGTTTTTAAGCTACATGGTTGGCCTAGAAGTATAGTGAGTGATAGGGACCTTATTTTTCTGAGACAATTCTGGAAGGGGTTGTTTACTCTTTGTGGAGCTGAGTTTTTGTTGTCTTCGGCCTACCATCCTGAAACTGATGGACAGACTAACATGGTGAATAGGTGCCTTGAAGCATATTTGAGGTGTGTGACCAGTGAGAGACCTAAAGAATGGTGCAAGTATTTGCTAGTTGTTGAGTGGTGGTACAACACTCATTTTCACAATTCTGCTAAGCTCACCCCATATGAGATTGTGTATAATCAACCTCCTCCTATTCATTTACCTTATTTACCTAGTGAATCAAGTAATGAGTTGGTGAACGGGTGTATGATTAGAAGAGAACAAATGATTTCTGTTCAGAAACAGAATTTACCGAAGGCACAAGACTGATTTAAAAAGGTATGAGAGAAGTTTTTCCGTAGGAGCTTGGGTGTGGCTAAATTTACAAGGGTATAAACAACAGTCATTTCAGCATCGAAGCAATCAGAAGCTAGCTGCTAGGTTCTTTGGGCCATTTCAGGTCATTGCTCGATTGGCAAGGTAGCTTACAAATTGCAGCTGCCATCTCATGCTAAGGTCCATAATATCTTTCATGTGTCTCAGTTAAAGGCTTTGCATGGTCCTTTGCCTGCTATTGCCTTGGCCTTGATTCCAGATTAGAATGACACATTATCTTCTAGAGTTCAGGAACCTGCAACTATCTTGGATTCCAGAGTGATTCAGGTTGCAGGGAAGCCTCAGGAACAACTCTTGGTTCAGTGGTCTGGCTTGCCTGCTCATGAAGCTACTTGGATGCCTAAGCTTGAGTTTATAGCTCAATTCCCTGGTTTTCTACCTTACCCTTGAGGTCAAGTCTTTTTTGATGGGGGAGGGTATGATACAGGAAGAATTATGCAAATAACAAACTAATCACTTTGTATTAAGTTTTGGCGGGAAAAGTTGTTATAACAACTTTTGTCCTTTAGTAGTTTGTTACGGTTTCTTAAGGGAATCTTTGAGAAGCTTAGCGGGTTATTTAGTGTTGTAATTGAGGCCTCACACTTGATTAATGATTACAACAAAATTCCTCTATCTCTCTTCTCTCTCTTTCTCTCTCTAGTTTCTTATTCTTCCTCTCTTCTTCTATTCTGTTATTCTGTTTTATCACCATTATTCTGCAAATTGAAGCTAATTTCTAGCTTAATTTCATCAGATACCATTTGGTGCTACCTAAAGTCACTTTTGTAGTAGTGTATTTACAAAAAAAAGATATATATATTATAATAAAGGCCTCAAAACAAGGCCAACATTACAGTAGCATCAATAAAGTTTATGGCACTAATTTGATACTTAAATTAGTTCCATGGGAATAACTGATGAGTGACATTTATGGCACTCATTTGATCTCTTTTTGGATGAAATTCATTTCATTTTATTACCCTTTTCTTTAGTTTTCCTTAGTTTTATTCTTAATTTCTTCATTTTATGCTTTTCTTAGTTAGTTTCTCTATTTTGTGCATTTTCTAGTTTACTTGTTATTTTTCCCTTTTATTTGCTTTTTATCCTTTGTTTGTAGGTTGTGATTGATTGTCCAAGAATTCCCGAGCTTCCTATCCATGGTTTTTCATTGCTTTTCATGCCTTATGCTTGTGCAAAGAGTTTCAAGTTAAGGGGGATCAGAGGAGCAATTTTCAAGACCTTGGTTATGCTCTTTTCATGGCTTATATTCTTCAAGAATTCCAAGGAAGTTGCTGCCTACCTTGTCCTCCATCACCATCATCTAGGATGTGTGCACCACTTGAGCTAGGACGAAGAGAAGAGAGGGACTTACCCAGTTTGGTGCGGGCGCACTCGGGGAGTGTGCGGCCGCACACATGTCGAGTGCGGCCGCACACCTAGTGCGTGCGGGCGCACCTTTCTAGGTGTGTTTCCCGTGCGCGCCACTCTCTCTCCTACGTGCGTCTGCACCGGCGTGGGTCTATTTTTGGGCGTCAATACTGACCTCCTCTTTGGATATATAGTTATTTCCTTCTATTTTTGGATAAGTTTTTCATTAAGAATTCATTAGGCAAATTGGATCTTAGTTTTTTATTAGAATTTTAGAGAGAGAAACTTAAGGATTGAAGAGAGAGAAACTCATGGGTTTTTGGTTGATTGTTCAAGAATTCTTCATTGTAATTGATCTTTTGATCAAAGTTTGTAAGGATCTTCATCTTTGATTTCAATATAAGTTTGTTTTTAGTTGATTTCATTTGTTTTTCATATTATTGTTGATTGATTGAAGCTTGTTTGATGTTTGATTGGAGTTTGATTGATTGTTGATTGATTGTTGATTTGATCTTTGATTTCTAATATGTTGATGATGAAATTGATGATTAGTCTAGTTTTGATCTTAATTTCCATGGCTAGTGGCTCCTTATCTTTCTTCTTCCTCCTTCTTCTTCTCATTTCCTCATTTCCTCTTGTTCTTTCTCACGCATATCCCCTTTCAAACCCTCCTTGTGCGCACCTCCTCACTCCCCATTCACCCTCAAAAATCCTTCAATTCCTCACAAAAAATCACTCCATTTTCATTCAAATTCACTTACAAACCTTCCTACACTCAAAATTCCTCACATTTTGACCCAAATTTCACTCATTCTCGCTCCTACAATTGGTGGACGAAAATTAGGGCTTTTGTTTGGGATTGAAATTTGTGGCTCAAATTTGGTTAATCTTGCATATTGTATGGTATAATCACTTATCCTTGCTTTAATTTTGTCAATTATATCATAATTTTGCTAAGATTGAAATTTTGTATGAGCATGAATAGTGTAGTATGGGTTTTGTAATTTTTGATGCTTGATCTTGATATTGGATGTGATTTTGTGATATTTGTTGATTGATTTTGCATAACATTGTGTTGTTTGTTGGTTTTGTAGCGATTTTCATCATCTTTGGTTGATAATTTGTGAGTTGGATTTTTGGAAATTGGGTAGTAGTGTCGATTGTTGGTATTGGTTTTTGGTTGATCTTGGATTGTTTGAAAGGAGTTTTTCTTGGATAATTGGTGTTTTTGATTGGATTGGAATTGATTTTGGTGGAAGGAAGTGTGAAATTGAGAATTGGAGAATTTGGTAGTAAGTTGTGATTTTGGGTGTGGTGTTCTTGGTTCTTTGGTATTGCTCTTTGATTATTGTTGGTGACCTTTCTCAAAGCCTCAAACATGTCTAAATACCTAAAGAAACTCACCAAAAAGAGAAAGACCAATGTTATCATCGAGGAACCTCGCCCAAGTACTTCTTCAAGGCCTAGCACTTCCTCTAGGCCAAGTACATCAAACCCCTCTTCCTCTCAAACACGACCACCCACCTCTCTTCCCAAAAAGAAAAACTTCACAAACGAACAAAAAACCTTCTACCAACAATTGAAGGAAGAAAGAACCCTCAAAAAAACCCGCCACTATCTCCAGCGTGATATGGTTAAATTAGGGATAGATGATGATGTGCGGTCCTTGCTCTTAAACCTTTGAATGGGGTCTTTCATCAACAATGCCTATCGCACCTACAAGGAGCCAACGTTGGAGTTTTTTGCTACCTTGGAGCATGTGCCCTTGGGAGGGCAATATAGGGTGCGCTTCCAGATATTCAATCATTACTTCGATCATTCTTTGAAAGAGTTCAACGCGGCTTTGGACTTTGATCCCCATGGGGATATCTTGAACATTGAACACTACATCTTCCCGGAGCACGACCATAACTCTTGGTGGGAAGACATCTCGGGTGGTAATGAATTCATCACCAACAAGGCCAAGATCTCTTCGGTGTACCAACCTTGCCTTAGGGTTGTGCACCGCCTTTTGGGCTATGTGGTGTTCCCCAAGCAAGAGTTGGGGTAGATGAGCAAGCTTGAGCTCAAGGTGCTCTGGTTGTCTACTCGCCAGGAGTATGTGGGCTGTTTGAACTTGGGGTACATTTTTGCCCAATATTGTGTTGATCTTCGTGGCCGGAGTACGGAGAGATCCCATGCGGGGGCATGGTAACTAGGCTCTTGATTCGCCTTCGCCTTGATGCATATCTTCCCTTTTGCAAGGAGATTGGAGATAACACCTCCCTATACCTTGACTTGAAGCAATTGGGTCAAATTTAATTCATATCCAAGAACTATAGGAATGGGAGATATGAGTGGTTAAGGAACAACGAGCATTGGTGTTTTTTGCCTAACCCCGGTTTGACTTCTTTGGCTCGGATGGCCAACAATGTGTGGCATGTCCCTAGATCTTTTCGGCGTCCCAACTTCGACTCCGATGAGGATGATGAAGATGATGATGAAGACCTCCAACAACAACAACAACAACAACAACAACAAATTCAACAACAACAAGTTCCTCAAGAACAACAACAAGAAGGGCAACATGCTTATGAAAATGCCGATTTGAGGGCTCTTAGTGAGCAAATGAGTGGATTGAAAATCCATTTGGACGGCATGTATGATCAAGATTTTGGGGCTATCTACGAACAATTGAGAGGTATCTAAGAAATTCAACAAGGTATGTTTGCACAACAACAACAAATCTATGATGCGGAAGTTGACCGCGGGAACATTGTTCCCCCGGTTAACTATCCGTACTTCCCGCCCCAACAAGGTCCTCTACCTTCGTATGGGCATCCATATTGGTCGGGTCCTTCTGACCCCGATACCGAGCGTCGCTACTACCCGGATGAGCATGGTAACTATGATTACAAGGCTCCGGGTGGTAGTGACTATAGGGGTGATCCTAACTACCCCCATGTCCATGACAACCACCCCTACGAACTCACCTTGCCCGATAACTTCACCCTCTTGCTCCTTGGCAACAAGATCTTTTCAAGGGGCATTATGGGTGGCCCGAGGGGTATACCGGAGGATGGGAGCCTTACCCTCATCCCTTCGATGACCCCGAGCGCAACATTGACCCCAATGGGGCCGGGCCTAGCGGTTTTATTTTCTTTCACTTTTCTTTTTATTTGTGGTATCATTTTGAGGCTTTATTTTTCATTTTTCTTTTAAATTGAACTTTGTACATTAGACTTGCCTTTTGCATGATTTTTTTCCTAGGTTGTAAAGGTATGCACGGTTTGAGACTATGTTTGGTTGACTCTAAGATAGGTGTATGCTAGGGTAGTTGGTTTGAACTAGGAGGATCATGAAGCCGGATTCTACTTGTTTGTGGCATGCTTGGTAGTTGCTCCCTATAGTCAATTTGACACCATTAGTGAGTTTTTGCTACATCCTTGTGAGGTTTCTTGTTTGTCTAGCCTTCAACATTCTTTGTATGAGCGGCGTGGATCCTTGACTATGCAAACCTAATCTAATAAAGCTTGATGTATGATTCTTAAACCCGAGACTGAACTATCTAGGAAGGACAAAGGCACATTTTTCGGGGTGGTATTTTTCATTTTTGTTATATTTTGTTATTTTCTTTATTTTTGGGTTTACATTTGCCTTCTTGCAACCATTTGAGCCTTATACCTTCTTTTCAAGCCACATCTTTAGTGAGTATCCCAATCATTTGTGATGGAGTTTGTGGTAGATGAGTTGGAATTTTGGTTTTCATATTTGCAAGTTTGTGATATCATTTTCATTGTGAATTAATGGCAAATGTTTGAGAAAAAGCCGTCCTACTTCATAAAAGGCATGGACTAATAAGTTGCATAATAGAAAAAGCCGTCCGAATTAAGTAAAAGGCAAGGACATTGCAAATTCAATTACAAAACAAAAAAATTAAAAAAGTGAAAAAAATTCAAAAATATTTTGATGTATTCTTTTCTCCTTCTAAGCATTGAGGACAATGCTTCATTTTAGCTTGGGGGAGAAGCATGTACACTTTTTGTATATATTTCTTTGTGAGTATAGCTTCAAGTAAGCTTGGGGGTGTTGTTTTTGTTTGGAAATTTCTTGATTGTGGTGTTAAGGATTGATCACCCTTTTGCTTCACTTTTTAGGAAAATCACCAAATTTTAAATTTTAGCCTACCTTCACCATTTATGCCTTACGTTACAACCTTGGGGAAAGACCTTTCGACCTAGATAGTTGAGTCACTATTCGGGGGAGGGCATCATGGGTCATTGCCTAAGGAAAGGGGATGCATAGTCAAGATTGTCGAGTAGCCTAAATAAAATTCTTTTTCCGGTTCCTTCGAGGAATCATTGGGATACTCACTAAGGGGAGATTTGAGACTAGTGGGAGAACGCGGCAAGATTGTTTGGGATGAACGTGGATTGTGATGTCTAGTTCCTATGCCTAGCATACCATATGTTTCAATCAACCTTAGATATCTTGAAAAGTGCATACCTTAACTACTTGAGAAAGATTTTCATTCATTTGCATTATAGTCTTTATGTGAGTTCATTTCGCAAAGGTTTGTTTTCATTTTCTTTTCTTTTGTTTTCATGGTTTTGCCTCATTAATGTTTGGTGGAGAGTTATGGGTCAAACTCTTAGGATACCCTTACGAGACCTCACTCGTCCTCATAGGCGACTTTGGGTTTAAAGGGCTAGTTGTAGCTAAAAGCAACCTTGATTCCTACGACAGTGAGTCTTAGTGTATATTCTTATCTTGAGTCTTTCTTTTTCATTTTCAATAAATTTTTCATCCTTGATCTTTCTTGCTTTGTTTTGCTCGAGGACGAGCAAAAGTTTAGCTTGGGGGAATTTGATGAGTGACATTTATGGCACTCATTTGTTCTCTTTTTGGATGAATTTCATTTCTTTTTATTACTCTTTTCTTTAGTTTTCCTTAGTTTTATTCTTAATTTCTTCATTTTATGCTTTTCTTAGTTAGTTTCTCTATTTTGTGCATTTTCTAGTTTACTTGTTATTTTTCCCTTTTATTTGCTTTTTATCCTTTGTTTGTAGGTTGTGATTGATTGTCCAAGAATTCCCGAGCTTCCTCTCAATGGTTTTTCATTGCTTTTCATGCCTTATGCTTGTGCAAAGAGTTTAAAGTCAAGGGGGATCCGAGGGGCAAGTTTCAAGACCTTGGTTATGCTCTTTTCATGGCTTATATTCTTTAAGAATTCCAAGGAAGTTGTTGCCTACCTTGTCCTCCATCACCATCATCTAGGATATGTGCACCACTTGAGCTAGGACGAAGAGAAGAGAGGGACTTACCCAGTTTGGTGCGGGCGCACTCGGGGAGTGTGCGGCCGCACATATGTCGAGTGCGGCTGCACAACTGGTGCGTGCGGGCGCACCTTTCTGGGTGTGTTTCCCGTGCGCGCCACTCTCTCTCCTACGTGCGTCCGCACCGGCGTGGGTCTATTTTTTGGCGTCAATACCGACCTCCTCTTTGGATATATAGTTATTTCCTTCTATTTTTAGATAAGTTTTTTCATTAAGAATTCATTAGGCAAATTAGATCTTAGTTTTTGATTAGAATTTTAGACAGAGAATCAAGGATTGAAGAGAGAGAAACTCATGGGTTTTTGGTTGATTGTTCAAGAATTCTTCATTGTAATTGATCTTTTGATCGAAGTTTGTAAGGATCTTCATCTTTGATTTCAATATAAGTTTGTTTTTAGTTGATTTCATTTGTTTTTCATATTATTGTTGATTGATTGAAGCTTGTTTGATGTTTGATTGGAGTTTGATTGATTGTTGATTGATTGTTGATTTGATCTTTGATTTCTAATATGTTGATGATGAAATTGATGATTAGTCTAGTTTTGATCTTAATTTCCATGGCTAGTGAGTAGTGAAGCATGTATAAGTGATGGATTAGAGTAATTTGGGGATAATTAATGGAGTTGATGATATGATTAAATTTGGTTGATAATTCATGATCATGTGTGTAATTGATTGATGCTTGGCCATCTTTAATTGTTGCACTAGATTGCATTGTAAGCTTGCTATGATACGGACCATTGATTAGTAACTTGCATTTTCTCGATTGAGGTATCTTGTGACAATTCCTAGTTAGTGTTTAGTGTAGTTGGCGCTAGTTAGACCTCTAGGAGAAATATCTTGGTATGCTCTTTTTGATACATGATTGATCTTCCTTCATATCACTTGACTTAGTTGGTTTGACCTCCCAAATTACCATTCTCCATTACAATTACATGTAGATCCATTCCCCTAGTGTCTTTTATATTGATTTTATACAAGTTCATTGCATCGATTAGCTCTAGCTCTAGTTTCTACCATAAACCCCGCATTTGACTTCGGAATAGCTTGACATTAGGCAATTTACATTCCACTTCCATTCCTTTGGGTTCGACCTCGACTTACCACTACACTTCCATAGGGGTTTGTTGAGTTATAAATATTATTTGATTGGGTGGGGTGGTAGCCCAACGACCTACCGTTCCTTGTCCCATCAATAACATACTACCTTGCTAGTGCAGTCATAATTAAAACAGAAGTCGAAGATACTTAATACATTACAAGATATTGAAATAGAATGGAAGACAAAAGATGGAAAAAACAAGAACAACTTCAAGAACCATAGCAGCAGGTGCTTAAATCGCATTCAGAGCTTCCATTTGTGCATGGAATAGAAGCTTAGTGTAGTAGTGTTAGTAAGGATACTCTTGAGTCTCGACCCTTAAGATTTGAGACTAGGGTCATAATTGGCACTGCAATAACCGAGTTAACCCACCATAAGCCATACGGGTCTATGAGAGGAGAAAGAAACAGCAGCAAGGCAAAGACACGGAACAAGAGCAGCCAGCAACAGCAAACAAAGGGCAAGAACAAGACTACTTTTACATTACCTTCACTGATTATTTACATCAAGAATCCTAGTATATAGCAGGCACCTACTGTCCAAAAGCATGTATGTTTGTTCTAAATGACTAAATAAACTAAATTCACATCCTTCTGATGGTAATTTAAATTTGTTCTAAATGACTAACTAAAGTTCACATCGTTCTGATGGTAATTTTAGTACCAGGAAAGAATTTCATGCTTGTTAAAGCTTTTGGCTAAGCGAAAAAATATTAAGTAACATGGACCATTAAATTTATTCCTAACACTATGTTTGGATAAAGAAAGGAGAAGGAAAAGAAGGGGAGGGAGGAGAAGAGGAGGGAACGGAAGATTGGCGAGTTTTCCTTTCAAATCTCTCTCTTGTTGGAGGGATAAATTTCTTGCAATTTTAATCCCTCCATTTCTCTCCCCTCCAATTCTCTTCCTTCCTCATTTGTTATCCAAATGAAAGATACCTCATCTCTCCATTTCCCTTCCCTTCCCTTCCTTTCCCTCCATTTCCTTCGATCCTAACACACCATAAATCATTTGTCATCAATTTGCCAAGTTTATAATCGTAATATTTGATCAATATAATGGATAATCTATCAAATTCAGCTATAGAAATTCATAACTTAATTAGCTTATCTTAAAATCAATCAAATCATAATTCTTGCTCACATGGTTTGATTAAATTATTATCAAAACCTCAAAACATAACAATAAAAAGAAGAAAAAAAGAATGAAAGAAATTAATATACCTTATTATCAAAACCTCAAAAATTAATTTACTCTTTGCGGAAGTGCAGTTTCATGGAAGTCAACAAAGCAAGCATGCATTGCAAGGTCCACTATGGAAGCAGAGTTCATAGCACTAGACTTAGCAAGTCAAGAAGCGGATTGGCTAAGAAGCCTATTAGCAGACTTACCATTGTGGGGTAAGCCCGCCCCTCCAATCTCCATACACTGTGATTCACAATCAGCGATATGCATGGCAAACAATAGCGTGTATAATGGAAAAAGGAGGCACATCCATGTGAGGCATGCATCGGTGAGACAATTTATTGTGAATGGTGTTATATCCTTGCAGTATGTGAGAACTGAAAAGAATCTTGCCCGGTCAGACCGGGCGGAGCCAAAAAACCGAGTTTTTGACCTGTGTTCCTCGCGCCCGACCGGGCGGACTTTGCCCGACTGGGCAAGGGCTCGAGGACGCCCTTTTGTTCGGGATTTTATTTCCTTATTCTGATTTCTTCACATAACCTATATATATATATATATATCGAACCTTTGAAGCTTTCATATACACAAAAAATAAAAAACCTATAATCAAAGGCCAAAACCTCTAAAAGAGATCTGAGCAGTTCTTGATATAATTCCAATCCTTCATTCGGGGTACGAATTTGAAGGATCGTTGTGTTACCTTTGGGGAGCATTCGTCATTGAGAGCCTCGTACCGGTGGTGGCAAAATACGCTTCTAGGGCAGCTGTGAAACGAGTCACAACGTATTGAGATCTACATTCAAAGTATCGTCTTTCCTTGTTCTTGTTTTATTTATTTGATTGCAACAGTACATTTCTAACACAAACGTCAAAAACAAAAGGGAACGGAGGGAAGTAATATTTAAGGAACTCCAAATTTTCATGTTGTTGTAAAACATGAAAAGGTAAAACATGGACCATTAAATTTATTCCTAACACTATGTTTGGATAAAGAAAGGAGAAGGAAAAGAAGGGGAGGGAGGAGAAGAGGAGGGAACGGAAGATTGGCGAGTTTTCCTTTCAAATCTCTCTCTTGTTGGAGGGATAAATTTCTTGCAATTTTAATCCCTCCATTTCTCTCCCCTCCAATTCTCTTCCTTCCTCATTTGTTATCCAAATGAAAGATACCTCATCTCTCCATTTCCCTTCCCTTCCCTTCCTTTCCCTCCATTTCCTTCGATCCTAACACACCATAAATCATTTGTCATCAATTTGCCAAGTTTATAATCGTAATATTTGATCAATATAATGGATAATCTATCAAATTCAGCTATAGAAATTCATAACTTAATTAGCTTATCTTAAAATCAATCAAATCATAATTCTTGCTCACATGGTTTGATTAAATTATTATCAAAACCTCAAAACATAACAATAAAAAGAAGAAAAAAAGAATGAAAGAAATTAATATACCTTATTATCAAAACCTCAAAAATTAATTTACTCTTTGCGGAAGTGCAGTTTCATGGAAGTCAACAAAGCAAGCATGCATTGCAAGGTCCACTATGGAAGCAGAGTTCATAGCACTAGACTTAGCAAGTCAAGAAGCGGATTGGCTAAGAAGCCTATTAGCAGACTTACCGTTGTGGGGTAAGCCCGCCCCTCCAATCTCCATACACTGTGATTCACAATCAGCGATATGCATGGCAAACAATAGCGTGTATAATGGAAAAAGGAGGCACATCCATGTGAGGCATGCATCGGTGAGACAATTTATTGTGAATGGTGTTATATCCTTGCAGTATGTGAGAACTGAAAAGAATCTTGCCCGGTCAGACCGGGCGGAGCCAAAAAACCGAGTTTTTGACCTGTGTTCCTCGCGCCCGACCGGGCGGACTTTGCCCGACTGGGCAAGGGCTCGAGGACGCCCTTTTGTTCGGGATTTTATTTCCTTATTCTGATTTCTTCACATAACCTATATATATATATATATATCGAACCTTTGAAGCTTTCATATACACAAAAAATAAAAAACCTATAATCAAAGGCCAAAACCTCTAAAAGAGATCTGAGCAGTTCTTGATATAATTCCAATCCTTCATTCGGGGTACGAATTTGAAGGATCGTTGTGTTACCTTTGGGGAGCATTCGTCATTGAGAGCCTCGTACCGGTGGTGGCAAAATACGCTTCTAGGGCAGCTGTGAAACGAGTCACAACGTATTGAGATCTACATTCAAAGTATCGTCTTTCCTTGTTCTTGTTTTATTTATTTGATTGCAACAGTACATTTCTAACACAAACGTCAAAAACAAAAGGGAACGGAGGGAAGTAATATTTAAGGAACTCCAAATTTTCATGTTGTTGTAAAACATGAAAAGGTAAAACATGGACCATTAAATTTATTCCTAACACTATGTTTGGATAAAGAAAGGAGAAGGAAAAGAAGGGGAGGGAGGAGAAGAGGAGGGAACGGAAGATTGGCGAGTTTTCCTTTCAAATCTCTCTCTTGTTGGAGGGATAAATTTCTTGCAATTTTAATCCCTCCATTTCTCTCCCCTCCAATTCTCTTCCTTCCTCATTTGTTATCCAAATGAAAGATACCTCATCTCTCCATTTCCCTTCCCTTCCCTTCCTTTCCCTCCATTTCCTTCGATCCTAACACACCATAAATCATTTGTCATCAATTTGCCAAGTTTATAATCGTAATATTTGATCAATATAATGGATAATCTATCAAATTCAGCTATAGAAATTCATAACTTAATTAGCTTATCTTAAAATCAATCAAATCATAATTCTTGCTCACATGGTTTGATTAAATTATTATCAAAACCTCAAAACATAACAATAAAAAGAAGAAAAAAAGAATGAAAGAAATTAATATACCTTGAAGCTCTAAGAACAGATGTGGCTGTTGTGAGCAGTAGAAATTGAATCACGGCAAAAAATCAAACTGATGAACACTAAGCATCTTGCTAATCAAACTAGCCTGAAAGTAAAGGATATAGAACTAATTGGTTACCCAGCCCAGAACCCAACAGGTCAAGCTGAAGTAGTTCCTAGCAAACTCTCTCGTTTTACTGCCCATTTTCTGACTAAAATGAAGTACTTTTCCATATGAAGAAGAGGAAAAAGAATGATAGCATACCTTTGAGTTTGAGGACTTAGCAACATCAGTAGCAGCTTCATCAACAAGTTATCCGCTTCATACACCACATTGCTCGCCTTCCTCATGAAATATACCAATGCAAATTTGTTCTAAATTTAACAAGTTTTTTAATTGGGAACGAATTTACAAACCCAAACGCCAAGATCTTTTTCATGCCCGTTTATAAGATATTGGTGGCCTAAGGGCGAATAGAAAATATGGGGCCCTAATTGACTAATGCTTGAATTTATTATTATATTAGGATAAAAAATTGGGTGTGCAAAATGAATAAATTACGTAACACTTTAATTAAGGCATATATATATATATATATATATATATACATATATATATATATATATATATATATATATATATATATATATATACTACCTCCGTTTATTATTAAGTGCAACTTTGAAGCACTTTACGGATACCTAGGCAAAATTTAAAGGGCAAAGATTAAGGAAGTAAGTGGGTAAGTAATTAAAGGGGGAGGAGAGAGAATGTTGGTCCCCCCCACTTGCTTTTTGGATGGGAAATCAGTAAAAGTGAGAAGGATGTTTTTTCCCTCCTACTTTTTCATCCCAAATTTTTTGAATGAAAATTTTGGGGGATTTTGAATTTCCCTCCAACTGAAATTTTAAAAAAACACACAAAAGCATTCAAATTCTTTGCATTTAATTCCATCAGCCATCATTTATGAGGGCTATAAATACCAGCCCTCATTTAAACCCTTACAGTCAATGTTCCCAAAAGTTTTCAATGTTTACACATTAAACATGAAGACATTCAAACTATAACAATTGTTTTTTTAAATACCAAAAGATAGCACTAAGTACAATTAATCCAAAAAAATACCCCTAACTACAATTAGTGCTAATTATCTACCATCTTCATCATCCTTCATCTTCTTTGCTTGGCGTCTATGTACACAAAAACAGCATAGGGCAGCTTCATCTTCTCAAAAACCATCATCAGCCTACCCTATAATCTGTCAACACCAATCTGGAAAAAAAAAACACCATGGCAGAGTTTGATGCAAATCAGTTTTATGGCATAGAGGAATTACTGACAGAGGAAGAACTAGTTGAACTGTATTTTGAGGAGGAAGAAGCAAGAAAAGATGAAGATGAAGAGGAGTATTAATCAGAGAATGAAAACAGGCAAGAAGAGGATGAAGATGACACTGACACACATGTAGAAAATGAAGAGCAAGACATTCCTCACCATGGCAATGCAATCATCAACAGGAAACAGCTCACACTTCAACAAAAAAGGGAGATTGTAGATGCTATGCTACTGAAAATGCAAGATGGCAATTTACCTAGGGGTTTTAGAATCCAACTATCACATCAATTCAATGTGCACTAGTCTACAATTACAAGAGTGTTCAATGACATAAAAAAACAGATGGCTATTGGGAATTTGATTGATGTCAGGACCAAGAAGATATGCAGAGTTGGTCCAAAGCCAAGGGTATTCACAGATGAATTCCTACAGCCAGTCCCCCTACATCTAAGGCAAGCAGAGAGAAGCTATGCTGCTGCACTGAACATATCACATGTTGCACTGCATAATTTGAAGAAAAAGGGCATACTCAAGACACATACAGCAAGCAACAAGCCAGCACTCAGCTAAGACCATAAAGTGGCAAGGTTGAAATGGTATCTATCCCATATTAACTCAGTAGCAGGGAATGAAGACCCTACTTTTACTGACATGCACCAACACATACACATAGATGAGAAGTGGTTCTATTTGAACCCTGAAATGAGAAGGTTTTATCTTCTCCCTAGTGAAGAAGACCCATACATGGCACAACAATCAAGGAGGTTCAAGCTAAAAGCAATGTTCATGGAAGTAATTGGGAAGCCACTATATGACAGTAATGGGGGACTCATTCATGATGGAAAGTATGGAGCTTTTCCTTTCACATACAAGGAAAGAGCTAAGAAGAGCAGCAAGAACAGAGTAGCAGGGACATTGGAAACAAAAGCACATCAGAATGTGAACAGAGAAGTCATCAGAGATATGCTACCGAACAAGGTCATACCAGAAATCATAGCAAAGTGGCCAGAATGTTTGCCAAAGAATGTCACAATATAGTGGGACAATGCAAGGCCTCATCGAATTCCTACAGATGAGGATTTTATTGCTGCCACAACAGCAAATGGGTTCAACATTCAATTTGTATTCCAACCACCACAATCACCAGATCTAAATGTGTTGGATTTAGGCTTGTTTAGGTCAATTCAATCATTACAATACTAGTCATTTCCCAAGAATTTGGATGAGCTTGTTGCAAAAGTCATTGAGTCATATGACACATTCAAACCAGAGGTTAACAAATACATCTGGGTTACTTTGCAAAGATGTATGATTTAGATTTTGAGGGAACAAGGAGGGAACAAGTACAAAGTACCACACATGAGCAAGAAAAAGTTGGAAAACTTAGGCATTCTGCCAGATCAAGTTAAGGTGCATAGAGCAGTTGTTTTAGGGGTTGTGGACTACCTGGACACTATGTTTAGGCCAGCAACTCAGGACTATCATGAAGCAGCAGAGGAAGGCATGGAAGTAGATGCAGACTAGAATGCAAGCAAGGGTAAAAAGAACAACAACATTGACTGCCACACATAACCAGTAGGTCATTATGTACAAGTTGATTTTGGTTAGGTTTATTTTGAGTAATAGCATAGGTTAACCCATTATGGCAGTCCAATGTATTTTGAGTAACTTGTTGTTCATTTTGAATGTTTTTGAATGAAATGAAAACAAATTTAATGACTAATATGCCATGTAAATCCATTAGAACAGAACAAGTGTGTTGAATACAGCACCTCAACACAAGGTTACCTCAACAACTAGTCCTATGTAGGAATAGTTGGAGCAAAACTCAAGTGTGTAGTGTAATTCAAAGGAGTCCCTTCATCACATGGATTGGGTTAAATTTTTCATTTTGGGGACTCAATTAAAGGGAGGAGTACAACATGGAATCATGTAGGGGACTCATTAACTTAGATGTATAGGGGATGCCATTGTTCTCTAATAAATTGATCATTGAGAACAACAAATAATGTGCTAGGTCTCATCATTCATCAATCAAATCCCATACTACTACCATCAACTAACCAATAAGGAAAAGGCATCAACAACAAGCAACAAGGCAGAGGCAACAACAATAACCAACAAGGAAACAACAATAACCAACAAGGCATCAACATTAACCCATGAAGCAGAGGCAACACTAATAACCAACAACCCATCAACAATAACCAACAACATTAACCAACAAGGCAACAATAATAACCAACACATCCAGCAACACCATCAAATCCAAAAGCAACAACAGATCCAACAACAATTAAGGCAACAACATAGCCAAATACAACAACATAAACAACAAACCCAGCAACACAGCCAACAATAACAACATAACCAGCAACAAATAAGCCAATATCATCAATTAAGCCACCATCAATAATAATCAAGGGACTAATATCAAATTAAAAAAGATTAGGGTTAGAAAGTGTTACGCAAGCAGTCACTTAGAGGGTGGAACCCCAGGGTTCCTCCGCCTCACATAGTGTTTGACAGAAGAGGCTTCAGCCACCGCAGCAGGAGGAGGAGGTGGTGAAAACCCCCTCTCACCCTCGTCATCGGAGGACAGAAGTATGAGCTCCTCATCAGGAAACCCCTAATTCGACGCAACGCGACTCTAGCAGCCTTCCTTGTGGCCCGGATCTTGACTGGTGGTGATCTGGGCTGCTTGGGTTGCACATAGCTTCCCTCACCAGCAGCAGGGACTCCTTCAATAGTTAAATCCTTGAAATCAAGGGTTTTCTTTCCCCCTGACTCCCCACACCCCTCACCCCTCGCAGATCGTTCCTCCTCCGCCAGATTTTCAAGTACCTAACCTAATGCCTTGTAGGTGGTGGAGGTACAGTAGTTGGTAGCCTCTTCAGACTCATAAAAATCTCGTGGAAAAGGGGACTTGGTCTCAATTGCTTGAATGAGAGAGAGGATCAAGTTTTGCTCTCCTGCTTCCTCAGCCAACATGAAAGCATCTTCCAAAGGTTTCAGCAAACCATATCGAACATTAGGGACTAGATCTGAGAAAGGAAGAGAGAAGATGAAAAATTCTGGAGAGAGAAGATGAAGAAATCTGGGTTTGAAGAGGAGAGAGAATGAAAAACACGAAGAACTAGGGTTCTTCTGGAGAATTCTCCAGAAGAAATAGAGAAGCCCAACCATCTCAATTAATGTTGGGAGGTTGGGATTTTAGGTAAAGGGGAGTAATTGGAGGGAAATGAGATAATAAATGGAGGGAGTAATTAGGTTAGTGTAATTAGATTAGTTTAGGTTAATGTTAGATCTTAAGATAATAAGGGCAAAATTAAAAAAAAAAATCAGATTTCATAAGTAAGGGTAAAATCGTAAAATGATTACTTTTTTGGTACTAAAAATAGAAATAAAATAGAAAGTTGCACATAATAGCAAACGGACAAAAATAGTAAAAGTTGCACATAATAATAAACGGAGGTAGTATATATATATATATATATATATATATATATATATATATATATATATATATATATATATATATATATATATATATATTAGCGCATAATAATATTTTTTACTCGTACATCAATATGCTCTAACATATGTAATACTCCGTAGAATTAAAGAATTATACTCCGTATCACCTAATCCTACTAGTAGTAAAGTAAAACAGCCATCAAATTAAATATTAAAAAAAAAAAAAAACAGTCATAAACTTTTTATTACAAAACGCAATGCAACAATGTAGAATGAGCAACACCTACAATTTCATACGAGTAATTTTAAATGACACAAATTAGACGTTAAGTAAAATTGATTAATACTCTGATCCCTCCGTCCCCCAAAGAACGACCCATTTGGGTTGATTTCGCGAGATTAATAAAGTTAAATAAAAAGACGTAAAAGTATACAGGGCCGTCCTAAACCTTTTAGGGGCCCTGTGCATAAACCTTTGGGGGCCCTATGCCATAACAATATGAAATTTTACTCCTCTAATTTTAAATACTTTTCATTTTTTAGTTAAATAAATTATAGGTATAATTAAAAATTTGAATGATACAGATAAAAAGGTGAATATTGTCCAATAGTATAATTGGAATAAGGTTTTTTTTTTTACAAAAAAAAAAAAAAAAAAACCTATCAAAGGGTATAAAAGGAAAAAAAGGTTATCAAATGATTAAAAAATTAAAATTAAAACGAAGGAAATTTTGCCATTTTTTAGTCATAAATGAATAATAAGTATAACTAAAATAGAAAATAAAAAATTTCAAAAAATAATCTAAATGAGGTGAAAATTGTCAAAGAACATACGTAGTATAAAAAAATTAAAACAAAATTAAAAATAAACCTTATTAAAGGGTATAAAAGAAAAGAAAAACTTTTCTTTCAAAAAAAAAAGAAAAGAAAAACTTATCAAACCAAAAGGTTAAAAGCAAAATAAAAACTGAATCAAAAATGCATGGGATGAGATTCGAACAGCCACCCAGCATATAGGAGTTGAATTTAAGAATTATGTAACATACCATCTCAACTAAAATGTTTTATTGAAACATCATCAATACGTTCTTAATAAATATCAGAAAATGGGGCCCCAACAAATGTGAGGCCCTGTGCTGTTGGGCTGTTCGCACAGCCCAATAGCCGGCCCTGAAAGTATATTGAAAAGATAAATTTACATGGGGTTTGTAAAAAAGTAGAGAGATAGTTATCGCATGATGAGTTTCTTAAATGTGGTTTATTTAGAAGAGATTCAGTAATAAAAATACATAGAGAAACAAAGTTTTATATGGGGAAGCTAATTTTGCACATATATTGTTGCAAATAGGTGGGGATTTTCATGCAAATGGGTCATTTTTTTTGGGACAAAAATCAAGCCAAATGGATTGTTCTTTTGGGGACGGAGGTAGTACATATTAATATAAAATAATAAATGTAAAATAGATTATTGTACTGAAGTAAATAGAACAATCTTATAACAAACTAAAAAACAATACAGAGTATTACTTGGGAAGGAAAATGCAAAATCAGATTAGTTAAAGTTAATGAGAGAGAAGATGAAAAATAAAAGTAGTGATAGAATTAATTGATAAAGATAATACGGGTAAAAAGAATTAAATAGGGGAATCAAATTGGAATTATCTACTTTCCAAAAATTGAAGGAGCTATTTTCAAGGAGATGATTATATGTGAGTTGAAGTTTTAAGGAGTTATTTACCCTATGCGCTTGCAGTAATTTAATTTTTAATTTTTTATTTTTTTAAATTTTAGATTTTCATTAACATATTTGGGCTTCTAAATTTGGGGCCCTGGGCGGGCGCCCTACCTAACCTGGCCAAAATACGGCCCTGATCTTTTTGTAGCATCCACAATTTCAGATTCATATATGACCTTTACATGTTGTAAAATACAATAATTACTGTTTCGGGTAAAACAATGGGACTTTCGGCAAGGTCCTTCTGAAGTGGCTGAAGACTGGGCTTGGTCCAAGTAATATTAGGCCGAGGGTTTCCTGCACAACAAACACACGTAAACTGGCCTTGGGGGTTGTGCTGAGAAAGGCCCCTCTGATGACGAAGTCAAATAGTGTTTAAAGAGAGAAAGCTATGCAAGAGAATTGATTGCTTGAGGCTATATGTGAGTGAATGTAAAATGATATAATTGATGACTTTTATACCTTTGCACAACGGCATAAGTGGGCCTAAAGCCAAATGGGCTTGCCATGTTGACTGGACCTTGACTTGACTTTGACTTGGCATGGATCGGAGAGTTAAACCTTTTGACCTTGGGCTTATAATTGGATCATTAACGGACTAGGCCCAATTCGGATAAATTGGACCCAAACAACTTGCCCCCCAAACCCGATTTGGAAGTATGACATGTCGGGTTTTGATTGACAAAAAGGAGGGAAATAAATGATTTAATTAACAAAAAATTGAATTTAAACCGTAATTAATGAAATAACGGCCATTTGGGTAATAATGATGAAGTTAGACGGATAATGGGAAATTAGTTTGCAGGGAGTGTGTTTAACGGTTACTTAGTGAGGAGTTAAAGAAAGATTAAGGGAGCGGACTCCTAGAATTTGCATTTTTGGAAATATAACCGGCAATTCGTACTCTCTCTCCTCACTTCTTCACAAACTCACACTCTAACTCGCTCATAAACCCTCGATTCCGATTTAAAACTTCATTGAATCCCCAAAATTAAGACTTCAAAACCAAAATTCGTTGCTCTGAACTTGTAGATCGGCAAATTCCGCTTCAGATTAATGTAATTTTTTTCAAATTTCAAAGCACTCTTTCTTTCTTTCGATTTTTCCTCTCGAATTTCCGCCATGGTTAGAGGTAGATGATGAATGGCATTTATGCCACTTTTCCATCCTTTTTCTCCAAGGATTCTCCCCTCATTAGCACTTGTTTAAGCATTTTTACCTTAGTTTTGCCTTTCCTTTTCCTTTCTCATGTTTCCTTTCCTTTTTCCCCCTTTTTGTTGGTTTTCTAGCGTTTTTCTGTTGTTTTGTAGGTTTTTGGTTTCTTCTGATGAACCTTTGGATGCATGACGTGCCATGGAGAAGAAATATGACGCTCAAGGAAAGCTGAAGGAAGCAAGATTCAGGTGAGGTTCGGCCAAACCCCCTGAAGGTGTGGCCGAACCAGGGTGTGGCCGAACCTACCCTGTAGTGCGGCCGAACAACTTTGGCAGTTTCAAGCTGGAATTCGGCAAACTTGCAGGAGTGGTCGAACCTCAGAAGTTCGACTAGACCAGGATCAGGGAGGTTCGGCCGAACCTACCCTGTAGTCCGGCCGAACCATCCCAGTGTTCGATCGGACCATTTTTATTATTCCTGCTGCTGTGTACGGACTATTTTAGGCAGTTACTTATAAAGTTTTGATGTAATGGGATTATCTTATCTTAACTTATGAACAATTAACCCCAATCTTAGGGAGGGATAGTGTAGTATTGCTCAAGTTATCTCCATCGTATGCAACTTTGTTCAAGTTTCTCTTCAATCAATCAAGCAACCTTCCAAGTTTTTATCTTTCATTTATTTCCCTTTTAGTAATCTCTAATCCTTTCTCTTTATTTTTTTTATTTGCCTTTTAGTTGTGTTTTCTCATTTACCTTGCTAAATAATCTATCTTTGTTATTTTCATTGTTTTCTATCATGTTAGATTTTGTGTTACTTGGGTTTACTCTTAGTTTTTCTATCATGTTTATTCCCCCTTTTCTATGCTAATTTCTTAGCTAGGGGAAGGGGGTGGAAAATATGTGTTGAATGTTGGATGAATGATGATGGTTAGATTGAATACATGCCTTAAATTGATGAAAGACATGATTTTTAGTGGCTTGATATTATCGTTGCACTTTATTTGATTGCCTTCTTGTTTAAATGCATGAAAATAATTTGAACTAGATTAAGATCCCCTCTATTTTAATGATTGCATGAGAATGAGTAG
Organism: Chenopodium album; assembly: GCF_948465745.1. Classification (NCBI taxonomy): domain Eukaryota; kingdom Viridiplantae; phylum Streptophyta; class Magnoliopsida; order Caryophyllales; family Amaranthaceae; genus Chenopodium; species Chenopodium album. The sequence goes on from NC_137852.1 coordinate 16,654,278, forward strand.
TTAAAATGGAGTTTTATGGATTGTGCTTCTTTATTCTCTTGATTCGCTTTTGTCTAATAGGATGCATGAGAATGATCCTAGTTAGCATAGACCTCTTTCATTGATTTGCCTACACTATTGCATGAGAATGGATTGTTTAGGTAGGATCTTGTGTTATTTGGCATGTTATTGTTGATGACTATCATTATTACCCTTTTTCTTATCATGTTTAACACCCTCGTACCCCTAGCGTTGTTTTCTCTTAAGTTTATTCATATTTTTCTTTGGTTATTTGTAGTCTTAGTGCTTAATCCAAGAAAATCAACAAAAACATTTCTCTTTTTACTATTGCATAGTGATTTTGATGTTGAACGAGTGTGCTTCCTATGGTTCGACCCTTTATGTGCCCCTATACTTGTATTAGGGTAGTCTAAAAATTTAAATGATTAATTAGACTAAGGTAGTAGCTTAACGACCTACCATATCCTTATCAAATTTTGGCGCCGTTGGCGGGGAAGTAGCTTGTTTAGTGTCTATGCTTGCTTTTGTTAGAGTAATTTTAATTGCTTTCCTTTTTGTTTTGTTTATTTTATCATACTTTTCATTGCTAATTGTTTTCTTAGCTTTGGTGAATGCTTAGAAGATCTCAAGGACCACCCACACATCAAATTGACCAAGAAATCAACAGTTGTCTAAGACAAGTCCGTAAACTTTTTCAAGAAGAAGGATGAGGTCTTGGTGCTATAGTTGATAGTGGGAGTGATTCTTACTCTTCTAGTTCGCAAAGTGAATCAATGGCAGGACAAGAGGATGATGTTTTGTTTCGTGAGTTTGGAAATCTGGAGGATTATGAGCTCATTTGCTACCCGTCACGGAAACCAACTTTACAATTCATCCCCAATATACAAGAATGGTTCAATCGGAGCAATTTTTGGGTTCTCCAAGTGAAGACCCCATAGAGCATCTTGATAGATTCCTTGAGCTATGTGCCATGATTCAAACCAATCATGTTTCTCAAGAGTACATCCGAATGCATCTATTTCGACAATCTCTTTCGGGTAGAGCAAAGAAGTGGTTGAAGCAAGTGAAGCCTAACTCTCTCACAACTTGGAGGGAGGTAGTCAAAGCATTCTTGAAGAGGTTCATTTCCGAGTAAAAGACCACCGAAATGAGAAGGAAGATTGGATCATTTGAACAAGAAGCGGATGAGAGTCTTAGTGAAGCTTGGGAGAGGTTCAAGGAGTTGGTACAAGCGTGTCCTCACCATGAATAAAATCAAAGTTTGCTCATGAGGTTTTTCTACGATGGATTGGAGCCCATATCTAGAGCTAACTTTGATGCGGGGGCGGGTGGACAATTGATCAATATCCCCCAAAATCAAGTGGAAGCAACAATCGAGGAGATAGCAAAGAACTACTCTTGGGGTGGTAGAAGAAGAATGCACCAAATAAATGTAAAATTTATGAATTGGAGAAGGTAGATCAATTGCAACATCAAATTGAGCAACTCACAAAATGGCTTTTAAAGTTGAACACGAGTGTATATGCAAGCTCAAGTGGTGGAGCAAGCTCCTCTCAAGTTAACTCTTTCTCTTGTCAAAATTGTGGAGGAACGAACCATGATACATCCTATTGTGGAGGTTTGAGCCCCGAGCATGTACCGGCATACAACACAAGGCAAGATGGTTTTAGAGGAGGCGGCGGTGGAGTAGCTTGGAGACAACCACCACCCGGGTTTACATCTCAACCTCAACAATGGAGCCATAAAGCTCAACCCTCTTACAGTTCCAACCCCCAATACCAAAATCCACGTCCATCTCAAAACCAAAACCCAAGAGGAAGCTACCTAAGGAACAACCAATACAACAACCAAAACCAATACAACAATCAAACCCAGGTGCCTCAAAGAAATCAAGAACAAGCACCTCAAGCGGAGCCAACACCCACACAACTCCTTCAAGCCATGCATTCACAAATGTAAACCTTTGGGCAACAAATGCAAGAAATAAGAGCTTACAACAAGATGGTTGATTCACAAATAACTCAATTGGCCGAGAGAACTCCTTTCAATTCACCATTTACTCTACTCGGACAACCACAACCTAACCCTTCTCATAACCAAAAACCCGATACATGCAAGGCAATCACATTGAGGTCGGGAACTTCCTATGATGGTCCAAATGAGGGGGATAGTGGGGAGAAGAAGGGAGGAGAATAGAGTGTGAATGAAGACAAGAGAGGTGAGAAAGAAAAGGTTGATGAGGTAAAAGGAAGTTCAGAGAAGAAGAAGCTTGACAATGAGAAGACAACTTCAATTCCTAGTGAGACTACGAACCTTGATGGACCGGTTCCTTTTCCAAGTAGACTTGCGGAGAGGAAATTAAATGACATGTTTGCGAAGTTCCTAAGTGTGATGAAGAATTTGCACATCAATCTCCCTTTTATTAAAGTTGCGAAACAAATTCCATCTTACTCCAAGTTCCTCAAGGACATCCTCACAAACAAATTGAAGCTAAATTATGAGCTTATCACCCTTCCACATCAAGTGAGTGCTCTTGTTCAACATAAGATGCCCAAGAAGGAAAAAGACCCGGGGAGTTTCACTTTGCCAGTGAAAATTGGAACTATGGAAGCTAGCTAGGGGTGCATTGGCCGATCTTGGAGCAAGTGTTAGTCTAATCCCTTTATCCATTTCTCAAAAGCTCAATATTGAGATGATTACTACAAGGAAGACAATTCAATTAGCCGACCGCTCGGTGAAATTGCCTTGTGGAGAACTTGAGGATGTTCCAATTCAAGTGGGACACATTTACGTGCCTTGTGACTTTGTAGTGATGGACATGGAGGGCGATGTGGACACTCCCTTGATCTTGGATCGTGAAGCTCTTAAAACTTTGGGGGCGGTCATAAATTGCAAGAACAACACCATCACATGTGAAGTGGCCGATGAGAAGATAGTCTTCGAATTTTCTAAGTTGCTCATGACCCCATGGTTGAAAAGTGCTATAGAGTTGATGTTGTCAGTGAGGAGTTGGATCGCTTGGGGTGAGTCATGATGAATCCTCAAGATCCAATAGTGGAAGCTCTCACATGCAAAAAGGAGTTCCACTCTCAAGAAGCTAAAGAATTTTTCATTGCAATGGAGGAATCCTCAAGGGAGGAAGTTGAACAACAAGGCAAGATCGAGCTTGAATCAATGGAGGAAAAATCGGAGGATAGTTTTAAGCCTCCTCCCAAGATAGAACTCAAGCCCCTTCCCCCTTCTTTGAAATATGTTAATCTTGATAAGGAGGAAAAATACCCCATTATTGTCAATGCTACCCTTGATGAACTTAATTTGAAAAAATTGCTTGATGTTTTGAGAAAATACAAAGATGTGATAGGGTATAGCATTGATGATATCAAGGGTATTAGTCCTTCTCTATGCATGCATCGTATTAATCTTGAGGATGATCATTCCACTTCCATTGAACCTCAAAATAGGTTGAACCCCAACCTCCAAGAGGTTGTCAAGAAAGGAATTTTAAAACTACGTGAGGCGGGCATCATCTATGCTATCTCCGATAGCAATTGGGTTAGCCCGGTTCATGTATTTCCAAAGAAGGGTGGAATGACCATAATCAAAGATGAAAGGGGAGAGGAAATCTCCACCCGGACGGTGACCGAGTGGAGAATGTGTATTGATTATAGGATATTGAACAAAAATACAAAGAAGGATCATTTTCCTCTCCCTTTCATGGACCAAATGCTTGAAAGGCTTTCTCACCATGCTTTCTTTTGTTTCTTGGATGGGTACTCCGGATTTTTCCAAATCCCTATCCATCCAAGTGATCAAGAGAAAACTACTTTCACATGTCCATATGGGACATTTGCATACTAAAGAATGCCATTCGGATTATGCAATGCTCCCTCTACTTTTCAAAGATGCATGACTTCCATTTTCTCCGAAATGCTTGAAAAAAGAAATTGAGGTTTTTATGGACGACTTTAGTGTTGTGACTTGTCTTTTGACACTTGTCTTTTTAACCTTGAAAAAGTTTTGAAAAGGTGTCAAGAGACGAGTTTGGTTTTAAATTGAGAAAAGTGCCATTTTATGGTCGAGGAGGGCATTGTCCTCGGCCATAAGGTTTCAAGAAATGGCATTGAGGTTGATCCGGCCAAAGTTTTGGTGATTGAGAGGTTGCCTCCTCCTACTTCCATCACGGGAGTACGAGCTTTTCTTGGGCATGCCGGTTTATCAAAGATTTTTCATCAATCGCCAAACCTTTGACCGATTTACTCAAAAAGGATGTTGTTTTTAGCTTCAATGAGGCTTGCCTTGAGGCATTTCGTAAGCTCAAGGAAGCTCTCTGTTGAAGCATAAAGGTTTTGATGATGAGGAACTTAAACTAAAGCAAACTCGACTAATAAAGGTTTTCAAGTGTTTGATTAGTTTAGGTGAAGTTGATCATGGTCATGGAAGAAGTAGCTGGAACTAAGAAGACTTGAAGAGATCTTTATAAAAGAAGTTAAACAAATCAGAAGAAGAGTTCTCTAACAAGAACTGAGTTCCCTAACAGGAACTTGAAGACAGCAAGCTGAGGTTCTTTGAAGGAACTCAACCAGCTTGGAGCCCAAGTAATCTGCCTGAACGAAAGCGCGGCGCAGCATTTAATCTAGTTAAGGTTTTATCTTTCTAGATTATTGTTAATATGTTAAGTAGGTTATTGTACAAAGTTTATTAGAAGCATGACAAGTCAAGCTTGGTAAATAAATAAAAACGAAAAATAGTAAAAGATTGATTTTAGGAAAAGATTTTCTAAACAATTTATTTTCTTTAAATCAGTTTGTTGAAAAGATAATTCTTTTTTAAAAAATATCTTTTTATCTTTATTTTCCAGAAAAGATTTTATTCATGTGATTTACATAAAACCGTGTTTTAAAGATAAGTTAATTTAACTTATTTATCTTTTAAGAAAACCTACTTTCTATACGAGTGTGACTTGTATAAATAGTAGAGAGCAAAATGGTTTTAGGTTTTTGTGAGTTTATGCGTGAAGAAATCACTGTGTGTAATTGAGTAAGTTTACCAAGCTTCTAACTTGTCATATTAGTTTCGGATTTCGTGCATTGCTTGCCTGACATACTAGGTGTCGAATTCTTGTATTTGGTTGGGTTATTTGGGTGTGTTTATTGTTTTTATTATACACGGTTTTGTAAGCTTCTTGGTGAGGCTGAGTGTTTGTACTTTGGTAGTACAAGTAGTACTTTGGTGGTACGAGTGAATCTAGGTGTGGTGCTTAGATTGGGTAGGATAGGGTCCTATCAAGTAGCAAGTCCAGTGAGGAACTTGTGAAATAAAGGTATGTGTCTAATAGGTTGTAACTCGGTGTTTGCCCTATTATAGTGGAGTTTGTGTGTTTGAAATCCCTAAGGCAGGGTCAAGGTTTTACTTCCAGCTGGGCCTTGGAATGTTTCCTCGTAAAATATGTGTGTGCTTTTAAGTTCCTATATGCATTGTTTTATAATCCGCAAAAAGTAGTCATTAGGAACTCGATACAATTCACCCCCCCTCTTGTATTAATCATCTCAACTAACACTCTCATTTCTTCTCCCGTTGTGCAAGCTCCAGATTGGATCTTGCCTTTTGAGCTAATTTGCGATGCTAGTGACTTTGCAGTAGGTGTCGTTCTTGGTCAAAAGAAGGAAGGAAAATCATGTGCCATCTACTATGCAAGTAGGACTCTCGATGAGGCTTAAAAGAGTTATACAATAACAGAGAAAGAGATGCTAGCGGTGGTGTTTGCATTTGATAAGTTTCGGTCCTATCTTATATGCTGAAAAGTTATTGTGTACACGGATCACATCGCGGTGCGATACCTATTGACCACGAAAGAAGCAAGCTTGATTCGTTGTGTTCTCTCTCTCTAAGACTTTCACATGGAAATGAGGGACAAAAAGGGAGCGGAGAACTATGTGGCGGATCACTTGTCTAGGCTTCCTTTTGAGAACAAGGAGGATGTACCAATTAATGATGAGATAGGATTCGAGACTCTCATGTATATGGTGTCAACTTCTAACCCTTGGTATGCGGATATAGCAAACTATCTTGCTTGTGGGGTCGTTCCCCGGTCGTTCCCCCAGAGTTTTTTTTCTCAACAAAAGAAAAGGTTTTTCAAGGAAGTGAGGAGATACTTTTGGAATGACCCGTACCTATTCAAGCAATGTGGACATAACCTTTTTCGGAAGTGTATTCCAGATCACGATATTGAAGGTGTCGCATTGCCACTCATTACCATGTGGAGGACATGGTGGTGTTGACAAAACAGTGGCCAAAATATCTCCATTTTTACTTTGGTGGCCTACAATGCATAGAAACTCCCACAAATTCGTTGCGCAATGTGATCGATGTCAATGGAGCGGCGGCATTACCAAGAGGGACGAGATGCCCTAACAAATTATTTTAGAAGTGGAACCCTTTGATGTTTGGGGGGTGGATTTTATGGGACCTTTCGTTTCTTCATATGGGAACCTATGCATCTTAGTGGCAGTTGATTATGTGACAAAATGAATTGAAGCCATACTCTCTCCTACCAATGATCACAAGGTTGTGCTTAAGCTTCTTAAAAAGATCATTTTTCCCATATTTGGGGTCCCAAGAGTTCTAATTAGTTATGGAGGTTCTCATTTCGCCAAGAAGCAATTGGAAGCTCTTCTCAAAAAGTATGGCATTCATCAAAAGGTTGGTCTACCTTACCATCCTCAAACTCAAGGTCATGTAGAGGTCTCAAATCGTGAAATCAAGAAGATACTTGAGAGGATGGTGAACAAATTGAGGAAGGATTGGTCTCTCAAGCTCGATGACACACTTTGGGCTCTTAGGACGGCGTACAAGTGTAACACCCCGTCTAAAAACAGAAGGCGAGACGTTAGCGGAAATAACGTCGAGACGGTAATGTCACTCTAAAGGTTACTAAAAAAAATAAAATAAAGGAAACAACTGAATAAATAAATTATTTAAGTGAAAGAAAACTCAATAAACATAGAAAACTTCAAAAGAGGCAGAACAACCTCAAATCCATTTGTCCCAAAAAAAAATGGTCTAAAGATAACATAGGGAAGTCTATAAAACTGTTAAGAAACAAACTAAACACTCTGCTCTCAGCCCAGACTCAATAGAAGCTACTCTTCACCTGCAAATAACATTTAGGTTCCACAATCAGTGGGGAATAACTAGCAGTTCTCCCAAAGACAAGGAGATCACATAGCAAGAATCAAGACAAGGTAAGAATTAAGAAAAAGGAATATGAAAACAAAGTCACAAGACATGAACTAAGAGAAAATAAAGATATTAAAAAGAAACTAGTCAATGGAACATAGGGTTACTTAGTAAATTAAAACTTGAAAACGGAATAAAAATAATTGTTAAAGTTTATATAATAATTCAAACAAACAAGACAGGTTAAATAGTTTAGTAATAATATATATATCATAAAAAATAAATTTGACTAAAGTAGGATCGAACGCTAGTGGAAGCCCGCAGTCCACTTCCTAAGGTTTGTCAGGCGAACCTCCAGTCAACTCACAAGAGACTGTGTCTAAGAATGGCCAAACTCCCAGTGCCGGATAGAAGCCAAATATGGTCTTACACCTCCGAACCTCCCGGACGACAACAATTAACCCAGGTTATACTACTTGAATCCCGCAGCTAAGTAGTTGGCATGTTCTAACCATTGGAATCCCGCAGTCCAATGGCACCTAACTTACAGTCAATATAAGATTCGATAGAATAATATAATATAATTTTAAATAAAATTATCAATGATCAGCAGAGATGCCACATATGGTCTTATACTCAAATATTACCAAATCAAATACCGCAATATGTATAGGTCAAATATTCTGTTATCAACACCATGAGAAGTCTTTTAATCACAAAATATGCACACTATACACATTCATGTACATGTTGTCCAACTTATACAAATTGCAAATACATACTTCTATAAATCAGAATAATAAGATTGTTGCTCTAAAAATTATCAAACTTGCACACATTGACCCACACATTGACACAAGTATAATAAGGTATAATAAGAGACATAACAAGGTTTAATCATGATTATACCCAAAACTGATCCCAACCAACAACTTACATAAAAGTTCAGATTTTAATACGACACAACCAAGCCAAAAATTCACATATTATAATCACTAGTCATAGTACAAATTACATACATGAAAAACATCATGGTTTCTAAGTGACATTGACTTTTAAACTCACATTAAGTTTATAAGAATAGCACACAGTATTTCGCTCCATCTCACTCTACGAAACTGACAATACAACCTCTCAGAACAACAGTCATGCTAGTTAAAATTATCACCAACCAAACTAGGAATTCAAGCAAATAGATTTAATCATCATTATACATGAAAGTCAACTCTATAACACATATAGATTTTTAAAGGAACTTGCAGATCCAATATGATATAATGCACCAAACATGATGGAGAAGTAAACCACGCAATCGAGTCCAAACAAATAGATATCTACTACAATAATCATTATTATACATGGGTTTTAATCCTTGAAATTAGACATAAAAACTAGAAGACATTAGGCTCATGATGCATATAATTCGCACAAAATCAGTAGGGGAAAAACAGTTAATAATTCTGTCAAATTATAAATAGGCAACTAGCGATCGTACTAATTTTCGTCATACGACTTTCTCAATCGTTCTAGCCTAAGTCATGCATTCTAAACTAAGTGAAACCTAGTCTAAGGGATATTACTAGTTACCTTGAAAGTAGAGTGCAAGATTGAGCACAAACGAGCCCCAACGAACAAGAATCAATACTCCAAACGCCCTCCAATGGAACCCGCTACTTTGTGGACTTTTTTTGTGAGAAATTTTGTGAGTTTAGAGACTAGAATGAAGCAAGAATGATATAACATGGCAGCGTGAGGTTAAAATAGAGGGGAAGGAGAGAAGTTTGAGGGTTAGGCAAAATTAAAGGGATTGGGGTTACAATCATTAATAGAGAGGTAATTAGGATGGGGGTTACAAGGAGCATTAGCAGTCAGCAAACCCCTTTAATTTCTCCCCTTTACGTGACTTAGTAAATGGGTCAACACTAAGGGGGAATATAGTTTGGTTCGGTCCAACACTCTATTAAACTAATTCCCACTCTTAACTTAAAATTACTACTACGACGAACTAGCACTAAGACAATCAATACTCAAAATAATATATTATTTTTATTACTTAAATAAGAAAATAAAATTCGTATTAATTTAAAGAAAATATTAGTATAAATATACATTTTAAAAATACTTACGTCACAAACCATATGGGGTATTACAACAAGACTCCAATCAGCACAACCCCTTATAGGTTGGTCTATGGCAAGGCTTGTCACTTGCCGGTTAAGTTGGAGTACAAAGTATTTTGGGTGTTTTTGTCCATCGGGAGAGTTACAGCTCAAAGACTGGTCCGACTAGATCTGCACCTGCAAAAATAACGGAGACTTCGGATGGGTGGAGCTCCGCCTCCAACGATCAAGTTAGAAACTTGAAGAAAGGTAAAAAGTGCAGAAATTAACGTGGGGATCTGCTTGGATTCCAAGCTCAGATATTCTCTGATGTGAGAGAAAAGGGGTGTAATAATTCATTGTGAATGCCCCAAAAATGGGGGAATATCTCCCTATTTATAGGGTCATGGGGAAAAGTGTCCTCCACTAGGTCATTCTGACTTAGGGCAGGTGGGCTGCGCCGCAAAAGAGCGGATTTGGGGAATTGGGCCCTTGAAGGCCGCAATTTTGAGAATGTATATGGGAATGCCACCTATCAGCTGGAGATTGGTCAGAGATAACTTGCCATCCTCTGACACGTGGCATGCCCTCATTGGTCCAAGTGTCAGGGGTAAAAAACACCTCAAACATTTTCCACTCACAGGGGTAACGTGGCAGGCCATGTGGCGCCTGTGACACGCGTCACCCCACTAGGGGTAAATAGTAAAAACGGCTAGATTTAACGGAGGTGCCTCCTTTTCACCTGTCTATAAATAGGGATTTACCCCCCTTCTCTCCTCTCACTATTTTCACCATTGGAACTTTTAGAGAGAGAAAGAGAGTTTTTTAGAGAGAGGTGCTCTGATCCCGGTTACGTACTTGCAATTCCCAGATTTCCTATGCATTTCTCTACGTCACCCGGTCACCGGTTGTTGCTGCTTTCAGATCTTTCAGAACTCAAAGTAAGGTAACTGCCTGTTCCCTTCTTTCAGTTTTTTCCTCATTTTAGCTTGTATACATTCATTTCCGGTTGTATACTTTAATTTTTAAAAAATAAAAAGGACTCTCCATCTGCACACACGGCATTTCCTAGGACATTCAGCCGGTCTCCTGGTACGGTTGAGTCTAGAACCGAGGGTGCCTTGTTTGAAGAATCAGAACTGCTTTGCTCATCTCCAGCTTCCTCCCTCTCTGTGTCTGTACAGGACACTATGGCTAGAGGGAAACAAACGGCTACCAAACCCAGACGGCGGCGCGCTAGGAAAGTGCCCGCTGATGAGGTAGTAAGAGAAGAGGACTATGAGGGTCCGGATGAGCAAAGCGACTCCGAAGAGGATGCCCTCTCCACGTCCAACAGCAATGAGAGGGAAGAGGGAGACGGTGAGGAAGCCGCCTCCTCTCCTGAGAAGGAAAATAACTCAGACGGAGAAGCCGCTGAGAGGTCATGGGCCGAGGCATCCGGCTCTGACCAAGAGGACCTTGCCGAGGCGTATCGTCGTCCAGCTAAAGCTGTTGAAAACCCCGATCCTACAAGGACAAGGATGCGGCCGGGAGATATTTCTCTTCTGGAAAGTGGCTTCAAAGCCTTCAAACAACAACATCCCTTTGGAGAGGGATGGGAAATTATCGTCCCGCCTGCTAACGTAGTGATGGCTTGGGACGACACCATTGACAATGCAAACAACTACTTTGTTTGCTGCGAGGCCGTGATAGAAGCCGGCCCCCGTTTCCCCCTTCACAGAGGAATAAGAAAAATACTGGAGGGGTATGACTTGGGGGTTTGGCAACTAACCCCAAACTCTTGGGTCAACATTCCGAGCTACATCGCCGCCTGCGAGCTCCAGGATATGGAGCCCAGCTTCACTGCCTTCGACCATATGCACTACTTGAAGAGTGCCCCAAGCGGATATGGGGCGTGATGGGAGTCATAAATGGCACCCATTTGATGAGCATTTAGGTTTTTTTATCCTCTTTCCTTGGCTTTCATGCTTAATAAATTCTTAGTTTTATGCTTTGTTGCTTAGTTTTACCTTTCCTCTTTTATTTTGTAGCTTTCGTGTATTTCGTTAGTTTTCTAGTATTTTCTCCTTTATTTGCTCTATTTTCGTGGTTGTAAGTATTGTATGAGGTTCGGGTCTTGAATTTAGTTATCCACTAAGGTGGAGGAAGCTTTTGGATCAAACTCATGGCATTTGGAAAGCTCAAGATGCAAGGAAGTGGAAGTTCCAAGTCTTGGCTCTTGCGCTTGCATGCCGTGCTACCATTAAGGGGTGGTGTAACCACCAATCTAAAGCCTTAGCTACTGCCACTCCTATTGTTCATCACCATCATAAGTCATGCATCCTTAGCGAACGCACGAAGCCGCAAGATTCTCGAAGGAACCCAGCTAGGTGCAGGCGCGCACGAGGGTGGTGCGGCCGCGAACCTAGGTGGTACGGGCGCACCATATGGTGGTGCGGGCGCACCTCCCCTGCTGCCCGGGCGCGCCTTCGTGGGTATTTTATGCTCGATTTTTGGTGATTTCGCGCCTCTATATATATATCTTGTGGAACCCAATTTTTGTAAGCAAGTTTCATATTAGATTTTGATCATATTCTTAGCTTAGTTGAGAGCTGCTCTCTCTAGTTTTAGAGTTAGTTTTAGGAATAGATTTTAGAGAGGGAAAGTGAGGAATTTCAATGGTGATTGAGAGATTAAAGATTCAATAGTGACAATTATATTGCAGATCTTCTCTATTATCAATGAGCATTTCTAAACTCTATCTCATTTATTGTATTGTTTAATATTCATGTTTGGTTTGATTTGATTTTGATTGGATTTTGATAATTGATCTTTGATTAGTGTAATCGTTTTTCTTGGATTGTTGATTCTTGATTTCATTAGTTATTTGTTGATTTGATGATGTTGTTAGAGTAGTTGTTGGGCTAGGGATATGGTGAGACTTATATTATGTAATGGATTGATGTAGATTGAGGAATTTGATGGAGTTTATGATGTGATTAAATTGGCCTGGTTAATTAATTATGTGCATGTGTGTATTTGATTTAGGCTTGATCACCCTAGTTATTTGCATTAGATTGCATTGTAAGTTCACATTGATACGGACCATTAATTTGTGGCTTGCATTTACACAATTGGGGTGTCTTGTGATGTTTCCTAGCTAGAGTTTATCGTAGTTGACGCTAGTTAGACCTCTAGAAGAATAGCTTGATATGCTCTTTTGGTTGCATGATTAGTTTTCCCTCGCATCACCCGACTTAGTCAACTTCCTATCCCAATTTACTATGTTCATTTCAATTATATGTGAATCCAAATCCCTAGCACTTTATTTGTTTGGTTTCTCCGTCTTAGTAGTTGTTAGTGTCCTCTTGTATCCTTAGACTTCGACCTAGCTTAGGCACATAATTGGAAGCACTTAGACATTACCGTTCGTTTGGGTTCGACCCTTGACTTACCTCTATAATTGTATTTAGGTTAGTTGAGTGTTTATAAATTTTGTTTGGCTTAGGGAGGATTAGTCCAATGACCTAGTTCACCCCACGTCAGGGCGTAGTATACTTTATCCACGCTCCCGGAATACTTAATGACTTTGGACAAAGTGTCCAAATGGGGAGGATGGAAGGATAAGTAACAAGGGAATAAACGCGTCGTCTATTGTCTATCCCTAGATCAAATACAATTTATACAACCTAAACAAACCTAATACGAGTATAAGGCAAGCATAGGGGTCGAACCACAGAGAACGGATAAACACCACCAAATGTTATCGACAATTAAGCTAGTTCGGAATAGGAGATAAATAAACTAAAGTCTAAAAATGCTAAAACAAGAAATAAAACATTAAGGGAAATGGTTTAGGTATAGCATTCACTTGAACATAAACAAAGGCATAGAAATTGAATTAATTATGAACTAAACATGCTCAAATATCGAAATAAAGGGTCCAATCTAGCCGCCTTCCGGGGTAAATTGGCTTCTCCTAACATAGCCTCTATGTTTCCACATTAGAACCATATACTAGGAGGTACTATTAAATAACAATCGATAATAATGAACCTTAACTTAGTCAACTTCCGTTCCTTGTTAGCAAAAATTCACCTTTAATCAACCAACAATGTGCACTTGCAAGAAGATTAAAGAATATCAAGCATATAAAGACTTTAATCACAAATAAATCAACGCTAAACCTAGAACATGCTCAAGATCCAACTACACCACAACCATCCCCTTAATGGGGAAATTACTCACTAATCATGATAATAACAAGATTAATTAACAAATAACCAAGAATCAACATGATTAACAAGTAATACCAACAACTAAAACAATAATAAAAATAAAGCTATAAAAATAGAGGAGAGAGAGTTAGAGATTCTCATTGATTGAAGATGTTAATCAATAGAAAAGATGATCAATTTCTTCTTCAAAATCCAAGTTCAACAATGGTGAAACCCTCACTTTCTCTCTCTAAACTACCCTAACCCTAATCTAAACCTAGAGAGAGAAGCTCTCCTAAAAACTAATTAGAGAGTAGAATAATAGATGGATGATAAGTTAAGTTCTAATTACCCCAAATATGGGTATATATACTAAGCTAATTAAAATAAGAAAAATAAATAAAGAAAACAAAGAAAATAAAAAGAAATAAGAAAAGAGAAAGGAAAAAGGAAATAAAATAAAAAGAAAAGAAAATAATAAAAACCCCAAAATCCCCAAAAACATCAGACCCTCTTCTTCTTCGAATTCTTTAGCTGTTGTGCTGAACAACCCTCACCACACATCATCATCATAGCAATTAATCAACGGCTGTAAAGCTTCACCCTCAATCATCATCAAATCGTGGCCCTTGGATAAAATCGAATTAATCCCAACCGTTGAAGCTCATTAATCCGTACAGAAATTAGCGTGAAAATGGAGCGGCCGATGGTGCTTTCGGAGCGCCCGCTCATGCCTTTTGCCTCGAATTGGTGGAAATGAGTTAAAATGGAGCGACCGCTTCGAAATTCACAGTGCCCGCTCCAAAGGGTATCGAAATTGGGGGCGAATTGCTGCGATTTGCTTGCTGCTACTGTTAGAGGTTGTTGCTGGCGGCTGACGGTGGTTCAATGGTGGTGATTGGAGGTGGTTTGGTGGCACTGCTAGGTGCGGCTGCAGGGGGCTGGCGCTGTGGGTGTATGGCGTGGCAATTGTTGGTGTTGTGTTCGTTGCTGTTGCTGTTGCTGTTGTTGGTGAGTGAGAACGGTGGCGCGGCTGTTGCGGTTGGTGGTGCTGGTGGTTGTTGGTGGTGAGTGGTGTTGTGAGGGGGCGCAACAGCTCGGGGTATTGGAGCAGGGGAGCTTGGTTTGTGGTGTGCGTGAGAACAGGGGGTAGTGGTGGCTGTGATTGGTGGAGCTGGTGGTGCGTGGCTGCTGGGTGTGGCTGATTGTGGTGGAAGGAGGCAGCAGCGGTGCTGGTGTGTGTGGTGTTGCTGCTGATTGTGGCTGGTGTAGTGGGTTATTGATGTTGTGAGTTTGGTGGGCTGTTGTGTGGGTGAGGGAGCAGGGGAAGTGAGGTGAAGAGTGTGTGGTGAAGGTTAGTGAAGGGTGTGGTGATGGTTAGGCTGGCAGCAGAATTAGGGAAGAGCAGCAGCTTGTGCATTTGCCTCGAACCTCGGACCTCGAACCTCCGACCTCCGAGCACGATCCTACACAACCAAATAAACATAAGGGAGAATCGGGACATAAAATAAGATAAAAAAATAGAAATAAATAGAAATGAAAATAGAAAATGGACGAAATAAAATAAAACCAAGACAAATAAAATAAAATAAATAAAATAGAAATAAATAAAATAAAATAGGAAAATAGACTAAAACTAATAAAATAAAGAAAATAAACTAAAACACTCCAAAATAACCAAATTAAACTAGAAGCTTTATTAAAGAGAAAACAAGAGAATAAAAGGTAAAATAAGGGAAAATAAACACGAAAATAACCTAAACACTACCCCTAGGAGTGACATAAATATCACTTATCAAATTCCCCCAAGCTAAACCTTTGCTCGTCCTCGAGCAAAGCTAAGGCAAAAGAGAACAAGATGGAATTATTGAAAGCAAAAGAAACAAAATAGAAACAAGGTAAAAGAATGTACACTAACTCACTGTCGTAGGAATCACGGTTGTTTTTAGCTACAACAAGCCCTTAAAACCCCAAAGTCGCCTATGAGGACGAGTGAGGTCTCGTGAGGGTTTCCTAAGAGCTTACCCCACAACTCTCGACAAAAACCAAGGCAAGGCAACAAAAGGAAAAGAAACACAAGCTCATATATGGACAAGAGATAGGGACAAGTACTAATGAATGCAAACCTTTCTAAATGGACAAATGTATGCACGTTCCAAGATGTCAATGGTTGATTGAAACATAACACATGCTAAGCATAGGGAACTACTTAGGACTCAATCCACCCTAGCCCCAACCAATCGGGCCACGTTCTCTCCACTAGCTTCAAATCAACCCTTAAGCTAGCTTCTCAAGATTCCACGAAGGAATCGGAAAAATTTAAAGAAATGAGAAATTTGAGAAGGTAATCCCGACGTCTCAACTATGCATACTCTTTCCATAGGTTTGAAGTCTATCTCCCTCCACCGTTCTTTTGACCTAACCCACTAGAGTCTAAGGGTCTTTTTATTGGTTGTAACGTAAGGCTAAGGGTTAAGGCGGGGTAAAAATTTAAAATTTGGTGAAATTTCCTAAGTGAAGCAAAAAGTGCGGCCGACACTCAAAAATAACTCAATAATTCACTAAATATCAAGCAAAAATACCACTAATGCCATTCCCCCAAGCTTATTCAACACAAACACACAATATTCCCCCCAAGCTTGAACAAAGCATTGTCCTCAATGCTTAAACTAAGGAAGAAAATGAAACCAACTAAAATATTTTTGTTGTTTTTGTTTTTTTTTTCAAATTTTTTTTTTTTAACTTTATTTATTGTCCTTGCCTTTTTAACTTTGGACGGCTTTTTCTTGAAACTTCATTTGATTTTCATAAATTTGCATAATTCTTTACAAGCTCAACTCTAACCAAATCTCAAAGTGCTTCTTGTTTATAATCAACAACTCAAAACTCAAACCTCACATGTCAATGCTTCACTAACTATAAGGGTTGGTTAACATAGGCCACTAGGTTTGTAATGCGGTTTAAACAAGAGCGGGAAACATAAGGCTCAAATTGGTTAGCAAGTAGGTTTATGAAAAATAGAAAATCAAATTTGTAACAAAATAAAAAGAAGATAAAGAAAAATGAGAAAGAAGTGCCCTTTTCCTCCCCTAGAGTGCTTCGGTCACGATCTTGGGAGCTATAAGTCAAAACAAGGATCAAGACATGCATAGCTAAGGATCCAAATGCGCCACACAACAAAGTGATGAAGGCTAGAACAATGTTACCTCACTCGGGATTATAACTAAGTAAATACCAACTAAGGGTGCCAAATCCACTATAGAGAGCAACACCATCTTACCACATACCCGTGAACTAAGGCTTCATGGTGCCCTAAAAGTTCTTAACCCGGCTACCTTAGCATGTAATATCCTAGAGTCAACCAATGACACTCTCAAACCGTGCACACATTAACCACTTAGGAAGAAAGGCATTCAAGTGTAAACAAATCCAAAAGATATAATGTCCAAAATAAGTACAAACAAAACACATTTTGCTAAACTTGCCTTGAAGTAAACAAAAATATTTTTGGATTTTCCAAAAGCATGAAAAACATGGAAATGCATATACTCAAGTGCATGACATGTATGAATCAACATCCTACCAAACATGATAGAATACCCTCCCCCAAGCTTGAATGAAACCAAGCTCTCAAATCATAAACGATGAAACCAAGGAGGGGAAAATAAGGAAAAATTAATCCAACATTACCAACACATGATCTTCAAGTCACAATAAGTAAGAGAGAGAGGGAAAAGAAGGATATTACCGGATATGGGATAAATGCAAAATCACACAAAAAAACCGAAATAACCTCATATGAGCCACACTCTCTACAAATAAGGCTTGAATTCCACATGATAGGTAAGTTGAGGCACATTTCCTTGATTCTTGATCATCACCAATGCGCAAGAGTATATCAAGTTGTGTACCTAGCAAGGAACACAAACACGTCCATGAGAGAAAATCTAATCTAAAAACAAAAGAAAATGAAAGCAATAAAACACGGGTTACTTCCCGCAAAGGCTTGTTTAACGTCCAAGCGAGACCAATCTAGTAAATAACCCGACAAAGAACGCAAAAGCTTGTCATATGCACCGGCAAACATATCAAGAAATAGAACATACGCGATGCTCATATGACAAGCAAACATAAAGTACAAGGAGACTTTATGTTTGAGAGAAGAGGGAAAAGAAAAAGTAAAAGAATCAAAGGAAAAATCAATAAAATAAGAAGAAAAAGAAAGATAGGGAGGCAAACTATCCTCACAAAAATCTTTTTGGTTGGCATTATAACTCTTTTCCTCATCAACAATAAAAGAGTTGGGGGCTTTGGAAGCATGAATAGGAAAAGGATTCCTAAGCGGTTCTTTGAGAAAAGAAGGGAGGAACATAGGATAGTAGGGGATATGGTTAAACCTTTGGGAGAAAGGTGTATGAGAAAGGGGAAAAGGGGTAGCTACTCCCTGACCACAAGGTCTCACATCACTAATGAGGGCATGGAAATCAATCATGGAATCCTCAAATGAAGAACCCTCACGATCTACATCTCCCTCAAGCTCAAAAACTCCAAATGATTCAACCTCAACCTCCTCTTCACCATCTTGAACAACATCTCCCATACCTTTCTCAAGGCCTACCATCTCAAAATCAGGAGTGAATAGGGGCAAATTTCTCTCAAACTCATCTCTTTCTAATGAAGCCTTATCAATGAACTCACTCATAAGGTTATGGGCTACCGTTTGAAACTCAAGAAATATTTGTGCCATAATCTCAATTGAGTCCAAATCATCATGGATAGACGAGTCAAAAGCTTGCTCATTGGAATCATCTAGGGAACTATGGGACACACCTTTAGAATTCATGCAAAAATCGGATGCAATATGAGAAAGAACATGCACTTCATCATCATTAGAATGTACCTCATTACATTGAGCTATAGAGGGAGGGGAGTTGAAATCATGCATTACATGGTCACTATGGGGAGCATCAAGCACATCATGGGAATTCATATTAGACAAATCATGACAATTAGCATCAACATTAAAAGCATCAGAATCCCGAACGTAAGTCTCATGATTGGCCCTCTCCCAATCATAATTATCCCTAGCTAACCATGAATAGAAATCCCAAGCTTTATCCGAAGACATAGTTTCAAGATCACCATTTAGCATATTATCAACCACTCCTCTAAAATGCTCATTTAATCCCAAATTAATGATTTCACAATAATCACCCTTGGTAAAACTCTTAACACCATCCAAGAAATCCTCAAGTCTATTAAAATACACCCAAAACGGTTCATTATCAAATTGAGGAATAGAAATATAAGCCATTTTTTCAAATAAAGCGACACAAATAATACCAACAAATAGAAAGATAAATATACACAATGGACTAGTCTCAATAAGATAACACAATGGTAATGGAAGTCGTTCCCCGGCAACGGCGCCAATTTAACAAGGGAATAAACGCGTCGTCTATTGTCTATCCCTAGATCAAATACAATTTATACAACCTAAACAAACCTAATACGAGTATAAGGCAAGCATAGGGGTCGAACCACAGAGAACGGATAAACACCACCAAATGTTATCGACAATTAAGCTAGTCCAGAATAGGAGATAAATAAACTAAAGTCTAAAAATGCTAAAACAAGAAATAAAACATTAAGGGAAATGGTTTAGGTATAGCATTCACTTGAACATAAACAAAGGCATAGAAATTGAATTAATTATGAACTAAACATGCTCAAATATCGAAATAAAGGGTCCAATCTAGCCGCCTTCCGGGGTAAATTGGCTTCTCCTAACATAGCCTCTATGTTTCCACATTAGAACCATATACTAGGAGGTACTATTAAATAACAATCGATAATAATGAACCTTAACTAAGTCAACTTTCGTTCCTTGTTAGCAAAAATTCACCTTTAATCAACCAACAATGTGCACTTGCAAGAAGATTAAAGAATATCAAGCATATAAAGACTTTAATCACAAATAAATCAACGCTAAACCTAGAACATGCTCAAGATCCAACTACACCACAACCATCCCCTTAATGGGGAAATTACTCACTAATCATGATAATAACAAGATTAATTAACAAATAACCAAGAATCAACATGATTAACAAGTAATACCAACAACTAAAACAATAATAAAAATAAAGCTATAAAAATAGAGGAGAGAGAGTTAGAGATTCTCATTGATTGAAGATGTTAATCAATAGAAAAGATGATCAATTTCTTCTTCAAAATCCAAGTTCAACAATGGTGAAACCCTCACTTTCTCTCTCTAAACTACCCTAACCCTAATCTAAACCTAGAGAGAGAAGCTCTCCTAAAAACTAATTAGAGAGTAGAATAATAGATGGATGATAAGTTAAGTTCTAATTACCCCAAATATGGGTATATATACTAAGCTAATTAAAATAAGAAAAATAAATAAAGAAAACAAAGAAAATAAAAAGAAATAAGAAAAGAGAAAGGAAAAAGGAAATAAAATAAAAAGAAAAGAAAATAATAAAAACCCCAAAATCCCCCAAAACATCAGACCCTCTTCTTCTTCGAATTCTGTAGCTGTTGTGCTGAACAACCCTCACCACACATCATCATCATAGCAATTAATCAACGGCTGTAAAGCTTCACCCTCAATCATCATCAAATCGTGGCCCTTGGATAAAATCGAATTAATCCCAACCGTTGAAGCTCATTAATCCGTACAGAAATTAGCGTGAAAATGGAGCGGCCGATGGTGCTTTCGGAGCGCCCGCTCATGCCTTTTGCCTCGAATTGGTGGAAATGAGTTAAAATGGAGCGACCGCTTCGAAATTCACAGTGCCCGCTCCAAAGGGTATCGAAATTGGGGGCGAATTGCTGCGATTTGCTTGCTGCTACTGTTAGAGGTTGTTGCTGGCGGCTGACGGTGGTTCAATGGTGGTGATTGGAGGTGGTTTGGTGGCACTGCTAGGTGCGGCTGCAGGGGGCTGGCGCTGTGGGTGTATGGCGTGGCAATTGTTGGTGTTGTGTTCGTTGCTATTGCTGTTGCTGTTGTTGGTGAGTGAGAACGGTGGCGCGGCTGTTGCGGTTGGTGGTGTTGGTGGTTGTTGGTGGTGAGTGGTGTTGTGAGGGGGCGCAACAGCTCGGGGTATTGGAGCAGGGGAGCTTGGTTTGTGGTGTGCGTGAGAACAGGGGGTAGTGGTGGCTGTGATTGGTGGAGCTGGTGGTGCGTGGCTGCTGGGTGTGGCTGATTGTGGTGGAAGGAGGCAGCAGCGGTGCTGGTGTGTGTGGTGTTGCTGCTGATTGTGGTTGGTGTAGTGGGTTATTGGTGTTGTGAGTTTGGTGGGCTGTTGTGTGGGTGAGGGAGCAGGGGAAGTGAGGTGAAAAGTGTGTGGTGAAGGTTAGTGAAGGGTGTGGTGATGGTTAGGCTGGCAGCAGAATTAGGGAAGAGCAGCAGCTTGTGCATTTGCCTCGAACCTCGGACCTCGAACCTCCGACCTCCGAGCACGATCCTACACAACCAAATAAACATAAGGGAGAATCGGGACATAAAATAAGATAAAAAAAATAGAAATAAATAGAAATGAAAATAGAAAAAGGACGAAATAAAATAAAACCAAGACAAATAAAATAAAATAAATAAAATAGAAATAAAAAAAATAAAATAGGAAAATAGACTAAAACTAATAAAATAAAGAAAGTAAACTAAAACACTCCAAAATTACCAAATTAAACTAGAAGCTTTATTAAAGAGAAAACAAGAGAATAAAAGGTAAAATAAGGGAAAATAAACACGAAAATAACCTAAACACTACCCCTAGGAGTGACATAAATATCACTTATCAATAAGTGGTACTTAATCTCCTCCCCTTCCTTAAGGCAGAACGAGATACTCAGGCGGTACAATAAGGAGCCGTCTGCATTCTATACTTCAATGTTTTCAATTATTTTGTTCTAATCTTTCTTTTTGCTTTTTAGAGATGAAGCAAGGAACATGGTGGACCCTGCTAAGACTCCGGCCAAGTCAGCCGCACAGCTCCGCAAGGAGTCGGTCTTGGCCAAGAAGGCAGCCGTCGAGGCTAAGGAAGCCAAGAAAGGCGGGGTAAGACCATCTATCTGTCTTTTTTCAATTTCTTCAAGTTCTTTTGATGCCGAATGACTTACTTTTCATTTTGTTTTGCAGAATTTTGCTGGCATCCTTCCCCGATCCATTACAAAGGTCTTGAAAAGGCTTGGGGATGAGCAACTGAAATCTCCGACAGCCAAAGCCGCAAAGAAAAGCTCTTCGGTCTCCGGCTCTACTGCCAAAGACCGCCCCACAACCGGAGGAAAGACCCCCTCCGCCCTGAAGTCTCTGAGTGAAAGCTCAAAACTTGAAGGGAAGAAAAAGCCGGATGCCTCTGAGGCATCAAAGAGTGGTGAGCCACTCAAAGCTGCAGGTGGTGCTGCAGCAAGTGGGGAGGAGACGGCGAAACCAGACGTCAAAGGTAAGATTGAGATTCCTTGGCCGCCTGACTTTATGAGGGTCATGACAATGGTCAACCCTTCCGGGGGGTCAGTCAGAAGCTGGCAAAGAATTAATGCCAAATACGCTGCTAGTCTCTCACCAAGTACTTCTTTTGGTGCAGATGCTACTTCTAGGCCCCCTAACAAGGCGGGGTTTGGTAAAAGGATGGTGAGAATTCTCACCCAATCGGAGAAGAGCTCAGTCCCCAACCGCCATGAGGTTGATTTTGACCAAATCCTGGGTCAGCTGGCGGAGGTAAGTTGAACTTGTCACTTTGCTTCTTTTCTTTTCTCTTTTTTTTTTTTTTTTTTTTTTTTTTTTTGCTAAGTGTTTGACTTTTCCGGCTGACCCTATATAGGTCATGGTGCGGGTGGATGGGCTCCGGGTGCCCTTCAGGAAGAAACAGGATGAGGTAAATGATGCCAAGAAGAGGGCCTAACAAAACCTCAACTCTGCTGAATATGCATATTATATGTCTGATCTTGCAATTAAAGCAGTGGAGTTGAAGTAGGAGGAGCTGATTAAGAACCTAACGACTGCCAATGACGCAACTAACAACCGGGTCAACACCCTTGAGCAGCAGCTTAAAAATTCAGAGTCAAAAAACGGGCGCACCAACCTTCGCCCCAGGCGGTAAATGACCGCCAGGGTAACAATCATAGCCATTACGCGAAAAGTTTGCCCCAATAGGGGGAGTACGTAATTTAAGAATGAAAAAAGCCCAATTAAGAACATGTGATAGTACTTCGGCTGATGTCTTGGGACATTCGGAGTTTCACAGTCTTGATCGTTCTTAGGAGCAGTTCAAGTCAAACGGCTATGAGTTGGCCAATTTGGCCATTCAATCTTTGCCGTCTGGATTGGTACGTAGAGCAAGCAGGTAGGCTGCCCTCTGCGATGATTACACCCGGAGGGGTGTCGCCGGACGCCTTTATCCATGTTGGGATAGGCAAATTCGTGGAAAAGACAACCATCCGGTCTTCGGCCTCTGGCCTATTTGGAGACCGGCTGCGTAGCCACTAGGCGGTTTTGTGCCTAGCTTTAGGATCTGGCCATAGGCCTCACGTCACTCAGACATTTGAATTTAATACTAAGTCTCAAACTTAGTTTTTTATTTGGCCATTGGCCTCACGTCACTAAGACGTTAAGTGGGCTACTAAAACTTTAAACTTTGTGTCTTTTTAGCAAATGACCCGTATGGGGAGAACCTAGACGGAACTAAGAAAAAACATAATTGAAAACAAAAAACACTTCTCACTAATACTCTTTGCTACAAAAAATTTACAATACTTAGAAGTAGTACTTTTTCAAACTGTCTACATTCCAAGTTCTAGGCAGGCGTCAACCATCTGGGGTTTTCAGACGGTATGTGCCATCCCTAACTTCTTCATAGATCCGGTAGGGGCCTTCCCAATTTGGAGTTAGGTTCCCAAGCTCGTTGGCCCTACCGGTTACCTCCATTTTCCACAACACAAAATCGTCACTTTCAAAGGGCGTTTGTGTACTCTCTTGTTGTAGGCTCTGGTCATTCTCATACGGTATATCTCATGACGCAAAGCAGCATTGCCCCTGCGTTCCGGGAGGGAATTCAATGCTAGCCGCATGGCCTCCCAATTTGCCTCTTCATCATAGAGCATCACTCTGAGCGTGAGCTCATAGTGTTCAATGGGCAAGACGGCTTCAGCACCGTACACCATGAGAAATGGAGTCTCTCCATTTGACCCTTTGGCAGTTGTCCGGATGGCCCATAGGACATGAATCAATTCTTCTGCCCATAAACCACCGGCTCTTTCGATGTTCTTTTTTATGCCATTTGAGGTAAGTATGTTAGAAGCTTCCACATGGCTGTTTGCTTGAGGTCGGCCGACTGATGCAAAATAACATGAGATCCCCTGATCTCCTAACCAAGTCTTGAGCTGGGGCGTCTCAAACTGAGGGCCGTTGTCGAATACCATATACATAGGTACCCCAAACCAGGTGATGATGTTCTTCCAAATGAAAGAGATGACATCCTTTGTCTTGATATTCTTAACTGCCTCCACCTCCACCCACTTGGTGAAATAATCCACAGCCACCAAAATATAGCGCTTTCCGCCTAGAGCAGGCGTATAAGGACCCAAAATGTCCATGCCCCACTTAGCGAACGGGACTGGGCTGTGGATTGTCGTCAGATTATTAGCCGGGCGATATATAAGCTTGCCAAACCTTTGCTGTTTGTCACATTTCTTCACAAATTCTTTGGCGTCTGCCTCAAGGGTAGGCCAAAAATAGTGCCGCCTAACTCTGACGGCTAGGGACTTGCCGCCTATGTGGGAGGCGCAGAATCCCGCATGCAGCTCTTCGAGAACTTCTTTCCCCTTCTCTTGGGTAACACACTTCAACAAGGGCTTAAGGAATCCAGCCTTAAAGAGTTCTCCGTTTCTCATCTTGAAGTTTGCTGCTCTTTTCTTCATGACGGTTGCTTCCTGTGGTGAATCAGGGAGCGTGCCGTCTGTTAAATACGCCCGGATGCCATCCATCCAGGTAGAGCTTCGGTCTAGAATTCCAATGGGTTCATTTTAAATACTTGTTTTTCTTGAACTTCCCAAAAGACTGACCGAGACGTATCATGGCAGGCGGAGGATGCCAGTTTTGACAATGCATCCGCCTGGTTGTTATCTGACCTGGGCACTTGACTGAGGCGGAATTCTTCAAGTGACCCAGCTTCTTCTTTGACAGCCTGAAGATATTTGATCATAGCCGGATGAGTTGCTTCATATTTACCCTCATACTGACTAACAACCAAATGTGAATCAGAGAAGACGTCAATTTTAGTTGCCCCTACTGCCTTACACATACGGATTTCGGCTAACAGGGCTTCATACTCTGCCTCATTGTTTGAGGCTTGAAACTTGAACCGTAGTGCATACTCAAACTTGTCTCCCTCTGGAGATTCATATATAATTCCTGCACCACAGCTGTTCTTTGTGAAGCTCCCATCTACATACACCTTCCAAACCTAATCAATATTATTCAGAGCAACCGGACGAGTCATTTCAACAATGAAGTCGGCAAACACCTGACCTTTCACTACCTTCCTTGGTTCATAGGTGATTTCAAGACTTTGCATTTCAATAGCCCACTTTAACATTCTGCCGGATGACTCCAAGGTAGACATTGGCTGCTTGAGGGGCTGATCGGTGTAGATTACAACCGGATGTGACAAAAACTATAGCTTCAACTTCTTGAATGCCATATATAGAGCAAGACCAAATTTTTCAACCATGGGGTACCGGAGTTCAGCATTTTTTAACACATGGCTAATGAAATATACCGGGAGCTGGATGCTGTCTCGTTCAGCAAGGAGAACAGCACTGAGGGCATGGTATGAGACGGCTAAGTACATGCACAACTTTTCTCTAGGCAAAGGACTAACTAGTCTTGGCAAAGAGTGCAAGCGTTCTTTCAATTTCTAGAAGGCCGCCTCAGCATCATCCCCCCATTCAAATCTAGTCTTCTTCCTGAATGCTTAGAAGAAGTAAAGGCATTTGTCACCTAACCGGCTGAGGACCCTCCCCAATGTGGCCAGGGAACCGGTAAGTCTCAGAACTTCCTTAACAGTGCGGGGTGACTTCATGTCAATCACCGCCTGTATCTTTTCAGGGTTAGCCTCTATCCCCCTTTGATCAATCAGAAATCCGAGAAACTTCCCAGACTCAACACCAAAGACGCATTTCTTAGGATTCAACATAACCTTATGCCGCTTGAGTGTGGTGAATGTTTCTCGGAGATCAGCAAGGTGATCCGCCTGCTACTCGGATTTAACTATCATGTCATCAATATATGCCTCTACGTTCCTCCCAATTTGATTAATGAAGACTGTATTAATCATCCGTTGGAACGTAGTCGGCGCATTCTTCAAGCCAAACGGCATCACATTATAACAGAATAAACCCTGATTAGTGACAAAGGCCGTCTTCTCTTGATCTTTATTCCACAAGGGTATTTGATAGAAGCCGGAATAGGCATGCATGAAACTCATCAAGGCATGACCGGCTGTAGAATTGACTAGACTGTCAATCTTTGGAAATGGATAACTATCCTTTGGAGTTTGGGCATGCCATGTTGAGGTCTGTTTATCCAACACACATACACCAGGTACTATTCGGCTTCTTTACAAGCACAACATTCGCCACCCAGTCAGGGAAATCACAGGGCCGAATGAACCTAGCATCCAGCAGCTTTTTTACTTCGGCAGCTGTCGCTTGACTTCTTTCCTCGCCGTGATTTCTTTTCATTTGCCGAATGGGCTTCATCTTTGGATCCACGGCAAGTTTGTGGACAGCAAGATCCGGGCTGATGCCTTGCATCTCTTCCACTTCAAAGGCAAAAATATCTTTGAATTCTTTCAGTAGAAGGTGCAAGTTCGCTCTGGATGGCTGTCATCCAGAGCTAGATCAATGCTTTCGCCAGCCAGTTGGGGACGGAGCTATTTCTTTTCTATCTTCACCTCCACCAGCTGGGCTGGACTGGCATCCTTGACATCGTCAAGGTCTATTGGTTCCTTCCCTTGGCCGTCTGCGGCCACACTATCTTTGACGGCTGAGAGGTAGAACCCCGGGCCATCTTCTGATCCCCGTTTAGGGAACCAACAGAGCCATCATCCCGCTCATATTTGATGAGCATGAGAGACGGGATGATTACAGCCTTTGCTTCGTTGAGGGTTGGCCGGCCAAGAATAACGTTGTAGGTGGTCAGCTCCTCAACGACCAAGAATCTGACGACAATATGCCATCCCTAGCCTTTTTCTCCCAACCAGATGGGTAAGTTAATTCTTCCGGCTGGGTAGACCATACCACCCCCAAAACTAACCATGGGATGGGTGCCGGATGCATGCTGCTAGTGTTGTATTTCAGCTTCTGCAAGCACCAGAGGCTGATGATGTCCGACGAGTTTCCGGTATCAATGAGGATCCGCCCAACCAGTTGGTTGGTGACCTTACATTCAATGACGACCGGGTCGTCATGCGGACGGCGGACGCTGCCCCGGTCCATCTCATTTATGAGAAAATCTGGGAAGGTGGAGCTGGGGGACACCTGCTCATCATCATCTGTATCCATCTTTCAAAGATGGCTCTTGGTGCCCCAGATGGTAGGGCCACCACATGAGAATCCGCATGCTATAGTGTAGACCGGATGCTTATCGGTATCTGAGATATTAGTAGGCTGGTGGGTAGTCTTGGAGGACTAACCCTTGTTCTTCTTCTTTTCCCCAGCTGGGAACTTAGAAATGTAGGACTTTAACATCCCTTTGTCAGCCAAACGGTCCATCGCTCGCTGAAGACTGAAGCAGTCGCATTCTTCAAGCCAAACGACATCACAGTATAACAGAATAACCCCTGATCAGTGACAAAGGTCGTCTTCTCTTGATCTTTTTTCCACAAGGGTATCTGAAAGAAGCCGGAATAGGCATGCATGAAACTCATCAAGGCATGACCGGCTGTAGAATCGACTAGACTGTCAATCTTTGGAAATGGATAACTATCCTTTGGAGTTTGGGCATGCCTTGTTGAGGTCTGTTTAATCAACACACATACGCTAGGTACTATTCGGCTTCTTTACAAGCACAACATTCGCCACCCAGTCGGGGAAATTACAGGGCCGAATGAACCTAGCATCCAGCAGCTTTTTTACTTCGGCAGCTGCCGCTTGACTTCTTTCCTCGCCGTGATTTCTTTTCTTTTGCCGAATGGGCTTATCTTTGGATCCACGGCAAGTTTGTGGACAGCGAGATCCGGGCTGATGCCTGGCATCTCTCCCACTTCAAAGGCAAACATATCTTTGAATTCTTTCAGTAGAAGGTGCAAGTTCGCTCTGGATGGCTGTCATCCAGAGCTAGATCAATGCTTTCGCCAGCCAATTGGGGACGAAGCTATTTCTTTTCTTTCTTCACCTCCACCAGCTGTGTAGCTTTTCTTTTCTTTCCGGCTGTTAATGGGACTAGACTGGAATCCTTGACATCGACAAGGTCTATTGGTTCCTTCCCTTGGCCGTCTGCGGCCACAGTATCTTTGACGGCTGAGAGGTAGAACCCTGTGCCATCTTCTGATCCCCGTTTAGGGAACCAACAGAACCATCATCCCGCTCATATTTGATGAGCATGAGAGACGGGATGATTACAGCCTTTGCTTCGTTGAGGGTTGGCCGGCCAAGAATAATGTTGTAGGTGGTCAGCTCCTCAACGACCAAGAATCTGACGACAATATGTCGTCCCTGGCCTTTTTCTCCCAACCAGATGGGTAAGTCAATTCTTCCGGCTGGGTAGACCATCCCACCCCCAAAACTAACCATGGGATGGGTGACCGGATGCATGCTGCTGGTGTTGTATTTCAGCTTCTGCAAGCACCGGAGGCTGATGATATCCGACGAGCTTCCGATGTCAATAAGGATCCGCCCAACCAGTTGGTTGGTGACCTTACATTCAATGACGACCGGGTCGTCATGCGGACGGTGGACGCTGCCCTGGTACATCTCATTTATGAGAAAATCTGGGAAGGTGGAGCTGGCAGACACTTGCTCATCATCATCTGTATCCATCTTTCAAAGATGGCTCTTGGTGCCCCTGATGGTAGGGCCACCACATGAGAATCCGCCTGCTATAGTGTAGACCAGATGCTTATCGGTATCCGAGCTATTAGTAGGCTGGTGGGTAGTCTTGGAGGACTAACCCTTGTTCTTCTTCTTTGCCCCGGCTGGGAACTTAGAAATGTAGGACTTTAACATCCCTTTGTCAGCCAGACGGTCCAACGCCCGCTGAAGACTGAAGCAGTCGTTGGTGTCATGGCCAACTTCCTCATGGAACTACCAGAACTTGTTTTTGTTCAGTGACTGGACGTGACTCTTCATTGGATTCGGCTTCTCAATAGACAGCCGGTCCTTTACCTCCATGAGGATGGAGTTGCAGCCTTTGTTAAACTCGTACCATGGAACGTACGATTTAAACTCTTTTTTCTTTTTCTAGGACGGCTGCTCAGAATCACTGACCGCCCAGAATTCTTTCCTTTTCTTGCTCTCTTCTTTTTTCTTTGCCAGCTGAGCAGACCGGCTCTCTTTTTGCTTCTCGGAATTCTTGGAATCCGACAGGTTGCTAGGCGTGCAGAGGTCGGTTGCTTGAATATATCTTACCGCCTCCCTCGGGGCCGCCTGCAGCGTAAATGCCCCTTTTCTGTCAAGGTTGAACTTGAAGTTTGACCCGCCTCTCAAACCCTTAAAGAAGTCTGTAAATGCTACCTCGTCAGACAGCCCATGAATCTGAATTTTTTGACCGGGTTGAACCGCCTGACATATGATCGTAGCCCTTCTCTCTCAACCTGCTTAATGGTGCTCAATTCTAAACTTATTTTCTTAGCAGGGATGTTCATTGAGAAGTTGGTGGCAAACAAGAAGGCTAGCTTCTTGAAGCAGTCAATAGATCCGGCTAGCAAGTCGCCAAACCATTGTTGGGCAATGCCCTTCAATGTAGCCAGAAAACATCGACACCAGGTGGCATCATCCCAACCCTACAAGCACATGAGGTTGGTGTATTCCATCAGGTGGTCTTCTGGGTTGGTGGTACCATCATAAGTACCCACCTACACATTCTTAACCTTGGCCAGCTGGCTGCCTTAGTTATATTCTTGGCGAATGCAGAGGGCTTTTCACCAAGCTTCAGCAGCCGAAGCTGCCAGTCCAATGGCTGGACATTGTTGTATGCCGCCAGATCTCCGAATGGGAGTGGCTGCATGAATTGGAGGCCATATTGCCCATGTTGCGCTTGGGGTGCGTATGGCATAGACCCTATCATCAGTTGAGGTTCAGTGTTGACGGTCTTTCCACCTGTCCAATTCTCATGAGAGGACAGCGAGTGCCTTGCAGAAGTTTCTCTGAAGCTGTCTGGAAAGCTCGATGTAGAGGCTAACTCGGACAATTGTTGTTGTTTCCTTCGCTCAATGATGTGTCGAGCATCAGAGACAGATTTCTTGTTGGCCTCCAGCTGTTCTTGCCGGGGCTGCCTCTTGGGCAACAGAATTTTGCTCCAGTCAAGTTTTGTGGTTGCCTTCTCCTTGGGATGGGGAGTTAGCTGCCTGTCCTTGACTGGCTTTTTCCTCCCAGCAGGGGAAGTCTTTTTAGTCGGCTAGCCCTTACTAGACCCAGCCTTATTTTTGTTGATCATCTCCATGATTTCACCCTTGAAGGAGTTCATGAATTTCATGAGCTCATCCCGGGTGACTTGAGCTTCTCTTCTAGCCTTCCGGGTTTCCTCTTCTTGTCGCCCAGGGGACCGCCTGCTCGGACCCGCCTGGTCTTCATTGCGTTCCAATTGATCCTTGGAACGTGTATACTTAGAGATGAAGGAGCCATCCCTAGTTGTATAGGTCTCCACATCATCATCATCATCTTCCTCCTCACTAAAGACCTCCGGCTGAGGCTGAGAAGACAGTTGAGGAAGTCCTGAGTTACCCGGTTGATTAATCGGTTGAACATTATCGTGGTTACCCAATTGGGTAACCGGTTGCAGAGTAGCAGAATTAGGAATCGGTATAGATTCTTGAACCATCTTTGAGGTACTCTCTCCACAGACGGCGCCAAATGTTTTGGGTATTTTTGTCCCTCGGGAGAGTTACAGCTCGAAGACTGGTCCGACCTGATCTACACCTTCAAAAATAATGGAGACTCCGGATGGGTGGAGCTCCTCCTCCAACGATCAAGTTAGAAACTTGAAGAAAGGTAAAAAGTGCGGAAATTAAGGTGGGGATCTGCTTGGATTCCAAGCTGAGATATTCTCTGATGTGAGAGAAATGGGATGTAATAATTGATTGTGAATGCCCCCAAAATTGGGGAATATCTCCCTATTTATAGGGTCATGGGGAAAAGTTCCCTCCACTAGGTCATTCTGACCTAGGGTAGATGGGCTGTGCCGCAAAAGAGCGGATTTAGGGAATTGGGCCCTTGAAGGCCGCAATTCTGAGAATGTATCTAGGAGTGCCGCGTGTCAGCTGGAGATTGGTCAGAGATGACTTGCTTGCCTCTGACACGTGGCATGCCCTCATTGTTCCAAGTGTCAGGGGTAAAAAATACCCCAAACACAAAGCTTGGTGAGCTATCAAGGAGCTTAATATGGATTTGTCTTTGGCTGGTGAGAAGAGATTGTTGAAGCTCAATGAACTTAAAGAGCTTAGGGATGATGCTTATGAGAGCTCAAGAATACATAAGGAGAAGACTAAGAAATGGCATGAACAACATATTTGAAATAAGAGCTTTAAGGTTGGAGATAAGGTCTTGCTCTTCAACTCAAGGCTTCGCTTGTTTTCGGGTAAACTCAAGTCTAAGTGGTCGGGGCCTTTTGTGGTATCGAAGACTACTCCTTATGGTTATTTTGAGTTAAATGCAGATGGGAACAAGTTCATGGTCAATGGTCATCGTTTGAAGCATTATTTTTGCAAAGAAGAAGTTGGTCTAATCGAGTGTTTAAGGCTTGACCCTTTCGGTCCTAAGCCATCCCCTTGAATGAATTTTTCTCATGGCCAAGCTAGTGACCTCATAAAGAAGCACTTCTAGGAGGCAACCCGAGTTTCTAACCCTTTTCTACTTTCTCCCTTTCTTGATGCTTTAATTTTTCTATCTACAATTTTGGATTGTTAGATTTATGAGTTTTGATTGTGTTGTGATTTTTTGTATGCTTTGCCTCTAGCATGATTGTATGGTGTTTTAGTGTGTGTTAAGGACATTTTTTTTATCTTTGGAGAATTTTAGAGAATTTTTAAGGGAGTTCGGCCGAACCTTCATAGTTCGGTCGCTCCTGCGTTTTCAAGAAAATATTGCAGCATTCTGCCAGAATTACCGCAATCTAATTTTGAAAGCAGGTTCGACCGATCCTAGGGATGGTTTGACCGAACATCTACTGTAATTCGGCCGAACTCACCCTTGGTTTCGGCCGCTGCTTTATTTTTTAATAAATCTTGGACTATTTTACCAAGATTTGTGAATTTTGCGCTAAAGAGCATGTTCGACCGAACCTTGAGTAAGTTCGACCAGACTTCTATTGTAGTTCAGCCGAACCATGTACCAGTTTAAAAAAAACGAATCTGTTGCTATTTTCTTGCTGCTGCTTTCACGAGCTTACTACTCCCATTTTCGCAACTCCCTCTCTCTATTCTCCTTCTTCTCACTCTAAACCTCCATTGCAACCCCTCTTATAACCTCAAATCTCCATCAAAATCACTCCAATCTTCACTTTTTCTCACTTATTTTTCATCCTCTACTCAATTTCTACAATCTCCACCAAAAATTCAACACAAAAAATTCCATCTTTTCATTTTTCCCCAATTTCTAGGGTTTGAGTGCTTTGGTGTTTTTGTGTTTCTACTTGCTTCCAATCAATTGTGGTATGGTTATCCTAACTTTTGCAAGTTCATTTCTTCAATTTCTGATAGTTTTACCATGTTTTACATGTTTAAATGTGAATTGTGGTATTCTTGAAATTGTTAGTATAACTTGATTGATTCATGTGGTTCTTTGGATTTACTTGTTGCAAGTGATTGGTTGTTGATAGTAGAACATGGTGTTATGATGATTATGCATGTTTACCTTGGTTTTATTTGATTTCAATGTCTTTGCTTAAATATGTTGATTTCATACTAGGGTGTTCATGCTACTATTTTATGATTGAGAAATTCATTTGTTGGATGTTGTTGGAGATTGCTCCTCATTGGTTTGGTTTGATTTTGATGGTTTGATGAATAATTATCACGAAATTAGGGGACATCATGCCCAATTTCACCTAGACTTTGTTAGGACTTACATATGAATGTCATAGGATTTCTTGTTCAAGCCTTTGTTCAAATGTATTCATTCATTCCTTGAATTGTATACTCTCATGCATACACTTTTATCTTGTCTAGCTTCTTATGTCATTTCTTATCAAGTTGTTCTAATGATAGCTCTTGGTGAATTTGTAGAATCAAGATGTTGGGTAAAGATAAAGGCAAGTCAAAGAAGAAAAGAGTGGGTGAATCCTCACCACCACAATTTCTTCCTCCTCCCTGCATGAATGATCATGGCATTATTGCTCCGGACGAGCAATTTTGGCCCATCTATGAATCCCTCATCAAGCGTCCCATCCGATCAACAAGGTTCTTTTGCCCTACAACATTGAGGAAGCTCGGTAATTTGGATGAGGTGCTCCGGTGAGCACAAAATTTTGGATGGGGTGACTTCATCCACCTCCACGCTCACACTTATGACCGTGTGACATTGGAATTCCTTGCCCCTCTCCGAGAGGAAGTCATAGAGCCGGAAGATGACGATGAGGATCCTCAACTTATGATTCACTTTCGCATGTTCAATGAGGATCACTCCCTAACTGAGAGTGAACTAAACGAGATCTTCTTTTGGCATGCGACCGGGCTAGATCACCCCTTCAAAATGACTTCCACTCATTGCATCCCTTGCAACGAGCAAGAGTGGTGGTGGAGCATCTGTAGGAGTTTATAGGTACTACGCAGCGGAAATAACATATATGAATCATATTCAATAAAGTACCTAATCCAAGGATCGCATGCATAACACACAAGACACATAATCATACCTTTGAAGCGTGAATTCCACGAAGCTATTCGACAGGCAAATCAGGGAGAGAATAGAGCCCCAAGTGTTGCTCCTCTACTTAGTCCACGAGATTCGAACGAGCCGTCCACCAATACTAGATTGGTCGAGTGATTGAGGAAAACCGCGATCACCACCTTTTCGGACAACCGACCACCGCACGAACCACCACCACCACGAGACACCACCGGCGCCGGGAGGAGGAGAGTGACGTGAGAGAGGGAGTATGAGAGGGGTTTGGTTTCGTTTTTGCTAATTAGGGTTTGATCTAAATGATCAGTAAACTTCTTACTTGCAAACCTAGGCACCTAGTCTATTTATAATCTCATTATAATTAGACTAGTGCACGAAGCCCAATAGCTTCTTAAAGCCCCATATGGCCGGCCACCTAGAGTGATGAGGCCCATGATGGGCCTCGTCCTCTAATGCTCGATCTAGCCCCTTTGTGTGACCTTATAGGATCCGTCCAATTGGGCTTTGGCCTATTTTACTAGTCCAAAGATCGTAAGTACCTCTAGCTATGGCAAAACGACGACCCAAATGTCTGGACTTAATTATCTCCATAATTTGATCCAATTATATATCTAGTAATTGCACACGACGAAGACATAACTCCTTCAATCTCCCACTTGTCTGAGACAAGGGTGCAATATTCAAATTCTTTAAGTCAATGTATATGTCGATTTGATAATATGATTGCATCATATGTCGAGATCATATTAATCTACAAATCGTTTCTTGAAATCTGAGTTAGAATTACAAAACCAAATGATTACTGAGTAATGCATTTGAACGCGGCCACGTATTTTCTAAATTCTCCCTCTTCAAGCGGCCATGACACATTTCCTAATTTAATAGGTAGACTCTATCCAATCTTGTGGCAACAAGCCTCCCACTCAACTTCTGAAATGACCGGGAAACATCCTTTATAATCTCCAGTTACGGGTAGACGTTTGAATGTACCACAGTTATAACATCCATTGAACAAAATCAATGTTCCACTCATGTCAAAGGAATCCAATAATATATACGGAAGCTCTATACTTGAACTTCAAAGTAGGTCAATAGTTCGATCATGCATCATTCATGCATATCCAAGTGATTGACCGAGCATCACTATGCCCCTATAGCCCATGAAACTGCGCTACCCAATCAATCATACATGCTAGTCCATTCATTAAAATCATTTATGTCCACTTTAATGATCTCGAACTAGGAACTTTAAATAATATATGAATTTTGTTCACCTGTGGGGTTTCATTCAAAAGGTCATTAACCTAGTGAGCCCATCAATTCATAATTATTTTGGACATTTTATTTAATTTCAAACCATAATTAAATAAGAGAAATAATAATTTCTATTTTAAACATAATTCTGCAAATTGATGTATTTTCTTATGTAGTATGTTTTCACAAACATACACAACTTAAATTTACATAATTTGCTTCAATCCAAGACTTCAATATGACTTTCATACCTTTGTCTATGGAAGGGGTTTAGTGATTTCTCACTCACAATAAAACTTTGCAGTACTTGACCTCCCGCTGGTCAATGATCTCATAATTGAGGCGATATCTCATATCCATTTATTTGGATTCGTGATGTGACCCTGGCTCCTTTGTCCTTGGGCAAAGGTGACCCTTTAGTCATATGACATTTTAATCCGAACTTCCTCTAAAACTATCCACTATAGCTTAATACACATATTCTGACATTGAGCATGCAATAGTGCTATGCTTTGAACTCTTTAAGCTCACTGTACTTCTCCATACTAACAAAACTGTGCATCTAGATCAACTTCTAGAATCATCTTGCCTGTTTGGAAAAACTTACATTCGTAAAACTTTTGACAACTTGTTTACCTTTAACACCATAAATTAGAAAAATTCCTTTAGTGCTTCTCAAGTACTCAAGGATTTGTTCTTGGTAACTTTCGTATGCTTATTCTGTATTTGCTTGAAACTTGCTACACATGCACAAGTCATATGTAAAAACTTGCTTTGTAAATTTCATGGCACATGTAATGGCCTTTTGCAGAAGCATTAGGTACGCTACCTTTACAACCTAACTCTACTAGCTTTTAAGGCACTGAGTTTTTACTGAGTGTAAAACCATGAGACATGGGAAGAGATCCTCTCTTAGAACCTTGCATCTTGAACTTGTGAAGAACCTTATCAACATAAGTCTCTTGATTAGGTCCAGTCATCCTTCAAGATTCACTTTGTGGATTTTGATTCCCAATATGTACTCAACATCTCCTAAGTCTCCCATATATAAACAATCTTTCTAACCATTGCTTGACTTATTCAAGCATTGATATATCATTTCATATGAAATGTATGTCAACTACATACTAGACTAAGAAGACCAATTGCTCCCACTAAACTTCTTGTCTCTACAAGATTCCTTTTCATTCTTCCAAGGTAATCAAACTGTTTGATTTCCTAATGAATATTCCAACTCCCTAATGCTCACTTCAATCCATAAATGAATTTTTGAAGTTTGCAAAACTTTATAGGAATTCATGGATTTCAAAACTCTTAGGTTGTATCATATACATGCCATCCATCAAGAACATTTCATGAAGGTGATTTTGATTTCCATAACTAGAAATAATCCGAATAGGCTTACATGACTAATAGGTTTGACCCTATTTGTAAGACTATCATGGACTAGCACATCTTTACAGACATGGAGTCCATTCTGGATTTCTTGGCTGTAAGCCACTTCCTGAGTTGGCACTTGTCCAAAGCTTGCTTGTAGGTATGGATTCCAACCATTCCAATAGGAAAATTTTAGAATCCACCTTTTACTAGAATTCCAACAAACTGTTTGTTTTGATCCTAAGAAACCTACGATATATATGAGCGACAACAGAATTATTCTCTTCAACCCTTTGAAGTCTTTCATTCTAGTAGGACGATAGAAGTCTCGCTACTTGAATTAGCTTGCTTCGACACATGTTTTATCAAATTAGCTGATTTCATGCGCATTCGTCTCTAATGTAGTGTTATCTACATCCCTTTGTTGCTCGTCTCGAATCTCATCGAGATCTAACTTTACTCCCACTTGGCTTTGTAGGAAGACATTTCTTTCTATAAAGACACTATCGCGAGCAACAAACATTTTGTTTTTACGCGATTGTAGGAATAATACTTCTGATTTAGGGACTATTATGTCATCTTTGTAAACATTTTACATAGATTTCATATTCCCTCAATCCTATTTAGAAAAGATTACTTTGGAACATTTCCAATCCATAACTCTTATGACATCTTTCTACTGCTTTGGTTAAGTTGTTGTTTAGTATATTCGCAATTGTTGTTGTTCTAATGCATATCCTCAAAACGATATTTGTAAATCATTAAATCTTGGATCGAACCATGGCAAGCAAAGTTTGATTCCTACTTTATACATTTTAATTGTAATGTTCCTGGATTGTGAACAAATTCAACAATTCCTTTAGATGATCATTTGTTTTGAGTTAAATATTTATCACAACAATCATGTTGTGGCGCTAAATTGTTTATCTCAAACTTGATTTTACATTTCATTTTGGAGTTTTGAACATTTCAATGATTCCAGCTATTATTTCATTAAGTAATTATCGACATATTTACTTAAATCGTTAATAAGAGCAATGAAATAGTTAAATCTCTTGCTAATTTTGAATTTATGGTACACTCACATTGTTTTGGGTGTTTTTGTCCCTTGGGAGAGTTACAACTCGAAGCCTGGTCCTGCTGGCTTATGTACCTGCAAAATCAACGAAGGCACCGTTTGGGTGGTGCTCCGCCTCCAACGCTCAAGTTAGTAACTTGAAGGAGAGTGAAAAGTGCGGAATTTAAGGTGCGGATCTGCTTGGATTCCAAGCTCAGGAGTTCTCTGATGAGAGAGAAAGTAGGGTGCAATAAATGATTGTGAATTTCTGAATGTCCCCCATTTTGGGGGAATATCTCCCTATTTATAGGGTCCTTGGGAAAAGTGCCCCTTCCTAGGATATTTTAACCTAGAACTGATGGGCTGCGCCGCCAAATAGCGGATTTTTGGGAAATTGGGCCCTTGAAGGCCGCAATTCTAAGAGAGTATCTGGAGAGGCCACGTGTCAGCTGGGGATTGGTCAAGGGTGACCTGCCAGCCTCTAACACGTGGCACCTCCTCATTGGTCCACTTGTCATGGGTGAAAATACCCCAAACATTTGCCCCTCATAGGTGCCACGTGGCAGGCCACGTGGTGCCTGTGACACGTGTCAAGCCACGAAGGGTGAACAGTAAAAAACGGCTATTTTTTTACAGTGATGACGGGGATTCGTGCCGTTTCACCCCCTATAAATAGGGATTTAACCCCCCCCCCCCCCCCCCTCTCTCCTCTTCACTTTTACAAATCTTGACTTTTCTAGAGAGAGAAAGAGAATTTTTTTTAGAGAGAAGTGCTCTGATCCCGGTTGCGTTTAAGCCAACTCAAGATTTCCGTGTGCTCTTTCGAAGTCACCCGGTCACCGGTTGCTTTTGTTGTTTTCAGATTTTTCAGAACCCAAAGCAAGGTAACTATCCGTTTCCTTCTCTAAGCTTCCTTCTTTTTCTTTTCTTTTTCTTGAGCCTATATACATCGAATTCCGGTTGTATACATTAATTTTTCAAAAATAAAATGAACTCTCCATTTGCACACACGGCACTGCCTAGGACGCTCATCCGGTCACCAGGGACGGCTGAGTCTAGAACCGGGGGTGCCTTGTCTGGAGTTTCTGGAGTGCTTTGCTCATCTCCGGCTTCTTCCCTCTCTGTGTCTGTGCAGGACACAATGGCCAGAACTAAGCAAACGGCTACCAAGCCCAGCAGGCGGCGCACTAGGGAAGTGCCCGCAAGTGAAGTTATGAGGGAGGAAGACTACGAGGCGGCTGAGCAAAGTAACTCAGCTGAGGACACCCCGTCTACCTCCAGCAACAGCGACTCAAGGGGAGACAGTGAGGAGACCGCCTCCTCCCCAGACCAAAATAACTCAGCTGAAGAAGCGGCTGAGGAGCAGGAAGGATCCGGGGCTGAGGGGGAGAACCTTGCTGAGGCTTATCGCCAAACAGCAAAGAAAGAAGCGAACCCGGATCCTACTAAGACCCGGATGAAGCCTGGAGACAGGGCCCTTCTTGAAAGCGGCTTTGAGGCTTTCAAACAACAACACCCCTTTGGGGAATACTGGGACATCATCGTCCCTCCGGCTCATGCTGTTCTAGCCTGGGGGATGATATTGACAATGCAGACAATTATTTCGTCTGCTATGAGGCGGTAATAGAAGCCGGCCTCCGCTTCCCCCTTCACAGAGGCATCTGGAAGATCCTGAAGGGATATGACCTGGGAGTATGGAAATTAACGCCTAACTCTTGGGTCAACATCTTGAGCTATATCGCCGCCTGCGAGCTCCGGGACATTGAGCCCAGCTTCACCTCCTTCGCCCACATGCACTATCTCAAAAGTGCCCCAGGAAGATATGGAGCGTGGTACACTATTTCCACGCTCCCGGAGTACCTGATGACGCTGGACAAGGTGTCCAAGTGGGGGGGCTGGAAAGACAAATGGTACTTGGTCTCCTCCCCTCAAGTAAGAATAAACAGAATTCTCCGGCGCTACAACAAGGAGCCGGCTTTGGTGGGTCAAAAGTGCGTACGCCCAGCCCTTACTGTCAAAGCCCGGGAGCAAATAATGGAGCCGGAGTTTTTCAAGACAACAACTGAGCCCTTGGGGGATGGGACTCACATAGTTGTTCCAAGAAACTGGATCCCCCACCTGGATTTCTTTGCGGATGAGAGATTATTGTCCGCCTGCGGGTTGAGCCCTATGTTTCCAAAGGGTAGATACACTTACCCACCCGGCGGTCTTCCGTCTGTAATTTAGATTTTATTGCTTTGAACTTGTTCTTGTTCTAACACTTTTATGTTTCTCTGCAGAGGAGGCAAGGAAAATGGTCGATCCGGCTCATACCCCTCAAAAATCTGCAGCTCAGCTCCGCAAGGAAACCATCTTGGCCAAGAAGGCCACCATCGAGGCCAAAGAGGCCAAAAAAGGAGGGGTAAGATAACTCCAACTTTCCTTGAAATTTTCCAAATTCTTCTGATTCCGGATGACTTATGTTTTCCTTGCGTTTTTACAGGCTTCAACTGGCATTCTTCCCCGTTCAGTGACAAAGGTCTTGAAAAGACCTGGGGATGAGAACCTTCAAAAGCCGGCTGCTAAAACCGGGAGGAAGGCCACCTCAACGTCCTCTGGCGTTAACGCCAAAGGTTTTCCTACAACCGGGGGTAAGGGACCTGAAGCCATGGCAACTCTGAGTGAAAACTCAAAGAAGTCAAGGAAAAAGCCGGATGCTCATGAAGCATCGAAGGATGGCGAGCCATCCAAGACTGCAGGTGGTGCTGCAGCCGCAGGAGAGGAGCCGGCGAGGGTCGACTCCAGAGGTAAGATTGAAATTCCTAGGCCGCTTGACTTTATGCGCGTCAAGACTATGACTGACCCTTCCGGGGGTTCTGTGAGTAGCCGGCAAAGAATGAATGCCAAATATGTTGCTAGTCTCTCACCAAGTCCTTCTTATGCTGCAGATGCTACTTCTGCCCCGGACCTGGCGAGGTTTGGCAAACGGATGGTGAGAACTCTCACCCAGTCGGAGAAGAACTCCATACCCAACCGCCACGAGGTCGACTTCGACCAGATTCTAGGGCAGCTGGCGGAGGTAAGTGAAACTTGCCCCTTATCTTTTTCATTTCTTTTCATTTCATTTTGTCTTTCAATTTTTGCCTAACTTATTGAAAGCATCCGGCGAATTTAGCCTAACTTATCAAAAGTACGCGGCAGTCCTTGCCCCTGATGGGAAGGAGAACGGTAGGTCGTTGGGCTACCACCCTACCCTATCAAACAAAATTTGTAACTTAACTAACCCCTATTTAGCGTAGCGGTAAGTCAAGGTCGAACCCAAGGGAATGGATATCAAATGCACGATGCCTAAATCAAGCTATTTCGAAGTCAAGAAGGGGTTTGAGGTAGAACTTAGGCTAAACTAGGTAATGCAAAACTTATATGAAATCAATCTAAGACACTAGGGCAATGGATCCACATGCAATCATAATGGAAACGGTAATTTGGGAGGTTAAACCAACTAAGTCAAGCGATATGAAGGAAAATCATCATGTATCCAAAAGAGCATACTAAGATGGTTCACCTAGAGGTCTAACTAGCGTCAACTACGCTAAACACTACCTAGGGAACGTCACAAAGCACCTCAATCGTGAAATTGCAAGTTTACTAATCAATGGTCCGTATCATAGCAAGCTTACAATGCAATCTAGTGTATTAATCAAAGATGGCCAAACCTCAATTAATCACACACATGCACATGAAATATCAACCAAATTTAATCATATCATCAACTCCATCAATTATCCCCAAATTACACTATTCCATCATTCATACATGCTTCACCATTTCCCTAGCTAGGAAACTACTCACTAGCCATAGGAATAAAGATCAAAACTACTAGAAGCATCAATTTCATCATCAACATAATTGAAATCAAAGATTAAACCAACAATCAATCAAAATCAATCAAAATTCAATCAATAACCAAATCAATCATCAATAACATGAAAAACTAATGAAATCAACTAAAATCAAACTTGTATTGAAATCAAGAAGAAGATCCTTACAAAACTTTGATCCAAAGATCAAATACAATGAGGAATCCTTGAGCAATCACCAAAAATCATGAGTTTCTCTCTCTAGTTCTTGAGTTTCTCTCTCTAAAATTCTCCCAAAAACTAACTATCCAATTCAATCTAAAAACTAAAAACTACTCACTAAAAATAGGTAGAAATAACTATATATATAAAGGAGAGGTCGGTAATGACGCCCAAAAATAGACCCTCGTAAGTGCGGGCGCTCGGAGGAGGGAGAAAGGCGCGCACGGGACACACCCAGGAATGTGCGCCCGCACGCACCTGGTGTGCGGCCGCACACGACCAATGTGCGGCCGCACATAGCTTGGTTTCCTCCCCTTCTTCTCTTCGTCCTAGCTCAAGTGGTGCACGCATCCAGGATGATGATGATGGAGGACAAAGTGGGCAGAAACTTTCTTGAATTTCTTGAAGAATAAAAGCCATGAATAAGGCATAAACAAAGCCTTGAAGCTCGCCCCTTGGATCCACCTTTGACTTGGAACTTCTTGCACCTTCTTTAGGCATAAAAGCAATGAAAACTCGTAGAGAGGAAACTCGGGAGTTCTTGGACAATCAATTACCACCTACAAGCAAAAGATAAAAAAAACAAGTAAAAGAGAAAAATAACAAATAAACTAGAAAAAGACATGAAAAATAGAAACTAACTACAAAAAGCATAAAATGAAGAAAACAAGAATAAAACTAAGGAAAACTAAAGAAAAGAGAGATAAAATGAAATAAAAATCATCCAAAAAGGAACCAAATGAGTGCTAAAAATGTCACTCATCAGCCCCTGGACGGCTGTGTGGTTGGTTTCAAATGGAGCTGGTTGATTGACTTGGGAACGTCTGATGCTGCAAAGAGCATGATACGTTTGTAAGTTAATCAATCACAGTAGTGATTGCCACAAACCAAGTGCACAGCCGTACATTTACAGGCATTTCCGCTTCTACCTAGACGGTGTTGTCCGTCTAGGTGAAGTTCATATAGCCATTGCACAACTCTTTTGCCCCAAACGAGGATGTGTACAATTTAAATGCGAAAAACGCTAAGTAAGAAATGTAGTCGGTCACCGACTGATGCCCGTGGACATCCGGGTTCCCAACCTTAATCATTCCTTAAGCTGTTTAGGCAGACGACTATGAATGGCTGATTCAGCCGTCCAATTGTTGCCGCCTGCATTGGTACGTAGAGTAAGCAAGTTGGCTTCTCTCTGCGACGATTGCACCCGGAGGGGTGTCGCCGGACGCCTTAGTCCATGTAGGGACAGGCGAATTTATGGGAAAATCAGCCGTCTGGCCATTGGCCTCTGGTCTTGTTTGAGACCGGCTGTGTAGCCACTAAACGTTTTTGTGCTTAGCTTAATTATCTGGCCTTTGGCCTCTCGTCAATCAGACGTTAATTAAGTTTCCAAGTATCAAACTCAGAGAAACAAACATGTGACCCGTCTGGAATTCAGGCGGGGTATAAGACAATCAAAAGTGAAAACAAAAAGCAACTTCTCATTAATGTACTTCTTGTTT
Organism: Chenopodium album; assembly: GCF_948465745.1. Taxonomy (NCBI): domain Eukaryota; kingdom Viridiplantae; phylum Streptophyta; class Magnoliopsida; order Caryophyllales; family Amaranthaceae; genus Chenopodium; species Chenopodium album. The sequence continues at coordinate 16,697,076 of NC_137852.1, forward strand.
ACAAAAATTATTACAAAATCTCAGAAGTAGTATTTTTTCAAATTATCTACGTTCCAAGTTCTAGGCAGGCGCCTGCCGTCTGGGGTTTCCAGGCGATAGGTGCCGTCTCTTACTTCTTCATAAATCCGGTAGGGGCCTTCCCAATTAGGAGTTAGCTTTCCAAGCTCATTGGCCCTACCGGTTGCCTCCATTTTCCGTAACACAAGGTCGTCCACTTTCAAAGGGCGCCTGTGTACTCTCTTGTTGTAGGCTCTTGTCATTCTCAGACGGTAAATCTCATGACGCAAGGCGGCATTGCCCCTGCGCTCTGGAAGTGAGTCCAATGCTAGGCGCATTACCTCCCAGTTTGCCTCTTCATCATATAGCATGACTCTGAGAGTCGGCTCATAGTGCTCGATGGGCAAGACGGCTTCAGCACCGTAAACCATGAGAAATGGGATTTCACCGGCTGACCCCTTAGCAGTTGTCCGGATGGGCTTCTTTTTGGGGTCCACGACAAGTTTATGGACAGCGAGATCCGGGCTGATGCATGGCATCTCTTCCACTTCAAAGGCAAACACATCTTTGAATTCTTTCAGCAGAAGGTGCAAGTCTGCACCCAGAACAGCATTAGCAACCGTCCCAACCTTAACAGTTCGCTCTGGACGGCTGTCGTCCAGAACAAGATCACTACTTTCACCAGCCGGTTGGGGACGGAGCTCCTCTGACCGTTCACCGGTCAGTGATTGCTATTTCCTTTCCTTCTTCACCACCGCCAGCTCTGCAGCTTTTCTCTTTTTTCCGGCTGCTGGTGGAGGTGAAGGAACATCCTTGACGTTGTCAAGGTCTATTGGTTCCTTCCGTTGGCCGTCTGCGGCCACAGTATCCTTGACGGCTGAGAGGTAACACTCCCTGGCCGTCTTCTGATCCCCGTTCAGGGAACCAACAAAACCATCATCCCTCTCATACTTAATGAGCATGAGAGAAGGGATGATTACAGCCTTGGCTTCGTTGAGGGTTGGCCTCCCAAGAATGATGTTGTAGGCAGTCAACTCCTCAACGACCAAGAATCTGACGACAATATGTCGTCCCTGGCCCTTCTCACCCAGCCGGATGGGTAGGTCAATTCTACCGGCTGGATAGACCATCCCACCCCCAAAACCAACCAAGGGGTGGGTGACTGGATGCATGCTGCTGGAGTTGTATTTCAGCTTCTGCAAGCACCGGAGGCTGATTATGTCTGACGAGCTGCCGGTGTCGTCGATAAGGATGCGCCCAACTAACTGGTTGGCGACCTTGCATTCAATAACAACCGGGTCGTCATGCGGGCGGCGGACGCTGCCCCGGTCCTTCTCAGTAATGAGGACATCCGGAAAAGTGGAGCTGGCAGACGCCTGCTCCTCATCATCCTTCTCCTTCTTTTGAAGATGGCTTTTGGTGCCCCGGATGGTAGGGCCACCACAAGAAAATCCGCCTGCTATGCTGAAGACCGGATCCCTGTCGGTTTCCGAACTACTAGCAGGTTGGGGGGTAGCCTTAGAGGACTGACCCTTGTTCTTCTTCTTTGCCCCGGCTGGGGACTTAGAAATATAGGACTTCAGATGCCCTTTGTCAGCCAGACGGTCCAACGTCCGCTGTAAACTGAAGCAGTCGTTGGTGTCATGGCCAACCTCCTCATGGAATTGGTAATATTTGTTCTTGTTCCGAGACTGGACGGAACTCTTCATTGGATTCGGCTTCTCAATGGACAGCCGGTCCTTTACCTCCATGAGGATGGAGTTACAATCTTTGTTAAACTCGTACCGGGGAACGTACGGTTTAAACTCTTTCTTCTTCTTCTGGGACGGCTGCTCAGAATCACTGACCGCCCAGACTTCTTTTCTTTTCTTGCTCTCTTCTTTTTTCTTTGCCGGCTGAGCAGACCGGCTCTCTTTTTGTTTGTCAGACTTCTTGGAGTCTGACTGGCTACCAGGCATACAGAGGTCGGTTGCTTGTATATAGCTTTCCGCCTCCCTCAGGGCCGCCTGTAGCGTAAATGCCCCTTTTCTGACAAGGTCGAACTTAAAAGTCGACCCGTCTCTCAGACCCTTGAAAAAGTCTGTAAATGCTACCTCGTCAGACAGCCCCTGGATCTGAATTCTGACTAGGTTGAACCGCCTAACATATGAGCGTAGCCCTTCTCTCTCTCCCTGCTTAATGGTGCTCAAGTCTAAACTTGTTTTCTTAGCAGGGATGTTCATTGAGAAGTTGGTGGCAAACAAGAAAGCTAGCTTCTTGAAGCAGTCAACAGATCCGGCTGGCAAGTTTCCAAACCATTGCTGGGCAATGCCCTTCAATGTAGCCGGAAAACAACGACACCAGGTGGCATCGTCCCAACCTTGTAAACACATTAGGTTGGTGTATGCCATCAGGTGATCTTTAGGATTGGTGGTGCCATCATAAGCACCAACCAAAATGTTTTTAACCTTGGCCGGCTGAGCCGCCTCGGTTATATTGGCTGCAAAGGCAGACGACTGTTCTCCTAGCCTCATCAGCCGGAGCTGCCAGTCCAATGGCTGGACATTAGTATATGCCACCTGACCTCCGAATGGAGGTGGCTGCATGAACTGGAGGCCATACTGCCCATACTGCGCCTGGGGTGCGTATGGCATAGACCCTATCATCAGCTGAGGTTCGGTGTTGACGGATTTACCGCCTGTCCGACTCTCATGCAAGGACATAGAGTTCCTTGCAGAAGCTTCCTTGAAGCTGTCTGGAAAGCTTGAGGTAGAAGCTGACTCAGACTGCTGCTGCCTCCTTCGATTGATGACTTCTCTAGCATCGAAGGTAGATGTCTTTTTGGCCTCCGGCTGGGGTCGCCGGGGCATCAGAATCTTAGACCAGTCAAGTTTTGCGGCTGCCTTCTCCTTTGGATGAGGAGTTGGCTGCCTGTCCTTGACCGGCTTCTTCTTCTTCCTATCATTGGGAGTCCTTTTAGCCGGCTGACTCTTGGAAGAGCCTGCCTTGTTGTTGATCATTTCCTTGATTTCACCCTTGAAGGAGTTCATGAATTTCATGAGCTCGTTCCGGGTGACTGGAGCTTCTCCTTTGGTCTTCCAGGTTTCCCCGTCTGACCTCCCAGTGGGCCGGCAGCTTGGGCCCGCCTGATCCAGATTTCGTTCCAGCTGGTCTTTGGAACGGATGGATTTAGAGATGAGAGAACCATCTTTAGATATGTAGGTCTCCACATCAATGTCTTCTTCTTCATCCTCCTCCTCAGTGAATACCTCTGGCTGAGGCTGAGGTTGAGGGATTTCAAACCCTTCCGGCTGAATAACCGGTTGCAAGTCTTCCGGGTTACCCGTCTGAGTACCCGAACGCAGAGAGGTAGAATTGAGAATTGGTACAGAATTTTGAACCATCTTGAGGTACTCTCCCCACAGACGGCGCCAAATGTTTTGGGTGTTTTTGTCCCTTGGGAGAGTTACAACTCGAAGACTGGTCCTGCTAGCTTTTGTACCTGCAAAATGAACGAAGACACCGTTTGGGTGGTGCTCCGCCTCCAACGCTCAAGTTAGTAACTTGAAGGAGAGTGAAAAGTGCGGAATTTAAGGTGGGGATCTGCTTGGATTCCAAGCTCAGGAGTTCTCTGATGAGAGAGAAAGTAGGGTGCAATAAATGATTGTGAATTTTTGAATGTCCCCCATTTTGGGGGAATATCTCCCTATTTATAGGGTCCTTGGGAAAAGTGCCCCTTCCTAGGATATTTTAACCTAGAACTGATGGGCTGCGCCGCCAAATAGCGGATTTTTGGGAAATTGGGCCCTTGAAGGCCGCAATTCTAAGAGAGTATCTGGAGAGGCCACGTGTCAGCTGGGGATTGGTCAAGGGTGACCTGCCAGCCTCTGACATGTGGCACCTCCTCATTGGTCCACTTGTCATGGGTGAAAATACCCCAAACACACATCATATGTTTGTGTTCAAAAAGGTCATTTTAGCTCTTTTACCCTTTTAACTAAAAGGTAACTTGGTCATTTTACCTTATCAAGCATGACTTCTAATTCTCAAGTGATTCATAATCATAAAAGAGTAAGAGTCCATCCATAACTTTGGATGTGCAAATGGTTTATGTGACCCAACCTTACTAAGTAAGTTTGCTTTGAATCATCTAAATATACTTTTGTGATCTACTTATATCAATGTCATAAATAAAATTAACTCATATCTAGCAAAATGAAAACAATTTATTACCTTGGTCATGGATCAACATTATTCCAAGCCAAGTAAAACCAAATCAGTATTCAAAAGAAGAAAACCGAAATATTGTCTCATCAAAAACTGGAAATTGTTCTAAATGTCATGATAAACTAATCAGAAAATAAAACTATGAAGCTATCTCTGGCCACTTAAATACTCCTAGTGCACCTTCAAGCTCCATCACCATGCTAGCTTCACTTGTTTGCAGTTCCTGCGCAACATCACAATGTTAAGCTCTGCAACTTGGTATCACATACCTTAGTGAAAGTTAAAATGTTTATAACATAATACCTGAGGTTGATGCTCCATTCTTCTTCTTGAGGAAATCAAGGTATTTCTGGCAATTGCGTTTCCAATGCCCTTTCTTCTTGCAGTAAAACCATTCACTCTCACTTGCAGCTTTGGGTTTTGGATTCGCCTTAGGCTTTTCAGGAGCCTTGGCAACTTGCTTGCCCTTGCTCTTGGCACTAGCCTTTTGCCCCTTCTTCTTGAACCCCTTTCCCTTTTGAATCATAAGAACTTCCTTCTTAGGTTCCTTAGGGATTTGTTTCTCAGCACTAACCAGCATTGCATGCAATTGATTCATAGTCTTTGCATTCGCAGTTATGTTAAAGTTCATGATAAACTGGTTGAAACTTTCTGGAAGTGAGTGGAGAATGATGTCTGTTGCCAAATCATCACTTATTGGGTACCCAGTTTATCCATACTTTGAATTAGGCCGATCATTTTGAAAACATGATCATGAACTGTGGCACCCTTCTCCATTCTACAATCCATATTCTCACGATGAAGCTCATACCTTTCAACTCTAGCTTGTTTCTTAAACAAAACTTTGAGCTCTTCCATGATTGAGTAGGCATCCTGGTCCTCAAAACGCTTTTGAAGACTAGGTTCCATGGTAGCAATCATTAAGCAAGTGATAGGCATAGCTCTATCATGAGCTTCCTTGTGCTTCTTGAGCTCTGCCGCAGTTGGATTTTCTGGTAGAGGTCCTGGTAATGGGTTATCAATGACATCCTCCTTACCTTCAGATTTCAGAACAAGCCTTAGCATTCTTTCCCAGTTGGAAAAGTTTTCCCCTGTCAACCTATCCTTCTCAAGGAATGGTCGCAAATTGTAAACGTTGCTGTCATTATGATAACGGCTATCCATCTATGTCAAAATAAGGCAAAGTTTAATAATTATGTTTAATAAATTAAAGTACCACAAAACACATTCATTTGGTAACTTTAAAACACTTTATTCAATAATTAAATGACCCCAATTGAATTTTAAGTGATTCCAAGACCCTTTATTCGTGCAATAATTAACCGGACTTTGGCCCTACCATCAACCATTACATTTTCAAGGTGAGTAAACTCTTTACTGATTACAACTCTTGTAACTCTTGGTTGAATAATTAACCATCACATGTTTAATTATTACCCTTAGCTTCAAGGTTCTAAACTTTATCTTTAGGTAACCTTGTTGAGTATAACCAATTAAAAGTGTAGAATTTGTCCTACCCCCACTCCCCAATGAAAAATATGATGCCTAGCTTTGGCATGACCCATCATAAATGTCAAAGGTTTCATCGGGTTTTTAATTGGAAAAGCTGCCTCAATATTACTGGGATCTAGATTTATTATGTTGTGATTATTTAGTGAACTCTAGTGCATCATCAATCAACATAAATAAACCTAAACATGCATAATCTACTAATGCAATAAAATAAACATGACGTAGTATGGCCCCTTAGTCCTAAGAAAACTAGAAATGAAAAATGCTCCCACTTAAATCATCATGGATCTTCATCCACCTTGCTCCTTTGGGCCTCACTTCATGGGCTTCTTTTGGGCTAACACCATTTAAATAACTATTCTATTTACATTAAATAAAAGTTATAAAAAATACTCAACGGTACGCAGACCGTATTTAGATTACAAAAATACATCACGATATGCAGATCGTATTTAAGAATCTATGGGCCATACTAGTCTATATATAGCAACATAATATCATATATTAGAAAAGTGTCATATAATAAATCACTCAACATGCTTGTCTAAACTATAACATCGAATGATCATAATAAAGACAACGCATTTCCTAAAATATCTTATATATTTAATCATAATTAGATAATATCATATATTATTCATGACGGTTCATAAAATATCATATATTTAATTTAGTCATGAGATAGAATCGAATCATATTTTAATCTAGAAAGATAAAATGATATTTAATCTTCCATGATTATCCTAACTAATTTAGGAGATTTTATCCTAATTACTAGCCAATCAAATAATTTTAAAATCAATTACATCCTAATCTAATTATGGGATAATCACATTATTTAAATCAATTATTATCCTTTTGGAATATGCTCAGAATATCCTATTCAATCTTATCCATAATTAACCACTTTAATTTAGGATAATTACCAATTTAACAACTTAAATATGGATAATATCAAATAACAACTTTTGAATATTTGATTTTATCCTAAAATAAACGATTTTATCCAAATAAAACCAACTTTATCTTTTAAAATAAAAGATCATATTTTGAAAATATTTTAACTTATCCAAAATAAAACCGATTTTATCCCAAAATAATTCGCAATTATCCTGAAATAATTTTTCAAAACAGAATATTTTTTTTTTTTTGAAATTATGCAACCACCAACGCCGGCCACCGTGGTTGGCTAGCCGAAGCTAGCCACGGTGGCTGGCTGCCATGACAGCAGCCACTGCCGCAAAGGACAGCAGCGTGGCAGCTGCTTTTGCTGGGCTGCAGGCCACCGTGCATGGCCAGCCAAGGCTAGCCACGGTGGCTGGCTGCTTTGCAGCAGCCACTGCCGCGCAAGGCAGCAGCAGCACCAGCGGTGGCAGCCGCGGCAGCAGCCGTGCAACGGTTGCACGCTGCTGCCCACAGCCACCTTAGACCGCCGCCCTCCCTTCCCCTCCCTCTTGGACCGCCACCTAGTCAGCAGCCGCCGTGGCTGCACCACCCAACCGCGGTTGCCGACCAAAATATATATATATATATTTTTTTTGTGTTTTCAATTTAATTAAAATAACATTTATCCTAATTAAATTAAATTAGTCCATAAGATTAAAATTAAATCACATTCAACTTTAAAATTAGGGTTCATCATAAAATTAATCCCAATTTTATTATAACTTTTAAAATTAAATCTATGATCATACATAAAACATTTTTATGCAAAAATCAATTCAATAAAAATTATGAAACAAAGAACAAATCGAATTAAATCAAAATCAAGCACAAAAATCATATTTTAGGGCTAGGATTTTCGAAAAATTCGAAATTAGGGTTAGGGGTTTGAAAAATTCGAACATATTAGGGCATAAATTCGGTCCTCTTTATGGCTATTTGAGCATAATTAAATCACATTTAATCGATTCCAAAAGTTTAATCATATTAAATATAATAATCGAACCATCATTAAATTAATTTCTCCCTCTTAATTGATTATAAAATTAATGTGGACATCAAATAATCGTATTATTATGATCTAGCGCGTTCATGCAAGAGGCTAACTGATACCACTGTAGGAGTTTATAGGTACTACGCAGCGAAAATAACATATATGAATCATATTCAATAAAGTACCTAATCCAAGGATCGCATGCATAATACACAAGACACATAATCATACCTTTGAAGCGTGAATTCCACGAAGCTATTCGACAGGCAAATCAGGGAGAGAATAGAGCCCCAAGTGTTGCTCCTCTACTTAGTCCACGAGATTCGAACGAGCCGTCCACCAATACTAGATTGGTCAAGTGATTGAGGAAAACCGCGATCACCACCTTTTCGGACAACCGACCACCGCACGAACCACCACCACCACGAGACACCACCGGCGCCGGGAGGAGGAGAGTGACGTGAGAGAGGGAGTATGAGAGGGGTTTGGTTTCGTGTTTGCTAATTAGGGTTTGATCTAAATGATTAGTAAACTTCTTACTTGCAAACCTAGGCACCTAGTCTATTTATAATCTCATTATAATTAGACTAGTGCACGAAGCCCAATAGCTTCTTAAAGCCCCATATGGCCAGCCACCTAGAGTGATGAGGCCCATGATGGGCCTCGTCCTCTAATGCTCGATCTAGCCCCTTTGTGTGACCTTATAGGATCCGTCCAATTGGGCTTTGGCCTATTTTACTAGTCCAAAGATCGTAAGTACCTCTAGCTATGGCAAAACGACGACCCAAATTTCCGGACTTAATTATCTTCATAATTTGATCCAATTATATATCTAGTAATTGCACACGACGAAGACATAACTCCTTCAGCATCACCAACAAGGATAGGTTACAAACTAACACATCCATATAGCCTTGAGGTACTTTGTTCGGCTTCTCCAATATGTCGTGTTCTTCAAGGCAAACCTTGGCTCCATGGTAAAGGATGAGGTAGCTTGCCTCTTCTTGGCCGATAACCCTCAACGCCTCAAGTTTCAATTCTCATCCACCTTCATCCAACGGCTTTTGGATACTAGAGACAACCGTCTTGGTGACGAGATATTTATGGGGGGCATGATCACTCTTATTGCCCTCTCTTTGAAGAATGGAGCATACAAGGATCAAATAGAATTGCTCCCATTTGTGCACCAATCCCGAGAAGAACTCACCGACGAGTTTCCTCCCTATGCTCTCTCCATTAGTGCCCTCCGTCACAACCGCTTCATCAACTACACTAAGCGCAAGTTCATCCTCTTGGTGGATAGAGAGATTGAATGGTTTGTTCTTCCGGACCCCTCCCTCACTACGGTGGACCACTCCACCCCTCTCAAATGGAAGATACCCCAGCAGCACATCCCCGATAAAATGAGAAGAACTCGAGCCCGGGGTGTAATTCCTCAACCTCCACCGGTCCACCACCCGGAGCAATTCGTCCCCCCCTTTAGCGGGGGAGGTGAGGCATCTTTTTCTTCTTCCATTCCTCCCTTTGATTTGAATGCCCTCCATAGTACCCTCGATGATATCCGTCGAGAAAACCAAGCTTCCATTGAACAACGGGGTTACTACGGAAGGATGAATTATGATAATCTTGTGCAAGCGGGCATTCAAACGCCCTATGTTAACTACCCTTACCACCCTCCTCAAGAGGGTCTGGTTAACCATTGGGGCCCCTACGACCCTAACAACCCCACCCCCAATGACTACCCCTATTAGGAAGGTAATTGATGAGTGCCATTTATGGCACTCATTTGATCTCTTTTAGGATGATTTTCATTCTATTTTATAGCTCTTTTCCTTAGTTTTTCTTAGTTTTGTTCTTTATTTCGTTAGTTTGTGCTTTCCGTAGTTAGTTTCCTTGTTTTGTGCATTTCTGTATTTATTTGTTCTTTTTCCCTTTTATTTGTTTGTTTTCGTTTGTTTTTAGGTTATGATCGTGTTTCCAAGGATTCTTGAGCTTTCCTCTCACATTTCTCATCAAATTAGATGCCTCGTGTTCGCCTTTTGGAGCTTCAAGTTTGAAGGAACGCAAGGAGCAAGTCAAGAGATCGGTGCACGTATGCAATGGGGGCATCATCTTTGTCACAAACCCACCAAAATATCCATTTCAAGGCTGCCTACCTTAGTGTTCATCATCATCACCAAGACGAGCGCACGAGGATGAGCTAGGACGAAGAAGGGAAAGTTGTTCTGCTGCCAGGTGCGACCGCGCACGTGTAGGGTGCGGCCGCGCACCTGGGTGGTGCGGCCGCACATCAGACTGGTGCGGCCGCACCTGCCTGGGTCCCTGTTCCGTACCCTTTTCCGTGCGGCCGCACCTCCCGAGGTTTTCTTTTGGACGATCTAACCATCTCTTCTTTTGCATCTTTCCTATATATAGTATTTTCCTTCTATTTTCTTAGGGAAAGAATGTTTTTTTTAGATAATCATTAGAGAAGAATTAGAGATCATATTTTAGAGAGAGAAACTCTAGGTTTTAGAAAGAGAAATTCATGGTTGATTGTTGATGATTCAAGATTTCTTCATTTCCATTGATCTTTGATCAACTATTGTAAGGATTACTCTTCTTTAATTCAATCTATAGTTTGATCTTAGTTGATTTCATTTGTTTTCTTTATGCTTGTTTAGTTGTTTTAGTTTGATGGAAATTTGATTGAAGTTTGATTGATTTTTGTAATGATTTTAGATTGCTTGATATGATCATGATGAATGTGTTGATCAGTTTTGTTTTGATCTTAATTACCATAACTAGTGAGTAGATTACTTGCTAGGGCAATGGTGAAGCATATATAAGTAATAGATTAGTGCTAATTGGGGATAATTAATGGAGTTGATTATGTGATTAAATTTGGTTGATGATCATGTTCATGTGTGTGATTGATTGAAGATTGGCCAACTTTGATTGTTGCACTAGATTGCATTGTAAGTTCACATTGATACGGACCATTGATTTGTGGCTTGCATTTACACGATTGAGGTGTCTTTTGATGTTTTCTAGCTAGAATTTATCGTAGTTGATGCTAGTTAGAGCTCTAGGAGAATAGCTTGATATGCTCTATTGGTTGCATGATTGATATTCCCTCATATTGTTTGACTTAGCCAATTTGACCTCCCAATTAGTCAATTCCATTATGAATGCATGTGCATCTGAGCGCGGGGAAATTAGGTTGTCGACTAACCTCCTCACGGCCAAAAAAAATTTATTATAATCCTAAACTAACCCCTAAACAAGTCTAGTGGTAAGTTCGGAGTCGAACCACAAGGAACGGTAATGTTGGATTGTTCTCGATCTAATGCTTAAGCTATGCCGAAGTCGGTTTATGGATAGTGGACACTACAACTACACTAACACACATATAAAGATCAAGATATTATATAGTCTACTAGGGGCAAAGATCCACTTTGAACAATTAACAAGTTAATGGGAATCGATTTGATAATCAATCATGCAAAGAAAGAATTAAAATGAGAATTAATTACACTCAAGAGCAATCTCTCAAATTCCTAGCCTAGATCCCTCATTGACTAGGTGCATAGAAGAAATTTACCCAAAATGCAATCAAATACATACCAAAGCTTGATCTCCCAAGATAGCAAACTTAATTGCATGTTAGTTCTAGTTTGACAAGGGATTGTGAATTAGAATTTACCATACCAAAGCTTCACTCAACACCTAGTAGAATGAAATCTACTAAAACATGATTAACAAAGCAATTAATAAAGCATAAAGAGAGAAAAGAGTAAGAAATGCTCATTGATATAAAATGGAGATCTTCAAATCATCAAATTCCTCCTTTGATTATCCAAAATCCATGAAAACCATTGTTTCTCTCACTTTCTCTCTCCAAAATTTGAGAGTTTCTCTCTCTAAAAACCTAAAACTAACCTAAAACTACTGAAAATATGAATTCCCCCCTCTAAAATGAGCAAAAAATCTATTTATAGCCCTTACTAAATTGCCTAGGAAGCTCCGCAAAAAGTCGAGCAGCGCGTAGAGGAGCGGGCGTGCACCCCCTCAGGAGCGGGCGCTCCAAACTTTCTGCCAAACTTCAAAATTGCACACCCTGTGAGGAGCGGGCGTGCGGCCTTGAGGAGCGGGCGCTCCTGGCTGCGGACTGGGCAAACTGCTCAACTTCAAATGAGCATATCTCCCACGTTTTACATCAGAATTGAGCATGTGACCTGTCGTTGGAAAGCTCTCAAGATATGCTTTCATCTACAATTGGAATCGACCCAAAATGTTTTGTAGATCAAAAGATATAGGCGTTTGAAGTATGATCTTTGCAAATCAAGTGCACATTTCTTCATTACTTGTTCTTTTATGTTTTATATTTCTTCAATCTTGAGCAATGAACTTATCCAAGTGTTCCTAAACATAAGAGTAAACCAATAAAGTTTAATATAATGTCATAAGCCACCAAAATATGCAAGCAAATCCAAAATTGAGCAATAACGACATTTCACACATAAACATGACAAATGTAGTAAAACGTTATTAAAACCAAGTAAAAAGATAGAAAAACTATGAAAAACTAACTAGAAAACTCCTAAAAATAGCGACATAAATGACACTTATCAGCATCCTAGCCCTAGTGCTTATTACATTTGATTTCTTCTAGTTAATTTGCCATATTTGTCCTAGTTTAGAATTCACAACCCTACCTATAGACTTCGGAATAGCTTGACCATAGACAATAGGCAATAGCCCACCATTCCTTTGGGTTCGACCCTTGACTTACCTAATACTAGTATAGGGTTGGTTAAGTGTTTACTAATTTTGTTTGACCTTTGGGAAGGGTAGATAATGACTTACGTTTCTCCACTCGTCAAAATGGCGCCGTTGCCGGGGAATGGTGTCGTGATTGTGTATTGTTATTGAGTCTATTCCATCTATTTCAAAAACACAAAAAGATTTTATTTCTTTCTTTTAGGCTACACTTGTAGCCGTGTTACTAACAATTTCTTTTGAGGTTTTGTATGTATAGTAGGACTCGAGATAGGCCCTTAGTTCCTTTGGATCCGGAAATTGAAAGAACTCTTTCACGAAGAAGGATAGCCAATCGATCTTTGAGCCAAAGTTCCTCAAGTGAAGAAGAGTTTGAGGAAGAAGAGCAAGAGCAAGGCATGGGAGAGATTCCAAGAGTAGCTTTGAAGGAATTTCCTAGTGCTTATAGGTTTGAGAGTGGAATTGCTCCACCTACAACACCGGCGAACGATTTTGAGATAAGACCGGCCATGATTACTTTGATAGAACGGAGGAAATTTAGTGGAGCCAAGAGTGAGAGCCCATTGAATCACCTAAAGGAATTTGAGAAGTATTGTAATACCATAAAGGTGAACGGCATTTCTCAAGAGTTCATTCGGCTAAAGTTGTTTCCCTTTTCTCTTATTGGTCGTGCTTTAGAGTTGTTGGATAAAGAGGTTAAGCCCAATTCGCTTAGAACATGGTAGGATGTCACTAGAGCTTTCTTGTCTCGCTTTTACCCCCAAAAGAAGATGGCGGAGGCTAGAGCATTGATCCAAGGATTCAAGCAAAGACCTAATGAGAATCTCTATGAAGCATGGGAGAGGTACAAGGAGTACCAAAGAGAGTGTCCACATCATGGGATTCCAACCTATCAAGTGGTACAAGGAGTACCAAAGAGAGTGCTCAAGGCAAGTCATGCCTAGACGGAGGAGCCGGTGGTCCTATAATGAATAGGACGGAAGAAGAGGTAGTTGACATAATTTAGGATGTTGTGAGATACTATCGAGATTGGCAAGAAGGAGAGAGAGAATCTACGAGTAAGAGTGGCTCAACGGTTTATTTCGTGGATCATCTCAACGCAATTAACAACTTGTCATCCCAAATTTCAAATCTAGGCAAGGATATGACATCGATCAAAGCGAAGCTTGAGAGTGTTTCTACGAATTCTTTGAGTCTTCCCTCCCAACCCAAAGGGAGAGGTACAATTTCTAACTCTTCTCCTTCTACTTCCAATAATATGCCAAGTGGATGTCTATTTTGTGATTCTTGTGGATCTTATGATCATAATTCTTCCATGTGTTCACAAGCTTTTTTTTATGGATGTGATGATGTTGAAAATAATGAATGTGAACATGTGAAATTTGTGACTAATGCCAATGGTGGTCAAAGGTTTGATGGACCTAAGAATTTTGGCAATAGGAATTCTCACCCTCAAGGTGGTTTCGATAACTATAACAATGGAGGCTATAGGAACCAAGGAAACCAAGGTTTCCGAGGGGACTATAACAACCAAGGTTATAGTAATCAAAACTCAAGCCATGGGTATGGCAATTAAGGTCAATCTTAGGGCTTTGGTAACCATTACCATAATGGTGGCAATGGTCAAGGCCGAGGGAATTGGAACAATAACCAAAGTCGGGGAAGTTTTCAAAACAACAATCAAAGGGGACCCCCTCCCGGTTTTGCTCCAGAACCCAAGCCAATGGTGAAAAATCTTATTCCCAACCATCATCATTCAAGTCAAATTTGGAAGAGTTGATTGATAATCAAACCAAGATCATTAACAGTACACCTATATGGCGGTGAGTGACAAGAAATTTAATGAGATGATGACTCATAACAAAATGCTTGAGACACAAATAACCCAACTTGCAGACACTCTTAAGGATTGTGCTAGTCCATCCTCTTTGCCTTCTCAAGGAGTGGGAGAGTTCTTAATGAGGGTGTTTCTAGGTCCAGGTTGTGCTGTGATAGGAGGTCGCATTCTCCCGGACCTTGTAAGGACATCTATCGGTGAATCCTCCTCGCCCCAAATGTCACCTACTGGATATATCGTTGAAAGTGGAGTTTCTTCAAAATCCTTGAGGTAGACATCCTCATCATCACTGTCCCACGCTCCATTATTGTAGCATCTTACGGGAGTTGGACTAGCTTCTTGTCATCAATCAGTCGTTGGACCAATTCTTTGAACTTGAAACAATTTTCTGTTGTATGTCCCCCTGATTGATGATATGAACAGTAGTACCTATCTGTCCTCTTAAGTGATTCAAATGGTCTCGGTTAGAGAGGTTGAATCTTACCATTCTCGGAGAGCATTTTGAACATATTTGCATAAGACGTCCCAATTGGAGTGTATGACCTATTGTTCCTTTTGGGAGTGTCAATCACTTGATGAGAGAAGGGTTTCTTCTCTCTTGGTGGAGGCCTATTTTTAAGTAGTTCATTGCGTTCTTTTAGAACCTCCGTGGCTTGGTATATTTACCCGTTTGCTTCTGACATAACCTGTATAAGCATGTACACTTCTTGTTTAGTTGCAGGTTCTTGTCCATAGGGGAAAGAGTCATTAGCATCTTCGAAGATTTCCTCTTCTTCAATGGCCTCAACAGGTTTAATAAGACTTGATGGGTCCACTTGACTTTTTTCATCGAAAATGGCTAAAGAATCCGATAGTGGTGCGGTGTTGATACTTGGCTTCTTGCTTGCAGGGGGCAATGAAATTTTGTTACTATCAATTAGATCTTGAATGGCTTCCTTTAGCCTCCAACAATTTTCCGTGGGATGGCCCCTACCTTGATGATACTTACAATGTGCGTTTGGGTTCCAGCTAGCCGTTCTCCTTTCGACAGGTGGGTCCCCAAACAGTCCAATAGGAGTTATAAGACCTTTTGCGTGTAGGCGATCAAACGCGGTGTCATAATTCATACCGATAGGAGAATAGTTCTTCTTAAACGGTTTCTTTTGTCCTTGATTATTCATAGCTAGGACTTCATTCAGATTAAAGGTGCCAACGTTGTTTGAGTGGGTGGTTTTGGAAGAAGAAGGATTGTCGTTCTTCTTTCCTTTCCAGCCACTGTTGGAGTTATTGTTGTTAGGAGCTTTTTGTTTGGCTAGGTCGTCTTCAATATTGATACTAATGTCATAGACGACCTTGAAAGTGTGTAGATTATTTTGGTACTTAAGGTGCTTTGAGTATTTTTCTTGGAGGCTCTTAATGAACATCCTTACAAATTCCTTTTCACTAGGCACCTCAACCATTTTTGCAGAACTTTCCCTCCATTTGTTAAAGAAGGATGTAAAGCCTTCATTTTCTTTTTGTTTTAATATTTCAAGTTCCCTATGATCGGTTTCAACTTGAACATTGCATTTATATCTATCAATGAAAGCACTTACAATAGGCTCCCAACTAGAGGTTTTCTTTTTGTCAAGAGAAAGTACCATCGTTGACACACAGTTTCTAAAGATAAAGAAAACACAGAATGAAATACTTTATTATCTATTCCCTTAGTATTCATTACAGTTTCAAAAGCTCTTAAATAAAAATAAGGGTTGTCCATTGGCTTGAATTTCGGGATGTCGTTGGCATTGAACTTCTGCGGAAGAAGGTCTTTGTCCACCGAGACCCCTTACGAGCTAATCCCTTAGAATCTATAGTCATTAGACAACTTGCTCAAACTTTCCTGAATGAGCTCCATTTGTTGTTGTCTTACAGGGTCATTGATTTGAAGAGTTAGACCCTTCAACATCTCAGCCAGGTTAGCCGCCTGTCCCTTAACTTCATTGAGTTCTTCTTGACTTGCCATTATCTTCTTAGCTTTCCTTTCCCTACCAATTGGCTTATCAAAAAGTAATACTTGAACGAAAGTGTTGTCCTTGATTAGACGCCCTTCCTTTCTTGTCCACGCGCTGTAAATTAAACCATATTCGTTTTAATGACTCGAATCAATTTGACTTTGATTTTATGGTTTAAAAAGCAAAGAGAAAAAGCAAAAAATAGGGTGCATATTTTTGGGAATGGGTTCAAACAAGTGGTTGATTGGAGGATTAATATCCGACTTACCCCCCTAAAAAAATGACAGAAAACACGCATTCAAGACTCTCTAGACATGGTCATGGTGTGACAAACATGCATGTTAAGTGTGTGTTTTATAAGTGTGTGTGAGTGACATGCTTTGACTCTTGTGTGTGACCATGGGACTAAGTGCCTAGACTCAATTAAAAACTTAAACATGGTTTAAACCATTAATAAACCGGTGAAACTGATCAGTATACTGTTTAATTAGACTCGTTGTGATGACTCGAGTAAGAAACTGGACTGTCGCTTGAACAACAGGACTGTCACCACAGTTTAAAGCCTGTCGCCAAACGACAGGGTTGTCTCCAGGCGACAGACAGTAAACAGAGGCGCCACAACCTAGATTTTTGCGCCATTGCTGGAACATTAATCTGGACCGTTTCCAGTAATTTTACTCTAAGGGGACATGCCTAAAGTCGTACTAAGTCAAGTTGATTAATTTATTAGCCTTTAATTAGTCAAATTAATTAATTAAATAATTAGACAAAGTCCTTTTTAGTCATTAATTGGTTTATTTAGACTTAAACACATGTCAAACAAACGATTAGCACATATATAGTATGCACAAGCAAAAATGCACAAGTAGGTCACATAGTCACAAAATGATGCAATGAGTTTGCAACCTAACCATGGCTCTAGTTCTCTAAAGTTCAAGGATAAGGGTAAGTCAAAGAGGGTCCATGGTTATGAGTCCGAATGCATCGCGCGGAAGCCTTACCTTTGGAAGGGTTGGCGCGTATGGATGGGACCCCGCAAGTCAAAAACTTGCTTCCACGGTTTGGTGGATTCACAAACTCGGATGTACCCGTCGTTGCCAGGAGCGTTCGATTGGGTAGATGGAGCGTGAACCCCCAGAGGGTTATGGCCATATGTAAAACACATATGGGTTTTAGAAAAGTGAGAAAAACTCAATCAGGAAGTAGAATCGAGCCAACAGTGCTAGAAATGGTCAAAACAAGAAGGCAGAGTTCTGGCTCGGTATTGGAAGAACTTGGCGCCAGACTACAAGGACTGTAACCGCAAAAGAACCCCTGTCGCCAAGCGACAGAAGCTCTTTACGGGCGACAAGCCCTATTTTCTGAACGCTAGTTCCTACATGCCTCAGCAAGTATCTGTATTCTTAGAATTTTCCAGATTTCGCAGAGTTATTTCGATTCTAGTTATGAAAGATATTTCTCAAATTTCCTACGTGTAAAAATCCTATGTTTTTTACTCATTTCGGATGGTCTATCCAATGAGAACCTTTTTTTTATGCATATGACAATAATGTTAATCAAAATTACGCACATGAAAACTTAGAACATTTCGAGTCTCATCCGCTCATTCTAAATTATTGCCAAAATAAATTTTAAGAATTAAAATAGAAATCCTCCCCAGTGGAGTCGCCAAAAAACTGTAGGGAATATTTCAAGCACCATAACCCCAAGCTTGAACCCCACTGTGATCATACACTTAAGTATGGTGGCGTCCAAAGGAAAGGAAAATAGAGCAAAAGAGTCGCCAACAAGTTTTAGGAACTTGTAAACCATTCACGAGGTGAAGGCTACACCCCTTCACGATCAATGAGATCGTCAACTCCATAAGGTCTTGAACCAAATAGGGTTCGGGGATGAGGGTACGAATCCAATCTACAAAAGAAAGGACCCGCCATATAAAATAGGCCTCTACTTTATTCTACTCGTATTCATGTGCGCTTTTTGACTACCATGAAAACATTATATTTACCCTAAACCTGTTTAATCTATGTTGGTTGAATATTAATGCACAAATAAAACTATTATTGGCGATCACTTGAATTAAAATCACATTAGCCTAAACCAAATTATTAATTATATTATTAAGTGTGATATCAAGTACAAATTCCCTTTAAACATGCATAAAAGGTGTGATCAAGCAATAACAATAAAATAAATAATATCAAGCAATATAATAATAATAATCAAAATCATAATAATAATCAAAATCATGATAAGGCAGATTAAAGCTTGATAATAATAGCAAGATCCTAGGCATGATACTAACAAGATTAATAACAAATCCTAGCATGTCACTAAACAATAATAAAGATCAAAGCTTTAAACCTAACATGGTACTAACATGCTATATAATATTAGAAATAATAAGAGGCACCCTAAACATGATACTAGAAAGCAATAAAAAAAACATCCTAACATGATACTAGGAATTAAAATAATATAAGCATGCTTTCTACAAGAATAGAGCAATAAGATTACATACTTTGATGCCTCGTACCTCTTTCTAATAACAAAATACACGCATTAGTAAACTTCAATGAAAATAATAAAGAATAATTAAAGAACTAAATTAAATAAATTAAATAAGGTTTAAACTGGATTTGGGACCAAATCCTCAGAAAATTATAAACCTTGCACGTCTAGGGCAAAGGCAACTTCGAACTTGGCTAGGAGTTTCTAAGTCTGGTGTATGCGGTATTGTGTTTAAAATGGGTTGGTTTAGAAAGAGAGAGAGATAATATCAATTCAAGTAAGCCTTGATGAGAGTTGATGATTAAAAACGGAGGTCGAGGACCTATTTATAAGTAAAATAGTCCGCAAAAAAGATAGAAATTGATAAGGAATAAAACTACACGTTGTCGCCAGAAATACACTCTGTCGCGAGGCGACAGACTTGACGTTTGGAGATAGCCTGGCTTTCACGTGCTTTCCACGCGGAATCCGATCTTTAACCAAATTTGATCTACGGAATCCGTACGGAAGCTAAAAACGTATAACTAAAATAATAATATAATTATAAAATAATAAATTTTATTCCAAATAAAAATCCATCTTGAAATAATTATTAATCCTAACTCTATTAGAATTTAAAAGAACCTTCTAGAAACTTCTAAAAAATTATAATTAATCCTAACAATTTTAGGAATAATAATTAACATTGGACCCTCCTCCAGATCATTGGGCCGTATGTAAATAACAAACCGGGCCCAATTTAGTATTTTGGCCATAATTTCCTCGATATTCATCAGAATTAGGCTTATAACATATCGTTGGAAAGGTCATTGCGAGCCCCATCCAAATATACTATTATTGGACCCTTGTTACGGACCAAACTAAACTGGATTGGCTATTTTATTAAAATAAGGTTGTTTTCAAAAACAGAGAAAAGAGAATTTAATAAAACTAAACTGCAACACTTAACTTTTCACACTTTCACCTTATTCGAATATGGTTCGACGTGAAAGGTTATTCATCACTGAGTTTGGTTTTGGGGAGACACAAATGGATGTCTACAAATATAATATTCAAATGACGCTCATGAGCATATAATTTAATATGAAATTAAGCATGTATTATTATAGTCTATGTGGATATTTTCAATATGAGAATGAACATGTACATATTTACATTCAAATAAACATACGTTAAAATACTAGTAAATATTCATTAATATGTAAAGATCATAAATAAAATTAGGGTAATCTTCTCTCAAGAATGAACCCTAGTAGATGTAAGGTAAGAATGTAAATGATCATATATTAATATCATAATGATCATCTATCAAAATGAAAATGAACATTTATCGAAAAGAACATTTGTTCAGCAAACGTCTTCTTCGACGGAACCTTCGAAGTGTTCTTCTCTGTTTCGTTTCTACAAAAATAGCACCAAATATAGTAGATTTTAGTCTATTTTGCACAAAAATAAGTGTAATTATAGTAGATTTTGTTTTAGAATATCAAAATGCAAATTAAAATATAAAACCTAGGGTTTACACTCAAAATTCTACTAAAATGAACAAATTCGTACTCTTCTTTTTCGGAATCTAGATGCGATTGAAGAACTTCATCTCGAATGTCAAACAATTTTAGAAGTTTTGATGCAATTTGCAATAATTTTAAAGCAATTTGTAGTGAGTTTCTTTCGAGTTTTTGGTTTTGATGAGATAGAATTTATTGAAATGGTTTTGAAATGATGTTGATTTTTTTTTTTTTTTTCCAATTACAGTGGTTACTGGGGGGTAAGTGTGGGTAATTGTATGGTTAGTGGGGTGTGGTTAGTGGGGGTAAGGATTTTACGATAAAGGGGGGTGGTGTAGTGAATAGGATTTAAACCCTGAACTGCATAATATTTCCTCTGGCCCGCTACCAACCCACCGCGCTAATGAGTAATGACCCACACCGACCAGCCACAACTTGCCCAATAATCAGGCCTATTGACAATACATATGCACAAGCAAAAAAAAGATTAAGCGCAGTTTGGGAAAAAGATTTCACTAGTATAAAGCGATTGTATAACCATTGAAGTACTGAACACCTGAATGATTTAAATTTGATGGCTGTCAAACTTAAGCAGAATTATCAATTTCTAAAGAACCATTTAAAAAAGGAGAAATTAATAGTAAAAAGGATGCATAGATTAGACAATCAACATGAAGAAAACATAATCACACAACTACAAATCAACAGCAATCATAAACAGCTTTTCTGAACTTATACAACAAACTTAACAGTCTGCCGCTATTATTCAGCTGTTGCGACATTCTCTCCATCCTCGGTTTCTTCCTCTTCAGCTTTTGAGGAAGTTTCCTGTCCTGCCACGGCCATGACCTCTCCTGGAGGCGGGTGGTCAAACTTGCAATTAGCCCCATAGCTACATGTGCCAGTTTTCATATAAAAGGGGCAATGTTCAACACCCTGTAAACAATGGATCCAAATTTGTGGACTTAGCAACGAAAGCAGATACAAAGTGTTTTATATCAAGTCATACTACAAAAAGATGGCAAGATTAATCAACATTTGACCACAAGCAGTCTTTATATGTCTTATGTTTAGCTTTTGTACATTAGGCGATAATTTTTCTCAGTGTCAATTTTGCTACTTTGCCTTTCCTAAGTACTAAAGACCCATTGTCTAATAAGAAACAACAAAGGCAGTGCAGTATAGACATAATGACTGTAAGCTTGGTTTCCCCCTAAATTGCTCAACCATTTCGTTCAAAAAGTCTCTAGAGACTATATCTATAATGAAATAATAAAATAAAAGTAAATAAATCTACAATAATAATTTAAAAATTCTTTTTTTTCCCAACTTTCAATCACAAGCTGTCAAATCTAAAATTCTAAAAATCTAAGCACTCCCTTTTTAGGATTTTTTTTTTTTCTTTTTTTTAATGGAAATGACCTCCAGAAAAAACTTTTTTAACTTCCGCTTTCACTATTTGTTTTTAACAAACATAAAATTGGGAAGAAAAAAAAAATTCTTTATACATATACATAAAATTTTATAGTCTCTAAAATTTTATTTAACATACATAAAATTGGGGAAAAAAAAAGAGAAAAAAAAAAACGAAAAAGAGAGTGCTTAGATTTTGAAGCTTACTATCTCGTAGACGGTAATCTCCAGAAAAAGAATTTCCCAACTTTTATCCCCCCCCCCCAATTTTATGTATGTTAAATAAAGTTCTTAAGATTACTATCTTCGGGACTAAGGGAGTATTGCTAAGCTTGAACAAGTTTGAAGCTTCTTTAATAAACACAAACGAGGTACACTTGTTCATATGAGTTCATTACCAGCATATTTAATTATATTAATGAACAAGCTCTACATAAATGACGACAGCCAAAGGAGAATCTACAACATACTTTAACAACTAGCAAACATTTGAACCAAAAATTCAGTAGGGAAGATAATCAACAAACATCATCTGAAAGAGAGATTTTTTTTTTTTCTTTTTGTTTTTTTCAAAAGAAATTGTAAATCTGCATATGGAGCACAAATGAAAACATAACTAGGCTACGGATTCATACTTAACAATTAAAAAGGTTAAGAATTCAAAGACTAAAGAAGTAAAGAGTCCAGATATGGTTTCAAATAATACTTCAATCCAATGAGATATTTGATGCTGGAAACCAAAATAACAAAAGAAATTGACAAGTTATTATATTCAATGCCTCTGAAAAAAGAAAGTGCTAAACAGTAACATGGAAAACATATCGTACACCAACAATTTAATTCTAGAGCATGGCAAAGTGAAGATGTTTCCCTTTCAACAATAAGTAGATACATAGGCATACCTCTCTCCTCGGAAGACCCGCGAGAGTAAATTTAACATTTGGTTCCAGGGTCTGGTTTCTTGTGGGTGCAGATCTGTCTATAGGGTGATGGAACCTGCACTTTTCTCCAAATTTACATTCTCCAGTTTTCATATAGAACTGCATGGAAGACGAAAAATAAAATAGGGACCATAATCAGAAGCTGCTGCAAACCACAAATATTAGACCCTAGAGGCCTAGACCAAACCAAATATAAACCCCTAGTATAAATTACCAAAGAAACATGAAAGATAAGAGTAAAAGTATTTTTGTTTTCATTACAATAAAAGTTTCTAGATATTATATGTTACTCGGTTTTAAATAGGGGTGTTCGTCCTTTTTGAGAGTCAAATTACACCCACTCAATGAATACAGAACAATTCTTGGTTAAAAAATTTAAAAAAAAATATACTTCGGTATTTTTTTGATTGCACCATTTGTGATTTCGCGCTTACCAATGCATTAATTTAATGATCAACATCTTTAATTACACTTTAATAAAAAAAAAAATTATAAAAAAGTTGATATCCCACATGACTTTGCTTTCCTTACGTATAAATCACAAAATATGGTCAAACAATATAGTGTGAATAGTGTGAAATTTTAAATGGTGTAATATAAAAACATGGAGGAAGACCAGGAAGTATATTTTTGAGAAAATTATCTTCATGAAGAGGCTATAAGAGGTAATCCCCTTTCTATTGAGAATAACTAACAGAGTTAATCATATGTTAAAAATTGAACAATTATACAAGTTATAAGGCACCAAAGTTGAAAAAGAGAAAAAAAAAAAAAAGTTTTTTTTTCTTCAATTTGATTTTTTTTTTTTTCCTTTATAATGAACTAATACTATAAAAAAATTTTGTTACTAAAATGAGCATTAATGTATATTTCAGGGTATCAAAGTGAATAAAGAAATAAACCACAGGGCATCAAGTTAGAATTATCAAATCAAAATCATAGTGAAACATAGTTTACAAGCTTGGGGCACTAATGTGGAATTTTTTTAAGGAAATTTTGACATTAGCTACCACTAAAATGACCCTCTTTCACATTTGCTACCTGTTGAAAATTTTATTTTAATTTACTACCACCAAAATCCCACATTGTTAAATATCACTACCTCCATCCTTATGCCATTACTGTTTCCGTTAAGGAGCCCACCCACCCTCACTGCCATCGTACAACCACTCCTATCTCCTCCACCACCCTCACTCCTCTCCCCGTTCCGGCACCTAAACCAGTGACATCAATCGCCACCGGCGACATCAATCGCCACTCCTAGCCCCACTTCGCCGCCCTTATCTCTCCTCTTCACCGTCCCTATTGGCTATGGTGGTTGAATTTGGCGCTCGAATCATTCTTTTATCAAGAAATTAGCACAAATTAGCAAAATGCATAGAATTGCACTTTTTTCACACAATTCACAAATTAAAAATCAAGAAACTTCTATAAAATTTAACTTTAGCTTTGGAAGTAGAGTAGGACTTTCAGGAAGCAATTCAACAGAATGAATCAAATTCGTCAGTCTCTCACCGACAATCCGATCATCAGCCGCCGGAGACCGATCGATGATGAAGGAAGACAACGAAGAATCACGGATCTCGCCGGAATCACAGCAGATTGTAGAAGAAGACGTCGTTTTTTGCGAAGTTGAGGCCATTGAAGAGGATTAGAGATCCCAGTAATAGTAATAGTAATTATCTATTAAAAGTGCCGGTTTTCAAGTGGTCGGAGGTTGAGTTTGGTTTTAGCGGTGCGATGGTGGAGTGACTGATATGTGGAGGTCGATTTGGGTTGTTTGTGATTGATTGGGCGACGCTTCTAACTGGTGGCTGCTTCGACGGTTGGTGGGCGGTACGGCTGTGCAAAGTGAACTACTGCTACTGTTATTGTCGTGTTGGTTGGGTGTTGTTGGTGTTTGCGTCATTGCGTGAGTATAGACGGAGGTGCGAGGTGGTTGTGAACAGGGGAGGTGACTCAGGTGAAGGTGAGGGTGATGCCGCTGAATTGTGTGGTGATGGTGGTTGGTTTGAGGTTCGGTGTGGCTACTTGGTGGGCAGGTATAGGGAGGGGGAAGGGTTGCTGACAGGGAGGGGGAGATGGAGATGGCTGGGAAATATATATATTTTTTTAAGAGTATTTTTTTTCTTTTTATTTTTAATAAATTAAATTATTGTTTAATAAAATGATGGGCCCCACTTAACGGAATTCTAACGGATTCTGTTAAATGGTAGCAACATTTAACAATGTGGGATTTAGGTGGTAGTAAAATAAAATAAAATTTTAAACAGGTAGTAAATGTGAAAGAGGGTCATTTTAGAGGTAGCAAGTGTCAAAATTTCTTTTTCTTAACCATAGGACACCAAAGTGGAATTATAACAACCAAAGTGGAAATTTACATTAAACATAGTCCTTATAGTAAGATGAAAGGGTTGGAGAGCAGATTAGCACCGCCATCAGCAAAAAGAAGAAAGTTCTAGTGATGACCTCAAAAAGAATTCAACAACTTTCAATGCACAGTCCAAACAAAATCGATGTAAAGGATCTTCTATTGATTGTGTTGTAGCAGATGCAAGAAAGATTAGCGAAGAACACATAGATATACAAGGTTCACTAATAATGAGCTAGCTACGTTCATGGGCAAGCGAGAGGATGTTTATTGAATTCGAGGAAGAAATCAAATTACATAATCGGCTATGTTAAAACCTAGGGAGCTTATATATAGAAACAGCCCTAAAATAGGCCCAAACAGAATACTGTGCAACAATATAACAGATACCATCGGGAATAACAGATTTAGACATAATTTTAGCAAATTGACAACCTTAGAGTAGAAGAAAAGAGCAAGTTATGAAGGCTCTAAGATGGATTTTATCACTCCTCACAGATAGTTCAAAATTCAAAAGTAACAAGAAATATATGAGTTTGCTTACTACTTACATCACATTCAACCTGGCCGGGCCGCTGGGGGTACATAATTGGGACCTGCCCATACTGAATTATAAAAAAAATTAAAATAAAATAATAAGACAAGATATGACACATTGGCAACTGAAAAATGGAATGATATACCAAAAAGAAAAGAAAGTGAAATAGGTAACGATTATCACAATATAAACTGGACACATCACATGGCATACATAAATTTGAGCAGGAAATTTTTTTTATTAAAAAATTTTGCCCTGTTTTACTGTCCAGCTTCTTTTCCACTCTTGCCTAAGGTATACTTAGAGAACATGCTATATTGTTCTTGCAATGTTTAGTTTGCATTTATTAATCTTTTGGGAGTGTGTGTGTGTGCGCGCGTTTGTGGTTTTTTTTTTTTTTTTTTTTTTTTTTTGGGGGGGGGGGGGGGGGGGGTTGAAGAAAGTGATGTATATGTATTAAAGAGTTGGTCTGAACTTTACTAAGTCATTGTTACAAATACGAAATTATACTGTTGCTGCCATTCTTAAAAATACAGCCAACGAAACAGTGAGCTCTCAGTTTTAAGAGCCATGAACCCTTTTCTTTCTGTATGTTTCACATATTTTTGGCTGCTTTTGTTTTAGTCAATAAGCCTGGTGCAAGAAGCGTTAAATATTGACTTAAGTTGCATGCCTCTGTACCCCAAGGTCAGGTCTGCAACCTGGGTTCCTTAGCATCTAAAATGGCACCTCGCTATGCCCTGAACCTAGGTATATATCTAAGAGTCCCCTTATGTGGCATTTGGTATGTGGGATTATGCGTTGCGAATGGGATTATTAAATATTAATACCAAGTCTTTATAAACCACTGTTTTATTAGATAGTGGGGATGGGCAAGGGATCATTTGGCCTCTATTCCCTAGAATTGATTACCTTGGGAGAGGGGGGGGAGGCAGGTGGGCAGGCAATAAGATGGTTAGAATTCTCTAATTTAGTAAAATCACAATATTACTCCGATCAAATGACACATATTTTGCCCAACACTTATAATACACAATGATAAAAGGTTCAGATAGTAAATTTTTACTTAAAGCACTATCTTTTCCCCAAATAAGATGGTGCACCTGAAGTAAAGGAAGGATGAAAGATTAAAAAATTGTCAACGAGTGTGCAGTGAATGGAAGCAAATAAATAGACAGGTATAATAGCACAAGGCAAATATATATACAGATGAAAAGTGCAATGTTGTAAAAACAAGCTTGTTCAATATGCAACAGAAGCACAATAAAATTACCATTGTTTGAGCCAGCCGAGGTTGAAGACTTTGGAAAATGGAGGCAGCTGGATTGACAAGCCCCACATTAAAATTTGCTAATGAAGGAAAAACTGTATGGCCTACCATTGCAGCAGTGGGATTGATAACTGAGTAGGGAGATAACAATTCTGTGAAGCAATTCCACAATATTAAGCACTTACTTATGTAATCTTCAAGCATAGATGAAATTAAAGAAAAAAGAAAAGCAAACACAACGTTTACCATTCCTATCAGGATGATTGTATCGGCAAGTGATCCCATACTTACAGCTGAGAGAAATCAGAAATACATGTTAAGTAATATAACCATAACTTTGAAGCCAAAGGACATAGATCAGCACTGTCATGTTCACCTGCCAGTTTTCATGTAGAATGGGCAATCGACTTCATCCTGTCACAAGTAGGCTATAAAGCATCAGTTCTGACTAAAATAATATCAGAAGACCAGGTCCAATTACATTGTCAACAGGCACAAAGCCAAGTATATAATTTTTATCTTTCACTTTTTTCTTAGGAAGAAAACCTGGGACATACATGAGCTACTGATAAATCACTCGTCACCTAACAATTACTTCAAGTAATTTTTGATCCAGCATTTAATGACAAAGGCTAGTCAGCTTATTGTTACTCAGGAGGGCTGTGATCTTTGGTTTAACATATAAACAGAATAAATTATTCCAGCTAAATCAAAAGGTAATAAAGACAGTTAACATAAGAATTTGTGCATGGAACTACAGAAGTGCAGAAAAATAATTTTTTTTATGGACAATTTTAAACTCTTTCTCCAAATACAATAAGAGACTAAAGTTGTTTTATTTCTACAACCCCAATTTGATTTGTGGCAGATGGTATGATTAGACCAACAACATACATCTCGAATGTAAACAAATGAACAAATAAATAGTCTAATCTTTAAATGAGATTAGATGATGTCAAAGTTTTTGATTTTGGACTAACCGGACGCATGGGCAGTCCTTTCGAGTTATATGATAATGCAGCATTCGAGGTGGGTTTGAATATATTTTCATCACTAGCAGTACCATCACTACCACGCTGATCTATCGAATGAGTCTGCACTCCATCACTAGCTTCTTGTTTATCTGATGGGACTTTAATATCTTTAGGGTGATGAAATTTGCATGATGTACCAAATTTACATTTTCCCGTTTTCATGTAGAACTGTTCACATAAGCACATATGTAAATCACCATATATGTAGAAAATATAAAACACTGAGAATAAAAGAGAAAAAAAAAAATAGAAGAGTCATGGCCAGAAAATGGTTGAGCAACACACCGAACAAACAGGCTCAGATGGTCTATCAGGTAAATCTGGATCATCAGTTTTACTGCTAGATGAATCCTGGGGAAAAAAAAAAAAACTATCTATTAGGCACCAACAGCGATAGTCTGACAAAATTAAACAATGTAAGCCTATTCTCCTACCAGTTTATCCTTTGGATGATTAAATTTGCACATCTGACCAAACTTGCATTTTTGAGTCTTTAGGAAGTACTGAAAATAAAGCAAGAGTGAGGAGGCACGTAAACTAACTCACAAAGGCATTTTAAAGACAAAAAATACATTTATACATACCGGACAGTCTGGTTCTCCAGGTCTTTCAGGATGGGAATCAGAAGAAGGAACTGAGGCAGGCTGCATCAAGCAATTGACATAGATCACAAAAGTTTAATCCAGAATCCAATCACCCAAATTTCATACAGCAAGATAATATTTTGTTTAATAATCAGGAATCCAAAAAGTGCGGGTGATGAATAGGTAAGAAAGAAGATTGTGCATGTCCACATTAGGTCCTTTCCCTCCCTCCCTCACACAAACAACTGGCACTTAACCAAGAGATTTTGGGGCTGTTCAGTGAGAAGAACACCCATAATCAAGAAATAGATTTTAGCAATTACAAAAAAAAAAGATGGGCAGGAATTAATTGACAGTTTGGTTTTCTGTCAAAGGTTCAAAGTTTCAAACTGCCATTAACAAATGTTTTCAAACAAAAAGATTTCATATTAGATATGGGAATAGAAATATTATACTCCGTATATTTAAAGGTAATTTCATACTAAATGTAGCTTAGAAAAAACAACAAAAACATTTTCGGGAATCTATACGTACATAGATCATCGATGCGCTCCCAATCAATTGGAATTAGCAAGACATTTTTTCAGAAAAGAAAACCATTGTTTAAGCTCTTCTGAACAATGATAGTGGAGCATATCGAACAAGTAAAACACCCAGCAGGAAACAGCTGCAACCTGGGGAAACATGAAGCAAAAACACAAGTGCAGAGTGGGGAGAGTCTAAACTCAAGATCTACAGAATTTTTTGCCAACATAAGGTACGGTCCAAAAGAAGGAATCCCACTGATACCTCAAAACAAGTTTTTAGGTTCATATTGTAATATGTGTCACACAACTATATTCTCAAATGAACAAGGAGCACAATGCTCGATGTTGAAACACAATATGTAACCTAAATATGTGTAAAAGCCAAAACCCTAAGCGTGCTTAACTTATAATTGCTTAGTAACCTAAGACATATCATAAAGATTGCTCAATGAAAGTGACGCATGGAGTTATTCACTGATCCCCTTTGTATTGCTTTACCAAAAATCAACCACAAAGGTAATAAATGATCCTTTTGGACCTCATCCTTAAATCATCATGATGTCTCCTCTAATCATACCTCAACTATCCCTACCTACGCAAATATTAATGCAGGTCATAATCCACCTTTATATTTATAGCATTTTTAGTCATGTCCTTGAATCAGAAGCTGATAGGCTGATTGTACCATCATACTGAAAAGCCAATACTACTTATACTATCATTAATGAAGGCCATAATCCAACCTCCTCTTTATTCTCACATTGGTTCTCTGGTACCATGAGATAATCAGAATCTGATTGCGTCATTTCACTGACTACAACAGTAATGAATAGCAAAATGTATGAAGTTATCATCTAATACAGCAAATGCCTTCAAAAATCAGCCCAATGTATCCATGTTGTCTGTGTTCTAATCATGATTTCAAGATATAGTCATTGTTATAGCACTTAATTTGCATACGCCATGATGCACATTAAAAAAAACCAATCATATGCAATAAACAAATACAAACAAAGAGGTCACGCTGTCCAGAAACTTAGAAACCCTAAACTGCCTAACAATGCATAACCTTTAGTCCCTCGGTCCCTCCCCCCTCACCCCCTCCAAATAATATGGCAACCTCTGAAGCAATGTGATGCACCCTGTTTAGGTGCACTAATAACTTGAAAAATAATAGGCATATTAATATGTAACTGTGGTCACATGTGCGCATGCGTGCATGTGTGTGTGTGTGTGTGTGAGGGAGAGAGCAAGAAATTTTGTCAAACATATTAGACAGAGTGTCAAAAACATTTTTTCCCCTCATTTTTAATGGAAAGCATTGCCATTGCATCAACAGTGTCAGGTTAAAACTTCATCTTCAAAGCAATTAGATACGTACAAATAAGATAGGAAGCAAAACTGATAGATACATGCCATGTGACCCAGCAACCTAAGCATAGTCACATAGCTTGGCAGGAATTTATACCCTCCAACTCAAAACTTCTAGAGTAAGCAACATAAGAATTTATCATCCAGTCAGACTAAAGGTTCTACAGAGAAAAATGGATTAAGCAACTATTATAATATAATTTGAAATTATAGCATCACAAATAGGTTTGCATATAGCTTTTTCATATGCTTTGTTATAAAAATAATTTCCTTAATACTATTAAAGTACCCAATTGATAGATGTATTTCAAATTTTCAAGGAAAAAAAGTAATAGTGTTTTTAAATATGCCTCCACTAATTGATACTCGTTGTTTAGAGAATGAAAGGAATAAATGTGAAATGTAAGAGAAAACCATGTTGCTAGAACTCCGAATTTTTATCAATGCTCCAAAGTAGTGTTTTGCAACCAACTAAGCACAGCTTGAATCGAGAGAGATAAGCTCATTAGAAAAAAAAAAAAAAAAAAAAAAAAAAAAAAAAAAAAAGGAAAGGATAGAACTGTGTTATAGTTACAAAAATATATAATTCAGCAAACAGAATGTAACGTATCCAGTTTTTGATTGGCTGAAACAATTCATGTGTTGGGAGAAAAGGAGATAGCTACGCAAATTATAGTTGGAAAGTTCTGAATAATAAGCATAAAGTTACCACCCTCTTATTTTGTTTTAAAAATTATTTAACCAGGCTGATAATACAATGCTGATACATATAAATATTAATAATATAAATAAAAAGCGTATTAAATTATAATAAACAGTAGAAATAATATAATTGATAAGTATCAAAGATTCACCTCTTTCCAATCAGGGATTCCACCTGCAGGAACCCAGATAGGGTGATCAAACTTGCAATTATCTCCAAACTTACAGATTCTAGTAAGCATATAGTGCGAGCAGTCCTTTTCTCCAGGTCTTTGTGGATAAATTGGTAAATTGCTTGCACTCTCCAATCTAGGGCGCTTGGCCAAAGAATCAGAAGCAAACCAAGCCTCATTTTGCCCAATCATATGGGCACCCAGAACAGGATGATTGTAGAGAGCTTTAGTAGATAATATGAGTATAAACAAGAAAACCACAAATATGTGTGTTACAATATAACTTCAAATAGCTTTAAAGTAAGAACTTATTAGATAGAAAAAAAAAGATAGAATTGTTGTATAAGAAAAGTTTAAATATATTCAAGAAAAAGGCATATGTTACAGAATATAGGAGTGATGGAGAAAGAGAGATCTTTCGCTATGTCAGAGTAAGAATTTTTTAATTATTTAATATAGGATTTTGTTCGGTCTTCAAACTTTTGGCCTCTTACCTTAAATGGAAGATCCATCTCACTTAACTCATGCAACCCATGATGAGGGCCCCAAAATTATCTTACTCTCTTCCTTCATACCTCACAAAATGTGGAACCATCCATCTTAATATGCATGCCCAATGCTAAGAGAATAATAATTTCAGGACAAAGGGAATATAAAGAAATGACAAGGAACCAATATACATGCCAAAGGACCAGAATCCTCACAAATAGAATAACCATTGACACCACCCAATAGATATTCAGCATCTCTATAAATTTGTCAAAGAGACCCCATGAAAGACCGGTTAGTGCAAAAACCATAGAAAGGCTAATTAGGCACCCTTTCAAACTATGAATTATAGGGGTAGAATGATTTTTAAAATCCTGCTATTCAATTATATCCAAACGAATGAGATGTATTTCCTCCAACCTACAAGACTCTAACTCCTATCTGGACACTACATTACCAAGTATAAGTTTGAGACAAATCTAACATGCTTCTGTAAGAGCACTGTGTCTTAGACAACGATGACAAAATGAATGTAAAAGAGTGGTTTTCAATGATCTCCGCGTGAAACATAATCTATATCATAGCTAAAATATTCTTTGAATATTTAACAATAAAAAATCTCTAATTCTAGCTCCTTACAACACTTATCATAGCTAAGTTGGAAGAAACTTAACAATAAAAATCTCTAATTCTAGGTAGAATTATCTGCAAAAGCTCTAATCTAAGGTGGAAATACATCCTTTGAAAATTTACACAATTTCATCTGTAACACTACATATTGTAAGGGACATCAACAGATAACATAACAAGAAACTCCAGAAGCAATCTTAAGAGACAGCTCAAGATAGTTATACAAAAATAAATAAATAAATAAATATAAAATAAAATAAAAAACAATTGCATTGAAAGACTGCAAGGTCAAGCTAAAATATTCATCAGTGGACAAATTTACAAGAACACAAACATGTGACATTACTATTTGCAATACCACCTCTGCTTTTTTGTTAGTTGACACGTTTTCCTTTTTGGGAAGTTTTTTTTTAGTTGACACGTTTCTATTTTAAGCCTATTTTTTGAATTGAATAGTCAATTTTACCCTCATTCTTAATCTCTCTCCTCACAGACCCAATCTCTCTCCACTTTACCCAACATATCACAGCATCACACTTCACACCATGTTGTTTTCTCTCTCCTTCATTCCACACCGTCACCACGGCACCACCGCAACCACTGCCACAGCCCCACCGCCACACCCCATTTTCCTTCACCATCGGGATTCTCCTCGCCTCCTCCTTTCGTCCATTCAACACCACATCTTTCCTCTCTACACCGCACCACCTCCACTTTAACATCGCCTCACCTCCTCAACTCGACAACTCATACTTTTAAAGACTTGATTTTAAAATAAATAAATAAATAAAAATCAAATTAATCGGGTTTTGGGACATTTGCTAATTAGGATAATGAAAGAAGAGTTTAGAGTTTAAAGAATGGGGATCGGAGATAAAATTTGAGGTCCATAAATTGGTTGTGATGGTGACCGGTGAAAGGTAAGTGGTGGTGAGATGGTTGATTAATGTGTCAAGGGCCAAGAAGAAACAACAGTGTGTGATAGGGGTAAGTGGATGGGGGTAGGTAAAGGCAAAGGTATATTTGTCTTTTGATTCTCTCTTTCATTCCTCCTTAATATGTGCGCCAAAATGAAACGTGTCATCTAATAAGAAACGGAGGAAGCAGTATTAAACCAACTTTATTAAAGATTGGCTTTTGCTTTTATGCCACACCTCCCATCAAAAGAAATATTTTTTAGCATTACAGTTCAAAGACCTAACCACCCTCCGCCATAAGCCTAGAAACTTTTGCAAACTCACTAAGTAATTTTTAGACTTCTTCCCAACTTATATCTAGGAGAGGCATTAATATATATAGTCAATCTACCAAATAATAGCATGAGGAAAAACTTATAAGCAATGTCACACCAACACATCAAACTTTCTGCCATTTTTGTGGCAATAAAACACAACAGCTACAATGACATGGAATAAGCACCTGGTTCACCAATGTCATCAGATTATACCATATTTAATCGAGCAATGATACAACAGGGAGACGATATCTGCATTTCCATTAACTCCCACCAAGCATCTTCAGCATTAAGATCTATTAGCCCCTTTTTCCCCTCCTTTAAATCCCTTCAAGCATCTTCAACATGAGATCTGCTAACACATTTACCAAAGATACTATCTCTAGTGGTTGCCGACAAAGATCATCTTCTTCCATACACTTCTATGAATCTAGAAGTGCTTTCATACTTACTCCATCTATCCACATCTTATACTTTACACTGTATATCTACATTTAGATTTCTATCCCGTACATCCATCTCTGACATACACATATGTCCTTCACTAAACATTCAACCCATGGTCTCATGCTAGACTAATAATCATCCAAAAGATTTTTCCTACAATTCATGGTATAATTGGTATACTTCTCATCATCCAATCTATTACAGCCCCATATATAACTCATAAATGGAAGTTTTAATAAAACCACAAGACAACCACGGATGTAAGATACCAAATTAGCTTAATTTGCTTTTGTTCTTGGACTTCTTACATGGAGTAGGAATAAGACATAGTCTATTTTCTTAAGTAGTTGCTATCATCATTTGTTAGACAGCTACATAAGCCTCATTATTGCTGCTACACTCCACGTCGAGATTGATATATGTTTACGGGAAGTAAGACACCCATTCTTATTCTTTTGCAACAAACACTCTAAGCGGTTACTTGTTTAATCAGTTTGTTATGGAACTTGGTTTTGGGTCCGTTTGATTTAGAGATCAAGAAACCATTTTTGTTTTTTTCCACTTGAAACTAGGTTCAAATCTTAGCATTAAGGTTCAAATTTCAAACATATATAAGTAAATCTTTCCAATCTGGATGAAAGGAAACCTTGATCTATATTTAAGTAGAGAATGATAGTACAAACTTAGCAATCACAAAAAAAGAAACTGCAATCCTTTAAATAACATATCATTTCACACCTAAAAGGTTCATAGAAAGAACAAGTGACCACACTAACTAGCATGAAAAACACAACTCTCAAAGAGAATGTCCATACTAAATTACTTACGCCATTTGACCATTTACGATCCAAGTTATTTCAGCATTTATATTCCAATTATGACAATTTATACTTTATAATGTTACATAAACAAAAGAATTCATGGTCAATGTATTTAGGAGACCGTGTAAAGTCAGCTGGAGCAAGTAACTTGAGACGGGGGCTAACAAAGGAGAACCATTTACTAAAAAAAATACATTATACCAATGGTACCAAAGAGATAAAAGCAGCGAAAACCCGAACTAAACCTTCCACTCAACACCATTCTCAACATAGCTAAATCACCATCAAAGCTCTGATAAGCAATTAGATTGACAAACCTATGAATTACTCCATATATAAAATGTTCAACATCAATCCCAGTAATTATATACACACATAGACACATTAAAAATGGGGCATTCCAGCTACTTCAAGACTAAAATTACGACGAATTAGCAAGGTATTCAAGTTATCAACCTAAGCAATAGTTTCACAAATACAAAAACATTAATACAAGTAAATTTTTGAGGTGAACTATGTTAGCATTCCGAAGAACAAAGCTAAATATTGTCCAATAATTTCGATTAAAATCCGCAATTGTAAAGCCCTAAAGAATGCTGAAAATTGAAGACAAGATCTCAAGAAGATTATGATTGCTAACCTTCAGAAGGGCGCTTACTAAGAGTAGAAGAGGCGTCGAAAGAAGGCCACAAAGAGGTGGAAGTAGCAGCAGGAACGTACATTCTGGAAGCAGCAGAGGTGAGTCCAAGGTTGTCAATGGAGGAGAGAGAGTGGCGGTCAGAGGAGGAGTAGCGAAGTGAATGAGGATCGGAAGGAGTAGTTCGATTGAAAGAGGAAGGAGGGTCAGAGGAGAGAGAGTGAGGGTCGAAGAGATAGCGAGAAGAGGTTCGAAGGGAAGATGGTGGTTGTGGTTGTTGTTCTGGATCGTATGCATCAATGGCGGATCTTGAAGAGGAATTGTATATGCTGGAGAATTGTTTTTGGTGGCCGTAAATTTGATTCGCCATTGTTGAATGCTTGATTTTCAAGGACTCACCACTCAAATTGAAATTAAAATTTAGGTGGCTACTGGCCTACTGCTATATACAGAATACACTCTGGGATGGGTCTCAATATCTTTGAAGATGGAAGCCGAGAGTAGGGATGGAAATGGATCGGGTTCGGATCGGATGGAGCTCCACCCGCATCCATCCGTTTCATCCGATCCATCCGTCACCCGCATAATACATCACCCGAAATCCATCCATCCATCATCCGCGGGTGAAACGGATGGGTCGGGACGTCGGGTGGTAAATGGGTGTGTGAATAAAAATTAATTTTAGATAAAAAAAATACTTGAGAAAACTATTTTGACCCTTTAATATTAAAATACTCATTGTAAAATAATTGTGAAATGTCAAATATTAACATAAAAAATAAAATATAATCGTACTATACAACTTCTAATATGCAAACATTATATATGTATAAGATATTTATATTTATTTTTAAAAAAGGAAAATTTGATTCTAATAATCCAACCTTTGCTCTATCTTATTTTATTAATCCAACCTTTTGATTATTCATCAATAATCCAAGCTTTACACCCCATTCTATTCTATTAGGCCAAGGCCGGTTACCTACCTCTAATAACAAGTCATCTTGCCACGTGTCACACTATAATTCGTCCAAATATAAAATTCAGAAAAATTTCAAATTATTTTTAATTAAAAATAAATTATTTGTATTGTTTCCCCTTCCTTCAACCTCCATCCTTCCTTTTCACCTTCATCAATGGCTGCCCTCTTCCCCACCACCTCCATCCTCTACATTCCTTCCATTTTTTCGGGCAGCCTCACCTTTCCCTCCCTTTTTCCGACAGCACGCATCCTCCTTCCCTCCACTTTCTGGGCAGCCTCTTAACCTCCACCACCTCCCTGCTCCACCTCGCACCAACACACGCACCGCAACTCTCACATAGCCACTCAACGCCAGCAACCACCACCACAACTCCCAGCAACTATGAGATGTAGAATTGTAGATCGATTTTTCGACCACCTTCCCTGGGCTCCCTCTTTTGAATTCCTAACCCAAAAACCCCAATTAACCCAAAAATCCCAATCCATGACCCAGATAAACCCCCAATCCCTAACCTAGAAACCTCCCACTTGACCTCCTCCAAATTAATAAACACACATTCGCATTTTTTTTTAAAAAAATTTATGTTGTTGTTGGAGTATTTGTCAATTGATTTCAAAGGTAGAAGAAGGAGGTGGATTTGCAGGGAGTATGAGTGTGATAGAGAGAGAGAGAGAGAGAGAGAGAGAGATAGGTGGACTTGTAGGAGGTAAGGAGGTGGCTGAGAGGGTGGTCGGAATCGGAAAACGGATGGGAAGGGGCGGCAGGGAGGTGGGGGTGGTCAAGGAAGGGGAAATTGGGTGGTTGGGGAAGAATTACTTTTGTTTTTATTTTTTTAAAATTCTTATTTCAAAATAAATTGAAAATGAAAAAAAATATTAAAAAAAAATTACCTAAACAATAGGTAGCAGGT
The DNA here is from genome assembly GCF_948465745.1 of Chenopodium album. Classification (NCBI taxonomy): domain Eukaryota; kingdom Viridiplantae; phylum Streptophyta; class Magnoliopsida; order Caryophyllales; family Amaranthaceae; genus Chenopodium; species Chenopodium album. The sequence continues at coordinate 16,734,392 of NC_137852.1, forward strand.
CAATTTGGCCTAATAGAATAGAATGAGGTGTAAAGCTTGGATTATTGGTGAATTATCAAAAGATTGGATTAATAAAAAAAAAGATGGAGCAAAGGTTGGATTATTAGAATCAAATTTTCTTTAAAAAATAAGAATATTTATAATACTAAACGGATGGATGGATGGGTGACGGATGGGATTAACCACCACCCAAATCCGACCTGATCCATCACCCGATTCACCCGTCACCCACCTCTCATGTAATCCCCCGTATTTTTAAATATGTTATAAATGAAATTTAATTTTATTTATAATATTGATGTGTATTTTTTCCGTAATTTAATTTCATAATATTCAAATTATTAAATTGGATTCAAAATTATTTTGGTACAAATTATTTTATGAATCTTCATTATATAATCTATTTCAATACAACTAAAGCTTAGTCCATTTCATTCATTTGGCCCATTAATTTTATGATGCTCAATCTTTCTACTTACCCTACAACATTCTCCCCTATAAATACCCCATTAATCTCCAATATTTTGCCACTCAAAAGGTTAGTTTTATTTTTCCTTCTCCTTTATTTTATTTTATTTTATTTTATTTCATTTTCCTTTTCCTTTATTCTTCCTATCTTTTTTATTTTATTTTTTCTTTTTTCTCTTTTCTTTTTCTTCTTTCTTCCTCCTCTTCCTACGTGAGAATTAACTCACTGCTATCCCCACCTGCCGGCCGGACCCACCTGCTGCCGTCGCTAGCGACCACCCAGACGGCAGCCACCGCAGCCACCTTTTCCCCCTTCCTCCTCTCCTTTTCCCCATATTTCTATTTCTATTTGCATAATTATATAAGTATTGTTTTGAATTTTTGATTTAATTGTTTGAAATTGACATAATTAGTATCAAATCTATATTTTGATGGTAAAAGGTTATAATTTCAGATTATATACATATACTAATTTTTAAATTTCCGTTCGTTAATATTAATACCGTTTTAATCCCGATCAGGTTTAGAACTCATGCGATTTTGATAAAAAAAAGTAGTGTTTTCCATGTGGAAACAACATTTTAAGAAAGAGATAAATATGATTTTCGGGCAGTTTTTTATTTTTAACAAAATTTTATTTTTATGCTTTAAATTTTATCCTTGAGTTTAAAGGGTAAGAGATAATTTAATGTTTCTATGGATAATTTAAGTATTAAGATGTATTTTGATGAAGTTTTAAAGGGTTTTTGAAAGGTTTAAAATGCTGGAATTTTATTTAAAGTAGTATAATTGTGATTTTAATAAAAGGGTGTGATTACCCATTAAAAAGGGAGAATATTAGGGGTTTTTAAATAATTTTCAGATTTTTATTAGACTTTAAACTTGCTGTAATTTCATGTATAAGAGTATATTTTAAGGTTTTTACGAAAAATTATTTAAAGAACTATATATAAGCCTTTAATTTTAACTAAAGGGAAAGTTTTAGAGTGTTGTTTGATTTGGATTTTGAAAGTTTTAAAGTAAGTTAGTATTGTTGTAAATTTGATTGATTGGGTATTGATTGAGATGTTATTGTTTGGTTTAGGAGAGGAGTTTATTGAAGGTGATTTCTAGTTAGTAAAGTGACATACCAATTCGTTTATTCAAGGTACGTACAAGTTACGAAACCTTGCTTTTAGGTGCATGTTTAAGAACGGATCGAGAACTTGATATTATGTATAGGGATGACTGGGTTAAATTGTTTGGTTATACATTGTGAATTTCATATGATGTGCACTATTTTATATTGCAAGTATTATTTGTGCTCTAATTATGCAAGGTGCACTTAAAGGCAAAGGTATGTGATTGGTGTAAAGATTAATTTATTACTCATTCATGATTATGTAAACAGGAAGAGTAAAGGAAGAATTCAAGTCTTATAAGACGAGGTTAAGGCTTTGGGATGCCTTATGCACTCAAGGTGTTTATACACCGAGGTAGTAAAGGAATAAATAATAAATGTTGTTTGTCACTAATAAATCAAGAATTGAAATCAGAAACTTGTCTTGCTTGATTGAATTGTGTTTGGAATGTTTGTATTGTTATGCATATGAGTCATCACCAAGTCTAAACCTGTAAATCACGTAATGTACAAGATAGATTATTTACCTATATTCCAAATGGAGCATGGGTTGGACAATCTTGTCTATTGCGTAGTCCAATGAATAAAAATAATGATTTACCTATATTAAATTGATGGATTCTTAGTAATATAAATAGTTGAGTTATGTGTCGAGTCTATAAACTAATGATGCGTGATGATTGATTATTAGTAGCATGTTAGGGATTTCTTTTATGTTTTGCAGCTTGTATGTACTCAACTTTGCTGATTACGTGCTTTATGTGTCTTTCTTTGGTCATGGCCTTCGCCTTTCAATGACCCTGTGACGATCCAATTTTTACACTTGTAATATTAGGGAGCAAATTAACCACAGGTTCTTACACATGCAGCATCCGTTTCTAGTTGTGTAGACACCCATTTGTGTCTCCCCAAAACCAAACCCAGTGATGAATGCCTTTCACGTCGAACCATAATCGAATGAGGTGAAAGTGTGAAAAGTCAAGTGTTGCGGTTAGTTTTTATTAAAAATCTTTCTTTCTGTTTTCGAAAACCCACTCTATTTATTAAAAATAGCCAATCTAGTTTAGTTTGGTCCATGATAAGGGTCCATTAATGATGTAGTTGGATGGGGCCTGAAATGACCTTTCCAACGATATATTATAAGCCCAATTCCGATGAATAATGAGGAAGTTATGGCCAAAATACTAAACCGGGCCCAAACCGGATTTTACCTACGACCCAATGATCATGTGGAGGGTCCAAAGGTTTAATCCTATTCCCAAACTAATTAGGATTGATTAGAACCTTCTATAAGATTCTAAAAGATCTAATTATCCTTTTTTGAAAAGATAAGATTAAGGAATTTGATTAAAATATAAACTTTCCTTTTTTAAAGTTTTAATTCTATTCGGATTTAAACATGTTCAAAGACAGTCAGATATTATTTTTGTGCCTCATATTTTTTTATCCAAATTTTATATGGTTGGATAGATCTTGAAATTATCTTTCCAATGATATATTATAATATTAAATCCGAGCTATAACGTAAAAGATATGAAAGGAATAGGAAACTCTATCCAAAACTGACACCCTTTCACTATTTCGACCATATCTTTTTATCAACAAAATATTTTAATTTTATTCTAATTGAATTGGAAAGTAGACTTTAAGATCTTTCTAACGACATATTATATGACTTATTTGAACTTCTGGATCAAAAGATATGATAAAAACAAAATCCGCAAAAATTGTCTTTGTCGCCAAACGACAAGTTTGTCGCCACAAAAGATGGATTTCTGGCGACAAGGTCGCTTTGTTGGCGACAGCGTGGAGTTTTATTCCTTATCAAATTCTATGATTTTCCGGACTATTTTCTTATAAATAGGGTCCTAAACCTCCGTTTTTATTCATCAACTCTCATCAATAATCACCTAATTCTCCCTATTCTCTCTCTTGAGCAATATATGTTTTATTTCTCTCTCTCTCTCTCTCTTTCTAAACTACCCTTTCAAACACAATACCGCATTCACAAGATTTAGAATCACCTAGCCAAGTTCGAAGTTGCCTTCGCCTTAAACGTGCAAGGTTTAATATTTTCTGAGGGTTTGGTCCCAAATCCAGTCTAAACTTTTTAACTCTTTCTTTTAATTTATTTTATTTAATTCTTTAATTTTATTATTTTCATTGAAGTTTACTAACGCGTGTATTTTGTTATTAGAAAGAGCTGCGAGGCTTCAAAGTATGTAATCTTATTACTCTCTTTCAATGTAGAAATCATGCTTATTAATGTTTAATTCCTAGTATCATGTTAGGATGTTTTTAATGCTTTCTAGTATCATGTTTAGGATGTTTTTAAATTTTTAATGCTTTTTTGATGATTTTGGAAACTCTATTTTTAGCTTGCGAATTAGAGCCATGAGTGAGTAGTACTCTTTGCTAGGGATGATGGAAATCATTACAAGTTCAATATAGTTAATAACTTATTTTTTTTCTACAAGATGAAGTGATGTCTAATCAATTGAAACATGACGTTCTCAAGAATTGGATCTGCCTGGATGATGCAGACCCCATTGAATTTGTTAGTCAACATTATGAAAGATATGCGAAAAGACAGATAATAATAACAAATCAAGTCTAACTCTTCAAAGAAGCAATTAGACTAAGAAAGTTGTTTGACCTGGATTTTATGGTTCTAAAGATAGGTATGTCTTCCTTTTTTTCGTAATTCAGGATTAAACCATCACTAATAGAAAAATATATTAAAGCACCGTTCAATGGCCATCGATTTTTGAAAATTAATAATTCGATCATGTAAATTATTAAATGATGTGTAAATTAGGGGGTTTTCTTTATATAATAAATATTTAATAATTAAACAAACGTGCACTTAAAATTTCAAAAAAAAAATCCTTATTTCCTCAATTTATGTAAAAGAGATTAGAATAAAAATAAAATAAATGAGAGATCCATACATCAAAATGAATTTAAAAAAATTGTGCGTCGTACAGGCTTAAGTCAAGTTTTTTAATAATGGGTTCAAATCAACATGAAATAAATTACATTAAAATTATTCATAAATTTACAAATTACGTGAAACTACCTGTAGGGAATATTTCAACACTCAACTTTGAGCCCCACTGTGATCATGCATGTAACCATGGTGGCGTCCAAAGGGAAAGAAGGTAGAGCAAAAGAGTCACCAACAAGTTTTAGGAATTTGTGGCCAAGACGACAATGCCACAAGTATGTTTGATATGACTCAACAGTCTTAGCTTTTTTGCGGTATTTTCAACATTATAAACTTGTTTGTCTAACGAAAGCACATATTTAGATAAATGTATTATGCCATAAAACATATAAGCAAGACTTTTAAAACAATATTCTTGCGATCAAAACAAAACAACGTTCAACGTCGGAAGATCAATGTATGGTCGATAATAAAGCTAAATTAAGTTCTATTTATAAGACAAACTATTTGATTACAAGCTTGTTAGATTGTCTTCTTCTTCTGCTTGTACATCCATATTCACTTGCAAAGCTCTTCTCACTTGGTTTCCGAAACAAGAGCATATAATAATGAGTCATTTACGGTATCCAATATCTTATGAATTGCTTGTATTCAAGTATTAGTTCATAAAGAAGATACCTGAGGTAGAGGCTACTCTTCCCTTTGACTCATCTTCTAGGTACATGCTACATTCCCTCTTGTAGTGGCCTTGCCTACTACAGTAGAAGCATTGCATCTTTGCCTTGTTTTTGAAATACCTCTTCTTGGGCTTTAGAGCAAACTTAGTACCCTTGCAAAAATCGGCTCTTTGAAGCTCATGAATAACCTCCATCAAAGAGACTTTGATCTGATTAGCTGTCAACCACATTTTCAATGCAACATAGTCTGAGTGGAGTGAGCTTAGTAGCATATGAGCTGCTTGGTCATCCTCTACAGGCTTGCCATTGAAATCTAAGTGAGTGAATAACCTCGTCATCTGGAGCACATGGGCTTAAAGTGGCATTCCGGGTCTAAGTCTAGCATTGTAGACCTTTGCCCACACTTGCTTCTTGCCTCTCTTTGATGAGGTAACCCTCTTACGGTGGCTTAATCTATATGCTAGAGATTGACCTAGTGACTTCCGACACGAGACCATAATAGTTACCATTGATGCTCTTCATAACCCTCAAATTGACAATATCTTCTAGAGTTTGGGGGAACATATCCGGAAAATAGGAGGAGAATTTCTCCTTCCATTGTTCCGGGATGGAGTTTGCCATAATTCGTGAGACTTTCTTGTAATCCCAACTCCATCCATAATGAGCCTCATCACTCGTGATCCCCTTTGAGTAAAAACTTGGGATGGGAGTGTCAAGAATGTGCTCCATATAGCAATTACTGAGGGTTTTCGGGAGTTCTTCCCACTCCTTAAAGTTCACCAGATTCAAGGAAAATGGTAACTTTTCGAGGAGATCTGGGCACATTAATTAGGTTTTTTGTCGTTATTAGTTGAAGACATTATTCTACAATTGAAAGAATTTTGAAATGAAAAACCATTCATAATACAAAGTAAGATTGAATTTTAAAGCATACATGCAAGTTTCAAACTTATTTAAACGTCTTATTCACACATTAAAATTGTCCCTATTGGGTGAGAATAAGGTGATTCCTAGATTTAAGGAATCAGTAAGTAATTAAGCATGTTATGGCTTGTCTTAACACTTATTATTCGAAGGTAAGCAACCATTTGTTAATGGCTCCGAGCCATTTTTGGTTTGATAAATCGCCGCATCTAATGCTCTCATGACGATTTATCTCTTTTGCAACGATATGTAAGGACCCCTTACTTATATCGCTGAGTTAACAAAAATCAACATGTAAATGATGTTTAACATTTGCAAACCCATCGACATACCTTACGTTCCTAGGGAGATAGTGACGCCTAGCTTTGGCACAACCCATCACTATGCACATTAGTTCGATATGTGATGATGTTTTAGGAACGACAAGATTTAACTCAATATTTTAGGCACCTAGGGTTTCTATGTTGGTTGATTTAAATGAACATAATTAATCATCGCAACATTTTGAAATCTTAAACATGCATCTAACATATCATTCATATATATATATATATATATATATATATTGAAAACATAAGAAAAAGATACATTTGGCAACTACCATGACCCCTTGAGTCTTCAAGTCTTTAAGGGTCTTCTTTTGCAACTTCATGACTTTGCCTTCCAAGAAACTCTGTCTTCAAGACATAACCATGATTTATGCAACTACTAGTAACAACGATTAGGACTAATATAAATATTAAGGTGCAAAAATACGCAGCGGTTCGTAGACCATATTTTGATTTACAAAAACACATGAGTACATGACGGAACGCAGTCCGTATTTTCTATCCTAATCGGGCCCCACTAGTTGCCATTTCATAAAACCTATGAGAGAATATATATTTCATTCATCCATTCACTATATGTGAATGGCCCCATGCATTTTACAATGAAAAATGGTAACAATGCATCAACACGCGTTAACTAGTAACTAACTTAGGTGGTAATCCGATTAACGCGCCTAATTAAAACTAGTCAAAGTTGTTAACCGATTACGTGATTAAGCGCAATAAAAATAGCTCAAAAAAAAACGAAGATCCCACTAAATTCAGCATCACACTTATTTAATCCAATTAATTAAGCCGGTAAACCCAAATTTTGCCAAATCAAATTTTGCAAGTGCCCATCAAACCCGAGGCCTAGCCTCCGAAATTTTAATTAAAATAAATAAACATAAATAAAATAATTAAATCGGCAAAATAATGCAAAATAATATAGCCCTAAATACGCCCAAGTGCCTAGCATCAATCATATGCTAGGCACCAAGGCCTCGGGCGCCCTTGCATGGGCTCCCCGCACAGCCTTGGCTGCGCCAAGCATCACGCCATAGCCTACAGCATCGCACAATTGTCCATTATGCTGCCTATTGGGCATGCTTGCGGCGATTAGGCTGGTGAAGGCCTTGCGGGCTTGCTACTGTGTGGGCTTATGCGGCCTCGCAGTAGCTTGCCGCACATAAGGCGCCCTTCGCAACGCACCAAGCCACACTGCCCTATGCACACGCCGCACCAGCACACAAGCAATGCACCAGCCCATATCCCTCGGTTGCCACATGCGGGCTGCGAAAGGAGCCTAGCTGGCCGAGGGATTACTTGTGCCTATTATGCCTCGTTTTGCGTGCTTGTGCCTCGGAATTATTTCTCGATTTTTGTGTGACGTTTTTAATCAATTCTAAACTAAATTAACATTTTGAGCAAAAATGAAATTTATAACAAGTCCAACTTAATAAATACATTTAAGTGCACAAACCAAATTAATCCAAGAACTATTCTTTAAATGAAATTTGGTTCAACTTGATGCTACAAAATGAAGGGTTGTTCTCACTATTAATTATATAAACATAAATTAGTCATGAGATTTGACAAAATTTAACAGAGTGGGAATAATATAATGAACATAATATTCAAAGAAAAAATTCCAACATCAACTTGCGAATCTTTGGAAAATTACATCTTCCAATATGAAGATTAATTAAATTTCAATCATAAGTTTGAAACTTTATAACTTTAATCAACATAAAAATGATTAAATCAAGAATGTTCAATACACAAACATGGAATTTAGTAACATAAAGTTCCAACCAACTAAAATAATTAAATGTTAGATCTTTAATACTTAAGAGCTTCAAAATACAAACTTTTCACACTTAAAGCAATTGATTTGCAGTTATGTGAAAAATTGAGCCAACCATTTAAGCACCAATTACTACATTATAATCATGCTCACAAGTGGTCTAAAATTGCTAACGCTTAAAGAAAAGAACAAAACACATAATCAAAATTAATATGACATTAAGATACAAGGTTAAAAATTCTTAAAAAATTTCGTCAAAACAAAAAAATCCCTCGAAACAGGCATTTCTAGAAAGAATTCGGCTTTTTCACAGACCTAAAAGGGTTAAATCTTTTTTATTCCAGAACATCGATTCCACTCAATCTTCACTAGTCTTAGGTGGAAATATGGGTTCGGGAGCTAAAATTCTAATTAAAATGAAATTAAAATTAATAAAACTGAGCTACTAATCAAGGGCTTGTTTTGCATCATTTTTGGTTTTTAGTTTCATTTTTTTTAATACTAAAAACCAAAAATAGTAAACAAGAAAAAGATGTATCCACTTTTTGTTGTTATTAGTATTCAATATTATCATTATTTTAATAAGTCTAAATAATTTTTTATTCATTATGTGACATATATAATATAATTTAAAAACAAAAAACTAAAAAACAGAAAATCACAACAATGCCAAACGAACCCTTAATTAGCAACTACAACCAGAAATTAAAGACATTTTAAAACCTTGAAAAAATTAATAATAAAAATAAATGAGCAAGGCTCCGATACCGCTGTTGGGTTTCAGAAAGTCCGACTTCCCGCTGAATACAAAACCCGACCCCAAGAGCCACTCACAATTAATATAACTAATAAGCATAATTAACAAGACAATTGACAAAGAGGAAGAAGGACTATTTCACCCTTGTAGCGTGCTTTGCTCCTTAGATAGCTCTTACATGGAAAGCCACGAGTGTCGCAATCGCGAGAACCTCCCTCGAAGTCCACCCGCAAACTACTCCCCTAATCAAATTAATCATTTATAATCCTAAACTACCGTAATACAAGTATAGGGGTACGTAAAGGTCGAACCACTAAGGAAGCACACTCATTCAACATTAATGTCACTAAGCAAGAGTCAAGGAAAGGATAATTTTGTTGACTTTTCTTGGATAAAAAGAACTAAGACTACAAACAAGCACGGTTAAAGATGACTAAAATCAAGAGAGAATGACGCTAGGGGTACGGGGGGTGTCAAATATGATTAAAAAGAGGGGAACAATAATGGTTATCATGATGAACATGCCAAAGAACACAAGATTCTACCTAAGCAATTCATTCTCATGCAATAGTTTAGGAAAATCAATGAAATAGGTCTATACTAATTAAGATCTCTCATGCATCTTATTAGTTACAATCAAATCAAGAGATTAAAGAAGCACAATCCATGAAACTCTACTTTAACAACTCATTCTCATGCAATCATTAAAATATAGAAGATCTTAATCAAGTTTAAATCACTTTCATGCATTTAAACTAGAGAATATCAGATAAAGTGCCAAAATAATCTCAAGCTATCAAAAATCATATCTTTCATCAATATATGGCATGAGTTCAATCCAACCATTATCATTCATCCAATATCAACACACATTTTTCACCCCCTTCCCCTAGCTAAGAAATTAGCCTAGAGAGGGGAGATTAAACATAATAGCAAAACCAAAAATAAACTTAAGAAACACAAAACCAAACATGATTAAGAATAATGAAAATAACAATAATAATAACTAGATAAACTAAAAGGATTAATGAAAATAAGCAACAATAAAGAAAATAAATAAAGCTAAAAGAAGGGATTAGAGATTAATAAAAATAAACTTGATTAAAGATGAAAACTTGGAACTAATGCTTGATTGAAATGAACTTGATCAAAGTTGAATACAATGAAGAAAAATGAGCAATAATCTACTTTCTCTCTCTAAAATTATCTATTCTAACCCTAAGAGAGAGAAGCTCTACTAATAATTAAGAAAATGGAATAATAGGTCCTAGTTTAATTACCCCAAAATGAGTATTTATACAAAGCTAAATAAAAGAAAAATAGAAGAAAAAAAAATAAAGTAAAATAAAATGAGGAAGTAAAGAAAGGGGAAAAAAAGAAATAAAAATAAAAGGAAAATCAAAAACAAAAACAAAAACAAATCCCCAAAGAAAAACAAATCAGACTCACGAATTTTTTGGAACTTCGTGGCTGCTCTGCGTTCTTCATCCTCACCACGTATCATCATCACCGTTCATACTCCATCATCATCAGCAATTATCGCTCAATCGCCACCGTTCATCAACCACAATCAATCACAGCCGCATAAATTCATTAATCCGTATAATCTCACACGCGAATCTCGGAGCGACCGCTCATACTCATCGGAGCTGCCGCTCAAGGCCTCTGTTTCGAATTGGTGAAAATGAATGAAATGGAGAGGTCGCTTCGGTTGAGTGAGCGCCTGCTCTGAAGGGTATTGCAAATTAAGTTGAAATTGAGGGTAGTTGGTAGGTTGCCGGCTGCTCTGATTGGTGGCTGACGGTAGTGCAGGATAGATTGGAGCTGCTGTGTTGGTTTGGCGATGGCTGGTGCTGGCTGCAAATTGTTGGCGTGGTGGATGCGTGGGTTGATTGGAGGTGGTGGTGGTTGTAAGGCGTGGCAATTGTGGTTGGAGATGTTGGGGTTTGGCAGGTTGGTGTTTTGGTTTGGTTGTGTGAGGGCAGGGGAGCAGGGGAGTTGAGTGGTGAGTTGTTGTTGGGCTGCTGCGTGGGAGTTGGAGGTTTTAGCTGGTGGTGTTTAAGTGAGATGAGGGAGCAGGGGATGTGCGCTGTTGTTGTGTGGTGAAGGATAAGAAAGGAGAGTGGTGTATGATAAGCTGCTAGCAAGAGGGCAGCAGCTTGGCATTGTGCATTTGCTTCAAACCTCGGACCCCGAACACGAATGTGACATTGAAACCCGGAACACCTATAACAAAAAACACGAGGGTATTACCACGAGATTTAATAAAATAAAATAAAGGTAAAATAAATTAAAATAACTTGAAAATAAAATCAAAAGAAATTAAATAAAAATAAAGAAAACAAATATGAAAATAAAATGAAATAAGAAAATGAGAGAAACTAGGAATTAATAACTAAAAATATGAAAATAAATTAAAAACTGTTAAAAATTACAAAAATACTCAAAATAAAGACGAAAGACAAGAATAAGAAAATAGTAGAAATAAAGAATAAAAATGGTTAAATTATTGGAAAAATAAGCCGGAAAACAACTCAATAAACACCCTAAAAGTGACATAAAAGTCACTTATCACTTCTCCCTTTTCTTTTTATTTATCTCTATTTTTTATCTTTTTTTATTTTTATTTTTATTTTTTTATTGAGAGAAGAAATCATAGTTGATGTGAATAACAGTGCACTCCGCAGCCTAATTGCGGTATTTTGGTGTTATCCGCGGTTCGGTTGCGGAGTAAACTGTTATAGTTGGTTTTTAATATATGGGAGTGAGATAAACCGCGGCCTGACTGCGGTAAAGGTGGGTATACCGTAACCAGGTGGCGGAGTAGTCCGGAATGTCACGGTAATTCAGCCTCCACTATGCCTGCTTCTTCCTCCTGCAGTCACACATTAGTTGTTAACAGCAAAGAAAAGAAGTAAAAAGAGCTTAATTACAAGAGAAGGAAAGTAAGAACGATAACACTACACTATGGTAATATGAAAGTTCTACCTAACTTACTAAAGTAATCTACACTCTTTAAAAAGAGAGAAATTCACGGAACTGTTCCTTATGAACTGTAGGACAGTGTCCTTCTGGAATTACCCTCGGCTTGAGATGCTATTTACGGTCTTGCCACTGAATCTTTTTTTCTTTGTTTTTTCCTGAATTTTCCGCTCCTTTAATCCTCTTATTCTGTCGTTGCTGCTTTCGCCCTTTTCCTTTGAAGCATACTCTCAGTGAGCCTCCTCCATTGAAGCGTACCTCGGTTCTCCATTGAAGGGTTTTTTCCCATCAGGCGCAAATTAATCCTACTAGAGTGACGCTTCTTTGCTAAGTTACGCTGGTGGTGCAGCGTTAGTTTTGTTTCTTCATTTTATGCCTCATTTTGCTGCTACCTACTGTTACTCTTACCATCATTTTCATTCTCTATTATTTGATTTTCTTATGTTTTGTGAAAAAGATTGGACTTTTATCTCTGGATTACTTGGTTGATTGTTTTTTTTTCATATGAGTATTTGATTATTTGGTAGGAAATTAAATTGGTTTTGTTGGGTTTTATTTTTTTTTTGGGATATTTCCGGTTTAGGTTTATGTGTGATAGTGAGGTTTAACTGATCTTTTGGGGTTTTGTGGATTGAATTTTAAAGCTGATAAATTGATTGATGTTTTTGGGGTTTCAATTTATGTTATAAGGGTTTTGTAATCCAAAATGGGTGATACCGAAAGGAGTAATATTGATAATTTGATATGATGGGTAATGTATGATTTATTTTTTATTTATTTATTTATTTATTTATTTTGCTATTATGAAGTAGTTAAAATTCTCATGGGCCTTTGCTTGTGATTTTGTAATTATATTTATACTTGGAGGCTTTAATTATGTCATTGCAGTCTATAGTTCGCTAAGTCTTATCTATTACGGAGTATAATTCTTCAAGACTTTGAAAATGAGAGGGTGGTGTAGCTTGAGGGGCGGGGGTGTTATTTTAAGAAGGGTGTTCATGCCACTACTGACTTTCTGGCATCCGTGCTTTCAAGGGTGCATAGATAAAATGTTGATACATAATCACGTTTTTCTATTTATTTTTAGCCTGTTGATTGACAAACTTTTACCTATTGTAGTTCCTGAGAGTGTTTCAAGGAATCTTGGAGCTCTCATAAATCAGTGCATTCAAAGGCAAATACATGTTCTTTACACACTGATGCTGTTGGTGTCTTGGTGATAAAAAAAAAGTGAAGAAGGTTGGCTTTATTGCTTACAAAAAAGACAATCTCAGACTTCAAAACTTCCGTATTTCGATTGGACAGGGTATCATGTCAAGTTGTCAACATTACTCTTTTGTGGATACATTTCTGATTACAACCCTTCTTTTTATGTACTTATTATTTTGTAAATGTTTAAACTATGATTTACTATTACTGGGGTTATGAATGAAAACACGCATCTTGGTGTTGACATCTCATATTTTTTACCTTTACTGAACTTCAACCTTTTCCCATGTAGATCATTAAGGCCATACCCCATATCAAGTTACCGAACTGTACCTAAGCACATTGAGCTACTTGATTGGGCTATGGACGTAAGTTTTTTCTTTCTATTGTCAACAAGTGTATATCTCCTGAATGTTGGGTTTTAGACAGTTACAGGCGATGAGACAATGATGACCCCTTGGAGATACATGTTTTCCTTTATGCACCAATATATGAGCTCTGATATTTATGAATCTGCAACTCATGAAATCTTTATGAGATTCTTTTAATACATACTTCCTCCGTTTTTTTTACTTGACCCGCTTTGACTTTTACACTATTCATCACCCCTCCTTTGACCGTCTTTTGTGAATAATATATAAAATAAGGAAAAACATATTCATGTAAGATCTTTTTGAATTCGTCTCAATAAGTACTATCATAATATGTAAATTTTATAATTTTTACTTATGGAGAATTAAAGTTATTGTTCGTTAAATTTTTGCATTGGCAAGCGTGATAAAAGAAACAGGTCAAGTAAAAAAGAACAGAGGAAGTATAGGGTATCCCCAAGATTGAGCCTCAGAGAAACCTGCAGCACATTGTCGGGGTATGTGTGGTACCTGGTTTTTTTTAGTGGACAAAGATTAGTCTATAAAGGTTCCACTTAGGTGTCTGATAAGACTTATAAACAAGAATTAGAGTCGCCACCTTATTTTTATCCGAATAAGGACGGATTTTAAAACAGTCAATTTTAAGAAATAAAATTAAATAAATAAATAAAATCAACTGCTAACTCCATAAAAAAAAGGCACAGGGTTCGGGGTTTAGGTTAAGAGAATCGAACGTCTGGAACTCGTGTTCTCTTCCGTTCTAAGGAACGGGCTCTTACTATTGCGTTGTTAAAAAATTTTTTTTTAAGACATATCAACCACAAAAAATAATTAATACAAGGTAGGTTTGAGCACCAAAGTTGCACTACGTACCGATCATAGTGAGATTTTGAATTCACTCACGGATCAAAACCTTCATAGTTCGGATAGATGCCATGTTTTAAATAACCAATTCCATTGGGTTTTTAATTTGGGTTGTTGACATAAATGTCATTTTTGTAAGTGGGATTTTAGTGATCTTTGACAGATTCACTCATAAAAGTAAAATGAACCACCTTGGTTGAGGAAAATCACCCCGATTAGTGATCATCAAAAATATCTTTTGAATAAGACAATTCAACAAATGCGTCCCAATTGACGACTTTTTAGTGGGTCATGGTATTTTTTGGAGCAAAACTGTAAGGGTTCACTATATAATCTCACTTTGGGTTTAAATTCACTCAAGGGTAATTTTTGTAAGGTTTTAAGGGTTATGTGTTTAGGCTTAATGGAATTGGCCAAGTAAAACACGACAGCTGTCAAGGCCTTACTTCCAAATAAAAGGGAACAATAAACTATTTAATCATATCCGATTGTCAATTAATCCATCGGGTAATTATAATGGGATGTAAGCTTATTTTCATGGAGATGGATAATTGTTACAACCTTATATGACTAAATAATTAATCTTAACCTCATGTTTGGAAATGAGGCCATAACCTCATATTAACTATTATTACTTATTAAAAACAAACAATCAAAGTTATGATTCATTCTTTTTCACAAAAGGGTTTGAAATAAGAAGGTTCACAAAATTATAAAAGAAAAATAAAGTTTGTTAAAACTTTTATTTCTAAAGTCTTAAAAGAAAATTAAAGTCCTTAAGACATCATTTATTTCAAAAGTCATCTTATAAACTAAGATTAAAGATTTAAAAAAAAACATTTAGAATTAAAGACTCTTATTTTTGAAGTCATCTTTGAAATAAGATTAAAGTTTCTTAAAATAACATTTAGAATTAAGGCTTGTTAAAACTCTTATTTCTAAAATCATTTTTTAAAAGAAGATTAAAGACAATTTAATTAAAACTTCATAAGTTAAGAAGTATATATATAATTTAGTGTAATATAGATTTCATGCCACCATTAATAAAAATTTTAAAAAGCAATTAAGAGAAAAACGTGCATATTTCAATTTTTTGATAGTTTAAACTAAAAAAATCATTAAAAATCATAGAAAAATCGAAAAAATTATTGTGAGATATGGTTGGAAAGCTCTTGAAAAGTTCTATCATTTGAGCTAAAGAACTGGAACTGATTCTGGTCGTAAAGGTCCTTTATAGACCATCTTTGGGACGTGGTAAGTAACTCAATACTCTTGAATAACCTCTACATAAACTCTTAATTCATTAGGTCTTTAAACTCACTTAAAAAAAAATAAATTATCCTTAAAAATATGCTTTAAGCAGACATATGAATGTATTAATCTTTCATATTTAAAATGCATTAGAAAAAAAATACAATGCAAAATGCAATTACCCCCCTCTTTTAATAACCTATCACCTCACCAATAGATTTGGCTTTCTAATGTGGAGTAATGAAAGATTTAGGGCTAATTTAGCACCTAATATCATCATTACCCCTATTGGTAACATCACATGGAAACAAACATGTTAGTTAGCATAATAATAATAATTAAGGAAATTAAGAAAAGATTGAAGATAATACCTTGAGCTAGATGTAGCAATTTTTTGGATAACCTCTTTGGTTTATCAAGGATGAAAATATGATCACTCCTTAGTTAAAATTAAATTAAAGAGTCTAAGTACTTTTTTTTTGAGTTTTGATATATTAAAGAAACTAAAGCAAAATGAAGCTAATGAACTTTTTTTTATTATTGATTAGAAAAAATAAACTTTGAAAAATAAAGCTAAACTTAAGAAATAAATTTTTTTTTTTTTTTTTTTTTTTTTTGGGTTTTAAGATAGAATAGGAAAATTTAAGCAATTAAACTAATATTCTAACAAAGATAATAACAACAATACTTGAAATATTTTTGTTTTTTTTATAAGAATTAAAGATAATAACAATACTTAAATAAAAATAGCAACTTAATTATAAGATGCTTTTTAATAAGCTAATAACTTAATAATAAAGCTAAATTAGAGAGATTTTAACTAAAATTAAGATTAGAGGAGAATTTTTAGAGAGAATTTTTAGAGAGAACTTTTAGAGAGAAGAATTGTAAGAATGTTTTGGTGTGTTAAAAACTTTGAGAATTAGGGGGGTATTTATAGGTAAATAAAGGGGTTAATTTGTAAATAAAAAAAAGTAAATAAGTTAAAATTCAAGGATTACTTTGGTAAATATCAAGATCTTGGTAATAATGAGAATCTTGATATTAAATTCTCTTGTTTTACATGTAACAAACTTGCTAATCTGTTTTGCAACGCTTAAACTGATAAAATAAAGAAAACCGTAATAAAATCAACTCTAATATTCGCATAATAAAAAGGTTCTAAAATGCCATGGTATATATATAAAAAAAAAAATGTATGACCAAGTCGTGTCATAACTAAAAATAATAATAATAATAATAATAATAATAATAATAATAATAATAATAATAATAATAATACTCACATGGTATATAATAAAAGAGCGCCTAAATTTAATTAGTCACTATTATACTCACCAAGGTGTTAAAAACAACACTTATATAAAAAAAAAGTTAGCTCTGAGATGTCAGCTCTAAAAGATATACAAAGACATTAGGTTACAATACTAAAAGGGTTGGACAAAATATCTCAAAGTTAGTAAAAAAAAGTAAAAGAGAAATAACCCCTACCCTTATTAGATAGTACATATAAATTTACCCAAGAATATCTGAACACACGACAAAACCTTATACATACGAGCATTTCTAATAATAACCCTTACTAAAAAAAGTGGATCATATAAAATCATAAGATTGACAAGGTCAACGTGAAAATACATCATACAATACTAAGTCATACAACATAAATTTAAGGTGGTCAAGAGTAAAATATATTCCCTTAACCGAATGACCTTAAAAAAAACGCGAACTCTTATCTTACTTTACTCTATTAAAACGCAAATTTATATAACCATAGTCGTAAAAAACAAAGACAAAAGATACAAAACTAGATCAAAACAACAGGAAAACAGATAAAACAGGAGCCAAATGTATGTCGGCAAACAAAGTTTTCATAACAGAAATTACTATTTGGAATAGTGCCAAATAGTGTTTGCATAGTGTCAAATAGTGCTTGCATAGTAAAATACAATACATGACGCGTATGGAATCCTGCTATCCCAATTAGTGTCGGATAAATATTGATACAATTGATCCAAACTGAAATTTATTGGACACCACATTTACCGCGGGGGATAAAAAAAAGGTAACGTTAATTTACTTTTGACAATTGCTTATCAAAATTGAAGAAGGAATACACAAACTAGACTGAAATATACAACATAAATAATAAAATAATAATAATAATAATAATAATAATAATAATAATAATAATAATAATAATAATAATAATAATAATAATGTCAGACGTTCCATGCAAATGCATGAACTTCTAACAACAACAACACACAAAAAAAAAAAAAGCAAAAGAAAAGAAAGTAAAGGCTACCATGCAATGAAACATAAATGCCAAAGAAAATGTCAGAGCAACGTAACGAAATGAAAACATGATCCGATATTATCGCTGAAAAAAAACTATTCATCTGAAGCTATACACAATTATACACAATTATACATACTTGTCCCTCGTCTAAACTCGTCCATACAGCTCCTAGATAAATATGGACAGGTTAGGTCCGAACTTGTATTTATCGGATCAAGTATTAACTGCGGAACAAGGATATTAGAACAGACGTACATAAAAGGAGGTCCCTTAAGCACTACAACATATAGTATCCATTTAGGTGTGGGAATGTTTGTTATTCCCCTATATTGGTTGGACATGAGTCTTTTAGAGTAATGGACTTTATAGCTTAGGTAAATTGGTCATATGATAGGATAGTGCACGAATCACAAAAGAAAAAAAAAATAGATAACATAAAAAAGCATCCTAACGGTCTAAGTAAACATATTAATATACTTACTATACTCTAAAGGGTTAAACGATACTTGTTTATAAGGAAAATGACACATTCCCCTAGCGAGATAAAAAAAAATGTACTTTATACTATACGATTATTATACAAATACGTACAAAAAATACGATTGTTATACAAAAATACTTACATTTACTATAAAAAGAAATTACCCTTATCCAAAATCTCCACTCACCACTTAATTCTTATCTTCTTCCATCTTCCTCCTTACCCGAAAAAATCAAACAAAAAAACCACCATTAAACTCAATCACCATGTTTCATACTCTTTACATTTGAGGACGACATGAGGATGATAAGGGTGTATTTCATGTACATTGTGGGGCTAGTGGTCCTCCTAATGGCCATATTAATTTACTTGTTAATCCACAAGTAAAAACCCGAAAATTACTTCGGTGGAGCAGGGTATAATGCATGTAATGTGAGCTTGTACTTCAATATTTTGTAATTTAGTAATTTAGAAGTACAAATTGTAACATGTATTTTGGAAATTATTAATAAAAAATCATTATTATTACTCGTTTCCTTCGTTTTATGTAATAAAACAAACATTATTAAGTTTATAAAGTAATTAGCAAAATTATAATTATTATTTGCAAAAAAAAAAAAACAATAATTATAGTAAAAAAAAAATATTAATGATAATTAAAAAGGTAGGATCAAAATTTGGTGTCTACAGATTGCCCCACATTGATTGAGTTTAAATAAAACGATAGTCAATGTTTGAGAAAAGACACAAAATTTTGATGTACGTACGTTCCTAAAAAAGGAGGAAAATCCCAATTGATTTTCATTTAAACATTGGCTTGAGTGCACTTGAAAAACTGGCTGAAAAATAAAGTGAAATTCTCACTCAATTGCAACACAAATGTTGGCTTGGGTGCAGTTGAAAAACTAGCTAAAAAAATAGAGTGAAATTCTCACTCAATTGCAACACAAATGTTGGCTTGGGTGCAGTTGAAAAACTGGCTAAAAAAATGGAGTGAAATCCTCACTCAGTTGCAACACAAATGTTGGCTTGGGTGCAGTTGAAAAACTAGCTAAAAAAAATGGAGTGAAATCTTCACTCAGTTGCAACACAAATGTTGGCTTGGGTGCAGTTGAAAAACTGGCTTAACCTTGCAGAATATCAAAACTCCAATTTGCACGAGCTTGAAAAAAATCAATCATTCTTGAAAAACAGTTTATGAATTTCAGATGCAAAAATAGCAGGTGGTTTGTACTGAGTTTTCGGAAAAGTAGACTCCTTCGGCCTTTTCTTCCTAGCCCTATTGCTAACACCAACCCTATAAAAGGATGTGGTACTCATTCTTTTCTACACCAAATCAAACTTCCTTCTTCTTCTTTCAAGCTTCTTAAGTCTCTTTTCTTCTCTCCTCAAAGAAAAAAAAAATGAATGCCATATTTCAAGAATTAAATGAAATCAGTGGAGCTAGAAAGCCCCAACTAAAAGGGGTGGTAGAAAATATTTCTCCACCTCGCCTTTCCCCTTACACAAGTGTCTTCACCAGAAGCATCACCCCTCTCCTAGCTATTCAATCTCGGTATGATATGATTCATGATGCTGTTGAATTTTGGGATGAAGAACGTCATGTCTTTCGTTTTGGAGAGACAGAAATGACTCCTCTTCTAGAAGAAGTGGAGGGTTTACTAGGTCTTTATAAAGAAGGCCGTGTGATTACACCTGCTGACCCAAGGGCAACCAATGCGGCCACGAGGGATTTGCTAGGCATACCATTAAATATGGAAAGCAATTATCGCCTGCTTGACAGCCTAATCTTAGAGAATTTCCTTGAGACCTTCTCTTTATCTTATTGGGAATCTGCCAATAATGAGGATTTCAAAAGGTGCCAAGAAAGAGCTTGCATCCTTTTATTGCTCGGCCTTGTTTTGCTAAAAGAATCATTATTTTCCTATCATGTTCGTTGCCTTTCTTTGCTGTCACAGATTGAGTCAGGGAACCGTTTAGGGCCTCTTATCCTGGGGGAACTTATGATGGGGCTTGACCATCTGAAACAAAATCCAGGTGGATTCGTTAAAGGGTGTCCAATTGTGCTTCAACTTTGGTTATGCGAGAAATTCAAGCTGTATAGGCCACCTTTTCAAACTCCTTACCAAACCCGACATATTCGGGAAAGAGGCTTTTTTCCTATATTCCGTCAATGTTGCAACCAAGGTGGATGGACAGACCTTTTTGCCGCAGCTGATGTGGAATGGATCATTTCATTTCTCAATATAAATTCCATAACAATTAGCACTAGCAGACGCAAGGGTGTTCAACTTCCAGGATTATGCCGCATCACCTTCTATCTTCCTTGGAGATGTTTGAGACAAGCGGGTCAACTCCAGCGACTCCTAGAGCTTCATGAGCTTCCAGCGGTACCTTGTACCACCTATGAGATTGGTAATGTGGAAGCTCTTAGGGCATCATCTCGTGTATGGAAATTTTCACGAACGATCTCTGCATTTACAATCCTTGAGAACGATGTTCCGACCCCATCCTACACAACATGGTTGTTGGAAGACCTCGAGGGTGATGCTTGAATCAATCCTTAGAAGAATTTCCTTATTGTAATTCAATACTTGTACTTGTGTCTCCTTTGTTTATGTATTTTCAATTCCAAAAGAAAAATCGTATCCGAAGGCGTTGGTCTTTAGGGTATGATGTATGTGGTTGTTGTTTTCATGGTTAAAAGTGGATGTAATCTCGCTAAAAAGCGAGAGAGTTTGTGTTAAAAAATTTTTTTTTTTTTTTTGTTCGTTGTAATCATATTTTTTTAAGTATTGACTTGATCATGATCTTTTAATAATAATGAATATTTCTACATGACCATTAAGCATGCAAGGCAAACATGAATGAAATCTAAACTTTAACATGATACACATAACTATCTAAAGCTAGTAGGAGATTCAAGTTTTTTTTTTCGAATCCCACAAATACAACACTGTACCAATCAAGCATAATACTTTTTTAACTGATCAAGGTTGGTGAAATGAACAAATTCATTTCCATCAAGATCCATAAATTTTACTGCTCCCGCTGGTGTAAGATGTTTGACCAAGAAGGGACCAGACCAGTTTGGCTTGAACTTTCCATGTGGATCATGAATCGGTGCTCGATTTTCCTTAAGTACCAAATCTCCTTCTTGGATATTCCTTTCCCTGACCTTTTTATTAAAAGCCCGAGCAATGCGTCTTTGATAAATTTGAATGTTGTGAAGGGCTTGTAACCTTCGTTCACTTGCCAAAGAAAGTTCATCATATCGTTCTTTAAACCATTGTTCTTCAGATATCTCGCTTTCATTCATTACGCGAAGCTATTGAATCTCCATTTCGATTGGAAGAAGCGGATCCATTCCATATACCAAAGAATATGGAGTAGTCCCAATTGGTGTTCGAATGGAAATTCTGTATCCCCAAAGTGCATAGGGAAGTTTATCAGGCCATTCTCGAGCCCTATCTGTCATCTTAGCGATTATCGTCTTGATGGTTTTGTTAGCTGCTTCAACAGCTCCATTGGTTTGAGGACGATATGGTAATGATTGGTGATGTTTGATTTTGTACTTCTCAAGGGTTTCTTTGAGATGGCCTTCAAATTGTGAACCATTTTCAGAAATAATTTCAAAAGGTATCCCATACCGACATATAAGGTTATTGATTACAAATTTTGAAACTTGTTTTGCCCCTAGTTTCGAATATGATGATGCCTCCACCCATTTCGAAAAGTAATCGACAGCAACCAATATATATTGATGCCCGTTCGAAGCTTTCGGATGTATTTGCCCAATGATATCTATGCCCCAGCTGGAAAAAGGCCATGGTGAAGTAAAATTATTTAGGCTAACTGGCAGCATATGATTAAGGTTTGCAAATAGCTGACATTTTTTGCATGTTCGTACGAAATGGATGCAATCACTTTCCAAAGTGGTCCAATAATACCCTGCTCGCAGAATCTTCCGAGCAAGCATTCGTCCATTCATATGAGGCCCACATTCTCCCCCATGTACCTCTTCCATGATCCTTTGTGTCTGCTCCCCATCGATGCATAATTGCAAATTTCCATCGAAACTTTTATGATACAACAAACCTTTCAATGTTGTGAAATGGGAAGTTAGCCTTCGAATAGCCAACTGATCCTTCTTGTGACTTCCTTTAGGATATTCTCCACCGATTAAATACTTCTTAACATCAGTATACCAAGCATCCTCATTATCTTCTTGGGTCAATAAAGCAATTGTTGGTTCAAAATTAACCACTGGAATTTCTTTTTCTACAATTGTTACTGACTGTACCTTCACATCATCATCCCAAGTCAAATTTACCGCCAGATTTGCCAAAGCATCAGCGAAACTGTTTTGTTCGCGAGGGAGATGTTTGAACTCTATTTCTTCAAAGAATGGGATAAATTGTTGAAGATGCTCCATGTACATTTGCAACCTTTCGTCCCGAACTTTCCAAGCTCCAATAGTCTGGGAAATTATGAGAAAAGAATCACCGTACACCGTGAGATTCTTTGCACCAGCTGCTAACGCTGCTTTGATTCCATAGATGCAGGCTTCATATTCAGCCGTGTTATTTGTTGTTGGAAAGCTAAGCTTCACAGCGAAAGGAATATGTACTCCATAAGGATCGATCAATAATACTCCTACACCATTGCCCCTCCTGTTAGAGGCTCCATCGAAATACATCTTCCATTGTGACGTACTAAGACAAAAAATATGTTCATCTGGAAAATCATCATCAAATTCATCACCCGATATAGGTCCATCAGCCAAAGTTTCAGATATAGCCCTTCCCTTGACAGACTTTTGATTCACACACTGAATGTCAAATTCTGACAATATCGCATGCCATCTTGCTATTCTTTCACTCAAAATTGGCTTCTCAAAAATGTACTTGATTGGATCTAACCTCGAGACTAGATAAGTAGTATGTGTTTGCAAATAATGTCGAAGCTTCTTGGTTGCGTAAATAAGGGCAATGCAAGCTCTTTCCAAAGGAGTGTATCTAGTTTCATACTCAAGGAACTTTTTATTGAGGTAGTAGATAGCTATTTCCTTCCTTGTACCCTCTTGATACTGAGCCAAAAGAGCTCCCATGGCCGTTTATGTGATGGTAAGATATAATATCAAGGGTTGCCCCGGTTTCGGCGGCATTAAAACTGGAGGATTGGAAAGATATTCTTTCATTGAATCAAATGAGGCTTGGCATTCGTCATTCCATTTTGTAGGAACATTTTTCTTAAGTAACTTGAATATAGGTTCACACCGAGTTGTCAATTGCGATATGAACCTACTAATATATTGAAATCTACCAAGAAATCCCCGAATCTCCTTTTCTGTCCTTGGCGGGGGTAGCTCTTGTATGGCCTTTACCTTGTCAGAATCGACCTTAATTCCGTCTTGACTTACGACGAAACCTAAAAGTTTTCCCGAAGTTACTCCAAATACACATTTCTGAGGATTAAATCTCAGATTGTATTTCCTGATTCTATCAAAGAATGATTTTAAAGCATCAAGGTGCGTCTCACGATCATGACTTTTGACAATCATATCATCAACATAAACCTCCACGATATCATGGATGAGGTCATGCAAAATCGTCGTCGCGGCCCGTTGATAGGTTGTTGACAGGGTAAAGTCGTATCCCCTAATCAAAAGTAATTACCTAAGTCCTCTAACTAAAGTAGATAGGGAAGTAGGGTCGAATCCACAGGGAAACTGGTCTTTCTACTCCTAATTAATTAATTTAATCTAAATTATTAAGGTAACCAATGTTGTTGTAATTAAAGACTATACTACGGAGAATATGAGTAGGGAAAATAAAGTAGGGAGAAATTAAATATTAAAAGGTCTAGGGCATAGGTTCACCAATAAACAATATTCCAGGGTAAAACATAATAATCAATCATCAATGCATCAATTAACCAGATTATAAAGGGCTTTCGCTACGTATTACAATCACAGAATTAATCTACCGGTATTAAATCTCATCTCTCGAATCTCGACTTAACCATTTATAGATTAACCCGCCTATTAAAACTAGACCTAAACATCAATTCTCATCTCTCGAATCAATATTGTCAAACTCATGCATAAAAGATCAGGCCTAATCTAGTCACAGAGCATTAAATCAATCAATAGGAAATCAATTAAGCATTGATAATTAACAACAATAAATTACCCCTTCATATTATTCATGGATCCCCACAAACCCTAGAAAGAGAACTACTCAAGCATAATTAAATCTAAACTAATCAAAGCAATAAAAGAAGACATGATAGAAGAAAGAAAATAAATAACTGAAATTAAACCAAGAGTTGTAGAGAGAGAAACAAGAGAGAAAATAATACTAAGAGTTTAATTAAGAGGAGAGAGAGAAAAGTTAGAGAGAGAAAGAGAAAAGAAAACTAAATTAAAAACTAAAACTAAAACTAATTAATAAAATAAAACTAAACTAAAAAAAAACTAAAAACTACCTAACCTACGGTACTACTACCTCCTTTTATAAGGAAATTATGGAGTTTGATTCCCCATAAATTACTACTCCTGAACCGACAAACATCAACAAACCAAAACCCGAAATTAGCGAGCCCAAGGTAGGCAGCCCATTCGTTGAAGCAGCCTAACGTCAATCGGGCCCATCTAAACTCGTGGCCTCCTTCTCTCGATTGGGCCCGGTTAGCTGAGTAATGAGATGGATCTTGACAGCTTCTTTTTCTTGAGCCCAAATCTTCATTCTTTCTCACTTGATCGACAACACTAGTTTGATCTGTGATAATACTTTAATATTGAAACTTTGGATCTCACTTGATCGAGCCCTTAATCATCAAACTAAACTTAATTAGCTTAATCTTGGGCAAATAATATTTGGTCATAAAATACGATCCGACTCCAATGTCATTGTAGTGGCTCAATAAGTTCGGGAATTGTCATAAATATGCAAATTCCTGCAAAATAATATCAACTCTACAAAAACACTAGAAAACGTATATTAGTAATAAAAATAGCTCCGTAGAGCTCAAATAAGCACAAATATGACCGTGGGACGGGGAATAAATATATATATAAAATAGACTTATCAGTTGTCCCAGCATTCTTTAATCCGAAAGGCATTTCTCTATAACAAAAGGTTCCCCATGGGGTAATAAAAGAAGTTTTGGACATGTCCTCTTCTGACATAAGTATCTGATTATATCCCGAGAATCCATCCATGAATGAGAACATGGCATGTCCAGCATTGTTATCAACCACAACATCAATGTGGGGCAATGGAAAATAGTCTTTTGGCGATGCTGAATTTAAATCCCTAAAATCAATACACACTCTGACCCTTCCATCTTTTTTGGGCACTACTACCACATTTGCCAGCCATTCCGGATGCTTGATTGGTTTGATGAAGTTGGCATCAAGCTGCTTTTGAATTTCTTCCTTAACTTTGAGACTAACTTCTGGTTTCATTCTACGAAGCTTTTGTTGCTTTGCCTTGCTATCAGGGTAGAGTGGTATACGATGTTCAGCAATATCACGATCGACACCAGGCATATCAGCATAAGACCATGCGAACACATCCACATATTCTTTAAGTAAAATAATGAATGCATTTTGTTCATCGAGGGAAAGGGAAGATCCTATCTTGACTTCTTTTACATCATTATCCGTACCTATGTTTACAGTTATAGACTCTTCCATGGGTGTCACGCATGATTTAGGTTCACTGAAAAGTTCATTATTAGAAAATGCATCATGATCAAGATCAATTTCTTGTACGCAAATATGTTTACAAGTAACTTTATTGATATCTTCATGATATGAGATATCAGGCAGTGTATGAATAGACGATTGGCTAGATGATGAACTATCGGTTTCATAACCGTCTAAGGTAGAGGATTGAAAGGGATATAGTTCAGGGAAAGGAAGGAATTGTTCTTGAGTTTCGGGTCGAATATCATTTTCAACTTCTGTTCTTATTGGAGTGATAAGTGTAATGGGATCGAATCTAGCTTCATAATCAGAATTTGACGAAAACAAGCCTCTTAAAACTCCTTGCTTTAGATAGTCAGCCCAATCAACATCTTTCTTAAATACTTGTTTCTTAGCAAACCATTTCTCAATAAATTCTTCATTCCTTGCTTCTGCAAAGAAAATTTCTAACCCGGGGTGAGTTTTCTCTTTATCCAAGTCACGCCAAGGTTCAGGAAACTCATAAAACGGCTCAGTGTCGTTTTGCAACACAAATTGCCCATTCAAGGTGAGAGACTTCCTTTTCATGAATTTAGAACCTATTTTCTCGTCGAAACCTAAACCATGACGATTTCGCTTATCAATTATTGGGATTGGATGCCTCATGCCTTCACCGTTTCGTCCTAAACCAATTCCTGGAACATAACCCATTTTCAACATCAATTGAAGTCCTTTGGTAAGTGTTTGTGGTATTGGGTCTTGGATTTCTTGAATGGAATTTGGGTGTAGGGTAGATTTTCGAGTTTGGTTGGTCATTGGTTGGCAAGGGATACCTAAACAATGCATACTCAAGGTTAGGATTTCCTCCTTTTTTTTGAAAATAATAATAAAAAAAAAGTAAACGACG
The DNA here is from genome assembly GCF_948465745.1 of Chenopodium album. NCBI lineage: Eukaryota > Viridiplantae > Streptophyta > Magnoliopsida > Caryophyllales > Amaranthaceae > Chenopodium > Chenopodium album. Next base: position 16,761,460 of record NC_137852.1, read on the forward strand.
AATGCAAAAATACATGAAAAAAAATATTTGGTAAAGATTTAAAAGACGTATGTTAAGTTAGATAAGTTAGTGGGATGTTCATTCCCAAAAAAAAAACTTTTAATTATTTCAGGTCGTGCCATAAGGCTGCCTACGTATCTCCAGATAGATTTTTTTTGTATATATTTTTTTTGGAGAATCAAACCCGTCGTAGTTCAAAATGGAGAAAGAAGATTTTTTTTTTTGAAACAGCTGCACTCGATCAGAGTTGCCTACGTACCCCAATAACAAAGTGCGTGCAGGTACAATATTTGTGTATGATCATGAAATAGTGCTTTGGGGGATCAAGATGTACGTAGTTCTTTGTACTAAAAGAAAATACAGAAAAGAGAAAAAAAAATGCTTAGATTACAAAGTCCATACTACCCCTCTCATTTATCCTTCTTAATGGAGGGTAAGATAGAGATCACCATGTCGTTGTAGTGATTGCGGATGATTCATTTCCCTTGTAGAGATACTCCTTAGGCTTCAGGGTCTCCAACTGTCCTAGAGCAACCTTCCTTGCAATCTTGTTGAGATATCTTCTCTAAATAGTGACGAGCAATCAAAAGAGTGGGATCGTCTTCGCGTGTCAAAATGGACAAAGCATTTATGGACACTTTCTGATTCGGACAAGAAATTCCAGTGGTGCGCTTTATACACCAACGGAGGGCGTGACATTCGTTAGTATCATGACCATGTAACTGATGATAATGACAATATTTGTTGAGATTTGGCCCAACAGGATCAGCTCCTGCTCGACGAGGTAGTGGCTTGATACGGCCTTGTTCGAGCAGCTGAAGGAACAAATCAGCTTGGGAGGTTTGTGGTTGTGTCGGGTTTGTCTCTGGTGTGTTAGACTTAGAATGGCTGGAGAGATGATTCCGCGATCGATGAGATCCTGGATCGCACACTTAAGATCATAACAAGTATATGTTCTATGCCCGTATTGATGACAAAAACTGCAATATTGTCTCATATCGGTTCCATGTGGTGGTAATGAATACACATAGCTCTTTGCCCAAAGAATACCTTTTTTACTCAAACGATCATACACCACACTTAATGGTTCATCAATTCGAGTGAATATCCTCCTGTTAGCCCTTTCACCTTGAGGATGCACCTTAGGCCTTCTTTCTTGTAGTCGATATGCATCAATTTCGTAACCATGTCTCTCCATGTGCGAGAGGTCGGCATACTTGACAGAGACCATATGACGATAATAAAAATCATTTAACTTCCTCAATAATATCAACATGAACTCCCGATCAGTAATGGGAAAACGAAGTTGAGCCCGAATGTAAGAACATCTTGAAAAGAGATGCGAGAATGATTCCCGGTCACTTTGCTCCATATTCACTAGCTTCAGCTTTTCAGTGTCAGTCTGTCGAAACTCAAATGCCCAATCACTGAATGCTTGAGCAATCTCTCCCTAAGAACTTTTAGTTGTTACCCCTGAGGTATAATACCAAGATAACGCATGTCCATCCAAACTCCTGTTGAACAACATGGGAAAATGCTCTTCTGGAACATTTAAGGGGTATAAGGTGTTCACAAAGTTGTATAAATGGAGGATGGGATCTCCCAACCCGTTGAACTTCTCAAACTGGGGAAGATTTTGGTAACAATCTTCATGCCTGTAGTTAGGGAAAAGAACCAACTCCTCCGGGTACACTAACCTTCTATAGCACAGGATATCGAAATCCAAATCAAAATCCTCGGCCCTAGATCTTTTCCGAGATCCTTCATCTTGACCCCGTCTAAAAGAATTACTTGTCCAAGATTCTCCTCTAAAACAAGGATCGTTGTCTTTTGGAGTTTTGGGTTCTTCTTCTGCTTCATCTTCATTAGACCAGTTTGTTCCACCTCTAGCTTCTTGGGAATTAACTTCAGAGTCATTGTCATTTTTTTGACATTCCTCTTCTGGATCTTCCTCAGTTTCTTTTTCCGGCTCTTCGTCGGTTTCTTCGTCTTCCTCCAAGTCCTCCTCCGGATCTTCCTCCGTTTCTTCTTCTTCTTCTTTCCATGAGCCAATTAGATCAAATCCAATATTGTGAATAGTGAATCCGTCTAATCGACTACCCTCTTCTTCATCTAAATGGAGCACCGATTTTCCAAGAATAGAAACATTCATAACTTCTGGATTGCCCACTAGTGTCACTGCACCATGATCCGTGAGCAACTTCACCTTTTGGTGTAATGTAGAGGCTACTGCCCTGTTCTCGTGAAGCCAAGGTCTGCCGAGCAAAAGGTTAAAGCATGCTTCAATATCAATTACCACAAATTCAACATTTCTAGCCACCGGCCCATATTCCAAAAGCAACTCAATAGACCCCAAAACATCTCTTTTGGCGTTGTCATAAGCCCTAACAACCTGGCTTGAAGGTGTCAAATCCTCTTTTTGAAAACCGAGCTTTGTCATAACTCGATAAGGACACACATTGATGGCGGAACCATTGTCAATGAGTACCCGAGGTATCGTCCAACCATGGCATTTAACAGTTATGTGCAAAGAGTTATTGTGGTTGACACTTTCTGGGAGATCATTGTCGGTAAACATTAAAGTGCGGTCGGCTCCATGGATAAGTCCTACCATTTGATCCGGTGTTATGGATGGATCAATTGAAACTTCATTGAGATGTCTCAAAACGGCGGCCCGATGAGGTTGTGAATGAGTTAACAACTTCCATATAGAAACATTTTCATTAACCTCCTTCATGCGCCTAATAGCGTCATCTTCTTCCTTATTCTCCTCTGCTAATTCCTTGTCTTTTTCTTTCCTCTTCAAGGCTTCTACGGGGTTCTCATCCTTAAGATATGAAGGTTTAAAGTGACGACCTGCGCGAGTCAAATGAGCCACCCGTAGATCTTCATCATCACTAAGATCATTAAGATAAATTGGACATTGAAGAAAACTAGGGGTATTAAGGTGTGCCCCAACATTTTTCTCAGCAATTGATAACAATGACAAAGCATCCTCTTCATCATCTATTAGGCAAAATGCCCCATTATAACCCATAGTGGCGCAGACATCAGAGAACGGATCCTTTTTGAAGATAACATCAGAACCCTTGTATGGCACAAGCTTCACCTTTTGTTGAGTGGAGTGATCATACACAACACACACATAATTCTCGGATAATGGAATCTCATATATTCGAGGGGCATTTCGAACCATTAATAATGTTGGATCAATTTGGTTACTAGAAGTGGAGATGGTGTTTATAGAAACAGGAGGATTATGATTGGGAAGAGGATTATTAGTGATGCTTGGTTGTGTGTTTTTAAATTTATCAGAGGATGCCCCAACTGAAAGTCTTCCTCCATCCACTAGATCTTGAATACGGTGCTTGAATGCTGTGCAATTTTCAATGTCATGCCCAGGCCCTTGGTGGAATTCACAGTGTTGGTTTGGGTTATAACTGGGAGGAGGGTTTCTTGGTGGTGGCCTTGGGTTCAAAGGTTGAACAAGGTTGGCCTTTTTTAGTTTGGAGAAAGCTTGAGCGTAGGTCATGTTCAAAGGAGAAAAATTCCTTTGGGGCCTAAGTTGGAATGTTGGAGCGGCGCCAATATTGTGTATCAAGTTGGTTGGTTTTGAAGGTATTGAATCATTGTTATTGGTTTTCTTGTTGCCCCCAAACTTAGGATTGTAAGAAGTATTACTACTGCTTCCTTCATCCTTCTTGATGTCTCCCTTTTTTATGGCATCCTCCACCAAGGTTCCTGTTGATATGAGAGCCTTAAATGATGGAAAATACTGGAAACCCATTCGTCCTTGATAGACAGGAAGAAGATTCGTCACTATCATCTGTAATTGTTCTTCTTCATTTGGCCTATTTACCATCTTTGCAGCCTTGTTTCTCCACCTAGTGATGAAGGCAGAAAACGTTTCATTGTGATTTTGGGTAGTTGTCTCCAAATCCCTCCTTGTTACATCGATCTCTTCGTTATATCTATATTGGCTAGAAAATTCTCGCACAATATCAGCCCATGAAGTTTTCTTTGAATTTTCCAGATTAAGAAACCAATGAGCAGCAGCCCCATCTAAATATTGCTGAAACAGTTGAGCCATTAAAGGTTCATCAACACCCCAAGGACTCATAGCCCCTACGTACAATTTTAAGAAATTAGTGGGACTTCCTGTACCATCGAATCTCGTGAGATTCGGCATCTTAAACCTAGGTGGCAGTCGTGCTTTTGGAAATAAGGTGAGACCATGAACATCTAACCAAGGTTCTGCTTTGGTCATACCCTTCAGTACTTCCTTGAGCCTAAGAATATCTTCCTAGACTTTGGTAGGAGCTTCTCTATCACCATTTCCATCATCTAAATGCAATGGTGAAACTATCTCTGAATCATGATGAGGAGGAGGAGCACTTGCACTCTGTCTTAACAAACTCTGTATTGTTTGTTCCATAGTATCTTGACGATCAAGGATAGCTTGCATCATCCCTCGAAGATCATTAGATGGATCAGGGTTTAGCGAACTTTCATGACCAGGAATCTCAGACATTTCGCTCGGTGGTGGAGAATAAATTTCTCTTGACGTTGAATATCCCGGTGAGAAGGACACTGAATCAGACTGTAAACTGTGAGAAGAGGTTTGCCAGACAAGCCTAGATCTTGTGCGGGTCCAGGTAGACTTCCTGGGGTAAAAAGGGAACATTACAAAAACTTCTTTGACAAGCTAAAAAGATAAAAATAAATAAAAGATTTTTTTTTTAGAAATGAAACACCCCTTTTTTAAAAAGAAAGATTTTTTAATAAAAAAAAAATTAAAAAAATTATATATAAAAAAGGCCCTATTACGAAGATTCCTTGCGTGTTGAGCACACCGTTGGTTACTGGCTTATAAAAGCCTGAAACCTAAACAAGGATCGTTCACTCAAACTTCTTCTCTCCCTAAAATCTCAAGTGTTTTCCTTTGAGATCTTCCCTTCTTTGCTCAAAGTCGAGTTATGGATCCTAATGCCTCACACGTTAGAGATTTAATTCACTTCTTCTCAGACACTTCACGCTCTTCTCTCCAAGAATTACGGGAGAGAGAACGTAACGAAATTCTTAATGTAACATGACCAGAAGATCATCCATCTCAATTTTCTAGGGAGAACCTCTCTCTCCCCTACGATCAAAATCCTCTGGCCATTCCTCCTTCAGTTCCTCTAGTAAAACTTGCACTAGTGAATGGTCCACCCCAAGTATTTGAGATAAATAGCTCCCCAGAGTCACTCCTTTTATTTGTGGCAGACACAATGGTATTAGCCATGTCTCTGTCCTTACGTTTCCCTATAGACTTGGTTTACCCCATCGTAACTACTATAAGACAACAAAACCTCCCTTTCGCTAGCCAACTCGTAGAAAGTCCAAACCTATCATCACATTACCCTTTTAATCTACCCATGTACTCGTCTCTCAGGCTATTGTTTTGGGATGCTCGTGGGTATGGTACGAGTAAAATATTAAGTAATATCTCCATACTATGTAAATCCTATCTCCCTACTTGTTTGGTTCTACTCATCTCAAGTTCCTCAATCGGAAAAGAGGTATCTGAGAATATAGACATAACAAGGTCTTGTATCCTTACAGGGCATAATTCTCTCCCATCAACTCTATTTCTATGGAGTGACACATGTTTCTTTTCACTCATTCGATTGTCTGAAAGTTCCATAGCCATATCGGCTTATAATACCCCTCGCAGTATTTATTCTGGAACTTCCTCACGCTAGGGGAGAGGTCCACCTCACAGCTCGATCAATCATCCTTGGTTAGGTATATCATATTTCATCACCTACAATCATTTAGCAATGATGATGGGTGGTCCTTCCAACTATCAAGAATCTAAAGAGAATTTCCTTCAGAAACTACCTTCGCGTCATAAGCGCTACATATCTCGTCTCCTTGAGACTTTATGGTCAATTGGTCATAGGAGTCTCTTCATAATAATAGATAGATTAACCAAGGAATTGTCAACTGTTTCTTGGTCACAAGAAAATCCTCATACTCTATCCCTAGCAGCTTTATCAGATGGCTCAGAGGGGTGTAAAGGTGGGTATACATTGCGAGAACCTGGGCATGTTTGGAAGTTTGGTTTTGGCTCAAGGCTTAAAGGACCTAGCTTTTCCTTCTTCTCACTTTGTTTACTGCAAAATGGGTTGCAAAAGGCTCGCTCTCTAGAGGTGAAACAACTAGAAGTAATGATGGATGTTAACCGCTTTATCTCATCTCTAGCTAGACTAGACGTCTACCCGGCACATGCTGAGCAAAAGTTATGTGACATACTACTCCTAATGCGCTCTCGTTGTTGGGAGGTTAGCATTCGACATTCACCTCAAGACATGCTTCGAGGAGCCTGCCTTATAATTGACCATTGCCAAGGGTTTACTTGTGGTCAAACAGAGGTGTTTGAAGCTCCACCGTCATCTGAGATTCAGTTAGGGCCTTTTTAACCCTTGTATTATATATTTTAATTCATTATTATGGTTGTATCACTATATATATGAATTAATGTTCTTTTTTTTGTCTATTTTCCACCTCATGAAGGAAAGTAAAATAAAATAAAATAAATGAATCCTGCAACAATAACAAACTGTTAGTGGCCGTGCTCGAAGGCTGCCTACGTATTCCTGAGTGCGAAAATGTGCTAAGTGTAATGTGATTCAGGAAATCAGGCCCATCGTAGTTCGACATAAAAAAGAAGAACTAAATTTAATTTTTGCGACTGCACTCTAAGCGAGCTGCCTACGTACCCTGTTACAAGATTTTTTTTTTTTGTTTTTTTTAGGGATCAAGTCGCTCGTAGTTCCTTACAAAAAAAAACTTTTACAACAAACTTAATGAAAATGTAGCCGAAATCACTACCATGCATCTATTTCCCTGGTCAAAAGTCGCTTCTCCCAAGCAACTTTCCGTTTGGCGACATAGAAAGGGTTATCTTCTTTGTCCAAGATCCATGATGCCCACGCTTTACACACTACCATGCATGACTCCGTTGTAAAAAGGTCGATGTTGTTGAGGAAGATATAAGGTTCCATGATTTCTCGAAGAGATGCCACTTTATTTGCAGATGTTTCAACCCCCTCACAAGGAACTGCTATGTCTTTGTCGTAAAGCCATTTAAATCTCCTTCGGATATCATCAGCCTTTGCCTTATTGGGCATCCAATTTGGCTTGTCTCGTTCATCCTCTGGAATAGGAAAATATATCGTTCTCTTTGCAAATGGTGGGCGCCTAATCTCAACAACTTCCTCATCTTCTATGCAATGATCTGTTGTGCTTATGGTGTTTATCCAACCGCCACAATTCGATGAGCTTTCTCCTTCATATGCTCTCCTACTATAGTCACCACATATAGTTATAATGCCCCATGATGCTCTCATTTTTAGCTTTTGGTGCAAGCTAGATGAGACTGCTTTACATTCATGCAACCAAGGCCTTCCTAGTAACAAGTTGCTTGTGATTCGGAAATCCACCACCATAAACTCTACGTTGAACAAAACATTCTCATGTACCAAAGGTAGAACTATAGATCCCGTCACTTCCCTTGGTATTTGATCAAAACCCGTGACAAAAATGGAACGATAGGTGTATGTAAATCATTGTACCCCAACTCGTACAGGTATTCCCGAGAACAAAGATTAACGTCGGCTCCGGTGTCAACTAATATATGATTGATATAACTGGAACCATGCCGGAGGGTGATATGTAATGGCTCATTATGATAGGGATTTGGGGATAACTCACTATCAGTAAAAGTGAGCCCAAGGTCGACATCATGATGTTCAATGTTTTTGCCTTTTTGTGAGGAAGTATGAAAGGCATCTAAGGTTTTGAATACATTTTGGGAATACATTGATTCATGAATGGGCACATCATATAGAAGTTCAGGGCCAGTTTGGCGAAAACGGGTAATAGTGTTTTCTTGGCGAGAGGCCTTGGCTTGCTCAATGGTGGACACATTTGGGCGTGGGTCTTTATTGTTTGGGGATTTAGGCTGTAGGATTAACATTTTGGAGCCATCTTGAATAGTTAAAGAATCATTAGGCTGTGTTGGTGTTTCTTGGGATTGAACTAACATAAGGGGATGAAATTGGTACATCCAGGGTTGGCCAAGTTTGATATCATAAAGAACTGGCACGTCACAAACTAGAAAACTCGTGGTAAAACTTACACCTTTGTATTTTACAATAGCATCAATTTTTCCATATACATTCTCATATACATCTTTATTACAAAGATCATCTACTGTTGCAGGCTTAAGTTCTTCCTCCTCGAATTCCCAATAAACAAATGTATGATACGGGCACATGTTAATGGAAGACCCTTCGTCGATGCGAACCTGGTGATACTTGACATTGCGGCATACCATTGCATGATCTAGTGTATCTTTTATAAAACCCCTTCTGATTAGATCGTCTTTCACACGGTGAGGGTCAAGTTTAAAGATTTCCCTCAAATCTCTAAAAGGGGTTGAGGCATTAATGATTGTCTTTTTGAGGTAATCACTAAAGGCCTCCCGACACATTGAGGAGTTTGATAGCAAGTCCCAGAATGATTTCTCACAGTTCTCCTTTTTTGGTCTTGAAGTTGAACTCTCCCCAAAAGTTATCATATTGCACACTTTGGTTACCATGCTTGGTAAGACTGCATCCCCATGAATAGTAATTACACCGCCGGGGGTTGAAAACCTGACCTTCTGATGAAGCGCGGAGGCAATTGCTCCTATATGTTGTAACCATGATTTTCCCAAGATGAAAATGAGGCTTTCCGGGTCATCAATTACCTGAAACTCAGCATTACAAACCCAATCATGATATCCTAATGGAAAGGTGATTTCTCTAATTGCCTGCATAAAAGTGTGATTGCTTGTTCTAACCACCTTTTTTGAGGGTCTTAAAGGAGTATCTTCGCACCCCAATCGCTCGAGAATAGTTTTGCTGCAAATGTTGAATGCGGACTCATTGTTTACTAAAATTCCTGAGACTTCATAACAATCCGATATCAAGGTAATGGACAAGGGCCGGTCGTTGTTGTAGTCATCTGGCAAATCCTCATTGGTGAATCTTATAGTAGGTGGAGTCCATGATCTTGGAATTGGAATTTTCCCATCATCAATCAGTTCTTGGATAGCATGCCTTAGATCATTACAAACATTTGTGTTGTGCCCATAGTCATGACAGTAGTTGCAATATTTTCCCATGTCTGCCCCAGGAGACGGCATAGTGTAGTTATTGTGTTTTGACTTGAGGAGACCTTGTAGCTTCAACCGATGATATATAGCACTTAGTGATTCACACTTCCTAGAGTAAATCTGGCGGATGGAACCCCAACGTCGTCCTCCAATACACATTTGTGCTCCTGTATCCATATCTCGATCTCTAGACAACAAGTAAACTGCAATTTCAAAAACATGGTTAAGAAAACCTTCAAGGTGTTGAGGGGTATAAGACTTTCCTTTAAAAAGAACATTAACTCATATATTAATTCATCAATAGTGATTAAACCATTCTTTAGGTTGAAAAGGTTTTATAGGGAGATTTTGGCATTGCTTAAAGTGCACCACATGTGGTGTTAGTAGTCTAAGAAAAGTTAAACTCTCTTGAAATCAAATGAGGGAAGGTCTAAGGATAACTCTTAGTTTATTATTGGGTCCATAAGTAAGCTTTCTAAAAAAAAAAGTTTCACTTAAAACAAGTTTTTGTTGAAAAAAAAAGAAAAACCTTCATGACAACACGAATGAATCATTAACTCAAATGACCGTAGAGACTTCATGTATGTATTGATGCACATGTTTCTCAATCTAAAGGTCAATCCATTTTGAGGAAATTATTAACCAAGTGGCCTCGTATCACTTCCAACTGTGAACACCGAGGTTGGACGTTCCTAACAGAGCCAATTGCAGTAGCGCACGGTGTAGGTTTACGCCCTTAATTCATTAATTTTGTTGTCTAAAGCCGACCTTACCAATAGGCAGAGGTGTCGGCCTAAAAAAGAAAAAAAATGAATGCTTATGCTCATGACAATTGATGAATGATGAATGACCACATGCATACACAAATTAACAACGCAAATTCGGGTTTAAACCACTACACATTTACATAAAAAAAAATTCCCCAGTGGAGTCGCCAGACTGTGGTACCTGGTTTTTTTTAGTGGACAAAGATTAGTCTATAAAGGTTCCACTTAGGTGTCTGATAAGACTTGTAAGCAAGAATTAGAGTCGCCACCTTATTTTTATCCGAATAAGGACGGATTTTAAAACAGTCAATTTTAAGAAATAAAATTAAATAAATAAATAAAATCAACTGCTAACTCCATAAAAAAAAAAGGCACAGGGTTCGGGGTTTAGGTTAAGAGAATCGAACGTCTAGAACTCGTCTTCTCTTCCGTTCTAAGGAACGGGCTCTTACTATTGCGTTGTTAAAAAAAAAGTTTTAAGACATATCAACCACAAAAAATAATTAATACAAGGTAGGTTTGAGCACCAAAGTTGCACGACGTACCGATCATAGTGAGATTTTGAATTCACTCACGGATCAAAACCTTCGTAGTTCGGACAGATGCCATGTTTTAAATAACCAATTCCATTGGGTTTTTAATTTGGGTTGTTGACATAAATGTCATTTTTGTAAGTGGGATTTTAGTGATCTTTGACAGATTCACTCATAAAAGTAAAATGAACCACCTTGGTTGAGGAAAATCACCCCGATTAGTGATCATCAAAAATGTCTTTTGAATAAGACAATTCAACAAATGCGTCCCAATTGACGACTTTTTAGTGGGTCATGGTATTTTTTGGAGCAAAACTGTAAGGGTTCACTATATAATCTCACTTTGGGTTTAAATTCACTCAAGGGTAATTTTTGTAAGGTTTTAAGGGTTATGTGTTTAGGCTTAATGGAATTGGCCAAGTAAAACACGACAGCTGTCAAGGCCTTACTTCCAAATAAAAGGGAACAATAAACTATTTAATCATATCCGATTGTCAATTAATCCATCGGGTAATTATAATGGGATGTAAGCTTAATTTCATCGAGATGGATAATTGTTACAACCTTATATGACTAAATAATTAATCTTAACCTCATGTTTGGAAATGAGGCCATAACCTCATATTAACTATTATTACTTATTAAAAACAAACAATCAAAGTTATGATTCATTCTTTTTCACAAAAGGGTTTGAAATAAGAAGGTTCACAAAATTATAAAAGAAAAATAAAGTTTGTTAAAACTTTTATTTCTAAAGTCTTAAAAGAAAATTAAAGTCCTTAAGACATCATTTATTTCAAAAGTCATCTTATAAACTAAGATTAAAGATTTAAAAAAAAAACATTTATAATTAAAGACTCTTATTTTTGAAGTCATCTTTGAAATAAGATTAAAGTTTCTTAAAATAACATTTAGAATTAAGGCTTGTTAAAACTCTTATTTCTAAAATCATTTTTTAAAAGAAGATTAAAGACAATTTAATTAAAACTTCATAAGTTAAGAAGTATATATATAATTTAGTGTAATATAGATTTCATGCCACCATTAATAAAAATTTTAAAAAGCAATTAAGAGAAAAACGTGCATATTTCAATTTTTTGATAGTTTAAACTAAAAAAATCATTAAAAATCATAGAAAAATCGAAAAAATTATTGTGAGATATGGTTGGAAAGCTCTTGAAAAGTTCTATCATTTGAGCTAAAGAACTGGAACTGATTCTGGTCGTAAAGGTCCTTTATAGACCATCTTTGGGACGTGGTAAGTAACTCAATACTCTTGAATAACCTCTACATAAACTCTTAATTCATTAGGTCTTTAAACTCACTTAAAAAAAAATAAATTATCCTTAAAAATATGCTTTAAGCAGACATATGAATGTATTAATCTTTCATATTTAAAATGCATTAGAAAAAAAATACAATGCAAAATGCAATTACCCCCCTCTTTTAATAACCTATCACCTCACCAATAGATTTGGCTTTCTAATGTGGAGTAATGAAAGATTTAGGGCTAATTTAGCACCTAATATCATCATTACCCCTATTGGTAACATCACATGGAAACAAACATGTTAGTTAGCATAATAATAATAATTAAGGAAATTAAGAAAAGATTGAAGATAATACCTTGAGCTAGATGTAGCAATTTTTTGGATAACCTCTTTGGTTTATCAAGGATGAAAATATGATCACTCCTTAGTTAAAATTAAATTAAAGAGTCTAAGTACTTTTTTTTTGAGTTTTGATATATTAAAGAAACTAAAGCAAAATGAAGCTAATGAACTTTTTTTATTATTGATTAGAAAAAATAAACTTTGAAAAATAAAGCTAAACTTAAGAAATAAATTTTTTTTTTTTTTTTTTTTTTTGGGTTTTAAGATAGAATAGGAAAATTTAAGCAATTAAACTAATATTCTAACAAAGATAATAACAACAATACTTGAAATATTTTTGTTTTTTTTATAAGAATTAAAGATAATAACAATACTTAAATAAAAATAGCAACTTAATTATAAGATGCTTTTTAATAAGCTAATAACTTAATAATAAAGCTAAATTAGAGAGATTTTAACTAAAATTAAGATTAGAGGAGAATTTTTAGAGAGAATTTTTAGAGAGAACTTTTAGAGAGAAGAATTGTAAGAATGTTTTGGTGTGTTAAAAACTTTGAGAATTAGGGGGGTATTTATAGGTAAATAAAGGGGTTAATTTGTAAATAAAAAAAAGTAAATAAGTTAAAATTCAAGGATTACTTTGGTAAATATCAAGATCTTGGTAATAATGAGAATCTTGATATTAAATTCTCTTGTTTTACATGTAACAAACTTGCTAATCTGTTTTGCAACGCTTAAACTGATAAAATAAAGAAAACCGTAATAAAATCAACTCTAATATTCGCATAATAAAAAGGTTCTAAAATGCCATGGTATATATATATAAAAAAAAAATGTATGACCAAGTCGTGTCATAACTAAAAATAATAATAATAATAATAATAATAATAATAATAATAATAATAATAATAATAATAATACTCACATGGTATATAATAAAAGAGCGCCTAAATTTAATTAGTCACTATTATACTCACCAAGGTGTTAAAAACAACACTTATATAAAAAAAAAGTTAGCTCTGAGATGTCAGCTCTAAAAGATATACAAAGACATTAGGTTACAATACTAAAAGGGTTGGACAAAATATCTCAAAGTTAGTAAAAAAAAGTAAAAGAGAAATAACCCCTACCCTTATTAGATAGTACATATAAATTTACCCAAGAATATCTGAACACACGACAAAACCTTATACATACGAGCATTTCTAATAATAACCCTTACTAAAAAAAGTGGATCATATAAAATCATAAGATTGACAAGGTCAACGTGAAAATACATCATACAATACTAAGTCATACAACATAAATTTAAGGTGGTCAAGAGTAAAATATATTCCCTTAACCGAATGACCTTAAAAAAAACGCGAACTCTTATCTTACTTTACTCTATTAAAACGCAAATTTATATAACCATAGTCGTAAAAAACAAAGACAAAAGATACAAAACTAGATCAAAACAACAGGAAAACAGATAAAACAGGAGCCAAATGTATGTCGGCAAACAAAGTTTTCATAACAGAAATTACTATTTGGAATAGTGCCAAATAGTGTTTGCATAGTGTCAAATAGTGCTTGCATAGTAAAATACAATACATGACGCGTATGGAATCCTGCTATCCCAATTAGTGTCGGATAAATATTGATACAATTGATCCAAACTGAAATTTATTGGACACCACATTTACCGCGGGGGATAAAAAAAAGGTAACGTTAATTTACTTTTGACAATTGCTTATCAAAATTGAAGAAGGAATACACAAACTAGACTGAAATATACAACATAAATAATAAAATAATAATAATAATAATAATAATAATAATAATAATAATAATGTCAGACGTTCCATGCAAATGCATGAACTTCTAACAACAACAACACACAAAAAAAAAAAGCAAAAGAAAAGAAAGTAAAGGCTACCATGCAATGAAACATAAATGCCAAAGAAAATGTCAGAGCAACGTAACGAAATGAAAACATGATCCGATATTATCGCTGAAAAAAAACTATTCATCTGAAGCTATACACAATTATACACAATTATACATACTTGTCCCTCGTCTAAACTCGTCCATACAGCTCCTAGATAAATATGGACAGGTTAGGTCCGAACTTGTATTTATCGGATCAAGTATTAACTGCGGAACAAGGATATTAGAACAGACGTACATAAAAGGAGGTCCCTTAAGCACTACAACATATAGTACCCATTTAGGTGTGGGAATGTTTGTTATTCCCCTATATTGGTTGGACATGAGTCTTTTAGAGTAATGGACTTTATAGCTTAGGTAAATTGGTCATATGATAGGATAGTGCACGAATCACAAAAGAAAAAAAAAATAGATAACATAAAAAAGCATCCTAACGGTCTAAGTAAACATATTAATATACTTACTATACTCTAAAGGGTTAAACGATACTTGTTTATAAGGAAAATGACACATTCCCCTAGCGAGATAAAAAAAATGTACTTTATACTATACGATTATTATACAAATACGTACAAAAAATACGATTGTTATACAAAAATACTTACATTTACTATAAAAAGAAATTACCCTTATCCAAAATCTCCACTCACCACTTAATTCTTATCTTCTTCCATCTTCCTCCTTACCCGAAAAAATCAAACAAAAAAACCCCCATTAAACTCAACCACCATGTTTCAAGAAAATCAAGAAGATCAGCCTGTCTTTACATTTGAGGAAGACATGAGGATGATAAGGGTGTATTTCATGTACATTGTGGGGCTAGTGGTCCTCCTAATAGCCATATTAATTTACTTGTTAATCCACAAGTAAAAACCCAAAAATTACTTCGGTGGAGCAGGGTAATAATGCATGTAATGTGAGCTTGTACTTCAATATTTTGTAATTTAGTAATTTAGAAGTACAAATTGTAACATGTATTTTGGAAATTATTAATAAAAAATCATTATTATTACTCGTTTCCTTCGTTTTATGTAATAAAACAAACATTATTAAGTTTATAAAGTAATTAGCAAAATAATAATTATTATTTGCAAAAAAAAAAACAATAATTATAGTAAAAAAAAAAATATTAGTGATAATTAAAAAGGTAGGATCAAAATTTGGTGTCTACAGTATGCTTTATTACTTTGCTCCTCATACTTGGGTAGACTCATAGAGATTAATTGTCCAATGAACCTTTTTTTTTTTTATATATATATTCTTTTATGTTTTCTTATTGGCTTCTTATTTTGAAGATTAAGACTCCAGAGCTGATATAGAGAATGAGGGAGACTTGCAAGGTAAGTCTTCTATATTCGTGAGTGTTTTGTAGTGCTTATAAAATATAAACGAAAATCCCATGAGGTTGTCTTTGTGATGATGCTAAGCATTTTATCTCTTTTTTTCCATACAAAGTATCTTCTTAGATGGAAGATATGTTTGATACAAGTCTAATTACTAATTTTAAGTGCTATCTTATGATATCTTATGAAAGCTATAGACTATAGTGGATTTGGTTCTAAGAAGCTGTATAAACACATGTGTGGGTAACCTTACTAGAGAATGGTAAGTTTACATCGAACGTTGATCTTAGTGAAACTACATAAGATTCACTATTCTAGATCAATTGTGTTGTTAGTGGTTTTGCAAGCCTATTTCATGTGACATTTGTATATATAAGATTACCCTTGAATAATGGTATTCATCCTGGATGCCTTGTGTATTGTTTACTACTACGACCTTTCAATGGGGGTGGGGTTGGGATTTTGGATAGTTGATTGTCTTTGGAATAGTGTAAGACATTACTACCCTCTCGATTAGCTAGCATTTGTGGACTGAATGTTCACCTTTGGTAGGAAGTCTTGGCTAGGTCTTGATATTATCTACAATAAGCTTACCGATACTCTCTTGCCCTTTTCCATTTAATTTGCTAAATTGAACTATGACCATCGATGTCTCCAGATTGCTAGGTAGGTTTTGGATGCAGCTGCGCGTGTTATTCGGTCATGCATTACAATAGATGAGATTGATCGAGTAGTCCATCAAGGTATTGTAGCTAGCTGCAGGTTTGTGTTGATTTATGACAGGATTAAATAAGCTTTACTATCCTTTGTATACTCCCCCCCCCCCCTCTCATGGCACTGGAAAGAGCAAGTTTTCTCGTATGTATTTCTCACATATTCCTTTTAAATCACATGCATTTTTTTTTTGCTAATTTTCTATACATCGGGATCGGAGATCCAAGGCAGATATCAAAATTAGTTAACTGGATGATGTAAGAGAATTTTGACCTGTGAGTAATTTCACACAATTGAGGAAATGAAACTGTCACTCTTTCCAGTCCAAATTAGGGGCCATCATGTTCCTAACATTTTCAAATTTTGTGCTCAACTCTCCACCTAAATCTATTTATTAGCTTTATGAGTTTTCTCAAGAATCTTCAGCCATTCTCTTCCATCTAACCTTTTCCTATTCTTGGTTTTTCATTTTTCTTCAATTTTGCACGATTTTCAGTTAGAGATTAGAGAAACAGATAAAGAATTTTATCTCTTCTTCTCTAAGGTATGATCATATTTAATTTTAATTTTGAATATTAATATTAATGTTTTTAGCTTATTTAGGGGTTTTTGAAGGTAAACGGTGACGATTTGGGTTTATTGGCAAGCTGTTACAAGTTAAGTTACACCTGATATGTGAGTAGCTGATGTAGTATATAATATGGCATTTGTACAGGAAAACTCTAAAAAATACGCTATAGTGAGGTCAATGAATTTATGACAAATATCTAAATTTAGAATAGGGATAAAAAATTGTAATAGAAATAAGAAAATATATACAGATTTTCTACCAATTAGGGTTTGCTTTAGCTTTTTCTTGTTCGAGTACTGTATGCTGGCTATAATGAGATCAATTGGGAAATTGGGTGTTTTTCTTTGTTGTTTTTTTTAATGTAACAGCTTTGTCGGTGCTAAATTATGGTTTAAAATGTGATTTCTGGGATGGTGTTTTTTTTTTTTTTTTTTTTTTTTTTTTTTTTTGGGTATGTAAATTAGGATTTTGATACCTTTTTTTTTTTTTTTCAAATGAGACATGGGAATTTCTGAGTATGGTCTGATGAAGCCTATGTTACGTATCCTATGGAGAAAATCCATGATCTTATTGAGAATTTGACTAGAGTAAGTGTATAATGTTTGATTTCTCTTAACTTTATACCAACATACACAATACATGGTCTTATGCTTTTTTTTCTTTTTATTTTATTTTTTTTTTGTCTTTACTGCAAATGTTTGATGTTGTGGTTGGTGATATTGTAATTACCACAAAAGACTAAAAAGAGCAAGAATAGTAGATTTACACAACCTCCTTTTGTTGAGTCAGGTCTTGTTGTTTGGCCCCTGTATACACCAAGGACTCCAATGCCTGGGCTTTCTTGTGGCCACTAACTCCAAGGGTGTGGTGTGTTACTGGTTTATATACCATCGTGTTGGGAGTTTTCATCGGGATTCTAGAGCATAGGTTCGTTCCACGATGAGTTCCGTGGCTCTCAAAATCAAATAAATACAATGTTATGGTTAGTGTTTTACAAATGTTACAAGTATCTTTATTTTTTTTGGTGATTGAAGTCAATTTGAGTTGTCTCTCAATGCTACTGTTAAACAATATGATTTAAGCTAAGGGGGATAAGGTAGATTTTGTTTCCATACAAGGGAAATGAAAAATGCAGGAAAGAAACGAAATTAAAGGTCTTTTTATGTCTTGCATGTTTCTTTTATATGATCAGAACTTGGTAATCAAATTGGATTATGCTTTTGAATGCAGGTTTAGTTGTTCAACATGTTTCTTTGATAGTTTAGTAATTACCTAAAATAAGAGCCCAACTAACATATGCTTATATTCTACCTTGTGTCTTCTCTAATTGTGTTGGTTCATACATATGGATTTTTGTAGTTCTAATTGTCAAGTCAAGTTATATTGCAAGTCAGGTTTTGATCACTTGAATATAATTAATTTGTTGGATTTTGATTGTAATATCTCAAATTTAATTGATTTAGGTGTTCTAATAAGTTTTGTATTTGGTATGCAGCTTATCAAAAGCAATTCAGCTCTTCGTCTCCCTATGCAGCTACTTGAGTACATAGACGGCAATGGTGGTGGCTTCGAAAAAGGGAGAAATAAAGTGGTAGTAATTGGGGTAAAGGATTCTGTAGTACTAATCAGAATTGAACCAGTGTGACTGAGAAGAATCAAGAGCAAGAGCAGCTAATTGTTTGATGTGAAATTATTTATTTTAGGATTATAATTAAGATTTTGGCAATCAAAATCTATACTACTCTATTACATATCTATTTAGAGGGTTTAGATTTTGAAGGTCCGTTTTTAATACGGAAAGTATAATAGTTTATATAAATCTTTATTTTCTAGAGCTAATTTCTTATTATTAAACAACTATTATTAAACAACTATTATTATTACACCATCCTATTAATGTCACCTCAACGAAATATTTGGGAATATTTTTATTGGTTAGTACTTACGATGTAGTTATTGTGTTGATACACATGTCACACATTTGCAATATTTTAAGGTACTAGAAACTAGAAATGGGGAAAGAGAGATTGTTTAAGAAAACCAAGGCAATTATCTTAGGGGAGAGAGAGACGACTTAAGAAAAATAACTTGAGAAAATTAGGACAATTAGGCCCTGTTTGATTCACCTTAAAAAAAATTATATTAAGTAAAAATAATTTCAGTTCAATAAAAATAAGTTCAGTTCAGTAAAATTAATTTCAGTTCAGTAAAAATAATTTCAATTCAGTAAAAATAAGTTCAATTCAGTAAAATTCAGTTTTCTTAAAGAAGAATTATAATTGGAAAATCAGTAAAAATAATTTCAGTTCAGTAAAAATAATTTAAGTTCAGTAAAAATAATTTCAGTTTAGTAAAATTAAGTTCAGTTCAGTAAAAATAAGTTCAGTTCAGTAAAAATAATTTCAGTTCAGCAAAATTAAGGTGAATCAAACAGGGCCTTAGTTTAAAAAAAGACTAATTAAAATGCTAGAGGGGGAGAGAACACTTATAAATAATGACTTAAGAATAATGTTTTGGAGGTCGTTAATGACCCTTTATGAATTACTAAGAATTATAATCGTTAGTCATTAATGACGTTTGGTGAATTTTAAAAAAAACTGAATGGCATTTGATGAGTTTTGTAAACATTGATGGCATTTGATGAATTATTAAAGTGCTCAGTGTCTTTTGGTGAAATAACCGAAAAAATGCATACAAAATTTAGACACTTCACAAACATAATACCACCGTATACATAATTAACGGACAATTATCACCGCCATTGGGGGACCGCGCACGGGGCCACAACTAGTATAAAGGAAAAGGCACTAAATCTACTACTGTAGGGAATATTTCAAGTACTATAACCCCAAGCTTGAACCCCACCGTGATCATACACTTAAGTATGGTGGCGTACAAATTAAGGGAAAGAAAAGAGAGCAAAAGAGTCGCCAACAAGTTTTAGGAACTTGTAAACCGTTCACAAGGTGAAGGTTACACCCCTTAACGATCCATGAGATCGTCAAATCCAAAAGGTCTTGAACCAAATAGGGTTCGGGGATGAGGGTACGAATCCAATCTATAAACGAAGGAACTCGCCCTATAAAATAGGCCTCTACTTTATTCTACTCGTATTCATGTGCGCTTTTTGACTAACATGCAAACATTAAGTTTAGCCCTAAACCTATTTATCTATGTTGGTTGAATATTAATGCACAAATAAAATTATCATTGGCGATTACTTGAATTAAAATCACATTAGCCTAAACCAAATTATTAATTTTTTCATTAAGCGTGATTTCAAGTACAAATTCCCTTTAAACATGCATAAATGGCGTGATCAAGCAATAACAATAAATATCAAGCAACATAATAATAATCATAATATCAATATCATAATCATGATCATAATAAGGCATAATAAAGCTTCAGAATAATAGCAAGATCCTAGGCATGATACTAACAAGATTAAAAACAAATCCTAGTATGTTACTAAGCAATAAAGATGAAAGCTTTAAACCTAACATGGTACTAACATGCTAACATGATATTAAAAATAATAAGAAACACCCTAAACATGATTCTAACAAGCAATAAATCCATCCTAACATGATACTAGGAATATTAAAACAATATAAACATGCTTTCTACAAGAATAAAGCAATAAGATTACATAGTTTGAAGCCTCGTACCTCTTTCGAATAACAAAATACACGAGTTAGTAAACTTCAATGAAAATAATAAAATCAAATAATTAATTTAAATAATTGCAAGAAAGAGTGATAAAGTTTAGACTAGATTTGGGACCAAACCCTCAGAAATTATCCACCTTTCACGTCTAGGGCGAAGGCAACTTCGAACTTGGCTAGGTGTTTCATAATCTTGTGTATGCGGTATTGTGTTTGTAAAAGGCTAGTTTAGAAAGAGAGAGAAAGAAAGCATGTATTGCTCAAGAGAATAAAGAGAATTGGGATGATTGTGAATGAATAAAAATGGAGTTTCGGGACCCTATATGTAATAGAAATAGTCCGGAAAAGCATAGAATTTGATAAGGAACAAAACTACAAGCTGTCGCCGCAAAACCACTCTGTCCCTTAGCGACAGAGTCTATCGCGTGGCGACAGGCCTGTCGTTTGGCGAAAGCTTGGTTTTCACGCGCTTTCTACGCAGAATCCAATCTTTAACCAAATTTGATCTATGGAATTCGTACAGAAGATAAAATCGTATTTTAATAAAATAATAATATTTTATTCCAAATCAAACTCATCATAATATAATTATTGATCCTAACTCTATTAGAATTTAAAAGAACCTTCTAGAGAATTATAGAAGACTATAATTAATCCTAATATTTTTAGGAATAATAATTAATACTGGGCCCTCCCCTAGATCATTGGGCCGCATGTAAAGAACAAACCGGGCCCAATTTAGTATTTTTTCCATAACTTCCTCATTATTCATCGGAATTGGGTTTATAATATATCTTTGAAAGCTCTTTGCATGCCCTGTCCAACTACACTATTATTGGACCCTTGTCACGGACCAAACTAAACTGGATTGGCTATTTTTATAAAATAGAGTTGTTTTCGAAAACAGAGAGAAAGAATTTTAATAAAAACCAACCGCAACACTTGACTTTTCACACTTTTACTTTATTCGATTATGGGTTGACGCGAAAGGCATTCATCACTGGGTTTGGTTTTGGGGAGACACAAATGGGTGTCTACAGAAGCCCCCACTTTGACTAAGTTTAGAGAAATGCATGTTTCGAAAACAAAAGACAAAGCAGCGATAGGGACGGAGAATGATTCAGAACGTTCTGCAATCCTTAATCATTCTTTTAACACCGATACCTACAAATTAGCTTTAGTTAAACAGATAAAGAGAGTTAAGAAATGCGTATCTTGCACCGTCGAGCACACGTCTTTAGGTAACCGATTTTGTTGCATTTTGTTTTGATGACCTTCCACAAGCTAGAGAACGCCATCTTGCCTGAAGACTGCTACGCTTGTAACTGCCTCCAATTTCCGCTGTGATAATCTTCCGCAAGCCAGGGAACACTATCGAAGATTGCTTCCCTTGAAACGATCCCCTTCCGCTTTGTGACCATCTTCCACATCTTAGGGAACACGATCGAAGATAACTTTCATGATAATATTCCGAAGAAAATTATCGAAGACCAACACTGGTCGATCTTTAAAATTTTGCTTGAACTTTGCTTCCGCTATGCCAGTACATCGGCGCTTTTGCTGCTTATGAACCATTACGTTGGTGCTTTTGCTGTTTATGAACCATTACGTCGGTCCCTTTGCGACGAGCCAATGTTTAGGCACTTTAAGCGAAGTGAGACGATCTTTCATCAAGTCAATCACTTGATTTAATCGTAATCGAGCCGATCACTACATCATGTCAAATTTCTTAGGGGGGCTAACTGGCGTACCAAGGAACCCGAACTGCTGCAAGAGGTTTAACTGTCGTTCTTGCTCATTTCTTAGCCGAATTCGCTCAAACTTGTTGCAAATTGAAGCTTATCTCATCTATTTTCCCGATCTATGTAACTTTTTCGCAAACTCACTCCGGTTTTTGATGAATTGTACATTCTTGTTCTCGAATTTCTAGAAAATTCAAAACTCGTCTTGCTTAATTTGCTTTGTTTGTTGAATTTTATGCCATGAATTTGCTTGATTATGCTTGTATATTGCCTTGGGAGTTGTAGGGAATATTTCAAGCATTATGATCCCAAGCTTGAACCCCACTGTGATCATACACTAAATTATGGTGGCGTTCCAAAGGGAAGAAAGCTAGAGCAAAAGAGTCGCCAACAAGTTTTAGGAACTTGTAAACCCAAAACGATCCAGGAGATCGTCAACTCCATAAGGTCTTGAACCAAATAGGGATCGGGGATGAGGGTACGAATCCAATCTACAAAAGAAAGGACCCGCCCTACAAAATAGGCCTCTACTTTGTTCTACTCGTATTCATGTGCGCTTTCTGACTAACATACAAACATTATTTTAACCCTAAACCTGTTTAATCTATGTTGGTTGAATATTAATGCACAAATAAAACTACTATTGGCGATCACTTGAATTAAAATCACATTAGCCTAAACCAAATTATTAATTATCTTATTAAGCGTGATTTCAAGTACAAATTCTCTTTAAACATGCATAAAAGGCGCGATCAAGTAATAACAATAAAATATATAAATAATATCAAGCAACATAATAATAATCATCATAATAATAATAATAACAATCATGTTAATAATAAAGCTTAAATATAATAGCAAGATCCTAGACATGATACCAACAAGATTAATAACAAATCCTAGCATGTCACTAAGCAATAAAGATCAAAGCTTTAAACCTAACATGGTACTAACATGATATTAGGAAAGAGTAAAGGCACCCTAAACATGATACTAGAAAGCATTAAATAACATCCTAACATGATACTAGGAAGCATAAAACAATAACAAACATGCTTTCTACATTGTGAATAAAATAGGGAGTAAGCTAATCTACTTACTTTGAAGCCTCGTACCTCTTTCTAATAACAAAATACACAAGTTAGTAAACTTCAATGAAAATAATAAAATTAAAGAATTAAATTAAAATCAAAGTAAATAAGGAGTTATAAAGTTTAGACTGGATTTGGGACCAAACCCTCAGAAATTATCAACCTTGCACGTCTAGGGCGAAGGCAACTTCGAACTTGGGTAGGTGTTTCTAGATCTTGTGTATGCGGGATTGTGTTTAATAAAAGGCTAGTTTAGAAAGAGAGAAAGAAAGAATCAAGTAAGCCTTGATAAGAGTTGATGATTGTAGATGAAAGTTGTTAATGATTAAAAAAGAGGAGATATGACCTCTATTTATAAGAAAAAAGAGGGTCGAAGAATTAAGAAAAGAAATCCGAATTCAAATCGAAATAAAACTCGTAGGCAGCGGTTTTTGCGAATTTTGTTTTTTATCATATCTTTTGATCCAGAAGTCCAAATAAGGCATATAATATGTCGTTGGAAAGCTATTGAAGTATACTTTCTAATGCAATTAGAATCAGATTAAAATCTTTTGTAGATAAAAAGATATCGCCGAAAGAGTGAAAGGGTGTCAGTTTTGGATAGAGTTTCGTATTCCTTTCATATCTTTTTCGTTATAGCTCGGATTTAATATTATAATATATCATTGGAAAGATAATTTCAAGATCTATCCAACCATATAAAATTTGGATAAAAAATTTGAGCCACGAAAATAATATCTGACTATCTTAGAAATCTTTAAATCCGAATAGAATTAGGACTTTAAGAAAGGAAAGTTTTATAAAGAAGGAAAGTTTATATTTAAGTCAAACTCCTTAATCTTATCTTTTCAAAAAAAGATAATTAAGATATTTTAGAATCTTATAGAAGATTCTAATCAATACTAATTAGTTTAGGAATAGGATTAAACCTTTGAACCCTTTTCATGATCATTGGGTCGTAGGTAAAATCCGATTTGGGCCCAATTTAGTATTTTGGCCATAACTTCCTCATTATTCATCGGAATTGGGCTTATAATATATCGTTGGAAAGGTCTTTTCAAGCCCCATCAAACTACACCATTATTGGACCCTTATCATGGACCAAACTAAACTGGATTTGACGTTTTTATAAAATAGAGTGGGTTTTCGAAAACAGAAAGAAGAGAATTTTAATAAAAACTAACCGTAACACTTGACTTTTCACACTTTCACCTTATTCGATTATGGTTCGACGTGAAAGGTATTCATCACTGGGTTTGGTTTTGGAGAGACACAAATGGGTGTCTACAGTCACGGACCAAACTAAACTGGATTGGCTATTTTTAATAAAATAGAGTTGTTTTAAAAAACAGAGAGAAAGAATTTTAATAAAAACTAACCGCAACACTTGACTCTTCACACTTTCACTTCATTCAATTATGGTTCGACGTGAAAGGTATTCATCACTAGGTTTGGTTTTGGGGAGACAAAAATGGGTGTCTACATGAGGTCTGTGTAATCAACACACATGCGCCAGGTACCTTTCGGCTTCTTTACAAGCACAACATTTGCAACCCAGTCGGGGAAGTTACATGGCCGAATGAACCTAGCGTCTAGCAGCTTTTTAACTTCGGCAGCTACTGCCTGACTTCTTTCCTCGCTGTGATTTCTTTTCTTTTGTCGGATGGGCTTCTTTTTTGGATCCACGGCGAGTTTGTGGACAGCAAGATCCGGGCTTACGCCTGGCATCTCTTCCACTTCAAAGGCAAAGATGTCTTTGAATTCCTTCAGCAAAAGGTGCAAGTCTGCACCCTACTTAGCATAAGCAGTCGTCCTCACCTTAACAGTACGCTCTAGACGGCTGTCATCCACAGGGATATCAATATGTTCACCAGCCGGCTAGGGACGAAGCTCATCTGACTGCTCACCGGTCAGTGATTGCTATTTCTTTTCTTTCTTCACCTCCACCGGCTGATCAGACTTTCTCTTCTTTTCTGCTGCTGGTGGGGCGGGGTTGGTATCCTTGAGCTCGTCAAGGTCTATTGGCTCCTACCCTTGTCCATCTGGGACCATAGTGGACTTAACGGCTGAGAGATAACACTTTCGAGCCGTCTTCTAATCCCCATTTAGGGAGCCAACAGAACCATCATCCCTTTCATATTTCAGTAGCATGAGGGAAGGGATAATAAACGCCTTGGCTTGGTTCAGAGTTGGACGGCTCAGAATGATGTTATAGGCGGTCAACTCCTCAACTACCAAGAAGTTGACAACCAGGTGTCGCCCTTCTCCTTTTTCTTCCAGCCGGATGGGTAAGTCAATCCTACCGACTAGGTAAACAATTCCACCCCCAAAGCCAACTAGGGGGTGGGAAAACGGGTGCATGTTGTTGGGCTTGTACTTTAGCTTCCGCAAGCACTTAAGGCTGATGATGTCCGATGAGCTGCCGGTGTCAATAAGGATCCGCCGAACCAACTGACTGGCGACCTTACATTCAATGGCGACCGGATCGTCATGCGGACGGCGGACGCTTCCCCTATCCTTCTTAGTGATAAGGGTGTTTGGGAAGGTGGAGCTGGCAGACGCCTGCTCTTCATCAACAGCTTTGTCCGTCTTTCTAAGATGGCTTTTGGTGCCCCGGATGGTTAGGCCACCACATGAAAATCCGCCTGCTATTGTGTAGACCGGCACTTTGTTGGTATCCGAGCTACTAGTAGGCTGGGGAATCTTAGACGGATGCCCCTAATTATTCTTCTTAATACCTTTGGACTTGGAGATTTAGGACTTCAACATCCCTTTATCAGCTAGACGGTCCAACGCCCGCTGAAGGCTGAAGCAGTCGTTGGTGTCATGGCCAACCTCCTCATGGTATAGGCAAAATTTATTTTTGTTCCGTGATTGGATGGAACTCTTCATAGGATTTGGCTTTTCAAGAGTCAGTCGGTCCTTAATCTCCATGAGGATGGAGTTGCAGTCCTTGTTAAACTCGTACTTGGGGACGTACGGTTTAAACTCTTTCTTTTCCTTATGGGACGGCTGGTCAGAATCACTAACCTCCCAAACTTACTCTCTCTTTTTGCTCTCTTCTTTCTTCTTTGCCGACTGAGCAGACCGGCTGTCTTTTTGTTTGTCAGACTTCTTAGAGTCTAACTGATTTCTAGGTGAGCAGAGGTCGGTTGCTTGTATATAGCTTTCCGCCTCCCTTAGTGCCGTCTGCAGGGTGAATGCCCCCTTTCTGACGAGGTCGAACTTAAAGGTCGACCCGTCTCTCAGACCCTTGAAGAAATCTGTAAAAGCTACCTCGCCAGACAGTCCTTGAATCCGAATTCTTATCAGATTGAACCGCCTGACATAGGAGCGAAGCCCTTCTCTCTCTCCCTGCTTAATGGTACTCAAGTCAAGACTTGTTTTCTTCGCAGGGATGTTCATCGAGAAGTTGGAAGAAAACAAGAAGGCAAGCTTCTTGAAGCTATCAATAGAACCAGCTGGCAAATTGCTAAACCAATGTTGGGCAATGCCCTTTAATGTAGCCGGGAAACATCGACACCATGTAGCATAATCCAACCCCTATAGATACATGAGATTGGTGTATGCCATGAGGTGGTCTTCCGGGTTGGAGGTACTGTCATAAGTACCCACCAGCACGTTCTTAACCTTGGCCGGCTGTGCCGCCTTGGTTATTTCCCTTGTGAAAGGAGAAGGTTGTTCACCAAGTCTGAGCAGACGGAGCTACCAGTCTAGTGGCTAGACATTATTGTATGCCGCCTGACCTCCAAAGGGGGTATGCTACATAAATTGAAGGCCATATTGCTCTCATGTAAGGATAGTGAATTCCTTATAGAAATTTCCTTGAAGATGTTTGGAAATCTCAAGGTAGAGGCTGACTCAAACAGTTGCTAACTTTTCCTTCGCTCAATGATGTGTCGAGTGTCGGAGGCTGATTTCTTGATCCCACTCGGCTGATCCTGCCGGGTGTTTCTCTGCGGACCCTTTGACCCCTTCTGGTCTTGCCAAGGTAGAAGGATCTTTGTCTAATCAAGTGTTGCGGCCGCCTTCTCCTTGGGGTGTGGAGTTGGCTGCCTGTCCTTGACCGGCTTCCTCCTCTCAGCTTGAGGAGTCTTCTTTGCCAACTAACGCTTGCTAGAGCCAGCCATGTTTTTGTTGATCAGATCCTTGATCTCACCCTTGAAACTAGTCATGAATTTCATGAGTTCGTCCCGGGTGACTGAAGCTGATCCTCTTGTCGTTTGGGTTTCCCCTTCTAACTGCCTAGAGGGCCTGCTTGGATCCGCCTGACTTGTATTGCGTTCCAGTTGATCTCTGGAACGGATGTATCTTGAAGCGAATGACCCATCCTTAGCCACGTACATTTTAACTTGGTCAACATCCTCATGGTCAGTAAAGACCTCCGGCTGAGATTCCAGCTAAGGAATATTTGAGTTACCCGGCTGAATAACCGGTTGAAGATTTTTGGGATCAGGAGGTGGTACAGACTCTTGAACCATCTTTGAGGTACTCTCCCCACAAACGGCGCCAAATGTTTTGGGTGTTTTTGTCCCTCGGTAGAGTTTAAAAATAAGATAAATGCAAAAGTAAAAGAGAGAGCAAAATATAAACAAAAAAGAAAGAGAGCTAAAAAAAGTTAAAAGCCTCAAGCATAAAAATATTAAGATTCAAAAGTAAGGTTCCACACCTTGGGGGTTTATCTAGGGTCTTAAGCCTTTATCCCCTTCTTTCTCTAACCTTTAGCCTAACCACTTTACAACCCTTCAAAGACCTCTTTGAGGTATACACACACTTGTGCGAGGTTCGGCTAGAGCTATGTTCGGCCTGATTCCTAACGGATACGTAGGCAACCTCACAAAGAGGTGCGGCCGTAATAAACATGCATTCATATTCACATTCACACACTTACACCATGATCATATCAAGGGATCTCCGATGCTCACTCCTATTCATTTAGAGCTAGACTTGGGGGCTTGATCCTTAGCTTACTTCATTGGCCTACCTAGCCTAAGAGTCACCATCTTTTGACTCTTTTTAAAATATTTTTCCACACACTTAGCCTTTGCGGCATAACTTTAGTGTCACTTTCACACACATCACAGATACATGACCAAATAGTCCTTCCCATTAGGAACCTTTTGTCATGAAATCTTAACACAACGTTGAAGCATGCAAGCCTTGTCATAACAAAATCACTCAACACTCATCAATCATAATCATCATTGCATCACAAAGTATGAAGTACTTAGCCTCCGCGCCTAAGTTACCTAAATACTTTCATTATCGAGTCAACTAGGATAGTCTAAGATGTTACAATCCTTGTACTATGAGAGACACCGTTAACGCATTAAGCTCATTCAACATGCACCATCAAACACTTTACTCTTTCCTTTTTTGCATCTTTTATTTTCGGGAGAAAGTCGGTACCCTCCACAAAAATGACGAAATTTTTTTTTGCTTTTTTGCATTTTTTACAATGCACACACAAGTCAGGTCGTGTCATATCACATCGAGTTGAGTATAACACAACACATTAAGTCACACACGTGTCAATTCACCTTGAGTCATCCTCAAGTCAGTCAATCACCTTAGGTCAACCCTAAGAAACACATCAAGCCCTAGGTCAACCCTAAGATAAACACCAGCAAAGTCTTTGGGCAATATTTTGATTTTTACATGATACAACCATTAAGCAAAGCTCCTGTTCGCAGTCAACTGAAAGATCTCAACAAACATTCAAGTATCAAGCTCTTCTTTTCGGAGACGCGTGGACATATCATCAGAGCTCTTTTGCTCAGAGACGCGTGGGCATCCTATCAAGCTCTTTTGTTTAGAGACGCGTGGACATCTCATCAACAGCTCCATTGTTCAGAGACAAGTGAACAATCCTAAAAAAGAAGCTCTTTTGGTCAGAGACGAGTGAATAACAACAATAGCAAGATGGCGTTCCCTAGCTTGTGGAAGGTTGTCATAACAAAAATGCAGCAACAAAACGGTTACTTCATAGACGTGTGCTCGACGGTGTAAGATACGCGTTTCTTAACTCTCTTTATCGTTTTAACTAACGCTAGTTTGCAGGTATCGTCGTTACAAGAATGATTTAGGATCGCAGAACCATCTGAATCATTCTCCATCCCTATTGACACTTTGACTTTTTTTTTCGAAACATAAGTTTCTCCAAACTCAGTCAAAGTGGGGGCTTCTGTAGACTCCCCATTGTGTCTCCCCAAAACCAAACCCAGTGATGAATACCTTTCGCGTTAAATCATAATCGAATGAAGTGAAAGTGTAAAAAGTCTAATGATGCGGTAGTTTTTATTAAAAATCCTTCTTTCTATTTTTGAAAACCTACTCTATTTTATGAAAACATCCAGTCTAGTTTAGTTTGTTCCATGATAAGGGTCCAATAATAGTGTAATTGGATGGGGCTCGCAAAGTGCTTTCCAACGATATATTAAAAGCCCAATTCCGATGAATAATGAGGAAGTTATGGCCAAAATACTAAACTTAGCCCAAACCGGATTTTACCTACGACCCAATGATCATGAGGAAGGTCCTAAGGGTTTAATCCTATTCCTAAACTAATTAGGATTGATTAGAAGCTTCTATGAGTTTCTAAAAGATCTTAATTATCCTTTTTGAAAAGATAAGATCATAGAGTTTGAATTTGAATAAAACTTTCCTTTTTTCCACTACTACAAAAATTGGCAAAGAGACCCATTACAATATGCCTGATAGACCGCCTCACAACGGGTCTCTATCTCAGGGGTCTGTTTGGTAAACAGACCCGTCATTAGTGGGGGTCTGTTTTTTATGACAAAGAGACCCGTTGTAAGTGATGTCAGGTCTGGATTATAAATTTAATAAGTTTGAAGGAAAAGAAACCCGGTATAAGAGATAGGGGGTCTGTTAAGTGGTACCGAATAGACCTACCATGTCAAATAACGGGTCTCTTTGTCCTCTTAGTTTTTTTTTAAAAAAAATATAATATTTTTGTTTTTTATTTGGTACGATTTTGGAGGTTTTTCATTTGATTTTTGAAAATTCTATTTATAAATTGGCAAATTATTTATAAATTGTAAATTACACTTTAAGAGCACAGAAAATAGCAACGGATTAAATTAAAATTGATGCGAGATACAATAAAATCCAACATAAATTTGCAAAAAAAAAAAAAAAAAAAAAAAAGACTATGAATTTACTGAAATTTTACAATTACAATAACACCATACAACAACAAGGCTTGAATACTCCATTTCCAGTCTCCTCTGTTTGAGAATTTACTATGACGAAATCATACAAACCCTGACAAAACAAAAAAAAAAGACAAATAAATCTTGATTAATGAAATTGATATACGAAGTAAAACAAAACAAATTCACTAACAAAACAATATACTACATCCAAAACAATTATAACATAGTTAGTAAGTTACCCACTTGAGTATAATAAGACTGAATGGTGAAGAACACCAGCAAAAAAATACAACAATTAGCTCCGGAAACCTGACCCGAAATAGGACTATAACCAAAATTGAATATAAGGTGTAATTAAGATCCGCATCATATGTAATTCATAAAAAATACAAAAAAAAAAAATTGTATGTACTTTTCATAAACTTGAACTCATAAAATTTGTTCAATTAAATTGAGAAAATTCTGAAACGAATGAATGATAAGAAACTTTATATAAAATACAATTCAAAAGTTTAATAACAATCAAACCACAAATATAGAGACAATTTAAACTGAAAATTCAGTTTATAGATCGATTACCTTAATTATAATCGGAATTTCAGTCATAAATTAGACAAAAATTCTTCATAATTTGCAGATCTATTATTGAACCGTCATCGAAACTTAGCAAATAGCGATTTTCTCAAACTTGGGAAAAAAAAGAGGATAAAAGGCAACCATGTATAAGAGGAGAGAAAGAGCCCATTTTACCATTCTTAGAATAAATGTAGTATTTCGATTTAATGGAGAAAAATGACAGAGTATTGATTCAATGGAGAAGGGAATTGAAGAGTTGACGGCGGCGCATACATAAGGAAAAGACGAGGGTTTTAATTATGGGTTGGGCTTGGGAGGAGGTTTTGTAGAGAGAGAATAGGTGAATGCCAAGTAATGATGAAAATGAAATGGTCAGGACTCCAATTCTACTAGCAGGAGGCAAGGATTAAGAGCAAAGCTAAGAGACCCGTGATATTAGTCAACGGACCTTTCAATTCCCTTCTCTAATTAAAGGTGTGGGACCTAACAAAATAAGAGACCCGTTAGGATTTATAACTGGTCTCTCATTTCTCACTCTCTTTGTTTACTACACATAAGAGACCCGTTATATTTAATATTAGATCTTTTACATCAAACAGACCCGTTGGTTAAATATCGGGTCTTTTATTGGGGGTCATTTTTCCAAGTTTTGTAGTAGTGTTCGAATCCTAATAACTATTCGGATTTAAAGATGTTCAAAGACAGTCAGATTTTAATTTCGTGATACATAATATTTATCCAAATTTTTTATGGTTGGATAGATCTTGAAGTTATCTTTCCAATGATATATTATAATATTAATTCCGAGCTATAACAAAAAAGATATGAAAGGAATACGAAACTCTATCCAAAACTGACACTCTTCCACTATTTCGGCCATATCTTTTAATATAAAAAATATTTTAATATTATTTTCATTGAGGTTGAAAGTAAACTTCAAGATCTTTCCAAATACATATTATATGCCTTATTTAGACTTCTGGATCAAAAGATATGATAAAAACAAAATCCGCAAAAAACTGTCTTTCGTCGCCAGGCGACAATGCTTGTCGTTGGCGACAAAGTGGAGTTTTATTTCTCTTTAAATTCTAACTGTTTCTATCGGATTCTGGATTGTTTTCCTATAAATAGGGTCCTCGGACCTCCGTTTTAAATCATCCACAATCATCACAAAACTCTCTCTTCTCTCTTGAGCAATATAGCTTTCTTTCTCTCTCTCTTTCTGAACCAACCCTTTTGCAAACACAGTATCGCATTCATTAGATCTAGACACACCGAGCCAATTTCAAAGTTGCCTTCGCCGTAGACTTGAAAGGTTGATAATTTCTGAGGGTTTGGTCCTAAATCCAGTCTAAACTTTTTAACTCTTTCTTTCAATTATTTAATTTAAATTCTTTGATTTAATATTTTATTGAAGTTTACTATCGTGTGTATTTTGTTATAAGAAAGAGGCATGATGCTTCGAAGTAAGTAATTTATTTACCTATTTGTTTATTTCAATGTAGAAAGCATGTCTAGATTTGTTTAATTCCTAGTATCATGTTAGGATATTATTATTGCTTTGTAGAATCATGTTTAGGGTGCCTCTTATTCTTTCTAATAGCATGTTAGTATCATGTTAGGTTTAAAGCTTTGATCTTTAATGTTTAGTGACATGCTAGGATTTGTTATTAATCTTGTTAGTATCATGCCTACGATCTTGCTATTATATTTAAGCTTTAATGATGATATGATTATGATTTGGATTGTTATATTTATTGTTATTATTATGTTGCTTGATATATATTATTGCTATTGCTTGATCACACCTTTTATACATGTTTAAAGGGAATTTATATTTGTAATCACGCCTAATAATATAATTAATAATTTGGTTTAGGCTAATATGATTTTAATTCAAGTGATCGCCAATAATAGCTTTATTTATGCATTAATATTCAACCAACATAGATTAAACAGGTTTAGGGTTATCTTATTGATTGCATGTTAGTCAGAAAGCGCACATGAATAGGATTAGAATAAAGTAGAGGCCTATTATAGGGCAGATTCTTTCTCTTTTAGATTGGATTCGTACCCTTATCCCCGAACACCAGTCTTGGTTCTAGACCTATTGGAGTTGACTTTCTCATAGATTGTTAAGGGGTATAACCTTCACCTCGTAAATGGTTTACAAGTTCCTAAAACTTGTTGGCGACTCTTTTTCTCTTGTTTCCTTCCCTTTGGACGCCACCATGCTTAAGTGTATGATCACAGTGGGGTTCAAGTTTGGGGTAATGCTTGAAATATTCCCTACAACGTGTGATAGCGATAACGATCATTTTTTCATGTAGCGATCATGTTCAATCAATGTTCCTTGCTTAGAGAAGATGGAGGCATCCCACGCACGCAGACATATTAGTTGCTCATGATAAGTGAGAAGACCAATGCTCAAGTGTTGTAAAAGACATCTAAAGTTGACGTCAAAGTTGTCGATATATCAAATCAATTTATTGTATTAACTCTTTATCTTTCTAGGCAATGTATATAGAACTTTAATTACCTTGGTAATAAATAGCCCTATATTAAAAGAAAATAAGATGATTGTTTTTTTTAAAGTGATTAGTCATCTCATTTTTCTTGGCAAAAAATATGGAAAACATCGAATTTAGTTTGATTTGATTGCTTTACTAAAATGGGGTCATCAAGCCAATGGCTATTAAATCATCTAAATCATTTGATTTTTTTTTTTTGTATGATTTTGTTATTATAACTCAACACTTCATGCATTTTATATATGGGCATGACTACTCAATAGTAGGTCCATATTTGCAAAGTCCTAAGATGGCCATATTTTCATGGAATGATGATTTTGGTACATGGTTATGGTCTACCTCAAGGTTGGCCTTTCCAAGGTCGTAACGTGGCTAGGCTTGGGGTTATAAAGAATGGACAGACTCAAGTTACTCTCATAATCCCTTATTTTTGGTGTTTATCAAATTAAGACCTTTCTGCTTTGTGTGGCAACTTCTTACATTAGGTGTTTTTTCCTTGTCCTCTCTCTCTCTCTCTCTTTTTCTTTCTCTCTTTCTCCCTTACATATATATACACGTATATACATATATATACACGTATATATACATATATACGTGTATATATATATATATGTACTACCTTCGTTAAATGTTATCTGCAACTTTGGAGGAGTTTGCGGATCACGATGCAAAATTTGAGGGGTGAAAATTAGTGTAAGTTTAGAGGAATTAATTAAAGTAGAGGAGAGAGAAAGTCTGACCCCCCACTTGCATTTTAGTGGGGAAAGCTGTCAGTTTTTTGAGGGAAAGAGATTTCCCTCTTAAAATTTCACCAAATTTTCAAACAATTTGAAATTTTTGGAGATTCAAAACTCCCACCATAACTTAAAAAAAAAACAGACTTCTACATTAAAGTTTCAGCATTTAAGAGGCATATTAAAGGAGCCTCATTTAATACAAGAGCATTCAATGTTTCTCCCAAAAGACAAGCCATGAAATTGTTACCAATACACCATTAGTTTTCAAAAGTTAGCACTAAACACATTCACTAATTCCCTAATTATCCAAAAAATTATCCTAAGTCAAGTCAGTGCTGCACATCGTCTTCACAAATCAGACGCTTCATTGGCTTGGCACCTCCATCATCCATATAGCCTAACAAGAACGCCCCTTCTTCACAAAAAAAAAAAAAAAAAAAAAAAAAAAAACCAGCAGGGACCCTTGTTTCATCAACCTTGAGCTGAAAATTTTCATGTGTAGCAAACATCATGGCAGAGTTAGAAGAAGGGGTGTTTTTGGATGTTGAGCAACTATTAAGTGAAGAAGAACTAGCAGAGCTCTACTATGACTATGAAGAACACATGCAAGATTATGGCTTGTATGATGATTCTGATGATGAAGAGATGGATGAACAGGTGCAGCAAGACAATGATCAACAAGGATAGCAACAAACAGAATATCAAGGCAACATTCAAGCAGCAACAAGCAGAAAACAATTGTCTTTGCACAAGAAGAGAGAGATTGTAGATGCAATCTTACTCAAAATGCATAATGGCAACTTACCAAGAGGGTACATACAAGAATTATCACACAAATTCAATGTACACAAATCAACAATCACAAGGGTATTCAAGGACATAAAAAAACAGCTGGAACAAGGTGATGTGATTGATGTTAGGTCCAAGAAGTATGGCAGAACTAGGCCTAAACCAAGGGAATTTACTGATGAATTCCTACAGTCAGTGCCTCTGCACCTTAGGCAGACAGAGAGGAGTTATGCAGTTGCCTTGAAGATATCTCATGTTACTCTTCACAACTTTAAAAAAAAAAAAGGCAGGCTTAGAACACATACAAGCAGCAACAAGCCAGCACTCACAAGTGACCACAAAGTTGCAAGACTAAAATAGATTCTGTCACACATTAATCCTATCATTGGGAATGAAGACCCTACATTTGAAGATATGGACCATGTCATCCACATAGATGAGAAATGGTTCTATCTCAATCCAGATAAAAGGAGATTTTATCTCCTTCCAAGTGAAGAAGACCCACACAGAGTTCAACAGTTAAGAAGATTCAAACTCAAGGCAATATTTATGGCAGTAGTGGAAAAGCCATTGTATGGCAGAAATGGGGAATTACTACATGATGGGAAATATGGCATTTTTCCTTTCACAGTCAAGGAGCAAGCAAAAAAAATCAAGCAAAAACAGGCCTGTTGGAAAATGGGAGACCAAGGCGATACAAAATGTGAACAGGGAGGTCATTAGAGAAATGTTGCTCACAAAAGTAATACCATCAATCATCTCAAAATGGCCAGAAAGTCTAAGCAAAAATGTGACAATACAATGGGACAATTCAAGACCACACCAGATACCTAGAGATGAAGAATTCATTGCAGCTACTACATCAAATGGGTTCAACATTCAACTGGTGTTTCAGCCACCTCAGTCACCAGATTTGAATGTGCTTGACTTAGGGTTTTTCAGGTCTATTCAGTCACTGCAGTACCAATCATTTCCTAGCAACTTGGATGAGCTAGTGGAGAAGGTCATTGAGTCTTATGACACATTTAAACCAGAGGTGAACAAGTACATCTGGATCACTTTACAAAAATGCATGATCATGATACTACGGGCAGAGGGGGGTAACAAGTACAAAATTCCTCACATGAACAAAAAGAAGCTTGAGAATTTGGGCATTTTGTCAGACAAGGTGGAGGTGCAAAGGGATATAGTGCTGGGAAGTGTAGAGTACCTAAACACAATGTTTAGGCCAGCCACTCAAGGGACTCAAGATGCAGCAGAAGATATGGAGGTGGATGCAGATTAGGGGACTCCACAAACCAGGTTTTGCACAATGACAACATTGACTGCCACACATAACCACTTACCTTTTTTTTTGTAAAATTTATGGTATGGTTAATGAATAGGTGGTTAGGTGTATTTTGTTGATTTAGAGTGAAATAACTGAAAGGAATGGTGTCCTTCAAACAAGTGTATTATTCTGATAGCGGGTTCAGAATTATTAGAAAGCTAATATATTCAGTAAGGTCAAGTGATCGGAATGCCTGGGTAGAGGCCGCTTCCAATCAGTAATATTAATATAATTAATATTACAGCTTAATCTTGACTGAACCCTTCGGGTCACACCCAAGCAAATATATGCGAACCAACTCGACGAATTAATTCGGAAGAAATTAATTCGTCGCCCGACTGTTAAATATTTAGACGTCGGTAATTCGAGCTTAGAGCGTCGAAACCGATCGTCAAAAGTCGAGTCAAAATGATAAAAGATGAGACGCACAAAATAATAATAAATCGACCATGTTCCCAAAAATACCCCTAGCATCGGAGTGCCCCGAGCATCCGAATACTATGGGCAAAATGTCCTAGCAAAGGTGGCTAGCAAGCACCAAGCCGAGCCATGGCTGGCAGGTGCGAGCTAGCGCACCATGCTAGCAGCCACGGATAGCCGCGGCTAGGCACAGCAGCAGCCGCGTCGCACCACAGCAACAGCCGCACCGCGCCACAGCAGCAGCTGGGTGCGGACTGGGTGAGGGCTAGGTGCGGGCTGGGTGCGAGCTGGGTGCGGCTGGGATCGGGCCGGGCTCGGGCTTGGCTCGTGGCTTGGCTCGGGCCATAGGGCCGTGGGTTAAGGGGAAGTATGGAAAATGGGAGTAAGTGAGTGAGGACATGTGGCACAAGGAGAGTATTGAGTGGGGAGCAAGTATGGTCCCCTACTCTCCATGTGGTCCTCACCAACCCATCTCACATGGTAATGCCACTTGTAGATTTATTATTAGTTTGCAATTTTAATTTAATTTAGCTTTAAATTAATTTGAGGAATTTCATGATCCCACATTGATGGGATAGAAATTCCCACTCATACTTTCCTCTATAAATACCAACCTTGGGATTTGGAGTAATGTTCTTGAGTGGGAAATAAAAAGAGCATTCCATAATTTTTGGGAAAACTCTTAAACTCACATAACACTCGGGTTTTGGTCAGACCTTACTAACCCCAAGGTAGTAGACCTTAAAGTTGTGTTCGCCTTTTTGTGGGTGGATACCGTCGGAGGCGCGGCGCTTGACGTGCTCGTAGCTTTCAAGTAAGAGCCCCGGGTTTTGGGCGAAGCTCGTTTCGAGGGTAAGATTCGTTATCTTTTCTTTGTGATTATTTATTTATGCTTTATGATTTTAATTATTGCGAGTGGTTCCTCGGGTGGGGTTGTTTCCGCGGTGAGTCGGACTCACCAAACCCCAACAGCGGTATCGGAGCCCCGCTCGTTTATTTTTATAATCATGTTTTTTCATGGTTTATTTTGGCTTATTTTTCTGGTTTATATTGCTAATTAGATTAGTAGCTCGGTTTTATTTATTTAATCCCGTTTTTAATGTCGAGTTTGGCCCAGAACCTAGATTTTCGCCCAAGACTAGTGAATTTTGGGTGGAAAACGTGTTCTGGAAAGGATTTTACCCCAAGAGGACTGTGATTTTAGCCAAATTCTGACCAGAAATGCCTTTTTCGAGGGGTTTTTCGTTTTTGACGAAAAATTTTAAGTCTTTTCTAACCTTGAAATTAATGGCATAAATTGTTGATTATATGGTTGATTATTTTCTGCATTTTTATGTCCCCTTAAAGCACACTTACTTGGTAGTATTTGATGCTTAAAGGTTGATTTATTTTCACATAATTGCAAACTAATTGCTTTCTAGTGTGAAAATTTTATTTTTTGAGGCTTCCTAAGTGTTAAAGATTTAATCTTTATTTGTGATAAGTGATTGAAACTTTAAAAACCACTAAATTCCATGTTATTTTGAGTTGAACTTTGTTGTTTTAATCATTTTGAGTTGATTGGAAACATAAAGTTTCGATTTTTGTGATAGAAATTTGGTTATCTTCATGTTGGAATATATAATTTTCAAGGATTCACAAAATTTAGATGTTGGAATTTTTATTTGAACATTAAAGTTCATATTTTTCCAACTTCCCTTTACTTTGTCAAATTCTCAAGTTTAATTTAAATTGATTAAATTGAAAGTGAGAAATTGCCTCAATTTTATTTTGAACCAAGCTAAACCAATTTAATTAAAGATGGTTCTTGGAATTATTTTGGTTATTGCACTTTGAAAATTTTATTAAGTTAGACTTGTTTAAAATTTTATTTTGCACTCTAAATTAGTTCTAAAATTAATTTAGAATTAATTATTTTTGTCTCGCGAAAAAAAGGGATCAAATCCCAAGGTTGTGGCACGCAAAACGAGGCAATGCACCACCATGGCGAGCCGGGCTGCACAGCAGCCCGTATGTCGCTGCCAAGGTGTTGCGCCGCCTCGCTTGCAGCCACACGCGCGGCAGCAGCCACGCACAACAACAGCACACGCGGGGTAGCAGCCACGCACAGCAACAGCACACGTGCGGCAGCAGCACGCGGGCTGCAGCAGCCACGCGCGACTGTGTCGTTGCAGCAGCTCGCGGCCGTGTGCCGTGGACCGTGTGTTCGTGGTTTTTGCGTGTGCGTATGCTTGGTGCGGTGAGGTGAGGTGACTAGCCGTAGTAGGCTTAATGTTAATTATTTTGCCGTTTTATTTATTTTAATTAATTTTGTTTATTTTAATTAAAATTTTGGGAGGCTAGGCCTCGGTTTTGAGCGGCATTGGCAAAATTTCATTTTGACTAGTTTGGGTGCTACCGACTTAATTAATTAGATTAATTAAGGAAATGCGGAATTTAGTGGGAGCTTCAATTATTAATGACGTAAATTATATAATCGGTTAAACAACTTTGACTAGTTTTAATTAGGCGTGTTAATCGGATTAACCACCTAGATTAGTTACTAATGCGCGCGTTGTTTAAATGCATTTTACTTGTTTTAATTTTGTAAATTGCATGGGCCATTCACAAATAGTGAATGGATGAATGGAATATATATATATATATATATTCTCTCTCACAGGTTTTATGAAATGGCAACTAGTGGGACCCGACTAGGATAGAAAATACGGACTACGTGTCGTTATGTATTTTTATAAATCTAAATACGGTCTACGCACCGTTAAGTATTTTTGTACTTTAATATTTAGATTATTCCTAGTTGTAGACACTATTTTTTTGCATAGTTTGGTTAAGTCTTGAAGACGGCGTATCTTTGAAGACAAAGCCTTGAATTGCAAATGAAGACCTTTTGAAGATATGAAGATTTCAAGGGGTCATGCTAGTTGCCAATATGCATCTATAATTTCGTTTTATATTTTATGCTTATATATATATATGTGTGTGTGTGTGTGTGTGTGTGTGTGTGTGTGTGAATTATTCGTTAGATGCATGTTTAGGTTTTCTTGATGTTGCGATGATTAGTTAAGTTCACTTAAATCAACCAACATAGAAATCCTAGGTCCCTAATAATATTGAGTCAAACTTGCCTTTCCAAAACAACACTTACTAACCGGATGATGGTGATGGTAGGCTACGCCAAAGCGAGGTGTCATCACTTCTCTAAGGGGCATAAGGCACACCGGGTGTGCACGTTGGTTTTGGTTTAACTCATCGGTATGAGTGAGGAGTCCTCACAAAAAGAGATACATCGTCAAAGATGCATTAGATGCGACGATTGTCTAACCAAGAGTGGCTTAGAGCCATTAGCAAGGCAATGCTTACCCTAGAAGATTGAGTGTTTAAGACAAGCCAAAGCATGCTTAACCACTCTTTGTTTCTTCGGATCTTGGAATCGCCTTATTTTCACAAAATAGGGACAATTTTTACGTGTAAATAAGACGTTAAATAAGTATTGAAAATTTGCATGAATAAAATTCAATCTTATTTAAATATTTTTTATGAATGGTTTTTCATTAAAATTCTTTCAATTGTAAAATCATGTCTTCAACCTCAAACAACCAGTTTTCATTACTCTTAATTCTCGACAAGGAGAAGTTGAGTGGTACTAATTTCCTTGATTGGCAAAGGAATTTGCGCATCGTTCTTACGCAAGAACAGAAAGAGTAAGTCCTTGATGATGAAATGCCCGAGGCTCCAAATGAGGAGGTAACTCAAGCGGCCCTTAACCGTTGGCAAGTGGCCGATCGGGATGTCAAGTGCGTAATGCTAGCCACTATGTCTCCTGAACTTCAGAAAACCTTCTTCGATAGGGGTGTCCATTCGGTTTTTGGTTTGGATTTAGTCCAAATCCGATCCAATCCGAAATATAATTCGGTTTTCAATTTTTCAATCCGATCCAATCCGAATTCCTCTCTTAATCCAATCCGAATTAAAATTCGGTAATTTGGATCCGATCCTAAAATCCAAATTATAAACATTATTTTTTAGCTCCTAATACAATTATAAAAATAAAGCTTTAATACAAATAAAAGTCTTTAAAATAATGAGTAAAATAAATAGTTCAACGTCAAGTCATTAATTAATTAATACAAAGTCTCCCTAATTTAGTTTTTGTAGTAGTAAGTATTTGAGCTAAACTTCAAAAAATAAAGAAATCCATATTTATAATTTTACAATTCGGTTTTCGGTTTGGATTGGATCCAATTAGGGTAAATCCGATCCAATCCGAAAATCCGAATTTCCAAAAAATCTCAATCCGATCCAATCCGATTTAAAGTTCGGATCCGATCCGAATTGATAATTCGGTTTGGATTAGATTGGATTTCGGTTTTTATCCAAATTATGGACACCCCTATTCTTCGAGAAGGAATCGGTCTATGAGATCATTTCTGAGTTATAGAATATGTTTCAAGAACAGGCTCAAACTAAAAGGTTTGAAACCCACAAGCAGATCCTTGAGACTAAGCTCAAGAAAGGAGAGCCAGTCAGCCCACATGTGCTCAAAATGATCGGATTATTTGAGAACATGGGAAGGCTTGATGCGGGGTATTCAACCGAAATGGCTATTGACATCATTCTCCATTCCCTTCACAAAGGCTATGACCAGTTCAAGATGAACTACAACATGCATAGCATGGAGAAAACCCTCACCGAGCTTCATGGGATGTTGAAGCAAGCTGAGCAGACGCTCAAGGATGAGGGAAAGCATGATATGCTCATGATTAAGAAGGGTAAGCCGTTCAAAAGGGCGGGCAAAAAGAAGAAGGGCTTCAAGGGGAAAGGGAAGAAGAACTTTCCGCCTAAGCCGAAAGCTACCAAAGACAACAAGGAGAAAAAGGTAGCATCTTCTAAGTCTGATTCCGAATGCTTCTATTGCAAGAAGAAGGGACATTGGAAGAGAGACTGCCTCAAATTCAAGGAAGATAAGAAGAACGGAACTGTTGCTTCTACATCAGGTATTTACGTTATAGACTTTAACTTCACTAGCTCGGCTTCATGGGTATTAGATACCGGATGTGGCTCACACCTTTTTCCAATTCACAGGCACTAAGGAACACTAGGAGGCTAGCGAAGGGAGAGATCGAGCTCCAGGTAGGAAATGGAGCAAGGATTGGTGTTATTTCTGTAGGATCTCTTAGTTTGTCTTTGCCCACGGGGCTAGTTTTGGAACTTGACAATGTTTATTGTGTTCCCAACATTAACAAAAACATCATTTCAATTTCGGCGTTGGACGCCAAAGGTTTTGAATTTCGAGTTAAAGACCAAACATGTTCATTTTATCTCGATAATGTTTTATTTGGTACGGCACATTCAGAAAATGGTCTTTATGTGTTATCTCTAGACAAAGAAATTTATAACGTTAATAATACTGCAAAGAAAGCTAAGACT
Source organism: Chenopodium album (assembly GCF_948465745.1). NCBI lineage: Eukaryota > Viridiplantae > Streptophyta > Magnoliopsida > Caryophyllales > Amaranthaceae > Chenopodium > Chenopodium album. Next base: position 16,803,627 of record NC_137852.1, read on the forward strand.
ACACAGTCTAGTCAAACTTACTTGTGGCATTATCACCTTGGCCACATTAACATCAAACGCATCAAGAAACTTATACAAGAAGGTATTCTTGACTCATTTGATTTAGAATCCTTTGAGAATTGTGAAGGATGTTTATTAGGCAAGATGATAAAGCAACCATTCTCTAAGTTAGGAGAAAGGGCAGGTGACTTGTTGGGACTTATACACACCGATGTATGTGGACCAATGAGTACACCCGCAAGAAGTGGTTATCGGTATTTCATAACCTTCACGGACGACTTTAGTAGATATGGTTATGTCTATCTAATGTCGCACAAATCTGAATCGTTTGATAAATTCAAAGAATTTCAGAAAGAAGTTGAAAACCAACTCGGTAAGAAAATCAAAGCACTTTGATCGGATCGAGGTGGCGAATATTTGAGCCAAGAGTTTGATGACCATCTGAAAGAACATGGAATACTTTCAGAGTTGACACCTCCGGGAACTCCTCAGTGGAATGGAGTATCTGAAAGGAGGAATCGAACCCTGTTAGACATGGTCCGATCGACTATGGTTCTTAGTGAACTTCCAATCTCTTTCTGGGGACATGCACTTTTAACTGCGGCACTCACACTAAATCGTGCTCCGTCAAAAGCAGTGGAAAAGACTCCATATGAATTATGGACTAATAAACCGCCAAGGTTGTCTTTTCTCAAGATTTGGGGATGCGAAGCATATGTCAAGAAACTCATTTCTAACAAACTTCATCCAAAATCTGGTAAGGTTTACTTTGTGGGTTATCCAAAAGAAACCAAAGGGTATTACTTCTACAACAAATCCGAGAACAAAGTGTTTGTTGCTCGTGATGGTGTCTTTTTGGAGAAGGAGCATCTCTCCAAAATGACAAGTGGGAGGAAAATTGAACTCGACGAAGTTCGAGAGGACGAGCAACAAGGACAAGTTGACAATCAAAGTGCTTACCAATCAGCTGTTGACGTTGGTCAAACTCAAAATATGCAAAGTCAAACCGACAATGCAAATGCTCAGTCCATTACCCTACGTAGGTCGACTCGGCCAAGATCTCAACCTGACAGATATCTCGGTGTTGTATTAACCGAAGATCAGGACATCCTAGTAGTGGATGGAGATGAGCCGGCAACCTACAAGCAAGCTATGACGAGCCCCGACTCTGCAAAATGGCAAGAGGCCATGAAATCCAAAATGGACTCCATGTTTGAAAATCAAGTATGGGACTTGGTTGATTTACCTGCAGGTTACACACCTATCGGATGTAAATGGATTTTCAAGATGAAAACTGACAAAGATGGAAATGTATTTATTTACAAAGCAAGGCTGGTAGCAAAAGGTTACAGGCAAATTCACGGCCTTGATTATGATGAAACCTTTTCTCCAGTTGCTATGCTTAAGTCCGTTCGGATTCTTCTAGCGATTGCTGCATATTACAATTATGAAATATGGCAGATGGACGTCAAAACCGCCTTCCTCAATGGGATTTTGGAAGAAACTGTGTATATGACACAGCCTGAAGGTTTTGTCGACCAGAATAATCCTAAGAAGGTATGCAAGCTTAAGAAGTCCATTTATGGATTAAAGCAAGCAAGCAGAAGTTGGAATCTGCGATTTGATGAAACCATCAGTAAGTTTGGTTTTATCAAGAATCCAGATGAGTCTTGTGTCTACAAGAAGGTCAGTGGGAGTGACATCGCCTTCCTAGTCTTATATGTCGATGACATTTTGCTCATTGGAAATAGCGTTCCACTGCTAGAGTCTGTAAAGGCTTGGCTAGGGATATGTTTTTTAATGAAAGACTTGGGAGAGGCTCAGTACATATTAGGCATCAAGATCTATAGGGGTAGTTTAAAAAGGATGATTGGAATGAGTTAGAGTACTTACATCGATAAGGTACTGGCTCGATTCCAAATGGAAAGAGCCAAGAGAGGGCACCTACCTATGTCACATGGCATAACCTTAAGCAAGAAGCAGTGTCCAAAGACACCTGATGAGCGAGAAAGGATGAGTGCTCAGGCTAGAGAGCCACGAGAACATCAGAAGGTCAAACATGTCCAGAGGCAATTTCATATGATTCGGGAATGGAGTCAGAAGGTGAAATCAGAATTTGCAAAGTTGGAACGGATGACAATGTAGCCGATCCACTAACTAAACCTCTGTCTCAAGTGAAGCACAACAAACACATTGAGGCAATGCGAATCAAGCATGTTGCGAACTGGCTTTGAATTCCATTTTATAGTGTTTTAATCAAATTTTGAACAATGTTGATGTAAAGCACCATGATGAACCATTTAGTTTTTGGAGTAACTAAAATTTTCATGCAATTTAAATCACCCCGTCTCTATTTAATTGTGGTTTAGAATTAAATAATGAGTCCATTCGATTTAAGTAAATATTCAAAATAGGGTATCAAGTCAATGGCTTGGATAAAGAAACACCTGTTAAGTGAACATTGAATATTTTAATCGAAAATTATCCCTAATCAAGGTCATATTTTGTGGACGAATGATGACCATCAGAGATTAGTGTGTAGTATGATTTGTAGCACCGTTTCTTGTACTATGAGGGTACAAATCATTTGCACAGGTATTGGTTTAGAACCATACTGGATCGACCTATGAGGATACTTTAAGAGATTTAAAAATCGTCATAAGTATTTTCTCATTATTACTATCGGAACTCTTTTCCTTTGACCATGAGTAGTGGGAGATCTCTTGTTTGAGTACTGGTCCGCTTTGGTATCCGCCAAACGTCTGCCGTAATTGGGGATTATAAAGACAGATATCAGGCGGGTGAGTCCTCTTAGTAAGAGAAGCTACATTACAAGACTGGAAATGTCCCCCTACTAACAATAGGGAACATGTCTTGTTGTTTACAAGGCCTCTCGAAGAGCGAGACTGTGAAAAATGCATGGCCGTGCTCAGATGGATTTTAGAAATCATCTGCTTATTGACAGTCAGACTCGGATTTCGAGAAACACTTCTGGACGTAACAGAGATGACTAGTAATCTTACTCTGTAGTTCATGAAGAGACATGAAGAGACATAGGATAAGGGCTATACACTAAATGCACGCTTGTCCGGAAGGACAAGTGGGAGATTGAAAGGGATGGTGTCCTTCGAACAAGTGTATTATTCTGATAGCGGGTTCAGAATTATTAGAAGCTAATATATTCAATAAGGTCAAGTGATCGGAATGCCTGGGTGGAGGCCGCTTCCGATCAGTAATATTAATATAATTAATATTACAGCTTAATCTTGACTGAACCCTTCGGGTCACACCCAAGCAAATATATGCGAACCAACTCGACGAATTAATTCGGAAGAAATTAATTCGTCGCCCGAGTGTTAAATATTTAGACGTCGGTAATTCGAGCTTAGAGCGTCGAAACCGATCATCGAAAGTCGAGTCAAAATGATAAAAGACGAGACGCGCAAAATAATAATAAATCGACCATGTTCCCAAAAATACCCCTAGCATCAGAGTGCTCCGAGCATCCGAATGCTAGGGGAAAAATGTTCTAGAAAAGGTGGCTAGTAAGCACCAAGCCGAGCCATGGCTGGCTGGTGCGAGCTAGCGCACCGTGCTAGCAGCCACGGCCAGCCGCGGCTAGGCACAGCAGCAGCCGCACCGCGCCACAGCTAGGTGTGGGCTGGGTGCGGGCTGGGCTCGGGCCTGGCTCGTGGCTTGGCTCGGGCCATAGGGCCGTGGGTTAAGGGGAAGTATGGAAAATGGGAGTAAGTGAGTGAGGACATGTGGCACAAGGAGAGTATTGAGTGGGGAGCAAGTATGGTCCCCTACTCTCCATGTGGTCCTCAACAACCCATCTCACATGGTAATTCCACTTGTAGATTTATTATTAGTTTGCAATTTTAATTTAATTTAGCTTTAAATTAATTTGAGGAATTTCATGATCCCACATTGATGGGATAGAAATTCCCACTCATACTTTCCTCTATAAATACCAACCTTGGGATTTGGAGTAAAGTGCTTGAGTGAGAGTTAAAAAGAGAATTCCACAAATTTTTAGGAAAACTCTTAAACTCACATAACACTCGGGTTTTGGTCGGACCTTGCTAACCCCAAGGTAGTAGACCTTAAAGTTGTGTTCGCCTTTTTGTGGGTGGATACCGTCGGAGGCGCGGCGCTTGACGTGCTCGTAGCTTTCAAGTAAGAGCCCCGGGTTTTGGGCGAAGCTCGCTTCGAGGGTAAGATTCGTTAGCTTTTCTTTGTGATTATTTATTTATGCTTTTTGATTTTAATTATTGCGAGTGGTTCCTCGGGTGGGGTTGTTTCCGCGGTGAGTCGGACTCACCAAACCCCAACAATAACATGTTAGGCAGTCAAATGTAAAGTCTTTTGATGATGTGCATCAACTTTTTTAATCACTATTTGAATGAAATGACAAAGACAAGTTTTTGCTGTGTTGTGAAAATACATGTCCATCAGAAGGTGATAAATGGTGTTGAATACTACACTTCACAACATTGTTACCTCAACAACAATCTCAAACAAGAGATTATTGGAGCAAGTCTAATGTGTTAAGTGAAATTCATTGGAGTCCCTTCATCATATGAACCATACAACTGACTAAGGGTGGTATTTCATACAGGCAAGGGGGACTCCATACATTCATGGGGCACATAACAAAAGGTGGCAAATGTAATGTCTTTTAATCTGACCTTTTGATTATTCTACAATAATCCAAGCTTTGGGAGGTATTCTACTTTATTAGGCCATGGTGACTTGTGACCTGTTCTTCAGGTTTTTTTTTTCATTTTCTATTTTTTAAGTTAGAAAATTGAAAATGATTCAAAAATTAAAAAATCAGCCCTTCCCTTCCCCCATTGATTCCAGCAGCCCGACCACTCCCTCTCCCTCCCCTTGAGCTCCCTTTACTGGCGAACCCCTCCCCCTTCCCCTCCCTTTAACTAAGGCGTGCCCAATATTTGAATTTTATTATGTAGAGCTAGCATACATAATTTAAAATTTCAATTTTGATATCCCTAAATAATATTTGGGCGTACCCAAACATCGAATTTCATTAGTGATTAGGACAATTGACAAAGACAAGACTTGACTACAATATCGATCACATGTATAAAATGTTTTCCGTTAAGGGTATAAATAAAAAAATTAATATGGAAGCTGGAAGTTGTGCATTGCATTCGAACTAGGAATTGATTGAAATTAGTGATTACGGACTCGAAACTCCAACATGATTAAAGGGTATTTATATACTTTTTATTAAGAAAACAATAATCCATCGATTGGTGAAAGTTTCGATGATTACTCTTATGTAGAAAACAAACCCATATAAAGCGTAAATACATTAATATTTCTTTTAAATATCCCCAATCTAACTTCAGGCATGCCCAATATTAACATTTCTTTTAGATATCTTTAATTTAACATAACATAAAATTTTAATTTAGATATCCCTAAATAATATTTGGGCATACCCAATCATCGAATTTCATTAGTAAATCAAGACAATTGACAAAGACAAGACTTAGCTACAATATAGATCACGTGTATAAAATGTTTTCCATTAAGGGTAAACAAGAAATTAATATAGAAGCTAATGGAAGTTGAGCATCGCCTTCGAAATAGGAAATTAGAGAGTATGGACTCAAAACTCCAACATGATTAAAGGGTATTTATTTCCTTTTTATTAAGGAAACAATCCACCGATTGGTGAAGTTTCGATGATTACTCTTATGTAGAAAACAAAACCATATAAGCGTAAATACATTAACATTCTTTTAGATATCACCAATTTAACTTCAGGCGTGTCCAATATTAACATTCTTTTAGATATCCCCAATTTAACATAATATAAAATTCCAATTTAGAAATTCCTAAATACTATTTGGGCATACCCAAATATCGAATTTCATTGGTTGATCAGGACAATTGACAAAGACAAGACTTGACTACAATATAGATCACGTGTATAAAATGTTTTCCATTAAGGGTATTAAAAAGATATTAATATGGAAGCTAATGGAAGTTGTGCATCACCTTCGAACTAGGGAAGTACATACGGAGTATGGACTCAAAACTCCAACATGATTATAGGGTCTAAAACTTTGGAAAAAAAATCTGCCAATTGTTGAAAGTTTCGATGATTACTCTTCCGTAGAAAGCAAAAGCAAACTCTAATAAAGCATAAATACCTAAACATATAGATATCCCCAATTTTACTTTAGTCGTGTCCAATATTTGACTTTTATTCGTCCACCAGTACGAGTTACAAAGATTAGGCTTGATTGATGCATAGATCGACTGAAAGGTACTTTTGTTATAACACAGGGTTATTTTGGGATAATAGTTATGAGGTATAACAAAATGATGATTTATTTTGGCAAACATAGACAGAGTGCTTTAATTCTTTGGGGCGTACCCAAACATCGAATTTCATTAGTTGATCAGGACGATTGACAAAGACCAGACTTGACTACAATATCGATCACATGTATAAAATGTAATCCGTTAAGGGTATAAATAAAAAAATTTAATATGGAAGCTAATGGAAGTTGTGCATTGCCTTCGAACTAGGAATTAAAATTAGAGACTATGGACTCAAAACTCCAACATGATTAAAGGGTATTTAGATCCTTTTATATTAATAAAACAATTCACCAATTGGTGAAAGTTTCGATGATTACTCTTATGCAGAAAAACAAACCCATATAAAGCGTAAATACATTAACATTTCTTTTAAATATCCCCAATTCAACTTCAGGCGTGTCCAATATTAACATTTCTTTTAGATGTCCCCAATTTAACATAATATAAATTTCTAATTTAGATATCCCTAAATAATATTTGGACGTACCCAAACATCGAATTTCATTGGTTGATCAGGACAATTGACAAAGACAAGACTTGACTACAATATCGATCACATGTATAAAATAAATGACTGCTTGAATCGGGGTTTTGAGCATAGAGATTCCACTAACCTGTAAAAAGGGGCCCTAATCCTTGAGGATGTGGTAATACGTTTAAGAAATTATTCCATCGAATGGACTCTCCCCTGGCTCCAGGAATAGTGACATGAACCCTAAATGTTCTGTCCAAGCCAAGGAACTTACGCCGAAGAGTCCCGACAAGTGATGGTTGAGACGGGATTCGGCATTTTTGAACCACGAAACACTTGATTTCCATTTTAGTTGTAGGTGTAACCAACCCCCTAGTAAAGATAGAACAGAAAGAAATAATAGAAAAAGAGCTCCTATATATATATATTATTTTTTTTTGAAGAAATTATATTATATATTTCTAACACTTGAGTCTTAGTTAGGTTGTTTTATGTACAATACTGAACACTTGGTGATTTACTAATATGTGCTAAGCTGTATTTTTCATCAAAAAGGTTGTTTTATTAGGAATTATGATAGGTAAGGATATAACTTTTTTTTATTTTTTATTTTTTTTTTGAAACCAAGGCAAGGATATACTTTTTTATTAAGAGATACTGAGATACATTATACATGAAAGAAAATTACCTAAAGTGAGATGTTGGTGGTTATTGATGTCCCTTTAAAAAAAATACAAAAAAAAATAGTGTGATGGGTGGGGTAGTTAGTTATTGGTGTTTAAAATATATATATATATAGGGCCGACTAAGGGTCTGTGCAACCAGACCCTTAGCACAGGGCCCCTTAATTATGAGGGCCCAATTGTTTTCGGAGCCTAGTAGATAATATTAAAAAAAAAAAAACAACAACAACAATTCCCTGAACTTTTCTTTCTCAGTATTCACGCCATCAAAGAAAAATGATCCTATATTTTCTGATTTCTAGATAATTTTTCATAACCCCCACAACATCCATTAATAGTGCTACAAGTTTCCATAAAATTTCTTAAATCTTCTATATTCTCGTGTATAACTAGTTTTTCAATTTTTTTTTCTTAGTTTAACCCAAAATTTTCATTAAAACTGAAACTCTCTTGACCTTCCTTTTGGGTGTCGGAATTCTGGGTTTGGGGATGGTGTCGGGATTCTGATTTGGGGTGTCGGGATTATGGGTTTGGGGATGGTGTCGGATTTCTGGGTTTGGGGTGTCGGGTTTCTGGGTTTGGGGATGGTGTCGGGTTTCTGGGTTTGGGGTGTCGGGTTTTTAGGTTTGGGGATGGTGTCGGGTTTCTGGGTTTGGGGTGTCGGGATTATGGGTTTCGACCCAAGGTGGTGGCTGGTGGGGCGGGGTTCCTTGCTGCCCGAGGTGGAGGTGTGGTGGGCAAAGGGCTGGCCGGAAATGGAGAGCCATACGTGGAGCCATGGTGTTTAGAAAGGGAGGAAGAAGACGAAGAGGAAATGAAAAAAAGGAAAATTTTTTTCTAAAAAATAAAAAATAAAAAATAATGATTTGATGACTGTGTAATGACTTGATGACTACACTTGATGACTGTGTAATGGCTTGATGACTAGACTTGATGACTGTGTAATGACTTGATGACTAGACTTGATGATTGTGTAATGACTTGATGACTAGACTTGATAACTGTGTTAATGAAGTGATGATTAGACTTGATGACTGTTTTGTTGAGGTATCGAATTGGACGGCTAGGATTAGTCTATTAAAAAATAAACGGCTGAGATTTAATCTCGTACCGTAGTTGTCCATAGTCGTCTGTAGTTGTCCGTCGCCGACAACTACGGTAGAAGCTTCGTGGCAGCCCCTAATTAATGAGCCAATCCCCAATGGTTAAAGTGTGCTATAATTATGCATGATGCAATGTTGCTTGTTTGGTTTTTACTTTTGTGAAAAAGAAAGATATTATGCGTTCAAGTCTCGCTCTCTAACTAGAAATTATCCAAGTTAGCCATCGTTACAACCCATAGGTAACCTGGTGTTGGAAACCTTGGACCATAACTAAGAACTAATCTTGTAATCTCTAAGTCCCCAATGAAGTCGCCACTATAAGGAGGATGTTCCCATCGTAGGGAATAATCCTTCTCCTTAAATGCCCATGACCCTTTTAAAAACCTAGGACTTTACACTTGTTGAGGTATATTAAGATTTAAATTCTTGACTGTTTGGGGGACCTTGGATTAGAATTGATCTTATCATCACGTTTTTTTTTATAAGAAACAAGTAGGAGTCGCCAATGAGTTTTACGAAAACTCATAAACCTCGTTCATGCCTTTCTCCCAAGTAGAGTTCAAGGGATATTTAGCACGAATCATAAGTTTACCCATGCCCAACTTGGTCTACATGTACCAGAGATGAGTTCGGGAGAGAAGGTACTAAAATAACGTTCCCTATAAGGAGGAATCGGTATTCGAGCCCTAGTGCGGCCTCTACTAGCTCTTCCTATTTCATAATTTCATCGTCAAACAATATATGCAACGTGGTACCTAAAAATAAAGTAAGTTGATTTTTTTACGCGCGTTAATCATGTAGGAATTACATTGCAAAAGTCGTTATTCTTATTTAATCAATATTCGTGAAAGAACAATAAATAAACAAGATTCGCCTTATCTTAAGTGATAAAACAACAATTATTTAAATTCTAGTCTTGATTAACGAAAGAGGACTATGTGGATGAATTAATTAAAAGTTTGTTTAAAGTAATCAAATAACACTAATTAATCAATTAAAGTTATTTAAACAATAAAAGAAAAGGGATTTATCTAAGTGCTCAGGAAACTAACCGTTCTTCTTTTATGCTAAATCTACGTTTTATGCGTTTATGGACTTTCTTTCTTCTTCGTACTTCCAAGAGCTTCAATGAATGGATTAGGGTTGAAGAGTAGTTGGGAAGAAAGAGGAAAAAGTAGTATGATAGTGTAAGGAATATTTCAAGCATTATGATCCCAAACTTGAACCCCACTGTGATCATACACTAAAGCATGGTGGCGTTCCAAAGGGAAAGACAAAGAGCAAAAAGAGTCGCCAACAAGTTTTAGGAACTTGTAAACCCAAAAGACAATCCAAAAGGACCATCAACTACTCCATAAGGTTTTGAACCAAACAGGGTTCGGGGATGAGGGTACGAATCCAATCTACAAAAGAAAGGACCCGCCCTATAAAATAGGCCTCTACTTTGTTCTGCTCGTATTCATGGGCGCTTTTCGAATAACATACAAACATTATGTTAATCCTAACCTGTTTATCTATGTTGGTTGAATATTAATGCACAAATAATACTATTATTGGCGATCACTTGAGTTAAAATCACATTAGCCTAAACCAAATTATTAATTATCTTATTAAGCGTGATTTCAAGTACAAATTCCCTTTAACCCTGCATAAAAGGCGTGATCAAGCAATAACAATAATATATCAAGCAACATAAATAATAATCAAAATAACAATAACGATGATAATAGCATGATAAGGCATAATAAAGCTTAAAATAACAATAGCAAGATCCTAGGCATGATACTAACAATATTAATAACAAATCCCTAGCATGTCACTAAACAATAAAGATCGAAGCTTTAAACCTAACATGGTACTAACATGATATTATGATATTAGAAAAGAGTAAAGGCACCCTAAACATGATACTAGAAAGCAATAAAAACATCCTAACATGATACTAGGAATTGAACATCCTAACATGATACTAGGAATTGTAAAACAATAATAAGCATGCAGTCTACATTGTTAAAGAAATAGAGAGTAAGCTAATCTACTTACTTTGAAGCCTCGTACCTATTTCTAATAACAAAATACACAAGTTAGTAAACTTCAATGAAAATAATAAACAATAATTAAAGAATTAAATTGAAATCAAATTAAATAAGGTTTAGACTAGTTTTGGACCAAACCCTCAGAAAATATTAAACCTTGCACGTCTAGGGCGAAGGCAACTTCGAACTTGGCTAAGAGACTCTAAGTCTTGTGAATGCGGAATTGTGTTTGTGAAAAGCTAGTTTAGTAAAAGAGGGAAAAAGAAAGCAAATATTGCTCAAGAGAGAAAAGAGAGAATTAAGGAAGAGTTAATGAGAATTGATGATGAAAGTTGATTGAGAGAATTGATGAATAAAAACAAAGGTTCGGACCCTATTTATAAGAAAACCGTCCGGAAAATCATAGAATTTGATAAGGAATAAAACTCCACTCTGTCGCTAATCAAACCGACCTTGTCGCCAAAGATTTATCTTGTCGCCAGGCGACAGACTGTCGCGAGGCGACAAGCCTATCGTTTCGCGACAAGACAGTTTTTTGCGGATTTTGTTTTAATCATATCTTTTGATCTAGAAGTCCAAATAAGTCATATAATATGTTGTTGGAAAGCTCTTGAAGTCTAATTTCTAATGCAATTGGAATCAGATTTAAAATCTTTTGTAGATAAAAAGATATGGACGAAATAGTGAAAGGGTGTCAGTTTTGGATAGAGTTTCGTATATCTTTAATATCTTTTTCGTTATAGCTCGGATTTAATATTATAATATATCATTGGAAATATAATTTCAAGATCTATCCAACCATATAAAATTTGGATAAAAAATATGAGGCACGAAAATAATATCTGACTATCTTTGAACATGTTTGAATTCAAATAGAATTAGGAAAGTTTTAAAAAAGGAAAGTTTATATTCAAATCAAATTCTATGATCTTATCTTTTCAAAAAAGGATAATTAAGATATTTTAGAAACTTATAGGAGATTATAATCAATCCTAATTAGTTTAGGAATAGGATTAAACCTTTGGAACCTCCTCATGATCATTGGGTCGTAGGTAAAATCCGGTTTGGGCCCAGTTTAGTATTTTGGCCATAACTTCCTCATTATTCATCGGAATTGGGCTTATAATATATCGTTGGAAAGGTCTTTTAAAGCCCCATCCTACTACACAATTATTGGACCCTTATCATGGACCAAAATAAACTTAATTGGACGTTTTCATAAAATAGAAATGGTTTTTGAAAACAGAAAGAAGGATTTTAATAAAAACTAACCGCAACACTTGACTTTTCACACTTTCACCTCATTCGATTATGTTTCGACGTGACAGGTATTCATCACTGGGTTTGGTTTTGGGGAGACACAAATGGGTGTCTACAGAAGCCCCCACTTTGACTGAGTTTGGAGAAACTTATGTTTCGAAAACGAAAGTCAAAGTATCGATAGGGACGGAGAATGATTCAAAACGTTCTGCGATTCCAAATCATTCTTATAACGCCGATACCTGCAAACTAATCATTAGTTAAAACAGATAAAAGAGTTAAGAAACGCGTATCTTGCACCGTCGAGCACACGTCTCTGAAAGTAACCATTTTGCTGTTGCATTTGTTGTTTGTGACAACCTCCACAGTGCCTCGTGAACGCCATTGTTGAAGATAACCATATGTCTTCGCCTTCAATATTCTTGGTGACAGTCCTCCACAGTATTTCGGGAACATCGTCAAAAATAACTATATGTCGTCATCTTCTAGGTTGTGGCCTTACGTCGCCACGGCAGTGTATCGCCGCTGTAGACAATCTCTTCTTTACTTTGAGGGACCGTCGAAGTTGACCATATTTCGTCATCTTCAGAATTTGTGACAACTCTCCACATCCTAGGGAATGCTGTCTATCATTGCTGCTACATCTCGAGCTTTTCCTTGAATCATGGTGACAACTTTCACAATCTTAGCGAATGTCGTCGAAGACCGCCTCATCACGAACCGCTCTTCTCAAATCTAGGTGACAACCTCCACAATCTTAGCGAATGTTGTCGAAGACCGCCTCATCACGAACCGCTCTTCTCAAATATAGGTGACAACTTCCACAATCTTAGTGAATGTTGTCGAAGATCGCCCATCTCGTGCTATCTTCTCAAATCTTGATGACAACTTCCATAATCTTAGCGGGCGTTGTCGAAGATTTCTCATCTCGTGCTATCTTCTCAAATCAAGTGATAACCTTCACAATCTTAGCGAAAGCTATCAAAGACCGCTTTCATCTTGAATCGTTCTTCTCAAATCTAATAATAACCTCCCCAATCATAGTGAAAGCTATTGAAGGTCGCTTCATCTTGAACCGTCCTTCTCGTATCCAAGTGAGACTCTTTTTAATCTTAAAGCCCTCTATTGAAGGCTTCGTCTTCTTGAACCTTCAAATCTTCTTCCATCCTAGGAAATCGTTGTGAACCGTTACTTTGGTGCTTGCGATGAGCCAATACTTAGGCGCTTTAAGCTAAGTGAGACGATATTTTGTCAGGTCGATCACTTATTGTTGTTGTAATCGAGCCGATTACTAAATCATGTCAAATTGCTTAGAGGGGCTAACTAGCGTACCAAGGAACCCAAACTTCTGCACCAGGTCTAAATGTCCACATCATGAAGCCACGTGACCTGTCGCCGCACCAGCGCAAGGCAAAAGTGCCTGTCGCCGCGATATCGCTCCGAACTTTCAATTTGGTCGTTTCCTTACAACCAAATCTGCTCAAATCTTTTGCAAATTAAGGCTCTTCATCTTTATATAATTTTGCTCAAACTTCTCTCATCTTGGAAAAGTTTCATACATCTATATTCGCGGTTTTTCGAAAAAAATTCGGGAATATTCTTGCTCGCTGGAATGTACCTGCATCTATATTTCAGACTATAGGACTTTGCTCATCTTTTATTATCTTAAGGTTGACCTAAGACTTAGTGTTGCTTGACTCATTGATTTGACATGACTTAACTCAAATCGTTTGACACATGTGTTAGACTTGACTCGATGTGATATGACACGACATGACTCAATGTACATGACTCGTGTGTGAACTTGACTCGATGTGTACATGACTCAAAAACAAAAATTTTCCGTCATTTTTGTGGAGGGTACCGACTTTCTCCCGAAAAAAGAAAGACGCGAAAAAGAATCGAAGTGTTTGATGGTGCATGTTGAATGAGCTTAATCGAGTATATGCATTTGATACTATCCTCAAGATGCAAGGATTAATTCCTCCTGAACTATCTTAGTTGACTTGATTATGAAAGTATTTAGGTAACTTAGGCACAGAGGCTAAGCACTTCATACTTTGATGCAATGATGATTATGAGTGATAAGTGATGTTGATATGACAAAGCATGCTTCAACGTTATGTTAAGAATTCATGACAAAGGGTTCCTAATTGGAAGTCTATTTGGTCATGTATCTGTGCAGTGTGTGAAAGTGACACTAAAGTTAAGCTGCAAAGGCTAAGTGTATGGAAAAGTATTATTTGATAAGAGTCAAATAATGATGACTCTTAGGCTAGGTAGGCTAATGATGTAGGGATCAAGCCCCCAAGTCTAGCTCTAAGTAAATAGGGATGAGCATTGGAAATCCCTTGATATGATCATGGTGTAAGTGTGTGAATGTGAAAATGAATGCATTTTTATTATGGTCGCACCTCAATGTGAGGTTGCCTACGTATCCGTTAGGAATCAGGCCAAACGTAGCTCTAGCCGAACCTCGCACAAGTGTGTGTATACCTCAAAAAGGTCTTTTAAGGGTTGTAACGTGGTTAGGCTAAAGGTTAGAGAAGAAGGGGATAAAGGCTCAAGACCCTAGATAAGCCCCCAAGGTGTGCAACCTTGCTTTTAAATCTTTGTATCTTTATGCTTGAGGTTTCTCATTTTTGAGCTCTCTCTTTTTTTTGCTTTTGCATTTTTTTTTATTTTTATAAGTGTGGGCAATCTCGATCATGCGGTCTATCACTCACTTGGCATTCATGTTTCTCAGGCACGGTACCGAGCACTCGATAAGAGACGCAATCTGAGACATGTTCTTATCCAAGATATTTTTATATCAAAGACATTGGAACACTTGCCCTTTTGTACACTTTTATTATTTTTATATTTTTTTATTTTATTCTTTTGAGATCACTCAAGCTTTTGTATTTAGAACTTGCATAAGTTGCACACCATCCCATCCCAAGGTTAGGTAGATGTGGGTTGAAAAATGAAAGGTCTATCGTTAGACGAGGCTCAAAGTGGTTTATAAAAAAAAAAGGATTATATATCTAAAGGGGTGAAGATGATATGACATGGCTACAAGGGGTGCCTCTAATCATGGGTATACCTTGTGCTTAATTCGACATGGATTTTTTTTTTTTTTAATAATGCAATGATCATATGTGAGGGAAGAAACGCTCATTTTATTAAAGGGGAACAAAATAAAAAACCTATGTGATAAATCTAAGGAAGATAAAGGGTGCCTATGCTAGACTTATGGGGAAAGGTTTGAAAAAAGAAGAAGAAAGCATGAAATCTTAGTGAGAAGCTTGCCTTGTACTTCATCTCATCATAACTTTTTTTTCTTGTCAATCATATGACTCAAACTCGATTCAACATGCATAGATGGGAAAAGATCATGAAAGAATGAAGGGAATGATATGTGTGGAGAAAGTATGTGGAGAGTGGGAAGATGATGTAGATGAAGAAATATGGAAGAAAGTATGTGGAGAGTAGGAAGAAGATGTAGATGAAGAAATATTGAAGAATTAGGAATAGAATGGACCCTAACTCAAATGACGGAAAAATCGACTCATGCATGAACCTAAGACATGGTCATGGTGACATGTACAAAGTGTGTGCTAAGACTAGTGAGTGTAGGTGACATGTTAAGACTTGTGTCATGACCATGTGGCTAGACTATGTAACTAGACTTAAGCAAAGACTAAATTAAGACTTCACGTATATGCATTAAACTGGACAGGCTGTGGTATTTTAGTCATAACTTTTAATCTGTGACTCTAATTGGGACGAAACCAACGCCAAATTAAAGATAAAACTCGGGGCTACAGATCCATAGGTTGTACGACTCGTGGTTCTTCCTAGAACTCCGGCTATGACCAAAACAAGTTGACGCATGTGCAGTATGCGGGAATAAAAATCCGGGTTGACTAAAAGGAAATATGACTCGACTTAAGGCTTATTCATTAGTTCAAATTAATTAATTAATTAATTAATTAAAGAAGGTCTTTGACTCTTAGTGTGTGATCATTGGACTTCAAGTGCCTAGACTCAATTAAAGACTTAAACGTGGTTTAAACTGATCAACCGATTAATAGACTGTTAATTAGACTTGTCGTGATGACTCGAGTAAGAAAACTGGACTGTCGCTAAAACAACAGGACTGTCGCCACTGTTTAGAGCCTGTCGCCAGACGACAAAATTGTCGCCAGGCGACAAACACCAAACTGTAGCGCCACAGTCCAAATTTCAGTGCCATTGCTGGAACATTAATCTGGACTGTTTCCAGTAATTTTACTCTAAATGGACATGCCTAAAGTCGTACTAAGTCGAATTGATTAATTTATTAGCCTTTAATTAATTCAAAATTAATTAATTAGACAAAGTTCTTTTAGTCATTAGTCAATTTATTTAGTCTTTAACACAAGTCAAACAAACGGTTAACACACATATAATATATACAAACAAAGGCACAAGTAGTTCACATAGTCACAATATGATGAGTTTGCAACCTAACCATGGCTCTAGTTCTCTAAAGTTCGAGGATATGGGTTAAGTCAAAAAGGTCCATGGTTAAGAATCCATATGCATTGCACACAAGCCTACCGGGAGGGTTGGAGCGAATGGACAGGATTCCGCGAGTTCGTGATGAAATCGAACTCGACTCCATGGTTTGGTGGATTCACAAACATTGCACGTACCCAAATCTGAACTTTGCACATGATAGTGGGATATTCCATTGGGCAGGTGAAGCAGGAACCCCCAGAGGGTTATTTCCATATGTAGAACACATATGGGTTCAGAAAAGTGAGAAAATGACTCAATCAATAAGCAAAATCAAGCCAACAATGCTAGAAATGGTCAAAGCAAGAAGGCAGACCCCTGGCTCGGTATTGGAAGAACTTGGCGCCAGACTACAGGGACTGTCGCCGCAAAAAAGCTCCTGTCGCCAGGCGACAGAAACTTTTTACGGGCGACAAGCCCTGTTTTCTAGACGCTAGTTCCTACATGCCTTGGCAAGTTTCTGTGTTCTTCAAATTTTCCAGATTTCCATCATCAATTCGATTCTAGTCATGAAAGATATTTCTCAAATTTCCTACGTGTAAAATTCCTATGGATTGACTCATGGGGTGCTCCCATGAGGACCTTTTAATGCATATGACAATAATGTTAATCAAATCACGCACATGAAATACTTAGAATTTTTCGAGTCTCATCCGCTCATTCTAAATAATTGCCAAAATAAATAATAAATTTCAGGAATATAAATAGAAATCCTCCCCAGTGGAGTCGCCAAAAAACTGTAGGGAATATTTCAAGCATTATGATCCCAAACTTGAACCCCACTGTGATCATACACTAAAGCATGGTGGCGTTCCAAAGGGAAAGACAAAGAGCAAAAAGAGTCGCCAACAAGTTTTAGGAACTTGTAAACCCAAAAGACAATCCAAAAGGACCATCAACTACTCCATAAGGTTTTGAACCAAACAGGGTTCGGGGATGAGGGTACGAATCCAATCTACAAAAGAAAGGACCCGCCCTATAAAATAGGCCTCTACTTTGTTCTGCTCGTATTCATGGGCGCTTTTCGAATAACATACAAACATTATGTTAATCCTAACCTGTTTATCTATGTTGGTTGAATATTAATGCACAAATAATACTATTATTAGCGATCACTTGAGTTAAAATCACATTAGCCTAAACCAAATTATTAATTATCTTATTAAGCGTGATTTCAAGTACAAATTCCCTTTAACCCTGCATAAAAGGCGTGATCAAGCAATAACAATAATATATCAAGCAACATAAATAATAATCAAAATAACAATAACGATGATAATAGCATGATAAGGCATAATAAAGCTTAAAATAACAATAGCAAGATCCTAGGCATGATACTAACAATATTAATAACAAATCCCTAGCATGTCACTAAACAATAAAGATCGAAGCTTTAAACCTAACATGGTACTAACATGATATTATGATATTAGAAAAGAGTAAAGGCACCCTAAACATGATACTAGAAAGCAATAAAAACATCCTAACATGATACTAGGAATTGAACATCCTAACATGATACTAGGAATTGTAAAACAATAATAAGCATGCAGTCTACATTGTTAAAGAAATAGAGAGTAAGCTAATCTACTTACTTTGAAGCCTCGTACCTATTTCTAATAACAAAATACACAAGTTAGTAAACTTCAATGAAAATAATAAACAATAATTAAAGAATTAAATTGAAATCAAATTAAATAAGGTTTAGACTAGTTTTGGACCAAACCCTCAGAAAATATTAAACCTTGCACGTCTAGGGCGAAGGCAACTTCGAACTTGGCTAAGAGACTCTAAGTCTTGTGAATGCGGAATTGTGTTTGTGAAAAGCTAGTTTAGTAAAAGAGGGAAAAAGAAAGCAAATATTGCTCAAGAGAGAAAAGAGAGAATTAAGGAAGAGTTAATGAGAATTGATGATGAAAGTTGATTGAGAGAATTGATGAATAAAAACAAAGGTTCGGACCCTATTTATAAGAAAACCGTCCGGAAAATCATAGAATTTGATAAGGAATAAAACTACACTCTGTCGCTAATCAAACCGACCTTGTCGCCAAAGATTTATCTTGTCGCCAGGCGACAGACTGTCGCGAGGCGACAAGCCTGTCGTTTCGCGACAAGACAGTTTTTTGCGGATTTTGTTTTAATCATATCTTTTGATCTAGAAGTCCAAATAAGTCATATAATATGTTGTTGGAAAGCTCTTGAAGTCTACTTTCTAATGCAATTGGAATCAGATTTAAAATCTTTTGTAGATAAAAAGATATGGACGAAATAGTGAAAGGGTGTCAGTTTTGGATAGAGTTTCGTATATCTTTAATATCTTTTTCGTTATAGCTCGAATTTAATATTATAATATATCATTGGAAATATAATTTCAAGATCTATCCAACCATATAAAATTTGGATAAAAAATATGAGGCACGAAAATAATATCTGACTATCTTTGAACATGTTTGAATTCAAATAGAATTAGGAAAGTTTTAAAAAAGGAAAGTTTATATTCAAATCAAATTCTATGATCTTATATTTTCAAAAAACGATAATTAAGATATTTTAGAAACTTATAGGAGATTCTAATCAATCCTAATTAGTTTAGGAATAGGATTAAACCTTTGGACCCTCCTCATGATCATTGGGTCGTAGGTAAAATCCGGTTTGGGCCCAGTTTAGTTTTTGGCCATAACTTTCTCATTATTCATCGGAATTGGGCTTATAATATATCGTTGGGAAGGTCTTTTAAAGCCCCATCCAACTACACCATTATTGGACTCTTATCATGGACCAAAATAAACTGAATTGGACGTTTTCATAAAATAGAAATGGTTTTCGAAAACAGAAAGAAGGATTTTAATAAAAACTAACCGCAACACTTGACTTTTCACACTTTCACCTCATTCGATTATGTTTCGACGTGACAGGTATTCATCACTGGGTTTGGTTTTGGGGAGACACAAATGGGTGTCTACAGATAGTAAGAGGGTTTGAGAGAGATTAGGGTTTTCAGAATTAAGGGTTTAAAATTCTGATTTTTCTGTCTGTTTAGTGCTGAATGAAGACCCCTATTTATAGGCATAGGAATCTAGGTTTTGGATTTTAGATCCGCGGGGTCAGGTGGTGCATGCAACTCTCTGAGTCACGCTGGGTGGCGCGCGCATCTCAATGAGTCGCGAGCAACTCATTGAGTTGTGCTGGGGTGCGGTTTGCCTTATACGAAAACGCGTATTTAAAACTTCCATAACTTTTGATTGCAAAGTTGGAATAAGGCGTGTGAGATATCATTGGAAAGCTCTGAATGTCTACTTTTCAATGCTATTAGAATTAGGTTAAAATCTGTTATGAATCAAAAGATATGGCCGTTGGAGTGCAAGGGTATCGGTTTTAGAGCATGTTTACTATGTTGATGATAATTTCTTCGTTTTGGCTTGAAATTAGGCTTATAAAATACCGCTGGAAAGCTCTTCAAAATGGATATCCATCGGTATAGGCCTTGCATGGTAATTTGATGGTTGGTTTATCTAGTTGACTCAGTTTTCAGCAATGTAAGATCTGTTGGATCCAATCATTGCATTTGACGCATTTGGGTCCGTTATTAATCAAGTTTGAACATGAATGAACACGTTTTAGGCCTAATTAGTAATCGGATAAGGCTCTAAGATAACTTGGTCTTAAATATGGGTTATAACTTACTTCATAATGCTTTTCGTAATCCATAAACACTTCAACTTTGATCTAGCATGAAGAACAGGTTTTTGTAACATCATCGCACTAACAAGAGGCCAAAAGTAGGCGTCTACACTCTACACTATCATAATATTATTTTAAATATTTTATACGTATCTTCTATAGTAAATATATTTCTTTTAGTTATTACTTTGTTTTCCATATATATTATTGTAGACACCTAAAAATGTCTCCCCAAAACCAAACTCGATGATGAACAACCTTTCACCGCCATTATTGGTCGGGTTGAGTATGTAATCTTTAAGAGTGCTTAAATCCATGTTCATTCCCAATGCATTTCATAAACCAAGCCAATTCATAGCCCATTTTCCCAAACCATAACTTATTTTCCTCTTTTCGTGCCTTTAAACCCAAAATAATTCATTTCGTGTCCTTTAAAATCATTCATTTCGTGTCCTTTTTATAAAAACATTTAGATTAGTTTATTTTGGTTCATAATCTGGGTCCAATTGTTAAATGGTTGGATGGGGCTTGAAAAGAGCTTTCCAACGATATATTATAAGCCCAAATCCAAGTTATAACGAATAAATTATGGCCAAAATACCAAACTGGGTCTAAACCGAACCTAAGCCCACCTTACCTACGACCCAATGATCATGTGGAGGGTCCAAAGGATTTAATCTCATTCCTAATCCAATTAGGATTAATTGGAAACTTCTATAAGTTTCTAAAATATCTTAATTATCCTTTTTGAAAAGATAAGATTAAAGCATTTGAAATTGAATAAAACTTTTCTTTTTGAAAGTCCTAATTCTATTCGAATTGAAACACGTTCAAAGATTGTCAGTTATTGTTTTCGTTCTTCATGGTTTTTATCTAATTTTTATATG
This sequence comes from Chenopodium album, assembly GCF_948465745.1. Lineage (NCBI taxonomy): Eukaryota > Viridiplantae > Streptophyta > Magnoliopsida > Caryophyllales > Amaranthaceae > Chenopodium > Chenopodium album. The sequence continues at coordinate 16,824,654 of NC_137852.1, forward strand.
GTTAGATAGCCCTTGAAATTATCTTTCCAGTGATATATTATAATATTAATTCCGAGCTATAACGAAAAAGATATAAAAGAAATACGAAACTCTATCCAAAACTGACACCGTCTCACTGTTTCGGTTATATCTTTTATTCTACTAAATATTTTAATCAGATTCCAATTGGGTTAAAAAGTAGACTTCAAGAGCTTTCCAAGGATATCTTATTCATCTTATTCCAATTTCTGGATCAAAATATATGATAAAAACAAAAACCGTAATAACTGATGTCTATCGCAAGAGTTTTATCCGATTCGAATTCTTTTCTTTTCTTGATTCGACCCCTCTTTTTTCCCTATATATAGAGGTCATATCTCCCCTTTTTCAATCATCAACAAGCTTGATCATCAAATCATTCTCTCTTCCTCTCTTCTACATCAAAAATCATTCTCTCTCCCTACACCAAAAATATTCTTTTCTCTCTCTTTCTTTAACCTAAACCCTAGCCACCCTATTCTCTCTTTTTATATCCCTTAAGCACTCTAAGGAGTCCATACGATACCCGAAGTTCTATACTTAAACCAAGGCGTGAAAGGTATAATTAACTGAGGGTTTGGACCAAATCAACTCTACCTTTTATTTAATTTAATTATTTTAATTTGATTAATATTTTTATTGAAGTTACTAACAGTTTATTCATGATGTAGCAATTCAAGGAAACGAGGAAAGTGAGTAATTAATCACTTAATTACTCTTATTTTTATTTCTTATTGCTAGTATCATGATTAGGGTTATTATTATTTGATTTGACTAACGCTATTATTGTTGAATTGCTTCCAATATTAATGTTTATTCTATTATTTATTATGATAACCGTATTGCATGTTTAAACGGAATATGTAATTGAATATCACGACTAATAAGATAATTTGGACAACCGGTTTAGGTTCCTTTTTAATCTTATTGTGTTAATCAAGTGATCACGAGTATTTTAGAATAATGTGTGCATTAATATTCAACCAATTTAGCATAATAATAGTTTGGAGCAAATTAAATATTTTATTTGCATGCCTTTGAGATCACAGGAATACTTTTCACAATAAGAATCGAGTAGAGGCCAATACGGGCGAATGTGACTCCATGACTCACTTCGTACCATCATCCCCGATCCTCCTTTCGTGGTTCCGAACCATATGGAGTTAGTCATCTCATGGATTATGAATGGAGTGTGACCTTCACGGGTCAATCGTTGTTGCCTTTCGTTGTCCCTTTTCGTGGTTGCCTTTATGATCCGTGAACGGTTTACAAGTTCCTTAAAAACTTGTTGGCGGCACCCTACTTTCCTTGTCCCTAATCGTTGTCCCTAATCGTTGTCCCTAATTGTAATGTTAATTCCCACTTCCTATGAGTGCCAAACATATTCACAACATGCTTTAACGTAGGCATACTTCAAACGACGCCCACAATTTGGCGACTCCACTGGGGAGGATTCTTGGTTATTTATCGATTTGAGTGATCGGTATTTAATTGAGATGAGTGGATGAGACTTGAAAGATTCTTGAACTGTATTCCTGCGATTTAATTGGCATTGTCACATATGCATATGCATATTAGGTTACCTATTTTTCCACAATAGTACGTGTTTTACGTACGTGGCTAGCCCAGGGGATTTAAGCTCTATCAACCCAAAAACGCTCATGGCAATAAGGGTTCATCCGAGTTTTTAAATTCACCCAAACCATGGAGTCGAGTTCGATTTCATCACGAACTTGCGGAGCCGCCCGTTGGCATACACCCTCAAGGGAGGCTGCCTTGCTAACGCGTCCAAACTCTTAACCATGGTACCCTTTGACACCCAAATAAGCTTGACCATAGTGGAACATAGATCTTGACTTTAGGTTGCGAACTTCATTGCATCATTCGTGACAATGTGCTTATGTGTGCATACTTTTATTTTATTTTTTCTTCTCTTTTTTTTTCTCTTATCAAACCTTTTTTTTTATTATTAGAGTCGAGTCATAGTATTTTTTATTTTTTTTTTTATTTTGAGTCAACCCGGATTTTTATTCCCGTATCCTGCATAAGAGTCAACTTGTTTTGGTCATAGCCGGAGTTCTAGAAAGAGTTACGTGTCGTGCCACCTATGGATCTGTAGCCCGAGTTTTTTCTTTCATTTGGCGTTGGTTTCGTCCCAATCAGAGTCACAGATATAAAGTTATAACCGATATACAACAGCCTGTCTATTTTAGGTGTCTTTTTAGCGTCAACTTTCTTTTTATTTTATTTTATTTTATTTTTTATATCTTTTCATGTCAAGCTAGTCTTAGCCAAGTCCTTTAATCCGTGTCAACTCGTATAACATAGGATTATAGATTTTCATTTATTTATTTATACCCATGAGTCCTAACTCTTCTAGAATTCCACTTGTCTTCCTAGTTTAATTTCTTGTGATTATTGTGCTAACCTTTGTCTTTGGTTATGGTTGATCTTATTTACAACTAACGATTGCCAATGGACCGTTTTCACCTAGTAAATAGCATAAACATTAAAATTGGACAAAATTAATCGATTTAGTTTGTCTTTTAGTCTTTCGTGCTATTTGGTCCTTTGTTTTTCATAACGTCGTCATGTCTAGCCATGCGATCATACCACGAGTCTTATAAATTCACCTAATCATACATGTTGAGTCGTTGCACACACTTTGTCTTCGAGTAATGCACCATATTGTTTATGATCGTATACTAGGACCATGCATGCGTCATTTTCCGTCATAATAGGAATGAGTGGAGTATTTCACATTGGTTTTGAAAATTCTTTCATACACTCTTCCTTTCCAATCCGAGTATTGAGTCAATCACTAGGCGAAAATATCAATTGGCCACCGGTTCAAAACCGGTGGCAAAAACAAGTATTGCCACCGGTTAATCGGTGGCAATAATCTGTCCCGCTCTTTTTTTTTGTGTATTAATGAGTATTGCCACTGGTTAACCGGTGGCAATAATGCCCTTAAAAAACACAAACAAACAAAAAAATTTGGCATTTTTTTCACTTAAAATGTAGCATAAACATATTTATATGTATAATATAAATAAAAACACATATATTCATCAATATGTAAGTAATTGTACACTTTTTAAGAGTGAAAAACTAAATTAATAACTACAAATAAATTCCTCGTACAACAATTCCAATTTAGAAGATCTAAATTAATCAAATTACACAAAACTAAAATCGAATATAAATAAAAAAAATTACAATATAAATAAAAAAAATTACAATATAAAAACAATATTCCTTCATCTTGATTCTTCGATTCCATTTAAGATCTAAATCAATAATAGTCCTGCATCAATCAAAACAAAAAAAAAATCGATTAAAACAAGCCACCAAGACATGCAAACAGTACACCCACAAAAATGCAAAAACCCAGAAAAAAATCCAAAAAAATAAAAACAAAAACAACTAAAAAACCCAGAAAATCTACAACTAGTAATACCCAGAAGAAAACCCAAAAAAAAAAATTAAACAAAAATGAAAACAAAATCCCAGAAATAATTTTAAAAAACCGAGAAAAAAAAATCAAGATATTGATTCACGAACTCAAACAACAAAAACCCAGAATTAAAATTGATTAAAATCGATTAAAAATCAAATTTTAATCGATTAAGAAACTCAAACAATTCCAAAAACGATTAATTAAACCCAGAAAAATCAATCAATTAAGAACAACTTACACTAGACGAAATCCAGAAGAAATCGAAGAAAATCGATTAAAATCACATACAAAACCGAATTAAAAACCCAAAACTTCGATTTAAAAACCTAGAAGAAATCGAATAAAAAGTGAATACAAAGCGATTAAAATCATATAAAATCGATTAAAATCAAACCCTAACCTTGATTAAAGTCATTGTTGCTCATGCATGTGTTCGTGGTTGCGGCGGTGGTCTTGGTGGTGGTGGAAATGAAAGAGAAGGAGAAGGAGACGAGAAGGAGATCAGATCGAGGGAGAAGAGATCAGATCAAAGGAGAAGAAGATGAGAAAGAGAAGGAGGAGAGGGGAGAGAGGAGAGAGAAAGAAAGGGGAGAATGACTTACGAAGGAGCAGAGAAAGAGGAGAGGGGAGTGCAGGAGAGAGAAAGAGGAGGAGGGGGGAGTGCAGGAGAGAGAAACGGCTGAGGAGGAGGGGAGAGGAGTGATGATCCAATTAGGGTTTGGGTTTATAAGGGGCGAATTTTTTTTTAAAAAAAATTATATATAAGCCACCGGTTTGAACCGGTGGGATTTTTATTTTCCCACCGGTTCGGTTTGAACCGGTGGCAATTCTAATACCTCAAAATCCCGCCCATTTTTTCCCCTATTTTTGCCACCGATTTTCAAAAACCGGTGGCCATTGAGCGGTGCCTTTTTAACTTTTTCTACTAGTGAATGCATTAAGTGAGCTCATTTTGTTCCATATATAGTACTCGAGTTCAAGAATCACTAGGCAAGAGTTGGAAGAATAAGGGGAACGTCATTCCTTCCTTCTTTTCTTCTAATCAAAGCATCAGCAATAACAAATTTCTTGTCCCTCTTGGCGGTAACAAGTAATTCATAAGCATCCATGAAGACTAAGCACAAGACAAGTTTCCCATACAAGATTTCATACTTTTTTTCTTCTTTTGTTTCAACCATTTCCCCTAATGAGTCTGGCATAGGTTCCCCTTATCCATGTGTACTGTCTATGTGTCATGTTTCTTACCTTTTCCATCAATGAGCATTTCTTTCCTTTGCTTGATCATGTCATTCAAAAAAAAAAATTGCCGAACTAAACACAAGGTACACCAATGATTTGAAGCACCTTTGCAACCCTATCATTCCCCTTAAACCATTTTCATTCGATCACATATCCATTTATTCATCAACCACTTTGAGCCTCGTCTAACGTTTGGCCTCATTTAGTCAACCCACATTTACCTAACCATGGGATGGGAAGGTGTGCAATTTGTGTAACATTCAAAAAGCAAGTACAAAAAAAAAAAAAGAAAAGTAAAACAAAAGAATAAGTAAATAAAAAACAATGTCTAAAGGCAAGTGTTCCAATGTCTTTGATATGAACACGTCTCGAATTGCATCTCTCATTGAGTGCTTGGTACCGTGCCTGAGAAACATGAATACTAAGTGAGTGATGGACCGCATGATCCGGGATTGCCTACATTGATTCAAATTACCAAAAAAAAACAAAAAAAAAAAGAAAAGAAGAAGTTCAAAGCAAAAAAAATATGTGAAAAATAAAACTTGCAAAGTTTTCAAATACACAATTACACGTCTCGGGGGGTTTCTCTCGGGTCTTGAGCCTTTTACCCCTTTCTTCTTTAAACCATTAGCTTAACAACATTACAACCCTTGAAAGACCTGTTTGAGGTGTACACACACTTGTGCAAAGTTCGGTTAGAGCTACGTTCGGCCTGATTCCTAACGGATACGTAGGCAACCTCACATTGAGGTGCGGCCACATTCATATGCATGATCGAGTCAAAGAATATCCAATGCTTAATCCTTTACCCCTACCCATTTAGAGCTTGACTTAGGGGCTTGAACCCACATCACATTAGCCTACCCAGCCTAAAGAGTCATCATCTTTAACTCTTTTCACATATATTTCCATCACCATAACCCTTGCAGTCATCCTTAGTATCACATTCACACACTTCACTCACACATCCATATCCATATCATCCTTCCCTTTAAGAACTTTTTATCATGAAATCTTGTTTCAACATTGTGCATGTCATCATCTTTCAAGACAACATTCATTAGAAAAAACATTGTATACTTGCTTAGCTTCTTGACCTGAGTAATATTCATTGTTTCATGCATCGCATAATGTGCTGAGCAACATTTATATATCAGTGATTTTTAATCATACAAAGCATATCGTGCTTAGCTCCTTGATTTAAGCAACGTTCATTATGCAATAATCACTTCGTCTATATACGTGCTTAGCTTCTAGACCTAAGTGACGTTCAAGATCGTTTCTTACACCATATATGATGCTTAGCTCCATAACCTAAGTTCATTCATCTATCGTGTCACATGATGTAATTGTCCTTAGCCTCCTGGCCAAAGAGCATGCATCATGCATAAACTGTTTTCAAGACAAGCAATTCAATTCATACGATTCATTTCGTCTTGCTTAAGGAAGAAGTTCAAACCTTCTTTCCCTTTTTCATTATTTTCTTTTGGGGAAGTTCAAAAACTTTTTCAAAATTTTCTCATCAAGGGAAGTTCAAAAATAAAACTTTTTTTTCATGTCTTTCTTTCGAGAGAAAGTCGGTACCCTCCTCTCATGACAAAAATGACGGAAAATTTTTACTTTTGCATCTTCGTTTGCTTGTGTTTGCTCATACACTCAAATCATACATATACACACACACACAATCACAAGTCATACACATGTCATGTCAAGTCGTGTCAAGTCAAATTTGGTCAAGTTAGTTGGTCAAGTCAATCATAGTCTATACGAGTCCCTTGGCAAATTTATTTTGCAGGTCTCATCTACAGCCCACGTCCAGGGACAAGCGGACCATTTACAGCCCACGTTCGGGGACAAGCGGACCATTTACAGCCCACGTCCGGGGACAAGCGGACTATTTACAGCCCACGTCCGCGGACAAGCGGACCAACTACAGCCCACGTCCGGGGACAAGCGGACCATCTACAGCCCACGTTCGGGGACAAAGTGAACCAACTACAACCCACGTTCGGGGACAATCGAACCACCATCATTCACGGCGCAAGGTTCTCGATAGACTTGCAATTTCATCATTAGACAAGTTTTTCCTCAAGCATGGAAAATTGTCATCTCTCGACTTTCCTCAAGCATGGAAAGTATCTCAACCGGTGGGTTTCTTCAAGCATAGAAAACTGCCAACATCATCTGTCAACTTTCCTCAAGCATGGAAAGTATCATCCGGTGGATTCCTTCAAGCTTAGGAAGCTACCAAACTCATTTGTCACCGATACACTAGTGTCATATATGCATTCTATCCCGTTACTCTTTTATCTGTGGAACTAACATTCTTCTGCAGGTATCGGCGTATACAGAATGATTTAGGATCGCAGAACGTCTTAAATCATTCTCCGTCCCAATCGACTACTTTGACTATCGTTTTCAAAACTAACGTTTCTACAAACTCAGTCAAAGTGGGGGCTTCTGTAGACACCTAAAAATGTCTCCCCAAAACCAAACTCGATGATGAACAACCTTTCACCGCCATTATTGGTCGGGTTGAGTATGTAATCTTTAAGAGTGCTTAAATCCATGTTCATTCCCAATACATTTCATAAACCAAGCCAATTCATAGCCCATTTTCCCAAACCATAACTTATTTTCCTCTTTTCGTGCCTTTAAACCCAAAATAATTCATTTCGTGTCCTTTAAAATCATTCATTTCGTGTCCTTTTTATAAAAACATTTAGATTAGTTTATTTTGGTCCATAATCTGGGTCCAATTGTTAAATGGTTGGATGGGGCTTGAAAAGAGCTTTCCAACGATATATTATAAGCCCAAATCCAAGTTATAACGAATAAATTATGGCCAAAATACCAAACTGGGTCTAAACCGAACCTAACCCCACCTTACCTACGACCCAATGATCATGTGGAGGGTCCAAAGGATTTAATCTCATTCCTAATCCAATTAGGATTAATTGGAAACTTCTATAAGTTTCTAAAATATCTTAATTATCCTTTTTGAAAAGATAAGATTAAAGCATTTGAAATTGAATAAAACTTTTCTTTTTGAAAGTCCTAATTCTATTCGAATTGAAACACGTTCAAAGATTGTCAGTTATTGTTTTCGTTCTTCATGGTTTTTATCTAATTTTTATATGGTTAGATAGCCCTTGAAATTATCTTTCCAGTGATATATTATAATATTAATTCCGAGCTATAACGAAAAAGATATAAAAGAAATACGAAACTCTATCCAAAACTGACACCGTCTCACTGTTTCGGTTATATCTTTTATTCTACTAAATATTTTAATCGGATTCCAATTGGATTAAAAAGTAGACTTCAATAGCTTTCCAAGGATATCTTATTCATCTTATTTCGATTTCTGGATCAAAATATATGATAAAAACAAAAACCGTAATAACTGCTGTCTATCGCAAGAGTTTTATCCGATTCGAATTCTTATCTTTTCTTGATTCGACCCCTCTTTTTTCCCTATAAATAGAGGTCATATCTCCCCTTTTTCAATCATCAACAAGCTTGATCATCAAATCATTCTCTCTTCCTCTCTTCTACACCAAAAATCATTCTCTCTCTCTACACCAAAAATATTCTTTCCTCTCTCTTTCTTTAACCTAAACCCTAGCCACCCTATTCTCTCTTTTTATATCCCTTAAGCACTCTAAGGAGTCCATACGATACCCGAAGTTCTATACTTAAACCAAGGCGTGAAAGGTATAATTAACTGAGGGTTTAGACCAAACCAACTCTACCTTTTATTTAATTTAATTATTTTAATTTGATTAATATTTTTATTGAAGTTACTAACAGTTTATTCATGATGTAGCAATTCAAGGAAACGAGGAAAGTGAGTAATTAATCACTTAATTACTCTTATTTTTATTTCTTATTGCTAGTATCATGATTAGGGTTATTATTATTTGATTTGACTAACGCTATTATTGTTGAATTGCTTCCAATATTAATGTTTATTCTATTATTTATTATGATAACCGTATTGCATGTTTAAACGGAATATGTAATTGAATATCACGACTAATAAGATAATTTGGACAACCGGTTTAGGTTCCTTTTTAATCTTATTGTGTTAATCAAGTGATCACGAATATTTTAGAATAATGTGTGCATTAATATTCAACCAATTTAGCATAATAATAGTTTGGAGCAAATTAAATATTTTATTTGCATGCCTTTGAGATCACAGGAATACTTTTCACAATAAGAATCGAGTAGAGGCCAATACGGGCGAATGTGACTCCATGACTCACTTCGTATCATCATCCCCGATCCTCCTTTCGTGGTTCCGAACCATATGGAGTTAGTAATCTCATGGATTATGAATGGGGTGTGACCTTCACGGGTCAATCGTTGTTGCTTTTCGTTGTCCCTTTTCGTGGTTGCCTTTATGATCCGTGAACGGTTTACAAGTTCCTTGAAAACTTGTTGGCGGCTCCCTACTTTCCTTGTCCCTAATCGTTGTCCCTAATTTTAATGTCAATTCCCATTTCCTATGAGTGCCAAGCATATTCACAACATGCTTTAACGTAGGCGCACTTCAAACGACGCCCACAATTATCCTGTATGACAATTCTTTATTACATCATAATTTTTTTCATTCAATTGATTTATATAATTTACAATGATTAATCTATTAATAATAGATTTGTACTACACAAATTATCATCAAATGAGAATTTTGATCGCCTAATTCTGATACGAAGAGCCTAATAATAAAAATATTAGAGGGATTTTAATCATGTAAGATAATTTTATTAAATTCTTTGTATTTGTATCTCCAATACTTTTATATAGATAACAATTTAGATAAAAAATTGACTAAATATCAAAACAGTGTCATCATTTCTGCCCATTAAGTGTAATACACAATTTTAAATACTTATTTAATTAATAATTATAAAAAGAAAATGTTATACTAATTTATCATTGAATTTTTAAAACACTCATATGGTTTAATATGTAGATTTAGTTTTAATATACTCATTTGTCTAACGGACTCTTTTGTTATATTTCCTATTTTATTTCATTACATACGCAAAATAAAAAGATAATAAATATGTTATAGATGTATTTTATCTATGCTATTTCCTCCATCCCTAGATTAAAAGCCCTCTTTTTCTTTATTACTCCCTCCGTTTTTAAATAATTGCTCCATTTCTGCTGGGCACGAATGTCGATGCTATTTTTTGATCAACAATATCTTTAATTATCAATAAGTATAAATTCTAGCAATTGAAAATTAATAATCTATTCACTGAGACGATTCCAACAAGTACCAATAAGACTATATTTTTTCTTATGTATAAATCACAAACATTAGTCAAAGTAAGATGAATGAATAGTGTAAAAAATAGAAATGGATCAATTCAAGTATTTAAAAACGGAGAGAATATGTGAATAATAAATGCTAGAAAGAGGTTTTGTATTAAGGGACGAAGGGAGTATTTTTTTAATACAATTTTTTTTTCTTTTATTGATTAATTAAATTTAGTGAAATAATCGTGCATGGCACGAGACCTAACATATTACCTTTACTATTACGCACATGTAAAATCAATAGTTCTTTTAAGCTTCTGGGCAGAGTAGAGCAAAACAGATTAAATTTCAGCAGAGCAGATTTTAGAATAGCAGAGCAGAGCCGAGCCGAGCGGAGCAAATTTCAACATTATTATTAATACTATTATTAATGTTATTATTATTAATGTTGTTGTTGTTGTTGTCATCATCGTTGTCATCTCGCCGTTGTCGTTGTCGTTGTCGTTGTTGTCGTTGTTGTTGTTATTATTGCTATTATTAATTGCATATACCATTGACTTAGGCAGGTGATGAAAATATAAATATATGTGTACCATATTTAACATATGTTAATAGTAGAAAGATAAAAGACAACGATTTACTTATATTTATTTAACAAAAATTTTAAAATAAAATGATTTAATGAGTAATAATGATTTTACTTATAAATTTGTCTTAATCATCTATATCTTTAACCCTAAAAATAATAATGATATACCAAGTACTACTTGAAAAAAAACCTCTTTTTTTTTTTAATTCTTAAATTGTATGGAAAGATTTGAAAAATAATTCAACTCAGTGAACTAACAATCAATACCCACATAAAATGATTCTACACATTGTGATTCTAATAACAAATGTTTATAAAAGAAATTGTTATTAATTGTTATTATTATTATTTATTTATTTTGAAAGAATTATTATAATTATTTGAAATTATTATTTAATAATATTATCAAATATTAATTCTTAATAGTTTGAATTATTAAATATCATTATTGATAATCTAATATATATAAATAAAGTAGGCATTTTTTGGGAGCATTCGGCGCGCCACATAAGAAAAGGTATTATTTTGACCAATGAAATTTTAGATTAATAATTTATTTTAGAATTAAAAAATTCACTCGCCACCTAAGAAAAACTGACGAATAAGATTTAAGAATTTTGCCACCTAGGTAACAATAACGAATAGTGAACAATTAAAATTTAAATTATTTAAAAAACTAAGCTAATAATTATCTTTTTTTACATATATGAATGTAAATCTTTGATCGTAAATATCTTTAATCTCTCCCTAGCAAATATTACAAAAATTAGATATTATTAATGTACTCATCGAAACGAATAAAACTAAATCTCATATCACTATGTTTTTCCTTATATATGGAGAGAAATTTAGAAGATTCTCCCTAATTTTTTTAATAGTTAAAAGATTCTAGATGAGACTAACATTTTGAAACTGAACAAGTATATAAAAAAACGCATTTGCAAAGAACTTATTTTAACCAATAAATAAAATGATTTGTCATTTATTTTTTATTAAAAAATTAAATTGTCACCTACGCAAAATTAAAGAATAAGGTTTGGGATTTTAAATTCAAGCACCACGTAAAATAAATAAACCTACGAAAGATAAAGTGTTAAAATTAAAAACAAAAATTATCTTATGATGTTAGGAATTTTATCCAAATATTTAATGAATGATCTTCATATAAAAAAAAACCTTAAATTAATAAAAAAGATTTACTAGAACCGTGCATCGCACGGGCTTATATCTAGTTATTGTTATTATGATTAATAAATATTAATTATTATTAAAATTATTTTTAATATTAATAATTATTATAATTATTCAAAATAATAAATTATTATCATCAATACAATATTAATTATTATTATTGTTATTATTAATTACTATTTGAAAATAGAGCAGAGCAGAGCAAAGTCAAGCAGCGTAGAGCAGATTTCTTTTGAGCAGAACAGAGCAAACTTGATTTGAGTTAAACAGAGCAAAGGGCTCAGAGCAAAGCAGAGCAGAGCAGCTCTAAAGAACGGGGTCAAAGGCTAGGTTCGGGATTCCAGAGCTGAGAAAAATGACAAAGATGTCAAGTTGAGATGGTATATGCGCATATCCCATCTATCAGCGCCCATTTCGCCTAGGGTTTTGTTCAACCCTCACAATATAAGCCCTCCTTCTTCTCCCAGCCGTAACCTTTTTTCCTCATTTCTTCTTCTCCACTCATTTTTCTCTCTACTTTTCCTTCGCTAACAAACCCTAAAACTCCCCCTTCTCAGGTAAATTTCTCAACCTTCAACTCCTTTTTGATCTTGTAGATGTTGTTATGTTGTATTGATTTTTCCTTTATTTGTTGAACTGATTGATTGTTATCGGATTCTTTGTTTTTTTGCTTAATTAATTATTTTGTTTTTTTTATTGCTTGTTGATTTGAAGTGATTTCAGCTTTGGAATTCAATTTTGGGATTTGATATTGCTTTAAAATTCGATTTAAGTTTTTGGATATTGAATTTTCATATGTAATTATGTTGCTTGAATTTAATGGTTTAACTTCTTTTTTTATTTTTTAATTATTATTATTTTTTTTTGATAAATTGAGTTGTGATGGCTGATTTTGGATTTGATTCGAAATATTTTGGATTTGGAATTACTGTTATTGTTTATCCGTTCTGTTGAACATGTTGAATTTTTATAATAACAATTTAATTAGTCACTAATCTTGTAGAATATCCAGCAATTTTGTTGTTTAAATGCTCTATTTTTTTTAATCTGACGTAATATTTTATTTGTTATGATTTTGATGTAGTATGTTATCAGTTTCGTCATTCGTTTTGTTTTCAACTAATCCATGACTCTTTAAATTGGTGTGCAGGGTTTGTTTAGGAGTGTTCTTTATCGGCATATTGCCCGTGCTTTCTTTTAGAGAGTAGCGAAAATGGTATATTTTTGTATACTCTAAACTTATTGTATTCTAATAGTTGTATGTTTGTGTCGTTGATTTTGTAACTCAATTTTAATGTTTTGGGTTGGCAGGTTAAGTTTACAGCCGATGAGCTCCGCAGGATTATGGACTGCAAACATAACATCCGTAATATGTCTGTTATTGCCCATGTCGATCATGGTAACGAATCCTTTTTATAGACTTGTATCTGTATTGCTTGTTTGCTCAGTTCTGTAGTAAATTTATCATGGTTAAATTATTTGCTTCCAGTTATATTCTCATTACGTTGTGAAAAGTCATTATACATGTGATATTTAGTTTGGAATCCAATACCCTGTTTGACGCTAGTTCTTGTGTGTTTACCTGTTAATTGCTTTAAGTTCTTAAATTGCTTGTGTTTGTTATTTTTTCCATCTCTGCAATAACTGTAAAGAAGTGCTGTCATTGCCTTATACTGTAAATAGTCTTTATTCATGCTTATTGATTTATTAATAGTGGTTGATATTTCAGATTATGGTCTATTCATCTATTGAGCATTTGTTTGTTTCAAGTTTGTGTGTTTGCCTTATACTGTAAAGAGTCTTTTCCAGTTGATTGCTTCTATTGGTGTTGTCAAGTTTGTTCACTAAGCTCAAATTAATGTCTGCTGCTTAAAATGCTGATATTTTCTGTAATGTATTTGTCGTATCTGCACTGAATTATGGTGGAATGTTGTTGTCTTTTATGTTGTGAAGAATTCTTTATTCATGCTTGCTTGTGTCTTGTTAAAAAGATCTCAAAATTTGATTAAGGTCCTTTGTAATCTCTCTTGCATAAAATTATAAATTAACATGTTTAGGATGCTTAAGTTCTTGGTATGTGGGGTAAAGTTATCGTATTTCTATTTAACCAGGACAATACTTTTATCTCTTTGTTTCATGGAAATCTTTGTTTATGCTCTTTTTATGTTGTAGATGGTGCCCACTTTATTGTCATTTATTCCATTAAGTTTTTATCTGCTGGACTTGTTTTTTTAACCCTTATTGCATTATTCTTATATACAGGAAAATCAACCCTCACCGATTCTTTGGTGGCTGCTGCTGGTATCATTGCCCAGGAAGTCGCTGGTGATGTACGTATGACTGATACCCGTGCTGATGAAGCTGAGCGTGGTATTACCATCAAGTCCACTGGAATTTCTCTGTACTATCAGATGACAGATGAAGCTTTGAATGCATTCAAGGGAGAGCGTGATGGCAATGACTATCTGATCAATCTTATTGATTCCCCTGGGCACGTTGACTTCTCATCAGAGGTTACTGCTGCTCTGCGTATCACTGATGGAGCTCTAGTCGTGGTTGACTGTATTGAGGGTGTATGTGTCCAGACTGAGACTGTCCTTCGCCAGGCTCTTGGTGAGAGGATCAGGCCTGTTCTTACTGTTAATAAAATGGACCGTTGCTTTCTTGAGCTCCAGGTTGATGGAGAGGAGGCTTACACCACATTCCAGAAGGTTATTGAGAATGCTAATGTCATCATGGCTACCTATGAAGATCCCCTTCTGGGTGATGTCCAAGTTTACCCTGAGAAGGGAACAGTTGCTTTCTCAGCTGGTCTCCATGGGTGGGCATTTACTTTGTCCAACTTTGCTAAGATGTATGCATCTAAGTTCGGTGTTGATGAGGCTAAGATGATGGAACGTCTCTGGGGTGAGAACTTTTTTGACCCAGCCACCAAGAAGTGGACCACCAAGAACACTGGGACAGCTACATGTAAACGTGGATTTGTTCAATTTTGCTATGAGCCCATCAAGCAGGTCATTGCTACTTGCATGAATGATCAAAAAGATAAACTGTGGCCCATGCTGACAAAGCTTGGTGTCCAATTGAAGTCTGAAGAAAAAGAATTGATAGGTAAGGCATTGATGAAGCGTGTCATGCAGACCTGGCTCCCAGCTAGCAGTGCTTTACTTGAAATGATGATCTATCATTTGCCGTCTCCTGCAACTGCTCAGAGATATCGTGTGGAGAACTTGTACGAGGGTCCCATGGATGATGTCTACGCGACAGCCATCAGGAACTGTGATCCTGAGGGACCTTTGATGCTTTATGTATCAAAAATGATTCCTGCACCTGACAAGGGTAGGTTCTTTGCTTTTGGCCGTGTCTTTGCGGGAAAAGTTTCAACTGGTATGAAGGTTAGAATCATGGGACCTAACTATGTTCCCGGAGAGAAAAAAGATCTTTATGTTAAGAATGTCCAGAGAACTGTCATTTGGATGGGAAAAAGGCAGGAAACTGTTGAAGATGTTCCTTGTGGAAATACTGTTGCTATGGTTGGTTTGGATCAGTTTATCACAAAGAATGCCACTCTTACAAACGAGAAGGAAGTGGATGCCCACCCAATCCGAGCCATGAAGTTCTCTGTATCACCTGTTGTCCGTGTTGCTGTGCAGTGTAAGGTTGCATCTGATCTTCCCAAGCTTGTTGAAGGTCTGAAGCGTCTGGCCAAGTCAGATCCTATGGTTCTTTGTAGTATTACAGAGTCTGGAGAACACATTATTGCTGGTGCTGGTGAGCTCCATCTGGAAATCTGTTTGAAGGATCTGCAGGATGACTTCATGGGTGGGGCTGAAATCACCAAGTCAGACCCTGTTGTGTCCTTCCGTGAGACTGTTCTTGAGAAGTCAAGCCGTGTTGTGATGAGCAAGTCTCCCAACAAGCACAACCGTTTATACATGGAAGCCCGTCCAATGGAAGATGGGCTTGCCGAGGCCATTGATGAAGGGAGAATTGGCCCAAGAGATGACCCCAAGATCCGTTCCAAGATCTTGGCCGAGGAGTTTGGCTGGGACAAGGATCTTGCTAAGAAGATCTGGTGTTTTGGTCCAGAAACTACTGGTCCCAACATGGTGGTTGATATGTGTAAGGGAGTCCAGTATCTCAATGAAATTAAGGACTCTGTTGTTGCTGGTTTCCAGTGGGCTTCAAAAGAAGGTGCTTTGGCTGAAGAAAACATGAGAGGTATCTGCTTTGAGGTTTGTGATGTGGTTCTCCATGCTGACGCTATCCACAGAGGAGGTGGGCAGGTTATTCCAACCGCTAGGAGAGTCATGTACGCTTCCCAGCTGACTGCCAAGCCCAGGCTGATGGAGCCCATCTATCTTGTTGAGATTCAAGCTCCTGAACAAGCTCTTGGTGGTATCTACAGTGTTCTTAACCAGAAACGTGGACATGTGTTTGAGGAAATGCAGCGACCTGGTACCCCGCTCTACAACATCAAGGCATATCTCCCTGTCGTCGAGTCATTCGGATTTTCAAGTACTTTGAGAGCTGCAACCTCTGGTCAAGCCTTCCCCCAGTGTGTGTTTGATCATTGGGAAATAATGACTCAGGATCCTCTGGACCCAACATCACAAGCTGCAGCCCTTGTTGGAAACATCCGTAAGAGGAAGGGATTGAAGGAAGCAATTACCCCACTTTCCGAGTTTGAGGACAAGCTATAATCTTATTTGTGAGTTGTTTGTGAAGTTACTTTGGTGTTCTATCTTTTTCTATTTCCATCATTTTGCCTCCATCTAGAGATACTATTATCGTATGTTACGTTGAGTATTATTTTTCCCGTTTGTGGGAGATTTAAAAACTTAGTATTGTAGTAGATTTTTTAACGTCTTTCCTCCACTAGATTGTTGTGTTGCCTTATATATGTCTGCAATCTGATGAGGTTGAAAGACTGAATTTTCTCCGATATGATGACTTGGTTTTTTAAGCCAGATCTTGGAAAGTTTGTGATGCCTATATTTTGTTATTTCTCAGCAGGTGCAAATTTGGGCCAAAATTATCATGCTATGAAACACTTTGTGCTTGTGTTTGTGATCAAAGTTTTACTTTGGTCGAGCTCTGAACATTTGTAATGGAACATTCTAATTAACTTGTGTGTCTGTTTTTTTTTTTTTTTTTTTTTTCCTTTTGTTGTTAACTTGTTTGAAGAAGTTAGACGAGCAGATTCACTTAATGAAACAGAAAAAAAAAATACATAAATCTATTTCAAAGTACACTCACTTCATACCATTGCGAGTTTTGTGTACCTTAAGAATCAATTTCACAAAGCAAATGATCATAAAGATTTCCAAGCAAGATAAGAGAATGCACTTTTACAAAACGAATACATACAAAAAAAAAAAAAAAAAAAAAAAAAAATTAATAAAATGTACATTAATAAACATGTGAAAGCAGACAAGTCTTAAGAGGGATTAGTACACCAATTGTTTAAAAAGCTAGTTTTTGGAAATTGCCCTCTCCAATCCGTAAATAAGAAAGAGCAAGCTCCAGTTAATCAATTTGATAAACAAAATCTGTTTATCAAATGGCAAAATGGTAAATAAAACAACATAAATACCTAGTCATCATGACATTTTCGTAAATATATCAACAACAGTGGGACCCATATTTAATAAAAAGTTGTTGATTTATTTATAATTTTGCCATTTGATAAACCAATTTTGTTTATCATATTGATAAACTTGTAACTACCTATACGATGCGTCCGATGTAATCAAATTCACCAAATTTTGGTTTGCTATGTATTAAATTCATCAAAACAAAGAGAGTAGCAGATTTACCAAATTTTGGTTTGCTATTATGAATTAAAATTCGTCAAAACAAAGATAGTAGCGTAGGAAAAAAGATGAATAAAAATATGAAATGAACTTTCGAATGATAAAAGAAAGAAGATGAATAAAAATATGAAATGTGCTTTCGAATGATAAGAGAAAGAAAAGGCAAGCCTGTGTCTTCCTGCATACATGCATGGTGTATATATATATATATATATATATATATATATATATATATATATATATATATATATATATATATATATATATATACATACATATATATATATATATATTTATTTATATATATATATATTTATTTATATATATATATATTTATTTATATATATATATATTTATTTATAAATAGCAGCAAATAATTAGTTATACAAGTCCTAGTTATCAACACTATTCAAAAAAAAAAAAAAAAAAGTTATCAACATAGCAATATTAATAATTTCTAAAGAAAAAAAAAATAGAAGTTTATAAGTACAAAGATTCTCCTTAGAGCAAATTAAAATCCAAAAGTTTAATTTATACATCTTGAAAGTTGTAACTTTCCTATCCTATTGTATAAACCATATGTTATGTAATATACTTACAAAAAAGGGTTTTTCACAGCTAACTCTACAACTGAATTAAGATCATCCCAATTATGCTCATAATAAGCAAAATACTGCAAATCATTCCCATCATTTGTTAGAACATGATCCAACATGCTCGGCCGTGTTGTACATGAAGGATTATGAGCCATATGATTCAGTTGTTGCTGATGATCTGCTTGAAAATGTGCGTTTTTTTCATCACCTGTAGTAATATTTTGAGTTCCTATGCAACCATTGTTAGCATTATTACTATTATTAGTCTCTTCGTTGGGGACGAAAAGATTAGTATAGCCATTGTTAGGTGTTGAGGATTGCTGAGTTGCAAAGCTAATGTAACATTCTTGATTAGTGTTAGAATCAATGCTGCTTGTTTTTGAGCTTGAGTTTATAGCATTTTTTTTGTTAGATAATTCCCTCCAATCAGGTATGTGCCTTTTGTTTCGTTTGAATATTCTACAAAGTGTCCATATCTCCTGCAATAATAATAAAAACCCGACATCAAAAACAATATTCGATCTCATGTCTAAATTAAATTAATCAATAATAATAATAACCTAACTAATTGACACGTGAGTTTACTTCTGGGTGTAAAGAAAAACCAAACTGTTACTTCAATGTACAACTAATATAAATAAATGTACAACTAATATAAATACTTCTTACTTAGTAGCTCATATAAGTTTAGATAGTATCATAGCTTAGATAAGTCCAAATAATTTAAATAATAAGAAACAGAATATCAAGTGAATGAAACATCCACATATGATCGTAAGTGAAATGACTGAAATCAGACATAAAATTTGTAAATCATTGCATAACTCTATCATGCATTCCTAATTTATTGTCAATTTAGAAGATTTACGAAGTATTAAATAAAGTTAAATCGTTCTTCCTAATTAAAAGCTCATGCGTTACCCCATCCCTTTATAAAAATCTCTCATCCGTTCAAGAAACAAAAGATAAAAAATTTAAATTATTAATGTATGAAAAACTAAAAGTTATTCCCTCTGTTTCATAATGTTAGTCTCATATAGAATCAATCATATAAAATAAGAAAAGAAATATATTTGGAATCTAACATTAAAGTAAAACATACTTCATAATTAGTTTACCTTATTTAACTTTTTTGATATTTTATTAGGAAAGCACAAGTCATAATTGCATAAGTTAAGGTAAAAATTTCCTTACTTAGGGCCTGTTCACATTTACTTAATTTCAGTTCAGTTCAGTTCAACTCCAATCAGTTCAGTTCAGTTCCAATCAGTTTAGTTCAGTTCAGTTCAGCTCTTAATTTCCCTCTCACATAAAATATTCATTTCACCTCAATTCAGATCAGTTCAGTTCCAATCAGTTCAGTTCAGTTCAGCTCAATTCAGTAAATATGAACAGGCCCTTAGAGTCATATCATCAATCTATAACTAATTAATTCTAAAAAAATTAAGTTATAAATGAAATATGTTCAATATGGGTAGATCTTTTTTAAACGCCCAAAATAGTATGTGGGACTAAAATTATGAAACGGAAGGAGTACCTTTTTCAAAAAAAAAACTTTAGCCCCGTCCAAAAAAAAAAAAAAAAAAGAAAAAAAAAAAGAAAAAAAAAACTTTGGCACCTTAGAACTTATACTTCCTCTATTCTTTTGATATTGCTTTATAGGGAAAGGGTAAAGTTTTAATCTATTTATTTATTTATTAAATTATATGCAGTGTGAGATAGAAGAAATGTTTATTTTTCTAAAATGGGTATGGTGCAATATTTAAAAAACTTTCTTGAAAACTAGTAATAAAATTTTCCTATAAAAAACTAACTTATCATTTTGATGTTTAAAAACTAAATTAGTTTATATTTCCTTACTTGGAAACCAAAAAGATACAAACTAGCCTCCTTTTCTCTTTTCTTTCTACCTTCTTCTAGTGTTTTAGTTTCTAGAAGTAGTCTAATTTCTTCAAAAATTAGATTATTTTCAACTCTTTTCTTTTGTTCAATTCAATTATTTTATTTGTTCTATCTATGAAAGTCTTCTTCCCAGGCCAATTTTCTAGATTTTGATTTTAGTTATGGATTAGATATTTATTTTAATAGGGTTTTAATAATTGGAAAGGTAGTCTGGATTCAAAAGAGTTTAGAATTATCAACTCTATAGTCAGAACATCAGTGCAGAATGTGAGGATTTTAACTTGAAAAGATGTAAAGAAATCGAAAATCAATGCTCGTGTCAAGTTTAAAGCGGTGGAGCGAGTATGAGATGTGCTTAAAAAAAGGTATGATTTGGATTGTAAAAGTTATGTTTTTTTACTTTAAATATGTGGTTTGTTGATCTATATTATTGTGTATTGTGTTGCAAGATGCCATAGGGATAATTATTAATGAAACGGTTTTCCCCTGTAACAAAAATCCTAATTTTATTTATGAATGGAGAAAACTAAACATTGGAATTTATGTTCTACACTGATGTACTCTTTACAAACTTTCTCTTTCTAAATGATAGACCGTCGGAGGGGCCTTTCGAGAACACCCCCGAGGTAGTTGACTTTCTTTGTTTTGTAGGTTCTGTTTGTTTGACCAGACAGCAAGCAGGCTCCTCACTCACAAATCTCGAATTTCTTTTGCAGAAACAGTCTCGTTTTGTGGGAGTTTATGGATCTTTGATTTTGTAGATGACTTATGTGTGAGTGTTCTTTGTTATTGGAGTTTTGGTATAATATCAAGTTATACGAGGATAAATTTAGGTCAAAAAATTACCATAAGAACTCTCTTCCTCTCAAAACTCAAAAGCGGCGATGAATACGCACTCTAAAATATTTATTTACTTTTATGCTTTCATTAATGTTTAGTTATCTTGAACATTTATACCTCCTAAATATAGTTGTTTATATATTTTCCCTTATTGTTAATTTTACTAAATTTGTGATTTAAAAGCCAAACCAAAAAGACCTTCTAGATATGGCTAGCTATGACGCGCATCGCGCGCGTTAACTTCCCTAGTAAAATGAAAATTGGTAATTTTCAACATAACTCATATTAGATTGAAAAAGTCAAATATAATTTTACTTCTATTTCATATTATTTGCAATTATTAACTGCCATTTTTTTTTTTTTTTTTTTTTTTTTTTTTTTTTTTTTTTTTTTTTAAAAAAAAAGAAAAAATATTAAAAGAGGGTCTCTTTATCCCCCATGCATGCATGCCCGTTAATACTAGTCCCGCCAATTAACATAATATTGACTATCATGCATGTATGATTTATCTAAATAATAATTAAAGGAATTACTTGTATCAAAATTGATCACTATATGCAATTATCAAAATTGATCTCTATATGCAATTAACTCACTACATACTCTATCAAATAAGTGCAAACACATAACATACATATACTTACAGCTTCTAGGGCAGTGTCCTTAGGGTTGGCTAAGTTAGCCTCATCTTGTTGTAGTAGATCGTTTGGAAGACGAAACTCATGCATCATCCAATCGGTTTTTGAGCCTTTTCCAGCACTTCCGCGATAGTAAACTAGTGACTTCTTGAGGCCAATGCACTGGGGGCCTTCCCCTCCGTTGGAGTAGATCGGCCTGTCGATCCCGGTAGCTTTCCAAAATCCAGACCCGGTTACTCTATTAGGTCTAATGCTGTTCCTGTACTTTCTTCCCCTTTTGCAATAAAAATACCACTCTTTATCTCCTATGCTGCTACTTGCTTCTGCAATTCACGTTCATAAAATCTTAATTTAAACATAGATTATGAACATAAACAAAAAGGAACTAACGAACCATATAATTACACAAACAAAAAGAGCAACTAACGAACCATATACAAGGAACAATATATCTAAGGAAAGGAACATACAATGAACATTATCCGTTACAATGGTCGTTTGAAATATGACTAACATTTTAGAATTTATTTTACATTATATTATGGACACAATTAGTCTTCTAATATCTGCAATGCAAATATAATTTTTGATTATTTTAATGCAACATAAAATAAATAGTTTTCTAGAAAGTATAAAGTTTAAATAATAATTACATAAATGAAACTAAAAATTTGATAAATAAAAAAATTATTGTTGAATAATACTATTTTATACTAAAAATAAAGTAATAATATAACTTATTACTTGGAGAAATTAAAAATGTGTCAATCATGACTCACAAAATCATTAAAATATTTTGATAGTCATATTTCAATTGACCAATATAAAATTTTCACAAGGAAATGAGCTTTATTTCCCAGGTACATTTTATGTAGCTTCAAGAAAGTATATACGAAGTATGTTTTAAGTATAGATAGATCCATAAGCCATTTACTTCATTATAAATCATATACTTTAACAAAATTATACATGACTATATATTTCTTTATCGATAAATCATCAAATATAGTCAAAGTGGATTATATAATATAAATATTAAAAGTCAAATATTGCATATAAAAAACCCAAACTTTTCAATAAAACGGATGTTCAGTAAATTACTGAACATCCGTTATAAAGTGACAATAAAATGTGCAAAAGTTACACTAAAAACGCACAAAAGTTACCCTGACATATATAAGAGTTATTTATGCTTCATTGATAAATTTGACAAAAGTGACACTAAATTTGACAAAAGTAACACTAAATCTGACAAAAGTGTACCCGATGTACAGTAAATTATTGAAAACCGGGTTAAAGTTTTTCTATAAAAAAAATATTAAAGATATAAACTTAGACATAAAATGTCCACATAAATAATGAAGAAATAAGAGGACCGACGGATAAACCTTATCAGTTGCTACACTTGTGAGTTGTGATGTTTAACAGTTTATTTAATTAACTTCAAGATGGATCCCAATTGAGATTCTCTTATAGGATTCAAAAATTAACCCTAATTGGGTATTTATATGATAATATTTTTCAAAGATTATTAGTGTCGATCAATAGGTCATTAATAGTGATTATTTAAATAATACTATATGATTTGACATGGTCAAAGTTGACAACATACTAACACTTGATGGTCAAATAGGGTGATCTTACTGATCTAATCTTTGTCTTTGTACTCTATATTGGCAGCAAACTTTTGTTAATAGTATTGTATATCTTTCCCCAAGTATTTTCTGTTTTGCATTTGGAAAAATTGGAAGTATAACTGTTGTGAAGATCCGAGTTATATTTGATTCCCTACGAAAATTTGTTAAATACAAATTTGGGCCACATCCAGGAGCGGATCTGGGTTAGGACGAGTAAGGGCTCGGCCCTCTTAAGCATATTTGAGTTGTTGATTATAAGTAATATAATGTCTAAAAATTACAAATAATTATTGTGGTATTGTGGTTAAGTATTGTTATTTTTGTGCAAAAGGTTGAGGGATCAAATCTTGGTTCTCCTTAACAATAGGAGGAGTGATCTCTTAGCCTTATACTCCCTCCGTCCCCCATTGATAGTCACTTTTGGTAGAAAATCACGGGAATTAATAAATATAAATAAGAAGTAAAAAAAGTACATTAAAAATTAAAGTTAAATTACATTGGGTATGGAAAAAAGTAGAGAGAGAAAGTAATTAAAGTACATGGGAAAGTAAAATTTACATGGAAAAATTAAATTTGCACAATTATTTTTGCAAATGGGAGAGAATTTTGGTGAAAAAATAACATTAATGGTACTTGAAAAAAGCAAATGTGACTAACATTTTGGGTCACCAAAAATGGCAAAAGTGACTATCAATGGGGGACGAAAGGAGTAGTTTTTAACTCTCTTGATCTTATATTCTCAATTTGGGACACTAGCATATGTTATTTGAAAGTTTATACCTCAACACTTCCCCCTCACATGTAAGGTCCCCTTAAATTTCATCTTATGTGATGTTTAATGGGATAAAGCACCTTTTTTTACTCCCCTTCACATGGATCCACTCAATTTGACCCAGTATACGCAGGGCTAGGGCGACTCATTCTATTCTCTCTGAGGTCAGGTAGGTAAAGCGTCTAGCTTAGGGGAGCGCGTCGAATCGCTGATTCACAATTTCACTCCTCTTCAGATAGGTGCAACAACGTAAAAAAAAAAATCAACACTACGCTCTACAAAATGAATTTAAGTAAAAAAATATGAATATTTAGTAAAAAAATATGAACATGAAAAAAATGAACATTTAATAATAAAAAATGAACACGTAAAAAAAAATGAACATTTAATACTTATAATGCATATGTTTAATAATCATATTATTTTTTATTTCTTCAAATTTTTATAAAAATGATTAAATGCATTATATTCATTATAATAAATTTTATGTTCATATATAATTTCAAATATTCATAATGTAAATATGTAGTGTTATTCATTAAATATATTAATTAAATCTGTTTATGCATATATATGTTGTCTTAAATGTTTATGTT
Source organism: Chenopodium album (assembly GCF_948465745.1). Lineage (NCBI taxonomy): Eukaryota > Viridiplantae > Streptophyta > Magnoliopsida > Caryophyllales > Amaranthaceae > Chenopodium > Chenopodium album. The sequence continues at coordinate 16,849,225 of NC_137852.1, forward strand.
CATATTTTTTAACGTATATGTTCACCTTTTAAATGCTTATATTCACTTTAAGAAAACCAATGCTTACATTCATATTTTGAAATGTTATGTTCACTTTCTGAAATGCATAAGTTCACATTTTTTATGCCTATATTCATTTTCTGAAAAGCTAATGTTTACATTTAAGAGAACCTATGTATATGTTCATATTTTGCATTATTATGTTTATTGATAAAAAAAAAATGCAGAAAATCAGATAAAATTCAATTCATTAGAATTAAGAAAATCATATTCTACCTCCGTTAACATTTAGTTATTGCAACTTTGGAATATTTTATATCTCTCAAATAATACCCCAAAGTTGCAACTAAATGTTAACGGAGGTAGTATAACCTAATCAATCGAAGTTGATCACAAAGTCACCACATAAGAAATTGAAAATCACACATTTGTATGCCTATGTTCACTTTCGGAAAGCTAATGTTCATATTCTTTATGCATATGTTCACTTTCTGAAAAGCTAATATTAATATTATGCTGTTGTTACACCTATTTCTAGGTGCATAAGTGTGCACCTAAGAATATGCCCATTATCCAAAGCCATAAAAGGTTTCAAATTATGGGCCTGACTCTAATGCTATATTAAAGGACCAACTCAACAAAAACAGAAAACTAAAAACTAGAAACGATGTCAAACAAGCCCTAATTAACTTACTGATCTACTAAATACATGTGAAAATTAATGAAATAATTATAACTATTATTATATATTAAAATGAAGTATGTTACTCCGTTTAACAAGTAGTGTGAAAAATGGAATGAAGAATTTTCTGTGTTTTTTTTTTTTTTTTTTTTTTTTTTTTCATAATTTAACTTTTTTATCTTTATGAATTTTTTCGAAGTTGCATTATTATAAATTCATAATGAAAAATCCATAGATCGATTTCATGTATATTACTCCATACGTGCAACTAGTGACAAAGATTACCATGCACTGTACTAAAGAACACGTATATGTTCCTATAATAATTTTTTAAAAAGGATTAAAAATTAATATTATAAATTTTATCTGTAAATGGTTCTCTTGTTTATATCACATGATCAGAGGTACGATCGTGTGTATTTGAATATCAGAATATCTTATACCACTATGATTAGAGGTAAGGTCGTGTATATTTAAATTTCACAATAATTTTACAGTTAAATTATTTATTAAAATGAAAGTAAAGAAACTTATAATTCAAATATATATTCAGTAAGAGTGTAGTAATGCATACTTGCAAGATCCCAAGGGTCATGCTTGTAGATATCAACCTGCTTAAAGATCTCAATACTAAGGGGACGTCGCTTCTCAACCTTCCTCTTCAAGTAAAACGACACCAGCTCTTCGTCGGTCGGATGAAACCGGAACCCCGGAAGCGGTCCTTCATGATCGTCGACGACACCTCCTTCGACGACGACTATATCTTTGCTGCTACTACTCATTGTTTCCTGCTGCATATCATCCTGAATACTGCAACTCTTCATGCTCTTAACCTCCATAATACTAAATAATATTATACTTATATAATAGCTAGCAACGAACTTGTTAGTATTTATTTTCCTTTTGTTGTATGAAATATATACTTGTTGTAATACTTGATATTTGAGAAAATAATATAAAGGATGGAAGTAGTATTATTAAGTGGTGGTGAAAACGGCTGAGTCAAGTCATGAGGATTGACTTGTTGGGTCATGAGTTGAGGAGGGGCCATACATTTTAGAAACTTTCTTTCTTTTCTTTGCTTCTGACCGTATCATTTTGAAATTTCTTCCTTGAGACAAAAAATCCAAGTTTTTTGCCTTTTATCCTTATGATGTATGCAACATCTAGAATCAATTTTTAGAATTTATAAATAATCCTGATGTATGTGTGTACCTCATTTTGACTTTTCTTTTGTTAAATCTCTACTACTTTCCCGTTTTTATTTACTTGCAACACATTAATTTTTCGGCATGCACTTAAAGGAAAATATTAGACTAGATAAACAGAGTAAAGTAATTAATCGACAAAAAATATCACCACCGATAAGAAGAAAGTGATAAGTTGCTACGCCTTAAATTTTATACCTTAATTTGTCTGTTTACCTAAGCTAATAGTCTAATAATCACTTTTTCGCATAGCGTGCCTAAGTATATTATTATTTCTATAGTGATTTTTTATTTAGGGATATATATAGTTACTAGATTAGACTTACTATACCTAATTAGAATTTTCTTCCATTATACAAACAATAATAACCCTTATATATTAGTGCAAATTCAAGGTTTATCAGATCACAGTTTAAATTGTAAAGGCAAGTGCATTTTTTGTTTTAAACATAGACAAGTGTAATTTGATGTTATCCTGCATTTAAAATGACCTAGTAACAAGCAGTACAATTATGTCATCCTAATTTATTCAACATGTAAGAAATGTTTTGAAGATTGGGAGAGTGAAGGATAGCTCAAGTGGTCAGAGCTCCCTCTCGGTTCCAAGAGATCATAGGATCGATTCTCTCCCCTGCCCTTGTGACTCTCTAAACACCAACAAAAAAAAAATGTTTTGAAGATTGGACCGTATTTCCTCATGCATGAGTTAATGCAACATTCATATATTTTAATGTTGATTTGTACTTCTTAAAAATGATTTCCAAAAATTGATTTTCAATCTTGATCATTACAGGGAATTGTTTTTAATTAAACAGAGAACAAGACCTTAGTATCGGGATCTTATGGAGAGAGAAAACATAAAATTTTAATAATTTTTATTTCGTGTCAAAAAAAATGTCTCATTTGTAGTTTGCATACTCTTTTTAATTAAAATGGTGAATAAAAATAAGATAGTGGAGTTTGGTTAATATATAAAATACAAGAGGTTGAGATTCAATTAATTAAAAGTGAAATAAAAAAATAAATAATGAAAAAATTAAAGTAAATGAGACTTTTACTTGGATACAAGATTTTTGACAAAAATTAGAATGTATATCTCTATACTTAGAAATCAATCAAATCATTAGCGCTAAATAATGTTTCACTTCACTTTTGATTTTTCTACACCCTTTTAAAATAAAACCTTTTCTTTTGGGTCGTGCAATGTTTTGAAATCCATTGTAACCCACTTGTGAGTGTCTCATATCGGAGAAAGAAGAGAGATGGTTTCACTTTATAAGGTGGATGAGTTATTCGGTTTATTCCTAGTATTTGACAATTGGTTTTAGTATGGAAGTTCCTTAGCCTTATTTGTGGACCAAACCTTCCTCCTCCGAAGCCCCATTTCACATTGTCTCAAAATTTAGTGAGAAAGTCCCAGTTAATCAATTTGATAAACAATTTTTTTTTATCAAATGACAAAATGGAAAATAAAACAGCACAAATGCCCAATCATCATGGCATTTTCGTAAATATATCAACAACAGTGGGACCCACATATAATTAAAAGTTATTTCTTTATTTACAATTTTGCCATTTGATGAACGAATTTTGTTTATCATATTGATAAACTTGTATTTTCTCAAATTTCGCACAATGTATAGGCTAATGAAAATTGAATTGAATTTAAAATATACCACTCTATAAGTGTTTATATTTTCTTTAGGGTCTTGTTAGATTCGTCTCATCGTATATTATTGATATCAAGTTTTTTTTATAAAATTTACACGTATACAAATGAAGTTGTATATGTTTTAAAAAGCGTTAAAAACCATAAAAAGTCAAATGAGACAACAAATTAAAATAGGGATGGAGGGAGTACAATACAAATGTTAGATGAAAAATAAATTTTGTCCAATAAGTCATAGTTTATATATTCAAACATGATAGTATCAAAGGTTTATATTTTTGTTAATTGACGTTTACAATATAAGCCACACACACCCCCCCCCCCCCAAAAAAAAAGTTGTTCAATGACAAATTTAATTTAGATTGATGCATTTATTAAGAAAAGACATATAGGTAAGACAAATAATGAGAGATTGAGGCCTAGAACTACGAGAGCATATCATGATGAAGATATTATTTGAATAGATTATCTCTATTATATAAGTGAAGAGGGAAGAGAGCAGTGAAAAATTGGTGTCCCAATTATGGCCTACCTAAAACACTCCTCTTTATTTTATTTTATAACAAAATTTAAAACAATCAGTAAAAAAAAACAAATTTATAAACGACATTAACAAAATTAGAGAATTCTAACTATATCAACGATTGATCGGTTGGCTTAAGATTAAAAGAATTTAAATAATATTGTCATAATCTCTTAAATTTGTGAAAGTCACTAGGATAAAAAGATAATTATTTGAATATTCCATCACTATTATCAATTTTAAACGTAAAAACAAATATAAACTTATAATTATATAATTAGATTAACTTTTAATTTGTTGGATTTTTTTTATTAATTTTTGTATGTTAATTATACAAGGTAGTGCTGTCAAATTTCAAACCGAAACCGTTTAACTGCCCGAAACGAACCGGCCCAAATGAGAACCGAATCGATTAAAAACCGTATTTTTGAAACCGAAAACCGACCCGAACCGTATGTGAATGAACCCGAAAGCGAAGCGATCCGAATAATGTTACACCGTATAAGAACCGAACCCGTTAATGAACCGAACCAGTTCTAAACCGAACTTAAATCAAATTGAACCGAAAAAGAACCGAACTGTTTCTAACCCGAAACCGCTTTCAACCAGAAACCGTTTAAATCGGGATAAAAACCGTTTACACCGAACCGTTTACAACCCGCAACCCATTTGCACCGAACTGTATATAAACCGAACCGTTTATAAATCGAACCGCTTGCAAACCGAATCGTTTAGGAACCGGATTTCTTATAAATGAATCGGCTACAAACTGCTTAAAGAGAATATTAAAATCAAGTAAAAAGGCGTTTTAAATGAAATTTAACTATGCACACATGTTTACTACTGATCGAGCATTAAAGAACTGAACTAGTTATAAAGTGAACCGAAAAAGAACCAAACTAGTTATAAACTAAACCGAAAAAGAACTGAACCAGTTATAAACTGAACCGAAAAAGAACCGAACTAGTTATAAACTGAACTGAAAAAGAACCGAACTGTTTCTAACCCGAAACCGTTCCCAACCCAAAACTGTTTGAACCTGAATAAAAACCGTTTATACCGAACCGTTAACAAACCGCAACCCGTCTGCACCGAACCGTTTACAACCCAAACTGTTTACAACCCGAACCAAATTAAAACCGTTCAAGAATAAACCGAAACCGAATCGAACCGATAAATATTTAAATCGAACTGAAACCGACCTGCGAAAACACTTAAACTGATTTCAAACCGACCCGATTTAGTACCGAACCGATTTCAAACCGAACCCGAACTGTCAAACCGTTTTGACAGTGCTGATACAAGGTAATAATTTAGAAACGGAAATCAAACTATCTAATTTTAAAAGGATCTTGCCAACAACGCCCCCGAGGCGTTGGATAAGCATTTAAATGTCATCTAAAGTGGTTTTAATTTGGGAAATCATGACAAAAGTACTCGTCGATCGGTGTAATTAATGTTAATTTTAATTGAATCTTTCTACTTTTAAATAACCTATCCAACGCCCCTGGGGTGTTCGTTAGCTTTTGCCATTTTACAATACCAAAATTTGAATTTCCATCATTTTATTTCAAAACAAAATTTAATAATGGTTTGAAAAATCTGTATATAACTATATACCTATACTAAAGTGGAGTTATTTGGAGAGAATTTTCCCTTCTAAATTCTACTTTTTTTTTTTAAATAAAATATAATTTTTATCACAGATTCATTAATTAGCCTAAAACTTCATAATTATGTATTTAATCATATAATAATTAATATTTAAAGCTAAATTTTTAGCCAGGTCACGAAACAACGACACTAGGCATTATAATTTTTCGCCAAGTGTCGCACCACGTAGGCGACAAATTAGCTTGAATACGACACCTATGATGTTAGTCACCTATTGTTTTGGGGGTTTTTGTCCCTTGAGAGAGTTACAGCTCATCAACTGGATCCACGAAGCCGCCTGTGCCTCCAAAACAACGAAACTCCGAATGTTCGGAGGTTCGCCTCTGAAAATTAAGTTAGTATCGGTTCAGAGTAAAAGGGTGCATAAAATAATGTATCTTCTCGGATTCCGAGATCAAGTGTATGTGTGTTTCTTGAGAGTGATAGGTAATGGAATGATTGGAACATGCCCCCATAAATGAGGGTATCTCCCTATTTATAGGGTCCTAGAAAGGTGTGCCCTGTCCTAGTAGGGTTTGATGATCTAGGATTTAAGGCAGCGCTGTTTTGCGGCTACCTCAGGATTTGGGCCTTGAAGGCTGCCATTCCCAGAGGTCATATCTACGTGACATGTGTCGGCATTTGGGAGGTCCATTTATACTTCTCTTCCAGTGACACATGGCGCGTTCTAATTGGGCCAGCTGGCGGGGTAGTAATACCCAAATCATTTGCCCCTCACAGGGGTGATGTGGCGTGTCACGGGGCGCCTGTGACAAGTGTCGTTCAGGTATTGGTTCGAACTTTTTACCGTTTACCTTGAGTAAAAATGAAGGTTTTACCCTAAACATTTCACCCTTTCTATATATAGGGGTTGACCCCTCCTTATTTTTCACGCTTACAAAAACTTTTGGGAGAGAATCTTGAATCTTTGACTTTTAAGAACTTGTCCTTTTATGGAAAAACATCTGCCACTCAAGACCTTTCCGCCTGTTCAGCAGTCAACCAGGACCTGTTCAGCGGCTCTTCGTACCTTCAATCGTAAGGTAACTGTCTGTTTCCCTTCTTTTTATTTACTTTTTACTTTTCTTTTGAAAATGTTTTCCCAAACGCACATGGCACGACCTAGTTAAGCAATCAGCCGGTCACCGGGGATGGCTGAATCTAGAACTAGGAGTGCCGAATGCTCTTACTTGGACTCCCCTTTGCGAACTTCTTCGAATCTGACCATCTCTGTGTCCATGCAGGACACAATGGCCAGAACAAAGCAAACTAGTAGGAGCATGGAGGAAGAGGCTCCTTTCACTCATGACCTCTTTCAAGTTGAAGAAAGAGAAGAAAGCTTCAATGGTAAGGGAGCACCAAAGATAGACTTGAAACCTCTACCTTTTGGCTTAAGGTATGCATATCCTGACTCCAATGAGTCTTTCCCCGTAATTATCAATTCTAATCTAGCGGAGGAGCAAACCTCCCTCTTGATTAATGTTTTGAGAAAGCACAAGAAGACTTTGAGTTATACCATTGATGACATCAAAGATTTAAGTCCATCCTTATGCATGCACAAAATCAATCTAGAGGGAGACGCTAAACCCGTTAGACAAAGGCAAAGGAAGCTTAATCCTTCCATGCAAGAGGTTGTCTGGAAGGAAGTGGTTAAGCTTCTTGATGCGGGAATTATTTACCCAATTGTTCAAAGTGATTGGGTATCTCCCGTACAAGTTGTACAGAAAAAGGGTGGCATGACGGTAGTGAAAAATGATGATGATCAACTAATTCCTACTAGGCTTGTTATCGGTTGGCGCATGTGTATTGACTATCGCCAACTCAACACAAGTACATGTAAAGATCATTTTCCATTGTCGTTCATTGATCAAATGTTGGAAAGGCTTAAAAAGCACTCCTTCTATTGTTTCCTTGACGGTTACTCGGGATTTTTCCAAATCCCGATCGACCCCAAGGATCAAGAGAAGACGACTTTCACATGTCCCTACGGCACATATGCGTATCGTAGGATGCCTTTCGGGCTTTGTAATGCCTCGGCAATGTTCCAACGTTGCATGATGTCAGTCTTTGGTGATATGATCGAGGATAAGATAGAAGTCTTTATGGATTATTAAACCTCTCACATCCCTCTTGCAACAAGACAAAGATTTTATGTTTGATGATGCTTGCAAGGAGTCATTTTGTAGGTTGATAGAAGCACTTCGCACCGCCCCTATTGTCCAAGGACCGGATTGGTCTTTACCATTTGAACTCATGTGTGATGCAAGCGATGAAGCCATAATATCAATTCTTGGTCAACGAAAGGACGGGAAACTTCATGTCATACACTACTTGTCTACAACTCTTAATGATGCTCAACGGAACTACACAACTATTGAGAAGGAGTTCCCAACGGTTATCCACTCATTTGAGAAGTTTAGATTCTACCTCATTGGTTCTAAGACAACTGTGTATACCGACCACTCGGCTCTCAAATACTTGATAAGCAAGAAGGAAGCTAAACCAAGATTTTTGAGATGGGTTTTAGTTCTTCAAGATTTTGAATATGAAATGAGAGACAAGAAGGGGGCCGAAAATGTGGTGGCGGATCACCTTTCAAGATTAGGTGGTGCAAGGTTTCAAGATGATGGTTTGCCAATAGAGGATGCCCTAAGAGATGGTGTGTTATATGCCCTTGAGGTGAAAACGGAGCCGTGGTATGCGGACATAGTGAATTATTTTGCTTGTAGTGCCATACCTCTGGACTTCACTTCACAACAACGTCGAAGAGTCAAGCATGAGGCCAAGAGATACATTTGGAACGACCGTATTTTGTTGAAGAGAGGGGTCGATGGTTTGTTGAGAAGATACGTCCCCAACAACGAGATTCAAGGTGTTCTCCATATTGCCACTCTTCTCCTTGTGGTGGGCATATGAGTGCTCAAAAGACCGCCTCCAAGGTCTTGCAATCTATGCTCTTTTGGCCTTCTCTATTCAAGGATTCTTGGAAATTTGTCAAAACTTGTGATAGGTGTTAAAGGATGGGGAATGTTTCTCTAAAGGACAAAATGCCTCAAAACCCCATCCTTGAGCTTGAGATTTTTTTATGTGTGGGCTATAGATTTCATGGGCCCTTTTATTTCTTCACATGGAAACAAGTATATTTTGGTTGTCGTTAATTATGTCTCTAATTGGGCGGAAGCCGTGACTTCCCCCACGAACGATTCCAAAGTGGTTGTTAATCTTTTCAAAAAGGTGATTTTTCCGAGGTTTAGTGTCTCGAGGGCTATAATAAGTGATGGGGGTTCACATTTCAAGCATCACACGTTTGCCAGACTTCTTAATAAGTATGGTGTATGTCATAAGCGAGGGCTCGCTTACCACCCTCAAACGAGTGGTCAAGTAGAGATCACCAATAGGGAGCTTAAAGTGATTTTGGAGAAGACGGTAGCTAGAATAAGGAAAGATTGGTCATAAAAGCTCATTGACTCCTTATGGGCATATAGGACCTCTTTCAAGACTCCAATAGGGATTACTCCCTATAAGCTTGTTTATGGTAAGAATTGCCATTTACCCGTAGAGATGGGGCATCGAACTCATTGGGCTATCAAGCAAATCAACTTCGACCTCCATAGTGCGGGTAAGAAAAGATTTCTTGAGCTCCATGAGTTAGAAGAGTTGAGAATGAATGCATATGATAGTGCCAGCATGTACAAGGCAAGGACCAAAGCTTGGCACGATGCTCAAATTGTCAAAAAGGAATTTGTTGAAGGCCAAAAGGTCCTCCTCTATAACTCTCGTTTGAAGCTCTTCCCGGGCAAGCTTAGATCGCGATGGAGTGGTCCATTCGTCATCACAATTAGTGTTTCCCTATGATGCTTTCGAGATCTCTAATGATGAGTACCCCCCATTCAAAGTTAATGGTCACTGTCTCAAACCTTACTATGAAGGACATTCCATTGATAAACCAGCCACTTATTCACTTCTTGATGTACATCATCTGTTTGATCCTCCTTGATTGAGCTCAAGCAGCGTCGAGCTAACGACGTTAAACAAAAGCGCTTCTTGGGAGGCAACCCGAGTCCTTAACTCTTTTCATTCTTTTTTTTTTTGGTTCTTTTTTGTCGATTTTAAAGTTTGTGTCTTATGTTATTTGGGTTTTATTTGTAGGTACTTGAATCCTTGGCTACTATGTGTGTGGTTTAGGATTTGAGGCCTTAGGGTCATGATTTGACAAGCCAAGATTGAGTTTAGAACAATGAAGTAAAAAAAATTGAAGTCTCAAGCTTTAAGAGAAGCCCGCGCCCAAGGAGAGCCCTCTCTAGAGGCCCGCGGGCGTGGCTTAAAGAGGAGAGGGTACGGCTGGGAGCTTTCAGATCCCCTTCATATTTTGGTAGATTCCCAACCACGCCCTAGGAGAAGGCGCGGGGAAAAACCCACGGGCGCGACTTTTCCTAGACTTGCGGGCGCGGCAGTCGAGGTCTCCTGACGTTATTTCAGCTTTTTCTTCCCCGATTTTGACCCTCACCTCTCATTTTCTATCATCTTCCTCACACACTCTCTCTCTCTAAAAACCCCCCAATACTCAAACCCTAACTCCATAACACCTCAATTCTCATCAATTTCTCACTCAAATTCCTTCAAATCTTCACCAAACTCCTTCAAAATCATCACCTTCACCATTTTTCACTCAATTTGGTCCGAATTTCGTGCGGAACTCCATTGAAGGTGCTTGAAGCTTGTTCTTAAAATTTGGTTCTTTGGGCTAGTTAGGGTTAATTTTGACTCTCATAGTTAATATAATATTCTCCTTTCTAGTTTTTATTGGATTTTTGAGCATATTTCTGAAGTTTTACATGGTTGTTTTTGTGATTTTTCATTGGTGATTTTGTTGCTTGATTTGGTGATTATTGTTGGTTTTTCTTGATTAACTCTTGATTATTTGTTGTTTGTGAGTTGATATTTAGATTCTCTTGCGGATATTTGTGGTATATTTGTGTTGTTTGGTGTTTGAAGATAATTTGGATATTGGAAGTTTGTGCTGTAGTGGATTGTTGGGTGAATTTGGATTAGTGTTATTGATTGTTTGAAAGGTGAAAATGGTGCTTGGAATGAGTTCAAAGAAGAGAAAGAGTGGAAAGGAACCACACGCTTCATCCTCACAACCCTCTCAAAATGTTGAACAACCACCACTACCTCCCTTCCTCCAATGTAATTCACCAGCAAATATCACAAAACCAAATTTACCGCCCTCCAATCACGAAAAATATTCCCCTCCGAAAATTATCATCAACACACAACCACAAAGCCGGGCATTGATGAAGATTGTTGGTTCTTCTTCAACAATCCACGGCTAAACTCCTTTGTAACTGTAGACACCTAAAAATGTCTCCCCAAAACCAAACCCGATGATGAGCAACCTTTCACCGCCATTATTGGTCGGGTTGAGTATGTAATCTTTGGAGTGCTTAAATCCATGTTTCTACCCAATACATTTCATAAACCAATCCAATTCATAGCCCATTTTCCCAAACCATAACTTATTTTCCTCATTTCGTGCCTTTAAACCCCAAATAATTCATTTCGTGTCCATTAAAATCATTCATTTCGTGTCCTTTTTATAAAAACGTTTATATCAGTTTATTTTGGTCCATAATATGGGTCCAATTGTTAAATATTTGTATAGGGCTTTAAAAGAGCTTTCCAACGATATATTATAAGCTCAAATCTGAGTTATAACGAATAAGTTATGGCCAAAATATTAAACTGAGTTTAAATCGAGCCTAAGCCCACCTTACCTACGACCCAATGATCATGTAGAGGGTCCAAAGGATTTAATCCCACTCCTAATATAATTAGGATTAATTGGAAGCTTCTATAAGCTTCTAAAAGATCTTAATTATCCTTTTTGAAAAGATAAGATTAAAGAGTTTGAAATAGAATAAACTCCTCTAGTAATTTAATTCGAATTGAAAGACGTTCAAAGATTGACAGATATTATTTTTGTTCCTCACTGTTTTTATCTGATTCTTATATGGTTGGATATTTCTTGAAATTATCTTTCCAATGATATATTATAATATTAATTCCGAGCTATAACGAAAAAGATATAAAAGAAATACGAAACTCTATCCAAAACTGACACCGTCCCACTATTTCGGATATATCTTTTATTCTACAAAATATTTTAATCTGATTCTAATTGGGTTAGAAAGTAGACTTCAAGAGCTTTCCAAAGATATCTTATTAATCTTATTCCAATTAATGGATCAAAAGATATGATAAAAACAAAAACCGCAAAAACTGCTGTCTATCGCAAGAGTTTTATCCGATTTGAATTCTTATCTTCTCTTGATTCGACCCCTCTTTTTTCCCTATAAATAGAGGTCATATCTCCCCTTTTTCAATCATCAACAAGCTTGATCACCAAATCATTCTCTCTTTCTTTCTTCTACACTAAAAATTATTCTCTCTCCCTACACCAAAAATATTCTCTTGCTCTAGCCTAAATTCTAGCCACCCTATTCTCTTATAATACATCCCTTAAGCACTCTAAGGAGTCCATACAATACCCGAAGTTCTATACTTAAACCAAGGCGTGAAAGGTAGAATTAACTGAGGGTTTGGACCAAATCAACTCTTCTTTTATTTAATTTAATTTCAATTTGATTTATTTTTATTGAAGTTACTAACAGTTTATTCATGATGTAGCAATTTCAAGAAATCGCGGAAAGTGAGTAATTAATCACTTAATTACTCTTATTATTATTTCTTATTGCTAATATCATGATGAGGATTATTATTTGATTTGACTAACGCTATTATTGTTAGATTGCTTCCAATATTAATGTTTGTTCTATTATTATTATGATCACCATATTGCATGTTTAAAGGGAATATGTAATTGAATATAACGCTTAATAAGATTTTTTGGACGACCGGTTTAGGTTCCTTTTTAATCTTGTTATTTAATAAAGTGATCACTAATATATTAGAATTATATGTTGCATTAATATTCAACCAATTTAGCATTATAATAGTTTGGAGCAAATTGAATATTTTATTTGTATGCCTTTGAGATCACAGGAATACTTTTCATAATAAGAATCGAGTAGAGGCCAATACGGGCGAATGTGACTCCATGACTCACTTCGTACCATCATCCCCGATCCTCCTTTCGTGGTTCCGAACCATATGGAGTTAGTAATCTCATGGATTATGAATGGGGTGTAACCTTCACGGGTCAATCATTGTTGCCTTTCGTTGTCCCTTAATCGTGGTTGCCTTAAATGATCCGTGAACGGTTTACAAGTTCCTTAAAAACTTGTTGGCGGCTCCCTACTATCCTTGTCCCTAATCGTGTCCCTAATCGTTATGTCAATTCCCACTTCCTATGAGTGCCAAGCATATTCACAACATGCTTTTAACGTAGGCGCACTTCGAGCGACGCCTACAGTAACAAAAGCCTATAACACATAGCGTGAGCCTACTTTGGAGTTTTTATCCTCTTTTGAAACACATGCCACCGAAAACAACAACATTTTCGTCTCATTCCAACTCTTTAACAAAAAGGAAACCATGTCCTTTCGACAATTCAACACATACCTTGACCTTCACCCCGATGCCAACATTATCCTCCCCGAGTATGAGCAAACGATGGTGGAAGAAAATATCCCGAATGAAAAGCTTCGATGCTAAGTGGTCGGTGGCTAGTGAAATCATGCACCCGGCCCTTAGACTACTCCATCGTATTCTTGGGTACATGGTCTTCAACAAACAAGATTTGGGGAAGATAACATTGGAAAAGATCCGCAATCTATGGCTTGCCTCAGGGCTAGAATACGGGCATAAAGTAAATCTGGGTTACCCCTTCACCCAATGCATAGAGGCTATTGTCTCGGGAACAAAGACGAGGGAGATTCATTGTGGAGCTATGGTTACTCGGTTGGCGGATAAATTGGGTCATGAAGAGATGTTACGCTCTTACACCATAGTGGGGAAAGGCGAAGAAAGTGATATTTGTTTCAATGAGAAGCAACTCAAGACAATGCGATTCATCAAAGGAAGTACGTTTGACGGGTTTTGGAGCCTACTATCGCTCGCAAACACCATTGTTTCCTCCCTAAGCCGGAATACACTTCCCATACTATAGAGGGATCTACTCACCCTTGGTGGGTGAGAAAGGACTCGGGTGTTCTTCCTCATGGCGGGATGGAGGTGGATTTGGACGAAGTGAATGAATTGGATGAGGAGATTCCCATTGAAGTAAAGGAAGAGAATGAGATGGAGGAGGAGCCTCCTTTTCAACAACAACAACAAAAAGCAAGAAGAAGAAGACAACAACAACAACAACAACAACAGCAGCAACAACAACAACAACAATCCGATTTTCAATGAGAGATGGCGAGGCTGAGAACACAAATGGAGAGCATGCAACTTAGCATGCAAGGTATGTTCGCCTCTCCCCAACATAATGTCTTTCAAACTAACGCCCTTTATGTAGGAGAATATAGGTACTAATTGCGGAATTAACATGAATCATATTCATATAGAACCAAACCAAGGATCTCATGCATAACACATAAAGAAGTAAGAATTATACCTTTAAAGCGTGATTTCACTAGTGATCGAGCAAGAACGAGGGAGACAAAGAACCCCACGTGTGATTCCTCTACTAAGTCCACGAGCACGGATTAAACCTCCACTAATGCTAGTTAGTTGTGACCGAATACTTCAATTAACCTTCTACGGAGATTAGAGTCACGAGCACACCACAACACCACCCACGTGCCACCTAGGGAGGAGGGTTGTACAGTCAAGGGAGGAGAGAGAGAGGGTCGAATGGAGAGAGAGAGAATTAAGGTTTGGGATTTCTTGGTTGCTTGTCTGACAATTCACAGTGTGTCAATTGTTGTGTCATGCAACCCTAGGCATGGTTTATATTTATAGATCATATCTAGAAATAAAACCATGTCATGTCCAAATCCTAATTAGACTCTACTAACTATCCAAGCCCAAATTAACATAGTGTGTCATATACTCATGAGGCCCAATAATGAGCCTCTTACTTATTTAACCCAATACTCTTGTGTGTGACCTTGTAGGATCCATTCTATAAGGCTTTGGGCCATTTAACAAGCCCAAAGACCAAATGTCACATCTAGCACTAAACATTGGCGACCTTATAGAATGAACTAATTATCTCCATAACTGTGATCCATGATATATCTAGTAATTGCATTTATCGAAGACATAACTCCTTCAATCTCCCACTTGTCTGAGACAAGTGCACAATATTCAAATTCCTTAAGTCAATGTGTGTCGATTTAATAATATGATTGCATCTCATGTCGTGATCATATTAATCTATAAATCTTTTCTTGAAATCTGAGTTAGAATTTTAAACAAATGGTTAATATGTAATCCATTTGAGCATGGCCATGCATTTTCTGAATTCTTCCTCTTCAAGGGGCCAGGACACATTCCTAATTAATAGGTAGACTCTATCCAATCTTGTGGCAACCAAAGCTCCCAATCAACTCATGAAGTAATCGGGAAACATCCTTTATAATCTCCAGGTACGGGAAGACGTTTGAATGTACCACAGTTAAATCAATCATTGAATTGAATCAATGTTCCACTCATGTCAAAGGAATCCACTAATATATCCGGAAGTTTTATACTTGAACTTCAAAGTAGGTCTATAGTTCGATCATGCATATCCATGTGATTGACCGAGCATCATCATTATGCTCCTATAGCCCATGAAACTGCGCTATCCAACCAATCTTACATGCTAGTCCAATTTAAGAAATCATTTATGTCCAGTTTAATGATTTCGAACTAGGAGCTTAAATAATATATGAATTTAGTTCACTTGTGGGGTTTCATTCAAAAGGTCATTAACCAAGTGATCCCATCAATTCATAATTATTTAATATTGAAAACCACAATTAAATAAGAGAAATAATAGAATTTCTGATTAAACATAATTCAGCAAATGAATGTATTACATATGTAACTTATTTTTCTCAAAAACAAATAACAACTTCTAATTACATCATTCGCCTCAATCCAGTTTCATTAGCATGTTTCTCATGCTTTTGAAGTGGAAGGGGTTTAGTAAGCGGATCAGCTATATTCTCATCCGTATGAACTTTGCACATCTTGACATCTCCTATGTCAACGATCTCTCGAATGAGGTAATACTTCCTCTCTACATGTTTGGATTTGAAGTGTGACCTAGGCTCCTTTAATTGAGCAATGACGCCATTGTTGTCACAATACAACTCGATTCCCTTTTGAGCACTTGGTACGATATCCAGCTCAGTTAGGAACTTCTTAATCCAGACTGCTTCCTTAGCTGTTTCAACAGCAGCCATGTGTTTTGATTTTGTCGTAGAGTCTGCGACAGTGCTTTGCTTCGAACTCTTCCAGCTCACTGCTCCATTTAGACAGAAAATGTACCAAGACTGTGATCTAAAGTCATCTCTATCTGTTTGGAAACTCGCATCCGTATAACCGTTGACAACCAACTCATCTTCGCCACCATACACTAGAAACATTTCTTTAGTCCTTCTCAAGTACTTAAGGATGTTCTTGGCAGCTATCCAATGTGCTTCTCCTCGATTTGCCTGAAACCTCCTACACATACTTAGAGCATATGCAACATCCAGCCTTGTACATATCATTGCATACATGATTGATCCTATTGCCGAAGTATAAGGTTTATCATTCATGCATCTCATCTCTTTTGGCATTTTAGGGCACTAAGATTTACTGAGAGTAATGCCATGAGACATAGGGAGAAATCCTCTTTTAGAGTCTTTCATGGAAAACCTATCAAGAACCTTATCAATTTAAGTCTCTTGACTTAATCTAATCTTCCTTCGAGATCTGTCTCGATGGATTTTTATTGCTAATATGTATTCGGCCTCACCTAAGTCTTTCTTGGAGAAACAACTCTTCAACCATTCCTTGACTGACTCAAGCATTGGTATGTCGTTCCCCATGAGTAGTATGTTATCTACATACAAGACTAAGAAGACTATGCTGCTCTCACTAGACTTCTTGTATACACAAGGTTCCTCTTCACTTTTGAGAAAATCAAACTACTTGATTGCTTTATCAAAACAAAGATTCCAACTCCTGGATGCTTGCTTCAATCCATAAATGGATTTCTCAAGTTTGCATACCTTTCTAGGATTTTTTGGATCCTCAAAACCCTCAAGTTGTGTCATGTACACTCCCTCCTTCAAGAACCCATTCAAGAAGGCGGTTCTGACATCCATCTGCCAAATTTCGTGATCGAAAAATGCAGCAATCTCTAGAAGAATCCGAATGGACTTAAGCATTGCTACTGGGGAGAAAGTTTCATCATAGTCAATACCATGAATCTGTCTGTACCCTTTTGCAACCAGTCTTGCTTTACAGATGTAGGCATTTCCATCCTTATCTGTTTTAATCTTGTAGACCCATTTGCAACCAATAGGTTTTACCCCATTAGGAAAGTCTACTAGGATCCACACTTTAATTTCAGACATCGATTCCATTTTTGGAATGGTGAGCCGATGGAAGCCTTCACCCCAACAAGGGGAATTAGGCAAAGGGACTCGTTATCTCCATATATTTATGTTATATGTATGGAGAGATTAGCCCATTTGATTGATAGAGAAGTTAAACTTGGAGGATGGATCCCAGTTAGGGCTAGCCGTAATGGGCCTTCGATATCAAACTTGGCTTTTGCTGATGACTTGGTGCTATTTAGTGAAGCATCTCTCGATCAAGCCAAGTTAATCCAATCCTGCCTCAATGCTTTTTGTGGTGCTTCGGGAAGTAAAGTTAGTGTTGCTAAATCGAGAATTTTCTTCTCCAACAACACAAATCTGCAGGTTCGAGAAGAGATTTGTAATTTTTTGGCCATGGAGCATGTTGATGATTTTGGAAGTTATTTGGGAGTACCAATGTCTAATGGTCGTTCATCTAAAACGGAGTATAAATATATGGTAGATAGGGTTAACGGAAAATTAGCAGGGTGGAAGACGAAAACCCTTTCAATTGCTGGAAGAGCTACGCTCATACAATCGACTTTGAGTATGTTGCCAAGCTATGTTATGCAATTGGTGAAGTTACCTAGATCGACTTGCGATGAAATTGATAGGAGAAATAGGAAATTTCTATGGGGTGAGAGAGATGGACAAAGGAAATGTCATATGGTCTCTTGGGACAATATAACTCGGCCCAAAGAGAAAGGTGGGTTGGGGTTTAATGCAATGAGGGATGCTAACAAGGCTTTTTTAGCCAAGTTTAGATGGCATTTATTGGCGGAGCCCAATGCTTTGTGGTCAAGGCTAATAAGAGCTAAGTATTGTGATAGCAGATGTGACATTGATATGTTCCGAGAAAAGTCAAACGCTTCTCCAGTGTGGAAAGGAATAATGAATAGCATCGATGTGGTAAGGAAGGGGATTAATATGGCCGTAGGAAATGGCAATCGAACATTTTTCTGGCATCATCAGTGGGCCACTGATTAACCTCTGATTGAATTGGCGAATAGTGAACCTCCTCTCCAGATTCAAGACATGATGGTGAGTGAAATGTGGGATAATAATATAGGCTAGAAGCTTGAGTTGTTTGCGGATTATCTCTCGGAACAGGTGTTAGGCAAAATTGCTTCGAACCATGTGGTCGAAGATGAAGAGTCGATTGATGAGGCTTATTGGAATGGTGATTCTTCAGGGGATTCTCTATCAAATTAGCTATTTCTATAATTAAGGAAGAGAATGATACTCCAATTGAGCAAATTCGTGGCTAGAAACTTATTTGGCAGAATCCAGTTCCTCAAAGAATTAAATTCTTTTTGTGGCTGGAGGTTCAAGAAAGGTTAATGGCGAATAAAAACAGATTCGTGAGGGGCCTGACTGATGACCCTCGTTGTAAACTTTGTGATGCGAATGAGGAATCTGAATTCCACATCTTGAAAGATTGCCCTGCTGCCCGCAAAGTATGGCTGAAAATAGGGGGCGTGTCGGTGTTTGAAACATCTACGGCCTCTGTGTTAGATTGGTTTATAGAGAATATTGAAGACGGAGAACCAGAGAAGGGGGAAGAATGGTCGAGGGTTTTTGCTGTGGTTTGTTGGTGGCTCTGGAGGTGGCGCAATGAAAGAAGCTTCAACGCTGACCCTAAAAGCCCACTAGATCAAATCAGTTTTATTTTTGCTCGGGTTGGGTTGATTAAGAAAGCAATGGAGAGGAACTGTATGGTGCTTCACAAGACGGGTAAACAAAAAAGGGAGCAAGTCTTTATTCGATGGGTTCAACCTGATATAAGGTGGGTTAAACTTAACACAGGTGGTGCAGCAAAGGGTAATCCGGGTGCTGCTGGAGGAGGTGGCCTGATTAGAGGGAGTTCAGGGAAATTGTTCGAATGCTTTGCCATCAATTGTGGAATTTTCACTTGTACAAATGCTGAATTGATCGAAGTAATGAGAGGGCTGCAAGTTGCGTGGGATGAAGGTCATAGAAGGGTTCATGTTTCAATTGACTCCGAGGTAATTGCTAGTATGTTGGAGGATGAAGTTCCTGCCAACTCTCCTTACATACATATGATCCGTAGTGCAAGGCTCTTATGGAAATGCGTGATTGGGAAGTTGTTGTATCTCACTGCTATAGGGAAGCCAATCGTGCTGCTGATTGGCTTGCGAATTATGGGGTGGTGGCTGAGCAAAAACTTACCAACTTTGAGGCGATCCCGAGGGATCTTCATGTAGTTTTATTGGAGGACTTGGGGGGTGTTGCGCTGCCGAGGATGGTGCCGGAGCCTAGAACTAGGGGAGGTTGAGCCTTCTGGTTTTTAACTTGAATAAATGTCTGTATGACATAGTAGTGCTCTGTTTTTTATTTTTGCTTGTTTTGTTCTGTTTTTTGTTTGATTTTTTCTTTCATTGTATGGGGCTTGCCCCTCTCCTTCACCAAAAAAAAAAAAAACTGCAAACACATGGCATATCATGAGCACAAATTTTTGTATGTGACTGGCCACACCATGTGGCCAGCCACAATTTTATTTATTTATTTTAAAAAAATAACGTAAGTCTTCTCTCTTTTATCTATCTCCTTAGATTCTTCTCCAAGCCAAATCACACATCACCAACAACCGTATCTGTACTCCACCTATTTTCTCTCTCCTCTTTTCTTAGTTTCTTCAGGTCAGATCACACATCACCAACAAACATATCTCTACTCAACCCATTTTCTCTCTCCTCTTTGCCAAATTGATGCAATTAAAGTCCGAAATTGTAGGATTTGGGTGTCAAATTGCTGTGAAAATTTCGATTAATTAAGCTTAAGATCATCAACAACATTTGAATTAATGAAATTAATGAGAACTGGAGAAATTTGAGCTCGTTTTCTTCGTGGAATCTTCGATCGAACATTTTTCGTCAATAAATCAGCAACAAAAACAACAATAGTAACATAGTATGAGCATATTATAGAGTACTTGTAGGGTGTGAATGGTTTGGTCGGGGGTTACTTGTAGGCTGTTACTGGTTTAGTTAGCTAGGGGTTACTTGTACGATATTACTGGTCAGGGGTTACTTGTAAGGTGTTACTGGTTTTGGTCGGGGGTTACTTGTAGGGTGTTACTGGTTTGGTATGAGGCCGGGCCTACAAGCAACTCTTGAATACGTAACTCATACAAGTAACCTTGAATAAGTAACTCATCATACAAGTAACCCCAAAAGTAACCCATACAAGTAACCCTTGAATAAGGAATCATACAAGTAACCCTTTAATTAACCCATTCAAGTAACCCCTGATCGAATAATTTATCCATACAAGTAACCCCTAAAAAAAAGAAAAAAAATAACAAGTAACCCCTGAAAAATACAAGTAACCCCTAAATAAGTAATACATACAAGTAAACCCTGAAAAAAAATATAAAACAAGTAACCCCTGAAAAAAAAATAAAACAAGTAACCCCTGATAAATACAAGTAACCCCTAAATAAGTAATCCATACAAGTAACTTGAAAAAAAAAATACAAGTAACCCTTAAACAAATAATCATACAAGTAACTCTTAAAAAAAAAAATACAAGTAACACCTGAAAAATACAAGTAACCCTGACAATACCAGTTGCTCCTACATGCACGCATCTGAGTCAATTATTTTTGCTGACTTGGCAGCAGGCCACACGGTGTGGCCTGCTGCCCCCGTGTGGCCTGCTGCACCAAAAAGGCACCGTATCATGAAACAAAAAGCATATTTTTAAGGGAGATTGTAGCTAGATATATACCAAAAAAACGAAGGCATACAGTTCTTGAATAGATCAACCAAAACATAAATGATATGAACAACACTAATCTATTATTTATAGCTTAACAAAGTTTTAAGAAAATACTAATAAATAATCAAAGAATTGATTTTGGTATAATAGAGACTACTCTTTTTACTTAATCAATCACAAATCATTAGACAATACTCAATATATGACAAAGAGATCTTATAAGAGATGTCCTTCGTTGACTTGCTGGTTTGGTTATGATATTAATAGAAACTAATGATGTGGGTTTAATCACAAGAATAAGTCAAGCAGAAAATGAAGAAAACCATAAAAACTACCAAAAATATAAAGCATAAAACAAAGGCAACTGGGAGCGAGAATTGATCATGAATAACATAAATCAAACCAAAATCATAAACTAAATACTTTAATAAACATACTATCATGGGCTTAATTTTTTTTTTTGATGCAAAGGTGGGCAAGCCCGAACAAAAAACAAACAAAACTACTTAACAAATCGGGGTGAGGTAACCCCAACTATGTCCTCCCAGAGAAGATTTTTTATTTCAATTGGAGGAGTATCGAAATAAACTACCCTCTCTTCGAGAACTACACCTAAGTTAGCCAAACAATCGGCTACTTTATTCCCCTCCCTAAAACAATGATAAACTAAAACATTACGAAAAGATTTAAAGAGATTTCTACAATTGTTCAAGACGTGATAACACTCGCCTCCTTGAAAAAGTGCATTCTTGAGCGCTTCAATACAAGCTTGATTATCCATTTGTACCTCTAGCTTCTCCACGCCTTGATCAACAACCATCTACAACCCAATCTCAAGCGCTAGCAGCTCTGCTCTGTAAGCATTACAGAAACCAAACCTAGTTGAGAAGCCTTGCAAGAATCTGCCCTCTGCATCCCGCAAGATACCTCCACCTCCAGATTGTCCTGGTGCTCCCTTGGCAGCCCCATCAGTATTGAGGGTAGCCAAATCTGTTGGCGGTGCTTTCTGTTTTGGGTGCTTTTGTCCCTTGGGAGAGTTACAGCTCGAAGACTGGTCCTGTTGGCTCTGTACCTGCAAAATCAACGAAGACACCGGTTGGGTGGTGCTCCGCCTCCAACGCTCAAGTTGGTAACTTGAAGGAGAGTAAAAAGTGCGGAATTTAAGGTGGGGATCTGCTTGGATTCCAAGCTCAGGAGTTCTCTGATGAGAGAGAAAGTAGGCTGTAATAAATGATTGTGAATGCCCCCAAAATGGGAGAATATCTCCCTATTTATAGGGTCACGGGGAAAAGTTCCCTCCCCTAGGTCATCTGACTTAGGGTAGGTGGGCTGCGCCGCAATCAATGCGTTTTTGGGGAATTGGGCCTCTGAAGGCCGCCATTCTGAGAACAAATCTTGGGAGGCCACGTGTCAGCTGGGGATAGGTCAAAAAGTGACCTGCCAGCCTCTAACATGTGGCAGCCCCTCATTGGTCCAAGTGTCTAGGGTAAAAATCCCCTAAACATTTGCCCCTCACAGGTGGCACGTGGCAGGCCACGTGGTGCCTGTGACACATGTCAACCTGTGAGAGGTGAACAGTAAAACGGCTAGGGTTAACGGTCATTTTTTCCGTTTAACCTGCCTATAAATATGAGTTTACCCCCCCCCCCCACCTTCTCTCCTCTCAATTCATTCATAATTTCCATTTTCTAGAGAGAGAAAGAGAAGTCTTTAGAGAGAGGTGCTCTGACCCCGATTGCGTACTTGCCATTTCAAGATTCCCGCGTGCTCACTCAAGAACACCCGGTCACCGGCTGTAACTGTTTTCAGATTTTTCAAAACTTTTTCAAAGTAAGGTAACTATCCGTTTCCTTCCTCCAATTTTCTTTTTACTTGTATACATTCTTTTTCCGCCTGTATACATTCGTTTTCCAAAACAAAATAAATGGACTCTTCATCCACACACACGGCACGGCCTAGGACGCTCAGCCGGTCTCCTGGTACGGCTGAGTCTAGAACCGGGGGTGCCCTTTCCAAACAATCAGATCGTCTTTGCTCATCCCCGAATCCCTCCCTCTCTGTGTCTGTGCAGGACACAATGGCCAGAGTTAAACAAACGACTATTAAGCCTAGGCACCGGCGCGCTAGAAGAGTGCGCGCTGAAGATGTTACAAGGGAGGACTATGAGAGTCCGGATGAGACAGAGAGTTATGAAAGTGGCGCCTCCTCCCAAGAAGAGGTGAGGGAGTCAAGCGGCGAAGAAGCCGCCTCCTCCTCTGAGAGAAAAGAAGAAGGGTCAGGCGGCGATGAGGTTGCGGAGAGATCAGAGTCAGAGGCTTCTGGCTCTGAACAAGAGAACTTTGCGGCTGACTATCAGGTGCCGGCAAAGACTGCGGACAAGCCTGACCCTAGAAATATTAGGATGCTGCCGGCTGATAGGGCCTTGCTAAAGAGCAGCTTTAAATCCTTCAAACAAAAGCACCTGTTTGGAAACGGGTGGTATATTACGGTTTCGCCTGCGGACGCCGTTATGGCCTGGAAGGACGACATTAAAAATGCGAACAACTATTTTGTCTGCTTCGAGGCGGTCATAGAAGCCGGCCTCCGGTTCCCCCTCCATACTGGGATCAGGAAGATCCTCAAAGGGTATGACCTGGGGGTTTGGCAGTTAACTCCAAATTCATGGGGGAATATACTCAGCTATATTGCCGCCTGTGAATTTCAAAATATTGAGCCTAGTTTCTCGGACTTTGCTCACATGCACTATTTGAGCAGGGCCCCAGGCGGTCATGGGGCTTGGTACACTCTCACAACCTTGCCCCAATATCAAATAACTTTGGACAAGGTGTCCAAATGGGCTGGATGGAGGGACAGGTTTTATTTGATTTCCTCCCCATCTCCCGACCACAACCGGACACTGCGCCGGTATAATAAGGAGCCGGCAGTCCTTGGAAGAAAATGCGCTCTCCCGGAGCTTTCTGCACGAGCTCGCCGGCAGATCATGGATCCTGGTTTCTTTGAAACAACAACTGAGCCCATGGATGATGGGACTGAGATCATTGTACCTAAGAACTGGATCCCCCATCCGGATTTTTTCAAGGATGAAAGATTCCTATCCGCCTGTGGGCTTAGCACAATGTTTCCCCAGGGTAGATCCCTATACTTGAAGAATTTTGCCTTGCTTTCAATAATTATTAAATGTTTCTTTGACTGATGTTCCGTCTGACCTTGCAGCCAAAGCTAGAAGAATGGTGGACCCGGCAAAGACACCGACTAAACCTGCTGCCCAGCTGCGCAAGGAACAACTGATGGCCAAAAAAGCGTCCTTGGAGGCCAAGGATGCAAAGAAAGGCGGGGTAAGACCGCCTGCCACAAT
Source organism: Chenopodium album (assembly GCF_948465745.1). Taxonomy (NCBI): domain Eukaryota; kingdom Viridiplantae; phylum Streptophyta; class Magnoliopsida; order Caryophyllales; family Amaranthaceae; genus Chenopodium; species Chenopodium album. Next base: position 16,873,581 of record NC_137852.1, read on the forward strand.
GTTATTTTATAAATTTGTTTAAGTACTTTTGCCGGCTACTAATATTTTGCTTTCATCTTTGTAGGGCACCGTCAAAGTTATTCCTCGCTCCTTCTCCAAACATGTAAAAAGAACTGGAGAGGAGCTCAAAACTCCGGTTACCAAGGTCCCTAGACGGACCCCTTCCCAGACAACCTCAACTGCCAAACCAGATCATCCCACAACTTGTGGCAAATCCCCTTCAAAGGTGAAGGCTTTGAGCGAGAGCTCAAAGAAGACGGGGGGTAAGATGCCGAATGCCTCAGAGGAGGCATCAAAGAGTGGCGTGCCACTCGATACTGCAGCCGGCACTGCAGCGGCTGGGGAGGGTTCAACTTTGCAGCCCAGAACTCAAGGTAAGGCTACCATTGAAATCCCTTACCCACTTGACTTTATGAGGGTCAAGACTAAGGTAGACCCATCCGGTGGCTCAGTGAGTAGCTGGGGACGGATGAATGCTGCATATGCTGCTTCCCTCTCACCAAGTACTTCTTTTTGTGCAGATGCTACCTCCGGGGCACCTGACTTCCCGGCTTTTGCCAAATGGATGGTGAGGACCCTCACTCGGATGGATAAAGGCTCAGTACCTGATCTGCAGGTAGTGGACTTTGACCGTATAATGGGCCAACTGGCGGAGGTAAGCTGTCTTAACTTTTAGACTTGTGTTTTCATTTTATTGTACTGAGTACTGACGTTCCCGGCTGACTCATCAAGGTTATGCTGAGAGTGGACGGGCTCCGGGTGCCCTTCAGGCGGAAGCAAAAGGAGGTAAATGACGCCAAAAGAAGGGCAATTGAAAATCTCAACTCTGCTGAACATGCATATAATATGTTTGATCTTGAGATTAAAGCAATGGAGTTGAAACAGGAGGAGCTGGTTCAGACTCTGACGACTGCTAATGAGGCGGCGAACAACCGGGCCAACGACCTTGAGCTAAAACTGAAGAATGCTGAATCTGATCTCAAGGCGTTGGAAGGTGCTGACAAAGAAAATACCCAACACCGGGCTGATAATTCCCGGTTAGGGGTAGAGCTGGCCAACCTAAAGACTCAGCATCAGGAGGAAATTGCCAAGGAGCAGGCCTGACTGGTCTAGGAAAATGAAAAAGATACTGAAGTCCGCCTGAGATTAGCCTGGAACCTTCTCAACCCAGAAGTAGATTTTGAATACTACAAGCTGAGGTATGATTACGCCACAGCGGTGTATGATGCTCAAGTTCTGGGAGAGGAAGCACCGCCTCGCTTCAAGGCTTGGGCTGAAGAGCAGGGATATGATGTCTCTGATGATGAGGCTAAGCAGGCGGGGGAGCAGGAAGAAGGTCAAAACCAAGAGAACCAGCCTAAAGAGGCTGTGAATGCTGAAGAAGACCTTCCCCCGGCGCAGGACCAGCCGGAGCTTAAGCAGCCAGAACAGCAAACTTCCCAAGAGTGATCAAGCTCTTGGATTCAGCGGCAGTATGCCAACCAACCAACTTTTCTTTTTAATTTTCTTTTGTCTTTCCGGCCTGCGTGCCGAGTAACTGGTGTATCTTTTACCGACCGTGGGGTCGGATGAAAATGGTTTCTTTACCGGATGTGATTCCGGATAACAATTATTTTGGCCTTTGAGCCAATTTATATTTATGAAGTATACCGACTCAGTCGGCTTTTCTTATACTTGCACAATTTTTTCAATATTTCGATTATTTCACTTTTGCATATATACTTTTGCATATATACTTGTGATTTTGCCTATCTTATAAGAAGCATGCGGCAGGTACAAAATCCGGCTGTCCTTGCCCTTGGACGGCTGTGTGGTTGGTTTAATCCTATAAAAAGAGGATTGATTGCCTTGGAAACTTCTCATACTTAAAAGAGTATGAGATGTTTGTAAGGCAATCAATCACAATGGTGATTGCTCCAAACCAAGTACACAGCCGGCCAAATAACAGGCATGCAACCTCTACCCCAGTCGGTAACAAACCGCCTAGGTATTAAATTTAAGCCATTACGCAATAGAGTTTTGCCCCAATAGGAGGAGTGCGCAACTTGAAAGAGAAACAATCCTAAGTAAAAGTTGTGATCGTTCTCCGGCTGATGTCTGAGGACATCCGGAGTTTCACAGTCTCAAAGCATTCTTAGGAAAAGTTAGAGTCAGACGGCTACGAGTTGGCTAATTTAGCCGTTCAATCTTTGTCGTCTGCATGGGTACATAGAACGAGAAGTTAGGCTGTTCTCTGCGACGATTACACGCGGAGGTATCGCCGGACGCCTATATCCATATTGGAATAGACGAATTTGTAAAAAAGGACAACCATCTGGCCCTTGGCCTCAAGTCTAGTTGGAGACCGGCTGCATAGCCACTAGGCGGTCTTGTGCCTAGCTTAAGGATCTGGCCATTGGCCTCGTGTTACTTATGGATTTCAATTTTAAACACTAAGTATCAAACTTAGCTTTTTATCTGGCCATTGGCCTCAAGTTATTCACATATTAAATTTGCTACTAAACTTCACAATATTTGTATGGGTAAACCCAGACGGAAATAAAAAGACAATAAATGAAACAAAAGCATTTCTCATTAACACTTCTTGTTACAAAAAACTTTACATTACTCAGAAGTAGTACTTTTTTAAGTTATCTACATTCCAAGTTCTAGGCAGGCGTCTACCGTCTAGGGTTTCCAGGCGGTATGTGCCATCCCTAACTTCTTCATAAATCCGGTAGGGACCTTCCCAATTAGGAGTTAGCTTTCCAAGCTCATTGGCCCTACCGGTTGCCTCCATTTTCCGTAACACAAAATCGTCCACTTTCAAAGGACGTTTTTGCACTCTTTTGTTGTAGGCTCTCGTCATTCTCAGATGGTATATCTCATGTCGCAGGACAGCATTGCCCCTGCGTTCCGGGAGGGAGTCCAATGCCAGCCGCATGGCCTCCCAATTTGCCTCTTCATCATAGAGCATCACTCTGAGCGTAGGCTCATAGTGTTCAATGGGCAAAACGGCTTCAGCTTTGTATACCATGAGAAATGGGGTTTCTCCGGTTGACCCCTTGGTGGTTGTCCGGATGGCCCATAAGACAAGAATTAACTCTTCAGCCCATAAACCACCAGCTCTTTCAATTTTCTTTTTGATGCCGTCTGAGATGAGTTTGTTGAATGCCTCAACCTGACCATTTGCTTGAGGACGTCCGACTGAGGCAAATTAACTTGAGATACCTTGATCTCCTAGCCAAGTCATGAGCTGAGGCGTCTCAAACTGAGGGCCGTTGTCAAATACCATAGACATAGGTACCCCAAACCGGGTGATAGCGTTTTCCGCCTGGAGCAGGCGTATATGGACCCAAAATGTCCATCCCCTATTAACCAAACGGGACTGGGCTGTGGATTGCCGTCAGATCAGTAGCCGGGCGATGTATTAGCTTGCCAAACCTTTGGCATTTATCACATTTCTTCACGAACTCTTTGGCATCTGCCTCAAGGGTAGGCCAAAAATAGTGCCGCCTGGCTCTGATGGCTAGGGACTTGCCGCCTATATGGGAGGCACAGAATCCCGCATGCAGCTCTTCGAGTACCTCTTTCCCCTTTTCTGGGGTAACACACTTCAACAAGGGCTTGAGAAATCCAGCCTTGAAGAGTTCTCCGTTTCTCAACTCAAAGTTAGCTGCTCTCTTTTTCATGACGGCTGCCTCCTGAGGTGAATCAGGGAGCGTACCGTCTGCAAGATACGCCCGGATGCCATCCATCCAAGTAGAACTTCGATCCAGAATTCCAATGGGCTCTTCATAAATACTTCTTTTTTCAAGAACCTCCCAAAAGACTGACCGAGGCGTATCATGGCAGGCGGATGATGCCAATTTTGACAATGCATCCGCCGGGTGGTTATCTGACCGGGGCACTTGATTCAATCTGAATTCCTCAAGTGTCCCAGCCTCTTCTTTGACAGCCTGAAGATATTTGATCATAGCCGGATGGGTCGCTTCATAAGTGCCCTCATACTGGCTAACAACCAACTGAGAATCAGAATGGGCGTCAATCTTTGTTGCCCCTGCCGCCTTACACATGCGGATTCCGGCTAGCAGGGCTTCATACTCCGCCTCGTTATATGAGGCCTGAAACTTGAACCGTAGTGCATACTCATATCTATCTCCTTCTGGAGATTCACAAACAATGCCTACACCATAGCCGTTCTGTGTAGAGCTCCCATCTACATACACCTTCCAAACCTGATCAATATTATATGGGAGGACCGGACGAGTCATTTCAACAATGAAGTCGGCAAACGCCTGACCTTTCACTGCTTTCCCTAATTCGTAGGAGATTTCAAGACTTTTCATTTCAATAGCCCACTTCAACATTCTTCCGGATGACTCTAGAGTAGACACTGGCCGCTTGAGGGGCTGGTCGGTGTAAATTACAACCGGATGTGCTAGAAAGTATGGCTTCAGCTTTTTGAAGGCCATATATAAAGCAAGACCAAATTTCTCTACCATAGGGTACCGGAGTTCACCATTTTTTAACACATGGCTAATGAAGTATACCAGGAGCTGAGTACCGTCTCGTTCAGCAAAGAGAACGGCACTGAGGGCATGGTTTGAGACGGCTAAGTACATATACAACTTCTCTCTAGGCAAAGGACTGACAAGCCTTGGCAAAGAGTGTAAGTGTTCTTTCAATTTTTGGAAGGCCGCCTCAACATCATCCCCCCATTCAAATCTAGTCTTCTTCCTAATTGCTTGGAAGAAGTAAAGGCATTTGTCACCTGAACGGCTGAGGAATCTCCCCAAGGCGGCCAGGAAACCGGTGAGTCTCTGTACTTCCTTAACAGTGCGGGGTGACTTCATGTCAATTACCGCTTGTATCTTCTCAGGGTTAGCCTCTATCCCCCTTTGATCAATCAAGAATCCGAGAAACATCCCAGACTCAACACCAAAGACGCATTTCTTAGGATTTAACATAACCTTATGCCGCCTCAGTGTGGTGAAGGTTTCTCGGAGATCAGCAAGGTGATCCGCCTGCTGCTTGGATTTGACTATCATGTCATCAATATATGCCTCTACGTTCCTCCCAATTTGACTAATGAAGACTGTATTAATCATCCGTTGGAACGTAGCCGGCGCATTCTTCAAGCCAAACGGCATCACAGTATAACAGAATAGCCCCTGATCAGTGACGAAGGCCGTCTTTTCTTGATCTTTTTTCCACAGGGGTATCTGGTGGAAGCCGGAATAGGCATCCATAAAACTCATCAAGGCATGACCGGCTGTTGAATCAACCAAGCTGTCAATTTTCGGAAGTGGATAACTATCCTTTGGGCATGCCTTGTTGAAATCTGTGTAGTCTACACACATCCGTCGGGTACCATTCGGCTTCTTTACAAGCACAACGTTTGCCACCCAGTCGGGGAAATTACAAGGCCGAATGAACCTGGCATCCAACAACTTTTTTACTTCGGCAGCTGCCGCCTGGCTTCTTTCTTCACCGTGGTTCCTCTTCTTTTGCCGGATGGGCTTCATTTTTGGATCCACGGCGAGTTTGTGGACAACGAGATCCGGGCTGATGCCTGGCAACTCTTCCACTTCAAAGGAAAACACATCTTTGAATTCTTTCAACAAAAGGTGCAAGTCTGCATCTAGAACAGCATTAGCAACCGTCCCAACCTTAACAGTTTGTTCTGGACGGCTGTCGTCCAGAACAAGATCAATACTTTCACCAGCCGGTTGGGGACGGAGCTCCTCTGACCGTTCACCGGTCAGTGATTGCTATTTCTTTTCTTTCTTCACCTCCACCAGCTCTGCATCTTTCCTCTTTTTTCCGGCTGCTGGTGGGGGTGAATTGGCATCCTTGACATTGTCAAGATCTATTGGTTCCTTCCCATGGCCGTCTGAGGCCACAGTATCTTTGACGGCTGAGAGATAGCACTCCCGGGCCGTCTTCTGATCCCCGTTCAGGGAACCAACAGAACCATCATCCCTCTCATACTTGATGAGCATAAGAGACGGGATGATTACCGCCTTGGCTTCGTTGAGGGTTGGCCTCCCAAGAATGATGTTATAGGCGGTCAACTCCTCAACGACCAAGAATCTGACGACAATATGTCGTCCCTGGCCCTTCTCTCCCAGCCGGATGGGTAAGTCAATTCTTCCGGCTGGATAGACCATCCCACCCCCAAAACCAACCAAGGGGTGGGTGACCGGATGCATGCTGCTGGAGTTGTATTTCAGCTTCTGCAAGCACCGGAAGCTGATGATGTCTGACGAGCTGCTGGTGTCAATAAGGACGCGCCCAACTAACTGGTTGGCGACCTTGCATTCAATGACAAGCGGGTCGTCATGAACCGGGTCGTCATGCGGGCGGCATACGCTGCCCCTATCCTTCTCAGTAATGAGGACATCCGGAAAAGTGGAGCTGGCAGACGCCTGCTCATCATCATCCTTATCCATCTTTCGAAGATGGCTTTTGGTGCCCCGGATGGTAGGGCCACCACAAGAGAATCCGCCTGCTATGGTGTAGACCGGATCCCTGTCGGTATCCGAACTACTAGTAGGCTGGGGGGTAGCCTTGGAGGGCTGACCCTTGTTTTTCTTTTTTGCCCCGGCTGGGGACTTAGAAATGTAGGACTTTAGAAGCCCTTTGTCAGCCAGACGGTCCAACGTTCGCTGTAAACTGAAGCAGTCGTTGGTGTCATGGCCAACCTCCTCATGGAACTGGAAAAATTTATTTTTGTTCCGTGACTGGACGGAACTCTTCATTGGATTCGGCTTCTCAATGGACAACCGGTCCTTTACCTCAATGAGGATGGAGTTGCAGTCTTTGTTAAACTCATACCGGGGGACGTATGGTTTAAACTCTTTTTTCTTCTTCTAGGACGGCTGTTCAGAATCACTGACCGCCCAGACTTCTTTTCTTTTCTTACTCTCTTCTTTTTTCTTTGCCGGCTGAGCAGACCGGCTCTCTTTTTGCTTGTCAGACTTCTTGGAGTCCGACTGGCTACCAGGCGTGCAGAGGTCGGTTGCTTGTATATAGCTTTCCGCCTCCCTTAGGGCCGTCTGTAGCGTAAATGCCCCTTTTCTGACAAGGTCGAACTTAAAAGTCGACCCGTCTCTCAGACCCTTGAAGAAGTCTGTGAATGCTACCTCGTCAGACAGCCCCTGAATCTGAATCCTGACCAGGTTGAATCGCCTGACATATGAGCGTAGCCCTTCTCTCTCTCCCTGCTTAATGGTGCTCAAGACTAAACTTGTTTTCTTAGCAGGGATGTTCATTGAGAAGTTGGTGGCAAACAAGAAGGCTATCTTCTTGAAGCAATCAATAGACCCGGCTGGCAAGTTGCCAAACCATTGCTGGGCAATGCCCTTCAATGTAGCTGGGAAACAACGACACCAGGTGGCATCGTCCCAACCTTGTAAACACATTAGGTTGGTATATGCCATTAGGTGGTCTTCTGGGTTGGTGGTGCCATCATAAGCACCAACCAAAACATTCTTAACCTTGGCCGGCTGAGCCGCCTCGGTGGCAGCAAAGGCAGACGGCTGTTCGCCTAGCCTCATCAGCCGCAGCTACCAGTCCAGTGGCTGGACATTGGTATATGCCGCCTGACCTCCGAACGGGGGTGGTTGCATAAACTGGAGGCCATATTGCCCATACTGCGCCTAGGGTGCATATGGCATAGACCCTATCATGAGTTGAGGTTCGGTGTTGACGGATTTACCGCCTGTCCGACTCTCATGCAAGGACATAGAGTTCCTTGTAGAAGCTTCCTTGAAGCTGTCTGGAAAGCTTGAGGTAGAAGCTGACTCAGACTGTTGCTGCCTCCTTCGATTGATGACTTGTCTAGCATCGAAGGTAGACGCCTTGTTAGCCACCGGCTGGGTTGCCGGGGCTGCCTCTGGGGCATCAGAATCTTGGACCAGTCAAGTTTTGCGGCTGCCTTCTCCTTTGGATGAGGAGTTGGCTGCTTGTCCTTGACCGGCTTCTTCTTCTTCCCATCATTGGGAGTCTTTTTAGCCGGCGGACTCTTACTAGAGCCAGCCTTGTTGTTTATCATCTCCTTAATTTCACCCTTGAAGGAGTTCATGAATTTCATGAGCTCGTTCCGGGTGACTGGAGCCTCTCCTCTGGCCTTCCGAGTTTCCCCGTCTGACCTCCCAGTGGGCCGCCTGCTTGGACTCGCCTTGTCTAGATTTCACTCCAGTTGATCTCTGGAACGAATGGATTTAGAGATGAGGGAGCCATCTTTGGTTAAGTAGGTCTCCACATCATTGTCTTCTTCTTCCTCCTCCTCAGTGAATACCTCTGGCTGAGGCTGAGGCGGAGGTTGAGGGATTTCAAAACCTTCCGGTTGAATAACCGGCTGCAAGTCCTCTTAGTTACCCGCCTGAGTAACCGGACGTAGAGAAGTAGAATTAAGAATTGATACAGAATTTTGAACCATCTTGAGGTACTCTCCCCACAGACGGCACCAAATGTTTTGGGTGTTTTTGTCCCTTGGGAGAGTTACAGCTCGAAGACTGGTCCTGCTCGCTCTGTACCTGCAAAATCAACGAAGACATCGGTTGGGTGGTGCTCCGCCTCCAACGCTCAAGTTAGTAACTTGAAAGAGAGTAAAAAGTGCGGAATTTAAGGTGGGGATCTGCTTGGATTCCAAGCTCAGGAGTTCTCTGATGAGAGAGAAAGTAGGGTGTAATAAATGATTGTGAATGCCCCCAAAATGGGGGAATATCTCCCTATTTATAGGGTGATGGGGAAAAGTTCCCTCCCCTAGGTCATCTGACCTAGGGCAGGTGGGCTGCGCCGCAATCAATGCGTTTTTGGGGAATTGGGCCTCTGAAGGCCGCCATTCTGAGAACATATCTGGGGGAGGCCACGTGTCAGCTGGGGATAGGTCAAAAAGTGACCTGCCAGCCTCTGACACGTGGCGGCCCTTCATTGGTCCAAGTGTCTAGGGTAAAAATCCCCTAAACACTTTCCATCTTACAAATATCTCATGTCGAGGTTTTCTTCCCAAAGCATTCCCCTGTATCGAATCAGCACTAAGCGCATACCAGGTTTCCTCAACTCTAGCTTTGATAAATGCCCCTGTATCAATTGGAATTTCCTTATTCTTGCTAAACACACTAGCGTTCCTCCACCTCCAAATCCACCAAAGGGTAAGAGCAAAACAAGTTGGCCACTTTTCTGAGTTATCTTCCATATTTCGAATAAACCATTCACTCAATGATCTAGAGAAGAAATTAGAAAGAAGAGCAGAGATACCTACACTTAACCAAATTTGTCTAGTAGCATGGCAGTCCCTCAGCAGGTGAATCACAGATTCATCCTCGTTCACAGAACATCTAGTACATCTTGGATCAACTGCAAAATTTGTCTCTTGAATCTATTGGCATTGCAAAATATTCGTTCAAGGAGACATAACCACAGGAAGCCACGGACTCGTTGCTGTACAGGAGCTTTCCAGGCTAGCTCCCATTTAGGATGTTTCTCAATCGTGTACTGCTCCTTCATAATATGCATTGCATATTTAGTTGAAAATTTGCCATTCGTTGAGCCTTTCCAGAATCGCAAATCCCCTGCCTCAGCATTCTCCACAAGCTTGTGGGAGGCAATAAGTTGCAAGCATTCATTGGGGAGAATGTGCGTAAATTCATTTCATTTCATTTCCATCCTAGCACCAGATCCCACATATCTTCGACTAAAACCACATCTAATTCAGCTGGGATTATAGCTATTGCAGCATCTCTTAATGGATCGTCCGAAGCCCAACAATGGTCCCAAACTAGTGTCGATTTGCCATTACCCACAGCCACCTTCGACCCTTTTTTAATCCACTCAGCATTATCGGTGATACCCCTCCATACATTCGACATGTTTGAATTTGGAGTAAACATGTCTATATCACATCTACCATGGCATTACTTATGTCTCAACACATGAGCCCATAGAGAATTTGGCTCCGTTAACACTCTCCACCCGAGTTTGGTGAGAAAAGCCGAGTTTGATTGTCGAGCCGATCTCATACCAATGCCTCCTTTCTCCCTAGGTTGCTGTAAAGTTTCCCAGGAAAGGAGATGAATTCTCCTTTTTTCTTCCATTCCTCCCCAAATAAACCTTCTTGTTCGTTTGCCAGTATCATCACATAATGTTAACCCTACTAGAAAAAGGGTCATTTCCGACGGACATGAAATTCTGTTAGAAACATCAGAATTTCCGACGGATTTTTATTCTGTCGTTTATTTACGACGGATGTAAACAATCCCTTGGAAAATAAATCCGTCGGAAAAATATGCTTTCCTACGGAATTAAAATCCGTCGGAAATTTTCGACGGAATTTTCCATTGGAATAAAATTATATATATATATATATATATATATATATGTATATATGTTAAAACCCTAAAGGCCTAAACTCCTCCTTTATTTCATTTCCATCCTCTCTCTCTTCCGCCCCTGTCTTTCTCTCTCTTCCTCCGCCCCTTCTCTTCTCCAGTTTCTCTTTCTCTTCTGCTCATCTCTCATCTTCCATCTCTTTCTAACCACCATCTTCTCCTTCTTTCATCTCTTTCCTCATTTCTATTCTCTTATTTGGTGTTTTCCATGGCCGAAATTAATGGTTTTATGTTCAAATTCGACCATGAAAAGTGTAGATCGGTCGAATTTGGCCTATTTAAACCAAATTCAAGAATTTAAGTTAATAAAGTATGTTATTCGAATCTTTAATTTTATTTTTTTTGGTTTTTTTAATACTTTCGGTTGTTGGCTTTTCGGTGTGGTTGTGGTGGCTTGGTGCCATGGTGGTTTGGTTAGATTTGGGTCGGTTAGGAGGGTGGGTCGTATTTTAGGGTGAGGTGGTTTGGGATTTTTTTCGGGTTTCTGGGTGTTGGGTTGGGATCTTTTTCGGGTTTCTGGGTGTTGGGTTGGGATCTTTTTCGGGTTTCTGGGTGTTGGGTTGGGATTTTGAGTTTTTTTCTTTTTTTTTTTTGTTTAATTTTTGGGAAGTGATACTTTGTTTTGGTGGTGGTGGTGGTTTTAGGTGGGTGGTGGGGTGGTTTTCTTAGGTGGGGTGGTAGATCTGGCTCGTTTGTGTGGGTTAGGGTTAGGTGGATAGGGGTCTTGGTGGTGTGGGTGGTGGAACAGGACGAGTTAGGGGGGCTAAGGATACGGGGTAGGGGGTTTGTGGTGTAGGCTGGTGGTGGAGAGTTAGGGCTGGTGTAGTGGCGATTGTTTGATGTGGGTGGTAGCGGTGGTGGTCCGATGTTGGGGTAAGGGTGTATTTGGTGGTTGGTGGTGGTTGATACGACGTGTCGTGGTTGCGCGGCGTTTTTTTTTTTATTTCTTAAAAACCGTTTCCGACGAAATTTCAGTCGGAAATTTCTGACCGAATTATAAATTCCGTCGGAAATTTTCGACGGATTTTCCTGGTGCTGGAAAACCTTTTTCAACGGTAAATTCCGTCGGAAATTCTGTCGGAAAAGTGTTTCCGACGGAATTTTCGTCGGAAAAAGACAAATTTCCTACGAAGGCTTTTCCGACAACCGGTTACGACGGAATTCCGTCGGAAAGGTGTTTTCCGACGGATTTTGGGGTGGTTTCGACGGAATTTTTCTGTCGGAAATGACCCTTTTTCTAGTAGTATAGGGAGTTTTGCGGTTTGCATTGAGTAGTTGGCTATGGTCGAAATGGTTGATTTAGCCAAAGTGATACGGCCTGCCATCGAGAGGTATTTGGTTTTCCACCCCGACGGTCTTCTGTCAATCTTCTCACAAAGGTGAGCAAATGTTTCCCTTGTGACCCGACTTGTTAGTGTTGGCATGCCCAAGTACATCCCCAAGTCATCAGTACTCTCCATTCCCAAAACTTGATTAGTATTCTCTTGTTCTGCTTGGTTCACATTTCTAGAGTAATAAACCCGAGACTTCGAGAGACTTACACGTTGCCCTGAGGCTTTTTCGAATCTGTCCAAGCAGTGCCTGATTTTAGCCGCTTGCTCTTAAGATGCTTCCACAAACAGAATCAGGTCATCTGCGAAAATCAAATTAGAAAGAGCAGGGACCCCACGACTTGCAAAAATCGGCTTCCACCTCTCCAATAAAACAACTTCTTCTATAACTTGATTTAACTGCTCCATACAAAGAACGAACAAGTATGGAGACAAGGGATCGCCTTGCCTAATGCCACGAGAAGGGTAGAATGGATCAGATTTTTCTTCGTTCCACAAAACTTTCATCGAAGGAGATGTCACACATTTCATTATCACCACAATTAGCAACACTGGGAAATTCATATCGAGAAGAGTGTTTCGAATAAAATTCCACTTGAGACGGTCATACGCCTTCTCAAAGTCTATCTTGATCGTCATGTAACCCTTACCTCCTTGCTTACGTTTCATAGTATGAATCACCTCTTGAAAAATTACTATATTGTCAGTAATTTGTCTTCCCGGGACGAAACTAGATTGAGAGTGTGAGACAAGTTTAGGGAGAAGCGGTTTAATCCGATTAACAATAGCTTTGGTGATGATTTTATAGGTGACATTGCAAAGGCATATTGGGCGGAATTGGACAGGGAGTTCGGGTTTCCCTATTTTTGGCAAAAGAACCAAAAATGTTTCATTAATGGTGTCGGGCAGCCCTTTACCTTCGAGTACACTAAGTGCCATGGAGTACACGTTGGAAGCAACCAAATCCCGGTTTTTCTGGTAAAAAAGCGCTTGATAGCCATCCGGTCCCGGAGCTTTGAGAGCACCCATTGTGTTGATTGCAAGGTCTATGTCACATTTTAAAAAAAGGTCGCACCAAAAAATTCCAGTCCTCATGAGAAATTGGAGAGCTAACTCCTGTTGGAATTTGTACATTGCCCTCGTCAGTAAACAATTTTTCAAAATAGTCCACCACTAGAAACTTGACTTGGCTTTTATCATAAACCCACTGATCTTCACAATTTTTAATTGCAACAATGTTATTTCTCCACCTACGCACGATGGTACTAAGGTGAAAAAATGTTGTATTTCGATCACCATTTTTTAGCCAATCCACTCTAGCCTTTTGATACCACAAAAGTTCCTCTTAGTTAAGAACCACGTCCAACTCTCTTCTCAATTTCGCCTCAAGTTTAATTAAACCCGAGTTTCTTTCAAAGGCAAGCTTCTGTATTCCATCGATTCGAGCCATCAGTGTGCGCTTCTCTTGAAAAATATTATGGAAAATCTCCTTGTTCCAATTTTCTAAATCATTAGACAAGGAATGAAGCAGGGGAATTAAAGGAGCAGAATTGTCCCATTTATTCTGGATAAATTCTCTAAATTTCTCATGAGTAAGCCAGGCTGCTTGAAATCGGAAAGGGCGATCAATCGACTCCAATGGTGCAAATCCATTCGGAGATATGAGTAAAGGGCAGTGATCGGATTGTAACGCTGGCAGATGACGTACATGAGCTTTATCAAAGCGTATTCCCCATTCACCAGTACAAAGTGCTCTGTCGAGGCGTCCACTCCTTCTCGTCTCTAGGGAATTACCCCTAGCCCAAGTATGAGCAGGTCCTGAAAATTCAACCTCGATGAGGTTATTTTCATGAATCCAATGATTGAATTTTTGACTCCTTCGAGATGTCTCAGCACAACTTGTATTACGCTCCCAACCAAACCGGGTCTCATTGAAGTCACTAGCCAACAACCACGGTTTATTATTTCTATTAGCAAATTCTGTTAATTCATCCCATAAATCAGTCCTTTTGGCAGGGTCCGGACTGGCATATATCGCTGAGAAGTACCAAGGCTCTTCCCCTACCTTCGAAATTTGCATAGTGATGTATTGGTTCGCTTGTTCAATCGGGTCAACAGTGACTAACTCGGGTTTCCAATACACCCAAATTCCACCACTTAACCCTTGCGCATCAACACGGGTGTGTCCATTGTACCCAAGAATTGTAGCTATTTGAGTGGCTCGGTCTCCTCCCATATGCGTCTCAACCAAAGCAAGCACAATGGGTTTATTTAGACGAACTACTTTTCTAAGTACAGCAAGGAAATCTTTACTACCGGCACCCTGAACATTCCATACCATACACGTTATGGGGTAGGAATTGGAAATCATATGATGATTATTATTCATAAGAACATCTGATTGAGGGAACTTGACCGCGTAAGCTCTTAAAAGATGACTAAAAGCTTGATTCACTTTCCATGGCAACTTCAGAGTCACCATTAGCTCCGGCATCATTTGCCTCGATGCCGACCATGAATGAATCTTCATCTCCAACCGGTGAATCAAGGGGTCTAGAATGTAAAGATATGGTTCTTCCATTGGCAAACTCACACATAGTATCTTCTCTGGGGGAATGTGAAATTGGACTGGAGTTGGCGGTGGGTGAGACATGGGTGAGAAGGGGAGAAATTTGGGATAGGTTTGGTAGCTCAGAGGGTTCGATTTGAGGGTCAGTGGTGAAGGCTTCTTTAGGTGCTTGGTTATGTGCTTCTCTGCTAGCTTCGAAAACAATAGGGTTATTTTCTTTGCCTTGGGTTACATTCAAATTCTTGTTAGGAGTGGGCCCGAAGATAATTCATTAGTTTTATCTTTTAGAATTAAACTAGGAGAAGAATTATCTTTTTTCCCAACCTCTTGCCAAATCTTCATACTTCCCAAAAATTGGCCACTAACTTTGGGATTTTGGTTTGATTTTCCCACCGAAAAAGGAGCTTTTTTTGCAAGGAATTTATCATGATTAGGAGAATTTCCTAGATCAATTTTATTTCTTTGACTTGCGGTATTCTCTCCAAGATTCACTGCCAGTTCAGCATAATTAACCTCCAGAATATCCTCTGTTTCCAAAATATTATCTTCCCCCTGATTTTCCAAGATTGCAAATCGAGATCCTCCCTTATTTTGCGCTGACTCTTTGACCCTCTGCAGCGTGCCTTGGTTCACCCCTTTGGCTTGGTCTTCCTTTCCTGAAGTGGCTTGGTTTTTATCAGGTTTGGTTGGCCTTTTCCTCGGTGGTGGCTTCTTGACTAGCATCCAAGAGCCATAGTCCTGCTTCTCCAGAGTGGAAACGGCAGCAGCAGCTTGAGGTGGAGTCACTGAGTGAGGCACAATTGGACTATCACTCTCGTTATGCTCCTTTGCTACACAATTGTCTCCCTGATGTCCTATCTTTCCACAGTGAAAGCAAATCATACGTAGACCCTCGTATAAGATCTTCCAGAATTTGCCTTTCAGCCGGAATTTTGATATCAACGGCTTAAACAAATCCAATTCAATACTTAACCGCGTGAATTGGCCTCTCTGTGCCATTGCTGTGTTGTTATCAATTCGAATGACTTTTCCTATTTTTCTCCCAATGTTCTGTAAAAACTCCTTGTCAAAGTATTCAATAGATAGATTAGGTATGCGAACCCATGTTGTTAGAAATCACATTGGTGCATCATCCGGAATGAAATCAGGAACCCACTTCCGAATAGTCAGATAGTTATCATTGAGCATCCATGGTCCTTGCGTTAGAACATGATTATAATCACCAATACTCGAGAAACGAGCAATGAAATATTCATGTCCTATATCAGTGAGCATTAGCCCTCCCTTCAATTCCCATTTGCGCTTTAAACGCTTCATCAGAGACATATATCTAATCTTGCTATTAAACATTTTAATAATCAAGGTGTGCTTCCATGGCTGTCTAAGTCTCTTTTTCTCCTCCTTCGACAAAAGAATTATAGGGCATTTTGGATCGTCTACTATACTATCTGGAGGTTCATCATCTAGCATAGATTGAACACCTTGAATGCGCCCATGGCTGTCAGCAGTAACCATGTCCCTAAAGGATGTCATTTGACCTTGTCTTGGGGGGATAGCATTTCTTTCATTAACCGTTGGTAAATTAACACTAGGATTAATCTTAGGCTGATGATTATTCTCATTATTAAAGATGAGATGAGTGATTTTTCTTTTTGGTTTGTTGGATGAACGAGTTATCAGATCTTTTTCTTGAGGAAAGGGTTCTTGGTTGAGAGTATTTTCCATAGAGAGAATTTTAAGTCGTCATGGGCATAAATTAATATTATGATTAAGTTAATGAAGTGAGGTTCCTTCATAATTTGAATTCTTAAAATCAATTCATGATGAAATCTAGAATATCGTATAACTAACAAAGTTATTCAATCAAATTAACTAAAGAGATTATGACGTAATATACTCGACATACTATAATGAATAAATCACATGTTCATGAAAATAGTTTATCATATGAAAATTTGCAATCCACTACATAATTAAATAACCAAGATCTAAAATTATAGGTGCAAACTAATACATACATAATTTCCAACAGCAATACTATTGTATGAAACAACAATATACTTATGATTATTTTAAGTTGTACAAATTATTGATTGTCAATTCAACTAGATAAATATTGATATATAAATATATATAGTTTTATCAGTACAAACTTGACGAATTAATAAGATCATAGTACACACATACTTTAGATCAAGACAGAGTTCAAATCTTGATCGGTTGCTTTGAGCAATGGTGCTGATAACGTGTTATAAAATAAAGCAAAAGTAGAAGATGTATAGAGAATATTGTATTGTCCATATCTTTCATTTAGGCAATGACTCGTATTTATATATGTACAAGTAAATATAATAACTCCCCAAGAACAATGAAGAGTCACGATAAAGTAGGAGTTACAATGGAAAACCAATAAGGAAAAGGGAGTTACAACTTACAAGGGATTACTAATGAATGTAATAATGTTAAGGGGGTTACAAAGCTATTCATAATAGACATACATAACTATATTTCATAACAGACAAACTATATTTCTAAATATACTCTAACCTTTCATCTCCAAATAGTAAAAAAAGCCAAAATATATTCACATGAACATTTACTATTTCACATATTTACCCAATACTTATTAATAACATTGCAACTCCAATCTACAATTTCACAACTTAAATCAACAAATTGACTACTTAATCAATAAATTAAAAACCCCAATCAACAATATCACAACAATTTAACAACTTTAAAAATTAAAACCCAAACCTCCTTAGATGAGAGACAGAAATAACTAATCGTTTTTTTTTTTAAAAAAAAAAAAAAAAAATTGACTTACTCTATATTAATGAGGATTTGTGGAGTTAAGGTAATATTTAGGAACTAAAGTTTTTTACTTTTCACCTTCTGGGACCTAACTTTTTTCTTTCATCCTTTGGGACCTTAAAAAGAATTTTAGTTGAAAAAATTAACTATGGTTAAGTGGTAGGGCCCATTAATTGTTTTAGGTTCTAATTTAATTATGGAAAATTCTATACATAGGCACATAGCACTTAGGGCTACATATAAGCATCAACTTTACACATGAAAATCATAAAAAGTTAGAAATCATAAAAGTATAAACACTAATTACACTGATTTACTCGTATTTTTGTCATAAATTCATAACTTTATACAATTTCCAAGATTGTATTTAATTCTTACATGTAGCTCTTAGGGCTACAAATAACATTACCCTTTAATTATTACAAAAGAGAATTCATTATTTTGAAAAATGCTGTTAGGTGTTTCTAGTTTTTTACCCCAAAAAATTACTGCAAACAATAAGGTGTCTTTTTTACTCCACTCATCATCATCAACCTCGGCTTCCCTGTTTGTTCTCCCTTGCAAAAGAAATTGAAGCTTTGAAGGCAATTTTGGTGTAGATTATTAGGGGTTTTTCAAGCATCTTAGTGAACGAAGTGTGTCCTCGACTTTAGTGCAATTACTTAATATAATCATGGATTGTATTACAGAGATAGTAATTCGTTTATTTGGGCCGTCTATACGTCTTGTTAGAGAATGCTATAGAACTTTGGGTTAGTAAGTAACAAACCCGAAGCCCGCCTAAACGGATCCTACAAGGTCACACATTAGGATTGGATCAATAAAGAAACCCGAAGCCCAGAGTGGGCCTTAGGGTGACAGGCCAAATAGGAAAAGGGGAGAGAAAACCCTAACCTAATTAATAATAATATGATTATATATTAATTAGTTAGGGATAATTAAAAATACACAGTATTCAGTTTTCTGAAAAACAACATAAGTTTTCTCTCAATATTTTCTCTCTAAAATTGGTTCTCAACTCCAAGAAAGGTGAAAGGTTTTTCCCGTCCAACTAGCATTGGTGGAGTGTTGATTCAATCCGGTGGACCGAATAGAGGAGTTACAATTGAGGCTCTTTATCTCCGGTAGAGAAGAAGATTGCTAAGAGGATTCACGCTTCAAAGGTTAATTCTAAACTGTTATGTGATCTTTATTTGTATATGCATGAGATCCTGTTTAGGTGCGTATGAATGTGATTCATGAAATTTCGCTTAGAGTACCTAAAACCCTATAGTGGTATCAATTAGCCCCTTGCATATAATTTACTGATCACAATAATATGATTATTTTGATGTGTGAATTAGGCTAATTTTAATTTGATTAAGGTGAGGAATTGAATTACGGATTAAAATAACCTTATTAGAATATGATTTTAATTGATTGGAATTGATTAAATTGTGAATTTAATTGCTCAATAACCTCTAACCATATTTTTTTTAAGAACCCTAAAGCCCCAAATTTCGAATTTGATGGTTATGAACCCTAATTTTCGATTTTAATTGTTAAATTTATATAATATAATCTATTTTTCATATTAAAAATTGTTTTGATATGATTAATTAATTCATGAAAAATTGGTTTTATATGAATTGGGGATTATTTTATATGAAAAGCCCTAAATTAATTAAAATGGAGATTTTGATTAATTTTTTCTGAAATTATGCATAAAGGAGTTTGTGTTTAATTATAATTAGATCACCAAAATTAATTTTGCAAAAGTTGTGAAATTAATTTAACTAAAAAAAAAAGGGATTAAATTAAAGCTTGAAGGAGCAGCCACGGCTGGGTGGTAGAACAGCCACGGTGGCTGCTCCGGTGGTCGGAAAGGGGGCAGGGGCAGCGCAGGTGGTCGTTGAGGGCAGGAGCAGAGCTGAACCTGCAACTATTGCACGGTTTCAGCTCTGCTCGAGCTGATAGGGGAGCTGGGCAGCAGCCTGGTGCGCCGCTGTGGCTGGGCGGTTGCCTGGCTGCGGCGGGCAGCTGCTGCGGTGGCTGGGCTTCGGCCTGGCTGCTGCAGTGGCTGTGACGTGGCTGGGCACCAACTCAGTCACGCAGCTCTGTTTTTTCTTTTTAAAAAAATAATATAAAAAAATTCCGATTTTATTTTTTGGATAATATTGAAAAACTGATTTAAGGAGATATTGAGCAATTCCAATTAAGGTTGTTTTGAATTGATTATAAGATAATTACATAATTTGATTTTTTAATATAATTAAAATTAGTTGGTTAGCTTAATTTTAGGATAAAATCTTTTAAGGTGGTTAGGATTTCAGTTTATCAAATATGATTTATATTTTAATTATTGGCAAGTATAATATGTGATATTATTATGTGGCATTTTTATATATATGATATATTATTGCTATAAATGACTAGTATGGCCCTAGATTTAAATTATAATTAAATACGATCTGCGTATCGTTATGTATTTTTGTAATTTAAATACGATCTGCGTATCGTTAAGTATTTTTGTAATTTATTTTAATTAGGAATTAGTTTAATTATTTAGATACTTAGTTAATCCAAAGAAGAGCCCAGATGAGAAGGCCCATTACAAAGGTGGATGGAGATCCATGAAGAGTCCAAGGAGGTGCCCATTCAGGCTTAGTTCTTAGGATTAGGGGCCATACGAGCTCATATTTAATTTTGCATTTTATTATTATTCTTAAAATGCTTATAATTTTATTGTATGTTTGTTATCAATGCGCTAGAGTTCACTGTTCAGTAATTAATAACGACATAATAAACTTAGGTCCTGCAAATATTGAGGTTTGCTTTTCCAAATATAAAGTACTTATTAACCCTTAATTAATAGTAATAGGTCATGCCTCCGTAGGGTATTGTTATTAATTTTGGGAGGTGAGGTAAAATTGCGAATTTTGCACACTTAATTTGGTTAACCTCAACAAAATCATCAAAAGCGTTTTGGGTTTTGAAGCAAAGGGACAGTTAAGCATGAGATGTTTTTCTGTCTAACCAAGAATTACAAATGTTGTAATTAGTAAAGAGTTTACTTACCTTGAAAATGTAATTTTAAGAAAAGGCCTCCGTCTGCTTAACGTTGCATGTTGATAGGATCTTGGAATCACTTATTCAAATTGGGACATTAAAATTGAATAAAGTGTTAAGCAACCTAGAAACCATTGCATGTTTTAGTTGCTTTTATAAACATAAATTGAACTTTGTCCTTTTTCTGTCTGTAGATATCATGTCTAACAACAACAACAGCTCTACTATTCCAAGCAAGTTGGATATAAAATTGAACTTAGCAAATTTTCTTGATTGGGAAAGGAACCTAAGAACTATTCTGAGGTATCGCAATATGGAATATCCTTTGGATCGTCATTACCCTTGTGAACATGACAATGGCATGACTGTTGAGTTGTGTTCGAAATATGTTTCGGACGCTAAGATTGTACTTAAGCTCATGCTAAACTCGATTCCAAGTAGTTGGAGTGCTAGATTTGTAAGTTATGAACCCTACATGTTACTTAAGCACCTTTGTGACATTTGTAGAGGAAAGGTTCGAACTTACAAAAATGGTAGCCAAGATGAAAACGTTGTTGATATCGTTAATTCGATTGCGAGGATCAACAACCCATGGAGAATAGGCTTGAGATTTGAGGCTTATAATACTCGCGCTCAACTACTTGATGCTAAACTCGCTCCAGGTGGATCACTGAGAGTCCATGTGCGAACAATGATTCGATTATTTGAACGCATGGACTTGTTGGGAGCTCCACTTGGTGAGGCTATCTCCCATGATGTCATGTTACACTCTCTCCACGATGGTTTCGATAAGGACAGACTTGTGCTGGACAGTGATGATTCCTTGAGTAAGCTGTTTGAGTTACTTGAATTGGCTAAACAAAATGGAGATTATATCAAGAAAGATATTGTGGCTAACATAAAGAGCGGTAAGGAGTTACCAGGTATTTATGTTATAAAAATCAATTTGACTTCTACTTCTTTATGGGTATTTGATACCAATTGCGGTTCTCACATAGTTAATGATGTGCAGGGACTAAAAAGAAGTAGAAAACTAGCAAAAGGCGAGGTGGAGCTTCGCGTCGGAAATGGAGCAAGAGTTGCTGCACTTGCCGTCGGAAGTTATAGTCTGCATTTACCATCTGGATTAATTTTAGAACTTAATAATTGTTATTTCGTTCCGTCAATTACTAAGAACATTATCTCTGTTTCTGTTTTGGATAATGAAGGTTTTTGTTTTGAGATTAAGAACAAATGTTGTTCCATTTCTTACAATAACATGTTCTATGCTAGTGCAAAATTGATTAATGGCTTATATGTACTTTATAGAACAGTACAAGTCTATAACATAAATAGCAAGAAACAAAAGTCGAATGATTTAAACCCAACATATCTATGGCATTGCCGGATGGGTCATATAAACCAAAAGCGCATCCAAAAGTTACAAAAGGATGGAATCCTTACATCATTCGATTATGAATCATTTGATGTATGTGAATCATGCTTGTTGGGGAAAATGACAAAGTCACCTTTTACTGGAAAGGGTGAAAGAGCCAATGATCTCTTGGCACTTATACATACAGATGTTTGTGGGCTTATGAGTTCAAAGGCAAGAGGTGGGTTTAGTTACTTTATCACTTTTACTGATGATTTAAGTCGATATGGGTATATCTACTTAATGAAGCATAAGTCGGAATCATTTCAAAAGTTCAAAGAATTCCAAAATGAAGTACATAATCAACTTGGTAAAACAATAAAAGCATTACGATCTAATCGTGGTGGCGAACATTTGACCCAAGAATTCGATGATCATCTAAAGGATTGTGGAATAGTTTCATAGCTAACTCCACCAGGGACGCCACAGTTAAACGGTGTGTCTGAAAGGAGGAATCGAACTTTACTGGATATGGTTCGATCAATGATGAGTCTTGCTGATCTTCCAATTTCTTTTTGGGGATATGTTCTAGAAACAGCTGCACACACACTAAATAGGAGCCCGTCAAAGGCTGTAGAAAAGACTTCATATGAGATGAGAACAGAACAAAGTGTTTGTTGCTCGTGATGGTGTCTTTCTTGAAAAGGAATTTATTTCCAGAAAGACAAGTAGGACTAAAATAGTTCTCGAAGAAATTCGAGATGAGCAACAAATGGATGTGGATCAAACCACGTCAGAGGCGAGGGCGCATGACTCTGCTATGACAGGTCACGTGTCAGAGCAAGCTAATTCATTAAGCGAAACTCCTGTCGTCCCACTTGAATCTAATTCATGCGAAAATCTTCAAGATGTTGAAGAGAATATTTCTATTGGTGCTCAAGCCCCACGTAGGTCGAGTAGAACAAGGATCCCAGAAAAGCAGTTGGTTGATTTCCTGTTAACAGAAGACTCTGTGTAGACACCCATTTGTGTCTCCCCAAAACCAAACCCAGTGATGAATGCTTTTCACGTCGAACCATAATCGAGTTAGGTGAAAGTGGTTGAAAGTCAAGTGTTGCGGTTTAGTTTTAATTAAAGTTCTCTTCTCTCTGTTTTTGAAAATGACTTTATTTATTTGAAAATAGCCAAACCATTTTAGTTTGGTCCATAATTGGGGTCCAATAATGGTGTAGTTGGATGGGGCTCGAAAAGACCTTTCCAACGATATATTATAAGCCCAATTCCGATGAATATTGAGGAAGTTATGGCCAAATTACTAAACTGGGCCTGGTTAATTATTTAAATACGGCCCAATGATCTAGAGGAGGGCCCAATGTTAATTATTATTCCTAAAATTATTAGGATTAATTATAGTTTTCTAGAAGTTTCTAGAAAGTTCTTTTTAATTCTAATATTATTAGATTTAATAATTAATTATTTTAAAATAGACTTTTTATTTGGAGTAAAATATTGTTTTATTATCTTAAAAATACATATTTTATCTTCTGTACGGATTCCGTAGATCAAGTTGATTAAAGATCGGATTCCGCGTGAAGAAAACGCGCTAATACAGGTTGTCCCCAAACGACAAGTCTGTCGCCACGCGACAGACCCTGTCGCCTCGCGACAGACATTGTCGCGTCGCGACAGAGTCGATTCCTGGCGACAGCGTGTAGTTTTATTCCTTATCAAATTCTATGATTTTCCGGACTATTTTCATTATAAATAGGGTCCGAATCCTTGTTTTCAGAATCATCAATTCTCATTAACTCTTCCTTAATTCTCTCTTTTCTCTCTTGAGCAATATTTGCTTTCTTTCTCCCTCTTTTTCTAAACTAGCTTTTCACACACAATATTCCGCATTCACAAGACTTAGAGTCTCTTAGCCAAGTTCGAAGTTGCCTTCGCCCTAGACGTGCAAGGTTTGATAATTTCTGAGGGTATGGTCCAAATCTAGTCAAAACTTTATTTAATTTGATTTCAATTTAATTCTTTAATTATTCTTTATTATTTTCATTGAAGTTTACTAACTTGTGTATTTTGTTATTAGTTAGAGGTACGAGGCTTCAAAGTAAGTAGATTAGCTTACTCTCTATTTCTTTCACAATGTAGAAAGCATGCTTATTATTGTTTTATGATTCCTAGTATTATGTTAGGATGTTTAATTCCTAGTATCATGTTAGGATGCTTTTAATGCTTTCTAGTATCATGTTAGGATGTTATTTAATGCTTTCTAGTATCATGTTTAGGGTGCCTTTATTATTTCTAATAGCATGTTAGTACCATGTTAGGTTTAAAGCTTTGATCTTTATTATTTAGTGACATGCTAGGATTTGTTATTAATCTTATTAGTATCATGCCTAGGATCTTGCTATTATTATCAAGCTTTATTATGCCTTATCATGATTATTATTATTATTATTATTTAATATTGTTTATTATTATGTTGCTTGATATATATTATTGTTATTGCTTGATCACACCTTTTATGATTGTTAAAGGGAATTTGTACTTGAAATCACGCTTAATAAGATAATTATTAATTTGGTTTAGGCTAATGTGATTTTAATACAAGTGATCGCCAATATTAGTTTTATTTGTGCATTAATTTCAACCAACATAGATAAACAGGGTAGGATTAATATGATGTTTGTATGTTATTCGAAAAGCGCACATGAATACGAGCAGAACAAAGTAGAGGCCTATTTTATAGGGCGGGTCCTTTCTTTTGTAGATTGGATTCGTACCCTCATCCCCGGACCCTGTTTGGTTCAAGACCTTATGGAGTTGATGGTCCTTTTGGATTGTCTTTTGGGTTTACAAGTTCCTAAAACTTGTTGGCGACTCTTTTTGCTCTTTGTCTTTCCCTTTGCAACGCCACCGTACTTTAGTGTATGATCACAGTGGGGTTCAAGTTTGGGATTATAATGCTTGAAATATTCCCTACAGTTTTTGGCGACTCCACTGGGGAGGATTTCTATTTATATTCCTGAAATTTATTTAATTTTGGCAATTATTTAGAATGAGCGGATGAGACTCGAAAAATTCTAAGTATTTCATGTGCGTGATTTGATTAACATTATTGTCATATGCATTAAAAGGTCCTCATGGGAGCACCCCATGAGTCAATCCATAGGAATTTTACACGTAGGAAATTTGAGAAATATCTTTCAGGACTAGAATCGAAAAGATGATGCGAAATCTGGAAAATTCGAAGAACACAGAAACTTGCCAAGGCATGTAGGAACTAGCGTCTAGAAAACAAGGCTTGTCGCCCGTAAAAAGTTTCTGTCGCTTAGCGACAGGAGCTTTTTTGCGGCGACAGTCCCTGTAGTCTGGCGCCAAGTTCTTCTAATACCGAGCCAGGGGTCTGCCTTCTTGCTTTGACCATTTCTAGCATTGTTGGCTTGATTTTGCTTATTGATTGAGTCCTTTTCTCACTTTTCTGAACCCATATGTGTTCTACATATGGAAATAACCCTCTGGGGGTTCCTGCTTCACCTGCCCAATGGAATATCCCACTATCATGTGCAAAGTTCAAATTTGGGTACGTGCAAAGTTTGTGAATCCACCAAACCATGGAGTCGAGTTCGATTTCATCACGAACTCGCGGAATCCTGTCCATTCGCTCCAACCCTCCCGGTAGGCTTGTGTGCAATGCATATGGATTCTTAACCATGGACCTTTTTGACTTAACCCATATCCTCGAACTTTAGAGAACTAGAGCCATGGTTAGGTTGCAAACTCATCATATTGTGACTATGTGAACTACTTGTGCACCCTTGCTTGTATATATTATATATGTGTTAACCGTTTGTTTGACTTGTGTTAAAGACTAAATAAATTGACTAATGACTAAAAAGACTTTGTCTAATTAATTAATTTTGAATTAATTAAAGGTTAATAAATTAATCAATTCGACTTAGTACGACTTTAGGCATGTCCATTTAGAGTAAAATTACTGGAAACAGTCCAGATTAATGTTCCAGCAATGGCACATAAATTTGGACTGTGGCGCTGCAGTTTAGTGTCTGTTGCCTGGCGACAATTTTGTCGTCTGGCGACAGGCTCTAAACAGTGGCGAAAGTCCTGTTGTTTTCGCGACAGTCCAGTTTTCTTGCTCGAGTCATCACGACGAGTCTAATTAACAATCTATTAATCGGTTAATCAGTTTATTAATGATTCAAACCATTTTTAAGTCTTTAATTGAGTTTAGGCACTTAAAGTCCAATGGTCATACACTAGCAGTCAAAGCATGTCACTCACATACACATAAAGCACACACATAACATGTTTGTCACATTATGACCATGTCTAGAGAGTCTTGAATGCGTGTTTTCCGTCATTTTTTTTAGGGGGGTAAGTCGGATATTAATCCTCCAATTTTAATTAATCCTCCAATTTTAAAATTTTCCCTTAAAATATATACCCCATTTTTTCGCCTATTCTTTTTTTAATTTTTGAACCATAAAGTCAAGTCAATTAGAGTCAAGTATTAAAACAAATATGGTTTAACTTACAGCGCGTGGTCAAGAAAGGAAGGGCGTTTAATCAAGGACAACACTTTTGTTCAAGTCTTACTTTTTGACAAACCAATCGGTAGGAAAAGGAAAGCTAAGAAGGCAATGGCTAGTCAAGAAGAACTTAATGAAGTTAAGGGACAGGTAGCCAACTTGGCTGAGATGTTACAAAACCTATCACTGCAAATAAGTAATCCTGAAAAACAGAAGCAAATGGACCTAATCCAGGAAAGCTTGGGCAAACTTTCCAACGACTTTAGATTCCAAGAGATTAGCTCCCAAGGGGACTCGGTGGATAAGGACCTTCTCCCACAAAAGTTCAATCCCAATGACATCCCTAAATTTAAGGCTATGGACAACCCTTATTTTCATTTAAGAGCTTTTGAAACTGTAATGAACATTAAGGGGATATATAGAAAAGCATTTCACTCTGTATTTTCATTATCCTTAGAAGCTGTATGTCAACAATGGTACTTTTCGCTTGATAAAGAAAAGACCTCTAGTTGGGAGTCTATTATAAGCTCTTTCATTGAAAGTTATAAATGCAATATAGAAGTTGAAACCGATCATAGAGAGCTAGAAATGCTAAAACAAAAAGAAAATGAGGGTTTCACCTCCTTCTTTAATAAATGGAGGGAAACTACTGCAAAAATGGTTGAAGTACCTAGTGAGAAAGAATCTGTCAGGATGTTCATTAAGAACCTCCAAGAAAAATATTCTAAGCACCTTAGGTACCAAAGCAATTTAAACACCTTCAAAGCTGTCTATGATATTGGAATTAATATTGAAGATGACCTCGCTAAACAAAAAGCTGCTAATAGTAACTCAAGTAGTGGCTGGAAAAATAAGAAGAACGACAATCCTTCTTCGTCCAAATCTACCCACTCAAATAATGTTAGCACCTTTAATCTAAACGAAGTTTTGGCAATGAATAATAATCAAGGACAAAAGAAACCATTTAGGAAGAATTATACTCCTATTGGTATGAGTTATGACACCGCATTTGATCGTTTACACGCAAAAGGTCTTATAACTCCTATTGGACCATTTGGGGACCTACCTGTCGAAAGGAGAACGGCTAGCTGGAACCCAAATGCACATTGCAAATATCACCAAGGTAGGGGTCATCCTACGGAAAATTGCTAGAGGCTAAAGGAAGCCATTCAAGACTTGATCGATAGTAATAAGCTCCCATTGTCTCCTGCAAGTAAGAAACCAAGTATCAATAACGCACCGCTATCAGAATCTTTGGCTATTTCCAACGAAGAAAATCAAGTGGATCCATCTAGCCTCATAGAGCCTATCGAGACCATTGAAGAAGAAATCTTCGAAGATGCTCTCGAATTCCATGGCCAGGAACCTGCAACTAAGCAAGAAGTATTGGCGTTGACATCAATATTGACAGAATTGGAAAAATTGATCTCACAAACCTTTGAGGCTATAAAAGAGAAAAATGAGTTACTTAAAAGTAGACCTCCACCCAAACAAAAGAAACCTTTTTCTCTCCAAGTAATTGATACTCCCAGAAAGAATAATAGAAAATATACTCCAATTGGGACGTCGTATGCAAACATGTTCAAAATGCTCTCCGAAAATGGAAAAATTCAACCTCTCGAACCAAGACCATTTGAATCACTAAAAAGAATGGACAAATACTATTGTTCATATCATCAATCAGGGGGACATACAATAGAGCATTGCTTCAAGTTCAAGGACTTGGTTCAACGTTTGATTGATGAAAAGAAATTAGTTCAACTTCCACAAGACGCCACGATTAACGGAGTATGGGACAGTGATGATGAGGATGTTTACCTTAAAGATGTTAAAGAGACTCTTCTATCAACAATATACCCAGTAAGTGACATTTGGGACGAGGAGGATTCGCCCATAGATGTCCTCACTAGGTCCGGGAGAATACAACCTCCCATTTCAACACAACCTATACCTTCTATCCAGCAAATTCCCGTGCCTATTATAGAAGACAACGATGTCGTCAAACAGTTAAAAAAGACTAAAGTGGAAATGAACGTATGGAAACTCTTAGCCACATCTCGAGAACATAGAGTTGCAGTCATGGATGCTTTGGCTAAAGTAGGCATAGATTCGGACACTACTCCTGAGGGACTTGCTAACTTCCTCACGAGTGATCTTCCAAGTCCAATCAATTTAGTTACCTTTTCGGATAAGGATCTACCACCGGAAGGTGACAAACACAATAAAGCTCTAAACCTCACAGTCATATGCAAAAGGATGAACGTTCCTATGACTCTTGTGGATAATGGTTCAACAATTAATGTGTGCCCACTTAGAACCGCAAGAATGTTGGGAATAAGAGATGAGGATTTATCCCCATCAACCCAAGGCATAAGAGCTTATGATAACTCGCGCCGTCAAGCACTAGGGACAATTACCATGCATATAACGGCGGGTGCAATTGAGCATGCCACCACATTTCAAGTAGTGGATATCAAGGCATCCTTTAACTTGCTATTGGGACGCCCTTGGCTTCATGATTTAAAGGCCGTCCCTTCATCTCTTTATCAACAAGTAAAGGCCATAGTTGGAGGAATTCCAATTACCATTGATGCTTCATCTATGAGGATCAAAACAGTAGAAAATCCACTAATTAATGTGGAACATGATGAAAATGATGAGGATTTGTGGGGCTTTAGCGAAGAGGTCTCCTTAATAGAGGAAGACGAAAGGACCCCTCTTCATTACGACCTCCACTCAAACATGACGACGAATGCTATCCTAAGAAAGCAAGGCCCTTTTCCTGGAATGACTCTAGGAAAGAAGAAAGGAATAGCTAAACATATGGGACTACCTGGCCTCCCTAAATTGGATACTTTCGGACTTGGTTTTGAACCAACTCGCGAAGACCTTAAGTGGGCCCAGGAAAGATCAAGAGCACGAAGGAATGCCCGCACACAAAAAAGGGAGATACCCATGGATCAATATCCTCTCACTTTAAATGGACAATTTATAAGAGAAGGAGAGGATTACCCTTGTCATGAATTTCCTGAACCCTTCGTTGTAAACGGCATAAGACAACCTGGGTTCGAGATCTTTTTGGATTGTTACTTCCTAGACGAGATCCCAGCTCCAATTTATAAA
This sequence comes from Chenopodium album, assembly GCF_948465745.1. NCBI lineage: Eukaryota > Viridiplantae > Streptophyta > Magnoliopsida > Caryophyllales > Amaranthaceae > Chenopodium > Chenopodium album. The sequence goes on from NC_137852.1 coordinate 16,902,749, forward strand.
GAGAAGGCACCTCCTTGCTTTGACATTAATGTCATGGGACTCCTCTTTGGAAGAGAAAATAATGAATCAAGATACGCGGAGGATGATTCTTCACTTATCCAAACGGTTCTCCAAAGTGAAGGCTTTGATCCCTCGAAATTTATCACTCCAGTAGAAGATCAAGAGCGTGGATGGCGCAAGACAGTAAAGATAACCACTACAAATGGAAAGAAGATTTCAGTAACTACAGGACAAGGACCAATGTTCGAAGAATCGTCTGAGTCAGAGTCTGAGTTAGAATCTTCCCCTATCGAGTCTTCTAAGCCTTTAGTTGTAGCACCCTCGCCTTCTATTTCTACTCCTAGGATAGTTAGCAATCAAGTCCCAACGGACATTTCTTTATTTGATGTAATGATTTCTGAATTCAATAATATGTCTTCTTCCTCGTATTCTTCTTGTTTTTCTTTATCTATAGATGACGAGCATTGCTTAACTAATGATGAAAATGATAAAGAAATAATTAAAGCAGTGGAAACACTTGAAAACAAGACACCAATAATTGAGGATACAGAAACGGTTGACATGTCAAAAGATCCAACCATCAAAAGAGAAGTTAAAATCGGACTAACACTAAATAAAGAAGAAAGAACCGATTTAATTAATCTACTTAAAGAATTTATTGATGTATTCGCTTGGTCATACGAAGATATGCCAGGCATTAATAGAGAGATAGCTCAACACACAATACCATTAATTCCAGGAATGAAACCTGCAAAACAAAAGTTACGTCGAATGAAACCTGACGTAGCTCTTAAGATAAAAGAAGAAGTACAAAAACAAATAACTGCAGGTTTTATCAGGGTATCCAAATACCCCGAATGGGTCGCCAATGTTGTCCCGGTTCCGAAAAAAGATGGTAGAGTTCGAATGTGTGTCGACTATCGAGATCTAAATAAGGCAAGTCCAAAGGACGACTTCCCTTTACCACACATCGATATTTTGGTAGATAACACAGCAAATCATGCACTTCTCTCGTTTATGGATGGGTACGCAGGATACAATCAAATCCTCATGGCTGAAGAAGACATGGAAAAGACAACATTCATAACACCTTGGGGTACTTATTGTTACACGGTAATGCCATTCGGGTTAAAAAACGCGGGTGCTACTTACCAACGAGCAGCAACTGCCCTACTCCATGATATGATGCATAAAAAAGTGGAGGTCTATGTGGATGACATGATTGTAAAATCAAAAGACCGCCAAGGACACCCAATAGCCTTAAAAAAGTTCTTTGAAAGGCTAAGAAAATACAACATGAGATTAAACCTCTCCAAATGTGCTTTTAGAGTTACCTCAGGAAAACTCTTGGGATATGTCATAAGCTCTAGAGGAATAGAGATAGACCCCACCAAAATCAAAGCAATCATGTCCATGCCACCGCCCAAAACCGAAAAGCAAATTCGAGGATTCATTGGCCGGTTGCAATACATAAGTAGGTTTATATCCAAGCTAACCACGATATGCGAACCAATATTCAAGAAGCTTAAGAAAAATGTACCAGTTATATGGGATGATGAGTGTCAAAAAGCCTTTGAAAAGATCAAAGCCTATCTCTCGAATCCTCCTGTATTAGCTCCAGCACTCCCTAGAATACCCCTAAGATTATACTTTACCGTCATAAAGGAAACAATGGGAGCTATGCTTGCACAAGAGGTAGAAAGTAAAGAAAATGTTATTTACTACCTAAGTAAGAAAATGCTCGAGTATGAGACGCGCTACACACCATTGGAAAAGCTGTGCCTCGCATTGGTGTGGGCCACAACTAAATTAAGACATTACATGCTCGTACATACCGTTTACGTAGTCTCACGAATGGACCCCCTTAAATACCTATTCGAAAGATCTACACTTAACGGGCGTATCTCAAGGTGGATAGTGAATTTGGCCCAATTTGATATAAGGTTTATGCCTCAAAAGGCAATTAAAGGATCAGTGGTCTCGGATTTTCTAGCAGATTTCCCAATAGAAGATTCGACACCCTTAGAAGAGAATGAGTTCCCAGATGAAAGTTTAATGATGACGGAGGACGATACATGGACTCTATATTTCGATGGAGCCTCAAATCAAAAGGGATGCGGCGTAGGAGTCTTACTAGTATCACCTAAAGAGGAACATGTTCCTATATCCATTAAATTAGATTTCGACGTCACCAACAACGCAGCCGAATATGAAGCATGTGTGGTAGGCCTCGAAACCGCTTTAGCCTTAGGCGTAAAGAAACTCCGGATATTTGGAGATTCTTCCTTAATCATTAATCAAATCTCCAAAAGATGGAAGGTTAGGAGTGAAAGCTTAGCTCCCTACCAAACATATTTGGAAACTCTCACCGACCAGCTGGAAAAAGTTGAATACACTTACCTACCTAGAGAGGAAAATCAATTCGCCGATGCCTTGGCAAGACTAGCCTCAATGGTTAGAATACCTAAGGAAATTGAGCAAATGCCTTTAACCATAGAAAAAAGGCATAAACCAACATATATTCAAGCTATAGAAGATGATGAAGTGATTCAAGAAGAAGAACATGAAGAAGAACCGTGGTTCATAGATATATTAAATTATGTCACCAAAGGAGAATATCCTCCTCATGCTGACAAAAGAGCAAAAAGAGCACTAAGACTTTTAGCTTCCCAGTTTGTACTCATAGGAAATGAACTACACAAAAGGGTGCCTAAGGGTCGAGCTCTATTATGTGTAGGCAAAAAGGATGCTCAAAGAGCTATGAGAGTAGTCCACGAAGGTATATGTGGAACACATGTTAATGGCAAAATGCTAGTCCAAAAGATAATGCGAGAAGGATATTACTGGACTACCATGAATAAAGATTGTCATCAATATGTAAAAAGATGCCCAAAATGTCAAATTTACGCAAATTTACAACATATCCCACCATCTCTCCTCTATACCTACACTTCACCATGGCCTTTCTCTACATGGGGAATAGACATAATTGGAAAGATCACACCTCCCGGAATAGGAGGTCACGAATACATCTTAGTTGCAATAGATTACTTCACAAAGTGGGTGGAAGCACAATCATATGCCAAACTCACTGCCAAACATGTAGCACTCTTTATCGAAAGAAACATAATTTGTCGATACGGAGTCCCACATGAAATGATAAGTGACAATGGAACTCACTTTCAAGCCGAATGTGGAGAATTGCTACAAAAGTATGGTATTCAACATCACCATTCTTCCCCTTATAGACCTCAAGCAAATGGAGCAGTTGAGGCCGCTAATAAAAATTTAAAAACAATCATTGAGAAAATGACTGAAAATTATAAGGATTGGCCTGACAAACTTCACTTCGCACTGTGGGGTTATCGCACGTCAATCCGAACATCAACAGTGTTGTTTCAATGAATACTACAAGAAGGGGGGGTTGAATTGTAGTATGAGAGTTTAGCCAAACTTTTTGCGGAATTAAAATTAAGTTAGCTAAAGGAACTGAGAGATTAACTAAAGGAACTAAAGTATGCAAGAGAGATTTTACGTGGAAAACTCCTTGGCCCTAACAAGGAGAAAAACCACGACCACTTGGGATTTTGGGAAAAGAATCTTCACTAGAATAGGGCAAATGATCCTATTACAAGCTAAAGACTCAAACTCAAGTTCCTCTATGAACTTGAGACCCTGAGGAACAAGTCACCCAACTTGTTACTCTTCTCTTCTCTTTCTCTCTTCTCACTTCTCTGTTCTCTCTTCTCACTTCTCTGTTCTCTCTTCTCTTTCTCTTCTTTTTCTCTTTTCTCTTTCTCTTTTCTCTTTCTCTTCTCTTTCTCTTCTCTTTCTCATACACAAATGTTCACTCGAACTTCCCCATTCCCCAATTACAACTCGAAAGAAAAACAAACTCTAGTATAAGAACATTAAGAACACTCTAATCAACTTATGTGGAATTGGACGCTTGACTCAATTAAAAGCTTGAAAACTTATGTGAGCAAGGACAAGTTTTTCCAACAGAAATCAAGAGCTATTTATAGATCACAAAACGCCTTGGAAAAACTTCATTGTGCTGCAAACCCATTAAGCCACTACTCATGCCCACTAAGGAGATCATGTCCCTTAATTTAAGGAACCATGAACTCCTCAATTTTGCAGAACCACGACTTGAAGAAGAACGTGGGAGAGTAGGCCGCAAGTTTTGGAAAACATGGTGATTTTATTTTTTCAGAAGATATTTTCGAAAATAAGAAAATAAAATAAAATCTTTTTGCACAAGATATTTTTGAAAATCAGAAAGAAATAAAATCCCTTTCAAAAGATAAACGTTTTAGAAAGCAACCGTTTTCCTAAAAACTAGCATGCACAATTTTATCTTCTTAGACCAATTCCACACAGATTTTTCGAGTGCCATTTAATATCTTATACTTACACAAATCCTAAAATATAAAAATATATTTAGTCCTCATGTTCTCTGATGAAGCTTCTACTCCGAGGCTTCTGTTCCTTGGAAGGAACTTCTCTTCTCTGGTGATGCTTCTTCTCTGAAGCTTCTGTTCCCTGAGGGAACCTTCTCTTCTCAAGTCTTCATTTCTGAAGCGCCAGTTCCTGTGAGGGAACTCTTCTTTTTGGATAGCTTCGTTTCTGGCTTTCCTGTTCCTCATGGTATCTTTGCTCGACACTTAATTCTCCTAGTCTTTGCACTGATCACACACTCAAACAATCAAGCCTTTATTAGTATGTAAGTAAGTGAGGTTGTGTCATCATCAAAATCATTAAGTCCAACAATATTCCCCCTTTTTGATGATGACAAACAATCCAAACTTACTTACAAGGAAACAAAGATAATCCACCCTAAACTAAGGAAAGAAAATGCAAAAATATAATGCAATGCAAAAAGGGAACTACGTAATAAAAATAAAGACAAAAAACAAAAAGAAGAAAAATTGCAAAAATGGAAAAACTTGTATTTACATATACCTGCCTGTAGAGATGTAGGCTTGCTGAGAAGACTTCGAACAGAGACCATAGAATGATTAAGTTTCCTTGGATAGTTTGCATCTTTTCCCCCTTTTGGCATTATCAAAAACCAACATACAAGCATAGTATACCATAACACAGCACCATCAAGTGGTCTAGTGTTAAGACAAGAAGCACGCATATATAGAGAAAACATTCACAAAGCATATAGTCAAAAGCAGTATAGACATTCATCATCCAAAACCGATTTTAAAACATCGGCCAATGTACCAAATTTGCAAGTTCACAAAAAAAACAGAGTGCCCAAAATATTACAGACCAAATTTAAAAATTGTTTCCCAAAAACAAATAAACAAAAGTTTCATCAACATAAAAAGGCTGCAAGGAAAGAGAGGTTAGGAAGCAGTGCTCTGGTCATCATCAACAGCAAGATCCTCAAGCTTCTTGCTGATTTGAGACACAATGTCCTTCACTGTGGACAGTCTCCCCTGTTCTGAGCTCGTGACTAGTTCCTTCACATCAGCATTTAGAGTGAGCACACTCTTCTTCAGTTCCTCCATTTTCACCTTTGACTGCTCTTGTTCCTTCAGCAATTTCTGGAGCATCTCCTTCATCTCCTTCACATCTTCGCTGGGAACCTTAGGTGGGGAACTGAAAGCTGAAAAACCTGTACCTGTAGATGTATACTTGCCCGAAATAGGAGAGCTTGTGACTTTCTGCAAATCCTCTTGCACCCCTGAGATATCAATGCAAATGGGGGCAGAGGTCTCCTTTTTCTTCATCAACCTCAAACTCTTTCTTTTCTTCCTTCCCCCTGTTTCAACTACCTCTTCCACCTGCCTTTCCTCTTCCTCCTCCTGTTCCTGCAGCTCCTGAACAACATTCCCTATTGCCTCTCTTGCCTGATCTTCTCCTACTTCCCCCTCAACTGGACCACCTACGTCTTTTGGCCTCCTTTCTTCCTGCACAACTTCAAAACACCCATCTACAACTTTCATCTTATGGTTTTCAAGGAAAATGGGTTGTATGTATTCAGTGTTTTTGAGGGGCAGGGGTTCTTTGTCAGCAAAGGAAATGCCAAAGCTTTCAAACACATAAGTGAGTAGGTTACCATATCCAACCTTCCAGCCTTTAGGAACACAATGAGATAGGTGTTGGATCATGATAGAGGGAAAGTTAATTTGGATCTTTTTGGCTAGGCAGTAGATTAGGACAGAATCAAGCTTGTTTGCACTGTCTCTCTTTTGAGAGCGAGGGATTATGTTATTGAACACAAATTTTAGCAGGATTTTGTCAAGAGGGGTTAGGACATTGTGGTTTATGTAGGTTTCCTCCGGGTCACCTCCTAAATACTCCACTATTTCATCAATATTAGCATCAGGAATCGGGTTCCTTATCACATTATTTTTGAAATAAATATCATACCCAGTATTAGGCACATCAAACAATTCAGCCAGATACATAGCATCAAACTCAATAGCCTTCCCATACACACAGCAGTGAATAGTACCCTTAGAGTACTTAAAGCTTTTGCAAAAATCTTTCATAGCATCAACATACAAACTTCGATTAAAACACTCACCCAACAGATTCACCCAATTTTGAGCTTCAAGCAAATCCAACAATTCATAAAGCTTAACAGATTTACACCAAGGTAAATTAAGTGCCAAACCTGTCACAAAGTGCTCGCTGATTTTCTCCTGTTTCTTCATAGAAGCAGGCTTGTCTCGATAGTTGACACCCATCTCCGAAACGCTTTCTTCCTCTTCTTGCATGTCCTCGATTTTCCTTTTCCGGGAAGAATTGGACTCAGTAGGAGATTCCTTCTTTTGAGGCTCAGGATTTCGAGTTTCGGGGATGATTTCCATGGTGATTTCTGGAATAGGGTTTGTGATTTCTTCGGCTTTAGTTTGGGTTTTTGGTGAGACAGACATTGGTGAGAAATTTTGATCGGAGTGATAAGAGAGAAGGTAATTTTTGAGTGGTGTAAATTTTGGTGAGGCTGACATGTTTTTATGGTGGAGGTAACTTGAGGGAGTGAATAAGTGAGGTGTCGTTTGGGAGGTGAGGTGAATTTAGTTGATTTGACACTCCTATTTATTGCTTAGGGAAACGTAAATTGTGTTTCAAGAGAGTAATGGATGTGGGCAACTTTTGAACAAAAGATAATGATGAATTTTGATATATTCATCCGAATTTAGTGTTTAGATAAAAAAAATTTGAATTTTGAAGATCAGATAAACACAACAATTTTATCTTTTGAATTCAATGAAATTGCTTGCAAATACAACTTGATACACGGAACAATTCAATAAGGCTCATGCAATCAATTTTGGACTTCTAATATCTATGACTTTCAAATTTACATGCCCATTAGTAAATGTTACTCCTGCTCACAACTTGCCTTAACTATGTAATTAAACATATAACACTTGTGCATAGTATACAGTAGTTAAGCACGTCAGTTTGAGTTTCATACCTGAGGGAACTTGATGCATTTCTCTTAGTATAACTTAATCATCCCAAGTTCCATTCTCATCTTCTCATGCCTTTCTCTATTCAAGGGCTTAGTTAATATATCTGCAATTTGATTGTCAGTTTGGCAGAAATCTAACTTAATTAAACCCTTTTCAATATTATCCTTAAGGAAATGATGCCTTATATGAATATGCTTGACTCTTGAATGATGGACTGGATCTTTAGATATGCAAATTGCACTAGTGTTATCACAATAGATAGTAATGCAATTAAATTTAATACCAAAGTCACGCAACTGTTGTTTGATCCAAAGGACTTGAGAGCAACAAGCAGCTGCTGCTACATACTCAGCCTCTGCAGTAGACAATGCAACAGTATTTTGTTTCTTGGAACCCCAAGAAACTAGACAAGAGCCAAGGAACTGAACCATACCTGAGGTGCTTTTCCTGTTGACTAAGTCACCAGCATAGTCAGCATCAGTAAATCCTCTAAGCATAAAGTCATCACTTCTAGGATAGAACAGACACAGGTTATCTGTTCCTTTGAGGTATCTCAAAATTCTCTTAACAGCCGTTAGATGAGATTCCTTAGGGTTAGACTGAAATCTAGCACACAATCCAACACTAAAAGAGATGTCAGGCCTACTGGCTGTTAGATATAGCAATGAACCAATCATACCTCTATAAGTCCTTTGATCCACACTTGTTCCTTGTGGATCATCATCAAGTCTCGTTGCTGTTCCCATAGGTGTGTGATTTGTCTTGACATTCTCCATGTTGTACTTCTTCAGAAGTTCCTTGATGTACTTCTGCTGGTGAATCATTATTCCTTCTGCTGTTTGCTTTATTTGGAGTCCAAGGAAGAAATTTAGTTCACCCATCATGCTCATCTCAAATTCACCACCCATTAGCTCAGCAAAGTACTTGCACAAACCATTGTTAGTAGCACCAAATATAATATCATCAACATAAATCTGTACTACCAACAAATCAGTTCCTCTAGTTTTAAGAAAAAGGGTTTTATCAACCTTTCCTCTTTTGAAATCATTTTTCAGGAGGAACTTTGAGAGCCTTTCATACCAGGCTCTTGGTGCTTGCTTAAGCCCATAAAGAGCTTTATCAAGCTTGAAGACATGATTTGGAAACTTAGGATTTTCGAAACCTGGAGGTTGTTCTACGAACACCTCCTCATTTAAGTAACCATTTAGAAAAGCACATTTCACATCCATTTGATAGAGTTTGAAACCCATAAAAGAAGCAAAAGCTACTAGGATTCTAATAGCTTCTAATCTAGCTACTGGAGCAAAGGTTTCATCGAAATCAATACCTTCCTGTTGGTTATAGCCTTTCACAACCAACCTTGCCTTGTTTATTACAATGGTACCATGCTCATCCAGCTTGTTCCTGAACACCCACTTGAGCCCAATGATCTTCTTTTCCTTAGGCTTTGGCTCAAGGTGCCAGACTTTGTTCCTTTCAAACTCATTTAGTTCCTCTTGCATGGCTACTATCCAGTCAGCATCTCCCAAGGCTTCTTGATGATTTCGAGGCTCTAGGATGGATAGAAATGCTTGGAACGCACAAAAGTTCCTCATTTGTGATCTGGTTTGAGTTCCTTTCCCAATGTCACTGATTATGAGATCAGTAGGATGGGAACCTCTATACCTGAATGGCTTGGGATGAAATTCCCTTGCTGGAACTCCAATTTGAGGAGCTTCTTGTCCTGTTCCCTCTGCTTGTTCCTCTTCAGCTTGTTCCTCATTCACCTGTTCATCTTGGTGAGGAACGTCTTCATTCTCTTGAGGTTCTTCTTCTGCTGCAGGATGCTTTTCTTTGGCTTGCTTTTGATCTTCTTCTTCATCTTTGTCTCTGATCAATCCTATTTCAAAATCATTATCTTCTTCCTGTTCCTGTACACTCACAAACTGATTAACTTCATCAAATATTATGTGAATGCTTTCCTCAACACACATTGAGTTCTTATTGTAAACTCTATAAGCTTTGCTATCAGAGGCATATCCAAGAAATATAGCCTCTTCACTTCTCTCATCAAATTTGCCTAGATTTTTCTTACCATTATTATGTACAAAGCACTTACAACCAAAGGCCCTAAGATGAGATATGTTTGGTTTCCTTCCCCTGAAAAGTTCATAGGGAGTCTTGTTGATGATGCTTCTGATTGTTACTCTGTTAAGAATGTAACATGCTGTATTCACGGCTTCAGCCCAGAAGTTCCTTGGCAATCCACTTGCAATCAGCATGGTTCTAGCCATTTCCTCAAGGGTTCGATTCTTCCTTTCCACGACCCCATTCTGTTGGGGGGTTCTTGGAGCTGAGAAGATATGGTTCATGCCATTTTCCCTGCAAAACTCATCGAATCTTGAGTTCTCAAATTCAGTTCCGTGATCTGATCTGAGATGGACTAGTGAGTAACCACTGATTTTCTGTATTTTCTTAGCAAAAGCAACAAACTCGTCAAAAGTTTCATCTTTACTTGCAAGGAAAATAACCCAAGTGAATCTGGAATAATCATCAACAATAACCAAAACATATTTCTTGCCACTCCTGCTTTGAATTCTCATGGGACCACACAAGTCCATATGGATTAGTTCCAAAGGCTTTGTAGTGCTCACCATTTTCTTCAATTTAAAAGATGAACGAACATGCTTGCCTTTCACACATGCATCACAAACTTTATTCTGTAGGAACTTGATAATAGGAAGTCCCACAACCAAGTCCCTTGACCTTAGTTTGTTAAGTAATGAAAAGCTAGCATGTCCAAAACGTTTATGCCATAGCAGGGGATCATCTTCAACAACACTCAGACATGTAAGGTTGTTCCTTGGGATTAAGTTGAGGTCTACAGTATATGTATTCCCTCTTCTTGTTCCTTCTAGAACAACCTTTCCTGATTTGTTGTTGATGATGTTACAAGAATCAGAAGTAAAGCTTACAGAGTTTCCCTTATCACAAAATTGTGATATACTGAGCAAATTGTGCATTAAGCCCTCGACCAGGAACACATTATCAATGGAATGAGATTTTGATCTTCCAATTTTTCCTTTTCCAATGATCTCGCCCTTCTTATTGTCCCCAAAGGTTACTGTTCCTCCAGGGTAGTCTTCTAGTGAGAGGAATTTTGATTTATCACCTGTCATATGCTTTGAACACCCGCTGTCGAGATACCACGAGTTGTTCCCCCTCACTAGAACCTGCAAGAAAACTAAGCATTAGTATCAGGAACCCAGGTTTCCTTGGGTTCCTTTGACGTGGATGCAATATCAGTTTTCTTGACCCACACTTGTTTTACATTCCTTTTATTAGCCTCTTCTCTATTCCAACATTGACCATAGAGATGTCCAGTCTTACCACAAAAGGTACACATATTCATGCTAGGAAGCTCAACATATTTCTTTTGTTTACCTTTTCTCTTGGTCATATAACCAAGTCCTTCTGTTCTTTTTCCTTGAGCTTCAGCAATCCATTTGGGTATAACTTTTGGGTCAATACTCCTATCCTTTCTAGCATTCAGTTCATTTTCAAGTTGATCTTTTTGATTCCTTAAGGTCGAAAGTTCATTTTTCAGATTTTCAAAATCAACATTGAATTTAAGCAACTGATCACTCGAGGAACTGCTAGAACTGATATCAGAATTCATGAGCTTATACTGAGTTAATTCAACATTCAGAAGAATACTTTCATTCTTGATTCTATCAGCTATCTCTTTTATGTGTTCATACTTAACATTTAGCTCTTGCAATTTGCTATGGGACTTGGCATAAGCTGTTTCCAACCAAGTGCCATGTTCCTTGCAAACCTTAAGAGCCTTCTCACACTTATTTAGTTTCACACAAGTTTCTCTAAAGAATTCTTCTTCTTCTAGACACAAATCTATTAAGACATCTTTAGAGAGAGTTTTAAGCTGTTTAGGATCAAGAAATACCTCTTTGTGGAGTTCCTCAAGGTTGGCCTTTTCATCATCTGATTTGGCCATCAGACACAGATTGGTTGTCTCCTCTTCTGGTTGGTCATCCTCATCTTCTTCACTGTCAGAATCAACCCAAGCTGCAATCATGGCTTTCCTCATGTCCGACTTTTGAAAGTTTGCTTTGCTGAATTTTTCTCTTCCTTGCTCCTTGCCCTTTCCTTTTCCTTTATCATTTTCCCAGAGAGGACAATCTCTGATAAAGTGATCTGGGGATCCACACTTGTGGCAGCTGTAGTCAGGTTTGGCATTAGAGTTCTTTTTCCCGAAGTTCCTTGAGGTGCGGCCTTTCTTGAATATCCTTTTGAACCTTCGAACGATCATGGCAGCTTCATCCTCGTCTACTTCTGAGTCTTCCTCCTCCTCTGCTTTCAGAGCCAACCCCTTGTTCCTCATGGTTTCAGTGTTGACTCCAAGGTGCAACTCGTGGGTCATGAGAGAGCCAGCAAGTTGCTCGATGTTGAACTTGGTGAAGTCCTTAGTTTCCTGTAGGGCTGTCACCTTAGCTCTCCATCTCTCGTCCTGTGGAAGACTTCTGAGAACCTTCCTAACCTGCTCATCTGTAGGAATCTGTCTACCAAGGGAAACCAGCTCATTTATGATGTTAGTAAAACGAGTTAGCATCTCCTGGATGGTTTCCTTAGGTTGCATCTCGAATCTTTCATACTTAGACATAAGTAGATCGATTTTTGAGCGTTTAACCTCATTAGTTCCTTCATGAGTAATCTGCAGCAAATCCCAGATTTCCTTTGCGTTCTTGCACCCCATAACACGATTGTGTTCATGAGGTCCAAGCCCGCAATGGAGCAATTTCACAACCATAGCATTGATTTCCATTTTGTCAAAATCCTCTTTTTCATATTCAGACATAGGCTTAGGGATTACCTCATTCTGAGCATTTGTTTTGGTGACTTCAAAATCACCAACTTCAATGACCCTCCAAACTTGGTAGTTCTCCGCCTTGATAAAGATCTCCATACGGTTCTTCCAGTAAGTATAGAACTTCCCGTTGAACATAGGAGGTCTCTGAGTTGAGTATCCTTCCTCGAGCTTTTCGTGAGTATTCATTTTCTCCAAGACCTTTCTTCTTCAGGGTTTCCTGATTCTCTTAGAAGTTAGGCTCTGATACCAATTGTTGTTTCAATGAATACTACAAGAAGGGGGGGTTGAATTGTAGTATGAGAGTTTAGCCAAACTTTTTGCGGAATTAAAATTAAGTTAGCTAAAGGAACTGAGAGATTAACTAAAGGAACTAAAGTATGCAAGAGAGATTTTACGTGGAAAACTCCTTGGCCCTAACAAGGAGAAAAACCACGACCACTTGGGATTTTGGGAAAAGAATCTTCACTAGAATAGGGCAAATGATCCTATTACAAGCTAAAGACTCAAACTCAAGTTCCTCTATGAACTTGAGACCCTGAGGAACAAGTCACCCAACTTGTTACTCTTCTCTTCTCTTTCTCTCTTCTCACTTCTCTGTTCTCTCTTCTCACTTCTCTGTTCTCTCTTCTCTTTCTCTTCTTTTTCTCTTTTCTCTTTCTCTTTTCTCTTTCTCTTCTCTTTCTCTTCTCTTTCTCATACACAAATGTTCACTCGAACTTCCCCATTCCCCAATTACAACTCGAAAGAAAAACAAACTCTAGTATAAGAACATTAAGAACACTCTAATCAACTTATGTGGAATTGGACGCTTGACTCAATTAAAAGCTTGAAAACTTATGTGAGCAAGGACAAGTTTTTCCAACAGAAATCAAGAGCTATTTATAGATCACAAAACGCCTTGGAAAAACTTCATTGTGCTGCAAACCCATTAAGCCACTACTCATGCCCACTAAGGAGATCATGTCCCTTAATTTAAGGAATCATGAACTCCTCAATTTTGCAGAACCACGACTTGAAGAAGAACGTGGGAGAGTAGGCCGCAAGTTTTGGAAAACATGGTGATTTTATTTTTTCAGAAGATATTTTCGAAAATAAGAAAATAAAATAAAATCTTTTTGCACAAGATATTTTTGAAAATCAGAAAGAAATAAAATCCCTTTCAAAAGATAAACGTTTTAGAAAGCAACCGTTTTCCTAAAAACTAGCATGCACAATTTTATCTTCTTAGACCAATTCCACACAGATTTTTCGAGTGCCATTTAATATCTTATACTTACACAAATCCTAAAATATAAAAATATATTTAGTCCTCATGTTCTCTGATGAAGCTTCTACTCCGAGGCTTCTGTTCCTTGGAAGGAACTTCTCTTCTCTGGTGATGCTTCTTCTCTGAAGCTTCTGTTCCCTGAGGGAACCTTCTCTTCTCAAGTCTTCATTTCTGAAGCGCCAGTTCCTGTGAGGGAACTCTTCTTTTTGGATAGCTTCGTTTCTGGCTTTCCTGTTCCTCATGGTATCTTTGCTCGACACTTAATTCTCCTAGTCTTTGCACTGATCACACACTCAAACAATCAAGCCTTTATTAGTATATAAGTAAGTGAGGTTGTGTCATCATCAAAATCATTAAGTCCAACAAACAGGAAATACTTCATTCAACTTAGTATATGGAATGGATGTCGTACAACCCGTAGAGCTAGAAATACCTTTGCTACGCATCGCGTTAGAAAGCAAACTCGATGAAGTCGAATGGACTAGAGCACGGTATGAAGAGCTAATCCTACTCGATGAAAAGCGACTAGAGGCTCTACATCACACTCAATGTAATCAAACCCGCATGGCTAGACATTTCAATAAAAAGGTCAAGACTAGAAATATCAAGGTTGGGGACTTGGTATTAAAAGCATTAAGAAAAAATGTTTTGGACCCAAGAGGCAAATTCAGGCCTAATTGGTCCGGACCATATATTGTCAAAACGATCCTGTCAGGAGGCGCAACTAAATTAACTGACATGGATGGTAATGAATTTTCGAACATGACAAACCTTGACCAACTTAAGAAATACTACCCATAAGTACTTGAGTGAAATACTCAAGAGAGCTACGTTTGGCCTGATTCCTTAAACAAAGGATACGTAGGCAACCCAGACAGGGTGCGACCACTTTAATCTCTTCAAATTCTGTATCCCCGAAGTAACAAATACATGTCTGCAAAATTTCAAGACTGGCGCCAGAAGATAGCCTCTGTCGCCAGACGAAAATTTTGTCGCCGGGCGACAGAGCCAAATTGACAGCGATAGCTAATTGGATAGCAGCGCCAAGTTTCTGCGAGTGTCTAGGCAAGTTTCGCATATTTTGGAAATTTATTCGACTTCTATACTCGAATTAATTCTCCGAAAAATAAATATTGTAATTGTTTCTCATTGCTTTAATTAAAAGTTAATCGAAATAAAAGCTGAAGTTTTATTATTTGATAAAGAAATTACATTATTGATAAAATAAAAGCTGAAAAAATTAACTAAAACAAATTAACTTTATCTAATAAATCAAAAGTAAAGCAATGCTCTATTCTTTTTTCTCCTTCTTGATTCTCTTCCAATTTTTGTCTTCGTTCTCTTCCTCTTGATCCATAACCTTTGCTAGGAGACAACCATTAGAAGACCTACACTCTATTTTAGTATAGATAGTTTCCCCCTCCGCTAAAACCCCATGTTTCTTCTCTACCCAAACTTCCTTCTTCGTAGAATCGACTTTTCTTTTCACTTGATCTTTCTTAGAACTTTTCTTCCTTGGCATAATAGGAGTTTTGAATTCGATCCTTTCCCCTAGGCGTTCCTTAGCAGGGACCTTTTTGTCACCTAGACGATCCTTCACATTGGTCTTCTCAATCTTGACTTGAGATTTCTAGAATCTTCCATCAAGCCATTGTTTCACTTTGCTTGACAGACAAGGTGGATCCTTGTGGGTAATCACCTCCCATAAGGGCCTACCACTCCAATATCTGTCAAAACGCTCAATCTCTTGTGACACAAGAAATTCATAAGGACGGCGGAGATCTCCTGTAGGAATAGTTTGCGCGAGACCATATTATCTCATAACTCTACAAGGAAAATAAAAGGTTAATCTTGACAAGCTCGGGAGACGACAGTATGCTTGGTTACTACAACCAACCATCGCCTCAATCTTCCACCAAGGAACAATCCAGCTTATGGTAAAATCACCGGCAGCAAACACCTTGCTCCACTCACGGCGACCTATCTTCAAAAATCGTTTCTTTCGTCGGACTATGCAATTGGGGACATATGTGTGTATATCGTCAGGAGGATTAATAAGCTTTAACCTCTCCATGAGCCATATCTGTAAAATACGTATTTGATTAGTATTACAGTGTAAAAAATATTTTTTATTTCTTGGTAAATTAAAAATAGTATTATTTTATACCTGTAATAAAATTGGAGAACCTCGAAAGGGTGCTCTTGGATTCTTTCTTAATGCATCCAACCATAGCATAGTCTCTCCAACAATTAGCGGCATTGGATTTCTCCCAGACTCAACTTGTTCTATAACAGATATAATCATTGATTGGCCTTCATTATCCTTACCACTAACTAAAAGTAATTGGTTAAACATGCAAAAAAGAAAAGCCCTTCTCTTATGGACACGAAAATCAGGATTAGGATTGTCATAAAAATAATGTGCAAATTCTGTCAAATCAACTACATTCCCATGCACTATATGTTTTAAAGCCGTACCCCTTAGGTCAAAAAAGCATTCAAAATTTTTATAATAATATTCATTAATTCTAGGCATTATCGCAAGATCTGTGGAATAATAACCTATAATGGCTCCAAATTCTTCCGGTAAAGGGCATATTTCATCATGGAAAAATCTAAAACAGTGAGTATCAATATCCCAATAGTCTATGGCAGAATGAATAAAATCAATGTCAAGACTCACCCCCTTGATTCCAAACATACCCCCCATATGACAAGTATCTAATGCTTTTTTATCTTTAGCGGTTAAAAGACAACACCACTCATTCATGTACCCACAAAAAGTTCTTTTAGCTAAAGGCATGATTCCTAGTTAATTAGCTAATTAATAAACTGTTTAAATTATGCAGTAAACGAATGATTCGGGGGCTATTTATAACCTTTTTTCATGACAGACTTCAATTTCTGTAGGAAATAGGAAAGCGCGTCTGTCGCCAAGCGACAAAACTGTCGCTTGGCGACAGGATGAATTACGTGGCGCCAGTTTATTTCTTTGCAGCGACACCTATTACGCGTAGGAAACCGTGTTTTTACGTGCTTGATTTCGACTTTGACTTGACTTATTATTTTCTTTCTATTCCTATTCATACACCCTTATGATTATTATTATTATTATTATTATTATTATTATTATTATTATTATTATTATCATTATTATTATTATTATTATTATTATTATTATTATATTATTATATTAAGCTTAATTAATTTTAGGCTTATTTTTGATAATTATACCTTTTTTCCTTCTTTTTTTTCTTTTCTTTTTTGGGGGAGAGAGTCGGTACCCTCCACTAATATTAAAAATGACGGAAATTTTGTGCA
The DNA here is from genome assembly GCF_948465745.1 of Chenopodium album. Taxonomy (NCBI): domain Eukaryota; kingdom Viridiplantae; phylum Streptophyta; class Magnoliopsida; order Caryophyllales; family Amaranthaceae; genus Chenopodium; species Chenopodium album. Next base: position 16,919,646 of record NC_137852.1, read on the forward strand.
AAAATTACACTTTCTCACACACTCACATGCACAATACACTTGTTATAAAATAATAAGTCACGCAAACAAAATGTTAATAAATAATAAAGTGCATATATATACAAGTGTCTAGTACATAAGTCATATGAATAAAATAGACAAAGTCCTACAAAAGTCAAAAGTAAATAGACACAGGTACAACTATGGCGCCGGAGGTCGCAAGTCGAGGGATGCCAAATGTATCAAAAAATGTCCTACTCCGTGGAGTATGTCCATCATCGTCCCCTGAACAACCAGGCGGCGCGAACTGCAACTCAGGGCCAGACCACCTAACCTCACCCTGAAACCCGACAGAAAGAGGCTGGGGCTGCAAAGGCTGCTGCGACGACGAGCCAAACTCGTATGTCCCACCACCCATCCCACCTCGAACGGTCGGCCCGGTCGGAACATCCTCAGGTGATGACGTCGAGTCCTCTACAGCTGCGGCCTTAGAACGACCACCCCGGCCACCGGAAGTAGTCCGGCGACGCCTCGAATCGGACCTAGTAGTCTCTCTCCTAGGCTCAGGTCTCGACCGAGTGCATGGAGAAGGAATAGGCTGCCCCTGCAAAAGTAAATCAAAGTTAGCAAATGCAAACGAAAAAATAAAGTCAAGAATGATAAAGGCAAAAAGTAATACCTCCTCAGCATCATTGCTACGACAAGTAGCGCGGTTCCGCAACCTCACAAGCTGGCTGCGAAAAGCATCTATGCACCTAGCCATAGCCGTCACCACCTCGCGAGAAAACTGTCAAAATAACTAAGCTAGTAACAATTACGAAGCGAACATAAAGATAATATGTAAGAAATCACTTACTCGAGTCTGGTAACGAGGAATAGACCGCTCCACAAACTGCTCCCCCTCTAGAGCTGGTGGAATGAGCTCCTCGATCGGCCCATACGTACCCTGGTAGCGTATGGACATCCGCGAAGGAATGAACTCCCTAGGGCCAGCCTGTTAAGAATAAAAGGTTAGAAAAATACTTGGGGGGCTACCTAAAGAAAGATAAACCGAATGAACGAAAACATACCGCTGCCTCCTCTAAAAGGACAGGAGCCGGCGCTAGCAACGGTAGCAGGTCCTCCTCATAACTCTGCTCGAGGAGAACGTAAGACCTCCAAGGAGTACCCCGGGTAGGCCCACCAGCACGATCCCGCTGCAAGGCATCGTGGAACATATGCCGAGGTGGAGGAGCAGGAACAACGAAAGTATCTGAGGAATGCTGGATGGCTACCCTCTCCCCTAGGTAGACCACCGCGTCGTACGTCCCCAGAAAGTAACGACGCTCGGCTGTGTACTGCGCCGCCAGCGCAGAGATAGGGAAAGCAGCCCAAGGTCGATAGACCGGGCTAGGCTCCTGCAAAAATCACTAAATAAGACACTAACACCAAAAGATGATAAAAGAAAAGGTATGAATTGTAGAGACCTACCGTGAGGATCATCTCTCGAAGGTGCAGCACCTCTGGTGGACCTCTGCGGCCTCCCCAACTGGCAGCCACGGGGAGCACGCGAGGAGAAGGCCTCACAGGTGCAAGAGAGGGAAAATACTCGTAGAACCAGATCTATACGAAAAGATGAAAATCAGTAAAGATTGTGCTTCTAAATTTAGAATTAAAACCTAAAAAAGGAAAAGGAGATGTACCTATACGACCCTCCAGAAACAGGAAAGGGCTACCTCTCCAGACAGGGCCTTGTGACGACAGGAACGCCGCAAGCCCAGTAGAAAGTCCACATAGGCCATGCTGGCCCAGTCATACGTCCCGACCAAGTGAAGGTCGCGAACAGCGGACAGGTAGTAAAGTAGTACCCTACTACCTCGATCAGGGGAAAACGTCCCTGATAGCAGAATCAGCACAAAGATGCGCACCCGCTGCTCTCGGGTGGTCGCATCATCCTCAAAAGCTGCAGCCAGCGTGCAGCGACGAATACATCGGGAACTCAGCTGTCCCGACTGAGCCTCAGCCTGGGCCCGAACAACGATCGGCCCCAACAACTCCAGAACCTCCGGCGAATAGACGGTGACACCAGCATCGAAAGGCAGAGGAGCAGACTGGAACTCTAGCCCCGTAATGAGGCTGAAGTCAGCTGGAGTGACTGTCATCTCACCCCAGGGAAAATGAAAGGTGTTGGTGGTGTCCCAAAAGAACTCCACCAAAGCTCGGACGACGAGGTTACCCCCATCATATGAAAACATGGCCCGGGTGGCCTGCAGCAGGGGAGTCAATCCACATGACTCCCAAAGACGACGAAGCCCCTCATCGCGGCTGATGAAGTTGTCGTACAGAGAAATGATGGTGGAATTACCCGAGCCATGGCTACGGGTCCTCCCACTCGCAAGACCTCGTCGGATCCGCTCCGACAGATGATGAACCGGCGCGTAAAACAGGGTGCGCTCGTCCCAATCCGGCATGAGACCCAGCCTGGAAGTAGAAGGCACGTCCTCGCCCTCGCTGGTGGGCTCGTCCTCTCGACGCACGTTTCTGGACCGAGAACCAGAACCACGTCGTCTAGCCATGCTAAAGTATGTAAAAGTAATTAAATTTAAGGCTCTACAGTATCTAAGGTTCGCCTAGGCCGCATGATACTATGTTCACAAAACAGAGTACGTAGTACTAAAACAGAGCAAAAATTTCAAACGAGCATGGAAGCATTTTCAAGCAAATAAACAATTTCTCGCAAACATATGATGAATATTGTGATAAATTGTACAAGTAAAAGCAGTAAAAATGCAAAGAACGACCCACATTGTTCTTCACGACCTTAAGAGGTCCAACAATGGTGAATCATTCGTTTCTTCACCAAATTGATTCAAACAAGTCTCAAAATACTCCCAAGGTAATATACAAGCATAATTAAACAAATTCAAGGCATAAAATTCAACGAACAAAGCAAATTAAGCAAGAATGTTTTCGGATTTTTCGAAAAACCGCGAACAAGAATGCATAATTCGTAAAAAACCAAGTAGAGTTTGAGCAAAACTTACATAGATCGGGAAAATAGATGAGAAAAGCTTCGATTTGCAACAAGTTTGAGCGAATTTGGTTGAGAAATGAGCAAGAACGAGTGAATTGAATTTTTTGCGAAAATATGAGAAGCAGAGCAGCGGCGGAAATGAAGAAGAAGACGGGTTTTAAAACCCCGATTCTGTCGCCAAACGACAGAATTGTCGCGAGGCGACAGAAGCGAAACCTCGCGACAGACATTTCTGGCCAGCGCTGGAGCGGCGACAGAATGCTGGGCCCCTCCTTATGACTTTGTGGGCCTATTTTAGTAATTTGGGTTCCTTAGTACGCCAGTTAGCCCTTTTAATCAAATTTACATGATTCAGTCAGCTTGATTGAGAATGCATTAAGTGATCGACTTGATGAAAGATCGTCTCACTTAGCTTAGAGCGCCTAAGTATTGGCTCATAATAAGGCACCGAAATATTGGTTCACCGAAATAATGGTTTACAAAGGCAAAAGCACCAAAGTATTGGCACAAATATAAAAGCAATGATAAATAACAGTATATTAAGGATCAATAAGCAAAATGATTCTTTGGCAATGTCTCAACATAGAGAGGAGTTGTTTAGTGGCGAAGCACGGCCGTGGCGAGGTAGTGTCACAAATCTTGGAGATGGCGAAGCAAGGTCAACTTCGACGGTCCCTCAAGGTAAAGAAGAGATTGTCTATAGCGGCGATGCACTGCCGTGGCGATGTACGACCACAACCTAGAAGATGACGACATACAGTTATTTTCGACGATGTTCCCGAAATACTGTGGAGGATTGTCACCAAGAATATTGAAGACGACGACATATGGTTATCTTCAATGATGGCGTTCACGAGGCACTGTGGAGGTTGTCACAAACAACAAAAGCAACAGCAAAACGGTTACGCTCAGAGACGTGTGCTCGACGGTGCAAGATACGCGTTTCTTAACTCTTTTATCTGTTTAACTAATGATTGTTTTGCAGGTATCGGTGTTATAAGAATGATTTGGAATTGCAGAACATTTTGAATCATTCTCCGTCCCTATCTATACTTTGACTCTCGATTTCCGAAACATAAGTTTCTCCAAACTCAGTCAAAGTGGGGGCTTCTGTAGACACCCATTTGTGTCTCCCCAAAACCAAACCCAGTGATGAATGCTTTTCACGTAGAACCATAATCGAGTTAGGTGAAAGTGGTTGAAAGTCAAGTGTTGCGGTTTAGTTTTAATTAAAGTTCTCTTCTCTCTGTTTTTGAAAATGACTTTATTTATTTTAAAATAGCTGAACAAGTTTATTTTGGTCCATAATTAGGGTCCAATAATGGTGTAGTTGGATGGGGCTCGAAAAGACCTTTCCAACGATATATTATAAGCCCAATTCCGATGAATATTGAGGAAGTTATGGCCAAAATACTAAACTGGGCCTGGTTAATTATTTAAATACGGCCCAATGATCTAGAGGAGGGCCCAATGTTAATTATTATTCCTAAAATTATTAGGATTAATTATAGTTTTCTAGAAGTTTCTAGAAAGTTCTTTTTAATTCTAATATTATTAGATTTAATAATTAATTATTTTAAAATAGACTTTTATTTGGAGTAAAATATTGTTTTATTATATTAAAAATACATATTTTATCTTCTGTACGGATTCCGTAGATCAAGTTGATTAAAGATCGGATTCCGCGTGAAGAAAACGCGCTAATACAGGTTGTCGCCAAACGACAAGTCTGTCGCCACTTGTCGCGTCGCGACAGAGTCGATTCCTGGCGACAGCGTGTAGTTTTATTCCTTATCAAATTCTATGATTTTCCGGACTATTTTCATTATAAATAGGGTCCGAATCCTTGTTTTCAGAATCATCAATTCTCATTAACTCTTCCTTAATTCTCTCTTTTCTCTCTTGAGCAATATTTGCTTTCTTTCTCCCTCTTTTTCTAAACTAGCTTTTCACACACAATATTCCGCATTCACAAGACTTAGAGTCTCTTAGCCAAGTTCGAAGTTGCCTTCGCCCTAGACGTGCAAGGTTTGATAATTTCTGAGGGTTTGGTCCAAATCTAGTCAAAACTTTATTTAATTTGATTTCAATTTAATTCTTTAATTATTCTTTATTATTTTCATTGAAGTTTACTAACTTGTGTATTTTGTTATTAGTTAGAGGTACGAGGCTTCAAAGTAAGTAGATTAGCTTACTCTCTATTTCTTTCACAATGTAGAAAGCATGCTTATTATTGTTTTATGATTCCTAGTATTATGTTATGATGTTTAATTCCTAGTATCATGTTAGGATGCTTTTAATGCTTTCTAGTATCATGTTAGGACGTTATTTAATGCTTTCTAGTATCATGTTTAGGGTGCCTTTATTATTTCTAATAGCATGTTAGTACCATGTTAGGTTTAAAGCTTTGATCTTTATTGTTTAGTGACATGCTAGGATTTGTTATTAATCTTATTAGTATCATGCCTAGGATCTTGCTATTATTATCAAGCTTTATTATGCCTTATCATGATTATTATTATTATTATTATTATTTAATATTGTTTATTATTATGTTGATTGATATATATATTATTGTTATTGCTTGATCACACCTTTTATGATTGTTAAAGGGAATTTGTACTTGAAATCACGCTTAATAAGATAATTATTAATTTGGTTTAGGCTAATGTGATTTTAATACAAGTGATCGCCAATATTAGTTTTATTTGTGCATTAATTTCAACCAACATAGATAAACAGGGTAGGATTAATATGATGTTTGTATGTTATTCGAAAAGCGCACATGAATACGAGCAAAACAAAGTAGAGGCCTATTTTATAGGGCGGGTCCTTTCTTTTGTAGATTGGATTCGTACCCTCATCCCCGGACCTTGTTTGGTTCAAGACCTTATGGAGTTGATGGTCCTTTTGGATTGTCTTTTGGGTTTACAAGTTCCTAAAACTTGTTGGCGACTCTTTTTGCTCTTTGTCTTTCCCTTTGCAACGCCACCGTACTTTAGTGTATGATCACAGTGGGGTTCAAGTTTGGGATCATAATGCTTGAAATATTCCCTACACTCTGAAATATTGATTTTGGAAAATTCTGAGCCTACTACCTACAAACAAGCTTTGACGAGCCCAGACTCTGAGAAATGGCTTGAGGCCATGAAATCTGAAATGGACTCCATGTCTGAGAACAAAGTTTGGACCCTAGTCGACTTGCCTGATGGGGTTAAACCTATTGGATGCAAGTGGGTGTTCAAAATAAAAACAGACAAGAATGGGAATGTCTATATTTATAAAGCAAGACTGGTTGCAAAAGGATTCAAACAAATACATGGTATAGACTATGATGAAACCTTTTCTCCAGTGGCAAAGATTAAGTCAATTCGGATACTTTTGGCGATTGCTGCACATTACAATTATGGAATTTGGCAGATGGATGTCAAAACCGACTTCTTGAATGGGTTCTTGATGGAGGATGTGTACATGACACAACCTTAGGGTTTTGAGGATCCAGAAAATCCCAAAAGAGTTTGCAAGCTTCAGAGATCCATTTATGGATTGAAGCAGGCGTCTCGGAGCTGGAATCTTCGATTTGATGAGGCAATCAAATAGTTTGGTTTTCTCAAGAGTGAAGAAGAATCTTGTGTCTACAATAAATTTAGTGGGAGTAGCTTAGTCTTCTTGGTTTTGTATGTGGATGACATACTACTCATAGGAAATGACATACCAATGCTTGAGTCAGTCAAGGAATGGTTGAGAAGTTGTTTTTCTATGAAAGACCTTGGAGAAGCTGAGTACATTTTGGGAATCAAAATCCATAGAGATAGGCCTCGAAGGATGCTTGGACTGAGCCAAGAGACTTATATTGATAAGGTTCTTGCAAGGTTCAATATGGAAAACTCTAAGAAAGGATTCATTCCCATGTCACATGGCATTTCGCTTAGCAAGAGTCAGTGCCCATTGGAGCCTGATGAGTTAAAGCAAATGAATAGCATACCTTACGCCACGGCTATAGGTTCTATCATGTATGCCATGATATGCACTCGACCGAATGTTGCATTTGCTCTGAGCTTATGCAGCAGATTCCAAGAAAATCCAGGTGAAGCACACTGGACTGCGGCTAAGAACATCCTAAAGTACTTGAGAAGGACTAAAGGAATGTTTTTGGTCTATGGAGGAGTAGATGAGTTGGTTGTTAAAGGTTATACTGATGCAAGTTTCCAAACCGACAGAGATGATTACCGCTCGCAATCAGGGTACATCTTTTGTCTGAATGGAGGAGCAGTGAGCTGGAAGAGTTCAAAGCAAGGCACTGTAGCAGACTCTACGACAGAATCAGAATATTTAGCGGCGGTAGAAGCAGCTAAGGAAGCTGTTTGGATAAAGAAGTTCCTAACAGAGCTAGGGATCGTACCTAGTGTTCTAGAAGGAATTGAGTTGTTTTGTGATAATAATGGAGCTATTGCGCAAGCAAAAGAACCAAGATCAAACGACAAATCCAAGCATGTAATGAGGAAGTATTACCTCAGTCGCGAGATTGTAGATAGGAATGATGTCAAGATCTGCAAAGTTCACACGGATGAGAATGTTGCTGATCCACTCACTAAACCTCTCCCTCAACCCAAGCATGAACGTCACGCTAGGGCTGTAGGGTTGAAGCAAGTGTTAGAATGGCTTTAAATTGTTTTTGTTTAGAGAAACTTGTTACAAGTTAAAGACATGATTTCATGTTTTATGTTTATATAGTATGAATTTTTCATCTTATTTAATTTTGGTTTAGTATTAAATAAATTGTCCAACATATTTATTGAATTTAATGGGCTTGTCAAATATGTGATTTGATGAATGAAACCCTATAAGTGAACTGGATTCATAAAATATTTAAGTTCCTAATATGAGTTGTTAATTTGGACATAAATGACTCAATAAAAGGATTAGCATATAAGATTGATTAATGGTGCCGTTTCATGCGCTATGAAAACATGGAGATGTTTAGTCAATCATAGGGATATGTATAGTCGATACATGATCGAACAGACCTACTTAGAAGTTTTAAAACTTCGCGAATTATATTAGCGATTTCCTTAGACATGAGTGGAACACTACTCAATTCAATGATTAGTGTAACCTTGATGTTGTCAAATTAAACGTCATGCCGTAAAAGGGGACTATAAAGGCGACACTCGGGTTGTGCTAAAAGTTGAGTGGGAGTTTTGGTTGCCACAAGATTGAATAGGTCGTCCTATGTTAGATAGGATGGGTGTCTTGGCCTCTTGAAGAGTAAGAATTGAAAATGCATGGCCGTGCTCAAATGGATCATAAGATGATCATTTGTTTAGCAATTCAAACTCAGATTTCAAGAAATAATTTGAACGCTGGTATGGATAACATAGAGATGTGATCATACTATCAAATTAGACACTAAGAGACTTAAGGAATTTGAATATTGTATACTTGTCTCGGACAAGTGGGAGATTGAAGGAAGTGTGTCCTCGACTTTAGTGCAATTACTTAATATAATCATGGATCGTATTACAGAGATAGTAATTCGTTTATTTGGGTCGTCTATACGTCTTGCTAGAGAATGCTATAGAACTTTGGGTTAGTAAGCAACAAACCCGAAGCCCGCCTAAACGGATCCTACAAGGTCACACATTAGGATTGGATCAATAAAGAAACCCGAAGCCCAGAGTGGGCCTTAGGGTGACCGGCCAAATAGGGAAAGGGGAGAGAAAACCCTAACCTAATTAATAATAATATGATTATATATTAATTAGTTAGGGATAATTAAAAATACACAGTATTCAGTTTTCTGAAAAACAACGTAAGTTTTCTCTCAATATTTTCTCTCTAAAATTGGTTCTCAACTCCAAGAAAGGTGAAAGGTTTTTCCCGTCCAACTAGCATTGGTGGAGTGTTGATTCAATCCGGTGGACCGAATAGAGGAGTTACAATTGAGGCTCTTTATCTCCGGTAGAGAAGAAGATTGCTAAGAGGATTCACGCTTCAAAGGTTAATTCTAAACTGTTATGTGATCTTTATTTGTATATGCATGAGATCCTGTTTAGGTGCGTATGAATGTGATTCATGAAATTCCGCTTAAAGTACCTAAAACCCTACACTTAGTACAAGTAAGTTATCTATGATTTTTTCTTCTTTTTTTTTTAAACCAAGTTCTCTATGAATCTTGCACAACTAGTTTACTTCAATTTTTGTTTTTTTTTTCATAATTTATTAAAGGGCTAAGGGCTTATTTTTAATACGTAGTAAAATTTTATGTGTATTCATGAATTATGATGCTGAAACAACTGCTTAGTGCTAAATTTATTTGTTTGTTCTTGTGTTTTAGAATTTTGAACTTCAATTTAGGGTCAATTCAGAATTATTGTGTTTATGCGATTGTATAGTGGACCAACAAGATTGTATAGTGGACCAACAACATTGTTCTAATTTCTTAAAATGCAAGGTAAGAAAACCATCTTTTTAATTCAATTATCAACATCAAATTAATGCCTTAAGAATAAATATTTGAAAAAAAAAACAATTTGAAAATTTTTAACTACATCTACGACTTCACCAATTCATACTCATGATTGTAGGCTGAAAAACTTTATTGTTGGAGAGCAAGAAATTACTTAAAGTAAATTAGACTATTGGATGGAGATAATATGATCGAAGAAGGCTTGCTTCAATTTTTGGATATTGGATATTGACGATTGTTGTTGTTTTGTTTTGGATTTCTATATTTTTGTTTGCTATTTTTTTAAAAAAGAGTTATAAAGTTGATATTCACGATCTAATTTGTTTTGGAATTACTGTTTTTTTTTTAACTCCAATTAATGCTTAGGTTAGTTAGTAAGATGGGTTAAATTGTTTGAGAATTAACCATAGGTCCCAAATGGTAAAAGAAAAAAGTTGAGGTCCTAAAAGGTGAAAAGTAGAAAAGTTTAGTCCCTAATTGTTAGCTTAACTCAGGATTTGTGGGGATATAAGTTAATATAAAAATTAAAAAAAGAAAGATAACAAAGGTGCAGCTACCCGGGTTTCGAACCGATGACGTATTTCTAAAAATGTATGGGCTTTACCACTACACCAACTAAGCGCATAATACTAATATTTGCGTTGTTTACTACTTAACCTTTTTTTTTTCTCTCATTTTTAAACACCTATCTTATTTTTTTTCGGATTCAGTGTGGGTTCAGCTGAACCCACTAGAACCGCCACTGTAGACTACTAGTACTCCATATTTGAATGGAAGGAATTTGATCTTAAAAAATGGGGGCCATTATAAGAGTTACTAACACTAGCAAACGATACTGCCTAGTCCTGGTTTGGCGACGCAATTAATATGGACTGATTCTACTAGCATATATTTGACTTAGGCCTACAGTAATTAAGTGGACATGATTAAGAACTGATTTTATCAAAGTAATTAGGAATGTTTGAAACTTTGACGCTTTCTTATAATTTGTAGTCTTGAATTCTTAATGGATTGGGGCCCACTACACGATTCCTTTTCAATTGATGAAAAATGTTTGGAGCACTTTCAAGTTTCAACTCTCGTGTTCCATCCACTTCAATTTATCTATAAACAAATATCTCTAGATTAGTCAATTTCACTCCCACTTTTAATTTTTATATGATGTCTGTAGCGTATATTTTTCTTGGCATATTAATAATTGAATGGAATCCCTACCCTATAAAAGCCGGGGATCACAAATAAGAAGTGCTCAAGTCTTGAATTCTTATGAACAGTGGCCGGACGATTTTACCCCTGTATTTTGCCTTTGATTTCCTTATCTACAGTGAAATTCCTATTTTACCCTTCATTTTATTTGCATCTGCACATGGGTATACACTTTCGTTACTCAGTCTGAGAGTATTCCCCCCTAGAAAAGTTTATTGATTGCTTACTTGTCGTTTATGTTGTTGATTTTTTTTTTTTTTTTTTTTAAGGTTTGTATTCATCTGATTCTGATTTTGAATTGATTTCTGAATTTGAGGACTTAATCTTTTGCCTGGAATATTAAAATTTGAACATTTTGGGGATTTTTTATTTGGCTGTTTGTGTTTCTCGATCTGTACTATAAGCTCGATTTTTGCCTTGTGTTAGTTGAACGCTGTTGTGGGTGAGCAAATTAATACAGGATAATGTAGGGTGAGCAAATTAAATGAGACGGAATATGCAGGGTGAGCTTGCTGATTAAATGATATTATTCCCCTCTACGTTTTGATGTCAACATGAATATGCAGGGTGAGCTTGCTGATTGGATTTTGATGTTGATTAAAAATAAGTAAGAGGATATATGTACCATTTCCAAGCACCAGACTACTTCCTCGTCATGCCCTCAACTCCCCTTGCATCTACTTCAATAACCACATAATCATTAGTCATCTTCAAAGTTGTACTACCTGGTACTGCACGTCATACATCAGTAGCGAAACATTATGGTTAACATAAGGGAAGACCAACTGTAGCTCTTCAAAATGAATGAAATTCACACGCATAATCAGAATCTAATTGGTTGAATTGTGACATCCTTGCTCTTAACACACTTTCTAAATAGCTCTTAACACACTTGGTATCCTAGCTGCTAACTTGAAACACCAGATTCATATTTCTTTCCCAAATATTATTCCTTTTTTCTTGCGCAATTCACTGATTTTTAATTGTGTTATTTTTCTTTTCTTCCCCTTTTTCAATGATCTTGAATTGATTTATTTTTAGGTATAGGGTTTTAAAATGCTTTTGGTTTATTAACAATTCCGGAAATTGAGCTTTTTTTTAACTTAAATTTTTTATCTGTGATAATTTAAGGTTAGGGTTTTTGTTTGGCAATTTTTTTTTGTGGTGTTCAAATGGTGGCGGATCTGAGCAGCGGCTGAAATGCTGAATGATTATTTTTTTTGTCTCTTGACCAACGATTAGTATGAATTACATGTTAACTTATAGAATTGGTTTATTTAGTTAATTCTTTTTTATCTGTTTTTTTTTTCCTTTCAGATTTTATGTTCGGAAGCTGTTAAGGTAGGATCATATCACAACTCAGAAATTCACCATCGTTAGCTTTTTTTTTTTTTTTTTTTTTTTTTTTTAGATTGTTGCAACAATCAATCAATCAATCAATCAAAGCCTTAATCCCAAAAGTGGGGTCGGCTAACATGAACCAAATTTGATTATTCCGTGTAGTCATCAACATAAATCTTTCTCCTCCATCCCTTACGATCCAAAACTTCATCCTCACGTAAATCCATGCACTTCATATCCTTCCTCACTCCTTCCAACCAAGTCATCTTTGGTCTCCCTCTTCCTCGTTTAATCCCTCCATGGTCCCACTCTTCCACTCTTCGCACCGGTGCACCCTCGGGTCTCCGTCTTACATGTCCAAACCAACGCAGACGATTTTCCCTTAATTTATCTACAATGCCCGCCACACCTACTTTCTTGCGAATAACCTCATTTCTGATTCTATCTCTTAAAGTGTTTCCACACATCCACCTTAACATGCGCATTTCCGTAACCTCCATCTTTTTAATATGCTCTTTCTTAGAAGCCCAACATTCTGTACCATAGAGCAACACTGGTCTTATGGCAGTCCTGTAGAATTTTCCCTTCAACTTTAAGGGAATGCTGCGGTCGCATAACACTCCCGTGGCCGCTCTCCATTTAAGCCACCCTGACTTAATCCTGTGGGTCACGTCTTGATCAATGTCACCATTCTTCTGGATGATCGACCCTAGGTACTTAAAACATTCACTCATGGTCAAATCCTTTCCATCCAAACTCACCACTTCATTGCTTGTCCCCCTCTGAGTGCCAAAACGACAAACCAAATATTCAGTCTTACTCCGACTTAGCTTAAACCCTCTAGATTCCAACCTTTGCCTCCATTGCTCCAACTTGACATTAACCCCATCCTTAGTCTCATCCACCAAAACGATATCATCTGCGAACAACATACACCATGGAACCTCATCTTGAATTGGTCTAGTTACTTCATCTAGAACCGTTGCAAAAAGAAAAGGGCTTAATGCAGACCCTTGATGCAATCCGATTGTAATAGGGAAATCTTTTGTCAACCCTCCGCATGTCCTCACATTTGTTGACACATCCCGATACATATCCTTAACTAGGTCTACATACCTTCGTGGGATACCTTTCTTCAACATTGCCCACCAAAGTATCTCTCTTGGCACCTTGTCATATGCCTTCTCTAAATCAATAAAGACCATATGAAGATCTTTCTTCTTTACCCTATAAAACTCCATCATTTGTCTTATCAAATGGATTGCCTCCATAGTAGATCTCCCAGGCATAAAACCAAATTGGTTATCTGAAATGCTTGTGCATGCCCTCAACCTTTGTTCAATCACCCTTTCCCACAACTTCATAGTATGGCTCATAAGCTTAATTCCTCGATAGTTAGAACAATCTTGAGCGTCTCCTTTGTTTTTATAAACCGGGACCAAGGTGCTCTTCCTCCAATCTTGTGGGATCCTTGTAGCCGTCCATATCTTGTTGAAAAGGTTTGTTAACCAATCAATACCAATCTTACCCAAACACCTCCACACCTCTATCGGTACCCCATCAGGGCCAACCGCCTTCTTAGGTTTCATCTTCCTCAGTGCAATCTCCACCTCTACTCTCCTAATCCTTCGCACATACTCCATGTTGATTTCTTCATCACTCATAGAGGTATCTCCTATCACAACTCCATTACTTCCATTAAATAATTCATCGAAGTACCCCTTCCACCTGTCCTTGATGCCCTCCTCTTGCACTAGGACCATTTGGTTCTTATCTTTGACACACTTCACCATGCCAATATCCTTCCTTGCCTCTTGTCTTCTCTTTGCCATCTTATAAATGATCCTTTCTCCCTCCTTGGAATCAAGCTTTTCATAAACCTCCTGATATGCCTTTTCTTTTGCTTGGCGAACAGCTGCCTTTGCCTTACTCTTAGCCTCCTTATACGCTGCAAAGGTTTCATCACTCCTACATTTTCCTAAGGCTTGATAGCATTCCCTTTTTTGCTTAATTACTGCTTTCACCTCTTCATTCCACCACGAAGTATCTCTCTGTACCGAAGTTCTTCCCCTTACTTCCCCTAAGACCTCTTTGGCCACTCTTAGGAAACAGTTCTTCATTCGTAACCAAGTCATGTCCGGATCCACCTCTCCATCCCAATCCGCTTCTTCAATTACCTTTTCTGTAAAAACCTTAGCTTTTGCATCCCTTAGGGTCCACCATCTTATCCTTGGTTCTTCTTGTCTAACTTTTTTCTTCGCCTTCTCTTTCAGACGAATAGTCATTACCAATAGCCGGTGTTGGGTGACCACACTCTCCCCTGGGATAACCTTACAGTTTATGCAACTTTGTCTATCTATGCTCCTTGTGAGCAGGAAGTCTATTTGAGTTGCATTTGCTCCATTCCGAAAAGTTATCAAGTGTGAATCCCTCTTCTTAAACCAAGTATTAGCCAAAATTAAATCATATGATTGGGCAAAATCCATAATAGCTTCACCACCGGCGTCCCTCTGCCCATACCCAAAGCCTCCATGGACACTCTCATAGCCATCTCGGCTCGCCCCAACGTGCCCATTTAGATCCCCTCCAATATATAACTTCTCTGAGTGGTGGACACCCTGCACCACCTCGTCTAGGTCCTCCCAAAATTGTCGTTTCTCTTCTGCATCTAAACCCACTTGGGGAGCATAAGCACTGATAACATTCACAATCTCCTTGCCACATAGCAACTTCAGCCTTATCAACCTATCGTTCTTCCGATAGACCTCGATCACCTCTTTTGCCAACCTCTCATCGAGAACCACACCAACTCCGTTCCTAGCTCCACCATTCCTTGTTCTGTGGCTCGTTTCTTGCCCAACATACCATACCTTATACCCCAAAACCAAGCCTCGAGCTCCTTCTCCTGTCCATCTTGTCTCTTGGAGGCACATGATGTTCACGCGTCGTCTTTTCATTACTTCTACCAATTCTGCTGATTTTCCCGTAAGAGACCCCACATTCCAAGAACCAATCCGCAAACTAAATTCTTTTCTCCCACGCTCCCTCCTGATCCCAACTCCAAGCCCTTGATTATTTGACACCACAATTGGGCAATATGGCGCGTCGCTTCTGGGCGACGACCTAGCAACCCTTACATACTTATCACTGCACCCGGGTCTGGGAAGTGCAGCGCGTCGCTCAGTAGGGAACGCCCCAATGGCACGCCCTTGCTCATTTGACACCACACTCGGGCAATGTGGCGCGTCGCTTCTGGGCGACGACCTAGCAACCCTTGCATACTTATCACTACACCCGGGTCTAGGAAGTGCAGCGCGTCGCTGAGTAGGGAACGCCCCCACGAAAATATATGTTTGGCTCATGTCATGGGATGTGACGAAGTTTTATATTGGCTGTCACTGGCCTACCGTAACCCTCCTCCTTTATCCAGGCTTGGGACTGGCAGCGGGAAACCCACTGGCGGAGTTAGATTGTTGCAACAACAAACAAAATTCAAAAAAAGAAAAAAATAAAATTTGTCTTTGAAATTGGTACTTTCTCATTCCCTCTTTTTCCCCTTTTTCTATATAAATACCATTGAGAATCTGATTTTTGGTAGTCTTTCTGGAAATTGTCATCGTCATTGGTGGTGAGAATGAGCAAGATAGAAAATTTGACCTAGCAATAGATAAGTTTGAGTTTTAGAGAATATCTAGATGCATTAACATTACAAAAGGTTGAGCCATTGAGGTTCATAATAGTTGTCAAAAAAAAAAAAAAAAAAAAAAGGTTTGCAAATTGCAATATTTACTCTTTACAAATTACTAGACATGAAATTGGGTCAACAAAGACACATTCTTGATATATTTCAATCATTTTATACAATGTTTAATCAACCCCAAACACATGATTATGTTGATTGTCTATGGGGAGGAGTGTCGGTTCAAGAATCGTTATTATTCATTATGATGGTATTATTCTAACTTATGCCCATGTGATGAATATACTTCCCTTTCTTGTGGGTTTGTTCTTGTTACATTTTTTTAATATCAATTTAGATTACAAATTGATGATTTTGAGATGTAATATGTAGGATTATAAACTGATAGTCATGTTAATTCATTTCTTTCTTAGGGTCTCAAATATTAATTTTCTGTATTGCCGGTGATGATGTCAAAGTAAGAAAATGATCCATCAATTTATCTTGCTTCTACTAAGACATATCAATTTAGCACAAATACATTAATTGCATTTTCTTGGCTATTTTCATCTACCGCTCCAGCAATCATATACAAACTAATACTTTTGGGTCCGAATTGCTATTTTTCAATTGATGATTTCTGGTTTTCAGTGATCTATGGTTTTTAAGATCTATATTTTTGCCATAATGTTTTTTATTTCTAGTTGATGCAGAAAGGATATGACGGCAGATCCAGTTGTGGTCGGAATTACTATTCTTCACTCACCTTCATATAGTCAACCACTAAGATGAAGAAGTAAAAAAAGAAAAGAGTATGACTTATCACAAAGCTCAAACTTTTGTTGTCTCTTATCACTACTAATGTCTTCTTTGTTAATTGTGATCCATAAATTTTGAAATTCATTCTAATTTCTGCATTCCACCCTCCCACCCCCCTCCCCTCCCCCCCCCCCCCCAACTCTTTTTTGTAAATGTGATTGATCTTAATTTTGTATGTAGTGAGAATTTGGGAGATGAGTAGTCAAATTTTAAAATATATTTATTAGATGATTTGTATTAGTAGGACTTTTTGTTGGGTTTAATCTTAAATTCAATTTTGGATGTTTATTTTCCAAAGTGAAATTTTTATGGCAGATGTAATGTTAATAGTATCTTGATGACAATTTGTGTAGAAATTCTCTGATAGTGATTAATATTATACTTGTGATTGGGGTTCTTATATCATATATGCTGAAGTTCTCCTAAATTCTTTGAAAATTGTTGAAACCATTGTTCATAGGCTATTACTTCATGTACCAAAGTGTTAAAACAATTCTTCAAAAATAGCTGAGGCCATTTCACATGCATTATATTGCTATTACAATGTCAGTGAAGTCAATGAGGAGAGAGAGAAGTTGTGGAGGCAATAAGAAAGGGAAGAAGGTGATGATAAAAGTGTACTCTCAGATTTTTATTTATTTGCTAATGTGAGATACTGTTAGAAATTTGTCTAGAATACGATTGAGGGCTTAAATTTAATGGACCTTATTCGGATCATTGGGTGAATGTTGACTATAACTGTAAAAAAAATGGAGTAAGAAAGTAAAATGCTTATGTACTTAGAGATAAAATAGATGTGTCTTAGTCAAACATTATCAAGTAGACATCTTTCACAGCTATCATCAATATCACATAAATTTAGGTCACTATAAAAAAGTTTCAGGGTTATTTCAGTAACCATTTATACTGTTTCTTGGAGATTAATGTGAAGGAGTTTGGAGGAGAGTTAAGGGTAAAGACTAGATAGGATTGTTAGTATTATAGGAACATCTCTTTATCTCATCTTCTAATTGAGTGATGTCCCAATGGTTTCTTTATTAATGGGCTATTTTTCATTTCATCACAGTCTCTCTTTGACATCATATGCAATTGGGAATTAGATAGTGTTGTGGCTTAATCATATGCCTTTGTCCATTATTGAAGGTTAGAGACAACAAAGGCTGGGAAAGTGGGAATATTAAATTGAATAAAAGGAAGACGAAAGAATGAAGAATAGAAATTATATGAAATATATTATGCTATTTTCTATCTAATTACTCAATATTTTAGTGTTGTAACATATCTTTTGAGGTCCTTGACAAAAGTAAACACCACACTATAGCTGTTGGTTGTATAGTTAACTTGTATAAGTTATGGGATAGAAAAGATAGATTATATGAATACTGGAACACAATAGTGTGAGGACAGTCAGTTTTGAAGACATACATAACTGAAAATCTTGATCTTTTATATTCCAGAGTTGCATCCAACCATCCAATAATTTGTCCTCAGACTAGTATATATATACTAAAAGTGCTTTTTAAAGTTGTTGCTATTGTATGCCTCTGTTCCAATATAATACTTCTCTTCATTTTTGGTACCAATAGATGATGAAAGTGATTAAATATATGACTGAAAACTTTTCCGTTTCGTAGCACCTTTTCATCTGTCAAAACTATGTACTACAATCAACTATTTATTGAAGAGGCTTTTTAGGAGAATACATGCATGTGTCTTGACTAGCTTGAAAATTTTCATTTTTGAACATCTATATTTTTTAACAAGTAGTATTGAACACTATTTCTGTGAATTCTATTGCTGTTTGATAGATATAAAGTGTTATCTTGCTGTGTATCATTTTTTCGTAGAATTTCTTGTGTATTCTCTTAAGATGCAAGAGGTGAAAAGGTGTTATTTAATGCTTTTCTAGGTGTATTCATAATATGATAAAGTAGGAGTGACAAGTGATTTGTGTATTAATTTATTGATAGAACATCTTTTTTTTTTCTCTTTTTTTCCATATGCTGGTTTCACACGTTACAAGTTTGGCATTTCATTTTTTATATATGGGTTTTTCATACACCAACACGAGCTAAAAAATGATTTTGGGGTGAATCCTATGCATGGTACATTCTGTTGTATATTAGACATCTTAGAAAATCTAGCCCCATCATGACACTTATCAAAGGGTACAATATTTTACTTTAAAGCTAATTTAAACATATACCGTATACTTTTCAAGTGTTGAATGTATATGTTGCATTAGTCTTAATGTAGTAACAAGTGAAGGGTAAAAATGATACCCTCTAAAGCTTTGATTTAAGTAGGAGCTTTGTTGTGTGATGTACCTTTTTTTACCCACTTCCCTTGGTTTTGCATACATGTGGTATATGAAGCAAAACTTCTTGCTTTATGGAATTTTGAGACAAATAGCTCATTAGTTTTTCTACTATATGCTAGCCAAAATTACTGCTGTGATTGG
Source organism: Chenopodium album (assembly GCF_948465745.1). NCBI lineage: Eukaryota > Viridiplantae > Streptophyta > Magnoliopsida > Caryophyllales > Amaranthaceae > Chenopodium > Chenopodium album. Next base: position 16,938,613 of record NC_137852.1, read on the forward strand.
GGGTGAAGGATTCAGTTTTTGGATGGTAAGTTATCTAAGCGGAGTTGTTCGTCTTCTCATCTTCTCTATTATCATTGATGTTTTCAAGGTAAATTTGTAATGTTCTTTGTTTCAATAAGATCAAAGGGCATTGCCTTACTTAAAGCAACTTTAATCTTATCATCTCCTTGATCTCATATCGTTTTAGAATGACAATTGCTACTTGATTTAAGGCATCATTAAAATTTTTTCCAGAAACCATTAGGAAAAATTTCTACTTTTGTCCATCTAGAAGAATAGACTTGGTAGAGATAAGGTATAAACAAGCTGATTATAGGCTTTTATTGTCACCTTTAAAAGTTAGTTTTAGGATTAACAAGGTAATATCAATTCAAGAAAAAGGGTCATCAATATCAGTATGCCAAGCAGGAGCTGCCAGAGGACATGAGCTGTCACTTCAGTTTAAAGCTCTTGAAAGAGATCAAGGAATCCTAGGAGAAACTTAAGAAACAAATACAATAGTGCAATGAACTTGAGCTGAGTACTTACTTGGAAGTTAAAATTCAAGGATTGAAATGTAACGAGTGAATATTTGTTTTTACTTGCTTAAGATAATTTAATCTGTAATAGAAAGGAAAAAATAGATGAGAAATTTTTACTACAATATATAATAATTACCTCGATACTATTGACATTGTAGCTCTTTTTTGGTTTTGGGGTTACATTTCAGGTTAAGCTCGAAAAGGAAGAAATCATGTTCAGAAGTTTCCTGACCATGTGGTTTGGAGAAAGTACGACAAATAATTTTAGGAGAATTTTGGAATAGGCTCGTCAATCAGCTCCTTGCATTGTGTCATGCTCTTTGACAAGCTTCACTCTATTATCCATGTATTGTGATACATAGTATCTTTTAAAGTATAGTTTTTTTAGAAGTGATAGTGCTAAAGTGATTATGTAAAAATGTAGAATTACATTGAAAAAAGGAAGTGTCTAGTTACAAGCTTATATATTTGTAATCTTGTGGTAATTGTTTGTGTGTTCTTTGTTAATTGTTTTATTTGGAAGTTATTGTTGTAGAACTTTGAATTAAATATCCATCTGTAGCATGGGATTCCGTGAATATTACTATTATTAGAGAGAAAAAGTTCGCTTAAGAAAATAAGAGTAATTAGCTTAGGAAAAGGCTCATTGGACCAATTAAGCTAATTACATTTTCTTAAGTTAAATTCTGAAGAAAGATCATTTGAGAAAGAGAAAGAGAGAGATCAATAACAAAATAACACATGAGAGACAGAGAGAGTGTGAGAAAGAGAAATAGAAAGAAAGAGGGAGAACATTTATGAAAGATCATTTGAGAGAAACCAATTAAGAAAAATCCCTTGACAAAAAGAGGGAGACTACTTTTAAAAAATCACTTGTGAAAATAAGTAAAATTAGCTTAGAAAAAATCCTAATAAAATGCTAAAAACAAAGAGAGACCACTTAAGAAATATCACTTAAGAAGAAAAATCACTCAAGATGCAGAAAGATCATTCAAGAAGAAATATCACTAAAAAAAAGGAATGATAACTTAAGAAAATCAGGGCAATTAGTTTAGGAGAAAATCAGGACAATTAAGGACAATTAGTTTAGGGAGAAACTTAGGGCAATTAGTTTAGGAAAGGGAGAGAAAAAAACCATGAGTGGGAGAGACAACTTAAGGAAAGACCCATCACCTAAGAAAGTTAGGACGATTAGCTTATGAAAACTAGGAAATTATCTTATGAGAGAAAAAGATAAAGAAGCCACTTAAGAAAAATCATTTATGAAAATAAGCTCAATTGCCTTTTGAGAGGTGAGAGACCAATTAAGAAAGATCTCATACAAAAATCGAGGCAATTAGCTTAGGAGAGAGAGAGAGAGAGGGGGGGCACCTATAAAAAATATCAATTAAGAAAATTAAGGCAATTAGCTTAAGAAAAAACAATTATCCTAGAAAAAGGGTTACTAAAATGAGAGGGAGAGAGAGACCACTAAGGAAAAATCACTTAAGAAATCAAAATCAGGACAACTAGCTTAGGAAGCGACCTACTAGAGGTGAGGGAGATTAATTACGAAAGATCACTTGAGAGAGAGAGAGAGAGAGAGAGAGAGAGAGAGAGAGAGAGAGACCACTTAAGAAAAATCACTTGAGAGAGACCACTTTAGAAAGATTACTTAACAAAAAGAGGGAAACCACTTGAAAGATTACTTATGAAAATAAGAAAAATTAGCATAGGAAAAAGAGTTGCTAAAATGCTAAAAAGAAAGAGAGACCACATAAGAAATATCACTTAAGAAGGAAAAACAATCAAGAAGAAAGAACACTAAAGAAAAGAAAGATAACTTAGAAATCAAGGCAATTAGTTTAGGAGAGAAACTTAGGACAATTAGCTTAGGAGATGGAAAAAAAGAAACCATTAGTGAGAGAGACCACTTAAGAAACTTAGGACAATCACCTAAGAAAGTTAGGGCGATTAGCTTATGACAACGAAATTAGCTTAGGAAAAATGCTTCATAAAATGCGAGAAAAAAGAGACCACACAAAAAAGATCACTTAAGAAAATTAAAACAATTATCTTAATTTAAGAGAGAGAGAGAGAGAGAGAGAGAGAGAGAGAGAGAAAGAGAGAGAAAGAGCAACCACTTAAGAAAAATCATTTATGAAAATAGGGTCAATTGGCTTTGAAGGGATGAGAGACCAATTAAGAAAGATCACATACAAAAATCAAGGCAATTAGCTTAGAAGTGAAGAGTAAAAGAGGGGTCACTTAAAAAAGATCACTTAAAAATTATGGCAATTAGCTTAGGAAAACACAATTAGCTTAGGAAAAGGCTTTCTAAAATGAGAGAGAGAGAGAGAGAGAGAGATAGAGAGAGAGAGAGAGAGAGAGACCACTACGTAAAAACCACTTAAGAAAATAACGGCTATTATAGTTTAGGAATCGACCTATTAATAGACTATAGAGACATAAGCCACTTACGAAAGATCATTGAGATAAACCACTTAAGAAAGATCACTTAACATGAAAAAAGAGAGATAAATTAAGAAAGACCACTTAAAAAATATATTAGCTTAGGAAAAAGAGTTACTAAATGCTAGAGCGACATCAAGAGAGATACCACTTAAGAATTTTCAATGAAGGAGAAAGATCACTCAAAAAGAAATATCACTTAAGAAAAGAAAATTCACATAAGAAAATCAAGAGACCACTTAAGAAATCACTTTAGATAATCGTGCAATTAGCTTAGGAGAGGGGCATGATAATCGGGAAAATCAATAGAATAAACTTCATTTTTTTCCCTTACCAAAAACATTATTATCAATTTTTTAAAACAATAACCATGCTCAATACTACTTTAGACACATATGTAACTAGCACCCGAATATAAAATTTCTTTTCAAACTCATTACGTATTTGAAAAAAAAAACGGCATTGTCGCACCTCAAGACAACAATTACACCCTAAAATTCCAACTAGCAACGCACACTTCACAAAACACCCTAGTACAATAAAATGGGTGAATTGGGTCGTGGAACTTCTAGGCTTCTTACTAAATTTTATAGGATCAAAAAGTTCAGAGATATAAGCACATAGTAAATGAGATTATAAGAGTATTTCAGCAAAGAATTAATCCTAACTTAGAATGAATTTTATTAGCTAAGAATGTGAGGATTTTGAACTGTTAATTTAGGTATTTAAGTCGGGTTTGGATCAAGTCAAATCAGGTCTCAGATCAAATTAGAATTAGGCTATGTTGGGTCAGTCTAGCCTCCAAATCAGGTCTAAATCTAGTTGAGTCAATTTTGGTTCAGGTTATTTGGGTCGTTTACCCTTTCCGCCCTCGGGCAAGGGTTGAGCCAACGGGCTGGTGGAGGCCCGGCCTCCATGGCCCAACTAACGATTCTTGTATTATGTTAAAGCTAGCCCCCTAAGATACTAGAATATAGATTAAATGTTAACTTAATTTCAATGTTGTTAGTCATAGCTTAGCGGTAGTAGATGAGTGAACTTCGCATTTTACCGCTACAAGGTCCAAAGTTCGATTCCTACTTAATCTTCTTTTTGCACTAAATTACTTGTAGTTTTTCCCATATTCCAATCTTTTTGTTTTAAAATTAGGAAAATTTGACATTTTCTACCAGCGAAAGCACCTTGTGTTACATTTGTTACCCGTTAAATTTTTTTTATTTTACTTTACTACCACCCAAATCCCAAAAGTGTAGATATCATTACCTGTTGCCTTATGTTGTTATTGTTTTCGTTAGTGGGGCCCAACCATTGTTCACCCACCAAAGCCACCTCACTACCACCGTCCAACCTCCCTTTCCCCCATCAACACTGCCCCGAAACCTCACTGCCACCCCCTTCCCTTGCTGGTAACCAGCCAACCCTTTCACATCGCCAGCGCTAAGCCTCTGCTTGCTAGCGACTACCACCACTACATCATCAGCCCTCCTCCCCTGTTCGTTTTCTTTAGCTACTCTGATTCTCTTCTTCATCATCCACCATCAAATAAAATCAACGGCTTCAAACGCTTCACCTTAAATCATCATTAAATAGGTACCGTTGGTTCGATTGAATGCATCTCAGCAGCCCAATATAATTAATTTTTCTCTAGAGACTTTGATTCTTTGGTTGAATTAGGGCGTAAATTGCCAATTACGGGGCTCTAAATGCTGAAATTGCAGGATGCATTAGAGCTTCTTCCGGGCTGCTATTTATTCGATTAGGCCGTGTGCTTCCATTGATGGTGGTGTGGGGCTGCTGGTGGAGCGTAGCTTCTTGCGGTGGTGCTGTAGGCAGATAGGTGTTTTGAGATCGTGGGAGCTGGTTAATGGTTCGATTGACAAGGATGTGTGGAGCGCTATTTGAAACTTAAATGGTCCTCCAAAACTTAGTTATTTGATATGGCGTGTGTGTAAGGGGCAACTAGCAGTTAGTGGTTCTCTACCTTTAGGTGACATATTGGTAATTCTAGGAGCTGCATAGTCTGTGGAAGCAGTGAGGAAACAATTATGCATTCAAATACTATGTCCTTGATTGGGTTGTGGAAGTAATGCCCGTAGTCTCACTTGAATGCTTTCAAAGAAACATGTATATTGTCTTTGGGTTAAAGTTCGTTATGAAACAAACCGTTAGCTCCCACTTGAGCTATCTTAGCCTTTATTGAGCCATTAAGCTCCCACTAAACCATCTGGCTCTCACCGAGCCGGTGAGCTCCCACTGAGCCACTTAGCTCCCATTGAGCCAGTGAGCTCCCACTGAGGCTAAGAGCCTTAGACATATACTTCAAAAGACGTTTAGAAGTTATTTCTATCCACAACTGAACATGGTGTCCTTTCTTGGCTACGACATTTTATTAAGTGTAACATTATTAGTCATTTGTGCAAATCTTTAAATATTTTATAGGAAGGGATGTGATCCATCATCGTTCGAGTCATTTTCAAATGGCATCAAAGTCTCTGTGTAAACATACCATGTTCTTTGTGGAGTTATTTATGAAAATTTTAATTTCATAACTTTGAGATGGTCACAGTTGGCTCAAGCAAACATCCTCGATCTATTCTAGACGTTTTAGATATCTTTCCAAGTCGATTCTATACTTCACTAAGCTTTTGAGCCACTCAAAGTCAAGTTTGTTCATATTTGATAAATATAGCTAGCCATATTCTTTGAAATTCTTTGTGAAACGTTGAAGTAATTGAATGCTCTTTAGCTTTTCGAGTTAATTGTCTATACCAAGAACAATAGCTCTTTCCTTTGTTGGTTTCAACAAGTAAAACTTGATAGCCTTAGAACGATCGATCAACTATCAATAGGCTATCTAATAGAGTCTTGATTACGTTGTTGTCAATGTGACATTGCTAAAGCTGTTTGGAGCACAAATCATGCCCATGACTTGAACTTTGAGAGTTTATCATGTTGGAAAAATGTTTGTTTATAATCAAGTATATTTGACTCATGGCTTAGATAACCATGCCATTCAAATGGATTCGCAACTATTACTCTTTACTTTGAATGTGAGCCTTTCCGTATGTAAACAGATGGTTTGCAATTATGGAACATAATAATAACCATTATTTGTTACAGCCTTAGCTTAAAAGGTCTTTAAACAAAGCATAAGACCTTACAAATAATGTAGCACTTCTTACTTCATTCTAAGCTTGTAAGTCAATAACTTAGCCTAACTTCAATAGTTTGAGGTTACTTTCAAAGTGGAACACTCAAGCAGTATCCGATATTTGTGAAAATAACAAATTGCTAAGTTAACTATTATTACATGAACTCATAGTAAGAAATGGAATATTATTCCTTTTCTTTGTTCCTTGTTTCCTATATTTCTTATCATACATCAACTCATAATCTTTAAAAACAGTTTCTTTAAGTGTTTTGACTTTTATACTTTGTTAGGCATAATTAAGCATCTAATGTGCCGTAAAACAAAGTTCCATCTTTTCCTTTAATTTGTACTTGAATTACTACACCAATGAGTTGTACTCATTAATTAATGTATGAAGCGAAAAGATATGTTGGTTGTCAAGTATTTACAATTTGAGTTTGCAACTCAATACTTCATGTTTATCAAAATAAACTACCTAGTATTTTAAATACATGATGTCCAATCGTCCTGTCGAACTCAGTTTATAGAAGTCATTCATGAGAGTTGTACTTAAGAAATAATTTTCCTTTCTTTGAGAACCACCCTCAAAGATTTCCTTTACCAATCATGAAAACAATATAATTTGATTTAGAATACTACAAATATAAGTGCAAAGTATAACCATTTATCAAGATAATAACATAATAAGTTCGAAATTTAAAGCACACATGCAAACTTTCAATCTTATTAAGCGTCTTATCCACGCATAAAAATTGTTCATTTTAGGCAAGAATAAAACAATTCCAAGATCCAAATAATCAACAAGTGATTAAGCATGCTTTGGCTTGTCTTAACACTTATTATTCCAAGGTAAGAATTTCTTTGCTAATGGCTCCAAGCCATTCTTGGTTTTATAAATCGTCGCATCTAATACTTTCATGACGACATATATCTTTTGCCACGATATCTAAAGACTCCTTACTGATATCGTTGAGTTTAACCAAAGTCAACATTATGTATGTGATGTCTTGCTTTCGCAAACCCATCAACATACCTTACGTTCCTAGGGAGATAGTGATGTCTTGCTTTGGCATATCCCATCACTATGCACATTAGTTCGGTAAGTGTTATTTTGGAATGAAAAGTTTGACTCAATATTTTAGAAACCTAGGGTTTCTATGTTTGTTGATTTAAGTGTACTTTCATCATCGCAACATTTTGAAATCCTAAAAATGCATCTAACATCTCATTCATATATATATAAGCATAAATATATGTCGAAAACATAAATAAAAGATGCATTTGGCAACTAGCATGATCCCTTGAGTCTTCAAGTTTTCATGGGTCTTCATTACAACTTTATAGCCTCGTCTTCCAAGAAACTCCGTCTTCAAGACATTACCATCATTAATGCAACTACTAGCAATTAAAATTAGGACTACTCTAAATATTAAGGTACAAAAATATGCAACGGTTCGTAGACCGTATTTAGATTTACAAAAATACATAACAGAACGTAGTCCGTATTTCTATCCTAATCTGGTCCCACTAGTTGTCATTTCATAAAACGTGTGATAGAATATATATTTCATTCACCCATTCACTATATGTGAATGTGAAGGAATTATTTCTTCGATAAGTACAATTACTAGATATATCAAGGATCACTATTATGGAGATAATAAGTTCATTCTTTTGGGTCGTCATTGTCTGTTGCTAGATATGATAAATGATCTTTGGGCTATTCAAATAGTCCAAAGCCCACTAGAATAGGTCTTATGTGGTCACATAACAAGGGTATTGGGTTAATCAAGTATGAGATCATGACATACCATATGGAGGTTTGGGCTAGAATAGTTTGATTAGGGCAAGGTATTTGGGCTTGACATGGACTCTTATTTAGATATGTTTAGATATATGATCTATAAATAAGATCCATGACTAAGGTTGAAATAACAATTAACATACAGTGAATTATAACTTACGACAACTAATTCCCAAAACCCTAATCTCTCTCCTCACTCACGGACATCCCCTCTCCCCTTCACGCCATACGGTCGGCCACCTTGGTGGCGCATGTGGTGCACGTTTGTGGTGGTTTGTGGCTCGTTTGTTGATAAATTGTTATTTGGTATGATTTTAGGGTGGTAATTTTGAACCTTGTTTTCGTTATTATTTGGCATCAAAGTTCATTATTTATCCTATTTTTATGCAAATTTTGTACCATCCATGCTTAACGGGTTGTTTGTGTTTTTGATGTAACGTAGCTATATTTTTTTAGCACTATGGACGTGATCAAGCATGAGTGAACAAGGAGAAGGGCAAGCTTGGTTGATAGAGAAATGGAGGAAGAAGGATGAGTGTCTTAAAGAGAAATGAAAATCTTTTGGAAAGCCTTGAAGGGTTGTTTGCACAAGGGTCAAATTCAACTGATCATAACTTTTATTCTGCTCATCTTTATTAAGTGATTCAAATTGGAGATTAAAGTTCGCCTCAAGAGCTTTCCAACGACCAGTCACAAGACCATTTTTGACAAGAAACGAAGAAGTTACAACCTCTCAAAGTCAAGATGTTTGTGTAGGGGTTTCTGCACGGATGTGGAACAAAATGGCACGTCCGTGCAAGGTTGCACGTCCGTACCAACCTCTACACGCCCGTACTGACCTTAGCAGTAGCTTCTACCTCATTTTTACCTCTCTAGCCTGTTTTCGGGCTTTTTCTTGTTTTCTCCGTTCTTTCTATTTGGGGTAATATAAATACCTTCTTAGCTTCGATTGTATAGGGAGATCTTCTTAGTGTAGTTTTAGCTTAGGTTAGGGTTTTTAGAGAGAGAAACTCTCATTTTAGAGAGAGAAAGTGGGGAAAACTTGTTGAAAGCTTGGAATATAAAGAATTAAAGGAAGGAGACTTGAAGATTTGATTATTTCTTGCAATATCAATGAGAATTTCTTACTCTCTCTCTCTTATTTTATTGGTTTAATTACTTGTTTTTGCATCTTTTCTAGTTTTATTACTTGTTTATGTTAAATTAGTGTTTGATTTCATGTTCTTAGTTGTTAACTCCCTTAGTTTTGGAATTTATAATGTTTTGTGAGTAGTTTATTTACTTGGGGTGATTGAAACGATTGATGAATTCACAGATACTTTTTTTCATGTGTTGATTTAGCTAATGTGGGATGTTAATTAGTTGAGCTTAAGTGGTTTGATTGTTAGTTCTTGTAAGTGACCATTGATGAATCACATTTATATAGGATTTATAGGCACGTTTCTGCTATGTTTATAGTAGCTTTTTAGGTCTTTTAGTCGCTTTTTAGGTCGCAAATGCATAACTTGTTCATTTTGTGCTCTATTACGCTTCGTTTGTGTTTTCTTAGTGTTTCAGGTAGTTTTTATAACTATTTGGACGCTTTTGAAGTGGTTTTGGATGAATCGGACAATGAAAGGATGAAAAATCGATGAATCGAGGATTGCTCAATGAAGGATATATGTTTTTGGAAGCTTATTTTGAGATTCATATGCATGAGGAATGATAATAACTTCTACAAGAGTCGCTATGCATCTTTCGGAGATGAATTTGAGTTAGAGACGAGGAAAAACGATGGTTTGCAAAGTGTCAAAACTGACCTTTGTCCACTCTTTTGATCATAACTTGAGTTCTACAGATTGGATTGATGCGATTCAAATTGAATTGGAAACTAGACTTGAAGAGCTTTCTAATGATAGGTCACACGCCCCAAGAAGTCTTATAGAACAGAAGCTATGGCTATTTTAATTCGTGCTATATACCCTGCGACCGAACCCCGTGCCCACGCGAACCTCTGCCAGGGCGCGGGGCTAACCCGTGGCCGCGGGATTTGGTGAGTGCACAACCAGCCCACGACCACGAGGCTTTGCCGCTACACAAGTTCACTTGTCCTTCGATTCCGTCGATTTTTTTCATGCCATGTCATATTCTATCGTCCAATAGTATTGCAACTTATGTATTTATTGTTTCTTATTTCTTTTCTTTAATTATCTTTAGATTAGATTTAGGATTTTATAAATATTTCAGGGGAATATTGTTTTTCCCTGAGACCTTTTTATACCTTTTATTTTTACGTTCGTCGTAGTTTTTCTCTAGCCCTAGTTTTTCATGGACAACTCCATGGATTCCTCCATGGATTTGTCCTTGAATTTGATTGTTACTTTAATTTATAGAGGTAATTTTATTTCTTTACTTTTAATTATGCTTTCTTTATATTTTTAGTTTTTATTATTTATTTCATGCTTGAGTATTTTATTTCTAGGGTTTGGGAATCCATGTTTATATAATGAATCTTGATTGATGTTCTTGATATTTTGATTATTGATTTCTCTAATTGATTGTGTTTTATTGTTAATCTTGCAACTTGATCAATTGTTTGATTAAAAATTGTTAATAAGAGTTTGAATCGAAAGATCTTACTTTTATAGGCTTACCTACAATTAGCAATTCTGATTATGTTAGCGACCAAACTACATATGTTGAATTGAGAGCATTAAGACCCGACCGTAGGCTTAGCAATTGCTCTAGATAATTGATTGATTGAATTGTTATTGATATTTGATAGATTTAGAACTATAAACTCGGTGAACCATAACCCTAGGTGTTTTTATTAATTGTTTTATTCCTTTTTTAATTTAGACTACTTCTCTTTCCCAATTTCGTGACTTGTTTAGTTTCTCCAATTCCTTAGAAATTAGATTGAATAGCCATCTCTCTTTGGATTCGACCCTACTTACCTTACTATATTGTTAGTTGATATATATATATATATATATATATATATATATATATATATATATATATATATATATATATATATATATATATATATATATATATATATATATATATATATTCCTCTACTTCACAAACATTTTGGAGATATTTCCATAGGGTTAATGATTAAATTGGTTATAATTATGGTCATAGACTTTTAAAGGTGGATATTTGTGAAGTAATTTTTGAAGGTTTAAATGATGAAATGCGAGTTGTTGTTTAATCTATGTCCGAAGGTCTATGTCGAAAACTATTAATGAGAATTGGAATATGTTTGAGTGACTAGCTAAAGATACTTATGATCGGGAGAAGGCTAATCACGAGATATATGACCATTTTAATGATGCAAACTCATATGAAGAATGTGGTGATAATGTTTTGGATTCTAATGTTTCGAGTTTCGGTGATGCAAATTGTCAAAATTCTCCAAATTTTTTCTTGGATTCCAATCTTATGTCATGTACTCATGATGTGGCTAATGTGCATAATGTTGAGACGTCTTCCCAATGTGAATTTCGAAATTTCTCCCATCCTCTAGATACCTAGTCTTCTAGGTTCAAATAAATGAAAATGAAATTTTTGAGAAGCCTCTTCTTGAAAAACCTTTACTTGATGACCTATTTTTTTCAAATATCATCAATTTGCATAATGAGCTTAATGTACCATTAATTATGAATGATGACAAAGTTGATGATTGTTTGTTGAATTCCACTAATTATATAGGTCTACTAATTAAAGTCCAAATATAATGTTTATGGTATTCTTCAATTTGATTATATTGATGATTATTCAAGAGATATTTAGGATAACTATAAATTTGGAAAGAGTACCCTAGATATGATGAATTTTGGGATCGTAAGGATAAAAGGTATGAAGTGGAAGAAAATTCCTCTTTTGAGGACCATAGAGTTGAGAGTGAGGTATTTGTCGAGTCTTTACCAATTGAACATTCATTTTTTAATTTGAGCCTCATGTCCCTTTCTCAAAAACTCTTGATATTATTGTCTCATTTCCAAACCTTTGCCCCCCTACTCTTCCCAAGTTCACTTCATATGAGCCTCTTCGTACTTCTTTCTATGATTTCCATGACCAATTTCTAACCAATGATACTCAATTTGGTGAATTTGATGTATATATGGTTTTTGATTTACCAAATGAATCTCCAAAGTGTTTTGTTGATAATTATACCTTTATTTTTCCTTCTTCTTTTCAATCTATGACTTTTTTTAGATCTTTTCATTTTTATTTTAGGATAGTTTGTAGATTAATGTATATCCTTTTCTTCTTCTCTTTAAATTTTCTTCTTATTTTTATGGTTTTAATTTATGAAATGTGCTCAAGTACATATGATAATCTCTTTAGGAGTTTGTCAAATTACTTTACTATAAGTTTTAATTTATTTGTGTTTTTGATGTAATATAGCTATAAGTTTTAGCACTATGGACGTGATCAAGCATGAGTGAACAAGGAGAAGGGCAAGCTTAGTTGATAGAGCAATGGAGGAAGAAGGATGAGTGCCTTAAAGAGAAATGAAAAGCTTTTGGAAAGCCTTCAAGGGTTGTTTGCACAAGGGTCAACTTCAACTAATCATAACTTTTGTTGTACTCATCTTTTTTAAGTGATTCAACTTGAGATTAAATTTCATCTCAAGAACTTTCCAAGGACTAGCCACAAGACCATTTTCGACAAGAAACAAAGAGGTTACAGCCTCTCAAAGTCAAGATGTTCGTGCAGGGGTTTCTGCACGGATGTGCAACAAAATGGCACGTCCGTGCAAGGTTGCACGCCTGTGCCAAACTCTGCACGCTCGTACTGACGTTGGCAGTAGCTTCTACCGCATTTTTCCTCTCTTGCACGTCCGTGCCAAAGTTGGCACAGGCGTGCAAGCCTGTTTTCAGGCTTTTTCTCGTTTTCTCCGTCCTTTCTATTTGGGGTAATATAAATACCTTCTTAGCTCCGATTGTATAGGGATATCTTCTTAGTGTAGTTTTAGCTTAGGTTAGGGTTTTTAGAGAGAGAAACTCTCATTTCTGGAGAGAGAAAGTGGGGAAAACTTTTTGAAAGCTTGGAATATGAAGAATTGAAGGAAGGAGACTTAAAGATTTGATTATTTCTTTTAATATCAATGAGAATTTTTTACTCTCTCTCTTATTTTATTGGTTTAATTACTTATTTTTGCATCTTTTCTAGTTTTATTACTTGTTTATGTTAAATTAGTGTTTGATTTTATGTTCTTAGTTGTTAACTCCCTTAGCTTTGGAATTTATAATGTTTTGTGAGTAGTTTATATACTTGGGGTGGTTGAAATGATTGACGAATTCACACATAATTTTTTCCGTGTGTTGATTTAGCTAATGTGGGATGTTAATTAGTTGAGCTTAAGTTGTTTCATTGTTAGTTCTTGTAAGTGGCCATTGCTAGAACTATTATTCATCTAAGCTTTCTCAATGAAGGATCGAGAGATGAACTTGAGTTAGCTCCCTTATGCTTAATTGACTTGAAATGCCATGAGAATAGGAATTTCCCGTCAAGAAAATGTTTATGTCATCGTGATTATGCTTTAACATTTGCTTTATGCTTTGTAACCACGAGAGTAGGTTGTAATCATGATTCAAGTAAGCCCTCTAGCTTGAGAGAGTTGTTGGGTGGCTTAGATGACTTTCCCTAATTTATCCCCAAGATGCTATGTTTTGTATGTTTATTTATAGTTTGTAAATGACTTAATTGGTGGATACCTTCCAAAGATCATTTTTATTATTGTTTGTAGTTTTTCTTTATAGCTCAAAACCCAAAAATACTTGTCTTAGCTTATCACAAATCAATTTTTGTTGTTGCTCTCGCTCCTTAGTCCTTGTGGGATCGACCCTTACTTGCCCTTTCTACCCATTAGAGAGACCAAGTTAGGTTTTTTTTTATCTTTGGTAGGCTCGACGATGGCCTATCATTTGTCTCCTCTCCTCTCCGTAGAAGATTGATTGTAAGGTTCAATCACGACTAAATAGCATTAGTGAGATTAAACTTGTGCTTGTCGACCAAGTAGAGGAATCACGCTTAGGGTTCTTTATCTCCTATTGTTCTTGCTCGATCGCACGTGAAACAACGCTTCAAATGTATAATTACTTTCTCTTTATGTGTTATGCAATGATCTTGGTTATTAGATGCTTATGAATATGATTCATGAAATTTCGCTCAGAGTATCCAAAGTCCTCCAGTGGTATCAGTTAGCCTATGCATGTACACAAATCGAATTTTAATTCTTTGATGTCCACAAATTTAAATTCAATTAAGTAGGAGAATAATTTAATTATGGGTCAATAATTATTTTAAATGTGATTTAACATATAGAATCGTTAAATATGATTTGATTGCTCAATTATCTTCTATACCCTAAAGCCCTAATTATATTTTGAAATTTTTGGAGTTATGAGCCCTAATTTTTCGAATTTAAATGTGTAAATTTCATATATTTGAGTTAATTTTTCATACTTAAAAGTGTTCGGTGTGTAATTAATCATGTAAAAGTGTTTTATGTGATTTAAGGATTAAATTTCATGAAAGCCCCAAATTAATTAAAATAAAGATTTTGGTTAATTTATAAATTAGGCATAAAGTGTTTATATTTAATTGACATGGATCATCAATTTAATTTTACAAAAGTTGTAGAATTAAATTCAGTAAAAAAAAAAAGCACAACATTTAATGGTTCAATAGGAGCAGCCACGACTGGCTAGCGGAACCACCTACTGGTGGGCCACGGTGGCTGCTCCGATGGTTGAAAAAGGCAAAGGTCAGCAAGGCGGCACTTTGGGGAGGGTGTGGTGACTGGATGTGCAACAGTTGCACGATTCCAGTCACTACCCTCGGTGGTTGGTGTGCTAAGCTACTGTCTGGTGCGCCAGCCAAGGGTGTTGTAGCTGGGCGACTGCCTGGTCGTGGCAGCCAGCTGATGTGGTGGCTAGGCTCCGGTCTGGCTGCTGCAATGGTTGTGACAAGGCTAGGCAGTCAGCAATCACGCATCCCCTGTTTTTCAAAAAATAAAAAAGTTTTATTTTAAAATTCAAAATTAAAATCAGATTTTATTTTGTAAGATATTACCAAATTTCAAAAGTTGTTATTTTGATAATTATCCATAATTAAAGTTGTTAATTTTGAATAAGTTTGTTAGGATTTCACGAGGGACTGTCAGTGATATACTGGAGGAAGGTGGGGATGACGTCAAGTCCGCATGGCCTGAGCAAAAGATTCTATATGGATAATAATTGATTAAATAATAAGATTATGACATAATTATTTTAGGACGTAATTGATTTAAACTTATTTGATTGGCTAGTAATTAGGATAGAATTTCCTAAGTTAAATAGGATAATCTTTGTGGATAAATATGATTTATCTTTTAAGATTAAAATAAGATTTGATTCTATCTCATGACTAATTTAAAGTATACAATATTTTATTGATGGTCATGAATAATATATGATATCATCTAATTGCATTAAATTAAAATTTGAGATATTTAGGTGTCATCTTTTCTTAATTGTTGATGTTGTACATTAGGAAAGCATGATGAGTGATTTATTATGTGGCATTTTTAATATATATGATATTATTTTTGTTATGTAATTACTAGTATGGCCCTGTAGATTACTAAATACGATATGCGCATTGTAGACATCTACTTTTAGCCTCCTGTCCCGACAGGAAGTGCAATGACGATAAATAAAACCATCTTCATGTTGGATCGAAGTGAAGAATACTTATGGATAACTGGTTAAGCCACAAAACACAAAAGACTAGCCCAAATAAAAGAACAAGGCCAACACAAGGTCCAATTAACTAAACCCGATCATAATTAGGCTTAAGCCCGTGCTTAAAACCCAATAATGACGGATTTAGGAGCGTCTAGGTTAAAATTAAGGCTGCCGCGGAAAATGTCGCGCGCATCTCACAAAGTCGCTCTTGGCAGTCGAGCGCAACTTATTCAGTTGCGCGCGACATCCAGCGTAACTTTTGTAGTTGCGCTCGCGAAAGATTCGGAATATCAAAATATTGGAAAATCAAATCTTACCATAGAGCTGCGCGCAAGACAAATAGTTGCGCGCGACCTATTCACTTGCGCGCGACAGATGCACGCAACCCATTAAGTTGCGCGCGACACCTGTTGCAGCAGAATGCTCTAAACCCTAAACCTAATCATTCCCTATATATAACACCCTAATCTGAGGCTTCAATACACAGAAAAATAACCTAAATCCTGGCAGAATACTTGTGAACTTGTGCATCTAAACCCTCATGTCCTAAACACTCACCCTTTTTGATATTTTGTTACTACGGTGGAGGTTCCCCAGCAAGAAGGAGTCCATAAGTGTTCTAAACAGAGATCTAGCAAAGAGAAGTTGTAAATTCCTGAGCACTTAGTTAAATCACCTTTATTTTTATTGTTTAAAAGAAATTTAATGGGTTTTTCTACATTATAACCCTCCAATTTTCCGTTTTCTACGATGTGCCCTCCCTTTTTGAGAAATCTACACTGTAACCTTAAAATACATTTAGTTTCTATACGGTAACCTTACCGTTATCTTGCCGTTAACAAATTCCGTTAGTGGGGCCTAATCACCATTTTATAATATTTTTATTATCAATTTGTGTGTTGAAAACGGTTCCGTTAAAGGTTTTAGGGAGTATTTTGGCCCTAAAGGGTCCAAACTGAGCTGAGATTTAGCAAAATAATAACACAAATGCCTCATTTTGCATATTAAAAAATTTCTCGACAAATATGCAAAACAAGACATTTGCGTCATTTTTTTGTGAAATCTGAGCTCAATTTAGTTCCTTTAGGTCCAAAATACCCCCTAAAACCTTTAACGGAACCATTTTTAACACGCAAATCAATAAAAAAATATAACTAACAGAATTTGTTAACGGCAAGGTTACCGTATAGAAGCTAAATGTATTTTAAAGTTACAGTGTAGATTTCTCAAAAGGGGGGGGCACATCGTAGAAAACGGAAAGTTGGAGGGTTATAATGTAGAAAAACCCAACTTTAATTAATTAATTAGTGTTGTTTGATCACCTTAAAATAATAAGTTAATTAATTTCACATAGTATTCTTTCGTTAATCAAGATTAGAATTGAATAAAATAATTGTTGGTTGATCACTTAAGTCAAGGCGAATATTGTTTATTTTATTGTTCTTTTCACGAATTTGATTAAATAAGAATAACGACCTTACGATGTAATTCCTACGTGAATTAATGTGTGTAAATAAAATCAACTAACTTAGTTTTAGGTATCACGTTGCATATATTGTTTGGTAATGAAATTGTGCAAGGGAAGAGCTAGTAGAGGCCGCACTAGGGCTAGGATCGCGATTCCCCTCTAAAGGGAACGTTATCTTAGTACCCTTGCTCCCGAACTCATTTTTGGTTTCTAGACCAATTTGGGCATGGGTAAACTTATGATTCATGCTAAATATCCCTTTAACTCTACTTGGGAGAAAGGTATGAACGAGGTTTATGGGTTTTTCTAAAACTCATTGGTGAATCCTACTTGTTTCTTACAAAAAAGCATGTATGATAGAATCATCTTTAATTCAAGGTCTCCCAAACAGTCAGGAATTCAAATCCTAATGCACCCTAACAAGTGTAAAGTCTTAGGCTTTAAAGGGCCATGGGCATCTATGGAGAAGGATCCCCTACGATGGGAACACCCTCCTTACACGCATCGTGATGTATTTTCGTAATCTTAGTACGGTCTACGTACCGATAAAGAATTTTTGTAATTTATTTCATTTTATTTAAGTATTAGATAGAATAAAGTAGAATTATAGGTTGCAGTTAATCCAAGAAGCCCGTGAAGTGAAGGCTCAAAGGAGCAAGGTGGATGAGATCCATGAAGGTTCAAGTGGGAGCATTTGCTTTATTAGTTTTCTTAAGATTAGGGGCCATGCTATGTCTTTTTTATGCATTAGTAGATTATGCATGTTAGATTTTATTGATGCTTGTGATGATGCACTAGTTTTCACTAAATAATCACAAACATAATGAATCTAGGTCCCGGTAATATTGAGGTTGCTTTTCCAATTAAAAACTCAATAAACCTTTGATATTTATGATAGGTCATGCCAAAGTTGGGTGTCATTTTATATCTTAGGAGAGTTAGGGTAAATCAAGTTTTACAATTTTAACTGGTTATACTCAACAAGGTTACCTAAAGAGTTTAGAACCTTGAAAGACAGGTTACTAATTAAACATGTGATGGTTAATTATTCAACTAAGAGTTACAAGAATTGTAATCAGTAAGGGCCTGTTCCCTTCCGTTGAAATTCAGTTCAGTTCAGTTCAGTTCAGTTCAGTTCAGTTCAGCTCAGTTCAGTTCAGTTCAGTTCAGTTCAGTTCAGTTCAGTTCAGCTCTTATGTTTAATGATATTGCTAATGATATAAAGCCAAATTTCATTCTTTTAAGCTCTTATTACAACGACGACAACAAAAACAAATAATAATAATAATAATAATAATTAATAATTATCAATAAATAATAATAATAATAATAATAATCATGAATAATAATAATAATAACAATAATACTAATTAAAATAATCAATAATTAATTATAATAATAATAATAATAATTATTATTATTAATATTATTAATAATCAATGATTAATAATTAATAATTAATAATAATAATATTAATAATAATAATATTGATACAATTCATTGTTCAAATGGTTCTATTTTTTTGATACACATTTCTATTGTTAATCTTATTGAGAAAATTAGAGTACTACACAACTTAAACTAATTTTCATAGTCAGTTAGTTCTTTGTCTTCTTCTTGTCCACCAAGCTCCTCCATTACCTCGGCATTCCTCTGAACTGACTCCCATATCTGATCAGTTATTTCTTGTCGTACAATATCCATAGCTGCTTTTCTGCTAGGATCGTACATAGTATGATCTTCTCTTCGCTCCATGACTTCAACTTGGTGCGTGAATGGAATCCCTATTCATGTAAACAAATAAAATTGTGTAGAGTACAACAAGCAACGATTATTTGCAACTGAAAACGTAATTCCATTTGCGGCATCAATTTAGGTTGTAGAAACTTCCACCTATTTTTCAGAATCGCAAAAATCCGCTCAATTACATTTCGACAAGACGAGTGTAGGTAATTGAAATGCTCAAACATTCCTTGTGGAGGACCTGATCTTTTGAAATCAGGCAAATGGTACCTCAAATCACGTCCTGTATGGGGACTCAAGTACCCGAGTGTATTAGGATACGCTGAATCAACTACATAGTATTTTCCTGTGCAATAATGATAATGTTAGTTAACGAAACTAATAGATTTTCCCATTTTATTCATGAAATTTAGTTTGTACCAGGGCTTCTCCTAAACTTCGCTTCCAAACGGTGCTATCATGTGCACTGCCTTTGTAGCCTACGTTGATGTGAGTAAACAACATGTTATGTGAACACACTGCCATCACATTCCATGATTTGTCCCCTTTTCGATCTCTGTAGGCCCTGCCCACATCATCGGCAACAACTGCATGTATGAGGGTACCATCAATGGCACCAACACAATCCTAAGCACAAAAGTGAACATGGTTATTATATAGACACTAATAATCTTGAAAATTTATTGTGAATGAGTACTTTAAAGAAAGGCAGAGTTTGCTGTTGTTTTGAATTTCAGGAGGTGTTTCATTCAAACTTTGATAAGGTCGAATTATTTAAGTTGACAATGTCTGCAATGCCTCTAACACTTTGTGGAAATACCTCGAAATAGTACATACCCCATGTTGAAATCTTTCAGCAGCATCACGAACGGAAGCAGGTTTGGCAAGAATGTACAAACCTATCCCAAGTTGCTCTTCAATGTGCATATGTTTACCAGAACCATCTATCAACAATTTTTGTGCTCTGAGGACATTAGCAAGACTTATAAATATTTCTCTACTTAGCCGAAGTTGTTCTTTACACAAATTATGATGGCCTGTCAGCATCCTATGAATCCATTGGCTCCCCGTTTCTCCACCAACATGCATAGGAATCCGTTCAACTTGGGACGTCAATCTCCGTAGCTCATACAATGTTATACGTGTCAAACTTTTTTGCACCAACTCATCATCCATTCTACATAACCAACAAAACATTTAACGCAAATTACTTTATACGAAATTTAAAATAAAAAGGATAAATAAAAGTTGATACATAGTGGTCACAAAAGTTGATACAAACACGCATAACATAAATAATTGTACCGAGATCATCCGATCTTATTACAACAACATATGTTGTACCTAAAATAGAAAATGAAAATCTGATCACAAACATAAAAGCCGGCAGAAAGTCACGAAATTCCAACCTAACATACTAGTTGTCATACATCAACACATCTTCAGATATCAATGAACTGAAAGAGGTGTCTGGCTTATACGCTTCATCAGGAAGCTTACAATGCTTCCTGATGAAGTGAAGTCTCCCTTCATCAGAACGCAAAGCGGTGAAAAGATCAATGGCACCGGGGGTTTTGCGAAAGCTATCAAGAATATCTACAGCAAAGGCTTCCCCATACTGTTCTAAAATCCCCATGGAGTCCAAGATACTGAGAACTTCATCAAAAGCATTTTTGGGTTAAGAAGATTGACTCAAAGAGGATCGCCTCAGTACATCAAGACACGCATCAATATCCTCTTCCTTAGACTTTTTACCAGATATTCTAGAAGGCTGGCTGTCAATGCTTTTACGTTTTTTTGAGTCATTTCGGGAAACAGGAGGCTGGATGGCAGTATTGGGGGTTTGGGTTTCATCTCCCTGAACATCATCAGAGTCACCTGCTCCTTCATCTTCATCTTCAACAACATCTTCCTGTTCTTTCTGCCCAAGTGAAGCAGGTGTAAAACTTAAATCACCAGTTGCATAACCACCTTTCAAAATGTTATCCCATTCTTGCACATTCTCGAATGGAGTCCTAAGAAGGGATCTTTCGTTGGCTTTATATTTCTGAAAAAGGATTTCGTTTCAAAGAGATGCATTAGTGGGGAAAAAAACATATGTGTACATTATAGAAATTTAAAATGAAAAAAATACTCAACAAGTACCTTAGAAAAGGCTTGCCATTTTTCTGATTGAAGATTAACTAGAGGGCAATTATTCGGCCCCCATCCATGACCAGTCCATCTCTTCAATTCTTTCCAAGCTTTGTGTTTTTCTTTCATACTCGAGAACCAATTCTTAACAGAAACGGCTGAAAGTGTCTTTCCTGTCCGGGTGTTTAAAGTATTTGCAACATTGTCCCAATCAACTTTCCCCCCAGCTAGGGTTACATGTTCCAGCAGGATTCCCAAAAGTATGGTCACAATGTCCGGAGTGAATGATGCCCGTTTGGTACTCATTACAAACAAGATATTGCTAAACATCAATCAAAGTAACAAAACAAACATTACACCACAAACTCCTCTGATGAATTATTTCTACTAACAACAAATTCAATTTGCAATTTGCAATTAAAACATGTGTAATAAATCCAATTAGCAATGAACCAAACAAATTATATGTGTAGATTGATTGGTGTTATTGTTGTAAAAAAAAAAAAAAAAAAAAAAAAAAAAAAAAAAAACAGCAAGAAAGACTAATGAACTGTTGGAAACTGTTGAGTAGTGTATTAAAATTTAACCAAGCTACCATACCCAGAGATTGGGTTTTACTTTTTGCATCCTTTTTGATGTCATATAATTTTGGAGTATTGTTGATTAATGGTTTACAAGATGAGCATATCAGGGAAGAATTCCTTTTTGATTTACCCAAATATGTTTCTTCATTCCGTAACCTCTAATGGACAGAACAAAAAGAGTAGAGCAGTGAACATTCAATTTAAAAAAAAAAACTACACTGCTATTCAACTTTTAAAAAAAAAACTACACTACTGCAATGAACCAAACTAGGCAATTAGAAATTTATTCAAGAACTATTCAATTCATATTAAAATTGTAACAACAACAATAAATAAAAACTAACCAAAAGGAAGAATATTCAGCTAACAAAATAGATCTATCTTATACGAAAGAAGGAATGATACTAACCTATCCAAAACAAAACTATCTAAAACAAACTAGGAAGAGTGTTGATACTAACCTTAGCTTTGACACCTTCACGTAGCAGAACAGCCGCCGAAAAATCAAGCTCAACCGGCTGGGCACCACCGATCTGGTGGACTACAGGATGAAGGTGACGGGGTCGTTGAGGGCAGGAGGAAGGAGACAACCTTTTGGGGTTTTTTTTTCTCTTTATTTGGAGTTAGCATTAAAGATACTAGTTAGCATTAAAGATAGTGGGTTAGGGTGTTAGACTGTTGGGCCATTGCTTCTGTTAGCTTTTCGTGTTTTTTTCTTTTCTTTTTTTTTTATTTTTTTTTAATTTGTTTAAATGGGTTAGATACATGTAAGTGTTTTGTGTTCTTTTGTCATAATACTATTTTATTTTAAAATTAAATAGTATATGTGTTTAAAATATTTAGAGGTTTCAAGTTTTTAATATATTTTCCATAAATTTTATAATTATATAATATATTTTTCGTACATAATTTAATATGTACATTTGTATATACACATAGGTATAGTAATATATAATCAAAGAGCACTAATCCGTAGTTAAAAATCACTAATTAATAATTTAGTTCAGTTCAGTTCAATTCAGTTCAGTTCAGTTCAGTTCAGCTCCGTTCAGTTCAGCTCAGTTCAGTTCAGTTCAGTTCGGTTGATTTCAGTCAATCAGAACAGGCCCTAAGAGTTTACTCACCTTGAAAATGTAATGGTTGATGGTAGCGCCAAAGTCCGGTCAATTATTGCACAAATAAAGGGTCTTGGAATCACTTAATTCAAATTGGGATCACTTAAATTGAATAGAGTGTTTTAAAGTTACCATTTTAATTCGCTAATGGTACTTTAAATTTTATTAAACATAATTGAATTTTGCATTTATTAAATAAATAATGTTTGGTTCTAATTTTATTATTATATATAATCTCCTCAATTGAAAATAAAGTTGAGAAACATTCTTAAAAGGTTAAAAGATAATCCATAAACATGTATTACAATTTTGCTAAGATGGTTCTAAAAGGCAAGTTTTAAAAACCCATGTCACATGTTTAAGGTTGGTTTTATTCAAAATGTTTGAGTGAAATGCCAACACATCTTCATTTTGAAAAGTGTTTGACAGGCTAAAGTCGTATCACCTAATCAAAAGTATTACCTAAATCCTCTAACTAACGTAGATAGGGAAGTAGGGTCGAATCCACAGGGAAACTGGTCTTTCTACTCCTAATTAATTAATATAATCTAAATTATTAAGGTAACAAATTGTTGTTTTTAATGTGAAACTATACTACGAAGATTAAGTTTAGGGAGAAAGTCGATAATAAGAAGGCCTAGGGTCATAGGTTCACCAATAATTAATATTCCGGGATAAAACATAACAATCAATTAATCAACATTGCACAGATAACATGATTAGCAGGCTCTCGCAATTTACTAACCATCATAGATCTAACAGGCTCTCGCAATTTATTAGATCTAAGTTCCTATTGAAAACAGCCTTTAATATCAAATTAACATTTGCTCGATTCATTAATTCAATATTGCTAAACATTCACAATCAAATTACATCTGCTCGATTCATAATCTAATTGCAAAGAATTAAAACAATTCAACAAGAAATCACCATGCAATATCAACAATCAACAATAATTAATTATCCCTTCATATTAATTATGGATCCCCATAAACCCTAGAATTAAACTACTCGGACATAATTAAATCTAAAACATGCATAATAATAAAGTAAGCCATAAGGAAATTGAAAGGAAGAAATTACTGAAATTAATTGAAATAGAAATCGTACCAAGACGGCGAAATTACAAAGTAGTCGAGATCAAAAGTAAAGAAGAGAGAAAAGTCTAGAGAGAGAAATATTAAGTAGAGAGAGAAAGTGAAAGGGAAAGAGAGAGTCGAAATAATTATCCTAAAACGTACTTAAACAACTTCTAAACAATACTCCTAAACAAAAACTAAGTGCTCGTCAAACACACTCCTCCAGAAACACGCGCCCGACCGGGCTAAGGGCCGCCCGATCGGGCGCGCCTTTTGCTCGATGCTCCTTAGTTGCGCACCATGCCCGATCGTGCTAAGCATCGCACGATCGGGCGCGCCTAGCACTCGTAGCCCCCTTGATGCCTTGCCTTGCCCGATCAGGGCTATGCTTGCCCGATCGGGCCCTTGTGGCTCCTCGAGGCTTGGACTTCCGATTGGGCTCGACTCCTCGATCCCAATCCAAATCTCCTCCTCGGGTCTTGAATGCTCGGTCCAAACCTCGGTATTCCAAATACCGAGCCCTTAATCACCGGCTCAATGGATCTAGCCGGCCTTGGGCTCCAACGACGGTCATGTTCCTCCAATGCTCGTAGTTGCTTCATAAAATCCCGGAAAAGTGCTCCAAAGGTGCAATTCCCTACAAAACTCAACAAACACTACGAAAACACTAGAAAACGCATATTAGTAACAAAAGTGGCTCTAAAGAGCCAAAAACACTACTAATTATGACCAAGGGACGGGGGTAAAATACTATATAAAATGGACATATCAGTGTTTCAAGGGATATAATGAGATGAGTGGTATAAACCCTCCAAAAGACTAGTATAGAAGTCCAATAAAATCTCTTATCTTCAATATGATTGAATATAAGAAAGTGATTGGAAATCTCTATGATCAAAAGTTGATCATATGACATTATTCTTCATCCATTTCTTAGAGAGTTAAACAGTTGATTAAACTCTAATATGAATATTGATTGAATAGACTTAGCAAAATCATGAAATATGCTTAAAGTAGTTAAGCAAAGTATCATTTTGAACCTAAGAGTGATGTGTGTCATAAATGGCACACATTTGACGAGCATTTAGGTCCTTTTTATCCTCTTTTCATAGCTTTCATGCTTAATAAGTGCTTAGTTTTATGCTTTGTTGCTTAGTTTTACCTTTCCTCTCTTATTTTAAAGCTTTTGTGCATTTCGTTGGTTTTCTAGCCTTTTCTCCTTTATTTGCTCTATTTTCGTGGTTGTAGGTATTGGACGAGGTTCGGGTCTTGATTTTGGTGATCCACTATGGTGGAAGAAGCTTTTGGATCAAGTTCATGGCATTTGGGAAGCTCAAGATGCAAAAAAGTGGAAGTTCCAAGTCTTGGCTCTTCTCTTGTGCTCGCTTGCGGTGCTCCCTTCAAAGGGAGTGTGTGCCCTCCAATATTAAGCCTTAGCTACTGCCACTCCTAGTGCCCATCACCATCATAAATCATGTGTGCACCCCTTGTGCTTGAAGAGTTGAAGATTCGAAGAAACCCAACTGAGTGCAGCCGCACGTGCGGATGGTGCGGCCGCACACGAAGGATGTGCGGCCGCACACCATGGTGGTGCGGGCGCACATCATGGTGGTGCGGGCGCACATCCTTTTGGAGTGCGGCCGCGCCGGCGTGGGTCTTTTTCGATCGGATTTTGGCAATTTTCTCTCTCTTCTTATACCTATTTGAACCCAATTTTTGTAAGCAAGTTTCATATTAGAATTAGATCATATTCTTAGCTTAGTTGAGAGCTTCTCTCTCTAGATCTAGGGGTTAGTTTTAGGAGTAGATTTTAGAGAGAGAAAGTGAAGAATTTCAATGGTGATTGAGAGATTGAAGATTCAATGGTGACAATTGTATTGGAGATCTACTCTATTATCAATGAGCATTTCTAAACTCTATCTCATTTATTGTTTTGTTTAGTACTCATGTTTGGATTGTTTGATTTTGATTGGATTTTGATGATTTGATGATTGATGTTTGATTAGAGTAATTGTTCTTCTTTGATTGTTGATTCTTTGATTGTTGATTGTTGATTTCTTTAGTTGTTGGTTGAATTGATGATGTTGTTAAAGTAGTTGTTTGGTTAGGGATTTGGTGAAGCTTGTATTATGTAATGGATTGATGTAGATTGGGGATTTTGATGGAGTTGATGATGTGATTAAATTGGTTAATTGATTATGTGCCTATGTGTGTTTGATTTAGGCTTGATCACCCTAGTTATTCACACTAGATTGCATTGTAAGTTCACATTGATACGGACCATTGATTTGTGGCTTGCATTTACACGATTGAGGTGTCTTGTGATGTTTCCTAGTTAGAGTTTATCGTAGTTGACGCTAGTTAGACCTTTAGGAGAATAGCTTGATATGCTCTTTTGGTTGCATAATTGATCTTCCCTTACATTGCTTGACTTAGTCAACTTCCTAAACCAATTTGCATTGTTCATTGCTATTATAAGTGAATCCTAATCCCTAGCATTTTACTTGTTTGGTTTCTTTGTCTTAGTAGTTGTTAGTGTCTTTTTTTACCCTTAGTCTTCGACCTAGCTTAGGCACATAATTGGAAGCACTTAGACATTACCGTTCCTTTGGGTTCGACCCTTGACTTACCTCTATACTTGTATTTAGGTTTGTTGAGTATTTATAAATTTTGTTTGGCTTAGGAGGATTAGTCCAACGACCTAGTTTTCCCCACGTCAAAGAGAAATGTTCTAAGTGGCTCAAAACCTCAAATAGGAAGGGTTTAAGAATACATGATGATTGCATTAAGAAGTTATAGGCCAAGAAATACAAATAAGTTGCTACTTCTCAAACCTAGAACTACTTACATGCTAAAAAGATGCATGTTATGAACAACAAATGCTTCAAAATTAAACGGATCAATTCCAATTGATAAGAAATTACCTCACACGGTTGGAAGGTAAAAGAATGGAAATGTTCCAATTTAAAAAGTATATTATAGAAATTAATTTAGCACATTACTACTTCTTGGACATGCGATGTCATGTGTAGTTTACTCTCATTGAGAATGTGGTTGAACTAAAAGAAGAAGTACGGCTAAGGGAGAAATAAATCTACAAGTTTAGAAGTAAATGTTGCTACTTCACAAGTAGAATCTACAAGTCTAGAAGCAAAAGTTTCAACTTTACAAGTAGAACCTATATTTCACTGTACCTAATAATTGACTAAAATTAAATACATCCCAAAACTTGGGTATTCATGGAGGAAAACACTTGAGGCTTTCAATCTCCCATTAATGTGGGACAATTGAAAAGATGCCTTTTTCTATTTAATTTTTAATCCAAAAATCAAATTAAAGGCAAAGCAATCAAGAATCAACAAGTGGCATAGCAAGGATGAAGGAGTAGGTGAGGAGTCAGGACCACTAAGGGGAGGGGACCATTTCCTTCATCCCTAATTATCCTCACCAAAACCGCCCCACAACTCACGGCCCTATCCACGCGTGCTAGCTAGCGCGCCTAGGCTTGGGCGCCAAGGCTGTCTCGCTGACGACCTAGTCCCTTGGTTGGGCTTGCCAGCTTGGCGCGCGCCGGCTTTCTCGGCTCAGCACGCCTCGCGTGCTTGCGGGCTGCTGGGCGCGAGCTGCTAGAAACACGCTGCTAAGCGCGCATCGCTAGCAGCAGCAAGCGAGGCCCTGCGCCCGGCTGGCCTGCTAGCAATTTCGGCATGGTGCGGTTGCTATACTAGCAGCCATGCCCCTAGCACTCGGTTTGCTCGGAGCATTCCGATGCTAGGGGGATTTATGACTTTATTGATTGCTTGATTTTACCGTGTCGTCATTTCATAAATCCGACTCGACTTGAGACGCTCGGTTTTGATGCTCCTAGCTCGATATCCGATGTCTTTGCTCAAAATACTCTAATGACTCATTAATTCCTTTCGGATTAATTCGTCGTCACGGATCGGTTACTTGATTGGGTGTGACCCAAAGGGTACAGTCAAGATTAAGATGTAATAGTAATTATGTATTAATATTATTGATCGGAAGCGGCCTCCAGCTAGGCATTTCGATCACTTGACCTCACTGAATAATTAGCTTTCTAATATTTTGAACCCTCTATTAGAATAATACACTTGTTCGAAGGAGACCTATCAAAAATTACAATAAAAAATACATAAATGAACAATTATCTTTCCATAATTGAACATTATTATATGACACAATAAAATAACAAATAATAAAATATGCTCACTAGTTAAAATGTATATGATCAAAACAATGATAATCATTGGAATTCACATGTACAACATATGTATTCATATATGACTACAACATAATAAACATATAATGTACTACATAGCACAAATATAAAGCATAAATAAATATTTACTATTATAGAAATGATCATCATTTGAACTATAATGGTTTAATATAACAAACAAAACTCGTAAAAACGATTGTATATTAAAATTAAAACAACTATAAATGTTCATATAAGAAGAGAGAAAAATTGGAATAGAACAATCAAATAAAAAGATTGCAATCAAAATCATAAAATAATAACAATAACACAAAATAACAATAATCGAATAGAAGAACAGTTACAACAAAACTATGAATCAAATCATTATAATCAAAATAATCAAACAATAACAATACCAAAACAAAGCACTATCAAAATTAAAATCATTACAACCAAAACTATGAAATCAAATCATTATAATCAATAACAATCGAATAACAAAGATGTATTATCAAAATTTAAAAAACCAAAATAAAAAAGGAAATAAAAAATCAATTGATTAATTAGCATTAACGATACAAATAATGCACTGTGATACTTAAAGGAATCAAGTAATCCAACTTTAGCAGGAAAAATAGGTTCACAATCATGATCAAAAGCAAATAAACTACAAATCTCCATGAAAGAAGAGAGTGAGAATTAAAAAAACGATCAAAATATAGGAGATAGAAAATAAAATACTAAAAAAGAGGAGAGAAAAAATGAAACAAATTAGGTCCGTAAAAAAGGTTTATATAGTTAACTTGAATGAAAAGTAAAGAAGGAAAGGAGAATTAAAAAAAAAATGCAAAACATATCTATCTATCTATACTTCTACTTTCTTTCAAAACTCGTAAGTCCACATTGATAAGCAAATGTGAACAGTGATTTCACAAAGGAATAGTGCCTTGACCATAATTTTCATGCATTTTGTTGCTATTTGCAAAATTGCCATTGATTTTGCCTACTTCTTTGGTTTTTAATTCTGGTTTATATTCATTAAGAATCATTAGGTGTTTTTGCATGAGAAATTTTCCTTTTTATCCTTGTTTTAAGGCATGTGTTTTTTGGGTAGGTTAGATATTATGTAGCTTCACTGTGATCTCATATATATACATTCTTTGTTTGTTTGAGTGGAGAAGGTATTCTGTTTCTCAAAGTTGTTCACCCAAGTTTTATTTTCTCTGAGCTCGAAAGTAATTTGCAATTACTTATCTATTTCTAATCTAATTTCCAGAAATTTATTCATTATATTTTTCGAGTTAGTTTTCTAGAGGTTGAAATTGATTTCGAATTTGGTATTTGGTTAAGTGTTTGTTGATTGTTTGTTTTTATATTTTTAAATTAGGGGTGGTTGGGAATTTCTATGTTTATTACATACACTCTGTGATATTTAGGGAGTTCAAATTGATTTTTAATTTTTTACGTTTTTTGCATGCATTCTGAAATAATTAGGGAGTTCAAGGATGAAATTGAATTTTGTATTTTGTTCAGTGTTTCTTGATTGTTTGGTATGCATGAAATTTTTTGCAGTAATTATTATGTGATTTTTGTGTGATAGTGTCTTGAATTTCCATTTTGATGTTCGAAAATTGGTATGCATGGATATTTAAAGTAGTTGATTGCATTGTTTAGCACATGCATATGTGAACTTGATTTATAGTGTTAATCATCTATTTAAGATTTCGTTATTATGGTTTGAGAGTTGGCATGCATGTATGTGTTTTAAATGGATTGGAAATTCCAAAGAGTTGGTATGCATTTGAGGGTTTTGGATGGTTTAGACTACTAATATTTATAATTGGGTATAATTTAGATGAATAAATTGCAAATTAGTCATAGGTATATAAGGAGGATGTTATAATCGTGGTTAGTGATTTATATTCTATACTTATATTGTAACATTGTGATGATTTAGATGATATGTTTAATGTTGAAACTAAGAAGTACAAATGACAATATGAGCTCTAATTAAGTTGTTTATCATGAATGAACATTAGATCTTTATGTGGTGGTGAAGGGATTATGTTCACTGTTGTGGTTGTTTTCGAAATGTATGGGTTGAAGTTGACATGATTTTCTTTATGATTTGTTGATATTTAGCCTTTTTTGTTTATGAGTTTGTATGTCAGTTGGTATTAATTTGAGGACTTAATTTTTGTTTATTTTGTGATTGTAGTGAATTTAGAACACTCAGTTTTTTGTATGTAGTTTATGTGGAGTGTTAAGGGTAAATTAAGTTAAACTTTGTCTATTGGTCCAAGTAAAGAAATGTAGGATATGAAGGTGGAAAAATATTTATTGGTCTATAGAAAGAAGTTTGAAATGGTTTGAGTGTGATAACTTTCATTGTATCTTATTTGGGTTGACCTTAGTCTAAATTGGTTGATCATACGTTTATCACAGGTTATGGATGCTCCACTCACACAAGTAGTGATTTCGTTTCATCCTTTGTTGAAGCAAATTACCAAATGTTTGAACTTCCCTGATCTAGAATACCAATATCTCAATCTTCGGAGAAGCATTGCTTGTGTGGCTATTAGGAGTGATAGTAGTGATGTTCCTGTCATTTACCTCGGTGGAGGTTTGGAGAATGTAGATATATCATGTGAAACTGCAGCTAGAAAAGCTGTGTATGATCTGATGAAAAAACATGATATAATTGTCGATGATGTAACAGCCTTACTGAAAAAAATGTTTGAACGTTGTGGACGATTGTATAGTTATAAGAAAGAGGAATTGGAGGGAATTGAGAAAGGAGAATCTAAGGTTTATTTTCATGGAGATATTTGCACTGAATATGGTATTAATCAGAGGAAAGTTGTTATTGATTTTATTAAAGTGTTGAGGTATGTTTTAAAGTGTGTTGATATAAAGTGTACTCGAATTGAAACTATTGAGCAATTTCCTAATCAGTATATTTCATGGTTTAACATCATCCATCATAAGAATAGTTCAGGATTTCGGTGTTTTTTTAGTGATTATTGTACAAGCCAAGATGCGGCTAAGCAAGATCTTGTTAGGAAAGTTGTTGACTATCTCATTGATGTGTGTAATCTTGAGATAGTGGATGCTAATTATAGGGCAACGACTTGTAGTTTTGATGTCGTGTTGTGTGTTTTGGAAAGGGTAAGTTATTTAAGTGTAAAGGAACGAGTGTTAGGAGTTACAGAGCCGTTGGAACCTTCAACGGGACTTGTAGAACATGACTGCTTAGCTGGTGTAGGGAAGAAGTCTGAAGGAGAAGTGCCTATTCCACCTAATGTAACTTTCAATGATACTGATGTTAGGCTTCGACTTTCAGAATCATCAAGAATTGCTGAATCTAGCAGTGATGTGTTTTCAGAGGTGGCAAGCTCAGAAGATTTACATGGTCGATTGAAGTGTATAAGGTTTTCAAACGATTAGACTTTTTAGGTTTGGGATGGGATGGGGTAGTAGGAGTGGAGTCTATATAATGCCTCTCCTTTTTTTTTTGGTTTGCTCCTTTAACTAAGTTAGTTTATGCTATAATTAAAATGTATTAATGTTTTGTGGATGTATGTTGTTGTTGATAGATTTTGAAGTGCTTATGTAATGAACTCTTATTAGTACATATATGGGGGTTTGTATTTAGACATATGGTTATGTAATTGCTGAAATGGATCAAATATATTCTATGATAATGAATTTTTTGTGTCGACTTTTGTTTTACAAGTTTCACTATTATTTGCTTTTAGAATTTACCAAAATTACATTAAAGGTTTATTGCTTGTTTTGTTATATGAATTCAGGGGATTCGAATCACAAGTTGTGTTCACAAAATTTATTGAATAGTTGATATAATGAGAATTTCAAGGACAGTGTATCGTGGAATTTTCATATATTTTCGGAAAATGAGTGAGTAACTTGTTGTTTAAGATAATTTTAAAGAATAAATTGGTTTATATTCAAGTAATTCGAGAAGTTTAATTTATATTCAGGAAGTTTGGGTTATAATGTTTATCAATTTTATGTCTGTTATTGATCATTTAGATCGCTTATTACAAGCACTGTCAACATCAAAGAATTACAAAAGTAAACGTCTAAGAGGTCTGGAAATTGGAAGTGATGATGTAGAGGATGCAAATGTATAAAAAAAACAAAGATAAGAGTTTAACAAACAAGTAATTTCCTTTCTTTTTTTTTGGTAGTACTATGAACTTTATTCATTTATCTGTATGATTTGAACATTAATATTAACAATTTTCATGTTTATTATTGTATAAGCACCTTTGTCAACGAAAAACTATAAAAGTAAATGATGTCCAGATTTAGAAGGTGAATGTGGTAATGAGATACAAAGGTATGTATATGCTGGTTATTTTAATAATAATCTCATAATATAAAATATGGTATATCATTGTTGTCATTTTGATTTTTCAAAATTTGTTTGTACTTTCTATTTTAAAGGTTATAAGAACAGTTAAATGAAAAGGCCGCCAGAGAAACAAGTAAAAGAGTTAAAGTGACAAGTAATTTCTCGGTCATCTTTTTTGGAGTTGCGTATTTTTAAAATATCAACATTAAAGAGAAAATTCAATATGCTAATCTCTAGTATTCATATTTAATACAGAGGTTCCAGGTGCAATGAATGGGAAGAAGATTCCTACTAAAGCTTATCAGCTTCTTGCACCAACTTACTATCATAGATGTTTCGCAAAAATATTTGCCTTCGAAGCACTTTACTTTTGTTGTGATGATGGTGAAGTTAGAGTTGCTGTGAACGATTATCCTACACAGCTTGTGTGGTTGTTAACTTCTATGGATGAAGAAGCGAAACATTTTAGGAAGTATGTGCGACTATATAACAATTTGTTCTCAATAGGCGGCGATTACAATGCTAAGACAAAACAAGGAATCTATGTTTCTAAGTTACATGGCCAGATTTATCATCAGATTTCCAGTTAGTTCCTGGAGAAAAGGGGCCAAGATACATGCAGCTTTATTTTTATGATGGACAACAAGAACTAGCTAATCGTCTTAAATGTTTTTTTGAAATAAGGGAGAGTATTTTGAAAATATTGATTGAGGTTTCTGATTTAAACCCATATGCCAAATTTTTTCGATCTTTGAGGGGAGTTGCGATTAGTGATTCGACACAGGTTTTGTTAAATAAGAATACGGTTCCTGATCAACGTGTTTATAATGCTCCTACTTCAGATGAGGTTGTTGTTATCTTGCCAGAGACTACTTCTTCCAGTGAATCTAAAAGTCCACATATACTGGCCACTGCTTAGAATAATTCTACTCATACAATCAAACATTATTATGGTTGCTATGATCCTCTGTAGTATCCATTACTATTTCCATATGGTGACTGTGGGTGGACTTAAGGTCTTAAGAAAATGTCTGTGGGTGGTGTGCAGCAGTTACTGTCACAGCCAGATCCTGTTTCTTCTTGTAGTGTTCATACTATTGGAGATTTGTTAGATGAAGAGGCAAGACGTATGAGTTCTACATCTTTTTAAACGAAAATTATTAAATATGTATGATTTTATATATGACATATATTTGGATTTCTTCTTTAAAACCTTTTTTTTATTTTTTTTTTCAATTGCTAATTTGTAGGTGCAAATGGAAGCTCATCTAAGGCGGATAGGCATATTTCAGCTCGAGAATACTATGCTTATAAACTTCAGTGTCGCCTTGGAAATTTATTACTCAGAGCTGGAAGATGTTTTCAACAATATATTGTTGATATGTATGACAAGGTAGAAAATACGCGCTTGGATTTCTTCCGAAGGAATCAACAGACAATAAGGGCTGATCTTTATCAGGGTCTTCTTGATACTATTGACTATGGAGAAGTTTGTGCAGCAAATGTTGGTAAGAAAGTCATATTACCTACCACATTTATAGGTGGTTCTCGTGATCTTAAGAAGCGATACTTACATGCAATGTTGTTAGTTCAGAAGTTTGGCAAGCTTGATTTATTTATAACAGTGAAATGCAATCCCAATTGGCCTGAAATTAAACAAGAACTTGTTATTGGAGAAGAAGCACATAATAGGCCAGATATTGTTTTAAGAATATTTAGAGCAAAGGTTCTTGCTTTAAAACATTTAATTCGAAAGAAAAAGGTATTTGGAGAAGTAGCTGCACTGATTTATGTTATTAAATTCCAAAAAAGAGGTTTATCACATGCTCATTTTCTCATTATATTGAAATCTGAGTTCAAAATCAAGTCTCCTGATGAGTTTGATAAATTTTTCTGTGCTGAAAATTCATCTGTTGAAAATGGATACTTAAGGGAAATTGTGATCAAGCATATGATTCTTGGACCATGTGGTCATTTGAATCCGGAATGCCCCTGCATGAAACATAAAGAGCATCGTGGCAAATGCAAGTATGGTTATCCAAAACAAAACTGTGATGAAACAAAAAGTAGCAATAATGGATATCCTTTGTATCGAAGAAGAGAAACATGTGACACTATTAAAGTTCGGGGAGTTGAAATGGATAATACATGGGTGATTCCATATAATCCATACCTTTTAGCATATTTCAATTGTCACCAGAATGTTGAATTTTGCTCTAATATTGAAGCAGTTAAGTATTTGTATAAGTATGTTTATAAAGGGCATGACAGGATATATATCTTTCAATGTTGTTCAGACAAAAGATGGTGTACCTGTGCATGATGAAATTGAACAGTTTCAATCGAGATGATGGGTTTCAATCGAGACGATGGGTTTCACTTTGTGAGGATGCATGGCACCTTTTTGGTTTTGATTTACATGAAATGTATCCTCCGGTTCTACCTCATCCTATACATTTACCTAACTCTCAGCTAATACAAATGAGGCCTCATGAACAACTTACAACGATTGTTTCAGATGATAAGCGTACCAGAACTTGTCTTACAGAATTCTTTGAAATGAATTGTAAATCAGCTTTGGGTACAGGTTGGTTTTACAACGAATTTTCAGAGCACTATCGCTATGATGCATCAGATAAACTCTGGTATCGAAGAAAAAACAAAAAAATTCAGATTGGAAGGCTAGCATTTGTCGGGCCTTCCGAAGGTGAAAGATATTATTTACGGCTGTTGCTTCACAATGTGAGAAGTCCTAAGTCGTTTGAAGATCTACAAACAGTCAATGGTTACTTGTGTGGTACTTTTCAGCAGGCAGCACTTAAGCTTGGATTGATGGAAGAAGATGATGCAATTGAGATGTGCTTAACAGAAGGTTGAGCCATTCAGATGCCTCATGTGATTCAAAAACTGTATAATACATTGCTCATATTTTGTCAACCTAGCAATCCTTTGTTTTTATGGTCGAACTATTATGTTTCATTGTCAGAAGATTTTCGATATAAATATCCTACAAATGAAACAAAGGTAAAACAATTGACTATTAAATCAATTGAGAAGTATGTAGAGTCAATGGGAAATTCTTTGAAAGTTTTTAGGTTAGATATTTTAGTAGAAGATGATGGTGATGCTTTACATGTAACAAAAGACATAGAGGATGCATTGAATGCTCCAATTCCACCAGAATGTTTAGAATGTAAAGATAAATTGAATCAGGCTCAACGAAATGCATTTGATGTAATTATGGATCATGTCAGAAATAATAAGCCTGGTGCTTTCTTTATAGATAGTCCTGGTGGGAGAGGGAAAACCTTCCTGTTCAATGCCTTGTATGCAAAAATAAGATCGATGGATAAGATTGTCTTACCGACAGCAACTTCAGGTATTGCAGCAGCTAATATTCCTTCAGGAAGGACTAAACATTCACGTTTTAAAATTCCTTTGGATCCTTCTGGCTCTGTAACTTGTAATGTTCCTAAACAAGGAAGTTTAGCTGCACTGATAAGGGAAATAGCTTTAATTATGTGGGATGAAGCTTCTATGGCTAAGAAGGAAAATATCGAATCTCTTGATACATGACTCAGAGAGATTTGCAATTCAAGCAAATTATTTGGAGGCAAATTAGTAGTTTTTGGTGGGGATTTTAGACAGGTTCTTCCTATTGTTCCACGTAAGACACAGCGAGAAGCAGTTGCTGCAAGTTTAGTTAGTTCTGTTTTGTGGCTGCAGCTGATGAAGTTTAGGTTGACTGAAAATTTAAGAGCTAAAGATGATCCTATGTATGCATCTTTTTTTTTGTCATTGGGTAATGGAGAATTACAAGATAATGAAGATGCATTTGTTGAGCTTCCATCAAGTATTGTTAAGCCTTGTTATTCTGGTGCAGCTGATGATGTACACCTTACAGCTGTGGCATTTCCAGAAATGGATATGCCCTCCATACAGTACAGAATATTTTTACTACAAGAGCTATTTTGACACCGATGAATGAGGATGTTGATGCCATTAATTTAAGCTTGATTGAAAAATTCCCTAGTGAATCAATGGTATATAAAAGCTTTGATACAATGATTGATGATAATTTTTCTATCTATCCTGTTGAATTATTAAACAAGTCGTCTCCTGGTGGTATGAGTCCTCATGAGCTCAAGCTGAAAGTTAATAGTCCTGTTATTCTGTTAAGAAACATTTTGCCATCATCTGGACTGTGTAATGGAACAAGACTTATTTGTAAACGATTCTTTCCTAATCTCATTGAGTGTGTTATTGTTGTTGGACATAATAGAGGTCAGCATGTGTTAATTCCAAGAATAAGCTTGCGTCCATCAGATTCATTAGGTTATCCTTTTCAGTTCCAACGAAAACAGTTTCCTTTGAAACTTAGTTTTGCAATGACAATCAATAAAGCTCAAGGGCAGACACTTAGTCAAGTTGTTATTTTCCTTCCACGACCATGTTTTTCACATGGTCAATTATATGTTGTACTTTCTCGAGCTTGCAAGTCATCTAATGTCAGTGTAATAATTGAGGCCAGCACGCAGCAACAGGGTTTAAGTCATGTGAAAAATATAGTATCTTATGATATTCTTCAATTGGCAGGCATTATTTAGTTGTGTGAATAGGTAATTTTTAACAATTTCTTTATATACATGTTAGTGTGAAGAGTATATATATCATTTTGTTAATAACTTTAACGAGTTCTTTTGTCTCTTTTGTGATAACTTTCAAAATTAATTACTTAATAGGGTAATAAGAGTAGTTCATTTGTGATTGTTGAACAAAGTGAGGTATGAATAATTTTACAACTACATTTCATTCTTTGCTTTAAAAAGGGAGTTCATGTAGCATGATACAAATATCATGATCTGTGTATAATTTCCAAGAATAAAATTCAAAGAGATTATTAAATTAAGTAATTATATGTTATTTATATGAAACTTTATTTTTCAGCTATGTTCAACCAGTTACTCTTTCGATAATTAAAATACAAGGCAACTATAAGCAAGAAGAAAGACACTCGAGCAATGATGATGATGTTAATATGTTTACATTAAATAAAGGTGATTATACAAGTTTAAACAGTTTTTAAATTAAGTTTGTGAATGATTATGTCTTTTGCTATTGTTAGTAATTATGCTTTATTATTAGAATAACAATTTGATTCAGGATAAGGGTGTTTCAGAAATTGAAAAACAAGGATAAAAAAAAAAGAAGATCATTTTGTAAGTATATTTCACTTCAATATTAGACAAATTCTACTCCAATTAAAAGGTATTGTTAAATAAGTTCTATTCTAATTAGGATTACTTTAGTAGTAATTAGAGTAAAATTTGTTTTGCAAGTCTAAATTTTAATTAGAATTACTCTAACAAATTGCAACTACTACTTTTTTTTCGCTTTGTAGACAGTGATGCAACAACCTGGATTTCAGCTTAAGAAGTTAACAGATCTTTTTAAGAAAAAAATCTTTTAAAAGATGTAATAGATGTGTAAATTATAATTAAAAGTTTGTAAATACTTAGAACTACCAAACTATCTAATTTATGGTTTTGGAAAAAAGTCTTTAAAAAAACAAAGAGACAAATAAAATTGTTACATGCTGGATAATTATGCATGGGTTTTCTCCTTAGGAAACGAAGTCTTGAGGGATCGAACCTTCTCATTTGGAGCTGGATGAGGAGTCGGCTGATGGTCCCTGGCCGACTTCTATTTACCAGACTAAGCTGGTTTCTTGGCCGACTGCTCCTTTCTTGGAGTGGTCGACCGCTTGGTGATTAAGTTCTTGATTTCACCCTTGAAGCTGCTCATGAGTTTCATGAGCTCATCTCGGGTGACTGCAGCTGCTCCAACTGTCTGGGTTAGATCAGTCGACTGCCCTTTGGGCCAGACTAAGGATCCAGGGGGCTTGCTAGAACCCGCCTGGTTAGCATTACGCTCCCGCTTATCTTTGCTGCGGATGCGCTTTGAGATGAGAGACCCATCACGGGTCGTATAGGTTTCGATGTCTCCATCGTCACCAGAGTCATGGTCCGTCTGGACCACTATGTCCTCCGAAGGCCGGTTGGTCTCTAGAGGACGATTGGTCTCTGGAGGCGGCACATGATTATCTTGTGAAGCCATCTTAGAGGTACTCTCCCCACAGACCGCGCCAAATGTTTCGAGGATTTTTGTGTCCCTTGGGAGAGTTACAACACAAAGACTAGATTCAGCAGAGACGCATGTACCTGCAAAACACACGGAGCACCGAATGGTCGGTGGTCCGCCTCCGAAAATTAAGTTAGTAAGGATTCGGAGTAAAACATGCGGAAATAAAGTTTTTAGCTTGGATTCCAAGCTCAGGTGTTCTGTTTCTTGAGAGTGACATATCAAACAATGATTGGTATTCAATCAGTGTAGGTTGCGTAAAAATCAGGTTTCCCATAAAATGAGGGAATGTTCCCTACTTATAGGGACCTTGGGAAGTGTGCCCTTTCTAGGGTTTAGTGACCTAGGGAAGGGCACACCGTTTTTCAGGGGCCCCTTGGGATTTGGGCCTTGAAAGCCACCATTCTCAGGGGGCAGCATCTGTGTGACACGTGACCATCTGGAAGGCCCAAAGTGGCGCCCCTTCCAGTGACACGTGTCTGGCTCTGAGTGGGCCATTTGGCGAGGAATAAAATACCCAAATCAATAATATTGCTTTTTGGAATAGATTATTATTTGTATGATTAAAATATCTACAGATCTAATATGACATGCATGGAATTTAGATTATCTAATCTCTTACATTTTTAAAAAGTACAATGGTTTACAAAATATATGTAATAGATATTTGTACATGTTGCATGTGTAATTATCATCGATTAGTGCTTACTAAACATCAACTTAAGGCATGCAAAATGGAATTTATATATTCAGTTATTTTAAAATGAAGAATAAATACATTCTCTACATCATTAAAAGTTTAATCAAAATCCTACACTGTTTTATACACCTTAAAGGAATTGAACTTTTAGATGCATGATGCATATGAATAATAATATTGCTTTTCAGAAATGATTAGTGTTTGTGTAGTTAAAATATCAACAAACCTAATGTGACATGCATGGAATTTGTATTATCCTCTGTTTTTAAAAAGGGGTCAATGAAAAACATGTAATTAATCACCCTTTTCCTCTGCTATCACTTCATTTTTCAAACTATGATAACAGAATTGTGTTATATGCATATTATTAGTAATAGCCTAAATACGATTAACTCTAATGAAGTTTCAAATATAACATGCAGCAAACGTTTTCATGGCGCCTCATCGTAAATTTCTAGATGAAATCGACTCAACAACAAAAAATTTTAAGGTAAAAGTTAGAGTTGCAGAAAAAGGACGTCCTCAAACATCAGAAAAAAAAAATATACGATATCATTGTATGTTTTTAGATGATGACAAGGTACATCAATATAATCTGAAAAACAATTAGAGTTTTAATATTCGATTTGCAAAGTTTAACTTGTAATTTAAGTAATTGTTTGAATTTTGGCTTTTCACAGAAAAACCGAATGAAGATGACTCTTTTTGGTGATCAAATTCAAGCATACTAGGATGTTATTAATTACAAAGGTAATTATGAAATAGCTGATGCTATAGTCAGGCCCCTGGATGCACAGTGGAGAGCTAGAGAAGCTAATCTTCCAAATCATTTGTCACTAGGAGGGAAAATTATATTGTCATTCGATCTTTAGATCCTATAGGAGAATCGGTTTATCCTAGATACCAAACACTTGCTTCTATTCCAAGCATTCCTGTTGATGATGAAAGACAGGGTAAATAAATCATATGGACTACATATACATCCATTATATTATAAACTGTATATTTTCACTGTTAATTTTTTTGGAGTTACAGATATCCTTGTGATAGTATTCTATGCTTCAGCAGAGCCAAGGAAAATTGTGACATCATTTAACAAAGAATCAACAGTTCGAGAGCTCATTGTGATAGATCATTGGTAATTGTTTGCGGCGGTCTAGCAAATGTCTTAGCATTTATTCTTTTCGTGTTATATCAATACAATATGAATATTGTGAATCTTTTAATTTCAGTACTAATCAACCGATGAAAGTTTGCAATTGGAATGATCTGCTGGGAAACAATCAAATCAGCTGTCTCAAATAGTGAACCTTTTAAAGTAATCGGTATCACTGCCTTGCGTCCTCTAACTCGAGAAGGTTAGACGATAACTTAAATCACACTTTGATGTCGAACTTGAAAATGCATGTAAAATTTCATAATCACAGCAAAAAAATGTTGATATCCTTCAAATTTCAGGATTTGTACTTGAATCAACTATGTCAACTTTTATCATGAAAGAACCTGAAGGTGACAAAGCAAAAGCATTAGCTGAATGGTAAGGTGTTATAGAATTGAATTTATGAAATATTTCACATGTTAGGCTACAAATGTGGCTACAAATGTCTGAAATATAAATTCTATGAGTTGAAAGAAGCTCAATTTATAATTTCTGTTGTAAGTGGAAAGCACAATTTGATGATAATACTCAATATTGTGTACAAATTTAATGACAAAACCTCCAACTGCTAACATTTTCTTTTCTTAAATAACAAATAGGGCAAAGAAACATCGAACTACGATGATCAATGAGCAAAACAGAATTAAGGCAGCCTTTAATCCAACAGATGAAAAAACTGTAACAACTATAGGCCGCCTAAAGGCGAGGAAGGTACATTTTACACAATATCTATAAAATGATTAGTAGCATCAGAATACATAACTGACATAGTCTTGGTAAATATTTTACCATAAACACAACAGTAATAACCTTATTCAATATATATACAATGCAGTCAACAGCTACACTTCCACAGGAAGTATTCTGGTTGAATGTTGTTGCTACTAATATGGAATTTAAGAAATTGAGAGCATACATAGGATGCTCCCATTGTGGCAAACGAACAGAACTTGCTCTTGGAATAGTTTACAATTGCATAGCATGCTCAAGAAAGGAAATTCATGCTGCTTATAGGTAAGAAATTCAGTAAGCAAGTTAATTCATTAAGCTTTCAAATGTTTATTCTGTCCAACATGAAATTACATTAATTTTGTAATTTTACAATGAGCAGAACAACACTTACTTTTAATGTGTCTGATCGCACTGGAACATTGGAGCTCACTGCCTACTCAGAAGTATGTGACAAGCTTTTCCGCATGCCAGTTAAGGACACATACGAAATGAAGATGAAGGTATGTATACAATATAAAATATACGAAGCACAACCTCGCTATTTAAAACTACCACCACTAAAAATTTCAAATGTGTAGATTACTTAAACTTTATTTTGTATGTAATTAGGAACAAACTGACAAGTTCCAAGAGACAGCTCAGAATTTAGCATGAAAGCATTTTCTAATCAAAGTTGGACCAACAACTGCACTGTCAAAGAACAAGGTTTTGCAATGGGGGCTAAAGGGTGTACACTTGGTAAAGGATCCAGAATCAGCTACCAAAACACAGAACAGTTCAACAGGTGCTGAAGTGAATGATGAAAAAGCATAAACAATCACAAGCACAAAAGCTGTGAATGCTAAAGTGAATGATGAAAATCCAGTTCAGACGACAGAACATGCAGATAACAAAGAAGCACCACAAAAAGATGTTCTTGTTTTCTCGAGTCAAGGGGAAGAAAATGCTTCTACTACTGATGAGAGTTTCGACACAACAAATCAGAACACTCAAGGCAGCGTTGGTAATCTCGGTCAAAAGAGAAAGAGATTCGAAAATGAAGCCCAATCGAACATACACACACCAGCAAAAGATGTGGAGGAACTGGTGACCAAAAACATCTCTACCAAATCAGCCATGCACAAACCAAAGGAACAGGATCAAGCTCTTTCAAGTGCCCAAAAAGCCAAGGAAATCAGGTCTGAGGTGCAGGTTACTTCTGATTCAGTTCTACGCACAATCAAGCAGGAGAAGGTCGACAAGAAAAGGTCACTCATATTTCAGGATGATGATGAGGACGATTTCTAAGAACATGAAACTACTCTCTGAACAGATCAAGCCAACATCAGCTTCAACAAGTATCAGCCATCTATAAATATAAATTAAAGTACTAATATTTTGTAATGTGTGGCATTGATTAAGAACAAGTATACTACGATTATTTGTTCCTAACTAACACCACTCGTGAAGGTATTAACCTTGACTAGGCACTTAAATATTTTGCAACCGACTAGCAACTAGAATACTTTTGGATGTTAATACTAGTGTAATACCTAAATAAAAAGCTATATATGTAAATAGGTAGCAGTCTACAATATTAATAAGTAGTTTAATGAAAATCAGCAGCTATGTAAATGTTGTTATACTTAAAATGTAAACCATGTTTTCACTTATATAAAAATATATGCTCGGTTTATAGTATATCATTTTCACTTGAAATAAAATTATATAAATGTATTATGTAGGTATTCAAATATGTGTAAGAGAAAAAAGTTGAATCCACTAGATACATTTCATGACCATTATTATAAGGAAATTAAAAAAACCTAAAAACCAAAACACCTTAATTAGAATAATCATTCTATAGGTTTACATTACAACTAAATCAATATCAAACACAATAGGAACTCCTTTCCTATATTTAATCAAAGCACCTACATCTACTTGAACATTAGAGAAATCAATGAACTTATTAACACCATTTCTAATGGAACATTTACTGATTGCTCCCCGTTTCTTTAAAACTTTCAGCTGCACATTAAACCGAGTATCGACAAGCTGAAGAATGACATCGGTAGTTTCAGGGAAATCAATGAAATGTCGTTTAGCAAAATCGAATGGAATATTCGGTCATTGAAAATAAAACACAAAATCAAATAATTATGCCAAGAGATAGAATAATAGAATGGAAAAAAAAAACTTTAAGATAGTTAACAAAAATCATACTATAATTTCTTGATCAACATAAGCTTTGGTAAAAGTGAATAAGAAATGATGTTCACGACAAGCAGCTGCATGCTTGGCAAGGCAAGCATTAGTTTCGATCATTTTAGATGAGAGCCTTTCAATAGCAGGTTTCCTTCCACGCCTTTTACCTGAAGTACCAGAACTTCCACCATATCCATTTTCCTCAACTCTCTTACCTCCTCTAGGTCTGCAGATTTCAACATCAAATGAGCTTTTCCCTAAATAAGTAAATGTCAAAGCATCACCAGCATCTACACCATTATCCTCTACAAAATCAGACCACCTAGCTTCAAGATATGTTCCCCATCCACTACCACACTCTTCATGCACTAAAGTAACAAACCGTGACTTGTCATTACCATCCAATGACAACTCTATGTTAAAAAAACCATCGTCCTGGACATCCCTGAAGCCATCTGGAATACGCTATTTAGAGGCACACAAAAACACATACACCACAATACAAGCACAAAATCAAAATCCAAAAAACTAATCATCAACAAATATGAATTAAATAGCACAAATTAGCAATAACAATACAACTACAATAAACAAAAACAGAAACAAGAATGCATACCAATTTTTCATGTTGCTCAATAATCATTTTCATACAGAATGGTAAACGAAAGAGAGATTATGTCCATGGAAATTTCTAATGACAGAATACTTATAACTCAAAAAAAATTATAATGTAAGTATATATAATAGCTTAACTCAAATACTTCACATCCTTCACAAGATTATTCAATATATAGGCTAAGTCAAAACTTTGAAACTACAACACCATATATTAAATTCAAGTCTGAACTAAAACTTACACTTCTTCAAGTAACCTTTACAATACAAATGTAACTTTAGATTCCATTTCACCAATAATAACAATAATAAAAACATAAAGTCAAGTAAATGCCATAAAAGTTAATTAAATTTTCATTTAA
Source organism: Chenopodium album (assembly GCF_948465745.1). Classification (NCBI taxonomy): domain Eukaryota; kingdom Viridiplantae; phylum Streptophyta; class Magnoliopsida; order Caryophyllales; family Amaranthaceae; genus Chenopodium; species Chenopodium album. The sequence continues at coordinate 16,982,885 of NC_137852.1, forward strand.
CTTACAATAATACAAATAAATGCCATAATCTGTATTCATGGAAAAATTGTGATGTGAGATTCAATCAAAAAGAAATTACAACATTCATACAAAGAAGAGCAAAAACACTCCTTGTCAGCACATTCACACACAAATCACACAAAACAATCTAAATCAATGTTATTTTTTGTATAAAACTAAGAGTTCTGCACTAGAATTAGAAATCAAGGGTTACCAAAATCAACTCTTTTAAATTATCTTCACACTCAACAAACCACTAATGTGTAAAGCAAATTGACTTTACAAATTCGAATCCCTTTTTTAACAATCTTTTGATTAGGCCTCACACTCTAATTATCAAGCATACATTTCTAGCATTACCTATCAACAAGCTTTCCATTAAGCTTAACACTCTAAACTCCTTGTTAAACTTATAGCTCCTGACTACTGCAATCAGACAACATATAGAGGAGCCTAATTTGAAGATATTGACACCTTTGACAAGTTATTTTAAAGACAACCCAAACATTAATGTTATAGATGTCATCTAAAATAACCTGAATATTTGAAATGCTTTTAATATTTCACTAAGTTCTTTCTAGATTTTTGCATGCATTTATATCACCGTCATATATATGAGTTCAATATACCAATTTATCAGAAAGTACTCAGATTTGCTGACCTTAGATTCTGCAAGCTAACAAACTAACAAACCACAATAGGTACCATTCAGCCACCATTTTTCTGATATTATACTTTCTAATCCTAACATTTCTGAGTTCTTACTTACCGGTAACCAACTCTGCCTTCTTCCCCTTGCTATCTTGATGTTGTGGATGATCAAAAACCCCTCAATATGTTGATGTTCCATTAATTCTAAATTATCACTAAATCCCTCCTTTATCTCATGACCTCTTTTTTCTCCTGGACCATCACTACATCTCTTCTTTTCTTTATCTCACAACCTCTTTTCCTTCCTTTATACATTTCTATCTCTCTAAATCTCAAGTTTTCTATGTAATTCGAAACTTAATTTAAAACAACTCCTATTTATGGACAGAAAAAACAAATACTACAATATGAACTGTAAAAAAAAGGATAAAAGCTCAAGGCATCCATAACTTCGACCAAAATTATTCCAAAATTTAAGTCGACATCTTACATTGAGAACAAGTCATCTAAATACATCCTTGTCAAAGTTGTCAATAACTTCACCTAAGTCCCTACTATCAATCTTGCCCTATTTGCACCACTCATCAAATGTAGATTTGCCTCATTTGCGCTACTCATCAGATGAAGAGAGATGCCATGACAGTCAGCATTTTTATCATTTTGACAACAACTAATCACTTAAATTAATTTGATATCAAATAGTTTAATTAAAGCCATTAAATTTTAAAATAGACCAAATATTTACAAAGGTTGACATTCTATATCCGACATTGATTTCAATAGCTTTAACATCATGCTAGCAAAATCTTGAAGTTGACCTATCACTTAATCTTGATATATTGTCTCCTTAAACATAAAAGGGCACACCAAAAAATTATTTCAAATGTTAATCTTTCAAAGCCTTTAAAATCTAACTTTTCTCAATTTATGAACACCATTACACAACTTTAAATTACGTCAACACTAATATTCCATATTCAAAAACTTAAGTGTAAAGAACCAACTTAAAACAGTCACTCTAACACAAAAATAAATCCAAACTTAATCAACGATACAAATTTTGCTTTAAAAACAGAATCAACATCGATATTGCTAAGTGTCTAACACAATAATACCAAGAAATGGAAGACATTCAAAAAACAACAAATTGAATACTAACTATAATTTCATTAACTTCAATTTTATAATTACAACGAGCTACTTAATATAGCTACATATAATTACAACTACAACTATTTCAAAAGCTACTACTGAGTATCAACAACAAACTAACCCCACATACTTACATTAAAAACCCCCTTAATAAAAACAGAGAAAACCTAACACCTTAACTCCTAACAATCACTAAGGCGAGGGAAACTTGTAAGCTTCATAATCTACATTAGAATCGCCAGGGGAGTAGTGATATATGTTACCACCAATTTCATCCTCGGAGTTGAAATCCCACTCCCCGAGATCCGCTTCTTATCCTTCATCATCCCACCCCCCGGGATTTGCTCCTTCGCCTTCATCTTCCTAATCCCCAGCCTCTTTTATCAAACACTTCCCCCTACACTTGCCCCACTTCTTGTTCATTCTCCCCATTCTCCTCATCTCCACCCTCTTCTGATTCACCCCCCTCATCCCCCTCATTTTCTTCTTCCTCATTTTCTGCCTCATCTTCATCCTCTTCCTCATTCTCCACATGTTGCTCTTCCACTTCAGGCTGCACTTCCTTGTGAACCACCAATGGTTCCTCGTGAACCAACACACCAGCCCGTCTATCAACTTCTCCTTGCACCTCCTCGATGACTCGATGAGGCACCTCTACAACAAATTTAACATCCTCATCATTTGTAGAAATCTCCATATCAACAACCCCACCCTCCGCATTAGCCACTACACCAGATTTCTCCCCTATGTCACCCACAGACACAGCTTCCTTAACTTAGAACCAACTTCCATCCCAACATCTTTATCGCTATCAATTTCAATAACACCAACACATTCACTATCAACCCTAACCCTTTTATGTCCTGTAATTTTTTTTCTACCATCCTTAAATTGAAATAATTCAACCTCCAACTTCGCCAACTCCTGCTGTAAAAACTGACATCTCTGATCAGCCTCTAAACAGACATGCATACTCACGGCTAGAGAATCTTTGAGTTCGGATTTTCTTCTAGACAATGATTGAAAATATGAGTTCTGATGTTCGCTTTGAAAACCAAGATACTTAGACGAAGAACCACCATTAAATTCGGCCATTTTTTTTAAAGGAAAAGGAAAATTGCGAGCAATTTGAGGTTATTTCTCTTTAAACTCGCTTTTACAAGGTATAATTTGATGAAGAAAATCGCTTTGAGAAGAAATAGAAATCAGATTGAAACTAATATATCACTTTTATGCGGTGCTACCATCAAAGGGTTTGTGTGTCCACCAATATTAAGCCTTAGCTACTGCCACTTCTAGTGTTCATCACCATCATAAGTCATGCACCCATCACTAATGCTCAAAGCTTTGAAGAATCGAAGAAACCCAGCTAGGTGCGGCCGCACGCGCGGGTGGTGCGGCCACACACTAGGGTTGTGCGGCCGCACACCATGGTTGTGCGGGCGCACACCATGGTGGTGCGGGCGCACATCCCCTGTTGTGCGGCCGCGCCGCCGTGGGTTCTTTTCGCTCGGTTTTTGACGATTTTGCACCTTTATATATATCTTTTAGAACCTAATTTTTGGAAGCAAGTTTCATATTACAATTAAATCATAATCTTAGCTTAGTTGAGAGCTTCTCTCTCTAGATTTAGGGGGTTAGTTTTAGGAGTAGATTTTAGAGAGAGAAAGTGAGGAATTTCAATGGTGATTGAGAGATTGAAGATTCAATGGTGACAATTGTATTGGAGATCTTCTCTATTATCAATGAGCATTTCTAAACTCTATCTCATTTATTGTTTTGTTTAGTATTCATGTTTGGATTACTTGATTTTGATTGGAATTTGATGATTTGATGATTGATATTTGATATTCATGTTTGTTTGGTTTGATATTGATATTTGATCTTTGATTAGTGGATTTGTTCTTCTTAGATTGTTGATTGTTGATTTTTTTTAGTTGTTTGTTGGTTTGATGATGATGTTAGAGTAGTTGTTTGGTTAGGGGTTTGGTGAAGCTTATATGAGGTAATGTATTGATGTAATTTGGGGATAATTGATGGAGTTGATGATGTGATTAAACTTGGTTGATTGATCATGTGCATGTGTGTGATTAATGAAAGAGTAGCTAACTTTGATTATTGCACTAGATTGCATTGTAAGTTCACATTGATACGGACCATTGATTTGTGGCTTGCATTTACACGATTGATGTGTCTTGTGATGTTTCCTAGCTAGAGTTTATCGTAGTTGACGCTAGTTAGACCTCTAGGAGAATAGCTTGATATGCTCTTTTGGTTGCATGATTGATTTTCCCTCACATTGCTTGACTTAGTCGACTTTCCTATTCCAATTTTCTATGTTCATTGTTATTATTTGCGGATCCTAATCCCTAGCTCTTTATTTGTTTGGTTTCTTCGTCATAGTAGTTGTTAGAGTCACCTTTTACCCTTTGTCTTCGACCTAGCTTAGGCACATAATTGGAAGCACCAGACATTACCGTTCCTTTGGGTTCGACCCTTGACTTACCTCTATACTTGTATTTAGGTTCATTGAGTGTTTATAAATTTTGTTTGGCTTAGGGAGGATTAGTCCAACGACCTAGTTCACCCCACGTCAAAATGGCGCCGTTGCCAAGGAACGGTGTCTATGTTTGAGTGTTTTTGATTGCTTGAGTCTAGGTTTTTGTGTATACTTTTCTTTTATTTGATTTTTGCTTGTTTTGTATAAAAATGGGAAATACCTCGTTTCCTCAATTTGAGAATGAGCCATTTTGGGTTTACTTTAATAGAATAGAGGACTTCATTAGTTACCATGGTTATGATCTTTGGGAGTCTTGCGGGATTTGTTATCATAATTTGACTAAGCAAACTAGAGACATTGTTGAAAGCATGTTTAATGGTAGATTTCGGGCATTGTCAATTGATGATGCTTGGGATTTTTATGTATGGTTTGCTAGAGATAGTTATAATCGTGGTCATGGTTGTTCAAATGCTTCTATTGATGATTGTTATAGTCCATGTTCCATGAATAATGAATCTTGCATGCCTTCTTGTGCCCCCACCCCCCATATTGATGATGCCACTCATATCTCTAGTGTTGATGCTCGCATGCTTGCACATAATTCTTTTCCTTATTATGCTCCTCAACTCTCTTCACCTTTGAAAACTTTGGAGTCTAGCATTGAGTCTTCTCATGATCAAATTAGATATTTGGAGAATATGGGAGGCCAATTGGAATTGTTGAAAAGGATGGAAGAGAAAAGTGAGGACATTCTTAGTAGAAATGAGGCGATGAGAAATGAATTGTCATCGATGTTGAATGTAATGAAGTTTCTACTACATTTGTAGATATGGAAGATGAAGATGATGATTGTTTTGAGAGGCCTAAGGTGTGTGAGGAGGGCGTTAGAGAGCCTATGAGTGAGGAAAAGGGTGTAGAGATGGATGTTCCAAGAGAGAGTTTGCACTTTGAACCTCCTTCCCAATTTGAATTTCGTTCCATTGACCCTTTAGATGGAGTTGAAGAGAAACTAAAATGGTTGGTTTCTCTTAAGTTTGAGGAAATGTTATTTCAAGTTATGAAGGATGGGACATTGCAATTGTTGAAGAGTGGAGAAGTTGTGAGGAAAGAGAGTGAGGATGAGAAGGATGAAGTAGTTTCATGGGAGATTGGATGTTTGAGGGTGATGAGAACCAAGAGGTTTTGACTGTTGAAAAACCAATTGACGAGTAAATTTCCCCACCCACCTCCCTTGATTGCAATTTCATTCCCCCATTCCTTAATTTTGAAGACCAACCTTCTTCCACCCCATCTCCTTTGTATGATGACCATGGTTGCTTCGAGGGTGAGGCCTTGAGCTTAGATTATTTTGATGAAGAAGAGGTTCCATGTGATAAGGTTGAGGAGGTAGAGCTTACTTTTAATGATTATGAAGATGAGAGTGAAGTGTTTGGTGAGGTTAAGTCTCCAAATCCTATCTCAAATTTTCAACCATTACCCTCCTCTTTCACCTTTGATGACCCTTTCTCTTCTACATTTTCCACCATTGAGATGGATGAGGCCTTTTTAGAGGGAGATTGTACTTCTCATGATTATTTTGAGCTACCTCCCAAGTTTGACCCTCAACCCTTTGATGAACTTCCTTTGAACCTTGATCATGATTTGAAGCTTTTGAGAGCTCACTTAGGGTGTGAAGTTTATGAGGAGGATGTGATTGAGAATGAGCTTGATTTGAATGATGATGAGTTGGAGGAGAGCCCTTTGGATGTGAGTTCATTGGATGAGAGAGCTTGTGTTTCAATGGATAGTGATGTAAGTGAGCAACCAATTCCTATTCCTTCACCTTACACCTCATTTTCAAGAAAGCTTGATCTTGTTCCCTCCTATCCCATGTCATTACCTTCTTTTCTCATATCCCCTCCTCTTGAAAAGCCTTTAGTCCCCCAAGTGCCTCATTTGATGACTTTTGAGGATGATGGTGGGATTTCCAACCAAAAATATTTTGTTGGGAAGAGTATGCCTTCTTCTTTTTCTTTAATTTCTCTTCTTTTTTCTTATATTCTTGTTTTTCCCTTCTCTCCTTCTTCTTCTTGGCATACTTCTTCTCAACTCTATAGGTGTGCACTAAGCTTGTTGCATGCCTTTATTTTGTCATGTGCATACTTGCTCTCATATGAAATGTGTAGTAGTGCATTTGACAAGCTCTTGCGATCGTTGCAATATTATTTTACTAGAGCGGTCAAGCTTGGACCTTAAGCAAACCTTTCTCGGGAAGTAACCCGTGTTTTAGATTAGATTTTCCTTTTCTTTTTATAATAGATTTTCTCTGATGGAAATGTTTGTGTGCCTTTTGTTAGGTACATGACTTGATATACTTCGGTGCTTCGATTTGGATCAAGAATCAAGGAAGTTTGACTCTTATTTTTGCTAGCATATGGAGACAAGGTTCAATTCTTGAGAAATTAGCTTTGAAAGGTTTAATTTGGTCATTTGCGGGTATTCACACCCACCTCAAATCCGGTAATATCTTTCCTTGCTTTTTCTCTATTGGTTGGAGACTTGTTGGACATATGTTGGTTTGTTGGATTGATCTCCTTGTTTTCCCCTCCCATGGATTATTTGATTTATGATTTGAGTGTAACGTCTCATTCAAGCTTGGGGGAGGGTATTCTATCATGTTTGGTGGGATGTTGATCCATATGTGTTATGCACCTTTGTATATGCTTTTCCATGTTTCTTATATCTTGAAAAACTCCAAAAAGATTTTTGTTTCTATCAAGGAAAATTTGCAATGTGTTTTGTTTTGTTCTTGCTTTTGACATAATAACATTTGGACTTGTATAATTGAATGCTTTTCTTCTTAAATGGTAACGGTGTGCACAGTTTGAGAGTATGCTTGGTTGATTCTAGGATAAAGCATGCTAAGGTAGTTGGTTAGAACTAGTGGGAACATGAAACCGGATTCTACTTATTTGTGGCATGTTTGGTAGTTGCTTCCTATAGTCGATTTGACGCCAATAGTGAGTTTTTGCTATATCCGTGTGAGTTCTTTGTTTTTCAAGCCTTCTACCTATATTTGCATTAGCGACATGGATCCTTGACTTTTTGCAAACCTAATCTTGAAACTTAACTTATAGATCTTGAATCCGAGACCGAACCATTTTGGGAGGACAAAGGCACCTTTTTCGGGGTGGTATTTTTCTATTTTTAGGTTAGTTTTATTCATTTTTGTTATTTTTGGGTTTACATTTGCCTTATTGCTAACGAATTTGAGCCTACACCTTTCTTTTCTAGCCACGTACTTAGATTCTTGAGCCTTTTGTTTCTTTTCGTTCCATTTTTTGTTTTTGTGAAGAAAATGGTCATTTTCTTTTGGAGTTGTGGTGTTTAAGTTTGGTTTTGGTTCTTAATGGAAGCATGTTAGTGTTTTGTATATATTTTGTGAATAATGGCAAATGAGTATGAGTAAAAGCCGTCCTACATTATAAAAGGCAAGGATAAAATAAGTGCAAAATCGGAAAAGTCGTCCAAAGTTAAAAGAGGCGAGGACAAAGCACTATTGAAAAATGAAAAAAAAAAAGAAAAAAAGTGAAAAATGAATAATTCAAAAAAAATTTGATGTGAGTTTTCTCCCTTTTTGAGCATTGAGGACAATGCTCCATTTAAGCTTGGGAGGAAGCGTTCTCACGCTTTTTGTGTATATGCTTGTGAGTATAGCTTCGAATAAGCTTGGGGGTGTTAGTTTGTTTTTGTTTGGTGACTACTTGATTGTGATCCTAAGAATTGGCCATTCTTTTGCTTCATTGATTAGGAAAACTACCAAATTTTAAATTTTAGCCTACCTTCACCCTTTTGCCTTAACGCTACAACCTTTGGGAAAGACCTTTTGACCTAAGTGGTTGAGTCATTCATCGGTGGAGAGGAATGTGAGTTTTATAAATAGGGAGAGGGGATGCAAAAGTCAAGATTTTGAGTAGCCTAAAAATTCTTTTTTTCCGGTTCCTTCGTGGAATCATTGTGATGCTCACTAGAGGTTGATTTGAAGCTATTAGGAAGAACGCGGTAAGATCGTTTGGGATGAAAGTGGATTGTGAAAGCTAGTTCCTATGCTTAGCATATTTATGTTTCAATCAACCTTGGGTATCTTGGAACGTGCACTCCCTTACTTGTTTAGAAAGATTTGCATTTACTTGTGCTTGTACATTTGGAAAAGTCCTTTCATGAACATGTGTTTGTTTTGCTTTTCACTTGATTTCTTTTCATGCTTTGCCTTGTTTGTATTATTATGAGAGTTATGCGTTAAACTCTTAGGATACCCTTACGAGAGCATCACTCGTTGTAAACACCCATTTGTGTCTCCCCAAAACCAAACCCAGTGATGAATACCTGTCACGTCAAAACATAATCAAATGAGGTAAAAGTGTGAAAAGTCAAGTGTTGCGGTTAGTTTTTATTAAAAATCCTTCTTTCTGTTTTCGAAAACACACTCTATTTTATGAAAACGTCCATTCCAGTTTAGTTTGGTCCATGATAAGGGTCAAATAATAGTGTAGTTGGATGGGGCTTGAAAAGACCTTTCCAACGATATACTATAAGTCCAATTCCGATGAATAATGAGGAAGTTATGGCCAAAATACTAAACTGGGCCCAAACCGGATTTTACCTACAACCCAATGATCATGAGGAGGGTCCAAAGGTTTTATCCTATTCCTAAACTAATTAGGATTGATTAGAACCTTCTATAAGATTCTAAAATATCTTAATTATCCTTTTTGAAAAGATAAGATTAAAGAACTTGATTTGAATATAAACTTTCCTTTTGAATATAAACTTTCCTTCTTTAAAAACTTTCCTAATTCTATTCGAATTTAAACATGTTCAAAGACAGGCAGATTTTATTTTTGTGCCTCATATTTTTTATCCAAATTTTATATGGTTGGATAGATCTTGAAATTATCTTTCCAATGATATATTATAATATTAAATCCAAGCTATAACGAAAAAGATATGAAAGATATACGAAACTTTATCCAAAACTGACACCTTTCCACTATTTCGGCCATATCTTTTTATCTACAAAAGATTTTAATCTGATTCTAATTGCATTGGAAAGTAGACTTCAAGATCTTTCTAACTACATATTATATGACTTATTTGGACTTCTGGATCAAAAGATATGATAAAAACAAAATTTACAAAAACTGCTGTCTACGAGTTTTATTTCGATTCGAATTCGGATTCTTTTCTTAATTCTTCGACCCTCTTTTTTCTTATAAATAGAGGTCTTATCTCCCCTTTTTTAGTCATCAATTCTCTCAATCAACTCTCATCTAGAATTACATAATTCTTTCTCTCTCTCTTTCTAAGCTAGCTTTTTACAAACACAATTTCGCATTCACAAGATTTAGAATCACCTAGCCAAGTTCGAAGTTGCCTTCGCCCTAAACGTGCAAGGTTTAATATTTTTTGAGGGTTTGGTCCAAATCTAGTCAAAACTTTATTTAATTTGATTTTAATTTAATTCTTTAATTCTTTATTATTTTCATTGAAGTTTACTAACTTGTGTATTTTGTTATTAGAAAGAGGTACGAGGCTTCAAAGTATGTAATCTTATTACTCTCTTTCAATGTAGAAAGCATGTTTATTATTTATTAATTCCGAGTATCATGTCAGGATGTTATTTATGCTTTCTAGTATCATGTTTAGGGTGCCTTTTATCGTTTCTAATATCATCTTAGTACCATGTTAGGATTAAATTAAAGCTTTGATCTTTATTATTTAGTGACATGCTAGGATTTGTTATTAATTTTGTTAGTATCATGCCTAGGATCTTGCTATTATATTTAAGTTTTATTATTAACATGATTGTTATTATGATTATTATTATAATTATTATGATCATTATGATGATGATGATTTATGTTGCTTGATATTATATTTTATTGTTATTGCTTGATCACGCCTTTTATGCATGTTTAAAGGGAATTTGTACTTGAAATCACGCTTAATAAGATAATTAATAATTTGGTTTAGGCTAATACGATTTTAATTCAAGTGATCGCCAATAATAGTTTTATTTGTGCATTAATATTCAACCAACATAGATTAAACAGGTTAGGGTTAACCTATTGTTTGCATGTTAGTCGAAAAGCGCACATGAATACGAGTAGAACAAAGTAGAGGCCTATTTTATAGGGCGGGTCCCTTCTTTTGTAGATTGGATTCGTACCATCATCCCCGAACCCTATTTGGTTCCTGACCTTATGGAGTTGACGATCTCCTAGATCGTTTTTGGGTTTACAAGTTCCTAAAACTTGTTGGCGACTCTTTTGCTCTCTTTTCTTTCCCTTTGGAACGCCACCATACTTTAGTGTATGATCACAGTGGGGTTCAAGCTTGGGGTTATAGTGCTTGAAATATTCCCTACACTCGTCCTCTAGGGCGATCTAGGGGTTTAAATGGCTTGTCTTTAGTTGCTAAAATTGACCGTGATTCCTACGAAAGTGAGTTAGTGTATATTATTGTCTCCTCTTTTCTCTAGTTTGTTTTAATAAGCTCGTCACTTTCACTCCTTTGGTTTTGTTTTGCTCGAGGACGAGCAAAAGGTAAGCTTTGGGGTATTTGATGTGTGTCATAAATGACACCCATTTGACGAGCATTTAGGTCCTTTTTATCCTCTTTTCATGGCTTTCATGCTTAATAAATGCTTAGTTTTATGCTTTGTTGCTTAGTTTTACCTTTCCTCTCTTATTTTGTAGTTTTCGTGGATTTCGTTGGTTTTCTAGCCTTTTCTCCTTTATTTGCTCTATTTTCGTGGTTGTAGGTATTGAATGAGGTTCAGGTCGAAGTCTTGGCTCTTCTCTTGCGCTAGCATGCGGTGCTACCATCAAAGGGTTTGTGTGTCCACCAATATTAAGCCTTAGCTACTGCCACTTCTAGTGTTCATCACCATCATAAGTCATGCACCCATCACTAATGCTCAAAGCTTTGAAGAATCGAAGAAACCCAGCTAGGTGCGGCCGCACGTGCGGGTGGTGTGGCCACACACTAGGGTTGTGCGGCCGCACACCATGGTTGTGCGGGCGCACACCATGGTGGTGCGGGCGCACATCCCCTGTTGTGCGGCCGCGCCGCCGTGGGTTCTTTTCGCTCGGTTTTTGACGATTTTGCGCCTCTATATATATCTTTTGGAACCCAATTTTTGGAAGCAAGTTTCATATTACAATTAAATCATAATCTTAGCTTAGTTGAGAGCTTCTCTCTCTAGATTTAGGGGGTTAGTTTTAGGAGTAGATTTTAGAGAGAGAAAGTGAGGAATTTCAATGGTGATTGAGAGATTGAAGATTCAATGGTGACAATTGTATTGGAGATCTTCTCTATTATCAATGAGCATTTCTAAACTCTATCTCATTTATTGTTTTGTTTAGTATTCATGTTTGGATTACTTTATTTTGATTGGAATTTGATGATTAATATTTGATATTCATGTTTGTTTGGTTTGATATTGATATTTGATCTTTGATTAGTGGATTTGTTCTTCTTAGATTGTTGATTGTTGATTTCTTTAGTTGTTTGTTGGTTTGATGATGATGTTAGAGTAGTTGTTTGGTTAGGGATTTGGTGAAGCTTATATGATGTAATGGATTGATGTAATTTGGGGATAATTGATGGAGTTGATGATGTGATTAAACTTGGTTGATTGATCATGTGCATGTGTGTGATTAATGAAAGAGTAGCTAACTTTGATTATTGCACTAGATTGCATTGTAAGTTCACATTGATACGGACCATTGATTTGTGGCTTGCATTTACACGATTGAGGTGTCTTGTGATATTTTCTAGCTAGAGTTTATCGTAGTTGACGCTAGTTAGACCTTTAGGAGAATAGCTTGATATGCTCTTTTGGTTGCATGATTGATTTTCCCTCACATTGTCTGACTTAGTCGACTTTCCTATTCCAATTTGCTATGTTTATTGCTATTATTTGCGGATCCTAAATTCTAGCTCTTTATTTGTTTGGTTTCTTCGTCATAGTAGTTGTTAGAGTCACCTTTTACCTTTTGTCTTCGACCTAGCTTTGGCACATAATTGGAAGCACTAGACATTACCGTTCCTTTGGGTTTGACCCTTGACTTACCTCTATACTTGTATTTAGGTTTGTTGAGTGTTTATAAATTTTGTTTGGCTTAGGGAGGATTAGTCCAACGACCTAGTTTTCCCCACTTCAATATCGCGCCAAAAATTCACTCAAATATTTTAAACTTTTATTTTTTTATATTATACAAAAATAGATTTCGTACATTTCCACTCTTGGGCTAATTAAAACTAACAAATAGTTTACAATTACCCATAACTAACTTACACATTATTAGTTCGACCATAAAAAAACTCCCTCCGTTTCATAATATAGGTCCCGTATAGAATCAATCACATGAAATAAGAAAAGATGAATATTTGGAATCTAACATTAAAGTAAAAACTAATTCATAATTAATTTACCTTATTTAATTTTTTGATTATTTTTGGAAAAACGTAAATTATAATTGCATAATTCAAGGTAGATATTTCCACAATCAATATATCCCAAAAAAAAAAGGTTAAAAATGAAACATTTCCAAATGGGTATAACTTTTTGAAACGCCTAAATTAGTATATGAGACTAACATTATCAAACATAGTAGGTATCATTATTGTCACGTTACTTCCTTTTTTACGACTTTATAAATAACAATTCTATGGCTTTTAAGAGCATAAAGTTACCTAAAAATTAACATAACAAAAAATCTTTTCTGCAACTTATAAAAGCAAAAAAAACACATAAAATTCTATAAAATAAAGTAAAAGCAAGAAGTTGCAAAAAAAAAAACGTAACCTTTCTCATTTCTTAAAACAAAACTATCTCACTATATCTTTCCTTTATTAAATTAAAATGTTTGTACCTTTAAATAATTTAAATAGGCAAAAATTATCATTCACATATACATTATTGATTGACTCTTTTACTATAACCCTTACAAATCAATTGAGAATACAAATTAAACACCGTATCTATAGTTATGAATTACAATTTCGATATCAAGATCCTTCTCATTAATTCACTTTAAATTCCAAGCCATAGGAATGCAATAAAAGATTTCATTTACCTTAAGTTCCATAATTATTCCTACAATAAAAAAAAAAGTAAAAACAAAAGGCAAATTATATACTATAAACTCATAAATAATAATATTTTAACATTTCCCAAAAAAAACAATACATTGCTATAGCATGAACTTTTGATATCAACAACCAATATTTCCCATATTGAACTTAAATCATTCCAAAATTTTCCATATTCTACTCAACTTTACAAAAACTAAAATCTATTAATCATTTCAAAAATATACAATACCAAAATAAAGCTTTAACCGAGAAATCCGATAAACACTATCGACACCCGATATTTTCAATATTGGCCGATCGCGCGTCTGCGCGCGATGGGACGACTAGTGTATTTAAAAACACAAACCACCATTCCCATCATACCATATGTAAACTTTGTTTTTCACCAATGCCACATGTCACCTCATATTTTCATCAGTTAATCCCCCTTCTCATTTTTTTTTTAAAAAAAACACTACTCCCTCCGTTCCTAAATTACATTCCTATTTCTAGCATTTATTACTCACATAATAGAGAGAAACAGGAATGTAATTTAGGGACGGAGGGAGTAGCTTTTATGCAATATATTTATGAATGTTGTTTGATTCACTTTCCCCCAACTTAATATATATCTTCTACAATTACATTAAATTTTCACCCCTTCTTCTCCTTTATAAACTATTCATTTTCCAATTAAAACATAGTCCAGCCGTCCCTTAATTAAATTCCTATTTCTAAATTTACACGGGAATTAAGGAACTTGGAGTAACCTTAAAACCCATTATTAGAAAGTACAATGGGAATTACAAGACATTTATTGTTGTCTTTGAATAAAACAAAGATAGAATGATATTAATATATTGAAGCACATGTCATCAATCCTTTGAAAAGAAAAAGGGACCAATCACATTTGTTTATGAAAAATAAAAGGACCAATCATATTCAATTATAATGCTGCACATGGATTCAAAAATGTTATGAGTGAGAAAATATGAGTGAGAAAATTATGGATTCTGAGCAACCAATAATTGCTAAACAGAAAAATAATTAAAGTAATGTCACATCACAACTGTTTCGATATTTGGTAAAAAAATCACTTACTAAAAAGGGAAAGTAGAAAAGTAATTTTGAAACGCTCAAAAAGGAAAACAGGAATGTAATTAAGGGACGAAAGAAGTTTGTATACCTATAAACATCCCATGCATTGCACGGGCTAGAAGGCTAGCTGGCTAGTTCACTATTGAAGGCTAAAACGATGTAGTGTAGATGAGGGTGTAGGGAGAAATGCATAAACTAGAGTCTAGGGAAAAATTAGGGTACTTGGGCTTGCTTAAGACTTTATAAATAAATTATATAATAGAGAAGTTGCCTATGTTTTTACAAGTGATCATAACTTGACTGTGCACCAAGCAAACAAAAACCCTAACCCTCTCTCTCCTCTCCTCTCCCCTTGTGTGTGTGTTGGTGTGTGGTGGTGGTATAGTGGCCGCGTTTTTCCTCCTCTCTGCAGAAGGTGTGGTTCAAAGTGTTTGTGCCCGATTAAGTAGCATTAGTGGAGGTTCAATCATAGTCGTGAACCAAGTAGAAGAATCGTGCTTGAGGATCTTATTTTCCTAGTGTACGTAGTTAACCGCTTGTGAAAATCACGCATCAAAGGTAGAATTATGTGATTCTTTATGTGTTATGCTTGTAGATCCTGATTAGGTGTAAATGAATTTGATTTGTGAAATTCCGCAATATAATACCTAATTCCCTACAATATATACTCTGTATATGGGATTCAAATTCCTTTGTCCGAAATGGTTTTAACCGACAGTTTTAGGCCATCAATGACATCGACTGATCTTAAAACCATCAGTGTTTAAAATCATACCGGTGGCTTTTGACAGTCGATGTTACCGATAGCTCTAAAACTGTTTGTAATTTACGATAACTTTCTAAACTGTCAGTGGTAAAGGTCAAATCGACAACTTTTTATTTTCCAACCGCCTTATAAACAGTCTTTATCCCAAGAATCACTGATGGTTTTCTTTGACTGTCAATGAATAACTATTGGTAAAACGCTTGATTCTTATATTGAATAGAAATTACTTTGTTATTTTACAAGCAACCACTTTAAGTGCTAAGTAATTGTTTAGATTATCGCACACACTCCGCCCACTACAACGTCGTAATAAAATATCAAAATATCGTCAAGTAGGCTGGGAATATCCGACCCTTGAGCATCCGGTAAAGTCTAGGGTTTTGTTCACCCCCACTAGTGCACTACCCAGCAATATAAGAGCAGCTGTTTCACAAAACCATCTCTTCTTTTTCCTCTTCGTTTTATTTTCTGCCCTCTTTTGGATCGCCAACAAACCCTAAACCGCCTTCTAGTCGGCGGCATTTCTCTTCTTCTTCTCAGGTAACTTTCGCAATCTTTGTCTCTCTTCTCCATTGTTCATGATGAAGCTGTTGTCATGGTGTATTGATTAATGTTTTTCTATTGTATCTTTTGGTTTGTTTGTTGAACTGGTCGGTTGAAATTGGATTGTCTGTTTTTGAGCTTATTTGATTGCTTTTGTACTGGTTGCTTTGCTGATTTGATGTGATATTAGCTTTGGAGTAAATTTTTTGGATTGTGTATTGCATGAAAGATCCATTGTGTATTGCATGAAAGATCCATTGAAGTTTGTAGCTTGAATTACTTGATGATGGAATTTATTTTATGAGTCTGGATTTGATGTTGAAATGTTATGAATCTGGGTTTGATGTTGAAATTTTTTGGGATCTGGAATTTTTGTTGCAGTTATATATTATTCTTAAACACATAAATTTTTATGAATACATTTTAAATAGTCAGGGATCTTGTTGAATTTCTAGCAATTTGAGGCTTATATAGTTAGATGCTATTCTTATATCATTTGGAATTGTGTTTAGCTTAATTTTTACATTGATTGTATTATAACCGTCTTGTCATTTTTCATCTCAGTCTGACCCTTAAAATTGATGTGCAGGGTTTGATTAGGAGAATTTCATATCGGCGAGCTGCCTGTGATTTGTTAGAGTATCGAAAATGGTATGTATATGTATTTACTGAAGCCTGTTGTAGTTAAGTAGTTGGTTGATTGAGTTGTTGATGTATTGACTTCATTTATACTATTTTTGTGTTTGCAGGTGAAGTTTACAGCCGATGAGCTCCGCAGGATTATGGACTGCAAGCATAATATCCGTAATATGTCTGTCATTGCCCATGTTGATCACGGTAATGAGCTATATTCAGATATTGTTATGTTGTTTTTCTGCTTAATAATTCTGTTGGTTCAGTCAGGTTCATCATGCTTAAAATTTTGCTAGCATGCTGCTAATTTGTGGGATGACATGTAATCATTTCTGCATTGAATTTGATGAAATGTTCTTTCTTTTTTTCTGTGAAGTTTTTGTACTCATGTTTTGTTTAATACTCAAGTGTTTGTTGCAAGTTCTTGTGTGTTATCCTGCTGGCACCTTTATAGGTGCAGTTAAGTTGTTCATAAGCTCAAAAAAATATGCAACTGCTGAAATGTTGACGTATTTGTAACTGTGTCATGTTTGTCTTGAACTGGGATGAAATTTTGCCATATTGTTATGTTGTGAAGATCCTTAATATTTGCTCATGTGCTGGTTGCAAGTCCTTGTTATTTTCCCTGTTGATTATTTCTATTGTCATCATCAAGGATATTTTTAAGTTCAAAAAATATGAAGTCTGCTTAAACTGTTGATATGATTGGTAAAGATGTCATATCTGTATCGAACCAAGCACATTGTTGATGCATTTTTGTCATGATAACATATTACCCTTACACCTCTTTGCTTAATTCTTATTTTCAGGAAAATCAACCCTCACCGATTCTTTGGTGGCTGCTGCTGGTATCATTGCCCAGGAAGTTGCTGGTGATGTACGTATGACTGATACTCGTGCAGATGAAGCTGAACGTGGTATTACCATCAAATCCACTGGAATTTCTCTGTACTATGAGATGACAGATGCAGCTTTGAGTGCATTCAAGGGAGAGCGTGACGGCAATGACTATTTGATCAATCTTATTGATTCCCCCGGGCACGTTGACTTCTCATCAGAGGTTACTGCTGCTCTCCGTATCACTGATGGAGCTCTTGTTGTGGTTGACTGTATTGAGGGTGTATGTGTCCAGACTGAGACTGTCCTTCGCCAGGCTCTTGGTGAGAGGATCAGACCTGTTCTTACTGTTAATAAGATGGACCGTTGCTTCCTTGAGCTCCAGGTTGATGGAGAGGAGGCTTACACAACATTCCAGAAGGTTATTGAGAATGCTAATGTCATCATGGCTACCTATGAAGATCCCCTTCTGGGTGATGTCCAAGTTTACCCTGAGAAAGGAACAGTTGCCTTCTCAGCTGGTCTCCATGGGTGGGCATTTACTTTGTCCAACTTTGCTAAGATGTATGCATCTAAGTTCGGTGTTGATGAGGCTAAGATGATGGAACGTCTCTGGGGTGAGAACTTTTTTGACCCAGCCACCAAGAAGTGGACCACCAAGAACACTGGGACAGCTACATGTAAACGTGGTTTTGTTCAATTTTGCTATGAGCCCATCAAGCAGGTCATTGCTACTTGCATGAACGATCAGAAGGATAAACTGTGGCCCATGTTGACAAAGCTTGGAGTCCAGTTGAAGGGTGACGAGAAAGAATTGATGGGTAAGGCGTTGATGAAGCGTGTCATGCAGACCTGGCTCCCAGCTAGCAGTGCTTTACTTGAAATGATGATCTATCATTTGCCGTCACCTGCAACGGCTCAGAGATATCGTGTGGAGAACTTGTACGAGGGGCCCATGGATGATGTCTATGCCACTGCCATCAGGAACTGTGACCCTGAGGGACCTTTGATGCTCTATGTATCAAAAATGATTCCTGCACCTGACAAGGGTAGATTCTTTGCTTTTGGTCGTGTCTTTGCGGGAAAAGTTTCAACTGGTATGAAGGTTAGGATTATGGGACCAAACTATGTTCCTGGTGAGAAGAAAGATCTTTATGTTAAGAATGTCCAGAGAACTGTCATTTGGATGGGAAAGAGGCAGGAAACTGTTGAGGATGTTCCATGTGGAAACACTGTTGCTATGGTTGGTTTGGATCAGTTTATCACAAAGAATGCCACACTTACAAACGAGAAGGAAGTGGATGCTCACCCAATCCGAGCCATGAAGTTCTCTGTATCACCCGTTGTCCGTGTTGCTGTGCAGTGTAAGGTTGCGTCTGATCTTCCCAAGCTTGTTGAAGGTCTGAAGCGTCTGGCAAAGTCTGATCCTATGGTTCTTTGTAGCATTACAGAATCTGGAGAACACATTATTGCCGGTGCTGGTGAACTCCATCTGGAGATCTGTTTGAAGGATCTGCAAGATGACTTCATGGGTGGGGCTGAAATCACCAAGTCTGACCCTGTTGTGTCCTTCCGTGAGACTGTACTTGAGAAGTCAAGCCGCACTGTGATGAGCAAGTCTCCCAATAAGCACAACCGTTTATACATGGAAGCTCGTCCAATGGAAGATGGGCTTGCTGAGGCCATTGATGAAGGGAGAATTGGCCCAAGAGATGATCCTAAGGTTCGTTCCAAGATCCTGGCCGAGGAATTTGGCTGGGACAAGGATCTTGCTAAGAAGATCTGGTGTTTTGGTCCAGAAACTACTGGTCCCAACATGGTGGTTGATATGTGTAAGGGAGTCCAGTATCTCAATGAAATTAAGGACTCTGTTGTTGCTGGTTTCCAGTGGGCTTCAAAAGAAGGTGCTTTGGCTGAAGAAAACATGAGAGGTATCTGCTTTGAGGTTTGTGATGTGGTTCTTCATGCTGATGCCATCCACAGAGGAGGTGGGCAGGTTATTCCGACTGCTAGGAGAGTCATGTATGCTTCCCAGCTGACTGCCAAGCCCAGGCTGATGGAGCCTATCTATCTTGTTGAGATCCAAGCTCCTGAACAAGCTCTTGGTGGTATCTACAGTGTTCTTAACCAGAAACGTGGACATGTGTTTGAGGAAATGCAGAGACCTGGTACCCCGCTCTACAACATCAAGGCATACCTCCCTGTCGTTGAGTCATTTGGATTTTCAAGTACCTTGAGAGCTGCAACCTCTGGTCAAGCCTTCCCCCAGTGTGTGTTTGATCATTGGGAAATAATGACTCAGGATCCTCTGGACCCAACATCACAAGCTTCAGCCCTTGTTGCAAACATCCGTAAGAGGAAGGGATTGAAGGAAGCAATTACCCCACTTTCCGAGTTTGAAGACAAGCTGTGAGGAGTTCTTGAAGTTACTCTTGGTAGTTTTTTTTTTTTTTTGGTGAAAACAATTTATGGATTCACTTGTTGGTTACATTTTCAAAGTACACTGTTTCCTTGTCTGGGATGTTTTCCCCTTTTTTTTTTTGACGTTGCAATTTTGTTGGTAGTTGGTCTACTAAATGAACATCTGCCGCTGTAGTCTCTTTTGCCAGTTCTTAAATGTAATGAGTTCGCGCTTACTTTGGGTAACTGAGATGTCTTATGGTATTTGGTTTATTTTCATTGCCTGTGTTGTACTGCTGTTTCCTATCTGTGTATATTGTTGCAGCTTAGCCCGCTCACTTTTTATGTAACAGTTGCAGATTATGCAATTTGCATGAGAATCATTTGATTATTCACCACAGGCATATAGTAAATTGAATATCCTCAGTATTAGTCTGGTTACCGAGACTAAATATGCAGCATGATTTTATGCTCTGTTTCCGTTATTGTATGAGGTTGAATGAAGTGCAATTCCAGAGGTAAAACTCCCTTTGCAGGAAGTGAAATAGAACTGGAAAGTTAGTTTAGTTTCTATTACTCCTGATACGTAGCGCGAGGGGTTGTCAGAACCAGTAAACCCCTGAGGCATTAAACTTATTGTCTGCTGTATAATTCATGGGTTGAAGAGCTGAAGCAATGTAGCGTGAGGGGATGTCAGAACCAGTGAACCCTGAGGAATTAAGCTTATTGTGTGCTGGATAATTCATGGGTTGAAGAGCTGAAGCAATGTAGCGTGAGGGGATGTCAGAACCAGTGAACCCCTGAAGCATTAAGCTTATGGATTGCTGGATAATTCATGGCTTGAAGAGCTGATGCAATGGTGATGAATTCGCTCGAGCAAAGAAGTGCTCAACCAAAGTTGATGAATTTGCTCAAGCAATTGCATATTACAAAAGAAAGGTCTTAGATGGCCAATATATTAGCTAAACAAATTTGGTGAACACTTTAGTGTCACATATCTAGTATGCCTAGAGCTGTCAAAAACCGACCCGAACTGGTGAATCCGAACCGTTTCGAACTGTTTCGAAAAGGAACCGAACCGCTATAAACCTGTTATTTTAAAACCGTAAACCGACCCGACCCGATTTTTTAAAACCTGAAACTGAACCGATCCGAATGTTTGAGAACCGTTAATGAACTGTACCCGTTATTAAGCCGAACTGATACAACCCGAAACCGAGAACAACCTGAACCGAGTACTTCCAAACCCGATAGCAACCCGGCTCATTGTAAACCGAAACCGATTAAACCCAACAAAAACCTGATAAACCCAAATCGTTTACAACCTGTAACTTAAAGACGAACACTATATTGTATTAAAAAAAATCTGAATCAAAAGCTAACTCTAGATTTGTTATTATTATTTGATCTTGAAAATCTTTATGCATAAAAGGGACTTGATTAAAGCTAAACAACTAATTAATACTCCATTTGATCTATTGGAATAACTAATTATAGAATGTTGAGGATATACTAGGATATATACGTTAACGTAACCCGTTTAAAACTGGCAAAACCAGCTGTCAAACCGACTATGTTCAACTCGAGCCAATTATGACCTGAACCGATTACAACCCGACCTGATATGTTTTGACCCAAAACCCGCTTTTGACTGACAAACACCGTTTTTAAACCGAACAACTTTAACCCGAACCGATTATGACCCGAACCAATTATAACCCGACCCGATTAGAATCCGACCCGAAAAGAAACTGTAATAAAAACAAACCTAACCAAACCGACCCGAAATTATTTAAAACCGATCCGAACTGAACCGATAATAATTCCAACCTGTTAAAAACTGATCCGTTGTAAACCGAAAACCGATAAACCGAACCGCAAAACCGATTGACACCCCTAAGTATGACAATTGACAAACGTGCGATATCTTTTCCTAAAAAAAGTGATGATGAGTCGATGATGAAATGAAATTTGATGAAAAGCTTGTAAAGGCTAAATGTTGTCCACTTTAGTAAGGCATCACATTCCTCTAAAGCAAAACATTTTCCTCGTGATAACAATGAATACTGTGTAAGATTCTGAAAGTTCAGTCTTGGATGACAACATAAAACCTCCTGAATTCCAAAGAAGACGAGGAGCGTTAATTTTGCAGTTGAGATTGAACAACAAAACTAATCATTGTACAAGCAGTAACTGCACAATATTGTGTATAGGCTGCAACGACGTATTATAACAACCAAGACTTCAATTCTTTAATCGCAGTATCAATC
Organism: Chenopodium album; assembly: GCF_948465745.1. Taxonomy (NCBI): domain Eukaryota; kingdom Viridiplantae; phylum Streptophyta; class Magnoliopsida; order Caryophyllales; family Amaranthaceae; genus Chenopodium; species Chenopodium album. The sequence goes on from NC_137852.1 coordinate 17,004,855, forward strand.
AGGAAAAACCACCTATTCATGCCACTTAAGGAGTGACTACTCATACATACTCTAAATATCCTGACTACTCTAAATATCCTGACTACTCATACATGACTGGGCCAATGAGACAACAAACACCCAATGTGTAGATGGCTTCTGTTCTTTGATGGGCTAAACATGCATGGATCAACAACCAGCCATTGATGCTCAAACGCCAATGACTCAATCAAAGGTGTAGTGACTGGCTTACGCACTATTCTTCGGAGTTGATCCAACTTCCTGGTAGCCTGTCATTATTTTGCCATCAACAATATTTTCAAGCATGTGTATGAGCACTGAATAAAAATAACTAAATAAATATAATAATATAAAAACTTAAAAAAAAAAAAGGGACGATGAAGCATGAACGGAATAATATGTATGCTTTTGTAAGTTTGTTTATTTCATAGGAAAAATTAGAAATAATAATCCTAACTTTCATCAATTTTGGTAAAATAATCCTAACTTTGGATTATACTAGAATAATCCAAACTTTGGGGTCATCTTTTTTTTCAATCCCTATCCGGTCAACAAAAGTCAATGACCTATTATATCAGGTAACTTGACACGTGTCAAGTCTTGATTGGTCCAAAAAAAAAACCAAAAACAAATAAAAAAAAAAATCAGAAAAGCCAACCAACCTCCCCTCCCACACCGTCCCACCCTAACCTGCACCAGACCACCACCACTTCCCAGTCCGCTGCCGATCGCCGACAGCTGTTCTTCCCACGTCGATCACCTATTCCTCAAGCCGTTTTCCCCCTTCCCCGAAATACCCCCAAACCACTTGAAAACCCTTAAAACCTCCTCCATCTATCCCGAAAATCCCCAAAAACTCCTCATCCACCTCGAAACCCTAGCGACTAGGGTTTTCAATGGTGGGGGAGGAGTTTTTGGGGATTTTCGGGACTGAGGGAGGAGGTTTTAAGGGTTTTCGAGTGGTTTGGGGGTTTTGTGGAGGTCGAGTGGTGGTGGTGACCGGAGTAAGTCGATAGTAAAGGAGATTACGAGGTTTGAGGGAAATTTGAGGGTGGTGGTTCCAGGGGAAGGACGACTGGGGTTTTCTGGGATTAGTGGAGGCTGGACGGCGGGAGGAGGGTTGTGGATGGCAGGAGGAGGGTTATGGGATAGTGGTGGCTACTGGCTAGGGTTTCGGTGGGTAATGGGGCTGGGCTTCTGATTTTTTTTTTTTTTTTTAATTATTTTTGTTTTTATTTTTTTTTTTTTTTTTTGGCTAATTAGCTCGACACGTGGCATTTATATATATATAAAAAAAAATTAACCTATTCAACAGGTAACCGACAATTGGGATTGAAGAAAAAAAAGACCCCAAAATTCGGACTATTCCAATATAATCTAAAGTTGGGATTATTCTACTAAAATTGATGAAAGTTGGGATTATTATTACTAAGTTTTCCTATTTCATATCAAATATTCTTTACTCTTATTACACAAACTCTCAAATTTTGTGTCTCTCTCTTTCATGACACAAACTTGCAAGTATTAAAGTTTAAAGAACTGAAATTAATCATTTGGGTATTCTAATAATAAAAAAATGAACAACTCATACGACAATGTAATTTAGTAGTTGGGATTCTTTACGTTTTCCTTAAATCTACTTTAAGCCATAAACAGTCTTACATATGCTGTCATTTGAAAAAAATTGGAGAGGTTGAGTTCATTCTCCATCAGTTTGATGATAACACAAGTTCTCTACCAATCCAAGATCATCCTTAGTGAGTTTTGTGATTTTCAATCACCTCCATTAACAATTACAAGTTATTATACATTGTACACTGATCCATATCCTTCTCCATCTAATAAATTAAACATCTACTTGCTGCAATCAATCAAATACCACCAGATCTTCATTACTGATTACAACGCCTATCAAAAACAAGCTGCTACAGCCATGCTGATTTTTCTAGCTGATACTACACATGAAAGTACACTACTTACATGTAATGATTGTATCACAACTTCCTATTGAAAGAATTTTACCCTTTCCTTCTATTGCTTATTTGATTGCCCCTCGAACAATAAGTCGATCATTTGGGTTGACTGTCTAAAAGTTATAATGTTGGTCCATATCCTATAAGTAGCTACAAGATGAATTTTTATAATGTTGTGAAGCCCTTTCCAACATGCCACTCTTTGAGTTAAAGGTGAAAAAATGAGCGAGTTGTGGAAGTGTCATAAATTCAAACCAGAGTGATTATCTGCAAGACTCAAAGACAAAATTGCCAAGTTGAAAATTGAATGTAGGAAATAAAAATTGGAATTGAGCTGATTAAATGGTACTAGTCAACAATTAAAGGGTTGAGCAGAGCTTTTGATCTTCAACTTGCTGAGCCAGGGAAATAAGTGATTAAGATGGCTGCAGCCCAGGAAAAGCTTGAGGACAAATTTGTAGCAGCCGTTTCATCAGACATGCTTGTGCAAATAACCCAGCATGCGCAGAAGACTCAGGTTAGCTTAACAAATTAGACACTACGATGTGCAAGAAGGTGAAGCTGAAAACATACAGTTTAAGATTTAGACTAATTAAGAGAAATAATGGATAGACTAATTCACACACTGGGTATGTACCTGCGTTTAGTTTGGCTTCACTCCTCACTGAGTCACTGACTGACTGCAGGTCTGCAGGAGCTGTTTACATTATGAAACACCAAATAGGGATTGAGCATTTTCACACCTGAAGCTAGAGTATAGCTTTCCGCACACTAGACTCAATAGTAGCAGTACAACTCATCCTAAAGAAGAGAACCACTCTCAAGTGTAATGCATCCGAATTAATAACTCTACAGGTTTCTATGTCTAACAGACTGTAAACGAGGTTCTATAAGAGTCACTCTCTACTGTAAAGAGTACAATCCGTTCCCACCTCTTTTACCGAGTTCCTATTTATATTTCCCCTAACTTCATTATGAAGACTCTCTACAGCAGATGAACCCAAAATTCCAAGGTAGATAACCAAGATATCATTATGATTTATGAGGATATTAAAATGCATGGTTTTTAATTTAGTAGGGTTTCCTTTAAATGTTTACTAAGCTTTCTCCTTTAGATAAATTGGTTCTCCTTTTTCAAGAGGTAGTTGGTTTGCTAAGAATCCACAGTTAGGTAGTGTAGTGATAATTCAACTTCTAACAAGTGCTGTCAGAATTTAGCAGCCAAAGCTTCCTTAAGACTAAATGTAAGGACCTAAAAAAGCTTGATGGATGCCTCTATAATTAACAGCTTCTCTTCTTTCTGCTTTAACCTGTACTTTGAGTTCCAGGTCGTAAGCTACATCTTCCAGCTTGTTGAGATTGTGGTAACAAGCCCTGCCTGATGTGTGGAGGTAGAAATATGGGTTCTTCTGAACTCTTCTTTAAGATATTTTCCTTATTAGTCATAAGGCCCCGTTTGGTTTGATGTAAAACATTTTCAATGAAAAATTAGTTTTCATGGAAAACATATTTTCAAGGAAAACCACACTTGCAAAATAGTTTTCCTTTGTTTGGTTCTTATAAGGAAAGCTAAAGAAACATAAAACATAGGAGTGGAAATGTGGGGATGGATAAAAGGAAAGTAAGCAGGAGATAAGCAGAAGGAAGGAAAATGTGGCTTCCCTTGTTTTGTGAAGGAAAATATTTTCCACCATTATGGATGAAATTTTCCACCATTGTGAATATTGTTATTCACCCCTTCACAAAGCAAACAAAGGAAAATGGAAAATAATGGGAAAACCATTTCCATGAAAACATTTTACATCAAACCAAATGGGGCCTAAATCTCATCCATTTCTTCCATTTTCTCCACTTCCAGTTTTTTCTCAGGTTGTTGTATCCTAGCTTAATTTTACACCTTTGTTGCCTCTTAAACTAACCAAGGCATATGCCAGTATGAGCATGGTCTAAAGGATCGAGATTCTCATATATTTTTATTCTAGCGCTTCAATTCAGTTTGGGTGGTCTCTGCTCTTGACTTGGCTTGTTCTACCTCAGTTACTTGGTTAAAAAGCTTGTGTTGTCACTTAGACAATGCACATTAGTTTTAGTTTATACTGGTGTACTTAATTTTTATAATTCTTATGGCTCTTTTTTAATTGCTCAGGGAAGTTATTTCAATACTATTGAGAGTGACCCATTTGATCCAGTTCAATCCAGGGTTACCCCCTCATTTTCATTTGTTGCAGTATTATTTTGTAGTCCTGTTTCAGGAATTATGTTTCACAGATTGTTGATTGCATACATGAACCTTCTTTGTGGAAACTTGAAGTAAAAGGTACCCCAAATTCTCATAAGAATCAGGGGCCTACAACAGTTTTTCTGTATATTTTCTAAGCTTCTCAAAGCTTGTTTCACATTACCCATAGAAAGGAAAAGTCGACGATTTATAACTTTACATTTTTAGATCATTAAAGATTTAAGTTTTCACTCAACCTAATTTGACGATTTAACCAGCTTCACATCTCAATGATTATTTTATTTCTTCTACCTATACAATAACAGGTCCTTGGAGCTTTTTTTTTCCTGACACAAATATTCATAAGAACCAGGTTCTCTTTAATGACAGAAACTGACAAGAGATGTCTGACCATCACGACCAGAATTAGTGTTGATAAATTCAAACAGTGTACAAATATTTCACATTCATACAAAACTAATACAATACATGAGATTAGAAACTTTGCGTCTGGCAGTTTTAAAAAAGTTGGGAAAGGTTAGAACATTTACCGTAATAATGATTAGAAGTAGAACTTCATTGATCAACCTTCGTGCTCAGGAAAAGCAGGATGCTCCATATACAACTGTAAACCTAGAGGTTCAGAACTCAAGGACTTTATAGGAGTTATCAGTGGAGCTTTCTGCCATTGCTTTGTGTCTGTTGGTATCCATAGCTCCAGATCATTGCTTGCGCCAATCTGAGCTTCAGAACGGAAGAAAGCGGTTACTTCCCACCTGCAATCTGGACCCACAAAAGCTTAGAGATAAAAAAAAAAAAAATTCCTAGCCAAAAAGACAATGAAATAAAAGTAAATAAATTGTAGAAATGTTGAGTTTCTGAAGTAAAAGAACATTGACACTTATATATAGGCAGGCAGACTTCTCAACTCATACCCCTAGGGAGAACCCTAACTAGGTCCTTAGACAAAGAGAGCTTGACAAGAAATGATCTAAGAGAGAATTCAAGGTCATCTTCTTCCACATTCGATCCATAAGATTGATTCACTTGAAGCTTGAAATTATATCTTTCCAATGGATTGCCCTCGCAATCAAAGAATATAACTGCTACTCTGTCAACAGATCCCTAAAATGCAGAAAGAGCTTAGTTACTGACTTAATGATGTTGTATTCAAACACACACTTTTTTCAAACAACTTTAACGACCTGTTTGGTAGCAGGTAATAAATGCTGATAATTGGAATGGATTTGAAGTGTAAATTAGGAAGAAAATTTACATTGTAATGCAATTTCATCCTCAAGCATGTATTTTAATCATGATTTTAATTACCATCCATTACCGCTTGGGGAGGAGGTATTAGGTACGAATGAAAATTTATATATAAAAAAAAAAAAAGGACAATTTAGGGGTGAAAACTAGCATTATCACGAGAATGAACCTTGGTGTTCCTTACAAATTTACATACAAATTCATTCTCATTCCCATTATTTAGGCCACCTACCAAACGGCGGTCAAAGGCAAAGTAAATACATAAAATCAGAGAGAAACCTTTTCAAGGAATGGAAAGAGTCCATTAACAGCAGAGTGAATGTACTCTTGCAGTTCAGGATGCTTTGCTTTATGAACCACCATATTCAAGTATCTTCGTCTTTCGAATGCTCCTATATCATTCAACACAACCATGAAAAGAAAAGACTTATACATCAAACAAAATAAACCATCATTCCACATAATACAGATTACAAATGCATTCACATAAGTAAAACCATCATTCCACATAATAAAGATAATAAATTTGTTCAAATAAATTAAACCATCATTCCACATAATACAGATTAGAAATGCATTCACATAATACAGATTAGAAATGCATTCACATAAATTAAACCATCATTCCACATCAAACAGATTACAAATTCATTCACATAAATTAAACCATCATTCCACATAATAAAGATTACAAATTCATACACATAAATTAAAACATCATTCTACATAATAAAGATTACAAATTCATTCACATAAATTAAACCATCATTCCATATAATAAAAGATTACAAATTCATTCACATAAAATAAACCATCAATCCACATAATACAGATTACAAATGCATTCAAATTGACTAAACCATAATCTCACATAATACAGACTACAAATGCATTCAGATTTTCAGAAGAATGTGATTAATTATTGAAATAAATATCCTAGTTAAGTAACTTATTTCTTGGACAACATACCAGAAGGGTAAACACCTTTGTGGAAAACAATGGAAGTAATGGCCACTTCCAGAAAATCTACCAGAATTCGAGCTATATGTTTCGGGTCCATTTTTCGTGCTAAATCAATGGCTTCTGTTATCACTTCCCAAAACCCTTGGCATACTGCGGCTCTTCTTCAACCTCTAAAGTCTAACCATTGTAAATCAATGGCTTCTCTTTCTCTCTATTCATTTTCTTTCATTTCTAATTGCTTTTGATTTTTCTGTACCAATAACACGGGCTGCCCTATTGATCTTTTTATTCTTTTAGATTATAACAACAATTTTTTATTTTATTTTTATTTTTTATATATATACTAGACAACTTTACGCAAACCAAGGCAAAATTTTTGTAAGGGGCTTTAAGGGACAATGTCACAATGATACACATATATTACCAATAAAAAATTGACAGCTCATAAAGATGTGGAGTTGGCTTGATGGTAGCACTCCCATCTCGGATCCTTGCCCCCAGCATATGCTCAGCTCATCATTAGCTAAAAAATGAGCGGGAAAATTGAGAGGGAAAATTTTTTGGTTTTTGACGCCATTTACTATAAGAAAGCGGGAAAATGCTCGTTTACCCTCACTAATCGTCTCCTAAAACTATGTGCCTAAAAGGTGTGTTGCAAGTAAAAGAAAATGGAGGAAGTACAATTTTATTACCAAGAAAATAGCATCTTAGGCAACGTCACTAATGAAGAGACATGTTTTTTTTTATAAGAATGGAATAATACTTCATTTGACAATATTTAACAAACTACAAATCAAAAAATTATTATAAAAAAACTAATAGAATTATTTTTTGAAGATCTTTTTATAGACATCCATATCGATATATTTTTAAAAAATTTATGAGGTTGGACAATTTTAACCTTACTATGTTTGTTAATTTTTTTAAAGAAGTGTTAGTAATTTGTCGTTATTGTTACTATAAAAATTTCAAACATATCAAAAAGTACAAATTATTTTTATTACATATAAAGAATTATATAAAATTAAATAGGTGTTAGCTACAATTATACAACTATCAAGTGTTGTACGGATTAATTCATACTTGGATGGTTTAATTTTATTCAATTCTTGAAGGTTTTTAATCAAATAATTTAGAGTTAACATGAAATCACAAAGGCTAAGGTCACACACAAGTTATTATCACTTATTGCTAAATACTCCTGTAATACCCCTCATGATTGCTTTAAAGGAGTTTGATATACTACTCATATCAACAAGATGCATCTTCCTTTTAGGAAGTTCATATGCTAAGAATACTCCATAGTTAAGCGTGCTTGGCTGGGAGTAGTCTTGGGATGGGTGACCTCCTGGGAAGTTTTCCCGGGGTGCGCATGAGTGAGGACAAAATGCGCCGAAAGGACTTGTATTGGTTTGTGGGGACAGTTGTTGGCCCTCGATGCGCATTTCGTGACAATAGGCCCCTCCCTAATTTGTTTGGGGTCGGGGTGTTACAAATGGTATCAGAGCAACCTTGCGACCGCGTGCTGACCGTGGATAATTGATCCTATGTCAGTCGTCTAGCGGGGGAGAATTCTGGGGCCATATGGCCATAGCCAGACTGGATGTAACACTTTGGCTACCCAGTTGCCATTAGGCGTAATACTGGAGTCCTCAGGCGCAACGGGGGCGTTGCCGTTCTCAAGTGGGGGTATATGTAATACCCCTCATGATTGCTTTAAAGGAGTTTGATATACTACTCATATCAACAAGATGCATCTTCCTTTTAGGAAGCTCATATGCTAAGAATACTCTATAGTTAAGCGTGCTTGGCTGAAGTTTTCCCGGGGTGCGCATGAGTGAGGACAAAATGCGCCAAAAGGACTTGTGTTGGTCTGTGGGGACAGTTGTTGGCCCTTGATGCGCATTTCGTGACAATAGGCCCCTCCCTAATTTGTTTGGGGTCGGGGTGTTACAACTCCCATGTGTTTATAACTTATCTTTTATATTTACGTTACTAAATAAGTTGGTTTAATTTTGTATTTGATTTTATCATATTTATGTACACTAGTTTATTCATATTATGTTTGAAAAAAAAAATACCCATATTAAATATGTAGAAAAAGACTAGTTTGCTTATAGTATTAATAAATACAAAGTGTTAATAAAAACAAGTAGTGTTAGATACAAAGTCTTAATAATATATATACAAAGTATTATTAAAAAAAGGATTTTTTTTTTTTTAGAAAAAGGTTGAATTATATGCTTTTAACATCAAAACTGAAACATTATTGAGGCCTTTGAGAGTTACAATCTAAGTGCAGTATATTTACATTATAGATTTAAATATAATAATTAAGAGTTTAAATCGAATCATGATTGGTTACACACAATATAATTATTGTCACTTATTGCTAATTAAATATCTCATGTGTTCACGACATATTTTTTTAATAATAAGTTATTACTTTTTGTTTTTTAAATAAAGGTTGGTACTAAAAAAGTGTCATATACGAATAAGATATATAGTTTCAAATACTATATTTTTATTTTTTTTGTTACCATATAATTATGTGATTGAGGAAACTATACTTAAAAAACCCGCTGTGATTAAGGATGAGATACGAACCCGATACCAAATTTCGAGTATGTAGGATTTTTTTTTTTTTTTGGTTAATAATAAGTAGTGCTACGTCTCTTATATTTGGTTACCAAACATAACTGCTTGTGTTACTAAACAATCTGCTTGTGTTACTAATTAAATTAGTAAGTTAAAGTGTAAAATATTACCGAGATTTTTTTTTCCATTTTCGCCGACCTTGTATCTTTTTCAGCCATTGTTGAGGTCATTACTACTACAAAATAGGCCAAAGAGACCTGTCCAAATAAGCCAAAAAGACTGCTTTTTAGGGGTGGTCCCTAGAATGAAAAAGTGAGACTGCCTATTGAAGAAAAGCGGTCTCTTTTTTGAGAAAAGAGAGACCGCTTATTGAAGTTAGGCAATCTCTTTTTTGATAAAAGATAGACCTTTTTTCTTTTCTTTTATTTTTTTATTTTTTTTAGAGAATCAAAGACCGGTTATTTAATAAAACAGGTCTCTCTTTTAATAATTTTTTACTAAAAAAGTTAGGAGAGACCTGTTATCTTCAATAAAGGGTCTTAATTAATTTTTGACTCCTAAAACTACTACCAAAGAGACCCGTTATTTGTAATATTGGGTCTCCTGAATCACAGAGACCGGTGTTTTGGGTGTTTTTAGTCCCTCAGGAGAGTTACAGCTCGAAGATTGGTCCGGTGCGGCCTGTACCTGCAAAAAACGGAAACTCCTGTTGGTTGGAGTTCCGCCTCCGACGATCAAGTTAGAACGTGTAGGAGTGAGTAAAAAGTGCGGAAAAAGATAAAGATGAGATCTTTACAGATCCCGAGATCAGGTGTTTTCTCTGATGTGAGAGAAATGCAGGTGAGGTAATAAATGATTGAATAATCTTGTCCCCATAATGGGGAATCTCTCCCTATTTATAGGGTCATGGGAAAATGTGCCCTTATTCTAGGTCAGGTGACCTAGATTTGGTGGGCCATAACAAGTTTATGGGGAATTGGGCCTGAAAGCCGCCATTCCATGACATGACAGTGGGGTCCACATGTCAACATTCAATTGGTCTTGTTTAGACCAATGATGGGCGGACAAGTGTCCTAATCTCATGCAACCACGTGGCAGGGTAATTTTACCCAAAACAACCGGTTATTGAATAAAATGGTCTCTTAGTTTGGGTCCCTTTGACCATTTTTGTAGTAGTGATTCGACTCTCCATTTTTTTTTACTAACGAATACGACTTTGACCACTTTTGTTACATTAATATACTCCCTCCGTTTTTAAATACTTGCTCCATTTCTCCATACGCGGAGTTTTAGAAGAATTGGAGAAAATAATAAAATACGGAGATAGTGTGATAGTTGAGAGAATAAAAAATTGTAAAAAGCAAAAGTAGTGGAAAAATAGGAGGAGATAGAGTATTATGTTAGGTCCACTAAGTGTGAGAAATGAATTAAATATTCTAAAAGCTTTCCAAAAAAGGAAATGGAGCAAGTATTTAAAAACGGCCAAAAAAGGAAAGCGGAGCAAGTATTTTAAAACGGAGGGAATATTTTATTTCTACACAATTCCAAAATTCAATAGAAAATGGGAAGAAGAAGAAGCAGATGACCAATTTCAATTAGACCCATTTCCTTAATTAGAGACGATTAATGGAGGAAAAATAGATCATTGTAATTGCAAATAATTACACTAGTTTCCACAATTTCGTTCTCTTTCTCTCACCTTTTTTTTTTTTTTTTTTGGCTGCTCTGAATCTTTGAACTTACTTAACAAATGAAATATACTAAACAAATGAGATATACTAAACATTAGCATAATAATTAATGGCAGATGACTAGGCCATTAAACTGTGTGATAAGCATAAATCTGATCTTAGTAGTATAGGACACATACGGATACGACCACATACTTAAAATTCTTCAAACACAACTACACGTACATAAGTAAGTTAATTGCCAAGAAGAAAACATAACAAGAGAAATTAGAAAGCAATCAAATTAAAGGTAGAACAAGAGAGAAATGAACAGTTTTTTTTTTTAAATAAAAATAATAATATATTAAATTACTAGCTTTGGAAACGACAAAATATTTGAATTTTAAACAATACATTAAATCAGAAATTTCAATTCAAATTTGAATGAAAATTCATAACTAGTGGAGTTTGGGGTTCATATTAACTACCAATAAAATGCTGCCATGCAATAATGTATGTGTAGCTTTTTCAGGCCTTTAAGCATGTGTAGATTATGTAATTAAGGGAATAAAATAGGAGGGAAACCATGTGGTCCCTTTTTTTTAATAAAGTAGAAGTAGTGGGAAAATTTGGTGAGGTGGACATTTCCCACCCAAAAAATCTTACTTTTTACATGGGTCTCCTAATTTGACTTGGGTGGTTTTTCCCTCTCTATTTTTCATTCAAATTTAGGAGGGAGTTCCTTCTCTTTTTGTTTTTTTTTTTTTTTTTAATTTTTTAAAATATTTTTTTACATTTCACACAGATTCCCTCCCAAAATTTCAAGCCAACTTCAAAAAATTTGGCTAGAACCCCCAAATCTGTACTTTTAGTAGCATTCAAACCACTTCCCCCTTCTACATAGAGGAGTTCCAAATGACATCACAATTTGTTTTGCAACCAAAATAGAGATTAGGGAGGGGTTAGGGGGGGTTATAGGGTTGACAATTAAAGTTTTACACAACATATTCCCTAAAAATTACAAAAGCCTACAATTAGTTTTAAATTAGCCTAAATTCACATTGCTAAGTTAAGCAAAAGCAGCATCCATGTTCAGTTCTTCTAGGCTCCGTTGAAGACCATCCAAAAAATTCCAGCCACCACTTCATCACCTATAGAAGGCCTGTAAAAAAAATAAGGAACTCATGGCAGAGTTCTTTGAAGAAGTCTTTTTTTATGAACATCAACTATACTATGAGGAGCAAACAATGGCAGCATTTCACAGATGAAGGCTACTTTGAACCAGAATCAGAAGATAACAGCAGCAACTCAAAAGAAGAAGCTAATTATGATGCTTTAAAATTATTGTAATTGTTTCCAAATTAATTATGATTTCGAAGCTACATTACAAGACTGGTAATGTCTCCCTACTAACAATAGGGAACATGTCTTATTGTTTACAAGGCCTCTCTAAGAGAGAGACTGTGAAAATGCATGGCCGTACTCAGATGGATTTTAGAAATCATCTGTTTATTGACAGTCAAACTCGGATTTCGAGAAACTCTTCTGGACGTAATAGGGATAACGAATAATCTTACCCTTTACTTCATGAAGAGACATGAAGAGACATAGGAAAGGGGCTATACACTAAATGTTCACTTGTCCGGAAGGACAAGTGGGAGATTGAAAGGAATGGTGTCCTTCGGACAAGTGTATTATTCTGATAGTGGGTTTAGAATTATTAGAAAGCTAATGTATTCAGTAAGGTTGAGTGATCGGAATGCCTGGGTGGAGGCCGCTTCCGATCAGTAATATTAATGCATATTTAATATTACAGCATAATCTTGAATGAACCCTTCGGGTCACACCCAAGCAAATTAACGAACCGACTCGACGAATTAATTCGGAAGAAATTAATGAGTCGCCTGAGTATTAAATATTTAGACGTCGGAAATTCGATCTTAGAGCGTCGAAACCGAGCGTCGGAATTCGAGTAAAAAATAGTAAATGACGAGACGCGCAAAATAATAATAAATCGACAATATTCCCAAAATACCCCTAGCATCGGAATGCCCCGAGCATCCGAATGCTAGGGGCATAATATGCTAGCACAAGAATGCTCTAAACCCTAAACCTAATCATTCCCTATAAATAAGACCCTAATCCGAGGCTTCAAGACACAGAAAATTAACCTAAACTCTGGCAGAATACTTGTGAACTTGTGCATCCAAACCCTCTTGTCCTAAACACTCACCCTTTTCGATATTTTGTTACTACGGTGGAGGTTCCCCAACAAGAAGGAGTCCATAAGTGTTCTAAACGGAGATTTAGCAAAGAGAAGTGGTAAATTCCCGAGCACTTAGTTAAATCACCCTTTTGTGTTTATATGTTATGCTTTGTGGTTTTATTAATTGCGAGTGGATCCTTGGCTCGGGTTTGTTTCCGCGGTGAGTCGGACACACCAAACCCCAACAATATATATATGAATATGCATGCCAAGCATTGTAAGAATATTTTGCATGAAAGCATATGAGAATAGATTCAAACTTCAATTGACTGTGGTTTTAGAAGCATCTAATATAATGTTCTTATAACATGTTATGAACCATGAATGAAATCAAGAACTTAGACGTTTATTTATATGAGTATCTTTAAAAAAATATTTACTTTTGAATATTGCAACATTGATGAGATATTATCCAAAACTCTAAAAATATTATTTTGGACTAAATGCATGACATCTCAACCTGAAGTTTGAGCATGTGAGAGCAGTAATGTTTTATTCTCAAGAGAACTCTCAAATTAAATATAAAATGTATAAAGAAATGCAATTATTGAATACTTCTCTATGTGAATAATTTTGTTCTGGTCCGGAAGAACCAGAAGTGATGCATTGAGATGATTCGTGTTACCGATAATTCTTATTTGACAATTATGATATCTATATGTTTTACGAGTGCTTGATCAAATAACAATAAAATTTTCAACTATTTATTAATGACCTCTAGAAGAAGGTAAAAGTACGTCAAATATATAAAAATAAATAAGAACCATAATTTTTATATATGAGGATATGTGCTATTATCATGATATACGAATTTGAAGATTTGTCGAAATGTTGGTACATAAGAAAGAGATTTATACATCATTACATTCTATGTGTATTATCATTCTCAATGTCAGATGACAAGAAGATAATTTAGTGATTCAAGTGAAGACTTAAAGACTCAATTTAAATTTAGAAAATTAATCATCAACAAAGAATTTGCTGCTACATAGGATAACTTGCTTGTGTCAATATTGGATTCATTCACTGAAGATCTAAAGTGATGTAAAAATCACGAGTAAATACGCGATACACTCTTTTTCCCTTAACCATGGTTTTATCCCACTGAGTTTTCCTGGTAAGATTTTTAATGAGGTAGCTTCTCGAGCGTATTATGAAGAAGAATGATGTACTCTTTTTTCTTCACTAGGTTTTTATCCTACAAGGTTTTTCCTAATAAGGTTTTAACGAGGCACAATCTTCAATAATGGACATCCAAGGGGAAGTTTTACGAAATACAGTTATGTATGTCCATTATATCTTTGTAACTCCCTAGCTTTATTACTTCCTATGTAACCCCCGAGGGGCGGAGCTACAGGGGGCTGGTAGGGGAAAGATGTGTAAAAATATATATATATATATATGATTGTTATATGTCCTAAATTGTTTTCTGGAAATCTTTTGAAAAAAAAGGAAAAATATTTTGGTGATAATTTTAGATATTTGCTATAATATAAATGGCGTATTTTATTATATTTTATTTTGTATGAAAAAAACATAGTGGTCAAATGGGAAGATTGTATTATAATAATATGGTAAATATAATTTGAAGAAAATTAACGAATAAAAAAAAAGGTTTTGGAGGGAAAAAACAGCACCAGGAAGTGACACATGTCATTTTTGGTGTCTGTTTTAATATTATGTTATTGATTATCAAAACATTCGAAACACTAATTAAAATTCTCATTAAGCTAAATCAAAATTAATTAGATAAGTAAGAAAAAATAATTAAAATGACATTCAGCTATTCACAATTACACTAAATCGACTAAAATCAAACAAAAATTGAAATTTAAAGTATAGAAAACCAAATAAATATTCTATACCATATAAATAGAATCCAAATTTATTGAAATATAAAAAACGAAAGCATGAATAGTAAAAACCCTAAGAAAAGAAGAAAGAGGAAATTACGCGATAATAAGATTGAGGTCTTTCGCCAAAATAAGGGTTTTTCTATACAGTGCCCCTGAAGTATTGACTTTTTCAAGCTGTGCCCACCCATTTTCAAAATTCTACGCTGTACCCCTAAGGTACCTTTATTGTCTACGCTATAACCCTACCCTAATCCTTCCGTTAACTAAAGTTAACTTTTCGTTAACTTCAAAATAAATAAATTAAAAAAAAAACAAAAATACCCAAAAACACCTGTAGGGAATATTTCAAGCATTACGATAACCCCAAACTTGAACCCCACTGTGATCATACACTAAAGTACGGTGGCGTTCCAAAGGGAAAGAAAAAGAGCAAAAAGAGTCGCCAACAAGTTTTAGGAACTTGTAAACCCAAAAGACAATCCAAAAGGACCATCAACTACTCCATAAGGTCTTGAACCAAACAGGGTCCGGGCATGAGGGTACGAATCCAATCTACAAAAGATAGGACCCGCCCTATAAAATACGCCTCTACTTTGTTCTGCTCGTATTCATGCGCGCTTTTCGAATAACATACAAACATTATATTAAACCTACCCTGTTTATCTATGTTGGTTGAATATTAATGCACAAACAAGACTATTATTGGCGATCACTTGAGTTAAAATCACATTAGCCTAAACCAAATTAATAATTATCTTATTAAGCGTGATTTCAAGTACAAATTCCCTTTAAACAATCATAAAAGGTGTAATCAAGCAATAACAATAAAATATAATCAAGCAACATAATAATAAACCAATAACAATAATGATCATAATAAAAATAATTATAATCATGAAAAGGCATAATAAAGCTTAATAATAATAGCAAGATCCTAGGCATGATACTAACAAGATTAATAACAAATCCTAGCATGTCACTAAACAATAAAGATCATGGCTTTAAACCTAACATGGTACTAACATGATAACATAATACTAGAAAGCATTAAAAACATCCTAACGTGATACTAGAAAGCATTAAAAGCATCCTAACATGATACTAGAAATTAAACATTAATAAACATGCTTTCTACATTGTTAATAAAATAGGAAGTAAGCTAATCTACTTACTTTGAAGCCTCGTACCTCTTTCTAATAACAAAATACACAAGTTAGTAAACTTCAATGAAAAATCAATAAAGAATAATTAAAGAATTAAAATCAAATTAAATAAAGTTTTGACTAGATTCGGACCAAACCCTCAGAAAATATCAACCTTGCACGTCTAGGGAGAAGGCAACTTCGAACTTGGCTAAGAGACTCTAAGTCTTGTGAATGCGGAATATTGTATGTAATAAAAGGTAGTTTAGAAAGAGAGAGAAAGAAAAGAATTAAGTAATTCTTGAGAGGGAATAGAGAGAATTGAGAAAGATTTGATGATTGTGAATTGATGATTAAAAACAGAGGTTCGTACCCTATTTATAAGGAAAATAGTCCGGAAAAACATAGAATTTGATAAGGAATAAAACTACACGATGTCGCCAGGAATCGACTCTGTCGCGACGCGACAACCTGTATTAGCGCGTTTTCTTCACGCGGAATCCGATCTTTAATCAACTTGATCTACGGAATCCGTACAGAAGATAAAATATGTATTTTTAAGATAATAAAACGATATTTTACTCCAAATAAAAGTCTATTTTAAAATAATTAATTATTAAATCTAATAATATTAGAATTAAAAAGAACTTTCTAGAAACTTCCAGAAAATTATAATTAATCCTAATAATTTTAGGAATAATAATTAACATGGGCCCTCCTCTAGATCATTGGGCCGTATTTAAATAATTAACCAGGCCCAGTTTAGTATCTTGGCCATAACTTCCTCATTATTAATCGGAATTGGGCTTATAATATATCGTTGGAAAGGTCTTTCAAAGCCCCATCCAACTACACAATTATTGGACCTTAATTATGGACCAAACTAAACTGTATTGGACGTTTTCATAAAATAGAGTGGGTTTTCGAAAACAGAAAGAAGGATTTTAATAAAAACTAACCGCAACACTTAACTTTCGACCACTTTTGCCTCATTCGATTATGGTTCGACGTGACAGGTATTCATCACTGGGTTTGGTTTTGGGGAGACACAAATGGGTGTCTACAACACCTAAACACCTCTATCTCCTCCCTAGTACCCACCACTGCACCACCGCCGCACCTTCTGCCGCACTTTCGATCCAGCTGCACCGCCGCACCACAGTGGGTCGCCCTTCTCTCCTCGACCCACCACCGCATCATCCTCCTCCCTCCTTCTCTCTCACTTCTCCTCTTACTACCAGATTTTCGACCAATCAAACCATATTCGTGCAGATTTTCATTGGAAAAATCAATTAGACAGCATCTATGTATTTAATCTCAATCTAATTGAACCAAAATTGATGATTTAACAATTAAAATCAAATTGGGGGAAAAATTAGGGTTTGGTGTCGTTTGATTGCGGTGGTGCGGGACTGCTGTTGTGGTGCGATTGTGGTTGCGCTAATGCAGGGGTTGCTAGTGTTTTGTGATTTTAGAGGCTGAGGTGAGAGGAGAACCTGGTCGGTGGTGTTTGTTGGTTCGTGAGGTGAGTAGGGTTGTGGGTTTTCTGGTGCGGGAGGGGATTGGGTGGCTGGTATTCCAGCGGGCAGTGGGCGGTCGAGGAGAGAGGGGTGAGCCACTGCGGTGCAGCGGTGCGGCTGGAGGTGTAGTGGTGGCTGGGGGGTAGTTGTGACTTGTGAGGGAGGAGAGAGGTGGTTGGTTTTGTTTTTTTGTTTTTTTTTTTAATTATTTACTAGATGTAAGCCCATGCGATGCACGGTTATTTTATACATTTCTAAGAAAAGATAACTTTCTTAGTTAAATCATATAATATTTTAATTAAAATACTATTGTATATTATATTAGAAAAGATATTATTATTTTTATGTAATAATGTGTCTTTATTTTAATTAATTAAAAAATAAATATTTTGATAAAATTATTTTTTGACTATTAAAAAAGATATTTTTTACTAATTTATGTAATTGAAGCTGCCTATGTGATGCACGGGATTTAGTTATTTTTAAATTAAATAAGTTATAAAACTTGTGTTTTTCTATCCGATTTGTTACTTTATTTCATCAATGATAGATACAACTTAATGCGGTGTATAAATAATCAAGAGTAGTGTATTTTTCTGTTTTGGGCGACACTCCAATTGATTTTAATGTAAAACAGTAAATCAGTTTTTTATTTTAATTTTTTTTATTTATTTTTTTTGTGCCTCATGTTGAGATATTGGGATAGGATTGTGAACTATATTAGGGAAATAATTCTCATTTCATTTAAAAATATTTTACCTACAAAAAAAAAGTAATTTATGATTAAAGTTTAACTATATACAAAAATTAACACTTATATAAACAAATTTATTAGTAAAATAATTTAATTAATTTAATATCTTGATGAAGCCACTTAAATCACAAATTCTATTTTTGTTTACAAAATAAATTAATAAAAAAAACTAAAGAGGTTAAGGAAAAATTTAATTAATGTAAATAGTTCATAAAAAATATCTTCTCGTTTAATAGGACTATATCGAAACATATTAAGTTATCTTATTTGCAGAAGTTTAATATGTCAAACAGGCTAGAAACTCGTACGTAACGTATCCCAATAAACACAATTTAAGTAATACTTAAAAATGTAAATATAAACATGAATTTTAAATATCAAGCTAAGAATTAAATCGTGACCTAAAACTAACACAAAATTCACTTGATGTGGATTTGTATTGATATAAAATTTTGTTGGTATCGTATGATGCGTATTTATAATGATAGGTGTTCCAAATTTTAATTTTTTAAAAAAATTTAAATCATGATTAAAGAATAATTTTTATTTTAATCATAACATATCAGATTTTATCTTATAAACTTATGCGCATATCTTTAATTTTTTTTTACCATTACTATATAAGATAAATTTCTTTCAAAAAAATTTATACAAAAATTTGATTTGTGGTTTTAATCCACGTGGCATTAAAATTCTAGATGTCAAATATAATTCGTTACTTTTATCTAGGTGTCAATATAATTTTTTTTATCATTCGTTACTTTTTCTTAGGTGGCAAGTGAATTTTTTAATTCTAAAATAAAATACAATTCTAATTTCTAATTTGTCGAAATAATACCTTTGCTTATGTGGCGCGCCGAATGTTCTCCAAAAATGCCTACTTTTTTTTTTTTTTGAGGGGAAGCAAAGCATTAATCATTCAAAGAAAGGGTGTCCATAAGTACATACGGAGCAATTTCAGGAGGAACACAACTGTCCCATATTTGCTCAAAATCATTCGGAAGAAACTTTGATAAACTATCAGCTACAACATTGCCTTCTCTTTTAACATGCTTCCAATGTAGACTAGTAAAGGAGCTTCCCAAAAGAATAGCATCACACAAGATAGAGTCAAGATCTGTAATATGCGTAGCACCCTTCTGCAGCCTGCATACCGCAACCTGACAATCAGTTTCAACAATTATGTGCTCCAACGCGAACCTCTTCCCTAGTCTCAAAGCCATTTCAATTGCTTTTGCTTCAGCCACTTCAATCTGCCACCAAGTCTTCATTCTTCTGGTTGCTGCAAAAATGACCTCTCCATTGCAATCCCGAGCTACTACGCCCAACCCCACCCAACCTTCACTCGTAACAGAGGCGTCACAATTAAGTTTGACAACTCCTTCAGGAGGTGGCTGCCATACCTTTGAGCTGGGCTGCTGGGCATTTAGGGAAGATAAGTAGATAGCCTTTTCATATTTATCATACTCATCCACCCACCTGAAGACACGTTCCAAGAGAACAGAAGCCGGAGTTGAAATCTGGTTGAAAACTTTATTGTTTCGATCAAGCCATATGCCCCACATCAAATACATACCACGGGTCTTAACATCATCCTTAACCTCCTTCCAGCGTTCAATAAGATCGCAGGGCGATCCCACGAACCCCCCCTTCAACATCTCCATTCAACCAATTTCATACCACAACCCCCTCACTTTCTCACACTCAAAAAAAGCATGAACCCAGGTCTCATCCTCCTTTTCACACCATGGACAGAATGCAGATTCAATAAGGTGGCGTCTATTCAGAAGAGAACGGACAGGGAGTGTTTCAGTGCAAAACCTCCAAAGAAAATTACGAGCTTTTGGACATACCTTGGCTTTCCAAATTTCAACCCAAGCATAGTGGAACATGTCAAGATCGCTGCCTTTTCCGAGCATATAAGCTGTTTTAACCGAATAATCTCCATCCTTCGAAAATGCCCAGCCCATTACATCATTTGGCCTTCTTGAACTTAGGGGAATTGAAAGAATGCAGCGTTTATCACGATCATTGAAATATCTATCCACTAGTTGTTCATCCCAATCCATAGTGTCAAAGTTTATTAAGTCACTAACCTGTGATATTTCTGGATTAGGAGTGCTCGTGACAAATCGAGTGTGGTCATCAATTAACCAAGGGTCACTCCATATTTTAATCGCTCCACCATCTCCAACCTTCCAAAGCATTCCCTCTTTTATCAAGGCCTTCGAACCCCATATACTTCTCCATGAGTAGCTTCCTCCTTGGCCCAAGAAAGACTCTAAAAAATCGCTTCGGGGGTAGTATTTTGCTTTCATGACACGACTAAGAAGAGAATTTGGCTTCGTGGCTAGTCTCCATGCTTGTCTCCCTAGAAGAGCTTCATTAAAAACTGCTAGATCACGAAACCCCATTCCACCTAGACATTTTAAAGTACATAAATAATCCCAACTCTTCCAATGGATTCTCTTCTTGTGTTCGCTTTGACCCCACCAGAAACGAGCCAATAAGGAGTGAATTTTTTGGATGACTTCTACAGGTTATTTGAAGACACCCATTAAGTAAGTGGGGATGGCTTGTATGACAGATTTCAAAAAAATTTCTTTTCCAGCCTGCGAGAGTAGCTTTTCCTTCCATCCTTGAAGCTTCTTCCACACCCTATCTACCAATGCTTGAAATACGGCTCTCTTTGAACGACCCAAAATACTCGGAATCCCAAGATATTTCTCATGGCGATCCACTTGTTTCATTTTAAGAATCCCAATAATCTCTTCTCTTTGCTCCGCCCTCACACCCTTACTAAAGGACACTTCCGACTTGTCATAATTAATTTTTTGCCCGGATGCTGCTTCATACTGGTTGAGAATTTCAACAATAACTGAGCATTCCCGTCGGTTGGCCCTAGTAAAAAGTAGACTATCATCTGCAAAAAGAAGGTGAGAGATTGCTGGACCATTCCTGCTTGCTTTCACACCATGGATATCTCCTGAAGCAACTCCTCCCTGAATCATCTGAGAAAAAGCATCAGCTACAATAATAAACAGATAAGGAGAGAGTGGGTCGCCCTATCGTAATCCACGAGACGGGGTTACTGAGCCGTATACACCTCCATTAATAACAAAGGAATATTTCACCGTTGAAACAAGAGTCATTACGAGGTTCACCCACCGGCCATCAAAGCCCATCTTTAGTAAAAGTTGCTTAAGGAAGCCCCATTCAACTCTATCGTAGGCTTTACTCATGTCTAATTTCATAGCTATATGGCCCTTTTTCCCTTTACTCCGATTCTTCATCGTGTGAAATATCTCCATGGCCACTAAAGCATTATCCATATTCAATCTCCCTGGAACAAAAGCACTCTGATTTTCAGTAATAACATCACCCAAAATGCCTTTTAGTCGGAGCACAACACACTTGGACACAAGTTTATAGAGGACGTTGCATAAACTGATAGGACGATACTCCGATGCATTTTTTGGCTCTTTCACCTTCGGAATCAAAGCAATATTTGTTTTATTTACATATTCAGGAAAAGGATTACCATTCAGAATTCTCAAAACAAAACTTGCAACATCATCCCCTACTATGTGCCAAAACCGCTGGTAGAAGACGGCGTGCATTCCATCCGGTCCGGGAGCCTTACTTGGGTGCATGTGTTTTAAGGCAATATGAACTTTCTCCTTCGTGTATGGCCTGTTTAAAACTGCATTCATATCTGCCGAAATTTTCCTTTGGACAAAATCCAAGACCACATTATAATCATGGGTTGTAGGAGCTCTAGAAGTGAAGATCTCATCAAAATAATTGCAAATGATCCCCTCAATCTCTTCTTCACCTTCCTGCCAATTTCCATCCGCACCCCACAAGCCTACAATATTATTTTTTCGTTGTCGTTGAGAAGCCTTATGATGGAAATACCTCGTATTTGAAAGGAATGGTGTCCTTCGAACAAGTGTACTATTCCGTTAGCGGGTTCAGAATTATTAGAAAGCTAATATATTCAGTAAGGTCAAGTGATCGGAATGCCTGGGTGGAGGCCGCTTCCGATCAGTAATATTAATGGATAATTAATGTTACAGCTTAATCTTGACTGAACCCTTCGGGTCACACCCAAGCATTCAACAAACCGAAACGACGAATTAATTCGGAAGGAATTAATGAGTCGACCGAGTAATATTTATTTAGACGTCGGAAATTCGAGCTTAGAGCGTCGAAACCGAGCGTCGGAAGTCGAGTCGAAAAATAGTGAAAGACGAGACGAGAAATAGTAATAAATCAACAAAAGACCAAAATACCCCTAGCATCGGAATGCCCTAGCAAACCGAGTGCTAAGGGCGTATGGCCTAGCATGGTGGCTAGCATGCGCACCAAGCCGAGCCTAGGCTGGCTGGTGCGTGCTAGCGCACTCAAGCTAGCATCGCAAGGCTAGGCGCTGCCTAGTGCGTGCTAGCATGCTAGGCGCAGCCTTGTGCGCGCAATGGCTAGCAAGCCATGCCGCAACAAGCTGCTGGAGCTAGCACGCTAGGCGCGCTAGCTCGCCACAGCTAGCAGCAGCATGGCTAGGCCATTGCTTGCTGTCTAGCAGCGCTGGCCAAGGCACAAGGCCAGCAGCAGCAGCCCGCACAAGCATGCTGGGCGTGCTGGCCAGCAGCAGCAGCAGCCTGCATGCAAGTGCTGGGCTTGCTGGACGTGGCTGCCACGGACAGCAGCACATGGCAGCCCACCTTGGCTGCCTTGGTGCCCAAGGGTGGGTGCCATGTGGCTTGTGGTCCTAGAGTGTGTGGGGAGTGAGGTGGCCGGTTGTGGGAGAGGGAGTGGGGAGCAAGTTTGGTCCCCCCCCCCTCTCCAAATGGTCCTCACCTAACCACTCACATGAGCTTGCCACTTGTTGATTTATTACTAGCTTGATTATTGATTTTATTTTAGCTTTAAAATAAAATGGAAAAATCATACTATCCCACATTGATGGGAGAGTAAATGATACTCCCATCATTTCCTATAAATACCCAAGTATGGGCATTGGGAAGGATGCTTGAGTAAGAGTTGGAAAAGGCATCACAATTAGTGAAAACCTTTGAACTCAATATTATTACTCGGGTTTTTTTGTTGGTCGGGTCTTGCTAACTCCAAGACATTGGACCTAGTCGGTTTTGTTGGTGCGGGTGGACTTCGTTGGAGGTCTCCGTGCGAGCGGGACTTGAAGCTTTCAAGTAAGAGCTCATTTGGAGCGAAGCACGCGTCAAGGGTAATTAGCTTATCTTAATCTTGTGATTAATTTAATTATGCTTATGGTTTTATTTATTGCGAGTGCGGTCTTGGTTTTGGGTTTGTTTCCGCGGTGAGTCGGACTCACCAAACCCCAACAGCGGTATCGGAGCCTCGCTCGTTTATTTTTAAAATCATATTTTTTTTTCAAGGTGTCATTATGGCTTATTTTTTCTGGTTTTAAGTTGCTAATTATATTAGTAACTCGTTTTTCAAATTTTACCTCGTATTAGAGCTATCTTCAGCCCCCGAACCCAGATTTCGACCCAAAAATAGTGAATTTTGGGTGGAAAAGGTGTTCTGGAAATGGTTTTTCCCTTCTAGGACTCGGTTTTTAGCCAGAAAACGACCAGAAATGCATTTTTCGAGGGATTTTTCGTTTTGACGAAAAATTTTAAGTCTTTCTAACCTTAAAAATTGATTGCATATTTATGGTGGTTATGTAAATGGTTCTTTCCTTATTTTATATGCAATTTTAGACCACTTTAAGCATGATTACTTGGTAGTAATTGGTGCTTGAAAGTTTGGTTTTATTTTTCACATAATTGCAAATTAATTGCATTGAGTGTGAAATAGTTGTTCTTTGATGCTTCCAAGTATTAAAGATTCAATCTTTACTTATGATAAGTGATTGAAACTTTGAGTTACTAAATTCCATGAATTTTGGTTAAACTTTGTTGATTTAATCATTTTTTAATTGATTGGAATCATAAAGTTTAAAACTTGTGATAGAAATTGGTTTATCTTCATATTGGAAGATATAATTTTTCATGAAGTCACAAGTATTAAAGTTGGAGTCTTTATTGAACTTATGTTCATTTTTCCAACTCCCTTTTATTTTGTCAAAATCTCAAGATTAATTTAAAGTGATTAAATTAATAGTGAGAAATGCCCTAATTTATTTTGTTACACCAAGTTAAACCAATTTTATTAAAGAATGATTCTTGGTAATAAATTTGGTTAATTGCTTTGGATGAATTATTTAAGTTGGACTTGTTATTTTTCATTTTTCCTCAAAATTGATTCTAAAATTAATTTAGAATTGATTTATAATGTCACACACAAAATTCGATAATTTTCGAAGCATTAGCACGCAACACGAGGCCTAAGAGCCCCGAGCCAGCTCTCGGCCAGCTGGGCTGCTCACGCAACCCATATGTGGCTGCCGAGGCTGCTGGGTGCTTCGTTCTTAGGTGCGTGGTGCTGTGCGTCTGTGTGTGCGAGGAAGGGCGTGGGCTGCTGCTCGCTGCCAGCCACATAGCGCACCAGCCAGCAACAAGCAGCAGCATGGCGCAGCAGCAGCATAGTGCTGTGCGCGCTGTGCGTGCTGCTACGCTTGGCTTGGCTGGGCGTGGCGTGAGCGAGCACAAGCAGCCCATGGGCATGCTTGGTGTTGCGGGAGTGCGAATGGGTATGTTACGAGCTTGTTGTACGGTACGTACGATCCCATAATTGGCACAATAACCCCGGGTTATTAAGGCGATGCTATTTTAAAGTTAATTTTAGCATTGCTTAATATGTAAATAAGGGTAATTTTGGGTTCCAAGTCTTAGTGCTAGGCACTTAGACATTATGGAATACGTAATTTTGCTTAACTTGTCGTTTTTAATTATTTTAATTATTTTGTTTATTTAATTAAAATTTTGGAGGCTAGGCCTCGGGTTTTTGAGCGACATTTGCAAAATTAATTTTGACAAATATTTGGGTTCACCGACTTAATTAATTGGATTAGTTAAGATTGGATGCGGAATTTAGTGGGAGCGTCTCTTAGTCATTACCATAACCGGTTAAAACAACTTTGACTAGTTTAATTAGGCGTGTTAATTGAATTAACCACCTAGATTAATTACTAGTTCTCGCGCGGTTTTATGCATTGTTACTTGTTTGATCGTTGTAAAATGCATGGGCCATTCACAGATAGTGAATGGATGAATGGAATGTAAAATTCTCTCACAGGTTTTATGAAATGGCAACTAGTGGGGCCCGATTAGGATAGAAAATACGGACTGTGATCCGTGATGTATTTTTGTAAATCTAAATACGGTCTGCGAACCGTTGAGTATTTTTGTACCTTAATATTTAGATTAGTCCTAATCGTAGATACTAGCAATTATATTTTTTGGTCAAGTCTTGAAGACGGGGTTCTTAGAAGACGAAGCCATGAAGTTGCAAAAGAAGACCTTTTGAAGACTTGAAGATCTCAAGGGGTCATGCTAGTTGCCAAATGCATCTCTATTTATGTTTTCGATATATATTTATGTTTATATATTTGAATTATATGTTAGATGCATGGCTAGGATTTCGAATGTTGAGATGATTAATTAAGTTCACTTAAATCAACATAGAAACCCTAGGTCCCTTAAAATTGAGTAAAACTTGCCATTCCAAAACACACTTACCAACCGAACGAGGGTAGTGGTGGGCTACGCCAAAGCGAGGCATCACTACTTCTCCAAGGAACGTAAGGCATACTAGGTATGCAAGTGGTTTTGGTTATACTCAACGATATGAGTGATGGAGTCCTAACATGTCGTGGCAAAGTGAATAAATTGTTTAGAGAGCATGGGATGCGACGATTTATTCAACCAAGAGTGGCTTGGAGCCATTAGCAAAGAGTTGCTTACCTTAGGAGATTGAGTGTTAAGACAAGCCAAAGCATGCTTAACCACTCTTTGTTTCTTTGGATCTTGGAATCGACTTATTCGCACCAAAATTGGGGACAATCTTTAATGTGTGAATAAGACGTTTTAAATAAGTTTGATTAAAATGCATGATTTCAATCTTATTTAAGTATGATAAATGGTTTTTCATTTTAAATTCTTTCAAATGTAGAATCATGTCTTCAAATAACTCGAACAACCAATTCTCGTTACGCTCAATTCTCGACAAGGAGAAACTGAGTGGGCCAAATTTTCTTGATTGGAAAAGGAATTTGCGAATTGTTCTCATGCAAGAGCAAAAGGAATATGTCCTTGATGAGGAAATGCCCGAGACTCCCAATGAGGAGGTAACTCAAGCTGCCCTAAATCGATGGCAAAGTGCCAATCGAGATGTCAAATGTATCATGTTGGCCACAATGTCTCCTGAGCTTCAAAAGACTTTCTTTGAAAAGGAGACGGCTTTTGAGATCATTTCTGAATTGCAGAATATGTTCCAAGAGCAGGCCCGAACTGAAAGGTTTGAAACCCACAGGCAGATCCTTGAGAGCAAGCTCAAGAAAGGAGATCCAGTCAGCCCACATGTACTCAAAATGATTGGATTGTTTGAAAACATGGGAAGGCTTGATGCGGGGTATTCAACCGAGATGGCAATTGACATCATTCTCCACTCGCTGCACAAAGGCTATGATCAGTTCAAGATGAACTATAATATGCACAGCATGGAGAAAACCCTCACCGAGCTTCATGGTATGTTGAAGCAAGCTGAGCAAACGCTCAAGGATGAGGGAAAGCATGATATGCTCATGATTAAAAAGGGCAAGCCGTTCAAATTTTCGGGCAAGAAGAAGAAAGGCGTTAAGGGGAAAGGTAAGAAGAAAAGTTTTCCGCCTAAGTCTAAAGCTACCAAGGATAAGAGGGTAGCGTCTTCTAAATCTGATTCCGAATGTTTCTACTGTAAGAAGAAGGGACATTGGAAGAGAGATTGCCTCAAGTTCAAGGAAGATAAGAAGAACGGAACCGTTGCTTCTGAATCAGGTATATTCGTTATAGACTTTAACTTCACTAGCTTAACATCATGGGTATTAGATACCGGATGTGGCTCACACCTTTGTTCCAATTCCCAGGGACTAAGGAACGCTAGAAGGCTAGAGAAGGGAGAGATTGAACTCCGGGTCGGCAATGGAGCCAGAATTGGTGCCGTATCCGTAGGAACTCTCAGTTTGTCTTTGCCCACCGGGCTAGTTTTGGAACTCGATAATGTTTATTATGTTCCTAACATTACCAAAAACATTATTTCAATTTCGGCGTTGGACGCCAAAGGTTTTGAATTTCGAGTAAAGAACAAAGAATGTTCATTTTATCTCGATAATGTTTTATATGGTATTGCACATTCTGAAAATGGTCTTTATGTGCTTTCATTAGACAAACAAGTTTATAATGTGAATAATGATACCAAAAGAGCTAAGACCATGGAGTCAAATCAGACTTACTTGTGGCATTGTCGTCTTGGCCACGTTAACATCAAACGCATCAAGAGACTTCTACAAGAAGGTGTTCTTGACTCTTTCGATTTAGAATCGTTTGAGAATTGCGAAGGATGTCTATTAGGCAAGATGATTAAACAGCCATTCTCCAAGTTGGGAGAAAGGGCAAGTGACTTATTGGGTCTTATACATACCGATGTATATGGACCAATGAGCTCAACCACAAGAAATGGACATCGATATTTCATCACTTTCACAGACGACTATAGTAGATATGGCTATGTCTACCTCATGTCGCACAAATCTGAATCATTTGAAAAGTTCAAAGAATTTCAGAGTGAAGTTGAAAATCAGCTTGGCAAGAAAATCAAAGCCCTTCGATCGGATCGAGGTGGTGAATACTTGAGCCAAGAATTCGATGACCATCTGAAAGAAAAGGGTATACTTTCAGAATTGACACCTCCAGGAACTCCACAATGGAACGAAGTATCCGAAAGGAGAAATCGGACCTTGTTAGACATGGTACGATCAACAATGGGTCTTAGTGATCTTCCTATCTCTTTCTGGGGACACGCACTTCTAACTGCGGCACTAACACTGAACCGTGCTCCATCAAAAGCTGTAGAAAAGACTCCATATGAATTATGGACGAAGAAACCTCCTAGGTTATCTTTTCTAAAGATATGGGGATGCGAAGCATATGTTAAGAAATTGATCTCTGACAAACTTCATCCCAAATCTGACAAGGTTTACTTTGTGGGCTACCCAAAAGAAACCAAAGGGTATTACTTCTACAACAAATCGGAGAACAAAGTGTTTGTTGCTCGCGATGGTGTCTTTTTGGAGAAGGAGCACCTTTCCAAAATGACAAGTGGGAGGAAAATCGAACTCGACGAAGTTCGTGAGGATGAGCAACAAAATCATAATGACAGTCAAAGTGCTCAAACAGCATCTGTTGACGCAGGTCAAAATGATCAAAATGTGCAAAGTCGAACCGACAATGCAAATGCTCAATCCATTACCCTACGTAGGTCTCTGAGGCCGAGATCTCAACCTGATAGATATCTTGGTTTAGTATTAACCGAGAATCAGGACATCCTGATTATGGATGGAGATGAACCAGCAACCTACAAGCAAGCGATGGCAAGCACCAACTCTGCTAAATGGCAAGAGGCCATGAGATCTGAAATGGATTCCATGTTTGAAAATCAAGTCTGGGACTTGGTTGACTTACCCGAAGGTTATACACCGATCGGATGTAAGTGGATTTTCAAGTTGAAAACCGACAAAGATGGAAATGTATTCATTTACAAAGCTAGATTGGTGGCAAAAGGTTACAGACAAGTTCATGGTATTGATTACGATGAAACCTTTTCACCAGTTGCAATGCTTAAATCCGTTCGGATCCTCCTAGCGATTGCTGCATATTACGACTATGAAATATGGCAGATGGACGTCAAAACCGCCTTCCTTAATGGTTATTTGGAAGAAACTGTGTATATGACACAGCCTGAAGGTTTTGTCGACCAAAACAATGCTAGGAAATTTTGTAAGCTTAAGAAGTCCATTTATGGATTAAAGCAAGCAAGCAGAAGTTGGAATCTGCGTTTCGATGAAGCCATCAGTAAGTTTGGTTTTATCAAGAATCCAGATGAATCTTGTGTTTACAAGAAGGTCAGTGGGAGTGACATCGCCTTCCTAGTCTTATATGTCGATGACATATTGCTCATTGGAAACAGCATTCCGTTGTTAGAGTCTGTAAAGGCCTGGCTTGGAAAGTGCTTCTCAATGAAAGACTTGGGAGAGGCTCAGTACATACTAGGCATCAAGATCTATAGGGATAGATCGAAAAGGATGATTGGATTGAGTCAAAGTACTTATATTGATAAGGTACTTGCTCGATTTGGCATGGAGGAGGCCAAAAGAGGTCACCTGCCAATGTCACATGGCATAACCCTAAGCAAGAAGCAGTGTCCATAGACACCTGATGAGCGGGTAAGAATGAATCAGATTCCATATGCTTCGCTTATTGGATCTATCATGTATGCCATGATATGTACTAGGCCAGATGTGTCGTATGCCTTGAGTGCTACGAGCCGTTACCAATCAGACCCAGGAGAGGCGCATTGGACTGCGGCC
Organism: Chenopodium album; assembly: GCF_948465745.1. Taxonomy (NCBI): domain Eukaryota; kingdom Viridiplantae; phylum Streptophyta; class Magnoliopsida; order Caryophyllales; family Amaranthaceae; genus Chenopodium; species Chenopodium album. The sequence goes on from NC_137852.1 coordinate 17,034,632, forward strand.
AAAAATATCCTAAAGTATCTGAAAAGGAACAAGGATAAATTCCTGGTGTATGGTGGCACAAAGGATTTAGTTGTGGAAGGTTATACCGACGCAAGCTTCCAGACAGACAGAGACGATTTCAAATCGCAATCTGGATATGTGTTCTGTCTAAATGGAGGGGCGTTTAGTTGGAAGAGCGCAAAGCAGAGTACAACTGCAGATTCTACAACTGAAGCCGAATACTTGGCAGCTGCTAAAGCAGCCAAGGAGGCTGTTTGGATTCGTAAGTTCGTTGGCGAACTTGATGTTGTACCCTCTATAAAGGGTCCAATAGCCCTATATTGTGACAACAATGGAGCTATTGCTCAGGCCAGAGAGCCTAGGGAACATCAGAAGGTCAAACATGTCAAGCGGCGATTTCACATGATTCGAGAATGGAAATCAGAGGGTGAAATCAGAATTTGCAAAGTTGGAACGGATGACAATGTAGCCGATCCACTTACTAAACCTTTGCCTCAAGTGAAGCACAACAAGCACGTTGAGGCAATGGGAATCAAGCATGTAGGAGACTGGCTTTGATTTCCTTGTTTAGTGTTTTAGTTAATTTTGAGAAAAGTTAATGTAAGACACTAAGGAAAACCATTCATGTTTTGGAGTAATATAAAATTTCATGCAACATTTTATTACTCCGTCATGCTATTTAATTGTGGTTTAGGATTAAATAATGAGTCCATTCGATTCTGAGAATATTCAAAATAGGGTATCAAGACCAGTCTTGGTAAGGAAACACCTATTAAGTGAACATTGAATATTATAATCGAAAATTATCCATAATCAAGGTCATTTAAACGATGGACGATTAATGACCAATTGAGATTAGTGTGTAGTCTGATTTATAGCACCGTTTCATGTGCTACGAGGACATGATTGTCGTAAATCATTTGCACAGGTATTGGTTTAGAACCATACTGGATCGACCTATGAGAATACTTTAAGAAATTAAAAATTTTTCATAAGTATACTTCTCATTATGGCTATCGGAACCTATTTCCTCGACCATGAGTAGTGTGAGTTCTCTTGTTTGAGTACTAGTTCGCTTTGATGTTGTCAAACGTCTGCCGTAATAGGGGATTATAACGGCAACACTCGGGCGACTAGGTCCTCTCAGTAAGAGGAGCTACATTGCAAGACTGGGAATGTCCCCCTAGTAAAATAGGGAAGATGTCTTTGTTGTATACAAGGCCTCTCGTAGAGCGAGACTGTAAAATGCATGGCCGTGCTCGGATGGATTTTAGAAATCATCTGTTTATTGACAGTCGGACTCGGAATCGGGAAACACTTCTGGACGTAATAAGGATGACAAAATAAATCTTACCTTATAGTTCATGAAGAGACATTAAGCGACATAGGAAAGGGCTGTACACAAAATGAGCACTTGCCCGGAAGGACAAGTGGGAGATTGAAAGGAATGGTGTCCTTCGAACAAGTGTACTATTCCGTTAGCGGGTTCAGAATTATTAGAAAGCTAATATATTCAGTAAGGTCAAGTGATCGGAATGCCTGGGTGGAGGCCGCTTCCGATCAGTAATATTAATGGATAATTAATGTTACAGCTTAATCTTGACTGAACCCTTCGGGTCACACCCAAGCATTCAACAAACCGAAACGACGAATTAATTCGGAAGGAATTAATGAGTCGACCGAGTAATATTTATTTAGACGTCGGAAATTCGAGCTTAGAGCGTCGAAACCGAGCGTCGGAAGTCGAGTCGAAAAATAGTGAAAGACGAGACGAGAAATAGTAATAAATCAACAAAAGACCAAAATACCCCTAGCATCGGAATGCCCTAGCAAACCGAGTGCTAAGGGCGTATGGCCTAGCATGGTGGCTAGCATGCGCACCAAGCCGAGCCTAGGCTGGCTGGTGCGTGCTAGCGCACTCAAGCTAGCATCGCAAGGCTAGGCGCTGCCTAGTGCGTGCTAGCATGCTAGGCGCAGCCTTGTGCGCGCAATGGCTAGCAAGCCATGCCGCAACAAGTTGCTGGAGCTAGCACGCTAGGCGCGCCAGCTCGCCACAGCTAGCAGCAGCATGGCTAGGCCATTGCTTGCTGCCTAGCAGCGCTGGCCAAGGCACAAGGCCAGCAGCAGCAGCCCGCACAAGCATGCTGGGCGTGCTGGCCAGCAGCAGCAGCAGCCCGCATGCAAGTGCTGGGCTTGCTGGACGTGGCTGCCACGGACAGCAGCACATGGCAGCCCACCTTGGCTGCCTTGGTGCCCAAGGGTGGGTGCCATGTGGCTTGTGGTCCTAGAGTGTGTGGGGAGTGAGGTGGCCGGTTATGGGAGAGGGAGTGGGGAGCAAGTTTGGTCCCCCCCCTTCTCCAAATGGTCCTCACCTAACCACTCACATGAGCTTGCCACTTGTTGATTTATTACTAGCTTGATTATTGATTTTATTTTAGCTTTAAAATAAAATGGAAAAATCATACTATCCCACATTGATGGGAGAGTAAATGATACTCCCATCATTTCCTATAAATACCCAAGTATGGGCATTGGGAAGGATGCTTGAGTAAGAGTTGGAAAAGGCATCACAATTAGTGAAAACCTTTGAACTCAATATTATTACTCGGGTTTTTTTGTTGGTCGGGTCTTGCTAACTCCAAGACATTGGACCTAGTCGGTTTTGTTGGTGCGGGTGGACTTCGTTGGAGGTCTCCGTGCGAGCGGGACTTGAAGCTTTCAAGTAAGAGCTCATTTGGAGCGAAGCACGCGTCAAGGGTAATTAGCTTATCTTAATCTTGTGATTAATTTAATTATGCTTATGGTTTTATTTATTGCGAGTGCGGTCTTGGTTTTGGGTTTGTTTCCGCGGTGAGTCGGACTCACCAAACCCCAACAGTATTTCTATCACCATCACGAACTTCAGCAACCCTTGCTCTCAAATGCCAGTAAGCCTCACTCTTCTCATTAAGATCATCAAGGAGTTTCTCTAACCTCACACATTCATCACAGCTAGCAAGAGACGTGGGTTTTGCTTGTGCATCCTTCAAAGCTAACTCAGTCGCATTAATCTGCTTCCCAAGCTGATTAAATTTTTCCTCACTCCATGCTGCAAGCTTTTTGCCAACTCCTGCAACTTTGTCAAGAACCCCCCTTCCCATCGCATCTTCCCAGGCCTCCCTGACAACATCTTCACAAGTCTCATCCAAGAGACAGCAGGTTTCGAACTTAAACTCTCTCTTTTTCTTTCTTTTTTTCTTCTTTTTTACTGTACAAGAGAGTAGTAGTGGAGTATGATCGCTTTTGCACCTAACAAGATGTTCAACTGAAGCATGAGGATACCGAGCACACCAATCTTCCGAACCCAAAAATCTGTCAAGTCGTTCCCTAACCCGAGTCGAGGGGTTACGACCTCGTTCCCAAGTATACCAGGAACCCACATAACCTAAGTCACGGAGCCCAATCTCATCAATAGTCTCTTTGAAATTTCCCATTTCCCTTCTTATACCACCAGCGCCTCCTTCCCTTTCCTCATAAGAGAGGATTTCATTAAAATCTCCCCCTATTAGGATCGGTATATCATCATCACAAAGGTGTTTAAGAAGCTGCCATGTATTGCCTTTTTCTTCAGCTTTTGCCCATCCATATATACCCACGAATCTCCATCTCCATCCATCAACACCCCAGATATCTCCACAAATATGATGTTGGGAGTAGGAAAGGATTCTAAAATCGACATCTTCCTTCCAGTACAAGAAAAGTCCTCCGGCTTTACCACAACTTGAGACACCAAAAGCATTATGGAAACCAAATGTTCCCTTTAAATCTTCTACAATCTTCTTGTTAACCATCGTCTCAGATATAAAGAGCAAACTCGGGCAATGATTCCGAACCCATTTTCGGAGATTACGAACCGATCGGGGGTTGCCCATCCCCCGACAGTTCCAAGCTAACACATTCATTGGGTTTGGCGGGGTTGGCTATTCCCAACCTCCGCCAATGGTCCCACACCATTCGAAAAAGAAGTATAAATGATTTTCTTTGAGATATGTTGGCCATGATCCACTTCAACTTCACCTTCTTCTCTGCCACGTTTCCCACACTCTGTATTCTTTAGCTTTTGGTTTCTATCCTTTCCATCAGCTCTAATAATTCTCTTCCACTGCCTAAAGCCCCCCTTTACACCAACATCATTAGGAATACCCTTCGATTTTGTTTCATGTGCATCATCTCCACACCCCATCTCCTTCTCCCCCAGGTGAAAGTCCCCTGCCAACTCCACTATACTGTAATCACTCCTCACATCCCCATGCCCAGCTTCTGTTCTAACATCCTCAAGACTCTTATCCTTTTCATCACCCCCCTCTAAGATTTTATTGCTCTCTCTAGATGCATCACAAAATTGCAGTCCCCCTATCTTGCTTCTCCCCTTCTCACTGTCTTCTTTATCTTCCTCCTTCTCCATATCATGATGCCTCTGGCTTATGCAAAGCAGTCAAACGTCTCTGCCTACTTTATTTATATATACTAGATGAAGCCCGTGCGATGCACGGTTTGTTTGATTATTTTTTTATTTTGTATTTATTAGCTAAAATTTGTTATATATTTAGATAAAATTCCTAATATTAAAAGATAATATTTAATATTTAATTATTTTAAACTTGAAAATCTCATTCGTTAATGTTGCTTACGTGACATTTGAATTATTTAATTCTTAATAATCTCTTATTTAATTGGCTATTACCAAGATTTATAATCTTACATGGCGCGCTAAGAAAATTAGATCCTATGTGGCTCTCTAAAAACTCGGAAAAAAGCTCCCCTTTATATATATATATATATATATATATTAGATTCTTTCAAAAAAATTATACAAAAATTTGATTTGTGGTTTTAATCCACGTGGCATTAAAATTCTAGATGTCAAATATAATTCGTTACTTTTATCTAGGTGTCAATATAATTTTTTATCATTCGTTACTTTTTCTTAGGTGGCAAGTGAATTTTTTAATTCTAAAATAAAATACAATTTTAATTTCTAATTTGTCGAAATAATACCTTTGCTTATGTGGCGCGCCGAATGTTTTCTAAAAGCTGTATACTAAGACTGTAATTACATGAATCTTAAGCCAACCTGATTTACAATTAAATATGTTGATCTTAATAGGACAATGTCGATGAAACTGATCTGCAAAAGATGGAGGAGGCAAGGGAAGCTTATGTTGCAGCGGTTGCTATGGCTAAAGAGAGGCAAGACGAAGAATCACTTCTTGCCGCAGCTAGAGCAAGGTTACATCTTCAGTCGATTGTTTTTAGTGCCAATGCTGAGTCTTAACACCCAGCCACTACTGTATTATAAAATTATGCAGGCAAGCTTGTGGTGATCACATCTTTATCATGCAAGGCAGTTCGGTCACGGAGACTCATTTGACGTCTTCAGGATTTGCTGTCACCATCACAAAATAAGATCAGGCAGCCCTCTTTGTTTGGCTTTTGAACCACATTGTTTATATGTTTAAAAAGAAAGTAAAGAGGTATGGAGTAGCACTTTTGTTTAGGATTGACCAATTCTCATGTTTCATCTGTGTGAGAGTTGTTTTTACTGTACGAACTGCGCGCAATGAATGGTGAAAATTTTAGTAGATTTGGATTTCAATGTCTCTGATCCCCTGCATTGAATTTATTCCTAAGATTTGTTTGCAAAAAATGTACTTTAGTTGAATGAAAGTATAAACACCATGGAGGAGGCACGCACGCTTAATTTTCTAGCGATACTTTCCTAATTGGGGTTGGGAGGTTTTGACTTTTGAGGAAAAGAGAAAGAAAAAAAAAAAAAAAAGTAAATTCGGGAAATTTTTCAGAATTTACAGCATCTGAGACACGCTGGGCGAGATTTGTGCTTTCTGAACCCTACCCTCCCTGATCTTGGCCATGTAACTGGACTACCCATCCATGCCCATTCCAATCTGCAAAATTTTGCAAACATTTATATTGTCAGTATACTGTCAGTAACCAAAACCTCGAATCTTTTCTTCTTTTGAATCTAAAAAGTAACTTACACAGGGAATTCAAAAGAGGTTGAGCTGGTATTCGATATATTCGATGTGCTTGATTTAGCAGACTCTGAAGCTAGCTCTTCATTTCCCTCAAGTTGATCGTCTTGATCACCCCTAGAATCTGATCCACTGAAGCCACTGGATTGATCAGACTCTATGCTCGATATATCATTATCTCCCTTCAACAGGTCATCAATCCTTATCATAACTCCCATTTTAGATTTCGGACTCATAAAGATATCTTCCTCATCAATCTGAATTTTGACAGAAACACACAAAGGATATTAACGAAAAGGGCCAGAAAAGTTGAATTCTTGTAATAGAATAGGTATTCTTACCTCTATGTTCGGTAACAAGCAGTCTCTCCTAAAAGCTAGCAGAGCATTGACATTGCTGCCGTCTTGGTCTATCAAGTTCCAGGGGGATGATGAAAGTTCTACTTCAGTGTTATGGTCAATCTGGAACTGCTCTTCATAATCCAATTTAATAGACGCTGTTGATTCAACTGATCCATTTCTGCATTCCATCGATTCAGTCGATTCAATATCATGTACAAATTTGTTATTTTCCAACAAATGATCACTAATATCAGCTCCATTGTGGTGCAGCTTAGGACTCATCTCTTCCTCAGCCTGCAGCCAATCGCCAATGTCATCATCAGATCAGTACATAACCTGTATTATCGACTAAGGTAAATCTTACTCCTAACATGTTTTAAGGGATTCATATAATCTAACCTCTTTATTTGGTAAGAAACAGTCCCTTCTATTTATAAGGCTCAGGTGTACGTGGCTATCTAAAAACTCGGAAAAAAGCTCCCCTTTATATATATATATATATATATATATATATATATATATATATATATATTAGATTCTTTCAAAAAAATTTATACAAAAATTTGATTTGTGGTTTTAATCCACGTGGCATTAAAATTCTAGATGTCAAATATAATTCGTTACTTTTATCTAGGTGTCAATATAATTTTTTATCATTCGTTACTTTTTCTTAGGTGGCAAGTGAATTTTTTAATTCTAAAATAAAATACAATTCTAATTTCTAATTTGTCGAAATAATACCTTTGCTTATGTGGCGCGCCGAATGTTCTCCAAAAATGCCTACTTTATTTATATATATTAGATTTTGAAGTTAACGGAAAGTTAACTTAAGTTAACGGAAGGATTAGGGTAGGGTTACATCGTAGACACTAAAAGTATCGGGGTACAGCGTGGAATTTTAAAAATGGGTGGGCACAACTTGAAAAATTCAATACCTCAGGGTACTGTATTGAAAAACCCAAAAAAGAAAGACTGAGGTCTTGAGCGCTGGTGAAATTGCGGACGCAAGAATGAGTAACGTTGGTAGATTTGACCCGATTAAGCAAAGCTGTTTGACCCGATTTTACGAATCCACCCATTACACAAAACAAGCCCTTAATTCTTTGACATTCACAAGCTAAAAGCCTAAAACCCCGCCTTCTCTCTTCCTCCCTTCCTCACTTTCTCCCTTCTCCCACTACCTCTTCCACCACCACTTCCACCACCTCCCTCCCTCTTTTTCCCTCAATCAAACCCCAATTTAAACTTTACAATATGAATCAAACTTCCGAGGTATTCATTACACTTCATTCTTCAAGTTTGCTGATTATGTTTTGTGTGTTTGAAATACTCGGATAGTATTTGTATTTTTTATGCTAATTTTGTTGAATTGCGGTTTTTGTTTTGTAGTCAGCGTCGGAGACGGTGGCAGCGGTGCATTTCGGTGTTATGACGGATGAAGAGATACGGAAGCTTAGCGTAGTCAAAATTACGAACCGTAATATATTGAATATGGTTGGTCGGCCCGAGCCGGGTGGTCTGTGTGATCCTGCTTTTGGTCCATCGGATGATCATAGTCTGTATGTTCTTTTAATTTTACAAACCTTATTGTTTTTATTTTTATCTAATTTGGCTTATTTTATTTTTTTGGTATTAAAAAAATTTACATGTATTTGTTGTATCTATAGACAAATGTATGTTGGTGAGTTACGAATTCGGATTATGGAATTGATGCTGGACAGTTTTTATTTAGTTTATATTCAAATTATCTGTACATGGTTTTTGGGAAGAAAATGTTGTAATGGAAGGGAATTGGGGAGTGTTATGTTATAGAATAAACGTGTTGAAAGAATGGCTTATCTTATACTACCTCCGTTTCAAATTTTTTGCAATGATTTGACATATAATGTGAGTAGAAAACGTGTAATCGTTGCGGAGGTAGGACTTTGCACTATGTGTTGTCCTTGATTGCCTGTGTTTTGGGACATTGTGGATATGGGATGCTAACTAATTGTCAATTTTTTGTGCTTCACATTGTAAAAGAAAATGGGAATTCCATTAATTTTAAAATGAACAATAAGAGTGTGAGATATAAATATTTCTGAAGTTTGTTTAATCAGCAATAATGGTTGGTGCGATACTGCTCTAAGAACTGTAGAATCGTGATCCAAAAAATCTTTCTCAACGGAAAGATTTGGCTTGTAATAATCCTTGTTTTTTCTGTCTTCTGTGTGTGTTTGTGTGTTGCGTGTGTGTGTGCGAGCGCGCGAGTGCGTGCCTGTGCTGCGGCACCTAAAACCCCTGTATTAGATTTATTGAACTCTTTTTTACCAGTAAGTAAATTTTTATTGGACATGATTAAGGGATAACTTCGATTGTGTAGGAGAGGAGGGAAGGAGATGCTTTACACTTGAGTTTATCTTAATTGTCTTCATGCTGATTATATTTCGTTATTTTGTTCAGATTGCTAGCATATTAATAATTTGCATTTCTGTGCAGCTGCAAAACTTGTGGTCATCGTGCCTTCTATTGCCCCGGACATTGTGGTCATATAGATCTCGTGTCATTGGTTTATCACCCTTTATTGTTCGATATGCTCTACAGAATACTGCAGAATACCTGTTTGGCTTGCTACCATTTTAAGGCATCTCCAGAGGAGGTAATAATTGTGCAAATCTTGCCTTGACAAATTAATTAAAATGTTTTTCTTTCCTTAGAGTTTCATGGTCATCTAATTTTATGATTTCGTTTTTTAAACTACAGGTTGAGATGTGCATCTGTAAATTGAACCTTATAACAAAGGGTGATATTGTTGGGGCTAGAGAGCTAGATTCTAATTCAAATGGGTATCCTGATGATAGCTATAAAAGCCTTGGTGGGATTTTTGAGGGCCTTAAGCATCGTAACTTGACCTCTTTTCAGCTTACCGAAGCACTTTCAGTCTTGAAAAGTGTATTGAAGAAACGAAGTCCCAAATGTAATCGTTGTGGGGCCAAGAATCCTCCCATTACTAAGCCTACGTTTGGTTGGTTTCACATGGTAAATTAATTTATGTCCTTAAACTGCTTTTTTATCGCTATGGTAGTCTTACTAATTGTTTTGTATAGAAGCTACTTGGTGTTTGAAATGCTAATTTGCCCTTGCCACTACCATAATTTCTGAGAATATTGTCTGTTCTTTTGAGCAATTAACTTTTTGCACTTATATAACAATCCTCTTTATTAGAACTCCTATACTAGTGACTAGTGAGGTGACTTGTCACTTGTGGTATGGAATGTGCTCCGTTGTTAGTCTACAAGTCTTTCGGTCTCCATAAGTCCACTTGCTAAAATAAAATGAGAAGGGTTATTAAGTAACAGTTTTGCATCGAGTTGATCCAATTTCAGACTGATTTCCATCCTTTAGGATTTCCATGTCTCTTTTTTATTACTATTACTGTGAGAATCAGGATATAAACCAGATAAAGCTGCAAAAATACTATAATTAAAAGACAAATGATGGAAGTAAGAGAAATCAAGGTCAAAACGAGAAAAATAATTGGAAAATAAACCAAAATACTATCCTAAATATACCCCTAAAAGTGACATAATTGTCACTTATCAATTACATTCTTTTCTAGTTGTTTCTTCTTATTTTGCCTAATAATTTCTATAATATAGATTATGCATGTGTTTGAATTTATTAATGGGTACAATCGCAAACAATTACTTTCACAATTTGGCACCAATTCCCGGATGTTTTCTATGCCATGTACACATTCACCATGGAGAAATAGAAGGTCATGTTGTGTTCGACACCATTTTCATTTTTATGCTGGAAAACATAAAGAATAATCTTAGTTAGTAATAACTAATTACTTCGAGAAGCTATTGAATGTTTGAACATATTTGGGTGCATTGTGTCCTATCTTGTATTTTGAGAGCATGTAGATTGAGTAAAGTCCTTGTGGACTTTTGGTTTCTTATTGAAATTGTTTTCTTGTAACCATTTGCCTATTTTACATTGTAAAAACGGATGTAAATGCGAGCCAAGTAGTGTGTTTGTTCGAGCTAAGATTGATAAAAATTATAAGTTTTTGAGCTATCTGGAGCTTGAACCAGCTTTTAAATATCTTGTTCAAGTTTGGCTTGTTCAAAGTTTAGCTTAGTCGAGCTTTGTTCACGAATGTGCTTGGTAGCTCTAGCTTGAACAAGCGTAAATTGAGACGGATTAAATAAAGTAATAAACTATCCCTAATTGTCGTTAAGTTTTTTTTAACTTTAGTGCATCCACTCAGATTAATACTTCTTTCGTTTCTATTTAGTTGACACGTTCAATTTCGGCATACATATTAAGGAGATGAGAGAGAATGAGAGATAATGATAAAGCGAATGGGGTACACTAGTAAATGCAAGGTATAAAACTTACCTAAAGAGGAAATGTGTCAACTACATAAACATCCTAAAAAAGACTATGTGTTAACAAAAAAAAAAAAAAAAAAAAAAAAAAAACGGAGGTAAGTAAAAGATATTTTTATTCTTTCTGACTATCTATAGAAAATGGTGGTGTTTTCATGCCTATATATGTTGATAATTTGTTATTTTTACATATATATACGAGTAATAAATTTAGTAATATATATACTAAAGTAGTTTTAATAGAGATTTTTTCAAGCTTGAACGACCTTTGACCGAGTTATAATTGGGTGTGAAGCCATGAACATGCTTATAAATGAACTTAATCAAGCTGTTGACAAACATTATCGAGTCGAACATAATGTTGTTTGAGTTTTGTTCATTAAATTGATGAGCTTAAATTTTTTATTTAGGCTTGTTTGTTAACTTAACAGTCGATCCTGAGCTTGTTCGCAAATATTTTATGCAAGTATCAATTCATTTACACCCCTGATTGTAAACCACATTTTTTTTTGTGGTTCTTTTGCTTTTAAATTACTGTTTAGTTCATCGGATTTAAAAAACTGAACATTAATTATTAGAGTATATCACCAAAAATTTACCTTTTAAAAAAATTAACTATGTGTTTCAGCATTATATTGACACATTTGAGGTCTTATCATTATATAACTAATAATAGATCATGGTAGGTTTTACCAATTTATATTAAAATGGCAAAGTAACCAATTGTAATGTATTAGTTTGTACCATAATTATAAGTCTGGTTAAGCAAACATTGAAGAAAAATGATGAACAGTCAGGGTGGGAAGGGGTGTTTGTTGTGTTAGCAAAGGAAGTCTTCTGCTCAATAACCAATACCCCCCTCCTCTCTTTTGTGCAATTGTGAACTGCTGCTATCCTATTTAGCTTTAATGCTTAAGATGCGGGATTGTCATATTGCTGTTAACACCATGGAAATGTTAACAGGACAAAATCTATGTTAGTACTTTTAATGAGGAAAGTTTATTCTTGTAGCTTCATCATGGATGCATTAACTTTTTCACAAAAATCTGATAATATAATGAGATTATTAATTTGATCTATTTGATTTCTCTTGATATGTATTTTCACTTTCTTATTTAAAGGGTGGCTTAAATGATAGCAACATAAAAGCAAATATCATCAAAGGGCATAGGTTGGATGGACCTTTGGCTGAAGGAGATGATGATAATGCTTTGTCTGAGGTAGAAAATGCTGAGGATCATGATGATGGAAAATTAGCATTGCATAAGCAAAGGAAAAAAAAAGATGACCTGCAGCTAGAATTTATGAAGTGGAAAAAGTCACGATCTCTTTTACCAACAGAAGTATGTTATCTTCCTTGTTCATATCATTAATCATTACCTTTGATCTCATTTATCTAAAATCTTTTCCATTTTTATTCTTTTGATGCGATAGTTACTTGTATACTTAGAAAGACTGAAATTTCCTCCAATAATTGCAGGTTAGAGGAATATTAGAGCGTCTTTGGGAAAATGAGGCTCGATTTTGCTCGTTTGTTTGTGATATTCAGCAACATCAAGAATTTACATCCGAGAAGAAAGCTGCTTTTATGATGTTTTTCTTAAAAACTCTTCTAGTACCTCCATTGAAGTTTCGTCCACCCTCTAAGGGAGGGGAATTAGTAAGTTTCAGCTGTATTATCCCTTGCAATCATCTAATCTGGGGCAGTTTCATTGATTCTTAACCAATTGCACCGGTTGTTCATCAATGTAAATATTTTACCCTGGCTTTTATGCATGCACATCAATAAAGAGTAATTGTTTTTTTAGGTGATGGAGCATCCTCAGACAGTTTTATTGAGCAAGGTTTTGGAGTCTAATATATCCTTGGCAAATGCTTATGAGCAGCATGCTGAACATAACTTTATTCTTAGTAGGTGGATGAATCTTCAACAATCTGTAAATGTTCTTTTCAATAGCAAGAGTGCAGCAGGTGAGTCTGTATTTTTGTTTATTCACCTTTCTATGTATAATATATGACTCATGCTGTCATGCATGTTGAAACAATGTGATATACCTTGTGTCGTACTTTACCATACAAGCTGCAGTCCATGGTCCTCTGCTAATTAATGTTTGTCTAACCAAGGACTTGTTAGTCATGTTATTTTTGGAATTGTAATAAAAGCTATTATTACGTCAATGGCCAATTAATAATCTAATGTTTTTGGGAATTCATATATATCGATAAGGTCTTTTTGCTTAATTAACAATCTAATCTAATGGAGAGGACCTTAATTATATGTTTAATTGCAGTTGTTTGTTATAAACTTATAACCCTTTATCAGAAGTACTTGAGCTGCTTTTTGCTGTTCCGCAAAACTGAAGTCTTACAACCTTTTCTAGTTTCTACTGTGATATTATTATAAAAAAAAATCTAATTTATAAACTTCATTACAAGACATGCAAGGCATACCCAGGTGCATATCCTGAGGCGTGCCAGTGCCATTACGTACATGAGGCATTATTTGTGAAAATTTTGTTAACACTATTAAAGAGTGTGAATCCTAAATCATAAACATTTTTGGTATCATCTGGTACAAGTAATTCAAATAGCGCTTTTGAATTTTCCCTTAAAAAGTGGATTCAGCAAATGATATATTTTTGTATAGTTTAATCAATAAATATTGATAATATAGTAGGTATTCCTCAAATTGGAAAAAAAAACCTGGTTCATTAAATAAAAATGCAAAAACTTGTCTTGTCATTGCCACTTTATGCCTCGCATGGCTACTAACCTAAGCTCAGATGTGAGCGAGGCGCAAGGCGTTAGAGGTCATGCGCTTTTTATGGTCTAGGCGAGGCGACTTCAATGAGGCGCAGCTAAGGTGCGCCGAGGCACCTAGGCGCACCAAGGCGTAGCCTGAGGCGCATAATGAGTTTTTTTCCAGATTTTTTTTGTTTCTTATTATATGCGCCTCACTTCAATGAGGCGCACCAAGGCGCGCCTTAGGCGCAAGGTACTCCAAAACGCCTTGGTGCGCCTTGAGCCTTTTTATACATTGGTCACGAGAGAAAAAAAAAGAATCATAAGATAGAATAGATAAGAAAATCAAAACTGAAAGTATATCATATGGAACATAAGGAACAACAAATGAAGCAGTGTAATTAGAGGGACGGAATGAAGAAGTGTTATAAGCTAACCAGTAAGGATGAGCACTGGTGTTAGGATAAAATGTAACATATGCATTTTCCCCTTGGTGTGTACCAAAGTAATGTGTATCTTTGTGATTCCATGCTCCACTAATCATAAGTGTGTATATTGGATGGATTCCAAATTCTTATAGACTTTTCAAAGTCTTAATATTATCTGAATATTATATTTTGGACACAAACCCGCTGCTACTAATTCTTCTTGGAACATTTCGTTTCTGAGTAGAAAAACCGTTTTAAAGTAGTCCTAATGCAATTTATTGTATTATCATTATTATTAATAGGAAAAATTGTCGAAACAACCTTTGAAAGTGACCACTTTATCAAAAACAACCTTATAATTTTATTTTATTTAATTTTTTGTTCAGATTACATTATTTGTCAAAGACAACCTAAACATACTTTCCGGCGTTGACCCTTTGATTTCTGGCATTGACCATAGTGTGCTTGTCATGTGACCCTTACTTTTGCTAACTGCACCCCTTTCACCTCCAAATTCCTACTTAAAAAATCGTGCTCTCTCATTTCCTCAATTTCATCCTTTGTCCAAAACAAAGTTTCGAGGGTTAATTACTCCCAAAAACTAATTGTTTCTACAATTTAAAGTTTTCAACCAAGTAATTCCTCAATTTGAACAGGTTTTGTGCTTCTCCTTTAATGTATAGAAATTATTTTGAAAATTAGGTATTATTGAAAATTGGGGTTTTTTCCTTAAATATTTTCAAATCGATTTATTGACGAGCGGTTTATCAATTATGTAGTAGCCATGGTTTATTTGAAGGGTATCAAATGTGCTTCTGAACCTCCTAGATGATGATGCAAGTTTCCTCCACCCTTTGTTTTTAACCATGGTAGAAAACGTACAAAATTAAAAAAAAACCCTATAGGAAAGTTTGTATGACTTGCATCAATAAATTCTTACAGTATTTGGGAAGTCTTCATTAATGGAGCTTGTAATTTAGCTATGAGTTGCAAAGCGAATGACGAACACTAATTTTTGTCTCTAAATTGAGGGAGTTAAAGAACAAGAGTTTTATGCGAGTGATCTAGAGGGAAAATGGGTACATTTAGGATAATAAGAGATCATGTGACAAGCACATTATGGTCAACGTCGAAAATGCTGAAAAGTAGATTTACGTTGTCTTTGACAAAAATAGTCGGTCAATCAATCAAAGCCTTAATCCCATAAATGAGTTCGGCCACAAGAGCCAAATATGATTATTTCGTGTGGTCGTCCACAAAAATCTTCCTCCTCCATCCCTTATGATCCAATACCTCATTCCCATACAAGTCCATATACTTCATATTCTTCCTAACTCCTTCCAACCAACTCATTTTTTGGTCTTCCTGTCCCTCGTTTAATCCCTTTATGGTCCCACCCTTCCACTCTTCGCACCGATTTTCCCTTAGTTTGTGTGCCACACACCTACTTTCTTGCGGCTAAACCTCATTTCTGATTTTATCTCTTAGAGTGTTCCCACACATCCACCTTAACATATGCCATTCTGTAACCTCCATCTTTTTAATATCTCCTATGTTGAACGGAAACGGATACGGGGACAAAAACGGGTACGGGGACAGGATACGACAAAATCAAAATTTCAAAAAACGGGTACGGCATAGATACGGCAAAATTTTTTTAGCTAAATATAGACAAATCCATAAAATGTTTCAAAAATAAAAATAATTAACCATACAACACAAATTAAAATTAAAACAAAACCAAACACGAAATCACCAGCTTAGAACCTACAATCTACAGACTGCTACAGGGGCAAATTTAAAACTTAAAAAAGGGAAGAAAAAAAACTGATTAACAAAATTAATCACATAACCAATAAAAGAAAAAATTAAACTAAAAACAAAAAAATAAAACAAAAAAAAAAGGACTTTACAGCTCAAGAATCGATGACAGGAAAGTGAGAACTGAGAAGTAAAAAAAAAACTCATGAACAGTAGAGGTACAAGTAGAAGGTAGAACTTTCAGCTAAATGGGAAGGAAGCTTCGCCGGTCTCCAGTATCGGAGTGGGTCGCAGGTGGTCTCCGGTCACCGGTGTCGGCTGATGTGCTTCCTTCTATTCTCCTCCAATATTAGGGTTCAGTTTAATCGTTAACCAGGTAAGTTTATAGGGTTTTTTTTTTTTTTTTTTAATGGGCTGGGCTTGATTTGCTGTGGGGACGTCAATGACCAAACGTCCCCAAAACTACCATCAGTCGTATCCAAAAAGCCACGCCGTACCTAAAACTAAGGGGACGCCTTGGGGACGTATCTAAGCCGTACCGGGGACGTATCGGGTACGAGTACTGGATGCGTACTCGTACCCGATACGTCCCCGGTACAAAAAAGGCCAAAGACTGCCGCACCCGTGCATTACTAAATGTCTCCTTCTTAGAAGCCCAACATTGGTCTTAGATAGCACTTTTAAACGGTTTGACAGCTCGGGTTCGGTTCGGTTTGAAATCGGTTCGATATTAATTCGGGTTCGGTTTGAAATCGGTTTAAGTGCCTCGCGGGTCGGTTTCAGTTCGGTTTAAATAGTTATCGGTTCGATTCGGTTTCGGTTTTATTCTTGAGCGGTTTTAATTCGGTTTGGGTTGTAAACATTATGGGTAGTAAATGGTTTGGTGCAGACGGGTTGCGGTTTGTTAACAGTTCGGTGTAAACGGTTTTTATCGCGGTTCAAATAGTTTCGGGTTGGAAACGGTTTTGGGTAAGAAAAAGTTTGGTTCTTTTTTGGTTCGGTTTATAACTGGTTCGGTTCTTTTTCGGTTCAGTTTATAAATAGTTCGATTCTTTTTTGGTTTAATTTATAACGGGTTCGGTTCTTCTCCGGTTTAACGTTATTCGGATCGGTTCCATTCAAGTTTACTAAATTACGATTCAGGTCGGTTTTCGGTTTCAAAAAATCGATTGTTTATCGAGTCGTTTGTAATTCACGTATATATTCCTTGTTTTGATAATACAATACTTGCGGATTAGCTAACGAAGTGCTATTTCTAAGTATACAATTAATGTGATAAGTATAGGGTCTCAAGGAAAATTAATAAGTATGGAATATATGCTAAATATATTCTAAGATTTCTAATACTTAATCCATATAATTACGTAAAAAAGTGTACCAAAAAAATATTTTTACATACAAAAAAAAGTTTGTAAAAATGGTTCGAATTATAAGCGGTTTGGTTCATAAACGGTTTGGTTTATAAGCGGTTCGGTTTACAATCAATTCGGATTTAAACGGTTCGGTACAAATGGGTAGTAGTTTGCTAACAATTCGGTGTAAACGATTTTTATGTCAGTTCAAACGGTTTCGGGTTAGATACGGTTCGGTTCGGTTTTCTTTCAGATTGGTTTAGATTTGGTTTAGTTCGTTAACATGTTTGGTTCTTAAATGGTTTAACATTACTCGGATCGGTTCGGTTTCGGGTTTACTAAAATGCGGTTTGGGTCAGTTTTCGGTTCAAAGAAACGGTTTTTAATCGGTTCGGTTCTCATTTGTGTCGGTTGGATTCGGCAGTTAAACGGTTTCGGTTTGAAATTTGACAGTACTAGTCTTAGACCATCTCCAATGGTGAGACTCAAGTTTGAGTATTGAAATACATAATGAGTTGTTTTTTACCTTCAATGGTGATACCATATTCAATTCTCAATTTAGCAACTCATGTGAAGTCTAATTTCTCAACGGTGAGACTCTCTAAAATATACAAATGTCACTTTCAATTTATAACCCATCAATTATTATAAGATTAAAAAATAATTAAAAAAAAAAAAGTAAAACTTAAATAAATTACAAATTATATTAGAATATTGACAGGGGCCCACACTTTTTGTCAAATGAGACTCAAAGTTGAGTATTTAAACTTAGCAACAGTTGCTAAGTTTAGATACCAACTTATTGGTATACATTGCAAAAAATACTCTCTCTCTCCTTAAAACACTCACTTGAGTCTCACCATTGGAGATGGTCTTATGACAGTTCTTTAGAATTTTCTCTTCAACTGTAAGGGAATGCTTCGGTCACATAGCACTCCTGTGGCCGCTCTCCATTTAAGCCACCTTAGCCACCTTGACTTAGTCCCGTGGGCCACGTCTTGATAATGTCCCCATTTTTCTGGATAATCGACCCAAGATATTTAAAACATTCACTTATGGTCAAGTCCCAAGATATTTAAAACATTCACTTATGGTCAAGTCTTTTCCATCCAAACTCACCACATCATTGCTTGTCCCCCTATGAGTACCAAATCGGCATACATTCAGTCTTACTTCGACTTAACTTAAACCCTCTAGATTCCAATTTTTGCCTCCATTGTTCCAACTTGGCATTAACCCCATCTTTAGTTTCATCCATCAAAATAGTTGTTTCCAACAAAGTGGTTGCTTTAAAAGATTGTTTTTAACAATTTTTCCTTATCAATATTGATATATCAAATGTAATCCAATCTAATACAAAGTTTTGGTCAACTTATTAACTTTCCTTTTGGGTCCAATACTTCAATTTAAGCCATTTTGGCCAGGTAGTAAATCCATAAGAACTTTGTGCTTAATTTGAAATGTCACTCACACAAACATGCACATATACTCTGATTAGTCTCCCTCCCTCAGTCCACCTCTCAATTGCCTTTGCCAAGAGACATACTTTAAAATCTATTTTCTGAAAATTAACAAGTCACAGGATTACAGGGACCTGATGTTTCTCTGTTTATTATTAAGCATTCCTTTGACCTAAAAAGTAGTGTGAACTCATGATATGCTTGTTTGAACATGTGTTTCAGCACAATCATTTTGGTCTTTTAATCTAGAAAGGCAGAGTTTATTTAAATTTAGACAATCATAAATAGAAAGTGAGAAGTTTATTTAAGGACGAAAGGTGTAAATTACAAGCAGCTATCACAGAATATGGAGGCTATGCTACTCTGAAGGGAGCAAAATGGACAATTTTATGGTGCGATTAGGGGCCCTAACTCTAATAGCCCTCCAAAAAGAATAAAATGGCCTCTATAACTTTCTTTGTGTGATAATATAATGAATTATGTTTTCCTTTTTTAATTGGCTTTTTTATCTTTCAAGCATATTGTTGAGATTATGAGCATTAAGATAAATTTCTACTTATATAGTTGGATCTGCCTGTTGGTTATGAATTTATGATAGGTTTAGGAGGCATATGGAAAGAATTTTCACTGGATATCATCATTCTTGACCATTTTAATATAGTGTTTGGAATGAAATGGCAGAGTTGGAGTTGGTCCTCTGGTCATGAGTTATTGTTTGATAGAGCATTTTTATTATTTCTGTATGGGTATGTGGCATTATCTTGGAATTTTTGTGATGCATAACTGAATAGACACAAAATTTTCTCAGCTCTCCTAGCTGTTAATGTTTTTGTTCCTTGTAAAAAAAAGCTGTGTAGTGTTTTGCTAGAGCATGTGTGAATGCATCTTGTTCATGTTAGAAATAAGAATGCAGCAAAATATTTCATTCCAACCAGGCTATTCTGACAGGAGCTGAATGTATGCCCATTTTGGTCTAAATAACAGGTCCTGGACAAAGAGAATTGGCTTCTGGGATATGTCAATCTCTGGAAAAAAAGGAGGGTTTGTTCCGGCAGAAGATGATGGGGAAACGAGTTAATTTTGCTTGTCGTTCTGTTATATCACCTGATCCATATCTAGCAGTCAATGAAATTGGCATTCCCCCGGTTTTTGCATTGAAGTTGACCTACCCTGAGGTGAGATTTGATCTTATCAATTATCATCATGCTGTTTCATGTTATCTTGAACATCTTGGTCTTTTCCTTCAAACTTATAATTGGCCTAGTGATATTTTCTATTGGCTGGGGTCTGGGGGCAAATGGTTTCCAGACTTGTCATATTCTCTCTCTCACTCTATACATGTGACAAGTTGACTTTTAATAAGTGTATTATAAAGTCAGCTTGTTGCATGTAATAAGAAATGAAGTATGTTTTTTTTACTTTATACATCCGTTTTACTATTCAAAGAAGATTATTATGGATAGTCACTTGCAGGTATCCTCCCCGACCATGTATTACACTCATTCTGATAATTCCTAGTAAGAAGTTCAGGAATAAATGGAAATAATTTTTCACCTAAGAGAACAAGTACTTCAAATGAGGAAAAACCATCAATTGGACTGTTATTCAATATAGATTTTTCTGAAATAGTTCCCAAAACATTTCTTGGATAATCCTCACTTGTGCGTTATGCCTACTAAAATACTTATATACTCCCTCTGTTCTTTTATAATTGTAACAATTGGGTATTTAGTTATATACACTATTGACGCACCATCATGTGACAATCTGTTGTGATGTTTACGCAAGTTAAAAGAAGTTTAGTGGGGCCTTGTTAGATATTTCTCAATGTATACTATTACTATGTGAACATATGAGAGCCAACTTTGGTTTTCACTTGAATATACAAAGTATATAATATGTTCACATCACTTTTCCCATTCTTTTTGCCTTTACTGTTCATCTTGTGATGTATTCCATTTCTTACCTTAAGTAGCCAAATCTTCATTAATTTAATTTTGTGATGGGAAGATCTAATGCAATTTTTGCGTAGCATCTTATGGCCAAGAGCAAGCTCCCTTGTTGCATTGTTGACTCTAGGACTAATTTGACACTTTTCGTTAGTTCGTCATTGTTCTCAAATAGATTCTAGATTTCCATGGATGTACTTAGACATTGCATACAATACATAAATTGTGTTGCTTTCTCTTTATGACATTGTTGAAGATAGTATCCTTTGACGGTGAGCATCAAGCTGTCTTAATTTTGACAAAAGTTTGTTTCTACAAATATTATTGGCAAACTAAACATTTATTGTACATTTTTTTTAATTATATTTCGTTTGGAAAGAGAAATATTCTCTTTGTTGAGATCCCATGTTTTGGTGTACTAGGATAGGTCTCTGTAGAATGAACCTTTCATTCTATCTATGTTTTTATTTCATATGTGGCTATATTTTCTTTGGTTGTATGCTATAAGCCTCTATCCAGCTGCAATTACTTTGAACCTGGTTTATTTATGTATGCTAGAACTCTGGAATTATTTATTTATTTATTTTTATTTAGCAATCTAATTTTTTCTTATCTTTTTTTTTTTTCCTTACTGATTAGGCTACATGAACAATGAATTGAACTTGGTCTAATAAGTCATTAAGTGATTACAATTGGATGTAATTTCGTGACCTGAAGAATGCCTCCCCTTCCCCCTCTTCTTACTTTCTGTTGATCATGCTAAGTGCTATTATTGGATATTAAAGTTGTTCGATTAATGTTGTCTACACAGAGAGTGACTCCATGGAATGTGACAAGCTTAAGAGAAGCAATTGTTAATGGACCTGATATTCATCCTGGGGCCACACACTATGTTGATAAAGTAACATCAAAACTACCACCTATCAGGAAATCTCGTATTGCTTTTGCAAGAAAATTACCTTCTTCAAGAGGAGTCACAACCCAACCTGGGAAGTCTTTCTGTAATGATTACGAAGGGAAGGTTGTACACCGTCACTTACGCAACGGGGACGTAGTTCTGGTGAATCGACAGGTATGAGGAAACAACAGTTGTTTGAAAAATGGAATGTGGCAGTGGATCTACTGTTGATCTGTTTGTGGGAAGAATATGATGATGTGTACATTTATGTGTACATGTATTTAACTTATGTTAAACTTAATCCTCTTGTGTATGTGCCTATGTGAGCATATGTAAGTCCTTATAATTCAATGCTTGTAGTTCCCTTCGAGTTGCTGGTACTTGTCTAAAATAAAAAATTCATGAATCAACTTAATTATTTTGCTGTTAAAATTGGATTATCACTTTTGGTTGTTTCAACGGTATTGTGGTTCTGGGAAGTGACTGCAAAATGAGGAACCTGAGAAGATAAATTAATGTGTTGCAAAGGGGTGAATATTAGGATATAGATTTTCTCTTTTGTTTTGTATTTTGCTTACTTTGACTTCCCAGAACTTAAGAAGAATTAAAGTTGCTTGCCATTTGCATAAAGGAGAAGCTATGTGGGTTTTGCTTTTATTCTTCTTTTCTTCTGCTTTCTTTTAAGAAAATATAATTGGTATATTCGTACATGGGATTAATTTTTGGGGGCATTTTCTTCTCTTTATTAATCATGTCAGTGTTGACAGTGAAATAGCAAATCCATTATGGAAGTATGTGTGGTTTCTCAATGCCAATGCTAGTTTAGGAGGAAGGATTAAGTAGAGCCCTTAAAACTATATAAGACTAACGTCTTTCCCTTTATGTTACCGATGTGAGAGTACTTCTGGCCTTTAGGTTTATCGCTTAGCCCGTCAGGCTCAAGTCCCATATCATGCAATTGGTTTATAACATAGTGTAACACACAACATGGTCTTGCTTTGTAAGATATCTAGGCTTGGGTGACCAGTGCAACTTAAGATCCTCCACCATTGGGATGAGGGCACAAAGGGGGAAGTTGATTGGGTGGATATCAATCGATGCATCTTTGGGTGTGCCTTATTCTGTAAGCTAGCATATGATTAATGAGAGATAATTAATATACCTTAGAATTGAATTGTCACAGACCTCCCCACCCTTAGCTATAAGGTAAAAGGGTGTCTATATCTTGAGACTAGATTTGTGGATTACAGGCACTCATCATAGGTTCAAGATAGTTTTCTACTCTTTTATAAAACATCGAATGATCATTATGTTGATAAATCAGGGTTTCTTTTAGTTTAAGCAAAGAAGTTCATCTTCAATAAATCAAGGTATAAGAGAAATATACAAATAGATTTTTGGAAACTGACTGTTCTAGTAAGGTATGGCCTGCCTTATCCAATGAATTTCCACACATGCACCAACACTTTCAGAAAAGAATGAGGATAAATGGTATGAGGAGACTTGCTGATAGTAATTATGTGCACTAGGCTTAGAGTAACCTTTGAAGTGTTATTATTGGTTGTAAATCATTGCTAAACTTGTTAGTGTGGAAGTGAAATCAATGATTGAACTTGTCAGCCTCTCATTGTGTTCAAATTATGTTTCCGTATTGATGTCATCCATAGAATAATCCATTTCCATTATCAGACATGATAATCTTTTTTGGTCTTGTGACAATTTTTTGACCTCCTATTCAGAAGTTAACTAATTTGTTATTTAATCAACAAAATTTTTTAACCTTCCGATTTCTGGAACCACCTTGGTGCTAAAGAAAAAGAAGGGAAAGGATTGCTTGTGGAAATCATCTGTTCTGCCTACTAGGTCATAGCATCTGAATTCGGGATAAGTCAGAGATTCTTGTTGATTTATTCATAAAGCCTAGATCTTCTGTGGTGAAATTACCTTGATGAATTGCATTGTAAATGGGTGCTTTTATTTATTTACTTCTAGACAGCTGACAAAAATTAAATTGGGTTCTTGGTTTTCAAGAACACTGATGAGAGAGAGATTGATTTTCATTTTGATTTATTTGAAACTTCTAGACAGCTGACAAAAATTAAATTGGGTGGGTGAGTAGGTTAATAAATATGGAGGGAGTAGTTAGGTAATGTAATTAGTAATAAGGAGTAATGAAGGGTGTTTAGTCATTAACAATGTTATATTAGTAAGGGTATAATAGTCAACTTTCAATGTAAAATAAGCCAAAAAAGGAAACAGGTCAAGTAAAAAGAAACTTCCTAAAAAGGAATACTGGTCAAGTAATAAAGAACGGAGGAAGTATATGTTTATTTTATTTTTATTGTCCTTGTTTTTGTGCCTATGCTTGAAGTAGTTTGGATTTTTGGGTCTGTGTCATGATTTATGCCAGAATTGTCTTTTTGGTCTTGTACTATTTGAGGTCTTGTGTTTGCTCTTCTATATTCCAATTATAATTTTGTATGTCTTTTATTTATTTATATGTTGTTCTTGTTCTTGTTATTGTTATTGTTATTGTAAAAAAAGAAGGAAATAATCAATGGATGTGTCTGACTGTTTAGGGGTTGGTTGGGCATTAGTCAACTGAGCTTGCCTCTTCAGAATAACAATAACAATAATATTTTATGTGATTATTTTTGCCTTCTTGGTTTCTAGTCACTATAATATTTTATATGCTTCTCAGCCGACGCTTCATAAACCAAGTATAATTGCACTTAAGGTCCGAGTCCTGCCTGGAGAGAAAACTATTCGGTTTCATTATGCAAACTGCGAGTATGTTTCCTACCCCCTACAATATGGCTTTGTGATATGATTCTGCAAGGTTCTTGCTGCTGATACTTGTCACTACCTGCTGACTTTATGCAGCTCTTTCAATGCCGATTTTGATGGTGATGAAATAAACGTTCACTTTCCACAAGATGAGATATCTCGGGCTGAAGCTTACAACATTGTCAATGCTGATAACCAATATATAGTTCCTACTCGTGGTGATCCTAAAAGAGCCTTAATTCAGGTTCTTATATAAAATGAGGGTCATATGATTGATTATAATTTACCTTAATCTTTCCTCAATATCTTATTTTTCTCATATTTTCATACTTGTGAATAGGATCACATTGTAGGTGCTGTACTTCTCACAAAGAGAGATACTTTTCTTACCTTACAAGAATTTAATGAGCTTCTATCTATGTCTGGTGTGTGTTCTTCTGGTGCATCATCCCTAAATGCCAAATCTGGAAAGAAAATATCTGTAGTAGATGCAGAAAATGTTATACAGGTTCATCCACCCGCTATAATAAAACCACAGATGCTTTGGACAGGGAAGCAGGTTTGAATCTCCCTTATGAGATTTCTCTGTAGTAACATATCAGTCTTCTGCATTTCCTGTAGTTAGCTCTCTGACTTTCTGAATAAAATTTGACAGTCTATAATCGCTCCTGTGTAGGTTATAACTGCCATCTTGAATCACGTAACGAGAGGTTCTTTACCATTTACTGCAAAAAAGCGTGCTAAAATTGCTCGAGAATATTTTGGGAGGGATGAATCCAAAAGGAAGAATGATGAAAATCTTAAGACAGTTGAAGAGGGTTCTCAAAAGAAAAAGAAGAAAAGTCGGACTTCTAAGAAGATGGTTGCTGGGGATTCGGCAATAAGCATTCAAAGGGACCCCAGCCACAGCATCGATGAAGATGTTGTGTTTGTTTACAAAAATGAGCTGGTTCAAGGGGTTATTGACAAGGAACAGTTTGGGAAGTTTGGTTTAGTTCATACTGTGCAGGAGATGTATGGGTCTAATGCAGCAGGAACCTTACTTTCTGTATTGAGTCGTGTTTTGACAGCCTTCCTGCAGGTGGCTACCCAGCCTTCTTATTAGCCTGATTTTCACCTAATGCGAAATGATTTGTGTACATATTTACGTGTTGCATTTTGACTTATCTTTATAAATTTCTTGTGTCTTGTAGTTGCATGGTTTTACCTGTGGAGTTGATGATATTCTCCTATTACAACCTTATGACATCCTGAGGAAAAAATTGCTTGATATTTGCCATAATTGTGGCGAGGAGGTTCACCAGCAATTTATTGGCCGCGAGAAAGAAGGTTTAGGTACATAACAATTCTTCAATGCAAAGTTTTTGACTATAGTATGTAGCTTTGTGTTAATTTGTACACTCCCTGCTCAAAAAGGTAAAAAAAAAAAAAAAAAGTTATTGCTGTCCTAGATCTAACATTATTTCAACAAAATTTCCTTACAATCTCAGTCAACTCCTTACAATTAAAGGTGGGTGGGAGTATATTAGGCTATCCAATCATATCTGTTCTATATCAGGAAATTTGACAGCTTTACTCAATGTCCAAACATCCAAAAATATTTTTGTGACTATTATCTTAGGATGATGATAGCATGACGTGATTAGGTTTAGAATGTGAGATTAGTTTTCTTTGAGATTGTGCCCTGTATCTTATCCCCATTTTATACTCCCATTACTTATTTGAAAAATTTGCAAGGCATGTTGTTGAGCCTTTTTATATAAAGAAAAGGCAAGCTTGATAAAGCTGATTTCATTGTCAAATCACATATCACTCTGATGTTTGTTAGAGCAGTACAATATGTTGAGGTTTCAGCCACATTCCCATTGGTGTTATTATCTGCTTATTCCATAGAAGATGGTTTTTAAACTTCCATATATTTTGTAATAGCAACTACTCCCATTTTTTTAAATGCTACACTTGCCTTATTCAGCCGTTTTTTTGTAATGACACACTTCCTCTTTTGGAAATCCCTTACATTTTAACTTTACCCACCAATGGTCCCCACTCTCACTTATTTTATCTTTTCTCACTCCTGAAATGGTTCCCATTCCCTCTCACATCCCTTTACTTTTCAATAAAATAAGAACCCCACTACCTTCTCTTACATTTTTTTTAGGTAAATACAAGTTTATAACAGATATAATCAATTCTTGTTCATCACAGGGGTACTTATGTAACTAACATATGACTGACTTAACTGCCGTTTCCCATTCTCTCTCCCCTTGACATTCTCTTTCCCTTGACATTCTCTTTCCTGCTTCAACCTTGTTCAATGGCAGAAATAATGACTTTTCACTCTTCACAATCAAACAAGCGAAATCAATGGAGGAAGGAAATCTTACATACCCTTTAGGGTTAACCATGCCCTTTATTTCTCCCTTTGTTATTAGGGTTTTCTTTTAAGACGCCGGAAATGGTTTTGTTGGCGGAGTCAAAGGTGGGAAGAAGTAAATGTACAAGAAGGAAGAAGAAGATAGGAGGAGGAAGATGATGAATTTTGCAAACATTAGCAAACGTTTGCTAATGTCCATCATCTCCATTTCCATGACAAATGAAGTGCAAAATATATTTTTAAATGGGCCAGCGCAGAAACCAATGCATTTGTAGTACACTAATTGTGTGAGAGAAACAAACAGGTTTATCTCTGTTATAATCTTGGGCTCCCTTTTTTTTTTTTTTTTAATTTTTTTTATCCTACTTTCCTACCTACCCCACTACCATCTTATTTTGATTTAACTCAATAAAACATGCTAAAACTCCTTGCATTCACAACTCTGGCATTAAAAAAAAGACAGAGTACTTTATTTTGAGCTATATATATATATATATATATATATACTACCTCCGTTTCGTATTAGTTGCAACTTTGGAATATTATATATCTCACAAATAATACCCCAAAGTTGCAACTAATACGAAACGGAGGTAGTATATAGTTTTAAATTAATTGCATCACTTTCCTTTATAACTAATAAGTTCTCTCTATCTCTCTCCTACCACATGGGCCCCATTTATTTTTTATCTCTACCCTTCTTTACCCAAAATTTGTCTAGGAGTCTATGAAAACAAAGTTGATGCAACTAAAAACTGAGGAACTATTTGTAGTTAGGATCCGGTGAGAAGTATGCTTATGGTGAGAAGCGTGAGAAATAAAGGTACATTGATTATATAAAACTGATACATCCAATGTGTATTGTAGATACATTGAAATAACATCATATATACATCAAGGTCTTTTCCTCCTTTTATCTTTTAAATACGGGCAAATCGGCAATACAACCCCTTAACGTGCCCATTACAGAAACTCACCTCTTTCTCAAGTCTCGTTAGAACTCACTTATCTTCATAAATTTGTTAATTAAATTTGAAAAACAACACCCCCTCTTTTCTTCTTTCTCTGCCAACAAATGCATCATGATATAATAGAATTTAAAGACAATTTATGAGGGGAAGAAGCAGAGATGAGCACAACAAACAAGATGCTAATAAATATAGAAGAATCGTATAGATACAATAGAATTATCTGACACATACATCAACAATGCTCAATAGATACATCAAAATTATTTTAGAGATACATCAAAGTTTTTTTTGGAGATACATCTATAGCATTTACGTTTAAAGTTTACAAAAACATTTTCATATCTGATTGTAAAAGTATAAAATAAATTTGATGTATAATAAAGCATTGAAAATGGAGGAGAGTATGAAAGAGATTAGCTCAATAGCTTGGGAGGCCAAAAAAAAATAAATGGAGGAAAAATAAAGGGAAGAAAGGTAATGAGAAAGGCACGTGTACCCCATATACAGCAAAATACACTTTTAGCTAAATCTTTCACATAATTGCCAGCATGCCATTAATGAATGTATGATATGAGCTATCAGATTAAACTAATACAACTATATATATATATATATATATATATATATATATATATATATATATATATATATATATATATATATATATATATAATGGAATTCTCAAATACTTTGTCTGTTGCTGGGTTTATGTGGCATCCAAGTATTGTAACAGCTTTCATGTATTGTACTTTCTTTTAAATATCTTCCTGGCTTTGTTCCTCTGTCTCTTTACTTGTTAGGACACATTAAGATGGGTATGGAGGAACAGGTTATTGAACATAGAATCACATGAAGGGTTTTCTTTTTTTTTTTTTTTTTTTTTTTGTTTTTTTGTTCCCTCTTTGGCATCACTTTTAGTCCACAGTAGTACTTAACTATAATCCATGAGCTTCTATGTTCTGAATCTTATTGGGCTTTTATCCTAGATTTCTAGTTGATACATTCAATGTATACCTGATCCTTTATCTGGACTTAAAGTCGTCCCTTTAGTTGATGAAATAGCTGTAAGGGGCTTGTTATGCAGTATATTTTGATTCTGTAATTATGACACTCTAATAATGTTAGTTGCTTTGTTTCTAATACTCTCTGATTTCATTTTTGTGTACCTCTTTCTGTCCAGAATTTTCAGAGATGCAAATCGAAATTGAAAAAGCAGTTCGGCGTAATGGAGATTCTGCAATAGCGCTTCTTGATGGGTTGATGAGAAGTAAGCTTAATACACTGAGCTCTGCGGTCACTAAGCTATTCCCTGAAGGACTAATTAAGCCTTTTCGGAAGAACTGTCTTTCTCTCATGACACTCTCTGGAGCTAAAGGTGGCACTGTAAGTTGGTGACTTTATTTCAGTTTGATTTTCTTAGTGCTTGGATATTCCAGTATTCCACTACTTTCTGTAATTTAATATTAATGTAAAAGCCCGATGTAATTTGAGGCACAAAGCATCTCAAAGGCTATGGTATAGGGAGCAAGCGAAAGGTGCAGCATCGTACTTGCTGAGCCTATGCTTGTAAATGATTCTGAAATTTAATACAATGAATGCTATTTATCCAGTATCGTAATAATATCAACATGAGAATAAGAGATGCTTATACTCTGATATATGTATCCCACTAATAAAAAGTATAGAAATTAGAATCAGAATAATTGTTGTTTTAATTAATCTTTACCTTATCTCCCCCCACCCAGCACATAGTATGTTTTTTGGTGGACTAGAGATGTGTTTTGTATAACGCCTTACACTTTATTCGAGGCACACTGAAGCTTTGAAGTTGAACCCTAGGGGCATGTGATGATTTTGTGCCTGGAGAAGTTAAATTTTTAGTGCTAATGACACTGTTGCACTGTGCCGTAGTCACACACTAAGGCATTTGGTTTTACCACTGCCTTGCAACTCTCAGATCCTCGATAAATTTTAGATGTCTAAACTGTATTGAATGTCCTTATACTTGGATAATTTACAACTTTTTAATTTGTCTAATGAGTCAAGATAGGTAGTTGCCTGCTACAAATGGGTTCACTGGTTCAGCATATAGCTAATGTTCATGGTTTGTATATAATTAATTACACAATAAAGGTTCATGAGGATGTTACAACCTTGTAAAATTAGAGGTGTCAACAATTGCTGAAGTATAATGTATCGTGAAACAAGGAAGAATACTTGTTGGACAAGAAAATGATGTAGTTTGCTTAACATAGCAATTGCTTCATAAGTACTATATTTGATTTTATATTGTATTTGGAGCTACAAGGTTTGCATTCCCATTTCCCATAGTGGTATTGTGGTATATATATGAAGTAGAGTAGACCTAATAGAATAACTGGTTATATTTCCAACCAAAATACACTCAGGGATCCCTTGAGTCTTTGTGTTACTTGGTAACTTGAGGTCTTGAAGGCATCTCACTGTCCCAGTGTGTATGTTTGGAATATTGTAGTGCTTGGGCTTTGCTATCTCATATAATGAAAGATAATGGGTGTGGCTATTGTTGTTTATATATTTACATGACCCTTACATCCTTCTAAAATTGCGAGTTTCTCCTAGATTCTCCAAGACTGCTGGTTTCTACACTTGTTGCGTTTATGTTGCTGTCATATTAATGCTGATTGATTCAATTTTCTTTTACTTTTGGCAGTTTAACTTCCAACAAATCTCTCTTCTGTTGGGTCAACAAGAGTTGGAAGGGAAACGTGTGCCTCGAATGGTTTCTGGAAAGACGCTACCTTGCTTTGTCCCTTGGGACTGTTCAGCTCGAGCTGGAGGATTTATCAGTGATCGTTATCTTACTGGCCTTCGCCCCCAAGAATTTTATTTCCACTGCATGGCTGGTCGTGAAGGGTAAATTTGTTCAGCCCTTGCTTCTCAGGCGTACAACACTAGTTTAAAATAATTCCTCTCCCTCCCCCCTTTAAAAAAAAAACAATCGTGTGGAAGTTTAGAACTCTTAAAGGCATCTTAACTCTTAAGTAGCAGGGAAAATCCACTAATCAGGAAGAAAACAGGCTTAGCTAATTTTGTATGTTTTGTAGCTCAAATTCATCATATTGCTTTTAAGAAAAAGTCACCTGCAGGCTTTGAATCTTTCCCTGTGGGACCGAAAAATTCCAGGCCTATGTTTTCTGCAAAAAAAAATTGAACATTAACTGGATTGTTGTCCTTTTTGTTCCCCAAAGAGATCATATAATATAAGTAGGAATCTAGTTTTTCATTGGGTAGGAGATGCAGTTCCGAGTAAACTGTTAACAGATAAAATGAGCTAAAGTTCCTTTATTTGTTTAGAATTTAGATAGTCCACTGTATATGTTTTGTGACCTTGTTTTTCAGAATGGACTGTGTAGCACATGTTCTCTTGACTGCAACTTAGGGCTCTGATGAGGGTGTTAGTGGAGACATTAATGACAAGATTGAACAGTTATTTTTAAAGAACATGCCGCTCATTAATTTCTTTTTTATAAATGGTTTGCCTTTTGATTTATGTACATTATGTTTATGTAGGTTAGTGGATACAGCCGTCAAAACGTCTCGCAGCGGTTACCTTCAAAGGTGCTTGATTAAAAATCTTGAGTGCCTCAGCGTTCAATACGACTACACAGTTCGTGATGCAGATGGTTCTGTCATTCAGTTCCGCTATGGAGAAGATGGAATCGATGTTCACAAGAAGAACTATATGCATGAATATGAAGCATTAGCATTGGTTGGGCTTTGTTTTTATCCTACAATGTTATATTTTAATTTATTTAAATGTTATTTTTATATATTTATTTGTAATTAATTTTGATGGACTAGCAACATGTTAACATTAATTTTGGATTCCCTTCCAGAATCAATCGCTGATTGTTAGCACAAATCCTTTAAGTCAAATCGATGATGGATCCTTATCCAAGTACATTGATGAAGATAATGAAGTACCAAATCAACTTGCCAAGGAAGCCAAAGAATTCTATAAAGGTCATCCAAAAGACCGTTTGAACTTTCTAAAATTGGTTAAGAACAAATATTACATGAGTCTTGCACAACCCGGGGAGCCTGTTGGAATAATTGCAGCTCAGTCAGTTGGAGAACCATCTACACAGATGACGTGAGTTCTTTATTCCTCCTCCTCATAGTAGCTACGTGTTTGAAATTATTTGTTGTAATCTGCAATTAAAAAGCTTTTAATATGTGATTCAAAAGTTTCTATATTGCATTTAAGTTCAAGATAGTTGATGAAGCAGATATATGGGTTAAATTAGCTCTTTATGAGCATTTGGTTTTCCGAACATGCAATCAATGCTACAGTAAATATGATGAAATTGCTCTATAACACAATACTTTATTTGTACAAAGAAATGCTGAATCCCCCAATGGACCTGCAGTTTTCTTGCAGAAGAGGGGTGAATGTACATTATTGATGATGCTCTGCTTTAACCTGCTCCAAGCCATATGCCAATGTCCTTCAAAGGAGTTTGATTGGACTAAATTTTCTCAAATTAATCTGAAATTAGATTTTCGTAGAGAATCTTCTGATAAAGTGCTAGATTTTTTTCAGTACTTCTTGGATTAATGTTTTGGAGCTGAGATTTCTTGTCAGGGTAAAACTCAATGTTTGGAAATAATATTATTGACAACCATGATTCTGAAACTCAAAGTTAGCTTATTATTATCACCTTCTTAATCACAAGAAGCTTTTGAATGGATGTCCGAGTCTTGAGAGAATCGTATATCACTTTATTTTTTTAAAAAAAAAGAAGAAAGAAAAATAGAGGTTTGAATGGTTATCTGCAACTACTCATGTCCAAGTAGGATCAATGTTCCTTGATTACATCTTTGTTCTTCATAAGCTGACTGCCAATAGATTTCTCTTTAATTATCTTTAGAAATTGTGTTCAGTTTTTGATCTTTGTAAACTTTTGTATGAATGTATTTTCCTAGTGGTATTATTATAGCTCTTATCTGAACCTGTTCTGGCTTCTGACCTATTGACATTGCCTCAAAACTATGTACTAGAGATTTAGCTTGAAATGGACAAAACATGCGTCATTATCTAAATGTTTTATTGCCTAGTTATAAGTAACATTCATACTATCTACTTTTTCATAGGAATCTTCTAATTGATGCACCTTTTGTATCTGTGATTATGAAACTTCAGATTGAATACATTCCATCATGCCGGTCGAGGTGAAATGAATGTGACACTAGGAATTCCACGTCTGCAGGAGATATTAATGACTGCATCAAAATCTATTAGGACTCCAACTATGACGTGTCCTTTGCTTAAGTGCAAAGCTAAGTGAGTTCTTTTTTCCTGTTTCTCCTGTTTTAATCACAGTTCACTATGCATTGGTGGAAAGTTGGAGACAGGTATGTATTGATGTGTAAAATCATAACCATAGCAAAGCTAGACTTAAGGTTATAAAAGGTGAACAAAGTACAGAAGTACTAACCTAAGTGGATTGGAAACTTCTGTGCCTGTGGAAACTCTTAGACGGAGTTGGATATGTTTTAAAATATAACTATATGCTTCAGTAATAAATAAATGCATGAAAAGTAATTCTTTTCCTTGCATTAACATGTTTAGACCTCTTCACATTCACATTTTTCCATGCTGAAATAGAGATTTTATTCCTGTTTGTTCTGTCACATTCCTACCTAGCTCTAATTTCTTTTGAACAACTTATTGCATATAATGTTGCAACTGTATATCTATTGATATCCTTCTTTCTGGAAGTTTTACTGATTAGTATATTTGACATTTCCAGGGATGATGCAGAGCAACTTGCTGCGATGTTGAAGAGGATCACAGTTGCTGACTTGATAGAAAACATGGAAGTTAGTGTTGTGCCATTTGCAATTGAGAAACATGAAATCTGCAGTATATATAAGCTTAAAATAAAGCTCTATGATCCTGTACTTTATCCTCCTCACACTGATATAACATTAAAAGACTGTCACAGTACCCTGCTAGACGAGTATATGAGTGAGATGGAAGCTGCTATAAAAAGTCATTTGCTTTTGCTTTCTAGAATATGTGGTATCAAATCTGAATCCCAGCCAAAAGGTTCAGCTGATATGGATGAAGATGGCTTTGGGAGCCAGGCACAGATAGAAGAAGATGATGATGATGATGAAGATGATGATGACAATGACTGCAATGAAGCAGGGGGAGATCATTCGTCAAAAGTACGAAAAAGGAAACAGCAAGATGAGATTGAGTATGAGGATGACTCAGAAGAAGTTGAGGAGGGAAATCCTGTAGCTGATCGTGAGAATGGAGATGAAGATGGAGATGAAGATGAAGATGGAGAAGTATTTGAGGAAAATGATGTACTGAAAACCTCTTCTGGCCCTGATTCTGAAGAACAAAAGGACAAACCTGAAGCTTATCAAAGAAAAAAATCAGATAATGACAAAGCAATATATGTTGACTGTGATGGACTATTTTTTGAAGTCCATTTTAAGTTGTCAAATGAACCACACATATTGCTGGCGCAGGTATGCTGAAATTGATTTCTTTCCATTAATTTTCAATATTCTGTCTTAGTAATTGGTTTATTTATGATTGTTTATGATTGCCTTTTGAGCATAGCTGCTCTTTTGTTTGAAACTTAACGACGCTGTCATTGGAGAAACTTCATTTATTTTATCATTTGTATGTGATTAACATTAGTTATGCAGTGATGGCCATAGTTTAAAAGGTTTTAGTAATATACAACCCTCGTGCCAAGTATAAGAGGCTAAAAATAGCATGTTAATTACACAAACCAACATGTGAATTTGTCATAATTTTTCATAACTACTAATATCTAGAGGGTATAAATATTTAGGGATGCATATATTATAACTGTAGGTGAAAAGCAAATACTTGCATTTCCAGTATGTGTCTTCAGGTGAGCACTAAAATGAAAGTGCAAGTATTAGAAGTGTGCGCTGTAGGAATTTCCTCCAAACTTGAGTATATCCCTCTGAGGAGTACGCATATTATAGTTGGATCACTATCATCCACAAGATGTTCCCTGGATAAAACTATGTTTCATTTTCTCATTATGGTTGTTGATGCAGATTGCGGAGAAGGTAGCTAAGAAAGTTTATGTTAAGACTGCTGGCAAGATTGAGCAATGTAAAGTAGTGGAGCTTCATTTGGACGACTCTGGGAAGGGAGGAATCCCAATGCTTAGAAAAGGTAAAGAATCTCGTCCTGCTCTTCAGACTGCTGGTGTGGATTTTGCCGCTTTTTGGGATATGCAAGATGAGCTAGATGTCAATCTCATTAGTTCCAATGACATTTATGCAATGCTTAGTACTTATGGGGTTGAAGCTGCCAGAGCAACCATTATAACAGAGATCTTCACAGTTTTTGGTCACTATGGAGTCACAGTAGACATGAGACACTTAACCTTAATTGCTGATTACATGACACATACTGGCGCGTATAGGCCATTGAGCAGAAGTGGGGGTATAATTGATTCGATATCTCCGTTTAGCAAAATGTCGTATGAAACTGCTTCCAAGTTCCTTACTGATGCAGCAACCCATGGTGAAGTTGATACCTTGGAGACTCCTTCGGCTAGGATTTGTCTCGGCTTGCCTGCTAAAGTTGGTACAGGATGTTTCGACTTGATGCACGATTTGGATGTGTAATATAATGTCACATTTGATGGGGTACAGATTCCCAATTTTGACTCCTCACCTTAGATGCAATTCAGTTTATGTGATAATTATGCGTGTAAAACTGATCTAATTTTTGGTTATGTATCCAATTTATGTATTTTCTTGTTATATATATATATATATATATATATATATATATATATATATATATATATATATATATATATATATATATATATATGGGGAGGGATCCGGTAAGAACCCCTATTTATATAAGAACCCTAGTTATTTAGGAACCAATTTAAACTGTAGGATTAGATCAAAATTAACGGTTAAGATTAACGGAGAGCAGCTAATGGCATTAGTGTAAATAATGAAGCCGTCCAACTTAATATTTTACCCAAAATATTTGATTTTCTCTCTCAAACACTTTTCACACTCTCATTATCTCCTCTCTTAAAACCACTAATATTTCCCTAAAATCCACTGTAACTACTCTAATATCAAAGCAAATCACATCGATTTTGTTCTAATTTTTGCCCAAATTCAACAAATTTTAGTCATAAACTTACTTATAACAAGTTGAAGTGAGCAATTTAATTAGAATGTTTGCAAATACGAACCCTATTTTGACGGAAGAACAAATTGAAGAAAAATTTGTTTGGAATGAGGCAAAGAACAATCAATTCGTACAGAAATTTGTTATCAAATGCAAAGGTAACTTATACTTCAAAACTTTCGAAGAATTTGATGATTTTTGGGCGATTCTTGACTAATATTTTCTGTGCTTCGTATTTATTGTTCAAATTGTTGCAAGGTTAAAATGAATAAGATAATAGAAGTTTCTTGAATTATTGTACCTGCTACCATTTTGTAAGAATTTGTATTCAACTTTTGGCTTTATGTTCTAAGCTTGTTTTGAATTGAATTCATTATGCTTGTTATGTTCTAAACTTACAATCTAAAGTATGTATAGATCTAATAATTTATGATTGCGTCTAATAAATGGGTGCTCAATAGAAGATTTTTGTGTATCTATGTGCATATGTTTGCATTGTTAGTATCCCAAGCTACTGCTACTAGTCTCATTGTGTTGTAACTATTCGGATTAAAAAATTTTGTTCGCTTGACATGCTTTGAATTGGATTGTGTCTAGGGCTCATGTTTACTACAAAGTATTTTGCTACAAGGATTCTTGTGATAAAAATAACATCAGGGTCATAAAAAAGCTTGACAATTGGAATTGTGTTAATAAGCTTGCTTCTAGTTGGTTGATGAAATGGCTCAAATTTGACATATTGAACCTAATAGATCAACATGTAAGAATTGGTTGGATGCCCCTTTTAACTACCATAGTTGATGTTTGTACATTAATAAGCTTGCTTATGGTTGGTTGATGAAGCTTATTGTTTTTTTAGAGCTTACACTATTTTGCTTTGCCTTGAGAACAAGATATAAAAAGTCTTCTCTGAAACTCTGGAATTTTGGGACTTGTTATTTGTCACATAAGTTTGACAGTTGACAGTCATTTAGAACAAATATATGGCATCTACAAAACTATTGTAAGCTAAAAGTGGAATCGATTGTTAATATATATTCAAATTGAAAATCAGCAACAAGTGGAAAATACAAGTTACTCATCCTGAGTAACAAAAAATGTAACTCAAGGGGCACGGATGTAATTTCGGTCATTTAAGCTAGGGGTAAAAATGTCAAAAGCTTATTTGACATTAATGGATGAGTTTTCAGCCGTTAACGTTATTTTTGAGGTGAGAAAAGTTAGGGTTTGTTTTTGGTTTTCGAATTCAACAAAGATAGTGTGAATGCAAGTAACATAGTGGGTGAGATTTTGAATTCGGGTGCTGTCGCCGAGAATCTGAATTACAGGGGGAGCTTGGTGGTAGCTGCGTGAGTTCCAAGTCGTTGGTGTTGGCCAATTTCCGGGTTTGCGAGCTCCAAATCGTGGTTATTGAAGGTCAGTTGTTGATGTACCTGTGTTGGTGTTATTTGATTTGATGAGTAAATTTGATGAGTAACTTGAGTTCCTAAAGTGTGAAGTTAATTGGATGAGTGAATTTGATGACATTGATTTGATGAGTAACCTCAATTCGTAGCCATTGCTAGAATTGGTTTTGTTGTTAACATTTATGAATGTTATGAATGCCCTATTGTTGTTTGGTATAATATTTGTAAATTGTAGTGAAAATCGAAATTGAGTTGATGAGTAAATTTGATGAGTAACTTCAATTCCTAAAGTGTGTAGTTAATTGGATGAGTTAATTTGATGACATTGATTTGATGAGTAACCTCAATTCCTAGTCATTGCTAGAATCGATTTTATTGTTAACATTTATGAATGTTATGAATGCCCTATTGTTGTTTGGTATATTTGTAAATTGTAGTGAAAATCGAAATGTGTAAGCTTACTACATAAAGTTAGTAAGTTCATTCATTACCTGAATTTCACAATTTCCATTTCAGAATTTTTGATGTGTATGTTATCTAAGAAACTCATTGCCATTGAAGATGGAATATGCATCTTTGGTATAGGGTTGTGTTGTTATTGACTCCATTGGATTGTTTGTCGATGAAGATGCAATATGCATGTCAGTGGTGATTGTTATGTGTTCTTTGATTTTTTGTAATAAGTTGTTGTATACCTTTTGGTAGGTTGTTGAAAGCTGTGGTGATGAAGGATCGACACCCATTGGTCCCTGAAATGTTTCAGGTATCTTAAATATTCTATGTAATGACGGTGATTGTTTGTGATACATTTGGAATCGTTTGTCATTAAAGCATGCATTGTTATTTATAGGATGATAATTCGACAATTGGTGGAGTCGTAAAACGCAAAGGCAAAGTTCTTAAGGAATTGAGTAAGCCTGGGAGGCGGGTAAGAAAGTTGTTTGATCCTTTTTTATGTTGTAATGTTTATTGTGATGCAACCTAAGGTTGATGTTTTATTAACAGGCACCCAATATCAACTGTCGGGTTGAGAGTTTTGGACGGATATGTCAAACATTTGATGAGCAACGACAAGGATGGGTTAGGGAAATGGGGTTTGGGAGCCTATTAAATCTTGTTGAGATGTATCTTCCTAGGCAATTGGGATACTGGCTAATGACACGAATTGATCCGTTTGGTAAGGTACTAATTGCTCCTGATGGGTTGCGTTTGAAGTTGTCTCCTAATCAAGTTCATTGGGTTTTGGGGATTCCCAACGGTGGCAAGGAAATACCAACTTGGAAAACATTAAATAAAGAAATGAAGGAGAAGGTGATGCAAATTCAGAAACAGTATGGGAAGACATGGGTGACTAAATCAAACCATGGTGGTAGGATGTACACGTTAAATGGTATTCCGGTGACTTCAAAAGTATTGGAGCGGTTAGAAGGGCGGTGGGAGGTACATGAGGAGGAAGAGTTCAAGACGTTGTTTCTGTTAGTTGTTTTGGAGATGATATTAACTCCAACACAGTCTCCTCGGTTGGCTTCTGATTTGGTTCCTGCGCTTTGTTGTGCCGTACAAGCTGCTGAGTATGATTGGTGTGAATTAGTGCTAGAAAAGCTGATGGCTAGTGTCACGTCATTTGCACGTCGGTTTTACCGTGAAGGCTATGCTGGTGGTTGTGGCGGATGTGTAATTTTTATAGTGGTAACTCCCGTAATTAGTGTTTCAAGTTTATTTTTTGGTTGATGTGAACAATTTTGTTGATACTAACGATAGTAAAATTGCATCTTGAATAGGTTTTCTACCTTGACAGGCTGCGTAGGGAGCCGGTTAGGTGGGGTGTGTTCCCTAGATTGAAGGTGTGGAACATGAAACAGATATGGGCTGCTAGCAAGCTAGATCGTCCAAATACGGCCGAAGACTTTGGACATATTGGGGTAGGTGATATTCAATTTGGGTGGTCCTTACCATTAATATAGTTTGGTTAGTGCTTAATTTTTGTAAATGTATGTATGTTAATGTGGGAATGTGCTTAATTTTTAAAATGTTTGGATATTGTAATTACTCTTGAGAATGACATTTGTTCATGTCGCACAGGTGTTGGATGTTGCATATGGTGAGACTCATCCAAAAGATGCCAGAGATAGTAGTGGACCAGGAATCAAGGATGCTTCTTCTCTGTATGTGCCGTATGTTCCGAAACGTAGAGCACGACGTCGATACAACAAGAAGAAGAAAGTTGAAAAGGAATCCACACCTAGTTTTTCCAACATGGATGGAGATGAACCTGATTTGGTTGACACTAGGGTAGTTAAGAAATGTTGCAGTAGTAGAATAAACAATGATAATAACTCTGACAACATTTCAGCAACACCAATAGAGGCTCATACACCTGGGGTTCATTCACCTGAGTATTACGGCAATTATCATGAAAACGGTGGAACACAACCTAGTCCCCTAATGGACGTGTTTGCTAGGTTTGTTCTCGGTTCTGAAAATTGTTGAACTTCTTTATTTATGACCCCTTGTTCTTCACAGGTGGATCTCAACAGATGTTTTGTCCCTGCTAACATCCCTGGTATGCATACATGTAATATTGCTTGTCATGTGTATGTAGTAATTGTAATATTTTGTTGCATTGTGTTTATTGATCACTTTGACTCTATATGTAAGCTTTTGAAATGGGCAACTGGTTCTTCTTGTAATTGGCACCAAAGAGTGTTCCTTCCAGGACTTGTACAGGTGAAGCAGTTAGGTTTGAGTTACTTCCCCGTTTACATTGGAGCTCCACAGATTTCATTGTTTTTTTTGTCGTTGTCCTTTTCCAGCGAGAAGTCGTGTCTGTCATCGGAGGGAGTGAATCAGTGTCAGCGACGCAGTAATCCATTATGCGTTTTATGGAGGACAAAGGGTCCCTGGTCCTTGTGGTTGTATCAGAGGTATATTTTTGTATTAGTTATGTAACATTTGTTATGGAGCATTTTTTAGTGTGGATCGAAGTTTATTTTGGTGGTATGTTCAGCTGCATCGGGAACTAGATGTTGGTGCTGATGCATTGGGTGAAAATCTTTCGCCACCCATATTGTTCAGGATCTGTGTTGTTTGTAAAGCAGTCCGTGTTCTGAGTACTTGTTCACAGTGTTTGATTCCGTGTCAGCAACTTCCTTCCAGAAGTCAAAGACGGTAAGGTATATATTTAGTAGTAGTGGTGTTACGATTTTGGCAATTGTGAGTATTGAAATGTTGTTGTTACTGCAGATTCATCTCGTGAGACAAATGGAGGATGAAATCCACAAAAGTTGTTTGCAAGGCTTAACTTTTTGCCAACTGTAACAATAACTTATAGGTGACATTCATTTCAACAAAATCATGTAACATTATTTGACTACTGTTAGAAATTGTGAATATTATGTTCTTAGGTCCAAAATTTAAGACCTGAATTTGTATGGCTTGCCTTTAGAGGGCCTTCTGTATGTTGTTTGTTTTGCATGAACAATTTAGCAGATGTGCAAATTTTTGCATAAAAGGTAATGGGGCATATTTAGCATATGGGCCATTTTCGCATAAGGGTCCAATTTAGAAGAAGGGTGGATTTAAGGTAATGGGTCATATTTAGCATATGGCCCATTTAGGGTCCAATTTAGAAGAAGTGTGGATTTAAGATATTGGGGCATATTTACCAGATGGGCCATTTTTGCATAAGGGTCTAATTTAGAAGAAGGGTGGTGGGTTTAAGATAATGGGGCATATATAATGGGCCCTAATAGCTTTAATAGCTTTTCATGACATAATCATAATGGGCCCGGCCCAACCTTTATAAGTTGGCCCATAATGGCCCAAATGTAATTGCCCTAATAGCTCTCCAATTAGTCATCCTCATAATGGGCCCAACTTTTATAAATTTTTTATTTAAACTCATTTTACAAAAAGGCCCAAATGTAATGGCCCTAATAGCTTTCCAATTAGCCATATGACATAATCATAATGGGCCCAACTTTTATAAGTTTTCAAATGTAATGGCCCTAATAGCTTTTAGCATAAGACTTTTAGCATAAGACATAATGATAATGGGCCCAACTTTTATAAGTTTTTATTAAAACTCAATTTACAAAAATATTTTGAACCATATTTAAGTATTTTAATAACAAAAATAATAAAAAACCAATATTCTTAACTCAAACTAACCATATTAAATGGAACTCAAACTTACCCTATTAACGAATATGGTAAATTAATATGACGTTCCTATAAACTTTTTGTAATGCTTAACAACATCAATTATTTTGAGATCAATTACCTCCCTTCTAAAATTTACTTCATGAAAACAAAACTTCGTTTATGAAAAATGATATATAGTTAGCAAAAACATTGTAATTTCATTTAAAATTGTAAATTATAAAACTAATTTCACTTAAAATTTAACAAACTAAAATTTTAAAAACTAATTATTGAAACAAAACCAAAATAATACCAAACACCATAGGCAAATTAAATTTAACAACATCAAGAGTAACATCCCATCTACATCATAGTATATTATAGAAGTTCAAATCCAAATTAATCAAAAGTTGGGTGTACTAAGATCAAACTACAAATCATCTTATCAACTTCTAACCTACAAGGGATACTACCCACCATTTAATACATCAAAAGAAGGTGGATGTCAATGGAGTCCATGAGGTTATCATTTGCTTCTACAGTTCCAAAAGGGTGGACCTAGTCCGCATCCAACTTAATAAGCTGTGTTGAAAGCCACCACCTTGTCATTGTTACGAATCCCGGCATCGCTCACGGTCTGGCTTGGCTTTAAATACTTCCTCTCATGCATAAGTCTGATGTTTGACATGTCAGCCCCAATCCTATTTGCCCACACGAAGAACACGCGATTCATGGAAGTATGGATACGACCTTTCACCCTCTGTTCAATAGGATCCCTCGAGATATCAACAATCCAAAACTTTTTGATTCTTGTGTCAAGGTTGACTACCCCCACCTGGTCATATAAAGCATTTGTAAAGCTAAATTCATTGTTGTATTAATTGAAAAAAAAAAAAAAAAACCTGTTATGTAAGGACTAGCATTTTGAAAAGCAAAAGGAAAAAATTTGAATTTATTTCAAAACCAAGACATAATAAAATAACAAGTCATAATAAAATAACAAGACCTAATATGCAATTTAGGGATAATTAATTGAAATAACAAACCAACACATAATAAAATAAATAGTCATAATAAAATAACAAGACATAATGTAGCTAGTTGCAATTTATTGATAAATAATTTTAAAAAAACAACCGTGGTAATCAAAGAACATTGAAAAAAAAATTTTAAAAAAAAAATTAAAAATACCAGTCCATGGACCAACAACGCATCCCCCGTCTGAACACCCGTAGTTGCTGGTGTAGCATGGTGCGCAATGTGGTTACCAAGCTTAAACAAGTTGATTTGATAAGGTTGAACGTCTATCTTGGATGAGTAGTCTATGTAGATTCTCATGAAGGTTTCATTGTCAGCAATCTCATACACAACTCCAAGATCACCTGGTTCTTCGTTCTTCACCAATATTGAATGTCGCGGAACTTCTTCTTCAATACTTGGATGCTCAAGAAGATCCATATCAATATCAGGCTCGGGTTTCCTGATATTAGGTTCATCATCAGAGTCACTAGTATCAACATCCCCACTGTAGATCCGCATATCAGATTCAAGAGGGATACCCGTAGTATCAACATTTACTCTTCGAGATAGTGTTTGTGCAAAGCTAGGTATCATCAAGGCTTGTGGGAGCCTTAGAGATTCCTCCCTTATGACGAAGCGAATTCTCGGTCGGATAGCCGGTAATCCAGCAGCAATCGGTATCCGACGAGGTCGTCGTCTTTTGCACCTCCTCCTATTTGGAGGTGGTCGGATAGGAAGCGGTATAGGAGACTCTTGATGGGCTTGGGACGTAGGTGTAGGTAGTGTTAGAGGGAGGGGTTGTGGCTGGCTAGCTGAAGACTCACCTTCGCAAGTAATGGAAGGCAAAGTGAGGCGGGAACGTTTTTTGGAGGGTGCCATTTTTGTCAATTTCATGATTTGTTTGTATGAGTGAATGATGTGCACTATGAAGAAGGAGAAATGGTGTATATATAGCCAAAGTAAAGAATAACATACCTTGGGTTCTTACCAACTTACCACTTGACACTTGTCATAATATGGGCACCTTTAGTAATTTCTCATGTATTAAACATAAAATGAAGAGTTCAAATGATTAATCATAAAGTGTGTATATTAGTTGTATAGTAGTAAAAAAAAATAATTAATCATACACTCCAAAATAATTTTATTCTAAGGGCCTGTTCACATTTACTTAATTTCAGTTCAGTTCAGCTCCAATCAGTTCAGTTCAGTTCAGTTCCAATCAGTTCAGTTCAGTTCAGCTCTTAATTTCCCTCTCACATAAAATATTCATTTCAGCTCAATTTAGTTCAGTTCAATTCAGTTCAGTTCCAATCAGTTCAGTTCAGCTCAGCTCAGTAAATATGAATAGGCCCTAAATGGTTGAATCTAAAAGGATAATTTTACTAATCACCAGTGAAAATTTAATAATGATCTATCAAGTGAATTGAATTTTGAAGCATTTGACAAGCAAATTTGCGATAACCATAGGTCTTACTATTAGGAATATGCGTAAAGCTATAACAATTTCTTGTATAATCAAGTCGAATGAAGTCTTTAGATGGTTTTTATCATGCAAATGTTATAGAACATAAAAAATACTAAACTCATCACAAAAGGTTTGTAATGCAATGACATTAATTATGTTATTTCTAATGAAATTTTTAGAAATTTGAAAGCCAAAATTTATATTTAGGGCTTGTTCTCATTGACTTACTGAACTGAACTGAACTCAGCTGAACTGAAATGAACTAAACTGAAATGAATATTTTATAAGAGAAGGAAATTACTGAACTGAACTGAACTGAACTGAACTGAAATGAATTGAACTCAGCTTAACTGAACTGAACTGAACTGATGAAATGAATATTTTATAAGAGAAGGAAATTAGGAGCTGAATTGAACTGAACTGAACTGAATTGAGTTGAACTGAACTGAACTGAACTGAATTGAGCTGAACTGAAGTGAATTCAGCTGAACTGAACTGAACTGAATTTCAACGTAAGAGAACAGGCCCTAATACCTAAAGGCAATGTTTACACCATTACACCATT
Source organism: Chenopodium album (assembly GCF_948465745.1). Lineage (NCBI taxonomy): Eukaryota > Viridiplantae > Streptophyta > Magnoliopsida > Caryophyllales > Amaranthaceae > Chenopodium > Chenopodium album. Next base: position 17,078,908 of record NC_137852.1, read on the forward strand.
ACCTAAACTGACTTTTTTTTTTAAAAGGCATTATTTATACCATTACACATTATTTTTTTTGTAAAAAATGTTTCTACTTATACTTTAACTCTCCTACTCATAGGTAAATAAAATGTTAATATTATTAGTTTGTAAATAATATTGTAAATTTATTCGAATATTAATATCATTACATGGAAATGTTTGTCATATGTGAAATTATATTTTGACTGAATATTTATAACCATCAATTCGCAAAATATTTGTTTTAACAACAAATTGGAACTTTAATAATTCGCGTAACAAGGTACTTGCAATATTAAGTGTGTAATATATTATTAATTCAAGTTTGATCTTGTTTTTTATTTTTTTTTATTTTTTTATTAATAATTAAAAAAAAAGGCAAGTCACTTTAAATACATACTAATAAAAAATAAAAATAAAAATCCAATTCACTTGATATGTATAATATATTAGACACTTGCTCTTCAAAAAAAAAAAAAAATATATTAGTCAGTTATGGAGCTGCGTGCACAACACTCCTTTACCCCAATGGGTACTTTACTACTTTCACAATAGTCAAATCAACTTAAAAATTACAATGCTTACAAGCTAGTAAGAGTTACTTTTATGTAATAGTTAATTTTATTTTAAAACAAAAATACAAAGTATTAAAAGAACAATTGAACACAAAGTTCAACCTTTAATAACCACCAACAGAAGTAATACGATTATAATAGCCGCCCACTTCATATAGCCTGCTCCGACGTTGTTATTTGGCTGCGGGTTAGTCGGCTGAGATTGTTCGCCACTTATGAGGTTAACATTACCTTTAAAAATGACATCTGCAGGACTGATCCATCTGAAATACCCACAAGCAGGACAGCAAAAGTACGCCCTTCTCGGATTTGTAACTGTTGTTGAAACTCGGACATCAGTGAATCTGGGTGGGTGACAAGCACACAAAGGTGTGTTCAGCACCACTGGGGAAGCAAGAGCATTAATTACTTGCCTAGGTCTCATCATTAGTTTGGAGTTAAAAAAAAAATGTAAAAAAACCTGAGCTATTGTGTGTAGGTTTGTAATGGATTGTAGATTTGTTGGTAAAAACTTCAATTTATAAAAGGATCATGGTTGGTAATTGTAGACACCCATTTGTGTCTCCCCAAAACCAAACCCAGTGATGAATACCTTTTGCGTCGAACCATAATCGAATAAGGTGAAAGTGTGGAAAAGTCAAGTGTTGCGGTTAGTTTTTATTAAAATCCTTCTTTCTGTTTTCGAAAACCAATTCTATTTTATAAAAACGTCCAATTCGGTTTATTTTGGTCCATGATAAGGGTCCAATAATGGTGTAGTTGGATGGGGCTTTAAAAGACCTTTCCAACGATATATTATAAGCCCAATTCCGATGAATAATGAGGAAGTTATGGCCAAAATACTAAACTGGGCTCAAACCGGATTTTACCTACGACCCAATGATCATGTGGAGGGTCCAAAGGTTTAATCCTATTCCTAAACTAATTAGGATTGATTAGAATCTTTTATAAGTTTCTATAATATCTTAATTATCCTTTTTTGAAAAGATAAGATCATAGAATTTGATTTGAATATAAACTTTCCTTTTTTAAAACTTTCCTAATTCTATTCGGATTTAAAGATGTTCAAAGATAGTCAGATATTATTTTCGTGCCTCATATTTTTTATCCAAATTTTATATGTTTGGATAGATCTTGAAATTATCTTTCCAATGATATATTATAATATTAAATCCGAGCTATAACGAAAAAGATATGAAAGATATACGAAACTCTATCCAAAACTGACACCGTCCTACTATTTCGTCCATATCTTTTTATCTACAAAATATTTTAATCTGATTCTAATTGCATTAGAAAGTATACTTCAAGATCTTTCCAACTACATATTATATGACTTATTTGGACTTCTGGATCAAAAGATATGATAAAAACAAAATTTGCAAAAACTGCTGTCTACGAGTTTTATTTCGATTTGAATTCGGATTTCTTTTCTTATTCTTCGACCTTCTCTTTTTTCTTATAAATAGAGGTCATATCTCCCCTTTTTCAATCATCAACTTTCACCAACTCTCATCAATTCTCCCAATCAATTCACAATCAACTTTCATCAACTCTCATCCTCAATTCTCTTTATTCTCTCTCTAAGCAATATAGCTTATTCTTTCTCTCTTTCTAAACCAACCTTTTTACAAAACACAATTCCGCATTCACAAGACTTAGAATCTCTTAGCCAAGTTCGAAGTTGCCTTCGCCCTAGACGTGAAAGGTTTGATAATTTCTGAGGGTTGGGTCCAAATCTAGTCAAAACTTTATTTAATTTGATTTCAATCTGATTCTTTAATTATTCTTTATTGATTTTCATTGAAGTTTACTAACTTGTGTATTTTGTTATTAGAAAGAGGTACGAGGCTTCAAAGTAAGTAGATTAGCTTACTCCCTATTTTATTAACAATGTAGAAAGCATGTTTATTAATGTTTAATTCCTAGTATCATGTTATGATGCTTTTAATGCTTTCTAGTATCATGTTATGATGTTATTTTATGCTTTCTAGTATCATGTTTAGGGTGCCTTTAATCCTTTCTAATATCATGTTAGTACCATGTTAGGTTAAAGATTTGATCTTTATTGTTTAGTGACATGCTAAGAGTTTGTTATTAATCTTGTTAGTATCATGCCTAGGATCTTGCTATTATTATTAAGCTTTATTATGCCTTATCATGTTATCATCATTATTGTTATTGATTTATTATTATGTTGCTTTATATATTTTATATTGTTATTGCTTGATCACACCTTTTATGATTGTTAAAGAGAATTTGTACTTGAAATCACGCTTAATAAGATAATTTATTAATTTGGTTTAGGCTAATGTGATTTTAACTCAAGCGATCGCCAATAATAGTTTTATTTGTGCATTAATATTCAACCAACATAGATAAACAGGGTAGGTTCAATATAATGTTTGTATGTTATTCGAAAAGCGCACATGAATACGAGCAGAACAAAGTAGAGGCCTATTTTATAGGGCGTGTCCTTTCTTTTGTAGATTGGATTCGTACCCTCATCCCCGGACCCTATTTGGTTCAAGACCTTATGGAGTTGACGGTCCTTTGGATTGTCTTTTGGGTTTACAAGTTCCTAAAACTTGTTGGCGACTCTTTTGCTCTCTTTTCTTTCCCTTTGGAACGCCACCATACTTTAGTGTATGATCACAGTGGGGTTCAAGTTTGGGATCATAATGCTTGAAATATTCCCTACAGTAATATTTGGACACTTGTAAAGGTCCTTTACTAGATGTGTGACACTTGTAAAGGGAGATGTCATACTTAAAGTTGTGATTGGATATGTGAAAAGTAGGACAATTTGTACAGTTAGACTTCAACACATGAGTTTAGACTAGAACTCCACCTAGAGCTTCTACTAGATATTTAAAATAAATTTTTAATCAACCATCAAAAAAATAAATTCTTAAAATAATTAAAATATTTTTGCAAAATGTAATTCCTTGAATTTGCAAATATTTGTTTAGATTAATAACCCGCAATTTTTATTAATTTGTTATTTTTTTAGATTAATAAACCTCATTTTTTATTAAAAGTACATAATAAATTTGAATGGGCTAATTATTTTGTTAAATGGTTCTTTTCTTTTATTACATAACTAGAGGTAAAGGTCAAGAACATCTTGTTTTTTAATTATTTAAGTACTACCCTAGCAATTAGACTACTTGAAAGGACTTTAGACTAGATATTGCACTTCTCAATTAATTTTTTGGTTGATTTGACAACACATATTTGAATACATTAATTACATGTAAACGTACATATTACTTCCAGAAATATAAAAATTAAAATAGATAAAGATTAAGTATAAAGTACTAAAAAGAGTGTTGATTTGACAACACAATGCATGCACATTTCAAGGTCAATTCAACTTGCAACAAAATCCTTTAAACAATGATGTCTTCCTTTATCAACACTTCATGATCTATTCACTTACATATTTGGTTTTACTTTTCTACATAAAAACCATCATTACGAATAATATACAAGCTTGTTAATTTTTATTAATTAATGATTTTAGAAAAACTTTTATATTTTGTATTTGTATTTTTTGCTTATGATATGTTATACGAAGTACATATTAATTAGTCATAGTGAACATTTCATGTACTTCATTGCTGATTAATTTTGCTAATTTTGCATACAGTTCGAAACTTTTATAAAAGATGAAACTCATTACTGAATTTTGCTGATTAGTCATACTTTCATTACGTTTAAAAAACATTACTTATTTGTTGAAAATTCATTATTTATATGTTAATAATTCATACCTTATATGTAAATCATACCTTAAGTGTTAAGATTGAAATGATTTATGTTAAAAAAAAACAATAACTAACGAATGTCATACTTAGATTTATTTGTGACAAAATTATGAACAATTAGACTTCTAAAAAGGACTGTAGACCACAATAGCAATTTTCATTACTATTTAAGTAAAAGTATAGTACAACATATATCAAACCAAAGGGATTATTTAGTACTATTAAATCTTTTTTTGATTTGACAATACAATGCTCTTGAGTTTAATAAGTGATTAGTACTACATTTAAAAGTAGTACACTTCATAGCCAATAAAAGAACACCTAAAATAGGGTGTATTAAAAAAATTAAATAAAAAAACGTGTAAAAGATTAAGTAAAAAAAAATAAAAAAAAAATAATTACATAAAAAAAACCAAAACAAAACATTTACTTTTCTATTATTTAGACTACATACTTGTTAAAAGTACACACTACAAATTGTACTTTTCAATTTCTTAAGTAGTGATGTAGACTATAATTCCAATTCCAAATACTTTTAAAAAAGGGAAAAGAGATGTAGACTAGAAAATGTCCATATGACTTTTTAGTGGTTGTGATTTAAACTACATATTTCAAGATGTTGATTTGACAACACTCTTCCAAAAACCAATGCTTTATTTCAATCTTCTCCACAAATTATCAATCTTAACAAGTAAGTATTCACAAATATTGGTTACAAGATTTGTATTAATATTAATAAAATCAACTGCATTTTGTACAACTAATCACCAATGTCATTGGGGACAAAATTTTGCTACAATTAAGCTATTAAATCAAATTATTCATTTACACGGGGGTAGTGCAACTAAATTAATTAACCAAATGGAGTGATAATAGAATTAACATATACGCTTTTTAAAATGAAATGTTTTTCATACACCTTATTAAACTTAAATAGAGTAATTTTATATGTACCCCTTAAAGTAGACTAGGATTGGGTTTGTATTAGGCTACTAGGACATGGTGTGAACTAGATGTTGTACTTGTCTATATTAAAAGTTTTGACATGACACTACTTAAAGGGTTGATTTGACAACACAATGCCAATACTTTGTATATTTTGCAAAATCGAAATAATATTGCAAAGCCTAAGATATTTATAGTTTCATTTTCAAACCCATAATATATATTTGACAAATTTCTGACAGAAACAAGTTTTTATTTGGAATAAAAAATAAAATAAAATATAGTATTAATATGTCATATATTCCCATATTATACATAAAAGAGTAGCATTAATAATACTAAGTGCCTACAAAGTTTTAAAAATTTAAGTTGTACAAATTTAGACCATATCACATTTTGTAATATTAAAATAGAAGTACAAGTTATAAATCTTTAGACTACAATAACTAGGTGTTGACTAAAATTGCAAGGATGATAGAGGCAAGTACTGATTGGACAACTAACACTCTTACAAGTTGTTTCAAGTCATAATTCTTACATTGATTGGACAATGCAAGTGTTACAAAGTTATAATGCATAAACACTATTATGGGAGAGTAATTAATAGTTACTTTTTTTAAACAAAACATTAAAGAGCATGTCCAATAGCTTGTCACAATGTTCATCAACAAATAGCTAAATTGAAGTACATGGAATTTTCAATTTTTAGCAAAAGAGACAAACTAGTCCATTTTTCCTACTGAAGCCTAATGGTAATACATGTGAAAAATGGGAGGGTTGTTGTCGTAAAATTCCACAACAACTTCTTCCTTACCCCGGATATTTTTTACTTGAATTAGATCGGTAATCCCCTTGTTAATGAAACAAGTAATGATTTTATTCCAACCATCACGTTCTATTTGCAAATTAGCATCCCACTGATTGTCTCCAAATCGCAAAACAGCAGCGGTGTCATCGGGGAAATCAATGAAGTGCTCCCGAGCGAAATCAATTGGTACACTCTGCAAATTAACGTAAAAATCATAACCATGTTTCAAAAATTTAATAATATGAGTCGGCTTAAGACAAACACATTAAAACTTAGATTAGTCTTTTACCAGTACGCCTAGATGCATGTATGACCTCGTAAAAGTTGATAAAAACCACAGTCTTTCTTCTTCAACCACGATTGGGTTATCATTTTGGGCTACGTCTATAGGATCTGGAACCTCTACACCGGCTCTGAACAACCTCACACGAACACATGTTTTATGACATAAATAAATTTTTAGGACATCACCTAGTCTTATGTCATTTTGAGACACAAAATTTTCCCAACCGTCTTCTAAAGAATACTTCCACTTGGATCCCAAATCCACGATCCGCAGGAGTACATTCCACGATGCGTTACCATACCCCTTAAATACCTCAACATTTCCATTCAAACCTTGCATTTCTTCAATTAAATTACCCGGAATACGCTACAAGGGGTTCAAAAAACAAAGACTATCTAAAACAAAAACAAAGTAAAGTTGTAATAACAAACAAATGCTACATAGTTTAAACACTTACAACGCCAGCAAGCCTTCTTTCGTTCACCTCCACTTCAAAATTTGGGTAATTCCATGTCGCCTACAAAATTTTTGAAATGAGATGTTAAAAATTGGATGTTAAAGATGTAATATCTAACACATCTTACGGAAGATTTAGAAATGAGATTATGGAATCAAAAGATTACCATATCAAAATTATTGCTATCACTATTATTAAACTTTAAAGATTTGTAGCCTTTGGTAATTTGTTGATAATACCGTAATGCTTCAAGTTTGAGATTTGTTCATCCTCCTTTTATAGGCTAGAAAGGTAAGTGACGACGAGACCCATCAATAAAAGATTCTTGCGAATAATAATTATGTGGTGTTGCTTCAACTAAAAAGTACGAAAATAAAATTTGTCGGTTTCCGAATACTAAGGTGTATAAACTCTTTGAATGAGCGTATAATAACACCTTAATTTGTAAAATCTCCTATACCACTACAAAATCGCGCTAAGTTATTAATTTCAAATTAACATAACCTACTATTTGAAACATTATAATTTGCCCCATAAATAATTTAAAATGCACTTAACCATTCCCAAATTGAAATCTAATGTACTTGAAATCAAATATACTTCAATAGAGGTGTTGCCTATGTCATCAATGACAAGTCACATCCAAATAAGTACCTTTTATAATTAACAATTTCCTTTCTAATTTAAGTACCAATGTAAGTGTATTTGTCAACTAATTTTTAATGTATGCCAATTGGTCAAATAAGTACCTTATATAATTAACAATTTCCTTCCAATTGATTTTTTTTACCAAAAAAAAGACAGGTTCAAGGAGTTTCTATGTTTAGAAACTTAAGTGTTTCTAATTTAACCAAGTATATATATATCAATATATGTAATTTAACTTGGAATAACACTAGCATAGAAAGTATAATGAGTTAAATTACTATTTTAACAATTAATTTATATATCACCTACTATATTACCTACATTTTAGCAATATATTTTTATCAATTAATCTAATTATAATTAACCATAAGCACAAGTACTTACTAATAAATAATTACTTTGTAACACATACGATATTACACAAACTTACTAAGTAACATAAAAGCATTTTTAAAACATATAAAAGGGGCAAACAAGCTATCCAAATTAGGCCCCTAAATTAACATAGTTCTAATAATACCACAACTTAACAAAGTTCTAATAATGTCTAATAATAATAATAGGATAACAATGCAAGGATCCAAGCTTAGCTTAATACAACACCCAATGGCTTCCTCAAAATACAACCAAAAAACAACATCATCAACCCAAAAGTACTCCACAGCTCCACTTAATTGCACGCCATTGGACACCATTCTAGCTCATTCACCTTGCTGCTGGAGGATAGCCCTATATTAAAACATAATTTCTTAGTTAAAATAAACTACAATAAAATAATATAAAGTAAACTAAATTATCTAAAATGAAATAACTGTTGAAAAAATAAATCAAATTGCTTTAACGATCACCTGAACAAAGGCTTCTAAAATGCAAAGATGCCCCGGACCGTGGTAGTTGGTTTGAGTCTGAACTGCTTCAGACTGCCACAGCAGGGCTGCCCCTCCTTCAAAGGAGTTAAGCACGGAGTGAGAGTAGCTATAATTACCAAATAGTCTTGCAATCGTTTCAACAAGATTACCAACACTGTTTCTAATTTCTAAGAGTATGACAAAATCAGGATGATGAATTGAAAACATGAAGTTGAAATTCCGAACAAAGGAAGGTCGACCCACCCCACGCACATTCCTGCAAATAAGCTTAGAAGAAGCAGGCATTGGATGCATGGCATTTCTTCGAGTGCACCGTATAGGTTGAAGGACTGCACAAGTATAGCTTGGCACTTCGAGAGGGAGAGACTCAATGAGATACAGATGTAGATAGCGTGGTGCAACGGGGAGGTACACTACCTGAAAAGCCAGTGAAGGATTGTATATGTAAGAATGTAAGATTAAACTAGTGCATTTACATGTGCATGTAACAAGTTTAATTGTATAAATTATTAAGTGGCCTTCCTAGTGTTGTTATTTTTTATTTTTACCTTAAAAATAAAACTCTAACTTTAAAGGCAAAATCTAACTTAAAAAATGATATATATGATTGTTTTTATTCTATAAGACTATATTAGTAAATTCTAAATTTTCATAATTAAGTGGCCTTCCTAGTGTGCTTATTTTTTTATTTTTACCTAAAAAATAAAAGTCTAACTTCAAAGGCAAAATCTAACTTAAAAAATGATATATATGATTGTTTTTACTCTATAAGACTATATTAGTAAATTCTAAATTTTCATAATTACGTGGCCTTCCTAGTGTTGTTATTTTTTATTTTTACCTTAAAAATAAAAGTCTAACTTTAAAGGCAAAATCTAACTTAAAAAATGATATATATGATTGTTTTTACTCTATAAGACTAAATTAGTAAATTCTAAATTTTCATAATTACGTGGCCTTCCTAGTGTTCTTATTTTTTATTTTTACCTTAAAAATAAAAGTCTAACTTTAAAGGCAAAATCTAACTTAAAAAATGATATATATGATTGTTTTTACTCTATAAGACTATATTAGTAAATTCTAAATTTTCATAAGTAGTTGTCTAACACTCCAACCATTATTTTAACATGACAACAATTAGATCATACCAACTTTGTAACTAAAAATGTCTTTTTAAAAATTAATGGGCAATGATGGTTTAACAAAACAAATGTATATAATATTAAGGGCAACTGTGTTTGATCAATTGTGTTTTAACTAAAAAGGTGATGCGAAGAGTTTATGTAATGCATTCCTTTAAGTTAGGAAGCTTAAAGTTGAAGGTAGGATAATAAAATATGCTTTAATTATTTGGATTATAAAAAATGAGACTTCATCAACATTATACAAGTCCCATCTAAAGATAAATACTACTATATAATTAACATTATACAAGTCTATCTAAAGATAAAATTAGGGAAATACCAAGCTACGTTAAAGTATGAAGGATGTTGAAATTTTTGTTTGTACCTGAAAAGCATCACAGAATGAAGCCATCCGGAGGCGCAAATCATCATCATGCATGATAAATGAAGGGGCCGCAAAATTAATAACAGGCTCAGGGTCTATCAATTGCATCAAGAAGGAGGGCAATAGGGTTTGCGTATCCTCCTTCTCTAGTGCTGAAATGAAGTACCAGTCGAGCAAAATTTTAAACTTCTCGTCCATTGCAATCCAATCGTTGATAGAAGGGAGGTGGGCTGCTCTGAGTGGACCACCAGCTCTAGGAGCCATTTTCAAGTTTGAAGGCTCATTGTCGAAGCGGATTGAGGGGTTGTACACGGCCTTCCATAGGTCCTTAATTTCAGTGAGGGTTGTTTTTAGGTTGGTTTGGGTGTAGTAAACCATCTGATTCATGTCAAACTCGGCATTCAAACCACCTTGAGGGGCGGTGCAGAAAATTAAAACAGGGCTACCTAGAGGGGTGACGCCTAATACAAGTAGAGCCATATTTGGTGAGTGGAAGTCGATTGTGAAAAAATTTTATGAAGTGTGGAGCAATTAATCTGAAGCCCAATTATAAAGCCATACATAAGTGACACTTGTCACATTCCCATTGGGCTTCAAATCTATAAAAGGTATTATAAGTTTGATGCTCATTCACTTGTCACTTATGTATGGCTTTGTATAATAATTAATTATATAAAAAAGTATTATAAGTTTGATGCTCATTTTTAATGTTTTAATTATTTGACAATTAATATTAGTACAAATTTTTATTTATAAGTATATTTTTTTTATCATTGATAGTTGTCGATAATGCTAGAATGAATGAATTTCCGGGGTTTTGACCGTGTCGTGTGTTGACCGAGCTTTAATCGAGTCGATCTCGAGTACCTTGCAGTTACAACTTTGTTGACTAAAATTCTTAATTTTCTAAACCATCTCTTCATTCTCTTTAATTATGTCATTTGATAAGTATATATACATTTAGACTATAGTACATAAATAATATTTATTTATTAATAAATAATCTATAATAAAATTTATTTATCATAAAATTTTCATCCTTTGTAAATATTATATTATAGGAAGGATTTCAATATTCTTACGAGCTTTCGAGTTGAGTTATAAGCAACTCGAATTGACTCATGAACATTTCGACTAAAACTATAAATCGAGTTGAGTTCACTCAAATCGAGTCTTTAACGGGTTTTGACCGAGTCTAAATCAAGTAGCTCTCGTCCCATAAGCACCCCTTGTTATACATAACTTGATCAAATGAGAAAACTAAAACTTTTTCAAATTTGAAAACTATAACTTCGTGCTTCATACTTAATAATCTATTGAACCAATTATAAGGAAAAAACTCAATAGTATCTCTACCTTGACCCGACCCATATCTTACTCGAATTCGATAAACCAGGACCCGAATTTGACCCAAATCGAAATTTGACCCGATCCGACCCGATCCGAGTTAAAAGGATAATTTTGATCCGGACATATCCGACCCGAGCAGACTCGACCCACACTCCATCCGGTTATCCGAATTGACACCTCTATGTATAAATAGTTCATTTTATAACTAGATCGGCTTTAGTGCTCGATCGGTAGTAAACATGTGTGCATAATTAAATCAATATCAATATCAATATAAATCAATACATATATTAAAACTCATGGCAAGACAAGATGTTTTGCCATGTGTCAACAATTTTGCCCTTTGGCATATGATGTATTAATAGCATTAATTATTCATGATGTCGTGGCCAAATCATACCATAGCATTAATTATTGAAAAACTCTATGCATTAGCTTTCCCTTGAATTGAACTATAACTCCTTGAATTGGACTATAACTCCTTAATAATTACATAATAATAAAGTTTGTAAGAAATTAAAAATTACTCCATTTTTATTTTGTGCATTAACTCATAACATTGTAATCATAGAGTAAAAGATTTTTGTGCATTATGGAGTCGTATATATTTTGACATCAAATTTATAAAGAATTGATTTATCATATTTTTATGATTTTAATGTATAAAATTTTTTCTTATAATCAAACCAACCCAATCAATAAACTAATAAACTACCATATAAAAATAATTAATAATAAAAAACAAGACCACCACTTAATCTATCAATACAAATAAGCCATAATATATATAGTTAGATTAAAGTAATAAATTTAAAATGACCCGGGTCATCGCCCGAGCCAATAACTAGTTTCATTACTTGATTTTAATATTATCATTATAGTCAGCAGTTTGTAGCCGATTCGTTTTTAAGCGATCCAGTTTCCATTTGGGTCGATTCGTTTCGGACAGTTACACGGTCTCGGTTTAACATTTGACACCACTACTCTCAATTAAAGGCTAGTAATTAAAAAACTTATTTTAAAAACACACAAAAAAAAAAAAAAAAAAAAAAAAAAAAAAAAAACCAAAACAATAGTCAGTCAGTAATTATAATTGAAATTCAAATACTTTAAAGACGATTCGAGTGTAACAAGTTCTAAGTGCATCAACTGTTAAGTATCACATGTTGTAACAAAAACAATGATATCATTAAATCCCATTACTCACCTACATTAACCCCAATTGAATTCTTACTTTTAAAACCCTATATCACCCACAATACAACCTTCTCAACTTCACCTTTTTGCAGATTAACCCCAACCACATCTTCATCGAATTTGTGCTCCAATCAGGTAAGTACCACCTTTTATCACCTACAAATTCATTTTTTTTTTATTATTTTCATATATTAAAGTTGTAGTATTAATAATATTTCTATGATCCGTTGATTAGGATTCTAATTTACAAATTTTTGCGAAATTGGGTAGATTTTTAGGTTCGAAATTGGGAGCTTATACACATGCAGCATCTTAATCAATATTTTTTCTTTCGATCAATTAGGAATTATTGATAGATATTGACTTTGTATGTTGTCAAAAATCCCAATTGAATATGGGATCTTAGATTTAGGGATAATACTAAATACGTTGGATGCAATGCTATGTTTTTTTCGGATTTTGGGTTGCGCTGATTGAAATTTGTACTCTATTATGTGTAATCAAGTACTTCTAGAGCTAGAAAGGGGTGTAATTTGTTTAGATCTCCAAAAAAGTAATCACTCTACTACTTTCTAACAACCCTACCTGAATTTGGCAATTTCACCTTGAATTACATATACATTTTAATATAGTAGTATGTCAATATGATGTCAGGTAATATAACAAGTTAGTTTATACTCGTTTTGGATAATATGAGTGCTTTGTGTGATTTTTGTCCTGCTCTATACGATTACTTTGTTCATATGCAAACCCTATTCATAGTTATTGTGATATTATCCTTATTATTATCAACTTATTACTGTGTGATATCTGTCCTGCTTAAGCAGAATTTATTTGGCTATTTCAATTCCATTAGCTACAGAATAATAATCATATATGTCCTTGGTTTTTTTTTTTCATCCAAATGCTAGTGCCAAATCAAAAAATATGTCGGCTTGGTGTTATGAATTCACAATCGATAATCATCGGATGTTTAACAAACCGGTTAGTATCCCACTCATTACTTGATTTAATATTATGTCTTAGGTCCTTAGACATTGGGTGAACTTACTTGGGGCATGTTTAAACTTTGTTAGGTAATTCCAAAACGAATGAACAAGGAGTTGCAAGAAATATGGAATAAGCAAGAGCTAGGAAACATGATAAGAAATATGCTAAGGGACACAAATGTGCTGAAAGAGGTGTGTTACGTCTACACCGGGGTACTGAGAACAAAGAGTACCCCGTACAGTTGAGTTATGACTCTAAGGGTCCAGGGAAGGCGGAGATTTCTTTAGGAAAGGGTTGGAAAGAGTTTGTCACCTCTACAGTGAGTGACCCGCATGTACTAATAGAGAATGACGACACAATAAGTGATGTGGATGAAACTGAGTACGTGCCTATGGAGTGCTTGTTCGTGCCACCATCCTTCATATTCTTATTCAGCAAAGGATACCATGGGAAACCACAAATTGTAAGTTCATAATTATTATTTGTTTAAGTAAATTAAAATAGATTATGTTTATTGTTTACCACACTTTTGAACTTTATTGGATCATGTGTATATGAAATTATTAGCTGATAAACTGGTTTATCAATCTATATAATACAATCAGTTTAAAATGTTTTAGCTCTGACTGCTATCATTTGATTAGTGGTAATCATATCTTCTTTATTGTTTATTATTATTTAGATAATATTTTTGTTAATCATATCATGATTAATTCAGATAATGTATCCCGAGTATATTAGCTTAATTATCCTGATTAAAATAAATTACATATCCTGATTAAATTATATTATTTGTATGGTTTACCCCTATGTTCAACCTCAATGTTACCTTTAATCTAAGCTAACTAACTTGCTTTAAATTTACGTGCATTGTTTAAGTTGTCATCTCCTCTTTTGATTACCAAATAAATTGATGCGTGTGGTATGCAGAACGTTCCGGTAACCTTTGCTCGAAAACATTTTGAGGGGCTTGAAGACCCCACAGAGCTTGAAATATATGGCCGGCGGACTTGGAACGCGACCATGCGATTTACCTACAGAAAAGATAAGAAGATTGCTACGTGCACTATCCGGAAAAGAGTTCCAGAAATGGTTGAAGGTGAAGAGATTGAAGTTGGCGAAAAAGTTCTAGTTGAATTAGAAGGTACGGATCCAAAACCGGTCCGTCTTACTATTAGATTCACTTGATAGCTAGCAATCTGATGTGGTTTTGGTGTAACATGCATTACATGGGTAGTTTGATCCTTTATCAACTAAGAGGACCTATGCTTTTGTTAATTGTGCCATTGTGATTACAAAATCCATTGGCTAGGTTATGGTTACTGTAGGCGTCGTTTGAAGTGCGCCTACGTGAAAGCATGTCGTGAATATGCTTGGCACTCATAGGAAGTGGGAATTGACATTACGATAAGGGACAATGATTAGGGATAAGAAAAGTAGGGAGCTGCCAACAAGTTTTTAAGGAACTTGTAAACCGTTCACGGATCATAAAAGGCAACCACGAAAAGGGACAACGAAAGGCAACAACGATTGACCCGTGAAGGTTACATCCCATTCATAATCCATGAGATACTAACTCCATATGGTTCGGAACCACGAAAGGAGGATCGGGGATGATGGTACGAAGTGAGTCATGGAGTCACGTTTGCCCGTATTGGCCTCTACTCGATTCTTATAGTGAAAAGTATTCCTGTGATCTCAAAGGCATGCAAACAAAGATTCAATTTGCTCCAAACTATCATTATGCTAAATTGGTTGAATATTAATGCACACATTATTCTAAAATATTGGTGATCACTTGATTAAATAACAAGATTAAAGGAACCTAAACCGGTTGTCCGAATTATCTTATTAGTCGTGATTTACAATTACATATTCCCTTTAAACATGCAATATGGTGATCATAAATAAATATAAGAATAAACATTAATATTGGAAGCAATTCAACAATAATAACGTTAGTCAAATCAAATCATAACCCTAATCATGATACTAGCAACAAGAATAATAATAAATATAAGAGTAATTAAGTGATTAATTACTCACTTTACGCGTTTCCTTGAATTGCTACATCATGAATAAACTGTTAGTAACTTCAATAAATAATAAATCAAATGTAAACTAAAAAGTAGAGTTGATTTGGTCCAAACCCTCAGTTAATTCTACCTTTCACGCCTTGGTTTATGTATAGAACTTCGGGTATTGTATAGGCTCCTTAGAGTGCTTAAGGGATATAAAATGAGAGAATATGGTGGCTAGAGTTTAGGCTAGAGCAAGAGAGAGAGAGGAGAGAATATTTTTGGTGTAGGGAGAGAGGATGATTTTTGGTGTAGATTAGAGGAAGAGAGAAGGATTTGATGATCAAGCTCGTTGATGATTGAAAAAGGGGAGATATGAACTCTATTTATAGGGAAAAAAGAGGGGTTGAATCAAGAAAAGATAAGAATTCGAATCGGATAAAACTCTTGCGATAGACAGCAGTTTTTGCGGTTTTTGTTTTTATCATATCTTTTGATCCAGAAATTAGAATAAGATGAATAAGATATCGTTGGAAAGATCTTGAGGTCTACTTTCTAACCCAATTAGAATCAGATTAAAATATTTTTTATAATAAAAGATATGGCCGAAATAGTGGGACGGTGTCAGTTTTGGATAGAGTTTCGTATTTCTTTTATATCTTTTTCGTTATAGCTCGAAATTAATATTATAATATATCATTGGAAAGATAATTTCAAGAGCTATCCAACCATCTAAGAATTAGATAAAAACAGTGAGGCACGAAAATAATATCTGACAATCTTTAAACGTCTTTCAATTCGAATCGAATTAGGACTTTCAAAAAGAAAAGTTTTATTCTATTTCAAACTCTTTAATCTTATCTTTTCAAAAAGGATAATTAAGATCTTTTAGAAGCTTATAGAAGCTTCCAATTAATCCTAATTGGTTTAGGAATGAGATTAAAACCTTTGGACCCTCCACATGATCATTGGGCCGTAGGTAAGATGGACTTAGGTTCGGTTTAGATCCAGTTTAGTATTTTGGCCATAACTTATTCGTTATAACTCGGATTTGGGCTTATAATATACCGTTGGAAATCTATTTTCAAGCCCCATCCAACCATTCAATCATTGGACCCAGATTATGGACCAAAATAAACTGGATTAAACGTTTTTATAAAAAAGACACGAAATGAATGATTCTAATGGACACGAAATCAATTATTTTGGGTTTAAAGGCACGAAAAGAGGAAAATAAGTTATGATTTGGAAAAATGGGCTATGAATTGGGTTGGTTTATGAAATATATTGGGAATTAACATGGATTTAAGCACTCTAAAGATTACATACTCAACCCGACCAATAATGGCGGTGAAAGATTGTTCATCATCGGGTTTGGTTTTAGGGAGACATTTTTAGGTGTCTACAATTACTTTTTGTTAGATACAATGGATTAATGTCTAGTACTTTAAGCTACTATTTTTGTTTTGGAATGTAATGATGACACTATCCAACCCAAAAGGTTAGGACTTTTAATCTAATGATTGTGTACTATTGATTAATCAATAACTCAACCCCTTGATTAAGCATACTTTAACCAATCAGGATCATATATAGATCCCTTGATAAATAGTTAATATACAAAGTGTAGTTTGAAGAATAATGTAAATTAAACAAAAAAGCATTAAAAAAATAGCTGTGGGGTTTCGAACCCTTGATGTTTGGGTGGTAGAAAGAGTTTTTAATGTGGTAAATTGTGCCATTGGGACAGTCGTTGACCGTGGTAAATTGGCAACAAAATAATTATGTATATCATGCTAAAGTGGACTGCATAGAGTTCTTGTTTTAATTTACAATTTAGATTTACCAATAAATTTTATTTGTAATATGATTTTTAAAGGATATACTTTAATTATTTTAACACTTCTAAAAATATCTTTTTTTTTTAATTATTTGATAATTTTTTTTTTAATTTTGTATTTAAATTTTTGTTAAAAAATGAGCCACAAATCCGTGGCATTGTGGTGTCTTGGTATTGAAGCTTGCCTTTTTATTGTCTTGTCTTGTCATGTGTTGGTAATGCAAATAGTGGCATTGTGTTGTCAAATCAACACCTTTGCTAGTATCAAGTCCAACATCTAGTCCACATCTTGTCCTCGTCGTCTAATATGCAATCAAACCTAGTCTACTTTAATCTATTCACTAAGTAACTTGTAGTAATTATTTCGTATTAACAGTAAGTTTAATTATACAACATAAATTTGGCACTTTTTTAAAATGCTTAAATTTATATAAATATATTAAATTTTTAGTGGAAGGTTAAATCAAATATTTTAAATAATTTTTAATATTTTACCTTTGACCGAGTCGAGTATTTACTAAGCTCTGGTCAAGTGGAGCTCTGACTGAATTTGACCGACTCGAGCTTTGTCCGAGTCAATCTCAAGTAGCTTTCAATTTGATTGTTCTTAGTAAAACGGACCTGGTAATGTGTTTCTTAATTTTGTCATGTAAGATTACATGAAAAGTTATTAATTATTAATGTAAAATCTAAAAAATAGCTTATTTGTTTTTTTTTTAAATAAAAAGATCTTTATTTTGGTACAGATATATTACTATATGAAAGAATTCAAGCTTTACGAGCTTTTGGGTGGAGTAATGATGTACTCAACTCGATTCGTTAATGTTTGAGTACTCGATCTCGAGTTCGAGTTCGATTCAAGCTTACTAAGAATTATTTAGTTAAATAAATTATATGTATAATTAAAATTTTTAATGATACAGATAAAAATGTGATTGTTGTCCAATAGTTATATCAAATCTTATCAAAGTTAGGGTTAAAAATGAAAAAAAAAAGTTATCAAATGACTAAAAAATTAAAACGAACGATAATTTTCCATTTTTAAGTCATAAATGAATAATAAGTATAATAAAAAAAAGAAAATTAAACTTTTCTAAACCCAATGTAAACATATACTTTAATTATCTTAACACTTCTAAAAATACCTTTTTTTTCCAATTTGTAAAGAACAGTTGTTGCCCTCAAGTGTCGAGTATTTTGCCAAATACTTTCAATTTGTGCCATGATTATGATAATTTTTTTTTTATTTTGTATTTAAATTTTTGTTAAAAAATGAGCCACAAATCCGTGGCATTGTGTTGTCTTGGTATTGAAGCTTGCCTTTTTATTGTCTTGGTATTGTCTTGTCATGTGTTGGTAATGCAAAACGTGGCATTGTGTTGTCAAATCAACACCTTTGCTACTATCAAGTCCAAACTTTAAATACTAACAAGTACAACATCTAGTCCACAGCTTGTCCTCGTAGTCTAATCTGCAACCAAACCTAGTCTACTTTAAACTATTCACTAAGTAACTTGTAGTAATTATTTCGTATTAACAGTACGTTTAATTATACAACATAAATTTGGCACTTTTTTTAAATGTTTAAATTTATAGTAATTTTCTTGAGTTTTTTTTTTGAAGGATAAATCAAATATGTTAAATAATTTTTTTTATTTTACCTATGACTGAATATAAACTTTAACTAAGTAAAGTTGGAAAGAATAGAGCTTAACGTAACTAAATTGGAAATAATTTAAAATAAACAGAGCCTAAGAGTTACTCTTAAATTGATTTTAGTGTCTATATTAGGATTATATTGATATACCATGTGTATTTAAGAACGGTTTGATGAAAAGATAGCTCAAAGCATCGAAACGCCAAGTTTAAAAATGCTAATATTAAAAAGTGTGCAGTTTTATGAAGTAATGAAATTTGTTGTTAGCGACTATAATAAGGTAGTACTGGTATTTATAAGAATGACGGGTTTAAAAATAAAAGGGTAGATCAAAGTATAAAAGGGTAGCTCAAAGTATTAAAACAAAAGAAAAAAAAGGTTATCAAATGACTAAAAAATTAAAATATAAACGAATGATAATTTTCCATTTTTAAGTCATAAATGAATAATAAGTATAATAAAAAAAAGAAAATTAAAAATTTCTAAACATACACTTTAATTATCTTAACACTTCTAAAAATGTTTAATTTTTTTTTTCTTCAGTTTGTAAAGAACAGTCGTTGCCCTCAAGTCTCAAGTATTTTGCCAAATACTTTCAATTTGTGTCATGATTATGATTATTTGTGTTTATTTTTAATTTTGTGTTTAAATTTTTTTAAAAACAGAGCCACAAATCCGGGCAAATCGAAAGCAAATCTATTGAAGATTGTCTTGTCTTATCTTGGTATTGCCTTGTGTTGGTTTTGGCAAAAAGTGGCATTGTGTTGTCAAATCAACACCTTTGCTACTTTCCAAATCCAAACTTTAAATACTAGCAAGTACAACATCTAGTCCACATCTTGTCCTAGTAGTCTAATATGCAATCAATCCTAGTCTACATTAAACTATACACTAAGTAACTTGTAGTAATTATTTCGTATTAACAGTACGTTTAATTATACGACATAAATTTGGCACTTTTTTTAAATGCCTTAAATTTATAGTAATTTTCTTGAATTTTTTGTGGAAGGATAAATCAAATATTTTAAATAGTTTTTTATATTTTACCTATGACCGAGTCTTGTATTTACTAAGCTCTGGTCAAGTGGAGCTGTGACTGAATTTGACCGACTCGAGCTTTGTCCAAGTCGATCTCAAGTAGCTTCCAATTTGATTGATCTTAGTAAACTCGCAAGCTACTCGGGTCCGACTCAGTCAATACTCGGTCAAACCTCGACTCGAGTGAGATCGACTCCAGCTCGGGCTCGACTCGAACTGTTAATAAGACGAGCTGAGCAACTCCTTACTCGACTCGAACAGCTCGTGAGATACTCGATTTTTAAAATACACTATGGAGTATTATATTTGATAAAAAAAAAAAAAAAAAAAAAAAAAAAAAAACTATTTATATATATAAAAAATTTCACTTAATTTTCTTATTCAATTATTCCTATAATTAATGGCCCAACTTACTCTTATGCTTCTCCTAACTGCTAGTGATAAGTGAAACATATATTTTGGATTAAAAGATTAAACTAAATGTTGGCTAAAAGAAAAAAAAAATTGCTTTAAATTAATAGGATAATAACTTTACCCTGGTAAAAAAAAAATTCAAGTACAATTCGAGTTCGAGCTCGAGTCGAGTTTAAGTAATATGTTTTCGTGTTCAATTCGAGCTCCATTTTTTTGAGCTCGCGAGTTTCGAATTCCAGTCGAGTTGTAGTTTTGTGTATTCGAGTTCGAGTCGAACTTAGCTGAACTCGAGCTCGACTCGCATCATAAGCACCCCTACTCCTTAATTTTGTTATGTAAGATTACATGAAAAATTAATAATTATTAATGTAAAATCTAAAATAATATCTTATTTGTTTTGTTTTTTAAATAAAAAGATCTTTATTTTGGTACAAATATAATACTATATGAAAGACTTCAAGCTTGTTACGAGCGTTTGGGTGGAGTAATGATCAACTCGACTCGAGTCGTTAATGTTTGAGTCGATCTCGAGTTCGAGTTCGATTCAAGCTTTCTCGAGTCAGGTTTTGACCGAGTTTTGACCTATTCCAACTCGAGTATTGACTCGTTAACATTTCAATTCAATTCAATTCAACCGAGTCAACCTCATTCGATTCAATTTTTGACCGAGTCAAAGTCGAGTTACACGCTCTTTGATTACATTGAGATTAGAGTCAAACTATGACAAATAGGATTTCAATAGGACTTAAGTGAAAAAAACCTTTTTAATTTGTTTATAATTATCAATTTTTTTGGTAAATAAAAAAAAACCTTACTCTAGCATTTTATGTGACGGTTTTCAACGAAATACACAATACGAGTTACCATAACGGGTATTAACAATAATAGAGGTTTAACAATATTTAAATTATTGTTCTTGTTTAACATACTTATGAACATTGATTTAAAAATGGAATGAATGTGCATAGTTTTAATTTTTTGAAACAGTCTTTTTAAGGGGACAAAATTAATTGCAATTAATAAATTTTTTTCCCCCTTAAAATTGTATTTATTAAATAAATAAGATACTTCAACTAAAAAATAAATTAAATTCAATAAAAAGCAAGATCAAAAATGGATGTGAGATGATTATTACATTAGATTCTTTTTTAAAAAAAATTAAAAATAAGAACAAAAATTAAACCAAAATAAAACCCTTACATAAGCCTTTAATTTACGATTTACTATGTAAAAACAAAGAGGCCCCACATGTTCTCACTTACCCTACACTATATTTAATTCAATATTCACTTTTTCTCACTCCAAGCTCTCCATCTTCTAGCTCTACTTACGCCATTTTCGGTCTAAGGTAAGCTTCTCTAATTTTAATCCTTTTAATTACATGATTTCAGATTTTTTTTGTTTATATAAAATTTATATTTTTGCTTCAATTGTTGGCTGTTGAATTTCGATTTTTGCTTGATTTGTTGGTTGTAAAACGTAATTCATGTATAATTTCAATTATTTCAACTAAATTTAGAAATGAAATAGGAATTAATTAAGTAACGGTTATTTCAACTAAATTCATGTATAATTTCAATTATGTTAGTAGTGGCTTTTATTTTGAGGTAATCCGTATAGACTAAGGGTTTTATTTGTTATATGTTGATTTGATGTGGATGGATATGATAGTTAGTGGTTTTGTATTATCATGGTCATTGTTTTGTAGTGTTTGAATTATGTTTAAAATGTAAATATTATTTTTGTATTATCATGTATATGTTTGAATCATTTGTTATATTTTAGGATGGATAGTAATTTTAGGATGCATATATTGGTTGTTAATTGATAATGGTGGTTGTTGGGAGAGATTTGTCTACTCATTTAGTTCTGTTTTGAGAATAATTGGCTTTTGAGATATGTTAATTGATATGAATTGTTGTTGTCTCTGTTTTTTGAGGTTTTTTTTTAAAAAAAAAAAAATGTACCTTTGCGATTATGTACTATCAACTTCGAATTCAATGGATTATTTAGTGACCATAACTTAGTGTTGTTGTTTTATATTTTAAATTATGTCACTGACTTGTGCATAATTTTGGTTCATAAATATAATTTTGAAGTGAACAAGGTGAACCATGTCGTGTTGGCGCTATGAATTCATCATCGACAGTAACCGTCTCTTAAGAAAAGTTGTAAGTTGTTGTTGAGTGTTCGGTCTGTCTTGCTCTCTTTTGGTTGATTAGAATTCCTTGATAAGTTTATAATGGATTTGTTTTTTTGGTGGCAGACGCTTCCTAAGCGTATGGCCAGGGAGGTAAAGCAGTTATGGACTAGACATAGGTTTCAACCGGGAGTTTTGTACTTCCAACGGGGTACAGAGAACAGAAAATTCTATGTTAGTGTGAAGGAACGGATGAGGAGCACCGGTGAACTTGAAACTGCTCTGTGTGAGGGGTGGAGCAGGTTTGCTAGCTCAAACAACTTGCAAATGGAGACCGACTACGATTTGTGCTACAGGTGGTAGATGTTATCTTGTACCAGGTTCGCATTTGGCGTGATGATGAAGAAATAACAGTTACTGGCGCCAATTCCATTGATTATGTGCTCAATCCCGTTGAGATGCTTCATCAGCAAGATCCGTTCTTCCATTACACGTTCACCAAAGGCTACGTTGACAAACCCGCAATCGTATGTTTTCACTTTTAATCTCTATTATTGTGATTCGATTCTATATTTATTTTCAATGTACCCTCAATTATGTCATTTAAAGTAGTGTGTGTTTTTAATTTGTCACCAACTTTGCCATTTTGGGTGTTTGTTTGTTAAGCTTGTTTATGGTTGTTAAGCTTGTTTATGATTTTAAGAGCTAAGGCATTTTGGTGCCTTTAATCTACTTATGTGTGTTAAACTCTTGGACTTAGGTTATCTAAATCATCCATTATTTTTCAAAATATATCTATGCCCTCGATTTAGGGACAATAATGGTGCTATATAACTCTCCTTATCCATAAAAGTGTGGAAAAATACATGAGATAAAAGAGCACATATTTAGGGATTAGAATAGAAAGATTTAAATTCATGACTTCATATTATGCTAGAAAGATAAAAAAAAACCCAAACATCAAAAGCAGAACTGTGATTGGAGTGGGCTGATAAGTAACAATGGGCTTATGTGAATTGTTGTCTATTTGTCAGCCCAATAGTGTAACTGGATTATATTTTTATTTGTCAGCCCAATAATGAAATGAAATTAACAAAGGAAAATAAAGGAGATATAATTTAGCCATGAATCCATGATAATCTTTTTAGCCATGAATCCATGATAATCTTTTTAGCCATGATATGAAATTAACAAAGGAAAATAAAGGAGATATAATTTAGCCATGATAATCAATATACTATGTTGGGCTACAATCTTTTTAGACTTTGAAGTGAAAACCAAAATCCAAATAAAGGAATGTTGATAAACTAAATGTGGTCTCCTCAAAGCTGAACTCAAGCATATAAATTCTAAAGTACAGCAAAATGTTGGGCCTACCCAAGCCCATGTGGACAGACCGAAGCCCAAGTCTGGGACTATGTGTCAGGAACTAAATTGATTTTTAATTTTTCTATAATTTTTTTTTTTTTTTTGGTAAATATAATAGTATTATGTAAATCTATAGGTAATGGAACAATGTAAAACTATTTGAAAATAGTTTAATCTAATTTACTATACTTAATAATGAAACTCCACCCAAAACAAAAGGTACTGATTCATGACCACACAAACTCAAGGCCCAAAAACAACTAATATAATAAGGCTTTAATCTAAGAACATTATATTTGGGCCAATTGGGCCTCATCATTATATATGTTAATTGGGATGGTCCACATTTAATAATAAAGCAGAACTAGCATTTTATTCTATATTATTGTGACAGAATTAGTATAATGGCCAAGTGGAATGGTCTTTTGACATAACTTGATTGTTACTATAGGCCATTATGATTGAGTAAACTAACTATATTAATAAAAACAGGCTTTAATCACCAACAAATTTTTTTTTTTAAAAAAAATTGGTCCACAACAGGCCCATGAATTGGGCTGGGCTATATGTCAATATTGTTTTATGTAATTATTTCATTTCATTGATTTTCATTTGTGACTACTTTGATTTCAATTCATTAGTTTTCATTTGTCACTACTTTGATTTCATTTCATTAATTTAGAGCAGCTTGAATAAGCCTTTGGAATTGTGTTTTATATGCAGAACATTCCTTTGGACTTCGCTCGAGAGTATTTTCATGGAGTTAAGGACCAGACTCCAGTTATCCTGTATTTGGAAGGTAAAACTAGGGACGTGAAAATGAGGATTGTGTACAAGAGATGCAGCAACAACAGCAAGAACAACAGCGGGGCTAGCAGCAGCACCAGAAACCGCTACAACAACAAAATCATCACCAAATGCGAGATCAAGCATGGGATGCGTAAAGTCGCTGACGCTGTGAAGAATGAAGAAGGTGAGAAAGCTGTGGTTGAGTTGGCAGATATCAATCCCATCTACATGGTCATGTTCTTCAGTTGATCTTTGATGTTTCACATATGCGGGTAGCATTCACAGTATTTTGGGTTTCAAAAACTTATGTTAATCATCTGTGTGTTGGACTTTTGTTTTATTAGATTTTCAAAACTATGTTAACTACTACTAGACTTGTTACAAACTGTAGGGTTGCACCACTTTTCATCTCCTTAATCTTACTTTTGGTCATGTAATATAAACTCTTGATGTAAGGAGTATTGATCTGATATGTTGTGGTGCAGTATTTTGTGGTAACTTACTTTAACTTGCTTTACTACTTAAAATAGAATTGAAAATAACACAATTGTAACTGTTTTTATATGTTGCTTTCATTAGCACCACTTTTGCTTTAACAAAAAAACACAAAATATTTACAATTATAAAATGTCAATTTGCCCCATCAAATTTGGCCCATATTCAAAATTGGCCCATATATGCCCCCCCATTATATATGCCCTATTATTGGCCCATATGCAAAATATTTAAGATAATGGGGCATATATAATGGGCCCTATTAGGGCCATTACATTTAAGGCCATTTTGTAAATTGTGTTTTAATAAAAACTTATAAATTAGCCCATTATGATTATGTCATCCTATTAGGGCCATTACATTTGGGCCTTTTTGTAAAATGAGTTTAAATAAAAAAATTATAAAAGTTGGGCCCATTATGAATATGGCTAATTGGAAAGCTATTAGAGCCATTTCATTTGGGCCATTTTGTAAAATGAGTAAAATGAGTTTAAATAAGAACTTATAAAGGTTGGGCCCATTATGATTATGCCATATGGCTAATTGGAAAGCTATTAGGGTCATTACATTTGGGCCTTTGTGTAAAATGAGTTTAAATAAAAAAATTATAATAGTTGGTCCCATTATGAATATGGCTAATTGGAAAGCTATTAGCGCCATTACATTTGGACCATTTTGTAACATGAGTAAAATGAGTTTAAATAAGAACTTATAAAGGATATTGCTATGTTGTTGTTGTGAATGAGAAGAGCAAGTGTTGTATTTATAGCTAAATGCACGGGTGAAGGGTAGTATTATGGAGCCAAACATTTCTTCTTTATTTTTTTTTTTAATTTTTTTTTTATTATTTTTTTTATCAAGTATAAGTGTAGAAGTGCATTATTGGCATAGTATCTTTTTTTTTTACTTGTACAATTTTGAGTGGGTTTGTTGTTAGTGTTATTTTATAGTGCACGTTTTCCTTTCTTTTTCCTGTTTCCTTGCTTCTTTTCACTTAGACTCCTAGTCATACGAAATATCTTGTACTCAATTTGTTGTTTGTTGTCAATCAATACCTGATTATTTTCATTTAGGTCTGTATACCACCTTATTGTATGTGTAAACACAACCTTATTTTGATCAACCTTAGATGCGCGTGGTCCCCCAACATTAATTATGTCTGTCAGACCGAAGATTGATGCTTGTTGGCAATTGTAAGCCACTACTCAAAACCACAGGAATCTAAAGTCTATTTTCTCAATTGCCCAATTGTAAGCTTAATTAATTATATCAAACCCGTTTCTGATTACATATATTTGTGCTTTAGTATAATGAACGCTTAGTGTCTCATCTTAACTAAATGCAAGCAATTAATAAGAACTGTGCAATTATATATTTTAATTTCAGTTTTCATTAGTAATAATCTAGAAAACTTAGATGTAATCATTAAATCATTAAAGGTAAATAGCGAATATTGAGAATCTTCCTATTTTCACTTAATTAGATGTGCATAAGACAAATTGCAAAGCTACAATTAAATAAATTTACTTGAAAAAAAAATGCAAAATAACAAAGAATTATTAAATGTTACTGATAAGAAGAATAATTGAATATTTTGGTTTTTTTATTCAATTTGAAAAATACACTAATTGTTGTATACAAGTTTATAGTGATCGTAAATTTTGTTCTTTAAAAATTACATACAAGATCTCTTTCATTTTCTCCCAACATACAAATTTCTCTAAATTGAAGGATTTTATATGTTGGTTTAATTTTCCCAAGTTATTTTGTAGGAGTCGGGATTATTTGACGAAAGTTAATTCCATTTGCTTAACATAAACACCGACTCCATTTGCTTCAACGCTCTACTTGGGCATTATTAATAAACTTTAATACAAATATGTTGCCGACGGAGCCGATTTAACCGGTTGCGACATAATTGTATTAAAGAATATTTTTAGGGAATATGTTATCATGATCTTTGGTGATAACTCCCTATTTACCATTAACTTTGGGGTTGAGCATGTTTAAAATTTTGTGTGTAGTGGTATTCTTAGGAAAGCTATTAATGATTTTTGATTGATGAGAGGAGGGAGGGATGTATTATTTTTTTGGGTTGTTTTTTCAACCATTTTGAAAATTAGAGAAGGTGAATGATATTGTTATGCTGTTGTCGTAAATGAGAAGAGCAAGTGTTATATTTATAGGTAAAAATGTAGCATTTTAATTTTTTTTTTTTTTTTTTTTGGTGCCAAACATTTCTGTTTTAATTTTTATTAAGTTTAAGTGTAGAAGTGTACTATTGGCAAAGAATCTTTTTTTACTTGTACAATTTTGAGTGGGTTTGTTGCTAGTGTTATTTTATAGTGCACGTTTCCCTTTCTTTTTTCTGTTTCTTTGTTTGTTTTCACTTAGACTCTTAATCATACGAAATATATTGCAGTTAGTTCGTTGTTTGTTATGAATCAATAGTTGACTATTTTCATTTAGAGACGTATAAACACAACCATTATGAAGTTAGAGTTATTTTAAAGACAAGTAGTTAGAAAAGTATATTATTGCATCATTAAAGATAAAAACGGAATTGCAAAGCAAAAATAAATAGATTGCTCTTTCTAACAATATTTAAATTACATTAATTTTAAAATACACAGAAAGTAATGTGGCTAATTTGCGAGAGCATCTAAATTACAAATTCTTGAAATCATACCAATGCTTTTCATATTGGCACATTTTTCCCAAGTTATTTGTAGGAGATTGGTTTTTTTGTAAAAACCATCTCGTTGGCTTCAACACGAAACTTGGGTGCTATTTAGGTGTCTAATTGTCAATATTTATATGGAATTTTTTATTGACAAATTACCTAAATAGCTATTAACGAATTCTAATACAATTACGTCACCCACGTAGTGAATTCAACTGAAGATAACGTAGTTGTATTGAAGATTATTATTAGGGAATACATTACCATTAACTTTGGAGTTGATTCCCTTATTTACCATTAACTTTGGTGTTGACTTTTAGTAGTTTGATATATGGAATGGTATTTTGAGGTAAGCTGGAAGTTTTTTTTGGTTGATGAGAGGAAGTTGAAAGCTAATATGATTTTGTATTATTTTTCGAAGCATTTTGTGACTTAGGTGAATTGATGGATATACATAAGATTTATACTTGGTAGAGGATTTTTTTTTTGGTAGAGGATATGCATAAGATTTATATTTGGTAGTTGTGTTAAAAGCATTAGTTCTATATTTATACTAATAATGTATATATTTTTTTTTCATTTTTTTCTTTTTTTTTGTAGTTATGTGAATTGTATTGGCTTTATTTGATCTTTACATGGAAAGCTGCTTGGTGCACATGGCTATAGGATAATGATGAATTATGAAGAGCTGTATATATCTTTGTATATATAGATGTAATTATATCTAACTGGAATCCTATGTCTCTAAGTTTCATCGCTTTTATTCGGTTTCATTTGTCTTCTTATGAGGCTTTATATTCCTTCCTATCTACCCCCCTTTCTCAAATTTCTGTTTGCGTGAGTCAGTGCCACCTATCTTGATATGTACCGAAAGCATGTTCGTAGATCAACTCTTATGGAATGGTTTCAACTTTCAAATCTTGAGATTGTAGTGTTCAAGGCTTGTTTAAAAGCGTGTACGTAGTAATTAAGTTTATTTGGAGTGTTAAGTACAACAACTCTCAGGTCACTTTAAAAATACCACTGAGTACTCCCATTTTGATTATAAACAATTTTCTTAAATTATATTAGTAGTATAAAAAGCTTTTCGAATTGAGTTGGGCCGATTGATGCTTGGACTAATAAAGTTCATTAATATTGAAATTGTTTGTAATAAGAAATGGAAATAAATTTGATGTGAATTGTTTCAAATATGAGATATAATAAATGAAATATGTAGACGAAGTATGTTTTATCATATAGAGAGGAGTTAGCGAGACTGAAATATTAAAGTGATCATTGACACTGAAATTAGACGATATATGATAATAATATATATTTGAGAAAAAAAGGGTTAAGATATTCAAATCAACTACGAGTACAAAGTAATATTTAAATCAAATACAATTAAGCTAGTCTGTCAATCTAAACAAGAAACATAAAAAAGTCTACTTGTAGCGTTGTTCACCCCTTGGAGAAGTGGTTTATTTGTTCTAACTTAAGAATGATTGGTTGCCAAAACAAAAAAAAAAAGGCCTTAATTAATCGTCTTAGAGGGATATATATATAATCATTTTTTTTTATTATCAATTTTTTTATTAGAGGGGTATATATATAATTAAGTTTTTTTTATTAGAGGTGTATATAATCAAGTTTTTTTTTATTATAAAAATAATAAAACCTTAAATTGTTCATAAGATCGAATCAACTTGTGATCATCATTAAATTGATTATCAGCATAATTGCATAAAGCAGTGGCCCATTGAAAGACTTGGCCCAACTTCAAAAAAGGCCATATTTACAGAAATGCTTGTAAATTGAAACACAAATACAGCCCATGTTTAAACAAATGTAGTTCATAGTAGTCCAAAATGTTGAAAATTCATTATGCCCATTAATGGACACAAAGCCCATGTGGCCACCAGATTAAAACTCAAATGAATGGGTTGGAGACGACACATCTACCACACGTTTATATCGTTTTCTTTTCACGACGGTATCTCCATCCTTTGTTGCGCGCTTCTTTTTTCCATTACTGCCATTAATGGATGTAGCAGCCTCCCTACTTTTTTTGGTCTGATATAAGAGACGACAAAATCATAAACCCCAAAATATAAGACAACAAAACCAAAAAACCCAATACACACACATAACAGAAACTAAAATAAGAGCCGCTAAAATAAACATAATAAACAAAAAATTAACAAAAAAAACTTACTTGATTCTTGAGAAGCACATGGGGAACTTGTCCACGTGGAACATTTTTCTTGTTAACACCCTGTTTACATTTAGGCAATTTGAAACCTGTCTCTGCCAACGACTTGTTCCTACTGCCCTTAGGCCGACCTCGTGGCCTCTTCAAAATCTTTGGATCCTTCACGGTGGTTGTTTTGTGGGACTGAAAACATACCTCCATCACCGAAGGGATATCTGATCCCGCAACCTCATGCTCTATCACGAAAGCTGATGTAGGAGTACAACCATGTTGTCTCTGTTGACTATTAGATCCAATTTCAGAAGGTGGAGGTAATTCCGAACAATCAATTAATTGTCTGTTCCTAAACTTCTCCATGCTTTCCTTGACATCGTTTTTTAACTTGGCTAAATTGTTCATAACAATTTCAACAGTTGCATCATCGGCCGTAGCTGCTTCGTCAAACACGGCCTCATACTCAGACAACATCAAGTTGAACCTCTTTACTTCAATGCTTTTGGTGGGGTCATGATATGGCACTACGACCCGGACATGCTTCCTTGGTACGTCTTTCCTCCACCGATCAAGGATGTACTTCTTTGGTAAATCATTCACATAATTTTGATCAAGTACCCGAATGGAGTGCTTGCAAAGAATGCCAAATGTTTCAAACTTGCAACAGTCACATTTTACTTCTTTTGTGACACAATTAAATTTCACAGAGTACATCCTTCTCATCTCTGTCAGTTTTTCCTCGCTACTACCTTCTGGAACAATCCAGACCCTGTCTTCCATCACATACTCCCAATTAGTTTCATCTAATTGTCGATGAAAGTGATGAACAACGTACAACATTCATGCACACTCCTGTTGCACTTCTTGAAATTTTGCATCGGTATATAGTTTTTGGAATAACTTTTCAACCCTAAAACCACTTACTAGCATCCTCACATACTTCATCCCCTTGTCATCTGCAGTTGTTTCATCTTCAACACGCTTCTCCAAAGCTTTGCAATACTGTTGTGGAAATTCAAATAGTTTGGTTTTCCTTGTAACAAAACCATCAAAAAAACTATTAATGCTTTCCACCCGTTGGGTAGTCTTCATACCTGCCCAAAAATACTCTTTCATGAAGGCTGGCACCCACATGTGTCTCTCATCGTACAAACCCTCCAACCAATCATTTCCCTCGAGGTCATACTCTTTCATTAAAGCACACCAACTACTTTCAAACTCTTCCGCCATAAAGCTCTCGTAAATGACGGCCTTCAACGGATTTTTGAAGTCGTTGTATCTGCTCAAACATTACAAATATTACTAAAACCATAACATCATTGGAATACAACAAGGGATTTTTGAAGTCGTTGTATCTATGCTCTATGTTTATTTCTTTTCCATTTTTAAATTTCAAAGGCATGTTAAATAAATCTAATCCAAAAAAATGTACTTAGATAAATTCCGTCAAATTTCAATTGTAACAAAATAAATATGTAGTTAGAAATGTAGTCTACTCCGTCAAATTTCAATTGTAACAAAATAAAAACATTTCTTTCTACTTTCTGGTTCATTTTTGTTAACAAAAACAACTGTCAGGTTACTCCTCATGAGCCTCTCATTTAAATATTATGATAAATTCAAATCTACCAAGTTTAATAATGATTTAACTCTAACTCAACACTATAGCAAATTATGAACCTAGGAGCTCTCACAAGAGACAATACATACAACAAAGTTACCTGTAGGAATAAGCAATTTATAACTAAACTAATAGACATTAAAACATAGACAAACACGTATTGCTAAACAACTTACAGCTCTAGCTTCCCAAGTTTCTCTGGCAGTTTCTTCATAATATGTCAAATGCACCATCTATGCCTACAACCGGGCATAACTTCAGCTAATGCTCTACGCATTGTAGGTGCTTGATCAGTGAGTATTGCCTGAGGAGCTTTGTTGTTCATGGCCAGCAACCATTGCTCAAAAACCCATATATAAGTCTCTGTGGTTTCATGAGAGACAAGAGCACATCCAAGGAGGATGGATTGGCCGTGATGGTTGACCCCCACAAAATTAGCAAATGGCAACTCGTACTCGTTAGTCAAATAAGTTGCATCAAAACACACCGCATCGCCAAAATCCTCGTAAGCAACACGACTACGAGCATCAACCCACATAACGTCTTTCAATTGAACCTCTTCATCTAACCGACTAGCATGATAAAAATTTTGGTTGTCCCGTTGCATGTATTCAAAATACCTCATCATGGCGGCAGCATCTCCACCTTGCATTTTAAGCCTCCTCTCCTTGTACACCTCATGTTGGAGGTCCTTAACACTTGGCATGTTTTCAACACCCCCTTTATCCACAGCTAAGCAACCATGGATCTTTCTAACAAGAACCCCTTCCCCAAAATAATTGGCTAACCTCCTCTTCACTGTAGCGGTGTACTTCTTCATACGGTATTCTTTGACTAATTTAGACAAATTAGGGTTCACCTCATGCACATGATTCAACTCAACCTTTCTAACCTCCCAAGAACCTTCTGCAGTAACACCAGCATATAACATTGCAAGGCAAAAGCATTTCTTGGACTTCCTTTTCCCACGGGCAAGCTCATCCTCACCAATTACACCACTCACAACACCTCCAGTACCACCCTCACTCATGGCCTTCGCCCGTTTGTTTGCTTCCCTTCTGGCCCTGAGGTTAGGTGGACCCCAACACTCACACCTCCATGTACATTGAAGCTTTACATTCTTATCTTTCTTAGATGAAGACCACTGACACCTAGTCACCCCAAAACCTACTTGTTCAGCATACTCTTTGTAATACCTTTCAACATCTTCCCAGTTTTTGAAAATCATACCTACCTTTGGAGGCTCTAACACAAGGACACCCCTATTACTTGAATGTATGGTGTCAATTGTATGAGTAGTACCAATGGGTGATGACATGACAGCAGTGCAAGTTTCTACAGAATCTGGAACCAGTGAAGTTCCACTCTGGGGAGTAATGCATTTATTTTCATCAATCGGAACCAATGGGGATGTACTAGGACTGCTGCTCAACTCAGTTTGCATAAACGCAATAGAATCACTAAGTTCCCCATCAATTGCATCCATTTAATCCTACAATCACAGATTGAAAACCATAACTAACCCAGAAAAATAAAATGAAATCCACACTACAGACCAAACAACAATTGCATCCAATCAAACTTAAACACAACCACACTAAAATGGAGTGCAACAAAAAACAAAAATTCAATGCAAACTCAACTCCTTTATACACCAATTCATTGTGCAATTGCAAAGGAGTGCAGGACAAAAACGAAGGCATCATCAAACAAAATTTCAATGCAAGCAAAGCAATCAAAGACATGACACACCAATTAAATGTTCTACAGTAAGAGCCATTCCTAAAAGAAGGCAATTAGATTGACCTGATAGCCAGAAACTAATGCTAGATTGAACTTAAACATTTCAAAAGATA
This sequence comes from Chenopodium album, assembly GCF_948465745.1. Lineage (NCBI taxonomy): Eukaryota > Viridiplantae > Streptophyta > Magnoliopsida > Caryophyllales > Amaranthaceae > Chenopodium > Chenopodium album. The sequence goes on from NC_137852.1 coordinate 17,112,422, forward strand.
GCTGCAGTTGTTGTGAGAGTGCAAATGAAATTTCATGCTTATCTCTTTCCATACACTTACAATGTCCACAAGCATCTCAAAACTTCTGAAAATGAGTATCCATCTTCAAGCAAAATAATACTTCCTAAGTGCAAACAAGAAACTCATATGAATGAAAGTCACTATACACAAGAGTACAAGACAATGCTGTGTTTTGGGAAATCTTGTCATTCTATATAATGTAAGATAGCTCCACAAAAATTATTACAAAACTAAAGCATACACCAACCAAAAGCAAACCAAACCAAACCAAACCAAACTCCAGCCGAAATCACAATTAATTACAGCGATTAATCAACCAAACAACCCTAAAATCAGCAATTTCAAACTTCAATCCAACAAGTACACGCAAATATGTCCGACAAAATTTAAATAACAATAAACACTAACAATTTTGCAGCTAGCACAACAATATCAGCAATTACGCACCTTAAACAACGCCGACACTTGCCTACACCACAAGATATTCGCCGATCGTCGACCTAATAGAGACACCAAAACTACGGCTGTCGTCGAGCCCCCCTTTTTGTTTCCCCTATTTTCGTGACTTAACCCTTCAAAACCTCAAGTTAACGACGTTAAACAAATAACTCTAAGCTCCCACTTGCCAACTCACCTAGCCTCATTAAAATAACATATTTTATTGCAAACTAATGCCATTATTTACGCTTAATGCCATTTGAGTGACATTTGAAGTTACTCATGATGAGTAACCTGGGCGAGCTCAGCAACAAGGTATACTTTAAAACTTATTAGATCATATGTTCAGAGGAAAAAAGTTAGAACATAGGAAACTTTTAGAACTTCAATAGTATATGTCTTCACCTATAATAGCTGTACTTTAAATCTTCACATGGAAAAAATTCCAGCAAAGGAAAAAAATTTAGAACATTGGGAAAAAATTTAGAACATTAAAACTTTTAGAACATATGTTTAGAGGAAAAAGTTAGAACAAAGGAAAAAAATTAGAACATATTGAAAAAATTTGGAACATAGGAAGTAGGAGGAAGTATTGCCCGCTACCAGGTAGGGACAACATATGTCCATACCTACGTTGAAAAAAAAAATTTCGCTAAGTGTTGGAAAATCAAAATTCGCTATTTTTATACTGTTATTTTAAGTCTATGCGTGCTATAATAAAGTTAAATACTGTTATATGTTCCTTCAATATTGTTATCAAAGTATCGTTTTGCTCTTTTCAGTAGTACTTTTATTTGCATACAGTTGCATACAGTTATTGCCTAAGGAAAATCTGTTATTAAGGAAGACAATACTATTATTATAGGATTAGAAACTGTTTTACTAGTGCAATTGGGAAAATTTGGTATCAGAGCCATACGGTTAAATCTAAGTAAAATAGTTAATTAAATTAAATAATTAAGTAAAGCTGGAGAATACTAGACCATCTACTGAGTGCAAGAAGCCTGATTTTAAACACTACTATCATATTCCTGAAAATACTAATAATTTTGGCCCAGTCCTTAATTATATTGTAGATCAAATTGGTGAGCTTAAAGTAGAAGTTGGTAGCATACATTGTCGTTGCATGAGTAGTGAACATAAACTATCAACAACGATATCAGAGATTAATAAAAACATAAGTGAGCTAAAAGAACAAGTAAAACAAGTACAACTTGCTTTAACAAACGAAGTAAGACATCAGTTTAATAAAGAAGTATCACCCAATAAGGATAAGGTTATTTCTTATAAATATAAGTATCCATTTCAAAATTTAGATAAAAATAAGAAATTTACTGTATCACTCCCTAAAAGACCTACTAGTAATCAAGAAAAGAACAAAGAAACTAAAAATGAGCCATCATCTTCAGGAGAAAACGATTGAAGAATTGCAAATCTTGTTTGATAAAGAGGAAAATCCTAATAAACTAAATGATATCATGAAAATAATATCTGAAAAAATGATTGCTACTGGTGTAGTTAATGAAAATAACTATGCTACTTTAGAAGAAGACATGTATCAACAAATGGGATTAATGAAACTAGATGATTTGGATTTTCTACCTATAGAAAGGGTTAAGCAAAAAATTGAAAATAAACTAGGTAAAAGGGTAATGGATAGTAATGATGTTGGAGAAGAAATAATTAATGAAAATAATAATGTAAACAATGTTATCCAAAGACCTAGGTATCAAGGAGAAGGAAGTTGCACACGACCAAGATACAAACCAGGAAGACTACCCGTTTTAGTGTCAAGGTTATGCCAAACCAAATTCCTAAACAAGAAGAGGTGACCCTTGAACCTATAAGTCAAACTGGCTATAAGCTTAAGTTAGATGGTGTAAGAGATAGACAAGATGTTTTAGATCAATGGAAAAAGAGCATGAGTAGTGTACTCAATTTAAACACTGAATAGACTTCTGAAAATTTCCTAAATTACATCGAACATAGTTTCTATGGCTGTGTAGAAGATTGGTACGATGGAATAGATGAAGAAGTCAAAGCTACACCAAGAGCTAGTGAATCTCCTACTAGAATGTTCAGACAGTTATGTCAATATATCGAGTTAGAATTCATTGGTCCTAGAGCTGATCCTAATGAAAAACGAATGGAATATCAAAGAAAGTTAAGTAATTTGTCCATCTGTAATATAAAATGTGTTGATAATTACATTATGGAATTTGAAACATATTATTATAAAATTGGTGAAAATGAAACAAATCTTAGAATGTTCTACGATAAACTACCAAGTCCACTCAATGAAGAAATTAGTGAAAAATATCAAGAATGGAGAGATAAATTCATAGCTAAAGATGCCCTCGGTAATAGAATTGCTTTTCTTAGAAAATGGATTGAAAAGAAATGTAGAGAGGTTGCCGGAACTCAACAAATGAAGAGACAATTCCTCACTTGTTGGGATTTCCCAAATAACTATGGATGTGAAAGGAAAAACTATAATAAGAGAAGATATTATAAAAGAAATAAATTTGATAGATCTAGAGGAGAAACCTATAAGAAGAAGTATTATAAACATAAATATAGAAAACCAAGTAGGTTTTTCAGAAAGGCAACATATTGTCCAGAGAAAAAGAAAACATGCAAATGTTGGTCTTGCGGAGAATTAGGACATTATGCTAATGAATGTAAGAAAGCTAATCATAAATTAATGGAAGCCTTAGGAAGTTGGGATTACATAGAAATACCAGAAGATGAGGCTTTAGAATTAGCTTTAAGTAATAATAAAGGAATAGTAGAAATAATAGAGGAGGAAAATGAGTATAATGAAGAACCTGAAGATAGTGATGAGTGTGAATTTGAAAATTATGAAGAAATAAATAACATGATGGAAGGAGAGGTATTAGAAAACTCTGAATCAGATGACGATGAGGATAAAAGAAAAATGACTATCGATCAACTGAAAAGAGCTGAGTATTCTATTGATGATAAAGACCTAGACCAAATGAACAAAGAAAGTTGGAATTTTCCCCAGATTACTAAAGATAAAATATTTAAAACTTCTTTCTTCACAACTAAAACTAAATATGTATGTGAAGAAATGGAAGGAAGTATATATAGTAATTGAGGATTATGAAAAGAAACCAGCAGAAATTAATATCATAAACTGGAAAAGCATTAAAAACCATAAAGAAAAAGGAAATTATAGTTATATTTGTATTGGTGCAGTGTAAGTATACATAACTCCTTTACAAGATTTTGGTAAAAAATGTTAAATGTTTAAGCTTTGTGTGTGATGTTAGACATAAAGAGTTTTATGATCAGATTATTAGTGGCATCACTTGTAGCTTAAGTCAAGGGACGGTAAGCTATATATGTGAACCAAGATATTATGTGAGCCTAGAAGATTCATATGCTCCAAAGTTTCTAGCGATCAAGTTATTAACTCTTGGAGTAAACATGCATAAAGGGACTCGACCTATACAATTAAGATGGAAGGTAGTCTATAAGTTAGTAAACACTATAGACTCATCTTTCAAGAAACAAATAGTAGACGCTCAAAAATATGAGCAAGGAGGAGGTCCTAAAAAGAAAATAAGCCCTATAAAGGTAAATCCTAATGAAATAGAAATTGAAAAAACATGGGAAGAGTTCTTTATGAATCCTACGGTAAAAAATAGGTCAAGTAAGATGTTAATAGATGAATCAGGATTACTCCATATTGGAATAACTACGAATCCTAAAATGCAGAGAAGTATGAGTCTTAGAACACCAAGTCTAAGTAGACAAAATTCAACTATAATAAGAATGAAAAAACAAGTCAATGAGAAACCCGAAGAAGATGAAGAAGAAATATTAGCCTTAATTAAAAAGTTAAATGAAAAATATGAAGCTAAAAAGGCCCTAAAACAACCAGCAAGACATAGTATAGACATTGGTTCATGTTCTAATCTAGAAGTGCATGAAGATCCAAATAATTCTATTATTGATAAAAGAAAGGTTATTGGATATAAAACCAAAACCGGGAGTGAACCAGTATATGAAGATGAAGTCAATATGCAAATAGAAGCCTGTAATGAAATATCTAGTACTAATCCAAATAGCATTTATATTCCAATTGATATATGCATTAAAGATTATAATAAATATAAATTATGTGCATATATTGATAGTGGTTGTTCTACATGTTTTGGAAAAAGGTCATTATTCCCAGAATTCTTATGGAAAACGGCTAAAAATCCTATGCAAGTTAGAATTGCTAATAATAGTGTCATGATGCATACGGAAATTATTGAAGAATTACCAATAGAAATTGGAGGAGTTCAATGTGTTATTCCTATTTTATGGGCTACTGATCAACCTAGTCATGATATGATAATAGGAAATAACTTTCAAAGGTTATACTCTCCATGCACTCAAACCATTGATCAAATAATATTTACTATTAATGGTCATTCTGTTCCTATACAAAAAAATAACAAAGGCCTATACTCATCAGACTATGGAATTTGCGCGCAACCAGCGTGGTGATAGGGTTACACCTACACAACGAGAGGTTGCACTTAGAATTTCTCAGTGTGATTTATCATTAATAGATCAGATAAATAAGCAACAAGAAAAATTATGTGAAAAACTATATTCAACAAATCCATTAGAACATTGGGAAAAAGATAAGGCATTTGCAAAGATAACTCTAACAAATCCTAATAAGATTATTAGAGTAAGACAAATGGTTTATACCTACCAAGATATATTAGAATTTGATGAACAAATAAAAGAATTGTTGAATAAGAAGTTAATTAGGAATAGCAAGAGTCCTCGTAATAGTCCAGCGTTCATGGTTAGAAACTATGCAGAAGAAAAGAGAGGTAAAGCTAGAATGGTCATTAATTATAAACAACTAAATGACAATATTGTTATTGATGGCTATTACATTCCTAATAAAACCGTGTTATTTAATAGAATTCAAGGAGCCACATGGTTTTCTAATATGGATTGTAAGAGTGGCTATTGGCAAATTAAAATGGAAGAAGAAAGTATTCCATTAACTGCATTTAGTGCCCCTCAAGGGCATTATGAATGGTTAGTAATGCCTTTTGGATTAAAAAATGCTCCACAAATATTTCAGAGAAGAATGGATAATATTTTTAGAGAACTTAATCATTGTTGTTTGGTTTACATAGATAATATTTTAATCTTCTCAAAAGATTTAGAACAACATAAGAATGATCTTAAAGCGGTAACTCAAAAATGTGTTGAGCATGGTATAATCCTTGGAAAAGATAAATGTGTTTATGCTAAACAAGAAATTGAGTTTCTAGGATTAGAGATTAAAGCAGGACAAATAATATTGCAAAAACATATCCTAGAAAAGATTGAAAAACTCCCAGATAAGATTGAAGATAGAAAACAACTAGAAAGATTTCTAGGATGTTTAACTTATGCTTCTGATTTCATAGAAAATCTTGCCCTATTAAGAAAACCATTAAAATACAAACTCAAGAAAGAAATCACTTGGAACTAGAAAGAAGATGATTCCAAAATTGTTCAAAATTTAAAAGCTATGTGTAAACATCTTCCTATATTAACACTGCCTACTAGTGAAGATGATTTGATTCCTGAAACAGATGCTAGTAATGAGCGCTGGAGTGTTGTATTAAAAGTCAAAGAGGGAGAAAGACTCTGTAGATATAGCAGTGGAAGTTTTAATAAAGCTGAGTCAAATTATCCTACCATGCAAAAGGAAATCCTTGCAGTTATTAGAGGGATCGAGAAGTTCTTAATCTTCTTAGCCCCTAAACAGTTCTTAATAAGAACAGATTGCAAAGGCATACTTGGTTTTGTTAAAAAGAATTTGTCAAATATGCAAGCGCAAGGGAGACTCCTGCGTTGGCAATTATGGCTTAACCAATTTTCTTTTACTGTTGAACATATACAGGGATCAAAGAATTCTTTGGCAGATAGCTTGACCAGAGAGTTAGCCAATGGCGAAGAAGCACAAGACATCAAAAAAACCTCCTGCCCATCAACTAGAAAAGATGGAGGCAGAGAGAAAAACTCTTATTGAAGAAACAAATAAAGCAATGGAGCGGGTTTCACCCTCCACTTGGGCCTTGATGGAGGCTATGATTGTTTCATCAAAAAAGAGATCTCGAGATGGTTTGATTAAGAGTTTCCATGTAGCAGTTCAAAGGTTCCTAATGTACGAAGTAATGGTTATTATCCTACGACTCATTCCAGATGTTCAGGATATAATACTAAATAAAATAAAAGATAACGATTTCAAATTCTGGTACAATTTAGTTGTATCAAGGTCATACAAGTTGTATGATGTTTATGATCTATGGGGAAGTAGAATAGTGTTCAACACTAATTCCAGAGTGGGTACTGTGTCAATTCATCCACATTTTCCGAAATGGAGGACACCATATGTGGCGGAGCACTACAAAGCTTGGGATTATGGAATGGTTCATAGCATTGTTGAAGGAGTTGTGTCTTCGATAAGTGCAATTACTAGATATATCAAGGATCACTATTATGGAGATAATAAGTTCATTCTATTGGGGTGTCATCCTCTGTTGCTAGACTATGAGAGATGATCTTTGGACTAGTCAAATAGTCCAAAGCCCTTTAGAATGGATCCTATATTGGTCACATACAAGGGTATTGGGTTAAGCAAGTAAGAGGCTCATTAATGGGCCTCATGAGCAATTAACTAATCATGAATTGGATTGGGCTAGCATAGTTGGATCGGAATTAGGTTTTGGGCTTTTGACATGGGCTCTTATTTAGAGATGAGATCTATAAATAAGATCCATGCCTAGGGTTTGGTGCAAGCAGTCATAATTCACACACAGTGAATTTTGACATCAAGGCAACCAATCCCAAAACCCTAATCCTCTCTCCAACTCACGGCCCTCATCCTCCCCTCACGTCCGTACGGCCGGCCACCCCTTGGTGGCGCGTATGGTGGTTATCGTGGTGGTTCTTGGTTAGTATGTCTCACCTCTCCGTAGAAGGTCAATTGAAGGTTCAATTGCAACTAACTAGCATTAGTGGAGGTCTTAATCTGTGCCTGTGGACCAAGTAGAGGAATCACGCTTGAGGTTCTTTATCTCCCCTTGTTCTTGCTCGATCGCATGTGGAATCACGCTTCAAAGGTACAATTATTTGTTCTTTATGTGTTATGCATTAGATGCTTGGATTAGGTACTGTGAATATGATTCATGTTTATTTTCGCTGCGTAGTACCTATAAATCCCTACAGTGGTATCAGTTAGCCTATTGCATTTACGCATATTGCCAATAATTCTTTGATAATCCACAATTTTAATTCAATTAGGAGGGAGAATATTTAATTATGGGTCAATTATTATATTAAATGTGATTTAACTCTTGAAATTGATTAACTGTGATTTAATAATGCTCAAAATAGCCATGAAGAGATCCGATTTTTGCCCTATTATGCTCGAATATTTTTCGAACCCTAACCCTATTTTTCGAAAATTTCGAAACCATGAACCCTAATTTGTGAAATTTGTGTTTTGATTTTGAATTAATTCGATAGTTACGTATTCATGAATTTAATCTAGTTGATTTTATGTATAAATTGTGAATTTTGCATGATCAATGATTTGATTTAAAAGTTGAAGAATTACATGGTGAATCAGTGTATGACTATCTTGAACAAGTTGAAGCTGGAAAATATTTATCCTTAGAAGGAAAAGAGCACTTATTTGAGATCTTTGTCACATGGGATGAATCCTATGCTGCCAAATGTGTGATGGATCTCGGAATAGAAGAAGACCACCAAATGTATGTCCATTATGAAGAGAGTAAGGACAACGATGGTGGTCTACAAAATATGATGGAGTCCTGAGCCCACACCAGAAATTATGTATTCTACTTTTACTGTTGTAGCACGTTTTTTTTTTAAGAATCTTTAGGAAAGCAGTGAACGATATTCACTTGCTGAGTCATGGTTTCTGTAAACCATAGAAAGTGTCGGTGACCTTTGTTAACCTTCCCCTATATAAAGGGCATTAGGCAAAGAAGTGAGGGGAGGCTTGAAGTGAGTTTGCTAGAGCATTTCTGAAAACAAAAGAATTCTCTAGAGAAAATCCTCACCTTAAGAGATAGATTGGTTTTCCATCTCTATTAAAGTAGAGAAAACTCTATTTCTTGTCATGTCTGTTTAGACTTTCTGTTTTGATTTCTGTGAGAAATGAGTGTTGTAATCTTTTCAAATCCCTTTCAGAAGGAAACGTTTATCCTCTCAAAACTTATGTCACAAATGAATTAGTTTTATGTTTAAAAAGTACCATCACAAATACAATAAAGATTGTCTAAGTAGAGATTACGATCTAAGGTAGGAAACGAATCAGATCTGTGTTGTGCCTGATCTAAGGAAGACGGGGTTGGGGTTAGCTACCTTGGTAAAGCCGGAAGCTCAGAACGCCGGAAGTTCCATTGTCGACTAAGTTCAGGTATTGGTCAAAACTCTCAACGTAAAACATTTTATATTGCGAAGCATGGTGGACTATTAAATTTAAAAGCTAATTTGTTTAAGATATAAGTAGTAAAGTAGTGAAAACTAGTACCAATAAAAGTCATATAAATTATCAAATTGAATTATAGTAATAATCTGTGTAAATCATTATTTTAAATCAATGTACTGTTATTAGTTTATCAAGTACTGTTATTTATTTATTAAGTATTGTTATTTACCTTAAGCTAATTATATTTATATAAAAAAAAAATAATAAAAAAAAAATCGACGTCACTTGGTATTGGATGACGCGACCTATACCTGGTAGCGGTCCATCATTCCTCCACAACCTCATTCTCCCGCCCCCCATCAATTTTTGTCCCCCAATTCACTCTCCCCTTCCATAGGGTTTTAGCACAGAGAATAATTGAACAAAGTGAGTGAGAGTATTGAAACCTTTTCTCCTTCTGCAAATCCTTCGAGTTTCCAACCATGGCGAAACCAAGCCGTGGGCGCTCTGGCTCTTCATCCTCAAGGTCTCGCTCTCGTTCTCGCTCGCGCTCCTCTGGTTCCGCTTCTCGAAGCGTCAGCTCTCGCTCGCGCTCCGCCTCTCGTTCTCCTTCTCGCTCATTATCCTCGTCTTCTTCGCCTTCTCGTCGCAGTGCTAGCTCTCGCAGTGCTAGTCCCAGCGCTAGCCCTCCTCTTCAGCGCAAGATGTACTCGTTTCTCTTTCTCTCTCTTTTTTTTTGTTCAATTTTAGGTCTTCATTGCTGTTGCTCCATTGAAATTGATGCATTACCAAATTTGAAATGATTCTGTTTTTTTTTTTTATCTAGCATTTACAAATTAGGGTTTTCAGAAATTACTAAAATGTTGATTGTGTGTAAGTTAGGGTTCTTGAATTCTATAAGTATTGATGCTGGCGATAATTTTTGTGTGAAAAATGCCTGATTATTTTGTCCATATACTTGTTGGGGTATTGAAATGAGGGAAATCCATAGCTTAGTTAGGGTTCTTTGATGGTTGATTTAGGATGAAGTGTTACAATTTCAGTTTTTTTTTTTAGTAGTCAGAAATGTTAATCAGATATGGGTAACTTGTGGAATAGTAGTTTAGTCGCCTTTTCTTTTTGCTGTCACCTACTTGTGTTAAAAATATTGGTCCTTTAAGAAATTTCAACTAGCTAAGATGTTTTGGTTAGCACATGAACCATATATCAACGAAATGTGAGTTTTTATTATTAATAATTTTTTATTTTTTTTTTATTTATAGTTTTGAATCTTTTGATGCTTTTGTTTGCTGTTCTCCTCCCAATGCAAGGTTCCTTTTGCCTCTTGTGTTTGCCACCTTTATGCATCGTGTTTGGGAGGAGTAACCGAGTGTTGTCTGATGGGTCCAAATTATTGCTATTGCTCTAATATACCAGTAAAGAGGTGGCTACATTGGTTTAGCATATGATATGAGTATAACTTATTTGTAAGGTGTACGCTGGATATACTTTTTTATTTTAGGAAAATTTGTCAAAAATAAGCCAACCTTTGCCTCGTCGGGAAAAAATAATTCAACCTTTCAATTAACTAAGAATAAGTTCAATTTTAAGGGTATTTACTTTAAATAGCTCAAACTACCTGTAACCTACCGAATAGGTCACTTTCTTTCACATTTTTTAAATTTTAAATTAATTAATTAGTACGAGTAAAAAACTAAAAAGAAAACTTTTCCTTCCCATCCCCCATCACTATCCCACCCTCACTGACCACTGCACGGACCACCTCCACCACCTCAATACTTTTCTTTCTCTGCCCTCTCGCCAGCCTTACCTCCCCTAGGCCCTTTCGCTTCTCTCTCCCCCTACGACGGCCGACCCCTTACTCGTTCCCATCCCTAAACGCCGGCCGACCCCTTACTCGTTCCCATCCCTAAACGCTGGCATTTGTTGGCCAAGACTAACCCAAAACCATGGACACACAACGAAACCCTCCGTACCCACCTTGAATCCCACCCTAACCACCAAAACATTACCATATCTACACGAAACCAAACCTTAACCATCGAAACCCAGAAGATTCGAAACATAATTAAAGTAGAGGAGTAGAGGCGGGGCGACAGTGGGATGTAAGAGACAAAAAGGGATCGGCTGTGATCGGTTGGTGGGAGGATGATCGGCAGGGGGGTTGACGAGTTGTAGGGAATAAGGTGGTCCTTTTTTTTATTTTTCTTGTTGGTAAATATTAATTATAAATTAAATTTAATTAATTCCTAAAATGAACTAATTATATTTTGACACGTGGCATATTTAACTTAAACCACTGGTTAACTCCAAAACTACCAGGTGAGAATATATCATTTAAAGCTTGACTTATACTTCCTCCATTTCTATTTACTTGACCCATAACCCTAGGCACAATATTTAAGGAGAGGAGAGAGAAATTGTAATCTTATAGCCCTTTTTGCACATGGCTTATCTTATTACCCTAAAAGTTATCTCCATGTGCACTTTTAGAGGGTAATTTAGAGAATTTATATACCAAAAGCTTACCACATGTGGTATGGGTCAAGTAATATGACATTTCCATTTTAGATATATTAGTCAAGTAAATAGAAACGGAGGAGGTATTTAGTTAATCAAAAAGTTGGCTTATTTTGAGCTAATCATGCAAAGATTGGCTTATTTTTGACAAATTTTCCTTTGTTTTATTAGAATGGGTAGATTGGATTAAAAAGCACCTACAAGCTGTAAAGCTATACTCCTTCCTGTCCATTCATCCATTTTTAGTAAATTTATATTATTGCATCCGTTATGGGAATTTCAACTTTTGAAGTGTTGGCCGGATTGGAATTGGTTTTCAGTTACTTACTTTGGGTTATTGTATTTTTTTTTTCTCTTTATAGAATTTCTTATTGGATATCCACACTGCAGTTTTATCCCATTGTTAAGCTTCATTTTAGGTATATAGTGCACTAATTACGGATATAAACCATGACCTCTTTCTGCCTGTTTTATTTAGTTGACCCCCTTTTGTGTGGAGAATTTTAGTGCACTAATTAGGAATAATATTCTCTGACCCCCTTTTGTGTGGAGAGTTTTATTTGGTTGGTTAGGCAGTATACTACATAAAAGGTCAATTGCCCCTTTTGAAAATGAGGTGTATGCAAATAGTGTGCCATCTAAATTAATTTAATCAACTGAAAATTGCCAGAATCAGTCCTAGCTGCTTAGGTTCCTAGTTAAAGCTGCACAATCTGGCCTCATGAGTACTAAGAATCAGTAGCAAATAATGGAGACTTTGATTTGAATGGGTTGGAGCAGATTCCTTCAATGTCGATATTTATATCAGCTAACCAAACTATGCAAGTATGCATCAACTCATTTAATTGAGTGGATTGGATTTATTTTTAAGACCTTTTGTAATTGATTTTTTGTTGTCTTGAATTCTAAATGAAATCCTCATGTCCCCTATATCCCCTATCTATAACCTTAGTACACAGAACCTTATGCTGCGTTGACAAGTAACTTTTAGTTTTGCCATTATTCAAAGTCTCAAATTTACAAATACACATCATGTGAGATTAATTCATATTGGCTGAGCTACTTGTCATTGGTTATGAATATTCTGAATTGGATGAATCAGAAGCTCTTTCCTCCTTATAGGGGTTGTTTGCAGGGTTGCTGTAAAGTGTTTGGGTCCTTTATAAGTGGCTTTGTTAAGTGTTTGGGTCCTCTAAATTCTGATTACAGATCATATATATTTGAGCTTGAGTAAAAGACTTAATTAAAATCTTTCTATGTACCAATATGGCAATATCTGGTTAATAAATCCCCCCTCTCGTGAGTAGTTCCCTGTACCATATACTTTTTCTAATGAAACTCTTTAATGCTTCTGCAGTTCCCCAGACCCGACAAAGAAAGCCCGTTCTCCACCTCCACAGGCTAAAAAGGCTTCTCCCCCTAGGTAAATTGTTGTTGTATACTTGTATATTGTATTAGTTAAAAGATGGTTTTTTTTTTTTTTTTTGTGGATTCATGTTTCTTTTTGGTTTTCCAAAGTAATGTCTTACTGGTAGCTTGGCTCATAGTGGCCACCTTGTCATTTTTGACATAAGCTTACAATGCTTTATTCATTTTCTCTTTAAATGAACTTTTCTTTAATGAGACCAGTTTTAGTACATTCGGCAGTTTTAGTGGCTGTACCGCGTTGTGTTCGTATAAATTTTGAACTTTTGCGATTGTGATACTGCAATCCACCAAACATATCTCAAAGTGGCTCTGTGACATAAATATACAACTGGGGCTGTTATGTGAGGACAAAACCCTGTATGAAACTAGTTCTTGCCAATGTATAAAAAAGCTAAAGGCACACTAGGGTGGTTTGGAGTCCCCCGCGCCTTAGGTGTGCCTCAGTGTGCCTCGTTGAAGTGAAGAAACTGTGAAGAAACTGTTGTGCACCTCAAGGGGTTTGCTTCTTTGTGCCTTAAGGTTTGCCTTCTCTGTGCCCCTCTGATGCGCTTTATCAAATCGTTTCGCCTATACCACAAAAAGCGCAGCGCATGACCCTCAACACCCTGCTTCTCAGTGCCTTGGGCATGCTGTTTCAAACACTAGTTACTGGTTTTTGTTTACAATTGGTTAGCTGAGGGTGTGACTTTGTGAGCTACGCTTATTTATGTAGATGAAAGTTTTTGATCTTACTTCCACTTTTGCATTGGGCTGCAGCAGCTTTTAACAGTCCTGCATTACCAAAACTGGTTATGTAACATAGATATTGCGATTCTAACTGCGTTTGGGAAGACAAAACCCTGAATAAAATAGTTATTGCTTTAGAATGGTGATCTGAATTGTTCTATGCTTATAGCTATACAATATATACTTTCTAAAAAAAAATCAGAAACACAAGGACCTTGGTAAAGATTTTCCTTTTTCTCCAGGCTGAAAATGTTGTGTGATGGTTTCTATCAAGATTACTTGAGAAAGTTTATTCCACTTTTTGAAATCACTTCCACTTTTTGAAATCACTTCCATTATATTATCCCCTCCTTAGTTTTAAAAGGCGCAAGGCGCACCAAGGCGCAAATGATCCTTGCAGCCTAGGCGCGAGGCGCAAGGCGCAAGGCGAAGGTGCGCGCCTTTTGTATGCAAGGCGCATGTTTTTATGTATTTATTTCAAATTATATTTTACTTTGATTGTACTTGTTACCAATTAAAAAGATTCATAATAAATTAAATAATGATATATGTATATCTAAGCTAGTCTGAATTTGAAAAAACGTCCACCATTCTTCAAAATATAACTTAAACCTTAGTTATTTTCCTCAAGGCGCAAAGGCGCACCTTACCCAAGCTGCTTTGAGGCGCGCGAGGCGCGCGCCTTCCGTAGGTGTCTAGCCTCGACTAGCTAAAGCCCATTTCCCAGAGCTTGTGCCCGAGGCGCGCTTTTTAAAACCAAGATCCCCTCCTTTTTTTTAGTTGTTCCACTTGACTTTTTACGTTATTTACATGTCCTCCTTTTACCATGTATTTTGTTAAAGAAAATTAAAGTCATGATGTAATATTTTGTTTCCATATTAAAAATATTTTATTTTTAAAATTTATATTTTGAGGTGATGAAAAAGTATTGATTGTCAAAGTTGTGCGTTGGCAAATGCAACGGATTGCACACTCTAGTTGGAATTTAGATAAGAAAGTAGAAGGAAAGGTAAGGAAGAAGACGGTTGATTGTGAATTGATATAGTCGAAAGGCTTTGAAGTTTACAAATAAACTACTAAGGCTAAACTATTACAACTTTCTGAATGAATTCTTTCTCTCCTCACTTCTTGCTATCTAACTCCATACTATACTACTCATGTGACTAAGGTTTAATTGCTACACTAACTACTTTTGTCTTCTTCCGCAAGCTGCCAAAATAGAACTTTGAAAAGCCAAACCTTGTTCTGCCTGTTGCTTTAGTTGTCTGCTGCTTGTTGTGGGGTGTTTGTGCCCTTTTGTTGCTGCTTCCTTCTGCTTTAGGTTTGCACAATGGGTGGTCTAGGATGGTGCGTTACAGCAAATTTGTCCAATTAAAGGGAAACAACTATTATAAAACAGAGGGATTATATCTTAAATTAGCCTTTAATAGATATTTCTAAATTTTATTACTACCCTTTCGTGTCATTTTTTTTGGTGAATTCTACCTTTCAGGAATAGTTGTGTTCTTGGTCACCCTGTTGTAAAAAAGATTAGAGGCACTGAGGCAGTTATCCTTGGCTCCTTGCCGGATGGCTGCTAGATGCTCATTCGTTGGTTATGAACCTTGGGTTGCTAAGGTGGGAAGCTTTGGTGCGACTATGTGACATGTTGGCATCCTGAATACAGATTGCTGTTCTATTAGCATCCATTAAAAATCTTCTTTCCAATATCTGTATTCGAAATTTGTACATGAAGTAAAAGTATTTAGTGGGTTTTCTAGGCCTTTGCTGTTTGTTATGGAGTATTATTAAGTTACAGCATCCTAATAGTATTTTGTAGTATCAAATAGAGTAAATAAAAGTCATTATCTTCAAACTTTTCCTACGTCTGTCTCCTTCATTAGAATATTGTGATTGAGGGTGCTTAGATCGAATATTCATCCTACTTTTATCGTTTCAATCTCCGTGTGTACCTATGTTTGATCTGATTCTTAGGATTTAAGGCATCACAACATTAGCTATTTGAGTATCTTAACCTTTGTTTTCGGTGTCATTATGTACGGTTTATATTAAGTGATGGTATTGCTCTTATCCTGGAGTAAATACAACTTATGCAAGATGCAATTGCATTTCGCTGGTTATCTAGATGTTTTGTTTTTTATTTTGTTGAAAAAAAAAAATATAATAGCTGTGTGCATCTGTATCATTTTTGAACTCAAATGTGATTCAGTTCACAAAATACATTATTTTGATGATGTCATCTGACTGCTCAATTCAGAAAACTTACAACAATTCCAGAGTCTAAGGTCCTCTACATCAACAAGCTCACAAGGAATGTTAATGAAGGCCACCTTAAAGAAATTTTTGGTATGTACCTTTTGAACTTCTTTTGATGTACATTGTTGTCAATCAGAACTCTTTTGACCTGGAAACACATACTCAGTGTTTATATAAATTCTTTTGGGAAATCATTGGCTGCCATATTCAGTTTGCGCATGTAATATTGCAAGTTTTCTTGTGTTATTTTTGCCAATTACCTAATAAGCTGTACCCCCCTCTCTCTCCTGTTTGCCTATAAGATCGGTTGGTGTTCTTTGTTGATGCAGATTTCTTTTAATTTTGGGAAGATGATAGCCTTTCATTTTTTCTTAGTTTTAAAAATATTGTTGGGCTCCTTTGGTTGATTTGCATGGAGCCATTAGCCTACAAGCTCCATAATGCACCAAAACAGTCAATGTGGCCACAATATATATATATATATATATATATATATATATATATATATATATATATATATATATATATATATATATATATACTGAAATTATTTTTGTTGAATTGAAATTATTTTTACTGTTTTACTATTATAATTCTTCTTTAAGAAAACTGAATTTTACTGAACTGAACTTATTTTTACTTAACTGAAATTATTTTTCCTGAACTGAAATTAATTTTACTTTTACTGAACCGAACTTATTTCTACTTAATATTATTTTTTTAAGGTGAAGAGAACAGGGTCTACTTATAAAAAACCTAATCATCATTTATCAATATAGCTGCAGCTTTGTTAATAATTTTATTTTCTAGCATCCTTTGATGATTTTGTGCCCAGAGTCTGGGATCTGTGTGCCTCTGCTCATTGCCTCTGAATCTTAGGATTATGTTTATTTGTATACCTTGCACCTTTGAAAAGGATAGTTTTTGTTAAAATTTTCGTACAAAATCAAATTTAACTTCTGGTTTCTTAGCTGTGATTTTATTGCTATCTGATTGCCTTTGTTTCTCATAGTTCCGAACACTTTCCATTATCATCTGTTTAAGTTTTTTTTGTTGAAACTTTCTCTTCATCCCATATTTGGCAAACTCTTGTTTCTTCCTAACCCCTATTACCTCACAATATATACATTCCACTCATTCTCTCTTACTTTATCATCTGTTTCTGCACCCAACCACCTTCTTACAATCTCTCCTACTCTATTCACCTTTTTCTTACACTCACTCATTACATCATCACTCTTTAAATTCCTTATTTTGGTGCAAACATTAAATGTTAAGAACTTTAACAAGTACTTGACAATGATCCTATCCTTGACTTGATCATATGGTATATGCGGATTTAGATACTTCCTCTATCCCTATATGGAAGCTCAATTTCTCCCAAACATGGGATTTTAGATAGGAATTGCAGTGGGGTATTGAGTATTGTTGAATGAAGTGAATAATTAAAGAAGGTAGTGAGAATAGTTCATTAGTTTTAGGGGAAGAGAAAAAAATTCGTGGGGCAAGAGGGGTTTGAATGTTTTGTTAATTAAAAGTGAATAAATAAGCAGGTTATTAGATGATGGACACCACCCATTTGAGAAGTGGGGCTTTAGAATCAGTTTGGCAGAAATGGGGACTTTTATTTTGGTATGGAGGGAGTACGTAAAATGATTGACCTAGGGGAAAGAGAATATTTTTAAAAAGGTGTTTTTTTTTTTTCTTTTTTTCTTTTTTTTTTCTCTGAATAGCTGTATATTTTCTTTTTTTCTCTGAAGAGCTGTATACTTTTTTCCCCTCCTGTGATCACTATGATAATTGAATCTTGTTGGTGTTTCTTATTGATAAGAAACATATGAGACCCATATAGCTAGCTATTTATTACTGCTCCCTAGTAAGCACTGGATTATTATGTTTCTTGTTGCATATTTAGAACATGGATATTGTATGGGATACATCTGTCCTTTGCTATTTTGATTATAATCTGGTAGGGGTTTTTTTATCCTCCATATCTTGACTTAATTATGTGTTTCTATGTTTCTGTTTATTGGCAGGTATCTTTGGTGAAGTTGTAAATGTAGAGCTGGCTATGGATCGAATTGTAAATTATTATGTTCCTTTTGATTTATTGCAAGACAACTAGACAAGCTCCCCTGCCTTTGCTATCTAACTTGGATATACTGATGTATACAGGTCAATCTTCCCAAAGGATATGCATATGTGGAATTTAAGACACGAGCTGATGCTGAAAAGGCACAATTGCACATGGATGGAGTATGTCTACAACTCAGCTGACTGATGTCTTAGATCAAATATGTGATTTTGGTTGCTTAATTTACTCGTATTTTAATGCAGGCTCAAATTGATGGGACTGTTGTTGTGGCGCAATTAACCCTACCACCTAGTGAAAAGGTATCACCCACCAAAGCTGTTGCTCCACCTCCCAAAAAAGACATTACCAAAAATGAAGGGGTAGATGCTGTGAAGGATGGACCAAAACGGGGAAGAGAAGGTGCATTCTAAGAAAATATTTTAATAACTTGGCAATTATATTTCAGTAGATACTCATTTAAAACTTTTGAATGTTCCCAGCTTCTCCACGTCCTAGGAGATCTCCTGTTGGCCGTAGAGGGGGTTCACCTAGAAGAATGAACCCCCCACCTCGTCGTCGTGGAGATTCTCCTATTCGTAGAGAATCTCCTTTCCGTCGAGGTGAATCACCCAAAAGAAGGCGTCCTGTATCTCCGAGAGGCAGATCTCCATCTCCATCAAAGCGACCAAGATCTCCTGTGAGGTTGGCTACTTGCTATTACTTTTGATATCATTGCTTGAATGCTTCCAAGTACTGATGGCTCACTTTGTTTAGGGGCTCTCCGCGCAGGGTGCGAGGAAGTCCTGTTCGCAGACGATCTCCCTTACCTCCACGGCGACGGTATGTAATGTTGATTACAAATTCTTTTATTGAGCATATTGTGCCCTAATATAGGAAAGCAAATGGTAGTAATACTGTGTAAAACCCTAAATGTACAGTTCTGTAATTCAAAATTTTATATTGTCCGTTACTGTGCTGTTTATGAATGATCATTTATTACATGCCTTTCCTTTGTGGATTTTTTAATGGTCAATTACCCAACTCTTTCAGATTTGATTACCATTAGCTTTAAATTATTTCAGAAAAATTACTTTTGTGGGTGCTAAATACAGCATAGGTCTTTATTGCAGTTACAATTAATTTCTCTCTGTTTGGCTAATATATGGTGATGGAGTCTATTCTATACTAAGCTTTGAAGTTGCCTAAACATTGTGCCAAATGATGAGTGTTAGCCAATACTTAATTGATTGTAGGTGTGTTAAATATGATATTATGCCTTATAGAATGTAACTAATTAAACTGGATGAAGCACCTTCATTTAGTAGTGGTCCAGAGGCAATGTTCTTCTGGTTGCCGTTGTCCGGCATGCCAGTCATGTACTGAGTATTGTAGGTTTCCCATGTACTGAGTATTGAACTGAGGATGGGCCTAATGTCAAGTATTGACTCTTTTGAGTGATGAAAACATGAGATGGCCCGAGGAATCAAGGATTAGTCATGACTTAAAGATGGATATTTTTAAATGTCTATAGTTATGTGAAGTTGGTATTCCTTTCTTTAAGGTGGAAATAGATAGTCTTTTTATAGAATAAAAGGTGTTATCTTTCAACCTGCACTTGTGCGTGCATGTGGGTGGGCATGAAGTTTTTTACTGCTCTCTACTCCATATCTGATGCTTCATTGACACTATTAATGAGTTTTCAAGCCTGTTTGTGCTCAGAGTGCGATATACGAATTCACCTAATTTGTACTACTGTGTGGTATGCAATGCTATTGATTTGGGGAACGGTCCATTAAAAGACAATCCATGCATCTGAGTGAATGTGATCTTACTGGTTGATTGCATAAAAGGTGAATGTCTTTATTGTTGATTTGTACTTCTCTAGAAGTTAGCACGGACCCATGTTTTTTGACTGAAAAATTCATGTTTGTTGCATTGAGCGCTCTTAAAAATACCCTTGCTAAGAGTAGTCTAAGACATTGTTAAATGGTTAGGGTAATCAGGAATCTTTTATGTGCAGTGAGTATGGACTATGGAGCTTATAAATATGGACACATGATATTAATCTACTGGCTATTCTGCCAGTGACATTGCCCATATTGCGTTGCTCAAAAAGTCAGAAGGGAGTATCTGGTATTGATGCTCCTTTTAGGTTGTAAGTACCTATTTTAAGCTCGATCAGAGAATCAGAGTTTATAGGTTTTCAAGACTTTCTTTTTCTTCAAAAAAAAAAAAAAAAAAAAAAAAAAGAAAAAAGGATCTACAAGGTTGATTCAGTTCTTCCACTGGAATCTATATATTTCAATTTTATGCTTATATATTGTACACTTTCAAAGTATAATCTGGTATTGGAGTTCTGATTTTATGGGTGCAATTTTGTGGTGTTCAAAATTTATTATTATCAATGACTTAATGAGAAGAAACTCAAAATATTTAGACTTGCCAAACTTTCAGTTGACCCTGCAGGCCCGCATGTAGAATGTCTTTTGGGCAACTACCAAGATTGTGATACTTTGTTGCTTTTATTTTGTATTGATTGAGTCCCTTTTTTAACCATAAATATATCTGCTTTCCATGAGAATCTTGCATGTTAAAATGGTCATATTTTTAAAATTTGAAGTTTTGGATCTGCATAGAGTTCAGGTGTGGCTATGTTGTATCATGGGTGCTGTTGGTGATTTTTTTTCTTTATCCATTTTCTGCTAAAAATAAGATGTTCAATACTGTTTCTGTCCTTCCATGATCTGCTCTTGTATTAAGTGAACTGTTAATTCTTGTATATGCTGGGGCTTTGTTTTTATAATTAATTTAATCTGCTTTTATTTTGTAGTGACTGAGTCACCTTTTCAATGTACATTTAATCTGCTTTCCATGAAAATCTTGCAAGTTAAAATGGTCATATTTTAAAGATTTTGAGTTTTGGATCAGCAGAGTTCAGGTGCCTATGTTTTATCATGGTTGCTGTTGGTGATATATTTTCTTTGTCCATTGTCTGCTAAAAATAAGATGTTCTATTCTACTTCTGCCCTTTCATGATTTGCTCTTGTATTTAGTGAACTGTTAATTCCTGTATATGTTGGGGTTTTTGTTTTTATAATTCATTTGTTAAAAAAAAAATTAGTGGAACTGATTTATTATATATGATGCAATGTTTGCAGCTCGCCACCTCCTAGACGAGCTCGAAGCCCTCCTAGAAGGTCTCCTGTTGGGCGTAGGCGTAGCCGCTCTCCTGTTCGAAGGATTGGCCGTTCACGCTCAAGATCACCCTCACCGCGGAGGTAATTAAAGTTTGTATTTTTTACATGTTTTTTTTTTTTTTTAATTTTATTTTTAAATTCACATGGACCTTTGTACTACAGTTATCAAAATAAATTGGCAAATTGTGTTTTTGTGCCTTGTTTTAAAAGAAAAACTTAAAGAAGATTTTTGAGCTGTTTAGATGTGGTGAATCAATCACACTGTGCTCCATGACATCGCTGTTACAATTTCGTGGGATGCTAGGGAGTATTGCCAAAGTTTTGTCACCACATTTGCAACTGAAGACTGAAGTTCAGTTTTCTTTGCCATAAGATTGATGCTCTGAAATTTTCTATTCTTGGAAGGCTGTTAGCTTATCTACTGTGGTACCTCTGCCGATGGGCTTTTTTATTTTCCTGTGCTTGCGTAATTGCATATGTAGTGATAGATTTGTTGAAATGATCCCTCTGATAAAAAAAACCTTTGTGGCTTTGGAATAGTTATTTGGGGGAACAAGGATTGAAGTTCTAAAAAAGCTTTCTTTGAACTGTTATTTAAGGCCTGAGGTGCTCACTAATCTGTGAAAAAATTCCCTTTGTGGATGCTCCAAATTACTCTATTTTTTTAACAACATATTGGCCTCCTTGAAAAGGAGGGTATTGGGGGTGGGGGAAAGGAATTCTATCTTTAACTGGACTTTCAGAAAAATGCATTTGATTTTTTTCCCCAAATAAATAGTTTGTGAACAAAATAAAACTAATTATAAGCCAGCTATAAGATAATTTAATTTGTTTATTTCAGGATAGGTCATCCAAGAAGGAATTTATTATTTTTTTTATCATACTCCATTCCTAAATAACTTCATAATCCCATAAACATTATTTTAAAAGTACATCAAAATACAATATAACAATTTTTTTATTAAAATTTATCAGTACTTGTTGAGGAAAATTATTGGTCAACATCTGACTTATAAAATTAAATTCGTTTCTTGTGAAACATTGTTGTAAAGGAAAAATGGGCTACTTACATGACTGCCAATTCCGTATAAGCCTTTTTATTGATGTTGTTATCCTATGCCTGTTGTCATGGTTGCTTTGTTTTACAGAAGGCCACCAGTGAGAAGAGGAAGGTCATCTTCAGGCTCTCCGTCTCCAAGTCCAAGAAGGGTATGTTCGGTGTGAAGTTCTAGTGATTTTGAATATAAAATTAATAGTCACATATCTCATGGTTGTATCTTTCTTTCACAGGGTCCTAGGAGGGTATCAAAGAGTCCTAGAAGGTAATATATCTTTATTTCAGATGATCTGAAACTGTGAGGAGCTATCTTTCTTCTTTTAGTGAAGAAATGGTCTTATGTGCCTCTCCATGTCTGAAGTTCATCAACTATGTGCCTGATGGAATAATAGCCAAAATATTTGGATCATGATTTGCATTTATGTTACATTTTCTTGACAAAAGAAACCAGTTGTGGGATACACTCCATCTCTAGACTGATTGTATATTTGACTGATGGATTTGGTTCACGTTGCAGGCCCTTGAGAGGAAGGAGTAAGAGCAGCAGTCAAAGCCGAAGTAGCAGTGGATCCCCTCGTAAACCATAAGCTTCTGATGTTATATAGAAGTTGCCCGTCAAAAACTTTACATACTAAGCGTGAGGTGGTTGATTGGAACCTCTTTTCATCAGCAGACTGCCGCTTTGTAATTTGTGTTAACTTGATCTTTTTGATATCGACTATTCAGTATTTGTTGCTGTAAACATATTTGCAGTCTGTACTGGCTAGTGGCTAGTGCTGATCTGTTTTGATGTGTTTATTTTACCGTAAAGTGCTACTGAAGCTTTGCTTAGCTTAGTGTTATTGAATGATAAATTAGGATTGCTCCATGTAAGTTTCACTAGTTGCATTTATGCAGTGTTGGCAAAAGTGGATAAATTGAGTCGGAAGATGACCTCATGAGGCTGCTAGGGCTAATATGGTGAAAGTACAAGTTTATGATATTCATAGCAAACTTGTAAATAAACAGCCTATAATGTGCATTGCTTATGCTAAACTGCTAATGGTGTTAGCGGTTTTACCATGAACAGTGCACATTTTTATTAAAACCGCTAATGGTGTTATCGGGTCTACCATTAATAGCGTAAATTTTTGGCCATTTATTTACAAGTTTGCCATTAATGTAAACAACCCATGTTAATTAAAATGGTCAACTAGGGCATCCTTTTGTATGTGGATTGATACAAGGCAGACCTTTAGTGCTTTTTAGATTTCAAAGAACGAAGTAGATGGGTAATAAGCAAACAACATGACAACCAAGATTAAAATTGATAAGAGGTTTTATTTCTTTTACTCAATAACTTGATCATTGATCATGTTTAAATTGATATATCAACCAACAATTTCCAAGTAAAAGAAAAAATAAAAATATTGAATAAGGTTCATGTTTAAATATTTCCAACAATTTCCAACTTGATCATTGATCATGTAATTAAGGTTCATGTTTGTTTGGAATTAGGGACTTGTAAATATTGAATAATTTGATCAATTCATGCTTACTCTATGTTAGTTACAATATCTATATAAGCCTTACTTTTTATTTTCAAAAAAAAAAAAAAAAAAAAAAAAAAGGAGAGAGAGATGTATGGAGTTTGTGTTTGGATATGCAGAATTCATTTCAAATAATAGAATTTATTTCTGGAATTGAAAATTCTAAAATTTAAATCCAAACTAGAATGTGCTCGTGCTAATGCACGGGATATAATTAAGGATAGGATTAAAAAAATACAAAATATATAGATGCAAATGGTATTTAATAAAACCAAAACCAAAAACAATAACAACAAAAACCAAAAAAATGAAAAAACAAATTGATTACAAATTGAAAAAAAAACCAAGTAATGAATTCATATAAATAAAAAAATTAAAGTCTTGAAATATTATGCTAAATGAATCTAAGTCTTCAATTTGATTGTCCACGCATCTCTCGTTTCAGGTAATAGAATTCTTCCTCCCATCTTACTTGTAAAACAGATGCAACTATGATATCATCATTTCCTATCTCGGGAACATGTAGTATGAAGGTGTATGTATTCATCAATCGTTTACTCAGATACTCCTCTAGAAAGTAGTCTCCAAATTCCTGTCCATAAATAACAAATGTAGCCATTATGCGGGTGAGTAATTCTTTAATATATATGATTAAAGGGTATACTTACATTATCTGTCATCGCTTGAATACTTGATATTGGACAACCGATAATCATCTCAGCATATTGGCCAAAGAGTGTAACATACAATGTATTTGTAGCGTCACCAATTTTTACACTGATTCTATATCTGTTAATATTGATATGATATGATTAGGTATAGTGATATGTAAAGCAGGTTATATTTATATTTTAAAAAAAATGAAAATACCTTGGCCTACTAAAAGAGGGGTCACACTCCACGCACATATCAACTCTCCTTGAGTGTCGAGCACATGATTCATACCAAATAGGCATAGAAGAATCAATAGATAACACCTTTGCTAGTACTCGAAAGTATTTTACCTGAAAACACACATCAAATATTAAATACCTCATGTATAAGAAAATGAAATCAATAATTGTTGATATATATACATTATGAGCAGCTGAAAAATGATTTAACTTGATCCTTTTTGCATTAAACATCATTTCCATTTCAGAGATACTATTGGCTAATAACTGACTCCAGCTGATATGTTTTTGGACATATCCATCATCCGCATACCTATATAAGTTATATAAGTACATAAGTATGCAACATAAACTTACATTGTATATTATAATGTTTTTAGGCTTACCAGCCATGTAGATCATCAATTTTATTGATATCAGGATCAATAAATAGTCTGGTACGTCCAACAGTCGAAAGACATGCACCTATTAGAAGGTTAGTAAAAGTATTCAAAGCAATGATAATAATAAAAATGACACCATAGTCTTTCTATGGTTAGCTAATTTTAAAAAACTTATTTTACCATAATAGGAGCCAACTGATACCATGGATGCACCCAACACATGATCCTGATTAAGCTCATAGAATAAGAAACGACCTTGCTCATGAGCAAACCCTTCCCATAAAGTTAGCCTCATTGTTTCCATGCTGTAAATCAAAATATGTCATTAGAATTTTTTTTTTTAATAACAAAGAAAAATAAAACTTAACATTGCATAAGTTATTATAATTACATAAACATATTGTAACTTTTGTAATATGCTCTTACTTTGTGTTGCAGAGTAACACATCTCTTTTGAATTGTTGTCTCCCACCCGAGACTCTATATGATTCAGACACATATATAACCAACCAATAACATCTGTGTACATTCATCATCAAAAAACAAAAAGATCGGATATGACCATTAAAACTCAATAATTAATGTTAAAAAATGCAATAAATATTCATACTATTTATTTTAAATATTGAAAGACACATACCGATGAGAGGAGAATTGCGCATGTGAAGGTATTGTGGAATGTTGCAAAATTCAATAAACCTGAAATTGTACCTTGGGATATCATCACAATCATCAAGAATTTCTGTTATCATGGTCTTGTTGCCAAATTTCAACCTTATTTGGTTATTGGCATATTTGTAAGATGTATCTAGAGGCATAAGCTCTAGCTGAGCAATTGAATAAACCTTTCCTTGTTTCAAGATCTCTTTATATTTATCAATGTCAGCATTAAATAATGTGATTTGAACTTCGTCCCCCTAGAAATTGAAAATGAGAAACATGAGTGTGAAATAAATGAATAAATCGAAAAAAAAGTAAGTACTAAGTAAAAATATAGTTCAAACCTCTGAGTCGATGAATACCATACTCCATGAACGATGGACATAATTTGTACCTCTAGTTGTACTTTGTTCAGTGACCATCCATAATAAACGCACTCTCATATTCACATTCACATTCAATGTCAGGGTAATACAATGACATGGTGTGTATCTCGTGTTCATTTCCTGCTTTTTAACATTATTGAAGTGGCATGGGCATAAAAAATAGTTCACTCTCATATAATAATCAGTGATCCAACCTCGCATATGTATAAAGGTAAAACAAATAGTATAGATAATGAAATAAATCTTTAATAAAGTAAAATGGTAGCATTAACATGACAAAAAAATCTAATAGCTTTTTTAAAAAAATCTAATAGCTCATATATATTTACAAAAAAAAAAGCATAGCTCTGAAATAACACTAAAACAAACATTGCTAATAGTTACTAAGTAAATGTTATAACAAAACTACATACATATCTAATTTACACTGTTTAATACTTCTTTATACACAATATTTTTAGTCAAACTGTGAGAAACATCCTTCTTATTTTGTACTAAGATTTTTAGCCCGGAAGGAGATGTAACTCGTGTTAAGGATGATGGTAATATGAATAATCGACCTACATCAGTAGAATTGACATCTCCAGCCCTGATTTCATATTGGAGTCCACTGTATAAATCAGAGCGAAGCCTGCCTTAATTTCTCCTTATCACTGATAATCGATATTGTTCCATTGCAGCGTATGCATCAACATCAAATTGTTGCAATAAGCGGCCAGAATCTATCAAGGTGTCACCCTCTGCTTCCCTATCATGTATCCTAAATGCATAGAATTGTCGCATTGTCACAGTAGTTCGACTGGTACTTGTACTTGAGGCCTTAGGTATCCCAACTCTCCATCCATCGGTACCATATGGGAACAACAGTGGGTATTGTAAAGGCATATAACTTGGATGAGTTTCATCAATCCTTTGTAACCCACCATCTACTTTTTGCAATATAATATCTCGATTTCCTATGTCTTCAGTCCCATCACCCACCATCAATGCAGCCACTTCACTTGCGGTTGGTTGGATGTATTGTCTACCTTCTCTTGCGCGAATTAGCTTTATTCTCAAATCTTGATGCTCCCTTTGATCGCAACATACTGCAATTATTTCTGAAGACTGCAACATATGGATTTATATCGTCAAGCATCGTTTGTAGTCCTTGTAAAATTCTTGGATCTAAGGAAGAAGCCTCTGTGCCCCCCATGTATTGTAGCCGGTTGGATGTTTCGTTATCAGTGTCATAAATGTACAACTGTGCAAACTTTGGTCCAGTCCCAGGCTCAGGGAGTAAAGTTCCAATTCTATGGTAATTACTACCACTTATACGGTAGACATAGGGGCCTCTACCATCATTAACTGTGTTATCAATCCGACTGCCCATATAGGTGAAAGCTAACATAGAATTGAAAGCTCTAATATTGTTTCGAAATTGTTGATATGGCAAAATTGACATCAAATATGGCGGTGTCAAAGGTAAAGCGGCAATTTAACTTTCCCACTTTGACAACAATGATAGAACCTTGGGTGTGTTTTACTACTACCCTTTACCCTTTCTTCTATCCACATAAGGGCCTTGCAATTAGGACACACAACTGTTCTAGGTCCAAACTCCCAGTGCCTTTCAAACTCAGATTGATGAGTCAATTCTGCATACAAATGATTTATTCAAATGATTATCAACTAACAATGTTGATATCAATAATGTGTATGATTAAGTGGCTTGGCAAGGTGGTTACCTCTACCATGGTGATATTAATGTGTAGATCGACGTAATTGCAACATTAATAATCGCAAATATCGTGCTTCTTTCTCCAATAAGTAACGACGTCGCTTGAAAATAGGGTCTTCATGGTTTGCAGTGCGTTTGAATAGTAACCTTCGCCTAGCAGCTAATCTAGCATGTTTGTGTTGCAAATTCTCTCTGAATCAATAATTACTTGTACTTAGGTCCATTCTAATCATTAGTTATACAATAACCAAGAAGTAAATGTATTAGAACCGATATTAGAACTTCAATTGATATAATGAAGTTGTGAAAATGTAGTTTTCTGTGGTAAAATTGACATGTTTTATATTTGTCTAATTGGTGACTTATATTTATATTTGGTTTTCAAATGAAAAAAAAAATCTAATCTTGCCACCTATAAAATTATAAATAGATTTATATTTAGTTTTTCTTAGTGATAAAACAATGTATAAAAACTATTAACATAAATCTTAAACTATAAAAATTATGTATATATGTGTATGATGCAGTGTAACAACAAATTAATAGCATGTCGCTCTATTGCAGATAAAAGTCTAATTTACGTAAATATATACATGCTCATTCATACTACCAAAATTAAAAGAAAGTAATGTTTACATAACTGTAGGATGTAGTAATTTAAAATGAAGGCGAAAAGCAGTGAACAAAGTGATTTATGTACTGTAAAAAAAATAGAGCAATAAAAAAAAATTAATGAACCATCTCCAGCTACAAATACATTTTCATTTCATTAAAAATAAACAATTTAATGAACCATCTCTAACCGCAACTCAATTTTCATTTTATTAATTAAAAAAAAAAGGAAATTCAACCTATTATCGAAATTTATCTATTAGTATAGTTTTTAATAGGAACACATGCTTACTTTTTAGGTATCATTGTATGACTATGTGGATTAATCGGATGACTAAGTGTCAAAATGATTAACTTTAAGAATAATTAATCTACATATTGTATAGACTTTGTTTCCCTTTTGAATTAAGTTTTAAGAAATAGTGTATGTGTGGGATGTGCTAATGAAAGTGGAGTTGAATGAGATGACTTAACTTATTATGTTATTATTTATTTATTTTGCTATTTTTTTTAATTTGAAAGTATAATTAGTGAATTTGAAATTATAAGTAGTGAGTTTTAGATAAGTTTAATTTGATAGGTTAGTAGTTGGTAAATGAGTATTCCTAGGAAAAAAAAAATCTAAACTTAAACTAACAGTTACCTTTAAAATGAATCTTAATTCAAATTGATACTAAGTTAACAAAAACTAAAGAAAAAAAAAACACGAAAAGCAGTACGTGCTTATAGTTGAAATAGAAAAGAAGGCTAACCTTAGTCTGTCAAAGTTTTTCTGAATAGAATGTATAGGGAAAGTGGAGTGTAAATGTATAGGGAAAGTGGAGTGTAAATTGATGAACACATTAAGTTAGGTACCCACGTTCATCATCAAGAAATAAGGATGTTTGTTTTTTTTTTTTTTTTTTTTTTTTTTGAAATTTAATTTAAATTAGATTGGTTAATGGGAAATTGGGGGGATTAAAATAGAGTAGTTTTGCAGCTGTTCTCATTTTAGGTGTTTGTGATAGTTTACACGCAATTAGTTATTTTTTTTTTTGTTTTTTTCTTTTATTTTGAAATTAAATTGAAATTAGATTGGTGTAACACCCTAGAAATTCCTTTCCTTTAAAATACACTTTTCCCTCTTGAAAATACGTTTAAGGAATATCTAAGACATTACCGCCACCGTGAAAACGGCTAAGGCAACTATCAAAGATATACAGCGGAAGACTTGAAAGTCAAAACTAAGAAATAACACAATTTAAAAACCGAACTAACAAAAGTAAAGTTGCAAATCAACAAAACCAAGTTAAATAAAATCCATTACAACTTGGAACCACTTATGGCCCTTATTCAAAAACCGACCAATTAAATAATAATGTTAGTCCAACAATCAATTAAACAAAATATCCAAAACATCAACATTTCACATCCTAGTGGAAACTAGCATAATTCTCTCTTCACTCATGCCCCATCATGAACATGCCTCAATACCTGAAAAGAGTATCTCTACTTGCTCCCACTACTCTCCATTAAAATGGATCATCGTAGGGCCAAGATAAACACATAGCCAAACACAAACAATACACACAATCAGTAAAGCTGAGTACATAAGCGTATTTAAACACACTAACATGCAACTCCTAGCATCACACATACTTACCTCATTGCACCTGTTTACAAGCACACACAACAAACAACAAACAACAAGACTCTTTAACTAGATACTAAATAATTCATTTAGCGTTGATTACGCATCGAACGGGTTTCCAACTAAACCTACCTCAATAAATTGAGGCCCACTGACACGGGAGCTAACCGTGCCAGCATCACCTATGCCACACATTGGTGGCGGAATTCCAGCGCATAATAATAATAAAAGGAATATACAGCGTCATGTACTCCATTAGAAGTTATGATCAAATATAAAGTCACATAACTCCCCCCATATGTTCATACTCAAGGTATATACGTTCCAAGAGTTTTGATGCGTAATCTCTTTCACTTTACGTTATTTACAGATTACTAAACTTGGTGATGACTCCCACAGCATAATAGTTCAATCCACAACAATCATTCAATCAAACAAACATACCAATTTAATTCTTGAATAATTAGTGACCACATATAATTTAATGTTGAACCCTTTTTAAACTATCTCAGTGTCAAAGACATCTTAAACGCATAAAGCGCCACAATCCTATCCCTTGGTGTTAAAAACACCTTAAGTGCACAAAGGCACCAACATACTATTTATCCCTTGTGTACATAGACACTTATATAGCTCCTTCCTCATGCTTAACGCATCAATAAAAATTATATGAACCATAATAAAATTCCTTTTCAATCATCCAAACATAATTAAACAATAAGTTTGATTAAACATGCTCTCTATCATGCCATAAATAAATATGTAGTCCATATAATCATGCCAAAATATAATTTTCCAATCCATAGATCATCACAAATAATTCATACTTCACAATTCAATCACCAACACCAATAATTCACAATTCAATACATGAACCTTAGCATGATACTACTTGTAATTGATTGAAATTAAGCCTAGCATGATCCTACATCATCAAAATATGCTAAGTACGCGAACGTACCTTGAATATGATCTTAAATTCGCCACGACTAGTAAAAATCGCTTACTTCAAAGTCTCCTACACATTAAAATTATAATAGTGTATCAAAGTCCACTCTAAACAAATTTCCAGCAATATATACTATTTTAAAGCCCTTCACAAATTAATTAGAATAAGCTGAAATTATATTTAGAACACCATAATTAAGTCCCCTTTAATGGGTAATTTAAATTTCTTTTAAAAACATAATATTTAGGTTTCTACATAAAATTCCTGCACTATTTTTATAATTAAAACTTGCTGAAAAATTAGTCTTAAAGCACTTAAATTGAAGATCTAAATATTAATACATCATATACTTTCATAATTTC
This sequence comes from Chenopodium album, assembly GCF_948465745.1. Taxonomy (NCBI): domain Eukaryota; kingdom Viridiplantae; phylum Streptophyta; class Magnoliopsida; order Caryophyllales; family Amaranthaceae; genus Chenopodium; species Chenopodium album. The sequence continues at coordinate 17,143,754 of NC_137852.1, forward strand.
ATAAATCAAGAACCTAGGGTTTCAAAAATTGGGACTTTTTAATTAAAACCAAATCTGAAAATTAATTAACATGATTACAACATTCAAACATCAAGATTTAATCCCAAAACTCATAATTTATAATTAGATCTAAGCATAGATTAAATTAAAGCAAGAAAGGATTTTTTTTTTTTCGAGGAACACCGACGGCAGCAGCAGCCACCACGGCACGGCTGGGCTGCTGCCGCCTGTGCCGCCGCGGCTGCTGGCCGTGTGCTGGTGGCGCGCGGTGGTGTGTGGTGGTAGCGGTCCAGCCACGTGTGTGGTGGTGGTGGTGGCCGGCCGTGAGAAAAGGGGAAGGGGAAGAGGAAGAAAAAAAGAGAAAGGAAAATAAGGAGAAAAAGGGAGAAGCTTACCTTGGGTTTTCTCCACTCTGGGCAAAGTTGATTTGCCTCATAAGTGGGATATTTATACCCCTTCTCTACCAACCCTTTTACCCTAAACTTTCCTCTTTTAATTTTTCCTAATCCCTTCCCAAATAAAACTTGTTAAAAATTAAACTTTCTTAAATTAAAACACCATCTTTTAAAATAAAATAATTAAATCAACTTTCCTTTTATAATAATATTAATAAAAATACTTTAATTAAAATGATTATAACTAATTAAATATTTTATTAAATACATACTTTAAATAAAATACGTATAAAAATACGGGGTATTACAATTGGTTAATGGGAAATTGGAGGGATTAGGGTAATTAGGCAGGAGTGAATGAGGAGGCTTGGTTGGGGTTTTGGAGGCTCCTCATTGATCTGCTCTACAATTATATTATAGACTAGAGTGTACCCGTGCAAAATGCATGGGATATATATTACATTAGAAAGATACTGTAATATAAGAAAAAAATACATTTAGAATACGGGAAGTTGATTTTAATGTTGTAACTTAGACCCTATTCTTTTGAGCTGTTGTGTTCTATTGTGGACTTGTGTTCTAGTCTGCTCTGTTGAACTCTGCTTAGCTCTGCTCTACTAAATATTAATAATTTGTTGACACTTGTTTTTCCCTACTAACTGCTCTGCTGAAATCTGATGTTCAGAAGCTTATAAGAAGCGTGCTGCACATTTTTTCGTTTTGATGATTGAGAAGTTGAAGTTGTTTAGAGTGTAGTCCCTAAAAAATGCATATAATTAAAGGGTTGGTGATTTTGAGTGTTATGCTGAATTTTTGATAAAGGAACTTATACACGTTGTCGGTGGCCACACAATGTCACCAACTATTATGAGGTTTACTCTGATAAAGCTATAGAGGTTATAGTGTCATACGGATTACTCGATTAGTGTCATAGGGGTTATTCCATTAGTGCTTTAGGAGTTAATTTGATCTTATGCAAGTAATTATTTGGTGAGGCCAGTCACGCAAAAAACGTGCTGCACAATTTTCGTTTTGATGATTAGAGAAGTTGAAGTTGTTTATAGAGTAGTCCTTAAAAAAACATATAATTGAAGGGTTGGGAATTTTGAGTGCTATGGTGAATTTGTTTTTTTTTATTTTATAAAGGAACGATATACCCGTGCTGATACATGACATTTTTTTTAGCACTGCTAATACATGACATATTATATACTACGTACAAAAAAAAAAAAAAACACAAAGTGAAATGTTAGTAGTAGTCCCTTGAAAAAAAAGAAACAAAAAAAAAAAAAAAAAAATAGTAGGATGGGTAGTTATTGATTTTTGTATTTTAAAATTTAAAAAATAAATAAATGATGTAGTGGGGTGGGTAGTTATTATTAGAAAAAAATAAAAAATAATAAAATAAATAAATAAAAAATACAAATAAATAAATTAAAAAAAAAACTGAATGCATGAGAGTTGAGGATTGAGGTTTTGGAGAAACCTCATTCATTTACTCTACAATTACAATATAGATTATTTGTTTGGGAAATGTGATAATTTTAATTTAGGATTTCAAATTTTAATAATTGTTTGGGAAACATAACAGTTTTAAATCTAGTATCCAAATTCTAGTAGTTGTTTAAGAAACACTGAATTTCAAATTTCTGTACATTCAAGTTCTAATCTAATAACTCTAATTATCGACAATAGGGAGAGAGTTGGCAAATTTTTTTTTTTTAATTTTTTTTTTATTGAATATTAAAACTTGAAATGACAACATTAGGATTGGAATTTCAATATATCAAAATATATTTATGTCTTCAAAATCTTGGATCTGGACCATATCTAATTCCCAAATTTCAAGTATATCCAAACAAGGGAATATTCCTAAATTTCATACCCCTCCGCATTCAATTATCTGCAACATTTGCCATAATTGGATGCTACCTATTATCTGCAACAAAATTTTTTATTTCTATTTTTAGTAAAATTTATAGTGTAAAAAGACATCCTTACCCTTACTTTTTTGTTTTAAATTGGTTTAACTTATCTTAATTATACACAAAGGGGACCACCTTTGCTCTCCTTTTTCCCACTCAAATGTACCCACATGCAAAATTAAGTCACATGCACCACTTTCTCTCTCCTATTTCCCTCCTTTTTTCCAACTTAATTAAACATTCTAACTTGTCATTAAACTTCCGTACAAGTTTTGCCTAGAAGTCCGTAAAAGTTGTCTTTGTTGCGGATAATTGAAATCGGAGGGAGTATTTGAAATTTTGGTTCCCAAACAAGCTATAACTTAAAGGAAAAAGTAAAGAATTTTGCAGGTTTTTGATTTTGATTATGCTAAGTTTGATATAATAAGAGGTAGAGTTATTTATAAGAATGATAAAGATTAGGTAGTGTTTGGTTACAAACATTTCATTTCAAATTTGGTACTCCCTCCATGTTTTTTTTATGTGACACACTTTTCATTTCTGGCCGTGTTTTTTTAAGTGACACATTTCCTCTTTTAGAAATTCCTTACATTTTAATAATATATTTTCACCCCACTATCTCTTAATTTATCATTTCTCACTCCTTTCATGGTCCTCACTTCCTCTCACATCCTTTTACTTTATCATTTCTCACTCCTCCAACCTACCCCACTAACATCTTATTTTATTAAAGTCAATAAAATCTCCTAAAACTCTGTGTCGGTCAAACTGTGTCACTTAAAAAAATACGGAGGGAGTATTTCAAATTTAGAATTTTAAATACAGACATTCAAATCCGAATTCTCTGTTTGGAAAAACTTAGGATTTCAAATTAATCATTTCAAAATTCATTAAGTTTTTGAAAAACCATGGAGAAAAAAAATCTAGTTTGGTTATAAAATAGAAACAGAGGGAGAAAATTGATATAATTAATCATATAGCTATACCTGGAAAATGGATCATTCGGGTTATGGGTCGGGTCAAGTTTGGGTCAAAAGGTTATCGAGACAAGTTCGGGTCGGGTCGGGTTTCGAGTTGATTTCGGGTCGACTGATAATCGGGTCGGGTCAGGTATCGGGTCAACACTTTAGGACGAGTTTGGGTTGGGTCAAGTTTGGGTCGGGTCAGTTCGAGTCGGGTCAATTCGCGTTGGGTCAATCTCAGTCAACTTCGAGTCGGGTCATAGTCGGGTGATGCATTGGGTTAATTAAGTTCAACTCTGAATATATATTTATTTATTTTGTGACGAAAAACTCACTATAATTATTAAGATTACTATTTTCATGGAATATAGTAATTGTTTGAATTTTATTGACCTTTCTTTTTTTTCGTGTTTGAATTGAGAATCAATTTCAGGATCTCCTGAAACTAAGAGGGATGCTCTAACTAATTGAGTTATACCTCACTCTCTTATTAATCTTAATTTTAATACTCTTATTATCATTGTCACTATTGTAAACTTGTAATAATTTTGGTTATACCTCACTCGCTTATTGATCTTTAGCTTACATAGATTCTGGTCATTATAGGTATAAGATAATTTTGGTTCGGGTCACTTTGGATTTTGAGTCTATTTGGGTCAATTCAAGTTAAAGGTCAGGTCAACTTCGCATCTCAGGTCAGCTTCAGGTCTTGGGTCAATTTCGGGTTGGGACGGGTCGTTTCGAGTTGGGTAATTTTGGGTTTCGAGTCAAGGTCTGGTCAATTCCACTTCGGGTCGGGTTGTGGGTCAATTTCGGGTCAGTGATTTCGGGTCATTGGTCGGGTCATTTGGGTCGGGTCATTGTGTCCGGGTCAAGATTGCAAGGTCTACATATAGCTAAGATTTGCAACTTCAGTTACCCCGACACATTTCAGAAGATAAAGATTGAATTTCCGTATTTTAATGGCGGCGGTTTTTTTTTTTCCTAATTTCTTCAATTCCCCCCTTTCCTTTATACTTTTTGAATTTGTTCACAATTTTTTAGTAAAATAAATATTGTTATTGACGATTGGTCAATCATCATTTATTTATCGATTCAGGAATTGAAAATTTAGAGTACCCTTCCAAATCTTCAATGTTGCATCAATGGTGAGAAAGCTCACAATTTCTGAGTATGGTTCAATGGCGTTGAATCCCGTTTCTGCAGCGATATGATGAATTAAAGTTTTTTTTAAAAAACAAAATTTAATTTTTAATTTTTTTTGTTCTTTTTCTTTTTTTTTTTTTTGGGGGGGGGGGGGGGAGGGGTTGATGAGTTAAAGAATCCAGTTACCTAGGAGAGAGCAAATCAATTACAGAGGAAACCTAGAAATGTAAGTCATGAAATTTGAAATGACTTGTTTAACTCATTTCAATATTTAAGTTATAAACTTGTTTAGTAAGTAGGTGGCATTTGGCCCAAATCCAATTCCAAATTCCTTGGATTCCCAAGCAAGTGATTTGGGCCAAATCCATCATTTCAAATGAAATTGCTATATCCAAGCAAGCCATGTATTTTTAGCTGATGGATTTCAAATCAAATTCCCATGTTTGGGAATCATGTTCTAAATTCTAGAGTTGTGAAATCTATAAATGATATTGGTACTTGTTAGAAGAGAAAAATTTATACATCTTAAGATTCATGGTGAATGAGAGGATAGTGAAAACATAGTTTGGAGAGAAGAGGGAGAAGAATTGAAGAGACAGAAAATTAATCCTTTTAATTTCTTCTCAAATACTTTCGGATCCACATGTTTGCCTATTTTTATCCTTCATCATCATTGATCAACGAATCAAATTCATCTCAAGAAGCTATGATGGTGGTTCTTGTGGCCACAAAAGGCAGACATAGAGATGAAAGGGGAAGGGATGAGTTAATTATGTTTGAGTATTTGAGATAACAAGTACAAAAAATTAGTAATTTGAAATTCTTCATCCTAAAAAGGGGTTTAAAGTGTCATGGATTTTAATGATATCCAATTACAAATTCTTTTGTTTGACAAACACTTCATTAGGTCCAATTCTAGAATTTCAAATGAAATCCAAGATCCTACACAGGCCATTAGGGGAATAGAATTAAGTGAAGGTGGCGATGGAGGTAGAGGAAATAATGAAGTGAGATGGTACATGTGGAAATGAAAGGAAAAATAGAATAGTATAAGCCCCACTAATGAATCAATGGATGAAATCTGTAAGCAAGTAGTCGCATAATCTAAATTTTAGTCACAACAACATTTCAATAGTGTACACTATTTAGACACAGAACTTCAATTACATTTCATGATTAATAATCAAAGAAAAATGGAATTGTCTTAGTGTCTACTTTATCAATGTCTAACATTTACTATCTTTACAAGTACACAATGAAGTTATGCATTGACCATAAATGTTTCAAGTAAAAATTAAAAAGCCGATTAAGGTGGTAAAAATTGAAAAAATTTCTGTATAAAGGGGTTGAGATGATTAAATTATTAAAGTAATGGGGTTAGAGAATTAGATGTTGTGAAAAAGTAATAGTGGGTTTAACTCCATTTATATTCGATATATTGAAATTAAAGTAACCTGTTTGTATTGCTTTATTACTTTGAGAAGTATTGTGCATTAATTAAGCCTTGTTATGCTACAAGTTCTATTGTATAGTCGAGTGTATCAAGCACAAAGTACCTCATCTTTTGGTGCATTTGTATCATGATAAGCGTGATTAATAGCATAGATACTTTTTGTTAGGAAGCTTATCATCATTGATTCTCGTGTTAATCTCTACTCTAATTTGTAGCTTTTCTGGATGAAGTATCATTTTTGTTTTAAAATTGGGTTCCAAAATGTATATATAAGCCTCAACATGCACATGTATTGGGGTGCAATTCAAGCAAGGAGGAAATTGGTATTTAGGGGATGGAGAGGAGGTAAAACATAAGTTTATATGTGTACATGTAGGATTTGTAGCTACATAGTATGTGTCCATTTCGTGGGTGGATGAATACTTGAATTGGAACCAAAGAGCAATGCCACAATTGCCCAAGGCAATGGTGGTTAATAAATTTATTATTATTATTATTAATATTTGTTTCTTTCATCTCATCCATGCTTAATCTGAAGGAATTATGTCTTCGATTAGTGCAATTACTAAATATATCAAGGATCATTATTATAGAGATAATAAGTTCGTTTTTTTGGGGCGTCATCATCTGTTGCTAGACTATGAGAGATGATATTTGGACTAGTCAAATAGTCTAAAGCCCTCTAGAATGGATCCCATGAGGTCACACACAAGGGTATTGGGTTAAGCAAGTAATAGGCCCATTAATGAGCCTCATGAGCAATTAACTAATCATAAATTGGATTGGGCTAGCATAGTTAGATTGGAATTAGGTTTTGGGCTTTTTACATGGGCTCTTATTTAGAGTTGAGATCTATAAATAAGATTCATGCCTAGGGTTGTACGTAAGCAGTCATAATCAACTTACAGTAGATTTTGACATCAAGGCCACCAATCCCAAAACCCTAATCCTCTCTCTAACTCACGGCTCTCCTTCTCCCCTCACGTCACGTACGGTCGGCGCCAATAGGTGGTGGTTCGTGGTGGTTATAGTGGTGGTTCTTGGTTAGTTTGTCTCTCCTCTCCGTAGAAGGTCAATTGAAGGGTTCAATTGCAACTAACTAGCATTAGTGGAGGTCTTAATCTGTGCCCGTGGACCGAGTAGAGGAATCACGCTTGGGGTTCTTTATCTCCCATTGTTTTTTCTCGATCGCACGTGGAATCATGCTTCAAAGGTACAATTATGTGTTCTTTATGTGTTATGCATTAGATCTTGGGATTAGGTACTGTATGAATATGATTCATGTTCATTTCCGCTGCGTAGTACCTATAAACTCCTACATAATCCCCATGTGTACTTATCTTTATGTACTCCTAAGCTCCCATTTATAGGCATATGAAACATTTTTTTTTCATTAAGAAAAAAAAGACTGACGACCCACTCATTAGGTCGGTGAAAAGTGCACACTATATAGACTACTCAACGTTGGTTAAAGGTTTCGATGGCATTCCAAACGGCTTAATGGTGAGCCAAAAAAGAAAATTTCTCTCCCAAGGCTAATATAATTGAGTGATAAAATAGTACACTAGATATTCAATGATATTAAATACACTATTAGTGGTACTTAAGATTTCAATTGTATTTTTTATGCATTTAATGGTACAACTAGTGTGTAGCTCGGGCGTTGCACCGGTTGCTACTTTAATTAGACCTTGTCATTATCAATTATATACTTTTTTTTTTATTATATTGATAACATAGTTTATGATTGACTTAGATGGTTAAGTAACTATCTTTCTTATAAAAGGTAGGGTATTCAAATCCCCTTCTCATCATTTTTTTTATATGAAGCAATATTCGAGTTGATTGAGTAGTGAAGATGTGGCATAATAAGATATCAAGTAGGTGATGTGGCGTGGTCTACGTGGCACAGAGACGTTTCTAGTAACGCCTTTTAATATATTAGTATAGACTAGTTTAGTCCCATGCGTTGCCCGCTATTATTTGTTTAAATAGTTATCAATTTTATATTCAAAAAAATTGTAATCATAATCTCATTAATTAATTTTGAAAGAAGTATTATTGTATTTATTTAGTTTGGAATATATGAGGGAAAAGAAAAAAAAAAAAGGATAATGTCTCTTAATGATGTCAGCATGTTTTGTTTTAGTAATAGTTAATAGATTAGATTATAGTTCCTATGAGTTTTTTTTCACCTTTTTGCATGTCAATTCAATCAAACAAAATATGTGGGCTTCTTCACATCACCTGTTTCTCTCTCTTGTATTTCCTTCGTTTTTATTTAGTTGCAATACACCCCTTTGGCACGAATGTTAAGGAAGATATTAGACTAGATAAATGGATAAATTAAATTATAAAATTTTAACACCTATAAGAAGAAAGAGATAAATTGCTACGGTTTAAATTTCATAGATTAATTCATTCGTTTACCTAGTTTAATCACCTCATCGATAAGCATGATAAAAGATGTGTTGCAAGTATGAAAAAACAGAGGAAGTATGTGATTGAATATTTTTTAAATATTTGTGAGGCATTTGCATATGCCTCGCAACCCTACAATAATACTTCGTGTTATGACAATAAAACCTAGTCACCCCCACCTCTCTCACCTAAAGTACATATTTTTATTTTTTTAACATCATTTTTTTTTCTCTCTCTTGATGTCTATTCTAAAAGGAAATGCTTTTATAAGAACACATTTTTTAGGACACGCTACGAAACCTTTCATTGTAAATATAGCACAAGTAAAGGATAATAAGTTGTTGATATTGAAGCTAAACACAGCCTGCAAAAGTTGTGAAAAATTGGGTCTAATCTACCATCCTATCAAGCCAATTTACGGGCAATCTTCAATAATTTTGCTTAATATTATCTTATCTGCTTGGTGCTTTCCTTTATAGTGATTGTTCCCTATTACTTTTATAAGGGTGATTCTTAGCAAACCATATATTTCTTAACCTTTTTTTTTTTTTGAAGAAAATATTTTTCTTAACTTAAACCATCTCCAATGGTGAGACTCAACTTTGAGTATTGAAATACAAAATGAGTTGTTTTTTACCCCCAATGGTGATACCCAACCAACTTCTCAATTTAGCAACTCATGTGAAGTCTAATTTTCCAATGGTGAGACTTTCTAAAGAATACTAATGTCACTTTCAATTTATGGCCCACTAAATCATATTATAAGTTTTTTTTTTTAGAAAAAAAATAAAATTAAAACTTAAATAAATTACAAACATATTATAATATTGATAAGAACCTGACGGGAGGATATTTGGTCGTTGGGCAAACGTCCTAGGGTCAAACTACCTAAGTAACCATTAACCTAAACATAATGGTAAGTAAGAGTCATTCTTCCACGGGGACTAAGGGGAATCACCGACAAGTGTTAATTATAATAAGCTAGACCGAATCAAGAATTGAAAGTTTATGGACTAACTAGCTTAGACTAAAGAAATGACAAGGGAAAGAAGTGATAGGGATAAATGGGGTTCAACACCAACCAAACCAAATAATCGATAACAAGGATAAATCATGAACTTACATGGGTGATAGAATGGGAACTCAATGTTGCCTTCTTTCAAAGCCACAACACTAACCATTTCCTAGATCAAACAACTAACATGATAAGAAACAAAGTCTCAATGATAGGAAGTGGATTTCTAACTCGAGTTTGTCTTTCGATCGGTCCGAGAAAGCTTAAGGCACAAATAATTGGGATTTCTCACCTAAATTATCACACTAAAGCATCCTATTCATTGAAACAAAGCATCCATATTCATCAAAATAGCATAATCCAATTGCACAAGAAGAGACTCACTACAAAACCCCATCTTTCAATGTGAGTAAGGGAATGAACACATGAGCATAAAGTGGCCACCAAAACACACATGCAACAATCAATTCATGCACAAACAACAATTAACCCAAAGTAGAGCATGAATAAATCCAAGTCAATCAACCATGAAACCCAACCCCTAACTAAAGAACTAGTCACAAATCATGGATAAGAGTAACATTCTAACATTGAACATGCATGCAAGAATAATTAGCAAGGATTAAGAGAAAATTAAGATTCACAAAAACATATAAAAACAGAAAATTAAGAAGAAAAGAGAGTAAGAGATTACTACTTGAAGCTTCAAAGTTAAGGAGAAATGTTGAAATTGAGAGAATAAAGCTTGAAATTATCTTCTACAATGCTTGAGTTTGAGAGATTCTAAGCTAAAACAACTGATTAATTAAAAATCTACATTGTTAACTAAGAGAAAGAGCCTAAGAAGACTAAGGGAGAAGAAGATCTCCCCTACAAATAAAGCCAAAGGGGTATTATATAACCCCCAAGTAAACGGACGAAGAAAACAAGATTTGGCCCGTCTACAGGTCGGCACGGGCGTGCCAAAGGTTGCACGGGCGTGCAGACCTGTTAAAACACGAACAACAGTTACTACCTGACCTTGCACGGACTTGCATCAATCGGCACGGACGTGCAGGTCTTTGCACGGACGTGCAACTATTTGGCACGGACGTGCAACTTTTTCTAGCGAAACAACTTCGTTTTGGAAGGTCATAACTTTTTCATTACTCATTGGAATAAGGCATGTGACCTGTCGTTGGAAAGCTCTTGAGATGAACTTTAATCTCCAATTTGAATCACTTAAAAATATTGAGTAGAACAAAAGTTATGGGCATTTGAAGTAGACCTTAGTGCAAAATTCTTTCCAAATACTCTTATTTCACTCTTGGACTCTTTTCCATGTTTCTTTCATTCTTCCATAGCTCCCTTGTTTCCTCCTCTTGCCTCCAACTTCTTTTCTTATTTGTCCAAAAGCTTCAAAGTGTCTTTTTTATACCTAAATATGCACCAAAACACTAGCAAACCCGTGAAGCATAGGATACACACAAAAAAATACATAAAAATAGAGTAATTAGTGAACTAAGACATTGATTTCTCCCAATTCTAAGGCTCAAAATCACTCTAAAATCATGCAAAATTACAAGCTATCAGAACCCACACTTTTTGTCAAATGAGACTTAAAGTTGAGTATCTAAACTTAGCAACTTTCTTTTTGAGTTGCAAAGTTTAGATACCAACTTATTGGTATACATTACAAAAAATACTCTCTCATAAAAATACTCACTTGAGTCTCACCATTGGAGAGGGTCTTATATACTTCATCCGTGTCATTTTAGTTGCATTACTTTACAAATTGCAAACTTCTAACAATTTTTAGAGATGAAAGATATAGATAGAATAAAAAAATGGATTCATGTGACAGGAGAGAGATAAAAGAGTTTATTAACTAAAAAGGAAAGTGATGCAACTGATATGAAGTTTTCATTTTAGGGAAGTGATGCAACTAAAAAGAAATGGTGAGAGTATATATATTAATTTTTTCATTAGTTTGGTTCAATGTACATCTTCAACATATCAAATTTTGCATAAATTTATTTAATGCATAATGAAAGATTTTAATAGTTAAAGATGTCTCATACACCTTGCAAAGCCACATATATTAATGTCTGATGAAGTATTTATCAATCTCTGCTTAAGCTAATAACTGGAATGAAGATATCTTTATTCCCAAATCCTTCCTAAAGATTAAAAAAAAAAAATTAAAAAAAAAAAAATAGCAAAGCGATGGATCTACTTTTATCAACTAACAATTCCTTCACTGATATACTACAGGCCTCGAATTTTATAACCTACATGCCTTAACTATAGGCCTTAAATCAAACAGCAGCACTCAATCTGGCCAACATTGATAATTGCACATTAGTTTCCTTCACCTCCAGAATACAACACCAGCTCACATATCAAAAATGAAACCGAGCCCAGACTAAGCATATATCACTGCTTGATGCAGACACAGTCAAAAGACTCAAACTCCATGAACAGGGTTGGCGGCCACAAAATGATTCAGAATTTTCTTCTGTCAGGCTGTAGCCTGGAAACCTCATAGGTGTGCCATTAATTAAGCAGATTTTTTTACCGGAGAAATGGCTTTTCATCCTCAAATGGCAGCTCAATGGACTTGGCATTGCCGTAGAATTCTTCTAAATTGTAGAATTCCCTCTGTGGGGGAAGAAATATATGGACGACAACATCTCCTGTATCACAGACGAGTAAAATTTAATTTGAAGCCATTTAACATGTAATGAAAATTTCAAGTCTTCAAGAGATATCCCCTTAGAATGAGTGACGATAAGTTATGAGTTAACGATAATCCTTCATCTACAGAGTACAAAAGAGCAATCATATTGAAATGCAACAGTAAAGCTTACAAAAAAAGTATCATCCAAACTTAACTGCCAGGCACCACTCCATCTAAAACTTGTCAATCTTTGGCAAGGAAAAGCTAAGAAGGAAGGGGTAGTATACCACCAGAACCGGCAATGATTGCAGGACCTATGTAGAGGTCCAAATTCAATTTAGTACCTCCTTGGGATGGAAGAAAACATGTGGAGAGACCCACATTGCTAATTCAGGGAAGTTCAGGGGTACTCGGATGCATGAGTTGTTATCACTCAATGAAATCCCTATGTCACAAAGACAGGAGAAAACTCATACTCCCTCCGTTCCTTCAACAATAGGCTACATTAGATAAGGGATCTCTGTTAAAAAACTGTGGTTATATACATCTTTTTTTATGTAACATATACATTTCTGCCATGCCCCATGCCACCAGGTTGTCTTTGTTATTAAAAATAACACAGGAAATTGAAGCTTGCAAAATAAATTCAGAGAATGACATACTTTCCCTGTTTCATAAAAACTGCAAATCTTCGAGTTTTGCACAATTCATACACTAACTCTTTAACCAATTGTTTTTTAAAAAATGAATAGAATGTAAAATTTTATTATTTAAAAAAAATTCGGTCGTCTTTTGTGTTTTGATTGCAATATGCTATGATATGCTTCTTCCCTAAAAAGATAAGTAGTCTAGTAATCTTAGGAAGAACATGGTTTCATTCTTTCTCAATTCACTTACCACTCTGGATACCTAAGAAATTCTTTTGAAAGATGATGCTTTTAGCATAAACTTAATGCAATGCCCTGAGGTTGCATTGTGAAGAAGTATTACTGTTACATTTACTTTTTGCATGCTCGCATAAAAATTAAATCAAAGGGTTTTGTAATGAACTCATTTTCTCACACTAATAACAGTAAAATAAAGAGACAGATTGGTTCTTTTATATAAGTTAATAATCTAATTTTTGTTGAATTGATTTATAAAGAAGGAAAAAGAAATATGGAAGCTTGACTAATGATTAAAAATGGCAAAAGATTTACAAAGGATAGGTTTAATAGCTTGAGGCTATCACTCTCTAACAATGGCTTGAGGCCATAACTCTCTCTAGGTTTCCCTAATACAATTCCTGCCTACCATTTTCTTTCCCCTCCTCCTCTATTTATACTAAGGACTATTAACCTAGTAAACTAATATTTCTAGAATACACATGCTACCCTCCGTAGGTTAGTCTATTACAGGTTTTTCATTCAGTCGATGAACACTAAAATTTATTTTGAGTATCTGATTCAAATTGTACTCCTCAACTGCAGCTTATACATACTTGGTTTAAGCATGGAAGTCATCAGGTCAATCTCTCACTTGATCTTGGAACCAATACACTCTAAAGCGATGTTCTCTTCACCTTATTTAAGAAATATTCGGTAAAAATAATGTTTACTTCACCTTATTCAAATAACATTCCTAAATACAGTATAATTTAAGTTCATTTTTTTTTTGGTGAAAGAATGATTTAACACATTAAAAATAATTTAAGTTTAGCAAAAATAATTCAATTCTGTAAAAAAAAGTTTAGTTCTGTTAAATTAAGTAACTTTAAAGAACAAATATAATATTGAATCAATAATAATAAGTTAAGTGAAAAAGTAATTTAGGTCCAGGAAAACTAACTTAATTTCAATAATAACAAAAAAAAAGGCAAAAAAAAAAAAAAAAAAAAAAAAAATCAGTTAACAAAAATATGTGAAGAGAACTGGGCCTAAGAGTCCTTATATTCATATATTGATATCATATGCACAAAAAGGACAGATTTATTTTATTTATTTATTTTTTGGAAGAAAAAAGGACAGAATTTAGTTATAATCAATGTGTGCCATAGCGCAAGTCATCAAGATATCAAGTCCAATTCAAGGTGTGCATATACATTCTACGGCTCATTAATTGGACTGGATCCACAGAAAAATAAAATCAAAATCTTACCAAAATCCAATAGTGTCCAAGAGTTTGGTTTTAAGTCACCATTCGGAATTTTCCCAAACTTCTCTTCAGCGAGATCTGCCATTTTTGTCCTGTAACAAAAAGGTAATAGGCATCATATTTCCTAGATAGTGAACAATTGAATCTATTTGGAAACAAAGGAAAATGTTGGGCCTCACTGAAATTTAAATAGCAGAAATTGTGCAGCCATGTGCATACCTAATTGCATCGATTTGAGGACGAGAAAATGCCGTTGCAATTATGAAAAACCGAGTCCAGTATACAAGAGGTTTTACAAATAAAACTTTTATATCCGCAGCCTTTACCTCATTTGCAACCTTGGCCATTGTCACAGCAACTGCACTGATTCACAAGTTTAAATTTGCAGTGATTTCATGCCAGTGCATATGATGCAATTTTGTTACAAGAATAACATAACAAGAAACCAACAGTAATTCAGAGCATTATTAGGGTATGCAGGTTAACGATGAAAGCAACTAATCTGCTGAATGATACGACAGCTAGATATTCAGCAAAGCTGCCAGGAAACAGAACACAAATACGTTTTATAAAATGCAAAATGAAATCAGATTTCAACAGCGTCAGAGGGTCATAACATGGACTGATCATATTTAACTATTTAAGAATGTTCATGAACAGAGGGATGACCAGAAGTTCAACATGTAGGGAGAAAAGGGAAATGCAATCACATTTTACATCTCACAATGATATGCCAAAGAAGACCCAAAGAACATGAGCATAAAGAGAAGTTAGAAACAAGAACCTTGTCCAGATGCTCTTAATATTTCCTACTATTTTAAACTTATATCATCCATATGATGAACACAAAGCTGTCCGCTACTTTTCGACCTTTAAATAGTATGTTTGATGCATGAACTATTTTATCACGATGAGAGTTTACAAATCATTGAGCTTATCTTATACTTGCACAAGATGCATTATCCCCTACAGCAAAAAAGGTAAAACTTAAACATACACTTGCACAAACACTGACAACAGTTTCCCGGAAATTGAATCTAGAAAACAAATTTAAGAAGGTTGACATCCATGAAGAAATAGATATATTAAGGTTGTTTCAGGGGTGTTGTAATTCACAAAACAAGTGTTAATAGTTTGAAAGGCTACCAACATAATCTGCTGGGATAAAAAAACCAAATACAGGAAAGACTCAGATTGTACTGCCTTTTTGAGAGCTTAGAATGAGACTGTTCTAGGGGAGTCAGATCCTTAATATAGATTTATGGCATTTACTAATTTAAATATCCATTATAAATTCATCCATCTTGGAATGTCAAAGTCATAACAAAATTGGTAAGGTTATGGTAAAATTGGTAAGATTATGGTAAACTAAGGGAAAATTGACTACGTTGGTTCGGGCATATAAGACGGTGACTCCATGGAACACCAGTACGAAGAGTGGGATCATGGAGAGGTTAAACGAGTTAGAGGGAGACCGAAAATGACTTGTTTGGACTTTGTAAGGAGTTAGGAAGAATATGAAGTATGAACCATATGGATTTGCATGAGAATGAGGTTTTTGATAGTAAGGGATGGAGAAGAAAGATTTTTGTGCATGATTATACGGAATAATCACTTTTGGTTCATGTAGCCGACCCCACTCATTATGGGATTAAGGCTTTGATTGAAGGAGCTTTTTTTTGTAAGCATCAGAGCGGCAGTTGAGGTAACAATGTAACACTACCATTGAGATCTAAGCAATAAAGATCTAAGCAATAAAGCATAGCTTCCTGTTTATATAAAAAAAAGTCATCGTAGATGATTAAAAGAAAAATGCAAGATGCCTAGTACTAATATCTAGCAATCATGGATTGTACTTACATGTTAAACTCTCAGCATCATCATCAATTTCTGCACCAGATGTCTTCTGGTCTTTACTTCTGAATACCACTTTTCCATGCTTTTCGAAGAGATCATCAAACATATCATCAGTGTCTTCATTTAAATCCTGCAAAGTTAAATCCCATTTATCATGCTCAAAAGTCATTTATGACAAAAATTGGCAGTATATCAAGCACTAGTGCCAACCCAATTCAAGAAATAAAAAAAAAAGAACGAAAATAAAACAACATAATTCGAGCAACCTATTTCCAAGCCCTCGAAATTATCCATTAGACAGGAGCAAGTAGAGAATCCTTCAGGTAACAAAGTTTGAACCCGCACAATATAAGATACAGAACTTTGTTATTTCCCTTTTATGAAAAAATTACAAGATTTCTGGGCCTAAATTGAACTTATTGATGTGTCAAGTGTCCTTCCAACAAAGGTCTCTGATTTAAAATGAAGAGTTTGATTAATATTACATTTAACACTAATTTATGCCGCGATAGAACTGTTGGCAGCAGCAGCCGAGTGTTCAAGACAAGCTCCTCTACTATACACTCGTATGCAAAAGGAAAGAACAGTGAGAAGGGAGAATGATCCAATTCACTTCCTCCTCTTTCCTCTTAACATTTGAGTAATACACTTAAGCCTCTAGTGTCACAATGGTGTAATTTTCGAAGCGAAAATTCTCTACATAATTCACTAAAATCTAGAACTATAAGTATGGTCACATTCTAGAATATACAATAAGCTTATAATAAGGCTCTGAAATCACTGAGCACATATAAACTTCGCCAAAAATAAGCAAACAACCTAAGCTACTCAGCATATACAAGATGTTAGATTTTTCAAAAACAATGAAACCTTTTTCCTCAATTCTCAATTCTGAAGAAACCCATTAGCTAATTTCACTTTCTCATATCCTAAACCAGAAACTTATATATGACAAAGGACAAATTAATGTTATAAAAATATATATAAATACTAAAATAAAAGGCAGGCAAACTAGATTAATCTGGATTCAAGAGAGGGAAAGAGGCTTACTGAGCCAATTGCTCTGCAAGAAACCATGGAAGATAGCTTAAAATTTTGAGTTTGCATTGATTGATTACACTTGTAAAAGGAATGCCTAATTCCCCGAAAACCCAATTGAGGAAAAGGGGAAGAAATCAGTGTTCCGGCATTAATTGCATAGGAGGGGATAAAGATATTGAGCAGGTTGTGCGCCATGAGTGCAAACTTGACGTAGCTTCAAACTGTGTATTTGCCCCATTCAATTTGAAACAAGATGACCCATATATTATTAGCATTATCTTTAACTTTTTTTTTTTTTGTTAAATTTTTTTTTTCTTTAGTAGGGAGTATAGGGACTAGGGGTTAACGAGCCAAGCCTCCTTGTGAGCTTCTCGGTGCTTGGCAGGCTGTCAAAAGCTGACACGATACAATAATTCGACATGAACCCAATACGAAATAAGCGGGTTTAAGTCAAGAATTCTCTATCCGTTTAAGTAATTGGTTCGACATGAACCCAATACGAAATTAAATGGGTTAGGTTTGGGTTGAAATTTTTAACCCGAAACCGATACGCAGAACCCGATTATAATAATGGGTTGAACGTAAATTCGACACGCTTGACTTGTCTATTAAATTAGTCAACATAATTAAATTTTTTTTATGTCAATCTTACTAATCCTCCTAGCTACATAATTTAATATTATATATATTAGTAAAAACTTTTAGCAGGAAATAATTTTGGTTTGGGTGGACAAATTTTACTACTGTTTCACTTTAAAGTCTTTTATAAAAATAGCACAAGTAGGTATAAGGTTACGCAGATAACCTGTTTAATAAGCGGGTTGCGTTTGGGTCAAGGGTTTTTCATCCGTTTCATATACGGGTTAGGTTTGGGTTGAGGGTTTATCAACCCGTTTAATATTGACACGAACTCAAATTCAATACGACACAACACGTTTGACAGCCTACTCAGCTCAGTTAAAGCTTGGATCGAGTGAGCTCGACTCAATTTCAAGTCCGCTCGATATCTTAACCAATTCTCACATTAGGCCTTTTTTCTTATTTAGACATTTACAAAGCCCAATGTTTTCTATGCATTTTGTTTGCATCCTACCCTCGGCAAATTATAAGATCCACCATGGTGCATATAGTTCTATGTGAACCACCAATTAAAATAAACTCTCTCTTCTCTTTCCTCCTTTAATTCCCTAATTTTTTATTTTTCTCTCTTTTATTTTCTCTCTCCTTTATTTTACCCTCTATTTTATTTTTCTTTCTCTTGTTTTCGTTCATCATCCTTTTAATTGACTTCCTTCATATTGTTGATCACCGTAGAGTGAATTCCTTCATTACAATAAATTAAATCCAATTTTTGATTTCTTCAACCTTCGATTTGAAGCTTTGTTAATGGAGTTTTTACACTGAAGTAGTGAAGCTAAAAATGGCGTTGTCGTCGAGGAGAAGGTGGTTAAGACGATGGTGTGATAATTTTCCGGTGAGATTTCATCTTTTAAATCACCATGGCTAGGTTTGAGTTTCAGAATATGTAGCTTTCATATTCTTTTGATTTTTTTAGTGATAACTGTGTATTTCGATATGAACAATTTTGTATTTAATAATATTTTAGTATTTGAACATTTTAAGTTAAAAATATGAACGTATAATACGTAATCTATAAATACATAACATGTATTTTTTGAATTACGAATATCTTTATTATAATTCTGAACATGTGATACATTACTTATGAACTTATTTTTGTTTTATATCTATGTATTTTTAAATTTATTAAAAAATTTGGCATTCTGTACTTTATAATTCATAAATCTGAACATTTGGCATTCTGAGCAGTGTCTTCAAGTGCAGAAGTTTTTAAAGGGTGTCCAGTGGTTTGTGATTGGGGTTCAGAAGTTTTTGTAGAGGATTCACAGGTTTTTCAAAGGTGTTCAGGGGTTTGTGGTTGGGGTTCAGAATTTTTGTAGGGAGTTTAGAAGTTTTTGTATGGTGTTCAGTGGTTTGTGGTTGTGGTTCAGAAGTTTTGTAGGGGGTTCAAAGGTTTTTGTAGGGTGTTAAGTGGTTTGTGGTTGTGGTTCAGAAATTTTTGTAGGGGATTCAGAGGTTTTTGTAGGGTGTTCAGTAGTTTATGGTTGGGGTTTAGAGATTTTTGTAGGGGTTCAGAAAATTTTGAAAGGTGTTCAGTGGTTTGTGGTTGGGTTCAAAAGTTTTGTAGGGGTTCAAAGGTTTTTGTATGGTGTTCAGTGGTTTGTTATTAGGGTTTAGATGTTTTTAACAATTGGGTTTTTTTAAATGTTACAGTTTGACCGGCACATAGTTTTAGGCAAATTAATTGACTTTAATATAATAAGAGGTAAGTGGGGTAGTTGGAGTATTAAAAAATTGTAAAAGAAAGATAGTGGTGTTAATAGTTTATTGAAAAGTAATGAGTGTGAGAGGAAAGATGTAATAAAAAGTAGTAGTGGGTTTGGGTGGGGACCATGAGATGAGAGAGATATAATATTTTAATGTAGTTTTTTGCCAAAAAAAAGAAGTGTAACACTTATTAAAACACGGCCGGATTTGATAAGTGTAACACTTATAAAAACACGGAGGGAGTAGTACAATATAGTTTCAATTTTACAATTTGTTGAATTATATTAGCAAATTTGAGATGTAGGAAAATCAAAGAAGTTCAAATGATGTTTATCTTTTTGAAGGTGTTTTCATGTGTTTTTTGTCTTTTGCCATGATAGGTTGCAGTTTTTAGAGAGAGAAAAATGATGAGAGGAGAGAGAAAATACAAGAATTAATTGAGGAAGGCTTTTAATTTATGAGAGGAGAGAGAAATTTTTTTAAATGAAATAAAAAAAAATATGACAATATTTTTTGAACTCAAATAGATATGACAGTTGTAGAGAGGATGAACTATTATTCTAATAAAAAAAAACCTAAACTTCGTAAGACTTCTTTCGTTTGGGCTTCCTCTGTTGGGCGCGGATTAGGCCAGGTGCACCATGGTGCACATAATACTTAATGTCCTACCCTCTATTATGCACATCTTATTTTACAGCCTTAACCTTAGTTGTTTCTTGTCTCCTTGCTCCTTCAATCCTTCACTCCATTGTTTGACTCACTCCTTTAGTTTGTTTGTCTTCCGACCTAGTCAAGCAATACTTCGACCAAACTCCAATTCAGTATGTTTGTCTCGGTATTTCCTTTTGTTTGTCCTCTAAATAAAATTGTAAGTGTTAAGAGTTAATTAATTTAATCATCAAGTATGGTGTGAATGTCCACACTGCAAATTTGACTGTGAATTTTAACTATTCACATTCCGGTAAAATTACAGGAATACCCGTGTATTTACCCGTCTATAAATATAAGATTTACCCCCCTTCTTTTTGCACATTTGCAAAAAGTTTCTAGAGAGATAAAGCAAGTTATAGAGGGAGAAACTCTACCCACCATTTGCGTTAACTACAAACAGCTGAGCTTGCGTCTACCTGATACAACCGGTCAACACCTGACACCTTCAGAACTCAAATCATAAGGTACTGTCTCTTCCCCTCTCAGTTCCCTTGGCGATGGGTACAACATCCGGGTGTCGCCTGAGCTGGACACCATTTCTTGGAAAGACGACCAAGAGAACGCTAACGCCTATTTTGGCTGCTGTGAGGCGGCGTTTCTTGCCGATCTCCGGTTTCCCCTTCACGACGCGGTGAAGGCTTTCTTGAAAGGCTATGGCCTAGGCGTCTGATAACTGTCCCCAAACTCCTTGGTTAATATTCTGGGGTACTTTGCCGCTTGTGAGATGCAAGGTCTGCATCCCGGCTAGGAGGCGTTCGTCCATATGCACTATAATAGCCGTAACCCAAGCGGTTGGAGGGCGTGGTATACACTCACCACTTACCCCAAACACAAGATGACCTTGGACAAGGTGTCCAAATTTGATAACTGGAAACACCGGTTCTATCTTCTGTCTGCCCCACACGGCGTGAGAACTATGAATTCTGCTGGTACAATAAGAAACCTGACCTTCTAGGTCAGAAATGCGCCCTCCCCCGGATTCAGGATGAGGACTATGAGACAATAATTGAGTCAAAATTCATTGAACTCAAAACGGATACTTTCTCAATCAGGGATTTATTAAAAGTTCCCAAAAATTGGATACCCATGAGTTCGTGGTTGAGAGACGAGGCGTTCTTGTCCGCCTGCGGATTGAGCACAATGTTTTCAAAACGTAGGTTTACTATGCATCCGACAATCTGCCGTCTGTTGAATGGTATTGTCCAGCTGGTCATTCTATATTCTAATTGTTTGTTTGTTTGTTTTTTTTTGCAGAAGACGCTTTGAGAATGCTTCCTAAGGATAAACCCCCAGACGATCTTCCGCTCAAATCCGCAAGAATCTTTCGGAAGCTAAGGCCGCTCAAATAAGAGCTAGGGTGAGAACCATCTAGTTCTCTGTTCTGTTAAATGCACAAATGCTTTACTGGTTGTATGGTTGATAAGCATCTCCTTTTGTCGGGTGGTCAGGTTCCCAGATCTTTTAGTAAAATACTCAAGCGGAGCCGAGACGACATCGCCTCCACTCCTGCCAAGTCTTAGAAGGCATCGTCTACACAGACGGCTCCAGACACTAGGAATTTTGTAATTTTTGGATTCCTATCTTTTTCAATTTTTCTCATCTATTCCAGGAAAAATGAAATCATCTAACATTTAATTAACACTAGATGTAAAGCTCGTACAATGCATGAATATTTTAACCGATTTGTAATATACAATTATAAATTCTATATATTTTCTTTAAAAAAACATTAATAAGACTATCACAATTACAATTTAAAAAATAAAAATTACAGAGTCTACGGCAAGTTAGTACTTTGTATTATAGTCTTTAAAAAATAGGAAAATTTACAAAAATAATCCCACCTTTTGCAAGTCTTCTCCATATAGTCTCACCTTTTAAAAATCTAGGAATAATCCTACCTTTTAGTGCTATCATCTCAAAATGGTCCCTAACTTATTTGTAGGTATATAGCAGGTTAATTTGACACGTATCTTGTTCTAATTGGTCTAATTTTTAAATTATAATTAAAAAAAGTTAAATAAAATAATCAAATTTAAAAAACAAATAATTAAAATAAAATAAAATCCAACCATCGCCTCCCACCACAACCTAGCCTTCACCCTAACGTTGGCACCGAAAAACGTCTGTCTATTTCTAGCCGGCGACCAAACCACCTCTTCCACTGACGATCCCCCTTTCTTTCTAACCTGGCCACCTGTGACTGCCTTAAACCACCATAAAACAACCACTCGAGCAGTAACCCCATCCAAAATCGTCCACTCTCCCTTACACCACCATGAAATAGCCATCCCTACCTTTTCCCTAGCTTGAAATGACTCCCCTCGCCGTTTTCGGAGTGGAAAAGGTAGGGAGGTGGGGTCGTTTTGATCAGATTGGGGAAGGAAGGAGGAGGATGTTGCCCATTGGGGTTAGGATTTCGCAGTGAGAGTTAGGGGAGAGGGAAGGCGACGTCCGATGGTGGGGCTTGGTCGCCAACGATGGATGGTTCTGGGCAGCGAGCTAGATGGGGGAGGAGGCTGCCGGGAGGGGAAGAGAGGTTGTAGGTCACTTGGACCATTTTGAGAGTATACCCCTAAAAATGGGATTATTTTCAGATTTTTACAGATGGGACTATGTGGGATCATTGTTATAAATTTTTCCTAAAAAATATTATGAATATTTTCTCTTACTTTAGGCCCTGTTCTTTTCAGCTTTTGGGTAGAGTAGAGTACATCAGATTTCAACAGAGCAGAGTAAAGCAGATTTTAGTAGAGCAGAGAAGATTGAAGCAGAGTTGAGCTGAGCCAAGCAGATAAGAGCAGGGCTCTGCGAGCAAAGCAAAGCCGAGCAGAACAAATTTCGTTAATAATAATAATAATAAATTATTATTATTATTAATTATTATTATGATTATTATTATTATTATTACTATTATTATAATCATATTATCACATTATTATTATAATCATTGTATTTTAATATTAAATATTAATTACTATTATATAGTAATTAAAATAATTATTATTATTACATATTATTTAATTATTATTTTTTATTATCATTATTAAAAATTAATAATCAGTATTATCTTTAAAAATATAAGTTATTTTTACTGTTATCATCATTGTTATTATTATTATTATTATTATGATTATTATTATTGTTATTATTAAATAATAATTGTTTATTATTAATGTTATAATTATTTAATATTAATTATTATTATTAAATATTAATTAATTAATTATTATTATTATTAAATATTAATTGTTATTGTTATAATAATTCAATATTAATTATTATTATTATTAAATATTAAATATTTATTATTATAATTATAAATATTAATTATTATTATAATAATTCATTACTATGTATTATTTTTAAGTAGAGCGGAGCAGATTTCAGCAAAGCAGAGCAGCTATAAAGAACGGGGCCTGCCTCAATCTCTTGTAGAAATAATACTTGCAGTAGCTTAGGACTTTCATTTTAAGGTATAAGGAGTTGCGTTCGCTATGTCACCATGTTTATTTTTCCTCTGAAGATAATAATTACGAATAGAATGATAAAAGTAATAACTTGGTGTATTGTCCTAAACACTCAATAGTTTTAGGTGGGTAGCAATTTCAAAATGAATTGATTTATCCCTGTCATGGTGTATTGTCCTAAACAGTCAATAATTTTAGGTGGGTAGCAATTTCAAAATGAATTGATTTATCCCTGTCATGGTGTATTGTCCTAAACACTCAATAGTTTTAGTGTATTACCAATTAAAATGAAATTATGAGTTGACATGTCAATCTACGTCATTTATCTGTCCTAATATTATTGTCACACTTTTCATTTACATATGTTCCATGTTAGGTCCTGTTTGGCAAAAGTAGTGGTTGCAATAATAATTATATTAAAATTCATATAAATATTGTTTAAAAAGTCATAAAAATTTACAAAATGCTACCCGTAACTTCTAAACGCTATTATTTTTAACATTTGAGAAAAGCTACCTAAACGTTACCTTTATCGCCAACTGCTACTAAAACCGCTAAAATTTTTTCTAGTAGCGTTTTGACTACCTGCTACAATATAAAATCCTAAATTGTTACCTATGTACGAACTAGTGCGTGGTTAATTATTGGTGCATGTGAATTAAATTAATAATTCCTATTTATAATTAAATAAAATAAAACTTAAGTTTATAATTACATCATATGTTTTCGTCATAAATTTTATCTTTTTTTTTTCCTAATCTAATCTCACCTTTTTTAAAAAGAAATAATGTTATTTTTTCCAAAAAATTATTACCTATAAACTAAGATTATGTTTTTTAATTGTGAGTTTTTTTCAAAACCGCACTATGTTTACGTAAGTTAGTTATTAGGGATAACAATTATCCTAAATCATAAGAATTGTATATTTTTTTTTTAATTGTGATTTCTTTTCAATCATAATAATAATTTTTATTTTTATATTTTTTCAATTTAAATTTGTATTCATGATTTTTGTAAACTTTCTTTTAGATAACATGTTTTAAATATTTTATTAAACTTTACATCTTTTATAAATATTTTATTAACCTTCTTTTCTCAAAGAACCGCTTAGGGATCCCTTTCCTTTTTATGCTTCTGAAGCCCCCAACTCTTTCATTGTTGATGAGGAAAAGAGTTATAATGCCAACCAAAAAGATTTTTGTGAGGAGAGTTTGCCTCCCTATCTTTCATTTTTATCTTATTTTCTTGTTTTTTCTTTTGATTCTTTTACTTTTTCTTTTCTCCCTTCTCTCAAGCATAAAGTCTCCTTATACTTTATGTTTGCTTGTCATATGAGCATCGCATATGCTCTATTTCTTGATATGTTTGTAGGTGCATATGACAAGCTTTTGCGTTCTTTGTCTAGTTATTTACTAGATTGGTCATGCTTGGACGTTAAACAAGCCTTTGCGGGAAATAACCCGTGTTTTATTACTTTCATTTTCTTTTCTTTTTAGAATAGATTTTCTCTCATGGACGTGTTTGTGTTCCTTGCTAGGTACACAACTCAATATACTCTTGTGCATTGGTGATGATCAAGAATCAAGGAAATTTCCCTCAACCTGCCTATCATGTGGAGTTCAAGCCTTATTTGTAGAGATTGTGGCTCCTATGAGGTTATTTCGGGTTTTTTGTGTGATTTTGCATTTTCCCCATATTCGGTAGTATCCTTCTTTTCCCTTTCTCTTACTTACTGTGACTTGAAGATCATGTGTTGGTAATGTTGGATTAATTTTTCCTTGTTTTCCCCTCCTTGGTTTCATTGTTTATGATTTGAGAGCTTGGTTTCATTGAAGCTTGGGGGAGGGTATTCTATCATGTTTGGTGGGATGTAGATTCATATATGCCATGCACGTGAGTATATGCATTTCTATGTTTTTCATGCTTTTGGAAAATCCAAAAAGATTTTTGTTTACTTCAAGGCAAGTTTAGCAAAATGTGTTTTGTTTGTTCTTATTTTGGACATTATATCTTTTGGATTTGTTTACTCTTGAATGCCTTTCTTCCTAAGTGGTTAATGTGTGCACGATTTGAGAGTGTCATTGGTTGACTCTAGGATATTACATGCTAAGGTAGCCGGGTTAAGAACTTTTAGGGCGCCATGAAGCCTTAGTTCACGGGTATTTGGTAAGATGGTGTTGCTCTCTATAGTGGATTTGGCACCCTTAGTTGGTATTTTCTTAGTTATAATCCCGTGTGAGGTAACATTGTTCTAGCCTTCATCACTTTGTTGTGTGGCGCATTTGGATCCTTAGCTATGCATATCTTGATCCTTGTTTTGACTTATAGCTCCCAAGATCGTGACCGAAGCACTCTAGGGGAGGAAAATGGCACTTCTTTCTCATTTTTCTTTATTTTCTTTTTGTTTTGTTACAAATTTGATTTTCTATTTTGCATAAACCTATTTGCTAACCAATTTGAGCCTTTTGTTTCCTACTCTTGTTTAAACCACGTTACAAACCTAATGGTCTTTGTTTACCAACCCTTTTAGTTAGTGAAGTATTGGCATGTGAGATTTGAGTTTTGAGTTGTTGATCATAAACAAGAAGCACTTTGAGATTTGGTTAGAGTTGAGCTTGTAAAGAAAGATGCAAATTTATGAAAATCAAATGATGTTGCAAGAAAAAGCCGTCCATAATTAAAAAAAAAAGGCAAGGACAATGAATAATAATAATAATAAAAAAAAAGGAAAAAAAATTGGAAAAGAAACAAAACAACAAAAATATTTTGATGGTTTCATTTTCTTCCCTAGTTTAAGCATTGAGGACAATGCTTTGTTCAAGCTTGGGGGGGGGGGAATATTGTGTGTTTGTTTTGAATAAGCTTGGAGAATGGCATTATTGGTATTTTTGTTTGATATTTAGTGACTTTTGAGTTGTGTTTTTGAGTGTTGGCCGCACTTTTTGCTTCACTTAGGAAATATCACCAAATTTCAAATTTTTGCCTCGCCTTAACCCTTAGCCTTACGTTACAACCAATAAAAAGACCCTTAGACTCTAGTGGGTTAGGTCAAAAGAAAGGTGGAGGGAAATAGACTTCAAACCTATGGAAAAAGTATGCATAGTTGAGACGTCGGGATTACCTTCTCAAAGTTTTTCATTTCTTTATCTTTTTCCGATTCTTTCGTGGAATCTTGAGAAGCTAGCTTAAGGGTTGATTTGAAGCTAGTGGAGAGAACGTGGCCCGTTTGGTTGGGGCTAGGGTGGATTGAGTCCTAAGTAGTTCTCTATGCTTAGCATGTGTTGTGTTGAATCAACCATTGACATCTTAGAACGTGCATACATTTGTCCAATTAGAAAGGTTTGCATTCATTAGTACTTGTCCCTATCTCTTGTCCATACATGAGCTTGTGTTTTGCTTTCTCTTTTCATGTTTATTTTTCTTTTCCTTTTGTTGTCTTGCCTTGGTTTTTGTCGAGAGTTGTGGGGTAAGCTCTTAGGAAACCCTCACGAGAGCATCACTCGTCCTCTAGGGCGATCTAGGGGTTTAAATGGCTTGTCTTTAGTTGCTAAAATTG
Organism: Chenopodium album; assembly: GCF_948465745.1. NCBI lineage: Eukaryota > Viridiplantae > Streptophyta > Magnoliopsida > Caryophyllales > Amaranthaceae > Chenopodium > Chenopodium album. Next base: position 17,170,847 of record NC_137852.1, read on the forward strand.
ACCGTGATTCCTACGATAGTGAGTTAGTGTACATTCTTTCTCTTGGTTTCTATTTTGTTTCTTTTGCTTTAAATAATTCCATCTTGCTCTCTTTTGCCTTAGCTTTGCTCGAGGACGAGCAAAGGTTTAGCTTGGGGGAATCTGATGAGTGACATTTATGTCACTCTTAGGGAGTAGTTTAGAGTCCTATTTACGCTTTCTTTCTCGTGTTTTCCCCTTTTATTCTCTTGTTTTCTTGCTAATAAGGTTTGTAGTCCATTTTTGTGTTTTCTTGCATTTTAGGGGTATTTTTGTCTTTTCCACTTTACTCGCTTTTCCCTCTTTTATTGTAGGTGTTGTTTGAGGCTTGGACTCTTGTTTGGAAGGATCTCCAAGTGTTTTGGATGCTCGAGAAACGGCCTCGTGTCGTTTGGTTGGCTAGAGTTCAAGGCAAGGAGCAAACTTCCACTCATGGCTAGCGCTCTCGTGCATCACCATCATCACCTGCCATGGTCTTGAGAGCGCAAGAGTGAAGAATTTTGGGCTGCCATGTTCATCACCATCGTACGAGCATGATGCATGAGAGCGCACTCGAGAGCACCAGTAGCCTTGCCCCCTTGGCTCGAGGGAGTGCTTGCAACAGCACTAGAGGGGTGCGTGCGTGCACACCCTCCTGTGCGTGCGTGCAAACCACTCTGTGCGCGCGCACGCACCACCTCCTCCGTCCCTCTTTGTTTTATTTTGTTATTTAAACCCCTTTTCTTTTCCTTTTAAGGGGGAGAACATTTTAGCTATTATTCTAATTCTCTAATTAGTTTTAGGAGAGCTTCTCTCTCTAGGTTTAGCTTAGGATTAGAGTAGTTTAGAGAGAGAAAGTGAGGGTTTCACCATTGTTGAGCTTGGATTTTGAAGAAGAAGATTGATCATCTTGTTTGTAGACTTTCATTTTCAATCAATGAGAATCTCTAACTCTCTCTCCTCTAGTTTATTTGCTTTATTTTGATTATTATTTTTGTTATTGGTATTGCTTGTTGATCATGTTGATTCTTGATTATTTGTTGATTAATCTTGTTATTATCATGATTAGTGAGTAAATTCCCCATTAAGGGGATGGGGATGGTTGTGGTGTAGTTGGATCTTGAGCATGTTCTAGGTTTAGAATTGATTTATTTGTGATTAAAGTCTTTATATGATTGATATTCTTTAATCTTCTTGCAAGTGCACATTGTTGGTTGATTAAAGGTGAATCTTTGCTAACAAGGAACAGAAGTTGACTTAGTTAAGGTTCATTATTATCGATTGTTATTTGATAGTACCTCCTAGTATATGGTTCTAATGTGGAAGCATAGAGGCTATGTTAGGAGAAGCCGATTAACCCCGGAAGGCGGTTAGATTGGACCTTACTTCGATATTCGAGCATGTTTAGTTCATAATTAATTCAACTTCTATGCCTTTGTTTATGCTTGAGTGATTGCTATTCCTAGACCATTTCCCTTAATGTTTTATCTCTAGTTTTAGTTTGTTTAGACCTTTAGTTTACATTCCCTTATTCCGGACTAGCTTAGTTGTTGATAGCATTTGGTAGTGTTTAATCGTTCCCTGTGGATCGACCCCTCTTCTTGCCATATACTCGTATTAGGTTAAGTTGAGTGTTATAAATTATATTTGATTTAGGTGTAGTCGTCTAACGACGCGATTATTTCCTTTATCATACAGTGATTTGAGTTCTTTTTTTCCTCAATTATCAATAAAAGAAGGATATGGTGAACTCCTCAAATGTGTTTTGGGTGTTTTTGTCCCTCGGGAGAGTTACGGCTCGAAGACTGGTTGAACGCGACATGTACTTGCAAAACAATGGAGACTCCGGATGGTTGGAGCTCTGCCTCCTACGATCAAGTTAGTACTTGAAAGAAAATGGAAAAAAAGGTGCGGAAATTGAGGTGAGATCTTCTCGGATTCCGAGATCAGGTGTTCTCTGATGAGAAAGAAAGTGGGTTGTAATAAATGATTCAATCTGTCCCTAAAATGGGGGAATATCTCCCTATTTATTGGGTCACTGGGAAAAGTGTCTTCCCCTAGGTCACTCTGACCTAGGGTTGGTGGGCTGCGCCGTTTTGTGGCATTCTCGGGAATTAGGCCTTGAAGGCCGCAATTCTGCTGACATCTGAGGCTGCCACGTGTCAGCTGGTGAGTAGCCCATGGGGACCTGTCCAGGCTAGACACGTAGGCCTCTCTGGTTGGTCCACGCGTCTAGGGTATTTTTACCCTAAAAAAAATGATTCCGTGATTTTTATCCTTCACATCAAAGGGGTTTTCCATAAATATTTGTGTGTTGTTTTCTACTATTTCTTCCTATTATAGCCGATTATTATTTGCATTTTGTTGCTTATCTTATTTGATGATTTGGTTGTGACATTTTGGGCTGATTGGATTGAGTTATTGGTTGGTTTTCTGTGTGACATTGTGGATGTCATTGTGACCACCTTGCTTCACTACAAAACCTTTTTCTCATTCGTGGAAAAAAAAATAGTAGAACCCTAAAAAAATGACAATTACCCACTTTCCTACCCTAATATATGTTGTATTTCTTAAAATCAAACACAATATTTTAACCTAGATTGAGGGGTATGCAAGTAGAGCTTGCAATCCTGACCCGACCCGAATGACCCGACCTGAAGGACCCGACCCGTTACCCGAAACTGACCTGAAAACGTAGACTCAAAATTGACCCAAACACAAAGCTGACCCAACCCGGCCCATACCCGACCCGAAGTGGAGTTGACCCGATACCCGAATTGACCCGTCCCGAACTTGACCCGGTATCCGAAGTCACCTGACCCGATTTTGACCCGAACAGACCCGAAACCCAAAGCAACCCAAATTATACCCGAAATGACCCGATCCAAAATTAACAAATACTCAAAATGACCTAACTGATTTAGGGCTTAATTACTTTACCCAAATAAACACTTATCGAAATTAACCTAAATTAAACAGTATAGTATTATGTGTAAAATACTATTGAAATTAAATGTGCGTGTAATTTAGTACTCGTAATTCTAAAGAGTACCATTTGATTAAGAACACTAGTTATTGTTATTGTTATTATTACTATTACTCTTAGCTTCTTCTTTTAAGTGTTACGTTGAATTTTTTTTTTTTCCACATTTCACTGTATCTAATTAATTTGAATTTTGAACAATTCAATAATAGTGATCATTTATATGAAACAATATAATCTCGTGTATATAGTACTGTTGGAATTGTCTAATAAATTTATTATTAATATTCAATTGTTATACTTATTGATAATTATAATATATTATTGGTCAAAATTCTACATCGACATAGACGAAGATTGACCTAACCCAAATTGACCCGACTCGAACTTGACCCAATAATTGAACCCATAGACTGACCGACCCGAAATGACCTGACCGAAACTCGACCCAAAGTGTAGACCCGGCACCTGATTCGACCCAAATTACCATTGACCCAAAACCCAAATTGACCCAACCTTACCCGAAACCCGACCCGAATATTGATTGACCCGAAGTTGACCCGACCTGAACTGATCTAACCCATACCTGACCCGAACAATCCGTTTTCCAGGTCTATATGCAAGTGCATATTCTCAGTGGTATCTACATCAGCCTCAATATAGAAAAAATATATATGCAAGAAAATATGGTCTATGGGCACCCAAAGTGTATTTGATACGACAATATGCATCTTGCAGAGATATCCAATACAACATTCTATTTGACTATATGATAGCAATTTGTACAAAGAAAGTTTTTTTTTTTTTTTTGACAGTTTAGTAATTTCTATTGTATAATCTAAAAGAATTATTAACAACATAAATTATCATGTGTCAGATGGCTTCTTAACTTCCCTTAGCTGCACAGAGTTCTCAAAGCAATGCATAAATCCAAAGTGTGGAAACCTCTCATACCAAGTATCTTCCTGCGCATGAGTATCCCAATGCTCCCCACTGCTGCTTTTGCCGTACTTGTGCAGCCATCCAGAGCCGTTATGTTGCTCGCCCCAAGTGCGGTTCCAACGGTCCCCATACTTACCTTCCCACCAGGTCTCCCCCTGCTTAATTCCGTGAGCATTTAGATCAAAGTTCTCATCCCATTTATCACCCCATTTTACCCATGCGTCTCCTTCCCAACGCTCTGCCCATTTGTCAGTGTACTTTATACTTCCACCTTGACCATCATATGTTTCTCCCCACCTGTACAAGAGTATACACATTTAGCTAGGGTTTGATCACCTAAACATATATTGACTTATTTAAACCAAATGCATTAATAGAAAAAGATTCAGACAGTATATTTTAAGAAAATAAGATAACATAAGTTCGAATAAGGTAACTTAAAGTTCAAACTAATCAATTCAGCCAAATTCAAGAACTTGATATGAAGTGTAAATTCAGATAAGTCAACACAAGGTTGAACCTCAGAAGAGTTGGGCGAGAAAATTAAACATGCCACTTTAAAGGTACATTATAATAACTTTTTATGAAACATTTAAAGGTTAAACTCACCCCCAACAACCCCCCACCCCCAACATAACCTACATATCTTGCACAGGAAGAAGATAGAAATCACTAAAGTGACATAAAAAAGCAACCCCAGAAAAGGACATGGTCGCCATTACCTTTCGTGCCAAACATGAGCATGACCAACCTCAACTTGAGTGTTGGGATCGATGCTACACCACTTGTGTGCCCACTTATCAGCTTTCCCAGAGGCATCGTACTTCTCCGACCATTTCTCTTGCCACTCCTCACCCTTTGCATTCTTTCCCCACTTATCTGCAGTCTTCTCCATGTGTAAAAGACCATCCTCCTGCACACAACAGGAAGGGGAATGCACTTATAATATTTCCAAATAGTAAGAAATGAATATTTTAGAATTAAAGCCAGGGAAAACTACTATCACAGTCAAGCCATTGCTGATCAATTGTTCAGAAAAGTTCATTTAATGTAGAGGATAATAACCAAGTTTAAATTGCCCTCCTTGAGAAGAACTATTCTTCTCAGCCTAAAAAATGCAATTGCACATGAAATCCAGGAAGATTGACGATTAGACTATAGATTATGAGGCAGCAAGAAAAACACTACAAGTTTAACATCTAATGATCCCATGTTGGTACTTCATGTTTAATATATCAAATTCATACAAATTAGATTATCAAACTCAAATGTGTATGGAAGTTTTATCTTGTACAGCTGAATACTACAGAGCCAAAACTCAGCTATGATGCATGCCATATCTGATGATGGTCAGTACTCAAGCAACCCAAGCATATCCTTGATCAAACAATAACCACCACATAAAGTGAAAATATATTAAAATTATGTACCTGCCACATTGTTTCCGTCCAATACTCATGCCAAACATTTCCCATGGCATCACGACCAGACTTCTCTGACCCAAGTTCCTTGTAATCAAATTCGTCGGCTGCCTCCCAGTATTTCTCTTCCCATTCTACAACCCCATCAGCCGTTACACCTCTGTTTAATGTCCATCTGCAAACAACACCATCAGATCTTGTTTCAACTCCTGTCTCATTCCATATCCTAGCTCCATCAGGTTTTATTTGGTAAGATGGTTTTTCTTCTACACTATGTAAAGCATTAGCTGCTTCAGCTGCATGAGCGGAGAACTGAGAATCAATTTCCTCACTCATTACAGGGTTCTCTTGACTGGCATTAGGAGCTTCTATTTTGTGCACCTCCAGCAAAGATTGAAAAGGTGGGAGAGGTGGGATAAGGTTGCTTTCTAAGTAAGTGCTCTCCAATGGTATTGAGAGGTAATCAGCAGATCTCTCTTTCTCAATCACACTATTTGTTGGGGATGGATTTCCAAAGGTTTTTGGGGCTTTCTGTAAGTTAGCGACATCATTTTGATTCGAATCATCCACTGATGGAGGTGTCCAGGACCAAAAGTCTGGACCAGGTGGCCCATCTCCAGAAATTCTCGACTGTCGCTTGTAACTGCTTCCTTTGCCTATTCCTGCTAAATTAAAACAGCATTTCAAATGCCTGAAAAACATAGGTCTTTCCAACAATCAATTAAATCTACATGCACTTAGAGATTAAACATATCTAAGAAAATAGTTGCTGATCCATTACAGTTCAGCCAATTCTATATATAATTAATTAGGGTGGTTCAATTATCCTTAAGTCTCAACATAGGAGATTGAACAGCAGAAGGATGAGACATTGAAAGACATTTGAGCCAATGGAGTTCAAAATATGACAAAAGACTGAACAGAGTAAAAAACTGATGCAGAAATTCAAGCAATACATTCCGAGTGAGAACACTTCCCCAAATTGAAATTTTTTTTCTTCTTATTCTCTGATACACTATATGATATTACTTTTAAATTGTGTAGGATAACTTATGATTCTTTATAAGAAGCACTGAAGCAATTTTTCTGTGCAGTTTTCAACTTAGCTAATCCTAAGCCTTCCTCTCTCTTTTACCAAACAAGGTTCAATAAATAGCATCTGGGTTGCAGAGAAGTGGTTACAAAAATAATAAGGACAAGGTAAAAGTAACACGATCCTTGCATTAGATGGACATACTAGTAAAGTAGTAACAACAAAGATATGGGTTGCAGAAATTGTTACAAAAATGATATGGACAAGGTAAAACGTGATCCTTGTAATAATAATAATAACATCAATTATGAGTAATACTAACATCATATGCTGACAAATACTCCATCCGTTCCATTAAGTTCTTCTCATCACTTTCTATTTCACTTTCGATTTATATATATGTCAAAGATATGTCATCATTTTACCTGATTTGGTCCATTGTGGCTAGTTGATTAATTTTCCTTGATATTGTAATACACTGACCTAAGGAAGGACAATATGGGTAGTCTAGTATTATTAGATTAATAGTCTTAAGTTTTAGTATAAATAGAGAGAAGGGGGAAAGGAAATAGTAGGCAGATTTTGGGGAGTGAATCCTTGAGAGAGTTGTGACCTCAAGGGCTAAGTCACTATTTTGAGAGTTGTGGCCTAAAATCACTAAAAGGAGAATAGTGAGCTAAACTCACTGTCTTGTGTAAACCATTAGGCATTTGATTAATTAAAGTTTTAATCTTTACTTCCCCAAACTTAGTTATTTGTTTATTGTCTTGTGTTCATTGTTGCTTGACTGATCTAAGGGCCTGTTCACATACTTAATTTTAGTTCAGTTCAGTTCAATTTAGCTCCAATCAGTTTAGTTCAGCTCCAATCAGTTCAGTTCAATTCAGCTCCTAATTTCCTTCTCTCATAAAATATTCAATTCAGTGAAGTTCAGTAAATGTGAACAGGCCCTAAGTCGATTACAGATATATTCAGTCAATGAGAACAGACCCTTAGTAATTCATTTTACAAGGTGCTTAATTTTAGTTAAGGGGAGAATTAAAACTATTTAGCTTATTTCCAGCATTAAAAATTACGAATAAATTCTAATTTCATAGTATATGATGACAAGTGGATTTTAACTCACTTTAGGCACTGTTATCTATGATTTTGTAGTTTATGGCAGTCCCTAAAGTGGGTTTTTAACTCACTTTTGGCACTGTTTATAATTCCAGAACAAATTGCTGTGGATCTTGAGTTTGTGGCAGAATTAGAGGAGTTGCTGGAAGTCTGTAACAACACAGCTGGTAAAAGGGCCAAGTTAGAGGTTCTGAACAAGTGGAAAGGACTACCCCAGTTTAAAGCTACTTGGGAGGATGCAGCAGCCATTAACGAGAGATGTCTGTCCTTCCACCTTGAGGACTATGTGTGTCTATTAAAAGAGGGTGATGTGACAAGCCAAGAAGGACCACCTTCATGCCACCGGTCATCCAAACTTGCTCCAGGCACAGAAACAAAAAAAAAGGAGAGGAGGAAGAAAATTGTTACTTTGTTAGTGGAAAAGCACCTCAAGGCAGCAGTGAGGCAGTATGTATGAGCTGGCATGAAAGAGTAGTAGAATCAACCTAGGGAGGGCTGTAGATAAATAGCGAAATTTCAGAATCCTGTATGAGTTTTTAAAATTTGGATTGGTTATCACTTTAGCAGTCATGCATTAATTAGGAGATGTCATGCTTATAATTAGGTGATTTGGTCAAAGCTATGCTTCCTTATTTTAGAATAAAAGCTTTAACTTTATGATGTCAATGAGGATGAAATAACAAGTTATAATAGGAATTTCGCACATTTTAATCTAAATGACAAGGTAGTCTGCATGAAAATAATCCTGGATAAATAAAAAGGGTAAAATCACAGAACAGGCTCATCCAGTTCAAAATTAGACCAGTAAGGACCAGATTTTTTTTAGTCCGGTCTCCGGTACAAGAAAACGAAGGAATCTGATCCTGGACTATATTGGTTTCGGTGCATAGTCCTAGTGGAGAGTATCTTTGTGATGCGTATCTTTATCAATTAAGAATTTAAGATGAGATGGTTAATGGAAATTTCCAGCATCACCACAATACCTCAAGAATAACTTTGTTTCTAAGGAGGGAATGATGCATATGAATGTTTCTTCTCTACTTATCTCAAATTAATTTGAGAGAATTTTTCATGTTTATAGTTTCTAATCACTAAATTGTATAAGATTTTATTTCAATTCCTAGTTGGAGTGGGAATTGTTTATCTAAAGCTAGTGATTTAGGATTTGTCTTCCAAGTAGGAAAAAGATTTGATTCATATTAGGATTATGATATGTTTTCCTAGTAGGATTAGGATTTGTATTAGGATACTTGGTCATCAAGTTCCTTAGTATGGGTCGGTATTTGACTAGATTAAGCTATGATTCAAACTTGTATCACGACACTTAGTTTCCTAGTTTGTTTATGATTCAAGACCCTTACTATAGGGAAAAAAAAATAAATAAAATAAAAAAAATAAAATAAAATAAAATAAAAAAATAATAATAATAAAAAAAAAAAATAGATTCTGGAGTTTAAGGAATTGACAAGCTTTTGTTACCTAGGGTTAGGAATTTAACCGAACATACATCTACAACTATATCTATTTTTGTGTGGTATCAATCTCAATCGCCTCAATCTCTTAACATTTGGGATTCTCATCATAAATTTGTATCCAGAGCTCAAGAAATAAGACTATATGAAGGTTTCACATTGTTCTTAGAGTAACCAATCATGAGGTTTATTAATGTCATAGGATGAGATTTTAAGTAAAACCTACGTCATAGGATTCCACCCATAGTATAATATAATCTCAGGTGGTGATATTTACCTTGGAATAGTCATTAGTATATACCATCCACCACTACGTGTGGAAATGAAATCAAATAAGACATTTATAATTTGTAGCCATCCACACACACTCAGTATGACATGTTCAAGGTATATCCAGTAAATGCTCCAAAAGTCATTGTTTTTGGAGTGCAGGAAGGCAATATAAATTAGATGCAGCTAAGGTAGCATGATGCGGATGCTGACCAACCAAGAGTTCCCACTTACAATTGTCAACAGCTTTCTAACAGCTTACATTAGCACTTCATCTTCTTCTTTCTTCTTTTTTTTTTTTTTTTTTTTGTAAAATTACAAATTAAATATAAATCACCAACATTCATAATTTTTCGAGATCTATACATAGAGACACCTGATATATCTATGGTAATATAGTATCTAAGGAAACTAAACATGGTAAGCAGAGTGAGAATTTATGAGAGAGGGATAAGATTTAATTAATTTCATAAATGATGGGTAGAAATATAAGGATAAAATGAATTCTTATACAACCTCCGTTTCAAATTATTTACAATGATTAGACATTTACACAATTTTATGTCAAATTCTTGCAAATAATTTGAAACGGAGGTAGTAACGTGATTGTGGATGCTCTTAAATTCTACAATCACACAATCAAACAAGTGAAGCAACACTATCCTAGAAGAACAATATCATATAGTCATAAGATTATATCATAATCACAATATGAATTAAAAATTAACCAATGCATTGCACGGGATTTGAAACCAGCTCCATATCATAACATAATCACATACGGAGTACTACAAATCAAAATTGCAATAAAATTAAAAAAAAAAAAAAAAAAATCAAAAAATTACCTCCATTGGGAGTTTCCGAGCTCAAAACCTCATTATCAATGGATCGAACCGTAGCGCTTGAAGTGGCGGCATCAGCAATAGCAGCAGCCTTCTTATCCTTAAGAAGAGCACGAGCAGCAGAAATGGCGGCAGCAGCACGATCAATAACCTGCATCCTCTGAACCCTATCTCTCTCCTCCTTAGAAACTTCCAGAATCTTCTGGAACTCATTAGTCTTCCTCTCCAAAACATCTGGGGTTTCCTCACCATCAACAGGGGGCAAATTCTGGGCAATCGTATTAAACTCAATCTCCTTCTTCTCCCGATTAACAGCTTTCTTCCACATTTGAAGGTAAGAATCGCCATTGTTGGTCCCATCAGAAGCTCGAATTCGGAAACCCTTAACATAGATTGTTGTCGTTGTTTGGGTTTTGAGGAAGAATTTGGAGTGAAGAAGTGGGTGATTTGAATGTTTGAGGGGTATTGCAATGGAGGGATGAAGCAAGTGAGAAGACGCCATTGATGGAATAGTGAGAGAAAAAGAGGGAGATATTTTGGGAGAGTGGAAGGAAGAAGAGTGAGGAGTAATTTTGGAATTTGTAGTCGTCTTTTTGCTCTTTTTTAGGAAAGGAAACTAATTGATTAATAATGTTGATATTTGTGATGGATTTGTTTGTTTGTTTGCATACATTTCAAGTAAAGGTGGACGAGAGTTTTGCGCCAAAACTAGTAAATCCTGCCCGTGTGCCCACGTGTGACGTGTCACCTGCTTTTATTTCCCTACCTTATAAAAAGTATGAAAATACTCTTATGAATAGTGTGATGACAATTATATCCCTCAAAATATTTGTTTACCAATTTGCCCCCAATTAAAAAAAAGAAAGAAGATATTAGTATATGCCTATGTGGAATAGTAATAGTTTTTTTTTTGTTTTTTTCTCCTTTCAATACTAATTTGTACTAATAAATTGAAGACTATTCAATGGCTACATAAATACTGTAGTCATTGTAATTAAATTAACCATAGCCCTTTAAATATCTGGGACCAATCTTCTATGTTCATTATATTTGACTTTAAAATTATTTATATACATAAAAAAAATATTCAAAAACTGTTTTCAATTCCTTTTTTATCTGCTGAAAAAAACTACCGATGGCCAGACATACAAATATACAAATCATAGTTTTTGTTACGGTTTCTTCAAACAATTGAGATTTCAATTCTTTTATAGTTGTCAACATATAGTCATGAAATCAGATCAATTCTTTCAGTTTTGCTCTTTATCGAATTATGGATCAATATGGCTAGAGGCCAGATAAGTGATTATTAGTTCTTTCATCAAAATGATTGAACAAGTAGAATAATATATAATTATTCATCTTCAATTCAGTTCTTCACCCATATAAAATACCAAAATCAGCAATAAGATGCGATATTAAACTATCAACAAGATCATCTTACTAAAACCATAGATCAATGGAAGGAATTGAAGTGAACATTGTTGAAGGAATAATAAAGTAATCGATTATTATTTTATTTAAATTTTTAATTTGTCAATTAAATGAATGGTCAAGATATGATATTGTATATCAATGGTTTAGTTTTAAAGATTACAATAGCTACAAAATTATTGTAGTCATTGCAATTTGCAAAATTGTCCCTACTAAATGCGTCGTAAGATTAACATTAAAAAAAATAAAAAGGTAAAAAGATATTAATACGTGAAATGATAATAGTAGTTTTTTTTTTCTTCTAATTTTATTAATTTGTACTAAATACTTCATTATATTAACATTTTTTTTGAAAGAATCATAATATTAACAATATGGAATTATTTAGATGTTTCAAATACTTGTAGTTTTGTAGTAGCTTAGTTACAGTATATTTCCTACCGTGGAATGGTAAATTGATAATAGTTCTTTTTCTTCCAATATTAATTTGTCCTAATAAAAAATATTTACATAACTAAATTATTTAGATGTTACATAATACTTATATTTTTGTATGGGTAGCATAGTAAGATATTTTTCCAAGCTTTTAAAAATTAGAGTTTTTTTTTTCAAAATTGTTATATACTTTGAGTGATGTGTAAACCTTAACATGAACAAAAAGTCATTTTTGCAAATAATTTAAACCAAAATACCATGCACATATAGTCAGAAAGTATTAGTGATCTGATAGGCATACAACTGCAATTACTCTTCTCAAAGGGCTAACCATATCGCGCGCATCGCGCGCACTAGACCCCCTAGTAAAAAAAAATTAAAGGTTTGTATGCATCACTTTATTTAATTTGCTGAAAAAAAGCTCAATCCCCTTCTCTCTCTAGCGCCCCTCTCTCTCTCTCAAACCCTTTCGCCTCCCCTAAACCGCTCCAGCCATGAGGCTCGCCAGACGGCGTATGGCTCACCGCCCATGCCACGGCATCGGCGAGCCTCCGATCTTCCCTTTTAGTTTGTTTTTTTCCTTTCTCTTTTGCGTTTTAGTTTTCGTTTTGGTTTTTTGTATTTCCGGCCTAGCATCGCGCACCGCTTCCCCTTTTCGGCCGCTCCAGTTTCTCACCGGCCTTGCTGCCGGCTTGCCGCCGGTTTTCGTTGCCGCTTCCCCGCCGTGGCTATGCCCCTCCGTTTTGTCCGTCGTTGCGTCATTGTTTTCGAGAACGGGGATGGAGATCCCTCTGAGTCCCTCGCGTAGGGCCGTTCTTAGTCCCTCGCGTAGGGCCGTAGCTGCCGGTTCAGAGGTGTGGGGGGTATGGGCTTCTCGGGCGGGCCTTGGTGGTTCGGGTTTTATTGTCAGGCGGCATGTGGGTTGGGTTGGTGAACCTCGGAGCTTTGGTGGTTGTGCTCGGAGTGGCGGCAGGGTGGGTTGTTAGGGTTTTGTTCGTTGTTTTAGTTTTTAAGTTTCTTCTTGTTTTTTCTTTTAGGAGTCTTTGTGTGCTGTTTAGTTTTGTTATTTTTTATGTCTGTGTGGTGTGGTTGGGTGTTATGGGGCATGCGGATCGGTGTACCGATCTTCTGGTGCAGGATTTAAGCCGGGTTTTTTGGCTATGGGGCTTCGGTTGGATCTTCTGTTGGTTTGGACTAAAGGGTTATGCTTCCATGCCGATATCTGTGTTTGAATCAGAGATTGTCTTGTCTATGGTGTAATGTACGACACCAATTTTGATTTCAGGTCGAGGAGTACGGGATTCTGAGCCAATGAAGGTTCACATCAGAAACTACAACATATTGCCAGACCTCCTTGCAAGAGGTTGCATAGGACAGTGTTATATGAGCCAAGGGTACTTAAGAAAGTCATTTTGCGAGTGCAATTGTAGTTTCCTTTATTTCGAGCTTGTAATTGGTTCTTTTGTCTTTGTATTGTTCGATTACGATCTCTTATGTAAGTGCCGTATGGCTTATTATTAATGAATTTTAATCTCCCCCCTTCAAAAAAAAAGGCATCACTTTATTTTTTAGTTTTTGGGTTTTTTTGTTTTTTAAAAGTATATTATATATGTCACATAATTCAATTTGCAAAAGTATGAAAATACTCTTATGAATAGTGTGATGACAATTATATCCCTCAAAATATTTGTTTACCAATTTGCCCCCAATTAAAAAAAAGAAAGAAGATATTAGTATATGCCTATGTGGAATAGTAATAGTTTTTTTTTTGTTTTTTTCTCCTTTCAATACTAATTTGTACTAATAAATTGAAGACTATTCAATGGCTACATAAATACTGTAGTCATTGTAATTAAATTAACCATAGCCCTTTAAATATCTAGGACCAATCTTCTATGTTCATTATATTTGACTTTAAAATTATTTATATACATAAAAAAAATATTCAAAAACTGTTTTCAATTCCTTTTTTATCTGCTGAAAAAAACTACCGATGGCCAGACATACAAATATACAAATCATAGTTTTTGTTACGGTTTCTTCAAACAATTGAGATTTCAATTCTTTTATAGTTGTCAACATATAGTCATGAAATCAGATCAATTCTTTCAGTTTTGCTCTTTATCGAATTATGGATCAATATGGCTAGAGGCCAGATAAGTGATTATTAGTTCTTTCATCAAAATGATTGAACAAGTAGAATAATATATAATTATTCATCTTCAATTCAGTTCTTCACCCATATAAAATACCAAAATCAGCAATAAGATGCGATATTAAACTATCAACAAGATCATCTTACTAAAACCATAGATCAATGGAAGGAATTGAAGTGAACATTGTTGAAGGAATAATAAAGTAATCGATTATTATTTTATTTAAATTTTTAATTTGTCAATTAAATGAATGGTCAAGATATGATATTGTATATCAATGGTTTAGTTTTAAAGATTACAATAGCTACAATATTATTGTAGTCATTGCAATTTGCAAAATTGTCCCTACTAAATGCGTCGTAAGATTAACATTAAAAAAAATAAAAAGGTAAAAAGATATTAATACGTGAAATGATAATAGTAGTTTTTTTTTTCTTCTAATTTTATTAATTTGTACTAAATACTTCATTATATTAACATTTTTTTTGAAAGAATCATAATATTAACAATATGGAATTATTTAGATGTTTCAAATACTTGTAGTTTTGTAGTAGCTTAGTTACAGTATATTTCCTACCGTGGAATGGTAAATTGGCAATAGTTCTTTTTCTTCCAATATTAATTTGTCCTAATAAAAAATATTTACATAACTAAATTATTTAGATGTTACATAATACTTATATTTTTGTATAGGTAGCATAGTAAGATATTTTTCCAAGCTTTTAAAAATTAGAGTTTTTTTTTTCAAAATTGTTATATACTTTGAGTGATGTGTAAACCTTAACATGAACAAAAAGTCATTTTTGCAAATAATTTAAACCAAAATACCATGCACATATAGTCAGAAAGTATTAGTGATCTGATAGGCATACAACTGCAATTACTCTTCTCAAAGGGCTAACCATATCGCGCGCATCGCGCGCACTAGACCCCCTAGTAAAAAAAAATTAAAGGTTTGTATGCATCACTTTATTTAATTTGCTGAAAAAAAGCTCAATCCCCTTCTCTCTCTAGCGCCCCTCTCTCTCTCTCAAACCCTTTCGCCTCCCCTAAACCGCTCCAGCCATGAGGCTCGCCAGACGGCGTATGGCTCACCGCCCATGCCACGGCATCGGCGAGCCTCCGATCTTCCCTTTTAGTTTGTTTTTTTCCTTTCTCTTTTGCGTTTTAGTTTTCGTTTTGGTTTTTTGTATTTCCGGCCTAGCATCGCGCACCGCTTCCCCTTTTCGGCCGCTCCAGTTTCTCACCGGCCTTGCTGCCGGCTTGCCGCCGGTTTTCGTTGCCGCTTCCCCGCCGTGGCTATGCCCCTCCGTTTTGTCCGTCGTTGCGTCATTGTTTTCGAGAACGGGGATGGAGATCCCTCTGAGTCCCTCGCGTAGGGCCGTTCTTAGTCCCTCGCGTAGGGCCGTAGCTGCCGGTTCAGAGGTGTGGGGGGTATGGGCTTCTCGGGCGGGCCTTGGTGGTTCGGGTTTTATTGTCAGGCGGCATGTGGGTTGGGTTGGTGAACCTCGGAGCTTTGGTGGTTGTGCTCGGAGTGGCGGCAGGGTGGGTTGTTAGGGTTTTGTTCGTTGTTTTAGTTTTTAAGTTTCTTCTTGTTTTTTCTTTTAGGAGTCTTTGTGTGCTGTTTAGTTTTGTTATTTTTTATGTCTGTGTGGTGTGGTTGGGTGTTATGGGGCATGCGGATCGGTGTACCGATCTTCTGGTGCAGGATTTAAGCCGGGTTTTTTGGCTATGGGGCTTCGGTTGGATCTTCTGTTGGTTTGGACTAAAGGGTTATGCTTCCATGCCGATATCTGTGTTTGAATCAGAGATTGTCTTGTCTATGGTGTAATGTACGACACCAATTTTGATTTCAGGTCGAGGAGTACGGGATTCTGAGCCAATGAAGGTTCACATCAGAAACTACAACATATTGCCAGACCTCCTTGCAAGAGGTTGCATAGGACAGTGTTATATGAGCCAAGGGTACTTAAGAAAGTCATTTTGCGAGTGCAATTGTAGTTTCCTTTATTTCGAGCTTGTAATTGGTTCTTTTGTCTTTGTATTGTTCGATTACGATCTCTTATGTAAGTGCCGTATGGCTTATTATTAATGAATTTTAATCTCCCCCCTTCAAAAAAAAAGGCATCACTTTATTTTTTAGTTTTTGGGTTTTTTTGTTTTTTAAAAGTATATTATATATGTCACATAATTCAATTAAAAAAATATTTAAACTTATTAAAATTATTATAATTTTGAAAACTGACAACTTGAATAGAAGAAACACCTTTTTCTTGTTTTCTGTTTTTTATTTTTAGTTTTCTAAAAAACAAGAAACTGAAAATCAAAAATGGTGTCAAACAAACCCTAAGCTCCTAAATATTGTTGAAAATTCCCTATAATGAGGTTTTTTTTTTTTTTTTTTTTTTTTTGTGGTAGATGGGAAACAAGTTAATAACAAGAGACCCTTACACACCCACTACATTTGGTATGTATTTTCACTTTGTGGGAGTGGACTTGACACTTAATGACTTAAAACGCTGAATCGTAGAATTAGACCCATAACAATGACTCGACGTCATGGACATAGTGATATCGTCATAACTACTTAGAGACTTGCAATATTGACATCTTTATTCAGACCATTGACTCAAAGGCATGGGACTAGGAATACACCTACAAAAGCTTACATCATAGACAAACTTCTTCGAAAAGCATGTAACATTGCTTTAAGCTTTGATTAGGATAGTTACAGGACCCACCTCCTTTATCTAGCCTATAATCTCTACCTGCTCCTCTCTTGGGCTTACCCTTCCTTCCACGAAATCGCGACCTTTTTTACTTGAATTTGAGTTGGCTGATTCTTCTACCAAGGGCCTCACCGCCTTTACCACTAGGTAAGAGCCCAATCTTGGATCAAAATAATAAATGGATTTCTCGCGAGCCAACAAGTCATAATCTTTCTTAGAGATTGAGATAATGGAGTCCCGCCTCTAACAGTTCCAAAATCGAAATTTAGGCTCCGTGAGATCGGCAACATTTCCATACTTTAGAGAGTCATGACATGGAGAGCTAATTGAGGGGTTTCCCCGCTTGTCACTATCACAAACCTTAAAGGCTTCTGCACAATCCTTCAGGGGAGGTAATCCAACACCTAGTCCTATTGGAGAAGTCGAACCTTCACTCAACACAGCATTATTATACAAAGAGCTCCCCTGAAAGGAAGGTTTGATTCTTTTTCCATTTCCATTCTCCAACCCACATAGTTCTCTTAACTTTAATTTTTCGTGTGGCTTAGCTCTTAACAATCCCTTCACGACGTCAATCTCTCGTAAAATTTCAGGATATTTTGGATCACACCTAGCTGCACTACTTAGATCCTTCATGGTCTCCTCGAGCATATTCATCCCCTTCCAACTTAGAGCTCTTTTAAATAGTGCTTTCACTTTATTTAGGTCAAATTCTAAAACTACAAGAGAGCATATCTCCTTTGCTGGAGCAAATTGATTAATCTGAATTAAACATAAAGCAAGATTGAGATGTAAGGAAGTGACAAGCTCACAAAATAGAGATTCTTCCTCCATACTACTAATCTCAGCCAAGCATAGAATTTTGGTGGCTCTAACATTATAAGGTAAAGCTTAATCAAATAACTTCTTCTTACACAACTGATTCCCCTCCTCTTTCAATTTTGCACACACCGTAAGGATTTCTTCAGGCCCCTCAAATTGCAAAATAAAATTCATTGCATCACTTACCTCCTCTTCATCCTTGTCGTCCTCTAGATGGAACATAATTAGTGATGATTGAATACTCGCAGGTTATAGTGAAAGTAATTTGGATTAAAACTGAACCGAATGGAATTGAAAATCGAACCAAATTAGTAATTTAGTTTTGTAGGGAATATTTCAAGCATCATAACCCCAAGCTTGAACCCTACTGTGATCATACACTTAAGTATGGTGGCGTCCAAAGGGAAGGAAAAGAGAGCAAAAGAGTCGCCAACAAGTTTTAGGAACTTGTAAACCGTTCACGAGGTGAAAGTTACACCCCTTAACGATCCATGAGATCGTCAACTCCATAAGGTCTTGAACCAAATAGGGTTTGGCGATGAGGGTATGAATCCAATCTACAAAAGAAAGGACCCGCCCTATAAAATAGGCCTTTACTTTATTCTACTCGTATTCATGTGCGCTTTTTGACTAACATGCAAACATTAGATTAACCCTAAACCTATTTATCTACGTTGGTTGAATATTAATGCACAAATAAAACTATTATTGGCGGTCACTTGAATTAAAATCACATTAGCTTAAACTAGAATTATTAAAAATTTTATTAATCGTGATTTCAAGTACAAATTCCCTTTAAACATGCATAAAAGGCGTGATCAAGCAATAACAATAATATAATAAATATCAAGCAACATAATATTAATAATAATAACAATAAAAATCATGTTAATAATAAAGCTTAAATATAATAGCAAGATCCTAGGCATGATACTAACAAGATTAATAACAAACCCTAGCATGTCACTAAACATAAAGATCAAAGCTTTAAACCTAACATGGTACTAACATGCTATTAGAAAAGATAAAAGCACCCTAAACATGATACTAGGAAGCAATAAAAACATCCTAACATGATACTATGAATTAAACAAATCTAAACATGCTTTCTACATTGAAATTAAAATAGGGAGTAAGCTAATTTACTTACTTCAAAGCCTCATACCTCTTTCTAATAACAAAATACACGCGTTAGTAAAATTCAATGAAAATAATAAAATCAAAGAATTAATTAAATTTAATAAATTGAAAGAATGAGTTAAAAATTTTAGACTGGATTTGGGACCAAACCCTCAGAAAATTATAAACCTTGCACGTCTAGGGTGAAGGCAACTTCGAACTTGGCTAGATGTTTCTAGGTCTTGTGTATGCGGTATTGTGTTTACAAAAGGTTGGTTTAGAAAGAGAGAGAATATCAAGTAAGCCTTGATGAGAGTTGATGATTGAAAAACGGAGGTCGAGGACCCTATTTATAAGAAAAATAGTCCGAAAAAACATAGAATTTGATAAGGAATAAAACTACACGTTGTCGCCAGAAATCCACTCTGTCGCGAGGCGACAGACTTGTCGTTTGGTGACAGAGGATATAAATGCGTCGTTAAACAACTACACCTAAGTCAAATACAATTTATAACGCTCGACTCAACCTACTACAAGTGTAGGGCAAGAAGAGGGATCGAACCACATGGAGAAGTACGTAAACACCGCATTCATCACTTACAATCTAAGCTATCTCGAAACAAGAAATGTGAATAACTAAGAGATCAAACTAAGAACGAAATAGATTAAAATCAATATAACTAAGCACCAAGGGAAATGGGTAGATGTAGATGCCGCTTGATCATGCAATGACACAGAAGCAAATCAGTGGTAAACCAAACATGCATGAATATCGAAGTAAAGTCCAATCTAACCGCCTTCCGGGGTTAATCGGTTTCTCCTAACATAGCCTCTATGTTTCCACACTAGAACCATATATTAGAAGGTGCAATCGAAGAACTATCGATAGCAATGAACCTTAACTAAGTCAACTTCCATTCCCTGTTAGCAAAGATTCACCTTTAATCAACTAACAATGTGCACTTGCAAGAAGATCAAAGAATATCAAACATGCAAAGACTTTAATCACAATTAACATAACCCCAACATTATAAGCATGAACAATTAGAAACTACACCATCCCCATACACTTGGCTAGGTGACTACTCACAAATCATGTTGAAAACAATATCAATCATCAAATCAACACGCATCAACATGATTAATAAGCAAGCAAGGAAAATCAAAGTAAACAAATAAAATTAAATGCAAAGGTAAAGAGAAAGAGTAAGAGGTTGCTCGTTAATTGAAGTTGAAGATCTACAAAAGATTGAACAAGCTTCTTCTTCAAAATCCAAGTTCATCAATAAAGAAATCCACACTTTCTCTCTCTACCAAATGAAGACTAATGATGTTTCTCTCTCTAGATTAAGCTAAAAATGTGCAGAGAATTAAAACTAAGTTAATCTAATTACATCAAATCGTTCTAAAATGGGACCTATATAGCCTGTACAAGTCAGCTGAAAAAGAGGAGAGGTCCGACCGAACACTGGGTAGGTTCGGCCGGACCACAGGGTAGGTTCGGTCGAACCTCCCTGATCCTAGTCTGGTCAAACTCCTAGGGTTTGACCACTCCTGCAAAATCGCCAAAATGCTGCTTGCTATTGCCAGACCTGTTCGGCCGAACCATGAAGCAGGTTCGGCCACACCATGGTTCGGCCGAACCTCTCTTCGGCCTTGCTTCCTCTAGCTTCCCTTGAGCTTAGCTTCCTCCTCTTGAAGACCCCGGTGGTTCCTACAAAGCATAAGCATAAAAATCAAAGTAAAGAGTAGGAAAAAGGGGCAAAATCTAGGATAGAAGATGCATAAAGGGAAAGGGAACTAAGTACAAGGAAAAGGATGCAAACAAGCCGCAAATGTGGGAAAATGACCATTAAAATGAACCTTAATCGTGTCATAAATGCCACTCATCAAATTCCCCCACACTTGCCTCTTGCTAGTCCTCGAGCAAGGAATACCAAAACAAAGAGAAAACCACAACAAGCATAACATGACAAGCGTTAAGGAAAACCACTTAAGCACTTAGGTAGAGAATGCTCCATTTGAACTCAAACGAAAAGATATGCACCAAAGAATACTTACCTTTCTCAATTCAATGAGGGATAACACGTTATAAGATGCTCGTGGTTGAAAGAGGCAAACCTAAGCTAAGCATAGATAACTAATGATTTCACTCTCCGCCCTAGCCCCAACCAAGACGGTCCACGTTCTCTCCACTAGTTTCCATTCATCCCCTAGTTAGCTCCTCATGATTCCTCGAGGGAACCGAAAAAAGGTATTTCTATGTGGAACAATGAGGTTATCCCGACATCTCAACTATGCATACTCTCTCCATAGGGTTGAAATCTATCTCCCTCCATCGTTCTTTGACCAAGCCCCTCTAAAGTCCAAGGGTCTTAACTAGGGTTGTAATGTCGTGGGTAGGGGTTAAGGTTGGGAATCAATTTGAAAATTTTGGTGGCAACTCCTAAGTGAAGCATAAGAGTGGCCATCTCTCAAGAACAACCTAAGAATTGAACCTAAACTCAAATCACAACCTTCAATACAAAACTCAAGACACTACTTCATCTTTTTCCATATCTTTCATTCATCTCATCATTTTCAATCTCATTCATTTTTTTTTTCTCAAATTTTTTTTTCAAAATTTTTTTCTCTTTTTTTTTCATTCTTTTCTCATTTTTTTTCTTGGTTTTCATGAGTTTCAACTTCCTTGCTAAACCTTTTTGCATACTCTTTTCATGAATAATCTCTCAAGACCTTATTTGAACCAAATTACACAACTTCTTGCTTAAATTCAACATTATCAAACTCGAACCTCACAAGCCGATGCTTCACTAACTACAAGGGTTGGTAGAACATAGGCCGCTAGGTTTGTAATATGGCTAAGTCAAGAAAGGAGAAATAAGGCTCAAAGTAGTTAGCAAGTAGGTGAATGTAAAATGAAAACCAAATTTGTAACAAAACACAAAGAAAACAAAGAAAAATGAGAAGAAATGCCCTCTTCCTCCTCTAGAGTTATATGGTCACGATCTTGGGAGCTAGATACCAACACAAAGATTAAGACCTGCATAGTTGGTTGAGGATCCAAAACACCGCTCACAAGAATGATGAAGGCTAGAACAAATGACGCTCACACGGGATAAGAAATAAGCAAATACCAACCAAGGGAATTCTATCCACCATGGAGAGCAACACCATCTTACCACTTTCCCGCGAACTAGGGATTCGAATGTCCTCAAAAGTTCTAAACCGCACTACCTCAGCTTACAATGTGTCTAATTCAACCCTAAGCATTCTCAAACCGTGTAAACCCTCATCAATTAGGAAGATAAGCATTCAAAAATACAACATCATAAAAGGCATCCACAACCAAATGAATGAGCAAATTCCACATCAAAAATCATTTCAACTTGTCATATTCATGTTGGTTGCGAAAAAAAAAGGAAAAACAAAACAAAAGAAAGAGGAAGAAATAAAAAAGGTTCACAAACGAGGCATGTAATCCAAGTAGATCCCAATCGTCATACAAGTGATCGTTGATAATAACATCAACGATCCCAGGTTCCTTAGAACCAAATTCAAGCAACCTCGAACCATTCAACTTCTTCCTAAGCTAATCCTAGACTAAGCACTCAAAGAAAAGAAAATAGAAGAGAGGAAAGGTCTCACCAAATGCCGCTTGAAATAGAAGACAAGGTAATTCATACAATCTCACCAAGGGAGCTAGTGTCGCTCCTATATTATTCTATATTAAATGCCTTAATCCTAAAACATGATACTGGATGGTAACTACAACCAAATGTACGCGTTTGATAACATATATACAATTTAAATCCCTTGCATAAACAATTCATTCAAAAATAGGCAACACAAAAAGAATTACTACCTCCGTTTCGTATTAGTTGCAACTTTAGAATATTTTATATCTCACAAATAATACCCCAAAGTTGCAACTAATAAGAAACGGAGGTAGTAATTACAATGCACATAGAAATAAATTATCTATCTTATATGCCCATCCTAAGACTGCCCAAAACTCATCGGTAAAATAAAATAATCAAGTTCAAAGAAATAAACAAATATACATATTCATTTTATCTCAAAAATATTTAAATAACACAATAAATTATATAAATACATACATACATTCCTATTATTTTAATAAAGTTCCAAATTAATTTGTTTTAAATAAAATAATTTTAAAAGATAAAAGTCAAACTTTAAATCAACTAATACAAGTTTCCAATTTCAATTCTTGATTTATTAGTGACAACCAACATTTATTATTTATTCCTTTAACTACCTCGGTGTATAAACACCTTGAGTGCATAAGGCACCCCAAAACCTTAACCTCGTCTTATAAGACTTGAATTTTTCCTTTACTCATTCTATTTCAATAATCATGAATGAGTAATAAATAGTTCATTCCACATATTCACATACCTTTGCCTCTAAGGGCATCTTACAAAATTAATGCATAAATAATACTTATAAAACTACATAGTGCACAACATACAGAAATTAGAATGTATAACCAAACAATTATGTCAGTCTTCTCTATACATGATACTAGGTTCTCGATACATCCCTAAACATGCTTCTAAAGGCAAGGTTTCGTAACTTGTACGTACCTTGAGTAAACGAATCGGTATGCCACTTTACAAACTAGATTTCACCTTCTGTAAAGTCCTCTCCTAAACCAAACAATAATAATTCAATCAATGCCCAAGTAATATACTAACTTACTTTAAAACCTTCAAAATCCAATTAACACCACTTTAAAACCTTCCCTTTACTTAAAATCAAAAGCTTATATATAGTTCTTTAAGTTTCCTTCAAAAAAACCTTAAAATACCCCCTTATACATGAAATTACAGCAAGCTTAGACCTTTATAAAAATCTGAAAATTTATTCTATACATGAAATCCTAAAATTATAATAATCTTTGAAACTACCAACGGTGTATATTAGGTTAGTAGGCTTTAAACCCAAAAATTCACAATTTTAATGTAATTAGAGGCATCAAAATAATAAACAAAAATCTAAAAATTTAATCTTGAAACTATTCTTCAAAATTCAATGCTTTAAACTTAAAAAATAACCCCAACAATTATTTGTAGAAACTAAAATCATGAATTGATGAAATTACTTCAAATAAAACCCAAAATTAAAACGTTAAAAAATCTAAAAATTGGTTCTAATCATCAAAAATATATTTTAACAAAATATAATCACTATACATTTAAATAACTTAACTAACACATTTTAAAGCCCTAAAACCATGAAAATCAAGTTTTAAACCCTAATTTTCATACTTATAAGAATCTGAAAATTTTGTTGTTTTGGGTGTTTTTGTCCCTTGGGAGAGTTACAACTCGAAGATTGGTCCTGCTGGCTCTGTACCTGCAAAAAATCAACGAAGACACCGGTTGGGTGGTGCTCCGCCTCCAACGCTCAAGTTAGTAACTTGAAGAAGGATAAAAAGTGCGGAATTAAAGGTGGGATCTGCTTGGATTCCAAGCTCAGGACACTAGTAGAATAAACAAAATGGCAAGCGGTTCAAATCCCCTAATGGCAAGCGGTTTTGAACCGCTCGCTGTTGGGGGGCTTGCCATTGTCCATTTAAATGGCAAGCGGTTCAGAATCGCTTGCCATTTGAAGAGAATGGGCAGCGGTTTTGGCGCCAAACCGCTGCCCATTAGGGCTATAAAAAATAATATTTATTTATTTATTTATTTTTTTTATTGAAATTGATACACAAACAAAATAAATATAAGAACAATAATATTTTTATTAATTAATTGATGTAAGTATTACATTTTCATCAAAAAAAATATTTACAAAAATTTAAAATTTATAAAAGTAATAAAATTAATACAAGTTATCTAAAAAAAATAAAAATACGAAGAGCTCTTGTTCCACCACCGTCCACGTGCACCACCACCGTCCACGTGCACCACCACCGTCCACGCACCACCACCACCGTCCACGCGCACCACCACCACCACCACCAGACCGCGCACCAGTACCAGACCGCGCACCACACCCTTGCACCAGACCACGCACCAATAGCAGCAGCAGCACCACCCACCAGATCACAGCCCACTTCGCCCACCACGACCCCCACCAAAACCCCCACCAAAACCAAATCGGCCTGTAACAAACCAATTCATCCACACATCACCATAAAATAAAAATAAAACTTTAAAAAACAAATAAAAAATAAAAAAAACGGAACATACCATAAATTCCACCAAAACCTCGAAATTGGCTTGAAATTTGAGTTTTATGGGTCAAATTCGACCATGAAAACTCTAAATCTACAGTTTTTATGGTCGAATTTGACCTAAAAAACTCGAAAACCCACACGCACCACCACCGTCGCTCGTCTCGATGCTTTAAGGGTACTCGTCGCCGTCGTGCTTCAAGGGTACGCATGCACCACCACCGCCGCACCTTGATCGAGTTCGTGAAGGAGGACGAAAGAGAAGGAGATTAGAGATGAAAGAGAAGGAGATAAGAGAAGAAAGAGAAGGAGATGAAGAAAGGAAAGAGGACGGGAAAAATGAGGGGAAAAGGGAGGAGAGAGAACGTGAGATAGAGGGGAGGAGAGAACCTGAATATTGAGGGGTAAGGGGAGGAGAGAGAATAGATGGGCCTTTTAATTATCTTTTAGGGTTTTTAAACAAATGGCAAGCGGTTCACGGTTCACCCAAAACCGCTTGCCATTTACAATTTGGCAAGCGGTTCACCCCAAACCGCTTGCCATTTACAATTTGGCAAGCGGAATTCCAAAACCGCTTATCACTTGGGGCTTCCCATTTGCTATTTTCTACTAGTGGGAGTTCTCTGATGAGAGAGAAAATGGATGTAATAAATGATTGTGAATGCCCCCAAAATGGGGGAATATGTCCCTATTTTTAGGGTCATGGAGAAAAGTGCCCTCCCTTAGGTCATCTGACCTAGGGCAGCTGGGTTGCGCTGTAAAAGTGCGGTTTATGGGGAATTCGGCCTTTGAAGGCCGCAATTTTGAAGGTGTATCTGGGAAAGCCACGTGTCAGCTGGAGATTGGTCAGAGGTGACCTGCCAGCCTCTGACACGTGGCAGCCCCTCATTGGTCCAAGTGTCTAGGGTAAAAATCCCCTAAACATTTTCCCCTCACAGGTGGCATGTGGCAGGCCACGTGGCGCCTGTGACACGTGTCCACCCATGGGAGGTGAACAGTTAAAACGCCTAGGTTTAACGGTAGTTTTTCTGTTTCACCTGCCTATAAATAGGGGTTTACCCCCCCTTCTCTCCTCTCACTACTTCCATCATATTCATTTTCTAGAGACATCTGGTCACCGGCTGTAATTGCTATTTTCAGATTTTCAGAACTTTTTAAAGAAAGGTAACTATCCGTTTCCTTCTTTCAGTCTTCTTTTCTTTTAACTTGTATACATTCTTTTTTCCGTCTGTATACATTCGTTTTCCAAAATAAAATGGACTCTCCATCCACACACAGGGCACTGCATAGGACGATCAGCCGGTCTCCCGGTACGGCTGAGTTTAGAACTGGGGGTGCCTTTTCCTGATAATAGGAACTTCTTTGCTCATACCCGAATCCCTCCCTCTCCGTGTCTGTGCAGGACACAATGGCCAGAGTTAAGTAGACGACTGTTAAGCCTAGACACCGGCGCGCTAAGAAAGTGCGTGCTGAAGATGTTACAAGGGATGAGGACTATGAGGGTCCGAATGAGCAAGAGAGATTTGAAGATGGTGCCCCCTCCCAAAATGAAGTGAGGGAGTCAGGCGCTGAAGATGCTGCCTCTTCCTCTGAGATGGAAGAGGGGTCAGGCGGCGATAAGGCTGCTGAGAGATCAGGGTCAGAGGCTTCTGGCTCTGAACAAGAAAATTTTGCGGCTGACTATCATGTGCCGGCAAAGACCTCTACCTGCCCTGACCCCAAGAAAATAAGGATGCTGCCGGCTGATAGAGCCTTGCTGAAAAAGCAGCTTCCAGGCCTTCAAGCAAAAACACCCCTTTGGAGACGGGTGGTATATCACGGTTCCGCCTGCGGATGCCGTCATGGCCTGGGAGGACAACATAAAGAACGCAGACAATTACTTTGTCTGCTTCGAGGCGGTCATCGAAGCCGGCCTCCGGTTCCCCCTCCACACTGGGATCAAGAAGATCCTCAAAGGGTATGATCTGGGGGTTTGGCAGTTAACTCCAAATTCATGGGGGAATATACTGAGTTATATTGCCGCCTGTGAATTCCAAGATATAGAGCCTAGTTTTTCGGCCTTTGCTCACATGCACTACTTGAGCAGGGCCCTAGGCGGTCATAGGGCTTGCTATACTCTCACTACCTTGCCCCAATATCAAATAACTTTGGACAAAGTGTCCAAATGGTCCTGGTGGAGGGAAAAGTTTTATCTGATTTCCTCCCCCTCCTTTGCCCACAACCGGAAACTACGCCGGTACTAAGGAACCGGCTCTCCTGGGCAGGAAGTGCGTCCTCCCGGAGCTCTCTTCATGAGTTCGGCGGCAAATAATGGATCCGGGTTCCTTCGAAATCACAACTGAGCCCATGGGGGATGGGACTCAGATTATTGTGCCCAAGAACTGGATCCCCCATCCGGACTTTTTCAAGGATGAAAGGTTCTTTTCCGCCTGCGGACTTAGCACCATGTTTCCTCAGGGTAGATCCACTTTACTTGACGAATTTGTTTTGTTTTTCATAATCATTGTTGTATTGCTTTAACTGATGTTTCGCCTGCCTTTTACAGCCGAAGCCAAAAGAATAGTGGATCCGGAAAAAACTCCGGCCAAGCCTGCTGCGCAAGGAGCAGTTGCTTGCCAAGAAGGCAACGTTGGAAGCAAAGGAAGCCAAGAAAGGCGGGGTAAGACCGCCTATCCTAACGTTTTTCACTGAATTTTCTCCAAGTGTTTTTGCCGGCTACTGACATTTAACTTTTCTTTTTGCAGGGCACCGGCAAAGTCATTCCTCGCTCCTTCTCCAAACACATCAAAAGACCGAGAGAGGAGCTTCAAAAGGCTCCGGCTGCCAAGGCCCCTAGGAGGACCCCTTCCCAGACAACCTAATCTGCCAAACCAGATCATCCTAGGATTGGTGGCAAATCCCCTTCTAAGGTGAAGGCTTTGAGTAAGAGCTCAAAGCAGACGGGGGACAAAATGTCGGATGCCTTAGAGGCATCGAAGAGTGGCGTGACACTCAATGCTGTAGTCGGCACTGCAGCGGCTAGGGAGGGTGAAACTCCACAGCCCCAAACTCAAGGTAAGGCTACCATTGAAATCCCTTACCCACTTGACTTCATGCGAGTTAAGCCTAAGGTAGACCCATCCGGAGGCTCAGTGAGCAGCTGGGGACGGATGAATGCTGCCTATGCTAGTTCCCTCTCACCAAGTACTTCTTTTGGTGCAGATACTACCTCCGGGGCACCTGACTTCCCGACTTTTGCAAAGAGGATGGTGAGGACCCTTACCCGGACTAAGAAAAATTCAGTACCTGATCTGCAGGTAGTGGATTTTGACCAAATTATGGGCCAACTGGTGGAGGTAAGTTGTTCTTATCTTCTAGACTTGTATTTTTTATTTCATTCCATTGAGTACTAACTTTCCCGGCTGACTCATCCAGGTTATGCTGAGAGTGGACGGGCTCCGGGCCCCCTTCAGGCGGAAGTAAGAAGAGGTAATTGACGCCAAAAGAAGGGCAATTCAAAATCTCAACTCTGCTGAACATTCATTTATATGTCTGATCTTGCAATTAAAGCAGTGGAGTTGAAACAGGAGGAGCTGGTTCAGACTCTGACAGCTGCTAGTGAAGTCGTTAACAACCGGGCCAACGATCTTGAGCTTAAACTGAAGAATGCCGAATCTGATCTCAAGGCGTTGGAAGATGCTGACAAAGAAAATGCCCAACTCCGGGCGGATGTCACCCGGTTGGGGGTGGAGATTGTCAACCTGAAGAACCAGCATCGGGATGAAATCTCCAAGGAGCAGAACCGGCTGGTTGAAGAGAATGAGCAGGACACTGAAGCCCGCCTGAGGATGGCCTAGAGACTCCTCTACCTAGAAGTAGACTTTGAGTATTACAAGTTGAGGTATGATTATGCCACAGTGGCATATGATGCCCAAGTTCTGAGAGAGGAAGCACCGCCTCGCTTCAAAGTTTGGGCTGAAGAGCAGGGATATGAAGTCTCTGATGATGAAGCGGAGTAGGTGGGGGAGCAGGAAGAGGGTCAAGAGTGAAGGAATTATGTCTTCGATAAGTGCAATTACTAGATATATCAAGGATCACTATTATGGAGATAATAAGTTCGTTCTTTTGGGCGTCATCCTCTGTTGCTAGACTATGAGAGATGATCTTTGGGCTAGTCAAATAGTCCAAAGCCCTTTAGAATGGATCCTATATTGGTCACACACAAGGGTAATGGGTTAAGCAAGTTAGAGGCCCATTAATTGGCCTCATGAGCATTTAATTAGTCATAAGTATGATTGGGCTAAATGTAATTTGAGTGGGATTAGGAATTGGGCTTGGACTTGGACTATTATTTAGAGATATGATCTATAAATAATAGTCATGCCTAGGGTTGATCAATAAAGTCACAATTAACATACAGTGAATTGTGAATCTAAGCAACCAACATCCAAAGCCCTCACCCTCTCTCACGCACGACCCTCTCTCTCCCCTCTCACCCACGGCCGGCCACCCCTAGTGGCTCACGTGGTGTTGCGCGGTGGTTATTGGCTAGTTCATTGTTTGTTCATCTCCGTAGAAGGTCGATAGAAGGGTTCTTTCGCGACTAACTAGCATTAGTGGAGGTCTTAATCTGTGCCCGTGAAACAAGTAGAGGAATCACGCTTTAGGTTCTTTATCTCCCCTTGTTCTTGCTCGATCGCACGTGGAATCACGCTTCAAAGGTACAATTATGTGTTCTTTATGTGTTATGCAATGATCCTTGGTTTAGGTGCTTTATGAATATGATTCATAATTATTTCCGCTGCGTAGTACCTATGAACCCCTACAGTGGTATCAGTTAGCCTATTGCATTTATGCATATTGCCAATAATTCTTTGATAATCCACAATTTTAATTCAATTAGGATGGAGAATAATTTAATTATGGGTCAATTATTATATTAAATGTGATTTAACTCTTGGAATTGATTAAATGTGATTTAATAATGCTCAAAATAGCCATGAAGAGGACCGTTTTTTACCCTATTATGCTCGAAAATTTCAAAAACCCTAACCCTAGATTTGAATTTTTCGAAACCCTAAACCCTAAAATTTTGATTTTGTGTTTTGGTTTTGAATAATTTCGATTGTTTCATGCTTCATGATTTTAATCTAGTTGATTTCATGTATAAATTATGAATTTTGCATGATCAATGATTTGATTTAAAAGTTAAATTAAATTGGGGATTATTTTCATGAAGAACCCTAGATTTTAAAATTAGATTGTGAATTTAATTTTAATTGGATGAATTAGCATAAAAGTTATGTTTTAATTTATCATGGACCACATGAATTTTATTAAACAAAAGTTGTTGTTTAAAATTGATAAAAAAAAAAGGTTTATTGCAGCGGCAACCGTGGCTAGGTGGCGCAGCCACGGCGGCTGCCGCTGCAGGTGGTCCGGAGGGAGGGGTGGGGTGGGGCAGCAGGTCGAGTCAGCAAAGGCAGCAACAGCAGCACCATGCAAGGGTTGCGCGGCACCGCTGCTGCTGTTGTGCACCGCTGCAGTGTAGCGTACACCTCACGGTGTACGGCCACCGTGGCCAGCTTAGGCTGGCCACACCACGGTGGCTGGTGCACGGTTTTTCAAAAAAAAAATCAGTTTTTTGAAAAATTATTTCAAGATAATTACAAATTATTTTGGGATAAAATCAGTTTTATTTTGGATAAATATTGTTTATTATGGGATAAAATCAAATCTTTCAAAAGTTGTTAAGTTTGATATTATCCATATATTAAGTTGTTATTATGATAATTATTCATAATTAAAGTGGTTAATTTTGGATTAGATTTGTTAGGATATTCTGAGCATATTCCAAAAGGATAATAATTGATTTAAATAATGTGATTATCCCATAATTATTTTTGGATATAATTGATTTAAAATTTTGTGATTGGCTAGTAATTAGGATAGAATTTCCTAACATAGTTAGGATAATCTTTGAGGATAAATATGATTTATCTTTTAAGATTAAAATAAGATTAAAATATGAGATTTATCTTTTAAGATTCTATCTCATGACTTATTTAGAATATATGATATTTTATTGATGATTATGAATAATATATGATATTATCTTATTGCGGTAATTAAAATATGAGATATTTAGATGTCATGTTTCCTTAATTGTGAACATTCGATGTTTAGGAAAGCATGATGAGTGATTTATTATGTTGCAATTTTATAATATATGATGTTGTTTATTGCTATATAATGACTAGTATGGCCAGTAGATTGCTAAATACGATCTGCGCATCGTGATGTATTTTTGTAATCTTAGTACGGTCTACAAACCGATAAAGTATTTTGTAATTTTATTTTATTTTATTTAAGTAGTAGATAGAATAGAGTAGAATTACAGGTTGCAGTTAATCCAAGAAGCCCATGAAGTGAAGGCCCAAAGGAGCAAGGTGGATGCGATCCATGATGTTTCAAGTGGGAGCATTTACTTTATTAATTTTCTTAGGATTAGGGGCCATGCTATGTCTTATTTATGCATTCAGTATTTTATGCATGTTAGATTTTATTTGATGTTTTGTGATGATGCGCTAGAGTTCACTATTTAATCACAACATAATAAATCTAGATCCCAGTAATATTGAGGCAGCTTTTCCAATTAAAAACCCGACGAAACCTTCGATCGTTTATGATGGGTCGGCCTCAGCAGAGCATCATAATATATCTTGGGGAAGTGGGGGTAGATCACGTTCTACACTTTTAATTGGTTATACTCAACAAGGTTACCTAAAGATCAGTTTAGAACCTTGAAGCTAAGGGTAATAATTAAACATGTGATGGTTTATTATTCAACCAAGAATTATAAGAGTTGTAATCAGTAAAGAGTTTACTCACCTTGAAAATGTAATGGTTGATGGCAGGGCCTCAGTCCGATCAATTATTGCACAAATAAAGGATCTTGGAATCATTTTATTCAATAGGGATCATTTAAAATTGAATAAATGCTTCAGAGTTACCAATTTAATTCGCTTATGGTACTTTAAATTTTAATAAACATAATTGAATTTTGCGTTTACTTATGAGTAACATGTCGTTCTAATTTTATTATTATTATTATATATAATCTCCTCGATTTAAAATAAAGTTGAGAAACGTTCTCAAAAGTTTAAAAGATTATCCATAAATCTATATTCCAATTTTGCTAAGATGGTTCTAAAAGGCAAGTTTTAGAAACACATGTCACATGTCTATGGTTGGTTTTATTCAAAATGTTTGAGTAAAATGCCAACACATCTTCATTTTGAAAAATGTTTCAAGGGATATAATGAGATGAAGAGGTACAAACCCTCTAAAAGACAAGTATAAAAGACCAATAAAATCTCTTATCTTTAATATGATTGAATATAAGAAAGTGATTGAAAATCTCTATGATCAAAAGTTGATCATATGACAGTATTCTTCATCTACCTTATATAGAGTTTAATACTTGATTAAACTCAAATATAAATAATGATAGAATAGACTTAGCAGAATCATGAAAAGTGCCCCGAGCATCGGAGTGCCCCGAGCATCCGAATGCTAGGGGCAAAAATGTCCTAGCAAAGGTGGCTAGTAAGCACCAAGCCGAGCCTAGCATGGCTGGCTGGTGCGAGCTAGCGCACCGTTCTAGCAGCCACGGCCAGCCGCGGCTAGGCACAGTAGCAGCCGCACCACGCCACAGCCGCAGCCGCACCGCGCCACAGCAGTAGCTGGGTG
Organism: Chenopodium album; assembly: GCF_948465745.1. Lineage (NCBI taxonomy): Eukaryota > Viridiplantae > Streptophyta > Magnoliopsida > Caryophyllales > Amaranthaceae > Chenopodium > Chenopodium album. The sequence goes on from NC_137852.1 coordinate 17,203,557, forward strand.
CGGGCTGGGCTCGGGCCGGGCTCGGGCTTGGCTCGTGGCTTGGCTCAGGCCATAGGGCCGTGGGTTAAGGGGAAGCATGGAATATGGGAGCAAGTGGGAGAGGACATGTGGCACAAGGAGAGTATTGAGTGGGGAGCAAGTATGGTCCCCTACTCTCCATGTGGTCCTCACCAACCCATCTCACATGGTAATGCCACTTGTAGATTTATTATTAGTTTGCAATTTTAATTTAATTTAGCTTTAAATTAATTTGTGGAATTTCATGATCCCACATTGATGGGATAGAAATTCCCACTCATACTTTCCTCTATAAATACCAACCTTGGGATTTGGAGTAAAGTGCTTGAGTGGGAGTTAAAAAGAGCATTCCATAATTTTTGGGAAAACTCTTAAACTCACATAACACTCAGGTTTTGGTCGGACCTTGCTAACCCCAAGGTAGTAGACCTTAAAGTTGTGTTCGCCTTTTTGTGGGTGGATACCGTCGGAGGCGTGGCGCTTGACGTGCTCGTAGCTTTCAAGTAAGAGCTCCGGGTTTTGGGCGAAGCTCGCTTCGAGGGTAAAATTCGTTATCTTTTCTTTGTGATTATTTATTTATGCTTTATGATTTTAATTATTGCGAGTGGTTCCTCGGGTGGGGTTGTTTCCGCGGTGAGTCGGACTCACCAAACCCCAACAGTGGTATCAGAGCCCCGCTCGTTTATTTTTATAATCATGATTTTTCAAGGTTTAATTTGGCTTATTTTTCTGGTTTAAGTTGCTAATTAGATTAGTAGCTCGGTTTTATTTATTTTAATCCCGTTTTTTATGTCGAGTTTGGCCCAAAACCCAGATTTTTGCCAATGACTAGTGAATTTTGGGTGGAAAACGTGTTCTGAAAGGTTTTTACCCAAATTCTGATTTTAGCCAAATTCTGACCAGAAATGCCTTTTTCGAGGGGTTTTTCGTTTTTGACGAAAAATTTTAAGTCTTTTCTAACCTTGAAATTAATGGCATAAATTGTTGATTATATGGTTGATTATTTGCATTATGTTCTGCATTTTTATGTCCCCTTAAAGCACATTTACTTGGTAGTATTTGATGCTTAAAGGTTGATTTATTTTCACATAATTGCAAACTAATTGCCTTTTAGTGTGAAAGTTTTAATTTTGAGGCTTCCTAAGTGTTAAAGATTCAATCTTTATTTGTGATAAGTGATTGAAACTTTAAAAACCTCTAAATTCCATGTTATTTTGTGTTAAACTCTGTTGTTTTAATCATTTTGAGTTGATTGGAAACATAAAGTTTCAATTTTTGTGATAGAAATTTGGTTATCTTCATGTTGGAAGATATAATTTTTAAGGATTCACAAAATTTAGATGTTGGAATTTTCATTTGAACATTAAAGTTCATATTTATCCAACTTCCCCTTACTTTGTCAAATTCTCAAGTTTTATTTAAATTGATTAAATTGAAAGTGAGAAATTGCCTCAATTTTATTTTGCACCAAGCTTAACCAATTTAATTAAAGATGGTTCTTGGAATTATTTTGGTTATTGCACTTTGAAAATTTTATTAAGTTAGACTTGTTTAAAATTTTATTTTGCTCACTAAATTAGTTCTAAAATTAATTTAGAATTAATTATTTTTGTCTCGCGAAAAAGGGATCAAATCCCGAGGCCATGGCACGCAAAACGAGGCAATGCACCACCATGGCGAGCCGGACTGCACAGCAGCCCATATATGGCTGCCAAGGTGGTTGCGCCGCCTCGATTGCAGCCACACACGCGGCAGCAGGCACGCACAGCAGCAGCACACGCGCTGCAGCAGCCACGCGCGGCTGTGCCGTGGCAGCTGCTCGCGGCCGTGTGCCGTGGGCCGTGTGTTCATGGTTTTGGCGTGTGCGTATGCTTGGTGCGGTGAGGTGACTAGCCGTAGTAGGCTTTATGTTAATTATTTTGCCGTTTTATTCATTTTAATTAATTTTGTTTGTTTTAATTAAAATTTTGGGAGGCTAGGCCTCGGTTTTGAGCGGCATTGGCAAAATTTCATTTTGACAAGTTTGGGTGCTACCAACTTAATTAATTAGATTAATTGAGGAAATGCGGAATTTAGTGGGAGCTTCAATTAATAATGACGTAAATTATATAATCGGTTAAACAACTTTGACTAGTTTTAATTAGGCGTGTTAATCGGATTAACCACCTAGATTAGTTACTAGTGCGCGCGTTGTTTAAATGCATTTTACTTGTTTTAATTTTGTAAATTGCACGGGCCATTCACAAATAGTGAATGGATGAATGGAATATATATATTCTCTCTCACAGGTTTTATGAAATGGCAACTAGTGGGACCCGACCAGGAGAGAAAATACGGACTACGTGCCGTTATGTATTTTTGTAAATCTAAATACGGTCTACGCACCGTTAAGTATTTTTGTACTTTAATATTTAGATTATTCCTAGTTGTAGACACTAATTTTTGCATAGTTTGGTTAAGTCTTGAAGACGGCGTATCTTGGAAGACAAAGCCTTGAATTGCAAATGAAGACCTTTTGAAGATACGAAGATTTCAAGGGGTCATGCTAGTTGCCAATATGCATCTATAATTTCGCTTTATATTTTATGCTTATATATATATGTGTGAATTATTCGTTAGATGCATGTTTAGGTTTTCTTGATGTTGCGATGATTAGTTAAGTTCACTTAAATAAACCAACATAGAAATCCTAGGTCCCTAATAATATTGAGTCAAACTTGCCTTTCCAAAACAACACTTACTAACCGGACGATGGTGATGGTAGGCTACGCCAAAGCGAGGTGCCATCACTTCTCCAAGGGGCGTAAGGCACACCGGGTGTGCACGTTGATTTTTGTTTAACTCATCGGTATGAGTGAGGAGTCCTCACATACCGTGGCAAAAGAGATACATCGTCAAAGATGCATTAGATGCGACGATTGTCTAACCAAGAGTGGCTTAGAGCCATTAGCAAGGCAATTCTTACCCTAGAAGATTGAATGTTTAAGACAAGCCAAAGCATGCTTAACCACTCTTTGTTTCTTCGGATCTTGGAATCGCCTTATTTTCGCCAAATAGGGACAATTATTATGCGTAAATAAGACGTTTAATAAGATTGAAGTTTGCATGAATGCTATTAAATTTCAAACTTATTATGTTCATGATAAATGGTTATACTTTGCACTTATATTTATAGTATTCTAAATCAAATAATATTGTTTCCATGATTGGTAAAGGAAATCCTTGAGAATAGTTCTCAAAGAAAGGAAAAGCATTTCTGAAATACAATTCTCATAAATGACTTTAATAACTAAGTCCGAAAGGACGGTTGGACATCATATATTCAAAATACTAGGTAGTTTTGATAAAACATGAGGTATTGAGTTGCAAACTCAAGATTGTCAATGTTTGACAACCAACGTATCTTTTCGCATCACAATTGAGTAGGACTCATTGATGTAGTGATTCGAGTAAGAATAAATGGAAAAGATGGAACTTTGTTTAATGGCGCACTAGGTGCTTGATTATGCCTAACAAAGTATAAGAGTCAAGGTACTTAAAGAAATGATTCTTAAAGTAAGATAATGAGATATTGTATGATAAGAAATATAGGAAAGAAGGAACGAAGAAAAGGAATTAGATTTCATTTCAGCTCATGAGTTCATGTTATTGTAGTTTACTTAGCAATTCTTTATCTTCACAAGTATCGGATACTTCTTGAGTGTTCCACTATGATAGTGACCTCAAACTATTGAAGTTAAGCTAAGTTATCGACTTACAAGCTTAGAATGAAGCAAGAAGAGCTACATCAGTTGTAAGGTCGTATGTTTTGTTTAAAGACCTTTTAAGCCAAAGGTTGGAACAAGTAATGGTTATTATGTTCCATAATCAGCAATTGATCTGTTTACACACGGAAAGACTCATATTCAAAGTAATGAGCAATAGTTGCGAGATTTATTTGAATGGGATGGTTATCCAAGCGTTGAGTTAAGAATGCTTGATTATAAACAAACATTTCTCTAACATGATAAACTCACTAAGTTCAAGTCATGGGCTTGATTTGCGTTCCAAACATCTTTAGCAATGTCACATCGACAAGAACGTACTCAAGGCTCTATTAGATAGGCTCTTGATAGTTGCTCGAATTGGAATCGTTCTAAGACAAGAAAGTCTTACTTGTTGAAACCGACAAAGCAGAGAGCTATTGTTCTTGGTATACACAATTGACTGCGAAGGCTAAAGAGGATTCAATTACTTCAACGTTTCACAAAGAATTTGAAAGGATATGGCTATATTCATCAAATGTGAACAAACTTGACTTGAGTAGCTCAAGAGTTCAGTGAAGTACAGAATCGACTTGGCAAAATATCAAAATGTCTAGATTAGATCAAGCGATGTTTGCTTGAGCCAAGCGTGACTATCTCAAAGTTATGAATGGAAATTTTCATAAATAACTCCACAAAGAACATGGTGTGTCTTCACGGAGACCTCGGTGTCATTTGAAATTGACTCGAACGATGATGGTTCACAACCCTTCCTATGAAGTTCTTAAAGATTTGCACAAATGACTAATGTTACACTAAACAAAATGTCAAAGCTAAGAAAGGACGCCATATTTAGTTATGGATAGAAATAACTTCTAAAAGTCTTTTCAAGTATATGTCTAAGGCTCTTAGTCTCAGTGGGAGTTCACTAGCTCAGTGGGAGCAAACTGGCCCAGTGGGAGCTAGGTGACTCGGTGGGAGCTGAATGGCTCAATAAAGACTAAGATAGCTCAAGTGGGAGCTAACTATTTATTTCACAACAAACTTTTACCCAAAGACAATATACATGTCTCTTTGTAAGCATTCAAGTGAGACTACGGGTATTACCTCCACATCCTAATTGAGAACAAAAAATGTTTGTTGCTCTAAGTAGTGTCTTTCTGGAACACGTTTCCTAAACGACAAGTGGGAGGAAAATGAACTCGATGACCATCGAGCTTAGCAACAAACTAGAACTGAGAATCTCGGAAGACCTTAAAGGACTTCGTGATAATGCTTGATCAAGAATACTCAAAAGGACTTTGTAAGTGCCTTAAAAGAGAATTCATTACTCACAAAACATTAAAGATGTTGGAGTAAGATCAACACAATAAAAGGGCTTTGAAAGTGCCTTAAAACTCAGTGTTTGATGCAATTGCCCCGTATAGGTATAGAATTCACCAAAGGCTTGGATTGAATCCTATAAATTTTCTATTAAGTTAGAAACAAACCTAAGACTTACAAGCATACTATTTACTATTAGATAGTAAAGGAATAATGTCTTGTAAGATAGCTACGAAAAATCCAAATTCCGAATAATGGTTAAAGGCCATGAAAATACGAAATAGACTCCATGTTTGAAAATAATGTTTGAAACTTGATTAATTTGCATGAAAGGTGAAAGACCCATCGATTGCAAATAAGTTTTCAAGGAGAAAACTAACAAATGTGGAAATGTATATGCATACATAGCTAGATTGGTTGTAAAGGATATAATTAATTTCAAGGAGTTGATTTTAATAAAATCCCATTCACCAATCGGAATGCTCAAGTCTTTTCGTGATTGATCTAGCAAGAGAAGCTATCAGTGCTATTTCTCATCAGTATCTCCAAGCTATTATTTTTTTGAAAGAGATTGGAGATAGAGAAAAAGCTTGACCTCAGCTTCTCTGATGGCGGCACAAGAGAGAGGTAAGAGAGAGAGCAAGGATTTAGAGAAAATTTTTCTTAGAAAGTATCATGGAGAGAGAAAGAGTGAGATGGGAAACAAATTGGATTTGAAATGACGTGATTTGATAATGGATTTCAAATGGCCATATTTCTTACATACCTTGGATTTGGCCAATTACAAATCCAAATTCTTGGTATAGCCAAACAACATATTTGGCCCAATTCCGTCATTTAAAATGAAATCAATAATACCAAAAGCCTACAAACATGTTTAATATGCTGTAGCTTCATTGTTAGAATGATTAAATGTTAGTTTATAAAAAATCAAAGAATTAGGGTAAGTTAATGCCATTTTCACCAACTTGCCATATAATGCAGGATGCCTACCAAAAGAAGCTTGACGTGTCGACCACTCTAGAGTCACAACCGGACCCTAACCAACTATACTGAGAGGTGTGGTGAAGGGACTAGGTGCAAGTGCTAGTTTGCATTACATCCCCTCTTTTGGGAAAGGCTCGCAATCATATAATACTTCCATAGCATTATAGAGGAACGTGTGCAAGAAGAGGTTGCCGAGCGGGTAGAGGAGGCGAAAGCGCAAATGCGGGCACAGTTTGCTACATAATTGCAGAAGAATTGAAGAAGGAGCGAGAAGAGGCGGCAATTGAGAGTAAGCGTATGCTGGAGACAATGTTGCAAAACTTTGTTCTCTAACTGTTCAGGTGGTCCTCCATTTCAGCTTCGTAGGGAAGATGACCTGGACATGAGCGGTGGTGGGGGTGCTAGCCAGACTCCAGTGTCATAGTTTATATAAGTTCATATAACTCTAAACTTAGTATTGTGCATATAACTAACATTAGTGTTATTCATATAGGCCTTATTTTGGTATTGGATAGGCCCTAGTTTAGTATTTTTCAGATAACTTTAACCTAGAATTGTTAATTAGCTTAGAAAATGAAATAAGTAAGCAGAACATTAATATTATTATTAGTATTAACTATTATCATCGTAAGCATTGTTCAAACTTTGCTTTATTGTTCTAAATTATGCATTTTATATTTAATTTTTATTATTTCTAATTTAATTATTATGCTTAGAGTTCACAATTTCAGGTTAAGATTTCATTATCTCTAATTGTAAAAGAATTTACCCCATAATTTTAAAATCACAGAAATTTATAAATTGCGACAGTGAGTGAAACGGTCGCAATTAAACAAAATTGCGACTGCTATATCCATATATAAAGCGTTTATAAAAGTACTAGTAATTGCGACCGCAAATAATTTGGTCGTAATTATTAACAATTCTGACCGTCTGTATAAATATAGGCAGTCGTAAATTAATTATTTTGCGACCTCTTTAGTGGTCGCAAATGTTGAAATTTGCGACCGTTATAGCCTGACGCAAATTCTGAACATTGCGACCGCCTATGACGGTCGTAATTATGTTCGGTTGCGACCGCCTGAGTCGGTCGTGATCCGCAGATTTACTACAAATCTAGTGTTAGTCGTTGAAAATATATTAAATGGTCGCAATTATTTTTGCGACAGCCAACTAGTCGTAATTTTCTTGAATTATGACCACGAAAATTACGACCAGTTCTTAGCGATCAATAACGGTCGCAATTTATTTTAGCAACCATTTTTCATATTTTCAACGACTGCCTATGGCGGTCGTAAAAAGCCAGTTTTTTAGTTGTGATCTAGGAGGTTGTTGGCTATTAGAATTTTCATTCAGTCTTGTTGAGAAAATATCTTTGTACTGTACAATAGTTGTGGGTTGTATTAGGTTTTCCTTCAATCAATCAAAGCTCGTAACTTCCCCTATTTTGGCGTTCTTCCTCTGGTTATTCAATCTTGCCTTACTGCTTTCATTGTTGTGCTATTGTTGAGTATTGTTACAATGAGTTCAACCAAGTCATAACATATTGATTATTGATTCAATAGACGAATACTTGTGAATATGATGAATTTTTTGATGATTTTGGAAACTCTATTTTTAGCTTGCGAATTAGAGCCATGAGTGAGTAATACTCTTTGCTAGGGATGATGGAAATCATTACAAGTTCAATATAGTTAATAACTTCTTTTTTTTCTACAAGATGAAGTGATGTCTAGTCAATTGAAACATGACGTTCTCAAGAATTGGATCTGCCTGGACGATGCAGACCCCATTGAATTTGTTAGTCAACATTATGAAAGATATGCGAAAAGACAGATAATAATAACAAATCAAGTCTAACTCTTCAAAGAAGCAATTAGACTAAGAAAGTTGTTTGACCTGGATATTATGGTTCCAAAGATAGGTATGTCTTCCTTTTTTCCGTAATTCAGGATTAAACCATCACTACTTGAAAAATATATTAAAGCACCGTTCAATGACCATCGGTTTTTGAAAATTAATAATTCGATCATGTAAATTATTAAATGACGTGTAAATTAGGGGATTCTCGTTATATAATAAATATTTAATAATTAAACAAACGTGGACTTAAAATTTCAAAAAAAAATCCTTATTTCCTCAATTTATGTAAAAGAGATTAGAATAAAAATAAAATAAATGAGAGATCCATACATCAAAATGAATTTAAAAAAATTGTGCGTCGTACAGGCTTAAGTCAAGTTTTTTAATAATGGGTTCAAATCAACATGAAATAAATTACATTAAAATTATTCATAAATTTACAAATTATGTGAAACTACCTGTGGGGAGTATTTGCATAGTTTGGTTAAGTCTTGAAGACGGCGTATCTTGGAAGACAAAGCCTTGAATTGCAAATGAAGACCTTTTGAAGATATGAAGAATTCAAGGGGTCATGCTAGTTGCCAATATGCATCTATAATTTCGCTTTATATTTTATGCTTATATATATGTGAATTATTCGTTAGATGCATGTTTAGGTTTTCTTGATGTTGCGATGATTAGTTAAGTTCATTTAAATCAACCAACATAGAAATCCTAGGTCCCTAATAATATTGAGTCAAACTTGCCTTTCCAAAACGGCACTTATTGACCGGACGAGGATGATGGTAGGCTACGCCAAAGCGAGGTGCCATTACTTCTCCAAGGCGCGTAAGGCACACCGGGTGTGCACGTTGGTTTTGGTTTAACTCATCGGTAAGAGTGAGGAGTCCTCAAATACCGTGGCAAAAGAGATACATCGTCAAAGATGCATTAGATGCGACAATTATCTAACCTAGAGTGGCTTAGAGCCATTAGCAAGACAATGTTACCCTAAAAGATTGAGTGTTTAAGACAAGCCAAAGCATGCTTAACCACTCTTTGTTTCTTCGGATCTTGGAATCGCCTTATTTTCACAAAATAGGGACAATTTTACGTGTAAATAAGACGTTAAATAAGTATTGAAAATTTGCATGAATAAAATTCAATCTTATTTAAGTAATTTTGAATGGTTTTTCATTAAAATTCTTTCAATTGTAGAATCATGTCTTCAACCTCAAACAACCAGTTTTCATTACGCTCAATTCTCGACAAGGAGAAGTTGAGTGGTAGCAATTTCCTTGATTGGCAAAGGAATTTGCGCATCGTTCTTATGCAAGAACAGAAAGAGTATGTCCTTGATGAGGAAATGCCCGAGGCTCTCAATGAGGAGGTAACTCAAGCGGCCCTTAACCGATGGCAAGTAGCCGATCGGGATGTCAAGTGCGTAATGCTAGCCACTATGTCTCCTGAACTTCAGAAAACCTTCTTAGAGAAGGAATCGGCCTATGAGATCATTTTTGAGTTACAGAATATGTTTCAAGAACAGGCTCGAACTGAAAGGTTTGAAACCCACAGGCTCAAGAAAGGAGAGCCAGTCAGCCCACATGTGCTCAAAATGATCGGATTATTTAAGAACATGGGAAGGCTTGATGCGGGGTATTCAACTGAAATGGCTATTGACATCATTCTCCATTCCCTTCACAAAGGCTATGACCAGTTCAAGATGAACTACAACATGCATAGCATGGAGAAAACCCTCACCGAGCTTCATGGGATGTTGAAGCAAGATGAGCAGACGCTCAAGGATGAGGGAAAGCATGATATGCTCATGATTAAGAAGGGAAAGCCGTTCAAAAGGGCGGGCAAAAGGAAGAAGGGCTTCAAGGGGAAAGGAAAGAAGAACTTTCCGCCTAAGCCGAAAGCTACCAAAGACAACAAGGAGAAAAAGGTAGCATCTTCTAAGTCTGATTCCGAATGCTTCTATTGCAAGAAGAAGGGACATTGGAAGAGAGACTGCCTCAAATTCAAGGAAGATAAGAAGAACGGAAACGTTACTTTGACATCAGGTATTTACGTTATAGACTTTAACTTCACTAGCTCAGCTTCATGGGTATTAGATACCGGATGTGGCTCACACCTTTGTTCCAATTCACATGCACTAAGGAACACTAGGAGGCTAGCAAAGGGAGAGATCGAGCTCCGAGTAGGAAATGGAGCAAGGATTGGTGTTATATCCGTAGGATCTCTTAGTTTGTCTTTGCCCACGAGGCTAGTTTTGGAACTTGACAATGTTTATTTTGTTCCCAACATTACCAAAAACATCATTGCAATTTTGGCATTGGACGCCAAAGGTTTTGAATTTCGAGTTAAAGACCAATTATGTTCATTTTATCTCGATAATGTTTTATATGGTACGGCACATTCAGAAAATGGTCTTTATGTGTTATCACTAGACAAAGAAATTTATAACGTTAATCATCCTGCAAAGAAAGCTAAGACTACACAGTCTAGTCAAACTTACTTGTGGCAGTGTCGCCTTGGCCACATTAACATCAAACGCATCAAGAAACTTCTACAAGAAGGTATTTTTGACTCATTTCATTTAAAATCCTTTGAGAATTGCGAAGGATGTTTATTAGGCAAGATGATAAAGCAACCATTCTCCAAGTTAGGAGAAAGGGCCGACGACTTGTTGGGACTAATACACACTGATGTATGTGGGCCAATGAGTACACCCGCAAGGAGTGGTTATCGGTATTTCATAACCTTCACTGACGACTTTAGTAGATATGGTTATGTCTATCTAATGTCGCACAAATCTGAGTCGTTTGATAAATTCAAAGAATTTCAGAAAGAAGTTGAAAACCAACTTGGCAAGAAAATCAAAGCGCTTCAATCGGATTGAGGTGGCAAATATTTGAGCCAAGAGTTCGATGACCATCTGAAAGAACATGGAATACTTTCAGAGTTGACACCTCCGGGAACTCCTCAATGGAATGGAGTATCTGAAAGGAGGAATCGAACACTGTTAGACATGGTCCGATCGACTATGGGTCTTAGTGAACTTCCAATCTCTTTCTAGGGACATGTACTTTTAACTGCGGCACTCACACTGAATCGTGCTCCGTCAAAAGCAGTGGAAAAGACTCCATATGAATTATGGACAAATAAACCGCCAAGGTTGTCTTTTCTCAAGATTTGGGGATGCGAAGCATATGTCAAGAAACTCACTTCTGACAAACTTCATCTGAAATCTGACAAGGTTTACTTTGTGGGTTATCCAAAAGAAACCAAAGGGTATTACTTCTACAACAAATCCGAGAACAAAGTGTTTGTTGCTCGTGATGGTGTCTTTTTGGAGAAGGAGCATCTCTCCAAAATGCCAAGTGGGAGGAAAATCGAACTCGACGAAGTTCAAGAGGACGAGCAACAAGGACAAGTTGACAATCAAACTGCTTACAAAGCAGCTGTTGACATTGGTCAAAGTCAAAATATGCGAAGTCAAAACGACAATGCAAATGCTAGTCCATTACCCTACGTAGGTCAACTCGGCCAAGATCTCAACCTGACAGATATCTCGGTGTTGTATTAACCGAAGATCAGGACATTCTAGTAGTGGATGGAGACGAGCTGGCCACCTACAAGCAAGCTATGACGAGCCCCGACTCTGCAAAATGGCAAGAGGCCATGAAATCCGAAATGGACTCCATGTTTGAAAATCAAGTATGGGACTTGGTTGATTTACCCGTAGGTTACACACCTATCGGATGTAAATAGATTTTCAAGATGAAAACCGACAAAGATGGAAATGTATTTATTTACAAAGCAAGGCTGGTAGCAAAAGGTTACAGGCAAATTCACGGCGTTGATTATGCTTAAGTCCGTTCGAATTCTTCTAGCGATTGCTGCATATTACAATTATGAAATATGGCAGATGGACGTCAAAACCGCCTTCCTTAATAGGATTTTGGAAGAAACTGTGTATATGACACAACCTGAAGGTTTTGTCGACCAGAACAATCCTAAGAAGGTATGCAAGCTTAAGAAGTCCATTTATGGAGTAAAGCAAGAAAGCAGAAGTTGGAATCTGCGATTTGATGAAGCCATCAGTAAGTTTGGTTTTATCAAGAATCCAGATGAGTCTTGTGTCTACAAGAAGTTCAGTGGGAGTGACATCGCCTTCCTAGTCTTATATGTCAATGTAGGGAATATTTCAAGCATTATGACCCCAAACTTGAACCCCACTGTGATCATACACTAAAATATGGTGGCGTTCCAAAGGGAAAGAAAAGAGAGCAAAAGAGTCGCCAACAAGTTTTAGGAACTTGTAAACCCAAAAGACAATCCAAAAGGACCATCAAATCCATAAGGTCTTGAACCAAACAGGGCTCAGGGATGAGGGTACGAATCCAATCTACAAAAGAAAGGACCTGCCCTATAAAATAGGCCTCTAGTTTGTTCTGCTCGTATTCATGCGCGCTTTTCGAATAACATACAAACATTATATTGAACCTACCCTGTTTATCTATGTTGGTTAAATATTAATGCACAAATAAAACTATTATTGGCGATCACTTGAGTTAAAATCACATTAGCCTAAACCAAATTAATAATCATCTTATTAAGCGTGATTTCAAGTACAAATACCATTTAACATGCATAAAAGGTGTAATCAAGCAATAACAATAAAATATATCAAGCAACATAATAATAATAATAATGATAATCATAATATAATGATAATCATGATAAGGTATAATAAAGCTTAATAATAATAGCAAGATCCTAGGCATGATACTAACAAGATTAATAATCAATCCTAGCATGTCACTAAACAATAAAGATCAAAGCTTTAAACCTAACATGGTACTAACATGATAATATGATATTAGAAAAGAGCAAAGACACCCTAAACATGATACTAGAAAGCATAAAATAACATCCTAACATGATACTAGAAATTAAACATCCTAACATGATACTAGGAATCATAAAACAATAATAAGCATGCTTTCGACATTGTGAAAGAAATAGAGAGTAAGCTAATCTACTTACTTTGAAGCCTCATACCTCTTTCTAATAACAAAATACACAAGTTAGTAAACTTCAATGAAAATAATAAACAATAATTAAAGAATTAAATTGAATCAAATTAAATAAAGTTTTGACTAGTTTTGGACCAAACCCTCAGAAAATGTTAAACCTTTCACGTCTAGGACGAAGGCAACTTCGAACTTGGCTAAGAGATTCAAGATCTTGTGAATGCGGAATATTGTATGTAAAAAGCTAGTTTAGAAAGAGAGGGAGAAAGAAAGCATATATTGCTCAAGAGAGAATAGAGAGAATTAAGGATGAGAGTTGATGATTGTCAATTGATGATTCTGAAAACAGAGATTCGGGCCCTATTTATAAGGAAAATAGTCCGGAAAAACAAAGAATTTGATAAGGAATAAAACTACACGCTGTCACCAAGAATCGACTCTATCGCGACGCGACAATGTCTTTCACGAGGCGACAGGGTCTGTCGCGCGGCGACAGACTTGTCGTTTGGCGACAACCTGTATTAGCGCGTTTTCTTCACGCGGAATCCGATCTTTAATCAACTTGATCTACGGAATCCGTACAGAAGATAAAATACGTATTTTTAAGATAATAAAATAACGTTTTACTCCAAATAAAAGTCTATTTTAAAATAAATAATTATTAAATCTAATAATATTAGAATTAAAAAGAATCTTCTAGAAACTTCCAGAAAATTATAATTAATCCTAATAATTTTAGGAATAATAATTAACATTGGGCCCTCCTCTAGATCATTAGGCCGTATTTAAATAATTAACCGGGCCCAGTTTAGTATATTGGCCATAACTTCCTCAATATTCATCGGAATTGGGCTTATAATATATCGTTGGAAAGGTCTTTTCGAGCCCCATCCAACTACACTATTATTGGACCTTAATTATGGACCAAACTAAACTGGTTTGGCTATTTTCAAACAAATAGAGTTATTTTAAAAAACAGAGAGAAGAGAATAAAACTAAACCGCAACACTTGACTTTCAACCACTTTCACCTCATTCGATAATGGTTCGACGTGAAAGGCATTCATCACTGGGTTTGGTTTTGGGGAGACACAAATGGGTGTCTACAGAACGAAGCCCCCACTTGGACTGAGTTTGAAGAAACTTATGTTTCGAAAAAACGAGAGTCAAAGTATCGATAGGGACGGAGAATGATTCAGAACGTTCTGCGATCCCAAATCATTCTTATAACGCCGATACCTGCAAACTGATCATTAGTTAAAACAGATAAAAGAGTTAAGAAACGCGTATCTTGCACCGTCTAGCACGCGTCTCTGAACGTAACCGTTTTGCTGCTGCTTCATTTGTTGTTTGTGACAACCTCCACAGTATTTCGTGAACGCCATCATTGAAAATGACCCTATGTCGTCGTCTTCAATACTCTTGGTGACAATCCTCCACAGTATTTCGGGAACATCGTCGAAAATAACTGTATGTTGTCATTTTCAGGGTTGTGGCAGTATGTCGCCACGGCAGTGCATCGCCGCTATAGACAATCTCTTCTTTACCTTGAGGGACCGTCGAAGGTGACCTTACTTCGCCATCTTCAAAATTTGTGACATTACCTCGCCACGGCCGTACTTCGCCACTACACAACTCCTCTTTATGTTGGGATATCGTCAAAGAATCATTCTACTTATTGACTCTTAGTATATTACTGTAGGGAATATTTCAAGCATTATGATCCCAAACTTGAACCCTACTGTGATCATACACTAAAGTACGGTGGCATTCCAAAGGGAAAGAAAAGAGAGCAAAAGAGTCGCCAACAAGTTTTAGGAACTTGTAAACCCAAAAGACAATCCAAAAGGACCATCAACTACTCCACAAGGTCTTGAACCAAACAGGGTCCGGGGATGAGGGTACGAATCCAATCTACAAAAGAAAGGACCCGCCCTATAAAATAGGCCTCTACTTTGTTATGCTCGTATTCATGCGCGCTTTTCGAATAACATACAAACATTATATTGATCCTACCCTGTTTATCTATGTTGGTTGAATATTAATGCACAAATAATACTATTATTAGCGATCACTTGAGTTAAAATCACATTAGCCTAAACCAAATTATTAATTATCTTATTAAGCGTGATTTAAAGTACAAATTCCCTTTAACAATCATAAAAGGTGTAATCAAGCAATAACAATAATAATATATCAAGCAACATAAGGATAAAGAATAATAATAATCATAATATTCATAATAATAATAACGATAATAATAGTCAAAATCATGTTAAGGCATAATAAAGCTTAAATATAATAGCAAGATCCTAGGCATGATACTAACAATATTAATAACAAATCCTAGCATGTCACTAAACAATAAAGATCAAAGCTTTAAACCTAACATGGTACTAACATGCTATTAGAAAGAGTAAAGCAGTAAAAGGCACCCTAAACATGATACTAGAGAGCATAAAATAACATCCTAACATGATACTAGGAATTAAATACATCCTAACATGATACTAGGAATCATAATAAACATGCTTTCTACATTGTGAAAGAAATAGGGAGTAAGCTAATCTACTTACTTTGAAGCCTCGTACCTCTTTCTAATAACAAAATACACAAGTTAGTAAACTTCAATGAAAATAATAAACAATAATTAAAGAATTAAATTGAAATCAAATTAAATAAAGTTTTGACTAGTTTTGGACCAAACCCTCAGAAATTATTAAACCTTGCACGTCTAGGGCGAAGGCAACTTCAAACTTGGCTAAGAGACTCTAAGTCTTGTGAATGCGGAATATTGTGTGTAAAAAGCTAGTTTAGAAAGAGAGAGAGAAAGAAAGCATATATTGCTTAGAGAGAGAATAGAGAGAATTAAGGAAGAATTGATGAGAATTGATGATAATTGAAAACAGGGATTCGGACCCTTTATATAATGAAAATAGTCCAGAAAAACATAGAATCTGATAAGGAATAAAACTACACGCTGTCGCCAGGAATCGACTCTGTCGCGACGCGACAATGTCTGTCGCGAGGCGACAAGGTTTGTTGAGCGGCGACAAAGTCTGTCGCGTGGCGACAGACTTGTCGTTTGGCGACAACCTGTATTAGCGCGTTTTCTTCACGCGGAATCCGATCTTTAATCAATTTGATCTACGGAATCCGTACAGAAGATAAAATACGTAATTTTAAGATAATAAAATAATATTTTACTCCAAATAAAAAGTCTATTTTAAAATAATTAATTATTAAATCTAATAATATTAGAATTAAAAAGAATCTTCTAGAAGCTTCCAGAAAATTATAATTAATCCTAATAATTTTAGGAATAATAATTAACATTGGGCCCTCCGCTAGATCATTGGGCCGTATTTAAATAATTAACCGGGCCCAATTTAGTATATTGGCCATAACTTCCTCAATATTCATCGGAATTGGGCTTATAATATATCGTTGGAAAGGTCTTTTCGAGCCCCATCCAACAGCACTATTATTGGACCTTAATTATGGACCAAACTAAACTGGTTTGGCTATTTTCAAATAAATAGAGTTGTTTTCAAAAACAGAGAGAAGAGAATTTTAATTAAAACTAAACCGCAACACTTGACTTTCAACCACTTTCACCTAATTCGATAATGGTTCGACGTGAAAGGCATTCATCACTGGGTTTGGTTATGGGGAGACACAAATGGGTGTCTACAGAAGCCCCCACTTTGACTGAGTTTGAAGAAACTTATGTTTCGAAAAACGAGAGTCAAAGTAGCGATAGGGACGGAGAATGATTCGAAATGTTCTGCAATTCCGAATCATTCTTATAACGCCGATACCTGTAAAACAACCATTAGTTAAACAGATAAAAGAGTTAAGAAACGCGTATCTTGCACCGTCGAGCACACGTCTCCGAGCGTAACCGTTTTGCTGTTGCTTTTGTTGTTGTTTGTGACAACTTCCACAGTGCCTTGTGAACGCCATCGTTGAAGATAACCATATGTCGTCGTCCTCAATATTCTTGGTGACAATCCTCCACAGTATTTCGGGAACATCGTCGAAAATAACTGTATGTCGTCATCTTCTAGGTTGTGGCCGTACGTTGCCACGGCAGTGCGTCGCCGTTGTAGACAATCTCTTCTTTACCTTGAGGGACCGTCGAAGGTGACCATATCTTGTCATCTTCAGAATTTGTGACAACTCTCCACATCCTAGGGAATACTGTCTATTATTGCTGCTACATCTCGAGCTTTTCCTTGAATCATGGTGACAACCTTCCCATCATAGCGAACGTTGTCGAAGACCGCCTCATCACGAACCGCTCTTCTCAAATATAGGTGACAACTTCCACAATCTTAGCGAATGTCGTCGAAGACCGCCTCATCACGAACCGCTCTTCTCAAATATAGGTGACAACTTCCACAATCTTAGCGAATGTTGTCAAAGAACGCCTCATCTCGTGCTATCTTCTCAAATCAAGTGATAACCTTCACAATCTTAGAGAAAGCTATCAAAGACCGCTTCATCTTTAATCGTTCTTCTCAAATAATAACCTCCCCAATCATAGTGAAAGCTATTGAAGGTCGCTTCATCTCAAACCGTCCTTCTTAAATCCAAGTAATAGATTCTTTTTAATCTTAAAGCCCCCTGTTGAAGGCTTCGTCTTCTCGATTCTTCAAATCTTCTTCCATCCTAGGAAATCGTTGTGAACCGTTACTTTGGTGCTTGCGATGAGCCAATGCTTAGGCGCTTTAAGCTAAGTGAGACGATCTTTTGTCAGGTCGATCACTCATTGTGATTGTAATCGAGCCGATTACTAAATCATGTCAAATTGCTTAGAGGGGCTAACTGGCGTACCAAGGAACCCAAAATTGCTGAGCCAGGTCTATATGACCACATCATGGAGCCACGTGACCTGTCGCCGCACCAGCGCAAGACAAAACCTTCTGTCGCCGCGATATCGTATTGTCGCCAGGCGACAAACCTTGTCGTTTGGCGACAGATTTCTTTTTCATTTCTACCGCTGTAGCTGTTGTTCAATGCTCGGTTTCGCTCCGAACTTTCAATTTGGTCGTTTCCTTACGACCAAATCTGCTCAAATCTTTTGGAAATTAAAGCTCTTCATAATTTTGCTTAAACTTCTCTTATCTTGGAAGAATCTCATATATCTATATTCGCGGTTTTTTTCGAAAAAATCCGGGAATATTCTTGCTCGCTGGAATGTACCTGCATCTAAATTTTGGACTATAGGACTTTGCTAATCTTTTATTATCTTGGGGTTGACCTAAGGCTTAGTGTTTCATTAATTTGACATGACTCGACTTAAAGCGTTTGACACATGTGGCTTGACATGACTCAAGGTGTGAACTTTGACTTAATGATGACTCAACTGCGTGTGACTCGAAAATGAAAAAAGCAAAAATTTTCCGTCATTTTTGTGGAGTGTACCGACTTTCTCCCGAAAAAGAAAGACGCGAAAAAGAATCGAAATGTTTGATGGTGCATGTTGAATGAGCTTAATCAAGTATATGCGTTTGATACTATCTCTCAAGGTACAAGGAGTAACCAAACTTAACTCGATTTATGAAAGTATTTAGGTAACTTAGGCACGGAGGCTAAGCACTTCATACTTTGATGCAATGGTGATTATGAGTGATGAGTGATGTTGATATGACAAAGCATGCTTCAACGTTGTGTTAAGACTTCATGACAAAGGGTTCCTAATTGGAAGTCTATTTAGTCATGTATCTGTGATGTGTGTGAAAGTGACACTAAAGTTAGGCGGCAAAGGCTAAGTGTATGGAAAAGTATTATTTGATAAGAGTCAAATAATGAAGACTCTTAGGCTAGGTAGGCTAATGATGTAAGGATCAAGCCCCCAAGTCTAGCTCTAAGTGAATAGGGATGAGCATTGGAGATCCCTTGACATGATCATGGTGTAAGTGTGTGAATGTGAAAATAAATGCATTTTTATTATGGCCGCACCTCAATGTGAGGTTGCCTACGTATCCGTTAGGAATCAGGCCAAACGTAGCTCTAGCCGAACCTCGCACAAGTGTGTGTATACCTCAAAAATGTCTTTTTTAAGGGTTGTAACGTGGTTAGGCTAAAGGTTGAAGAAGAAGGGGATAAAGGCTCAAGACCCTAGATAAGCCCCCAAGGTGTGCAACCTTGCTTTTGAATCTTTGTATTTTTATGCTTGAGGTTTCTCATTTTTTAGCTCTCTCTTTTTTTGTTTGCTCTTCTTTTTTGCTTTTGCATTTTTTCATATTCGCATTTTTTTTATAAGTGTGGGCAATCTCGATCATGCGGTCTATCACTCACTTGGCATTCATGTTTCTCAGGCACGGTACCGAGCACTCGATAAGAAACGCAATCTGAGACATGTTCTTATCAAAGATATTTTCATATCCAAGACATTGGAACACTTGCCCTTTTGTACACTTTTATTTATATATTTTATTATTTTGAGATCACTCAAGCTTTTGTATTTAGAACTTGCATAAGTTGCACACCATTTCATCCCAAGGTTAAGTAAATGTGGGTTGAAGAAAGAAAAGGTCTATCGTTAGACGAGGCTCAAAGTGGTTTATCAAAAAAAGGATTATATATTTAAAGGGTGAAGATGATATGACATGGCTACAAGGGTGCCTCAAATCATTGGTATACCTTGTGATTAATTCGGGGTTTTTTTTTTTTTTTTTTTTGGCAATGTAATGCAATGATCATATTCAAGAAAATAAATGCTCATTTTATTAAAGGGGAAAAGTAAATGAAAAGTCCTACAAAGTAAAAACTAGGGGAAAATGAAAGGTGCCTATGCTAGACTTTATTGGGGAAAGGAATAAAAAAAAGAAATAGAAAAAAAGAGGTCACGAAATCTTGTCTTTGAAGCTCGCCTCTTGTCTTGTTCTTTATCATCACCCGGTCTTCTTGCCGACTGGAGGTATAGGAAGCTTGTTATTGTCGATCAAATATTGGATGGCCTCCTTTAGCTTCCAACAGCTCTCAGTAGTATGACCCCTACCTTGATGGTACTTACAATGTGCATCTGGATTCCAACTAGGCAATATCTTTTCAGGTGCGGGATCTTGAATAGGTCCAATGGGAGTAATAAGCCCCTTAGTATCGAGTCAATCGAAGGCAACATCATAGCTCATCCCAATAGGAGTGAATTCTTTCCTTAATTCTTTCTTAGATTCTTGGTTATTCATGGCTAAGACTTCATTGAGGTCAAAGGTACTAACATTGTTACTAGAGTGGGTGTTTTCAGAAGAAGAAGGATTGTCGTTCTTCTTTCCTTTCCAGCCACTTTGGTTACTATTGTTAGTAGCTTTTGGTTTTGCAAGGTCATCTTCAATCTCTATACCTATGTCGTAGACTGCCTTGAAAGTGTTCAAGTTGTGTTGATATCTCAAATGCTTTGAATGAGTCTCTTGTAAATTCTTGATAAACAACCTCACAGACTCCTTCTCAGTAGGGACTTCAATCATATTAGCGGAAGTTTCCCTCCACTTGTTGAAAAAGGAAGTGAAACTTTCATTTTCTTTTTGTCTTAGCATCTCAAGCTGTCTATGGTCAGTTTCAACTTGAATGTTACATTTATATCTATTGATGAAAGCATTTTTTATTTCTTCCCAATTGGAGGTTTTCTCTTTGTCAAGAGAAAAGTACCATTGTTGACATATAGCTTCTAAAGACAAAGAAAATACAAAATGAAATGCTTTTCTATCTATACCTTTAATGTTCATTATAGTTTCAAAAGCTCTTAAATGAAAATAAGGGTTATCCATAGCCTTAAATTTAGGGATGTCATTGGGATTGAACTTCTGTGGGAGAAGGTCCTTATCCACCGAGACCCCTTGTGAGCTAATCTCTTGGAATCTAAAGTCGTTGGACAGCTTGCCCAAACTTTCCTGGATTAGGTCCATTTGTTTCTGTTTTTCAGGATTACTTATTTGCAGTGATAAGTTTTGTAACATCTCAGCCAAGTTGGCTACCTGTCCCTTGACCTCATTAAGTTCTTCTTGACTAACCATTGCCTTCTTAGCTTTCCTTTTCCTACCGATTGGTTTGTCAAAAAGTAAGACTTGAACAAAAGTGTTGTCCTTGATTAAACGCCCTTCTCTCCTTGACCAAGTACTGTAGAAAGGGAATTTAGGGATAAGTTTTATACCAATTATTTTGAATCAAGCTTTATTCAACATGCAATAGATGGAAAAAGATTATGGAAGAGTGAGAGGTATGATATTCATGGGGAAAGAATGTAGTGAGTGGGAAGGTGATGGAGATGGAGAAATATTGAAGAATTAGGAATAGAATGAACCCCCCAATTCAAATGACGGAAAAACGATTTATGCATGAACCTAAGACATGGTCATGGTGACATATAAAAAGTGTGTGCTAAGGCTAGTGAGTTTAGGTGACATGTTAAGACTTGCGTCATGACCATGTGGCTAGACTATGTGACTAGACTTAAGCAAGGACTAAGTTAAGACTTCACGTATGTGCATTAAACTGGACAGGCTGTGGTATTTTAGTCATAACTTTTAATCTGTGACTCTAATTGGGACGACACCAACGCCAAATTAAAGATAAAACTCGGGGCTACAGATCCATAGGTTATACGACTCGTGGTTGTTCCTAGAACTCTGGCTATGACCAAAACAAGTTGACGCATGTGCAGTATACGAGAATAAAAATCCGGGTTGACTTAATGGAACTATGACTCGATTTTAGGCTTGTTCATTAGTTCAAATTAATTAATTAATTAATTAAACAAAGTCTTTGACTCTTAGTGTATGACCATTGGACTTTAAGTGCCTAAACTCAATTAAAGACTTAAACATGGTTTGAACCATTAATAAATTGATAAACTGATTAGTAGACTATGAATTAGATTCGTCGTGATGACTCGAGCAAGAAAACTGGACTGTTGCTAAAACAACAGGACTGTCGCCACTATTTAGAGCCTGTCGCCAGACGAAAAAATTGTCGCCAGGCGACAGACACTAAACTGCAGCGCCACAGTCCAAATTTCTGTGCCATTGCTGGAACATTAATCTGGACTGTTTCCAGTAATTTTACTCTAAATGGACATGCCTAAAGTCGTACTAAGTCGAATTGATTAATTTATTAGCCTTTAATTAATTAAAAATTGATTAATTAGACAAAGTCCTTTTAGTCATTAGTCAATTTATTTAGTCTTTAACACAAGTCAAACAAACGGTTAACACACATATAATATATACAAGCAAGGGTGCACAAGTAGTTCACATAGTCACAATATGATGAGTTTGCAACCTAACCATGGCTCTAGTTCTCTAAAGTTCAAGGATATGGGTTAAGTCAAAAAGGTCCATGGTTATGAATCCATATGCATTGCACACAAGCCTACCGGGAGGGTTGGAGCGAATGGACAGGATACCGCGAGTTCGTGATGAAATCGAACTCGACTCCATGGTTTGGTGGATTCACAAACTTTGCACGTACCCAAATCTGAACTTTGCACATGATAGTGGGATATTCCATTGGGCAGGTGAAGCAGGAACCCCCAGAGGGTTATTTCCATATGTAGAACACATATGGGTTCAGAAAAGTGAGAAAAGGACTCAATCAATAAGCAAAATCAAGCCAACAATGCTAGAAATGGTCAAAGCAAGAAGGCATACCCCTGGCTCGGTATTGGAAGAACTTGGCGCCAGACTACAGGGACTGTCGCTGCAAAAAAGCCTATGTCGCCAGGCGACAGAAACTTTTTACGGGCGACAAGCCCTGTTTTCTAGACGCTAGTTCCTACATGCCTTGGCAAGTTTCTGTGTTCTTCAAATTTTCCAGATTTCGCATCATCTTTTCGATTCTAGTCATGAAAGATATTTCTCAAATTTCCTACGTGTAAAATTCCTATGGATTGACTCATGGGGTGCTCCCATGAGGACCTTTTAATGCATATGACAATAATGTTAATCAAATCACGCACATGAAATACTTAGAATTTTTCGAGTCTCATCCGCTCATTCTAAATAATTGCCAAAATTAAATAAATTTCAGGAATATAAATAGAAATCCTCCCCAATGGAGTCGCCAAAAACTGTAGGGAATATTTCAAGCATTATGATCCCAAACTTGAACCCCACTGTGATCATACACTAAAGTAGGGTGGCGTTCCAAAGGGAAAGAAAAGAGAGCAAAAGAGTCGTCAACAAGTTTTAGGAACTTGTAAACCCAAAAGACAATCCAAAAGGACCATCAACTACTCCATAAGGTCTTGAACCAAACAGGGTCCGGGGATGAGGGTACGAATCCAACCTACAAAAGAAAGGACCCGCCCTATAAAATAGGCCTCTACTTTGTTCTGCTCGTATTCATGCGCGCTTTTCAAATAACATACAAACATTATATTGATCCTACCCTGTTTATCTATGTTGGTTGAATATTAATGCACAAATAATACTATTATTGGCGATCACTTGAGTTAAAATCACATTAGCCTAAACCGAATTATTAATTATCTTATTAAGCGTGATTTCAAGTACAAATTCCCTTTAACAATCATAAAAGGTGTAATCAAGCAATAACAATAATAATATATCAAGCAACATAAGGATAAAGAATAATAATAATCATAATATTCATAATAATAATAACGATAATAATAGTCAAAATCATGTTAAGGCATAATAAAGCTTAAATATAATAGCAAGATCCTAGGCATGATACTAACAATATTAATAACAAATCCTAGCATGTCACTAAACAATAAAGATCAAAGCTTTAAACCTAACATGGTACTAACATGCTATTAGAAAGAGTAAAGCAGTAAAAGGCACCCTAAACATGATACTAGAGAGCATAAAATAACATCCTAACATGATACTAGGAATTAAATACATCCTAACATGATATTAGGAATCATAATAAACATGCTTTCTACATTGTGAAAGAAATAGGGAGTAAGCTAATCTACTTACTTTGAAGCCTCGTACCTCTTTCTAATAACAAAATACACAAGTTAGTAAACTTCAATGAAAATAATAAACAATAATTAAAGAATTAAATTGAAATTAAATTAAATAAAGTTTTGACTAGTTTTGGCCAAACCCTCAGAAATTATTAAACCTTGCACGTCTAGGGCGAAGGCAACTTCGAACTTGGCTAAGAGACTCTAAGTCTTGTGAATGCGGAATATTGTGTGTAAAAAGCTAGTTTAGAAAGAGAGAGAGAAAGAAAGCATATATTGCTTAGAGAAAGAATAGAGAGAATTAAGGAAGAATTGATGATAATTGAAAACAGGGATTCGGACCCTTTTTATAATGAAAATAGTTCGGAAAAACATAGAATCTGATAAGGAATAAAACTACACGCTGTCGCCAGGAATCGACTCTGTCGCGACGCGACAATGTCTGTCGCGAGGCGACAAGGTTTGTCGCGCGGCGACGGAGTCTGTCGCGCGGCGACGGAGTCTGTCGCGCGGCGACAGACTTGTCGTTTGGCGACAACCTGTATTAGCGCGTTTTCTTCACGCGGAATCCGATATTTAATCAACTTGATCTACGGAATCCGTACAGAAGATAAAATACGTATTTTTAAGATAATAAAATAATATTTTACTCCAAATAAAAAGTCTATTTTAAAATAATTAATTATTAAATCTAATAATATTAGAATTAAAAAGAATCTTCTAGAAACTTCCAGAAAATTATAATTAATCCTAATAATTTTAGGAATAATAATTAACATTGGGCCCTCCTCTAGATCATTAGGCCGTATTTAAATAATTAACCGGGCCCAGTTTAGTATATTGGACATAACTTCCTCAATATTTATCGGAATTGGGCTTATGATATATCGTTGGAAAGGTCTTTTCGAGCCCCATCCAACTACACTATTATTGGACCTTAATTATGGACCAAACTAAACTGGTTTGGCTATTTTCAAATAAATATAGTTATTTTCAAAAACAGAGAGAAGAGAATTTTAATTAAAACTAAACCGCAACACTTGACTTTCAACCACTTTCACCTAATCCGATAATGGTTCGACGTGAAAGGCATTCATCACTGGGTTTGGTTTTGGGGAGACACAAATGGGTGTCTACAATTACTGTTATTTTTTATATTTGTGCCAATACTTCGGTGATTTTGTCTTTGTAAACCATTACTTTGGTGCTTCTATTGAACCATCACTTCGGTGCCTTATTATGAGCCAATACTTAGGCGCTTTAAGCTAAGTGAGACGATCTTTTACCAAGTCGATCACTTAATGCATCTGCAATCAAGCTAACTAAATCATGTCAATTTGCTTAAAGGGGCTAAATGGCGTACCAAGGAACCCAAACTGCCAAAATAGGCCCACAAAGTCATAAGGAGGGGCCCAGCATTCTGTCGCCGCTCCAGCGTTGGCTGGAGACACCTGTCGCCAGCATTTGCTCCTGTCGCCACGCGATAGAGTCTGTCGCCTCGTGACAACTCTGTCGTTTGGCGACAGAATCGGGGTTTTAAAACCCGTTTTCTTCTTCATTTCCGCTGCTGCTCTGCTTCTCATACTTTCGCAAAAAATTCGATTCACTCGTTCTTGCTCATTTCTCAACCAAATTCGCTCAAACTTGTTACAAATCAAAGCTTTTCTCGTCTATTTTCCCGATCTATGTAAGTTTTGCTCAAACTCTACTCGGTTTTTGATGAATTACACGTTCTTGTTCATGAATTTTCGAAAAATTCGAAACTTACTTTGCTTAATTTGCTTTGTTCGTTGAATTTTATGCCTTGAATTTGTTTAATTATGTTTGTATATCACCTTGGGAGTATTTTGGGACTTGTTTGACTCAATTTGGTGAAGAAACGAACGATTCTTCATTGTTGGACCTCTTAAGGTCGTGAAGAACAATGTGGGTCGTTCTTTGCATTTTTACTGCTTTTGCTTGTACAATTTATCACAATATTCATCATATGTTTGCTAGAAATTGTTTATTTGCTTAAAAAAATGCTTCCATGCTTAGTTGAATTTTTGCTCTGTTTTAGTACTACGTACTCTGTTTTGCGAACATAGTATCATGCGACCTAGGCGAACCTTAGATACTGTAGAGCCTTAAATTTAATTACTTTCATATACTTTAGCATGGCTAGAAGACGTGGTTCTGGTTCTCGGTCGAGAGACACGCGTCGAGAGGACGAGCCCACCAGTGAGGGCGAGGACGTGCCTTCTACTTCCAGGCTGGGTCTCATGCCTGATTGGGATGAGCGCAGCTTGTTCTACGCGTCGGTTCATCATCTGTCAGAGCGAGTCCGACGAGGTCTTGCGATGACAGTCTACTCCTTTGTCGTTCGACGCCGGTGTTACTGTCTATTCGCCGGAGGTTCAGGAGTTGTTGGGGTCGATCGTCGTTCGGGCCTAGGCTGAGGCTCAGTCGGGACAGCTGAGTTCCCGATGTATTCGTCGCTGCACGCTAGCTGCAGCTTTTGAGGATGATGCTACCACCCGAGAGCAGCGGGTGCGCATCTTTGTGTTGATTCTGCTATCAGGGACGTTTTCCCCTGATCGAGGTAGTAGAGTACTTCTTTACTACCTGTCCGCTGTTCGCGACCTTCACTTGGTCGGGACATATGATTGGGCCAGTATGGCCTACGCGGACTTTCTTTACTATGTTTTCACTTGGTCAGGACTTGCTCAAATTCCAATAGATCTGTAGATGTTTGATGGAGCACTTGATACTTGGATATAAATAATCTCCTACAAAACAACAACAATAATAATAATAATAAGACTCTTATATTCAATTAAAAAAAAAAATATCAAATGAATTATTTATGGAAAATTATTATCAAAACAATAGAAATTACTATTGTAGTGAGTAAATAATGAAAAAAAAAATTCATCTAAAAAAGGCAAGATGGAGGTACCGTATAGTAGCAACATCACAAGAGTATAAGGAAGTAACATCAAAGGATCATAAATTTGTATAATCATAGATACTACAATATCAAAATACTAGCACAATTTCGCTAAGCTAGGATCATAAATTTTGATGCCTATCTTCGAGAAGAGCAAAGAGATTGAGTTTTTAATCGTATAATTAACTAAGCAAATTGCGAGTAAGCACATATTTACAACACAAAGATCAAGTTTCTTGATTATCCATTATACCATATAAAGTAGTACTTGAACAATATTAAATAAATATGTAAATCACTAGCATGCATATATGAGCTTCTTAACACCCTGCAAATTCCAAGGCCTTTTTTAGCATATGCACACACATAAAAATACATAATTCAAACCACCTAAGTATGATCTTTGGTCTGACATCCAACTCAGCAAGCAAAGGTATTTTAAGTTAACTAGTATATATTCCCAACAATCACGCTGCTTATCTCTAGTTTGTTTACTTTATTTAGAACTTTAATAATATAATACACCATTTCAAATTCTTCAATCACATGTAACAATGTAAAAAATGAAAAAGAGAAATGGAATGTAACATGTAAAATGGAATAACATACCTGTTCATAATCTTAAATAATATAGTTTATGGATCATTTGTAGTTGTTGAAACGATAGCTTTTGCAATAATTTCCGGAGTCAAGCTAGGATCTTTTTGGCGTAGTTGTGCAAGGGCTGATATTACTTCATCAAGAGTTATATTTCCTTGTTGATTTTCAATATCCATGCGTATCTCTTGTAGTTTTAAGGTCTTAGATTCAAGCTCCTTTGTTTTCCTCTCTATTTCAACTTCTTGTGGAGCATGAACTTCTTTTTCCTTGGCAAATTCTTCAATTTCAGCATTTATATCCTTTTGAACATCAACAGTTACAGCACTTTTGATACACTCCATGACCTCTTCTGGTAGAATCAAAGAGGTACCAGGTCCTTTATCTTTTCGCTTCTTACGATTGGCACCAAGGCCTTGTAATAATTCTGTACCTCGACGTGCATTTCCCATAACTTCATCAAATGGATCCTTAACAGGTTCACCACTCTGATCATCTTGAGAAGCTTCCAATTCCCTCATTGCTTGCTATAACAATTATTAAAAATTATAGGTGACAAAGTATACGATAAATTTATTCATTAAATAAATTAATAGGAAAAATATAGTATTTACTATCTTCTGTTGTGTATCATCATAAGGTCGATCATAAGTTCTTCCCTCCTTTCGTCGTCGAGTCTCTTCAAACATTCTTCTTTTTGATGGTGCCACACCATCTTTTCGTAGCTAATAAATAAACAAAAATAAATATATAAACAACATAGAATCCATGAAGTGAAAAAATTGTAATATATGTGGAATGTATATATTTCGCACCAACTGCTCATGTTTCATGGCAAAGGAAACAGGACCATTTGTATGTATGTTGTCTTGTTCACGCCGATTTTCAGAATTCTGCAAACTGGTTTTCTACATAAAATAAAAACGGATAAGCATAAAAGTCAAGACAAATTTAGAGAGTTCCTAATTGTTCAGTTATACCTTTGCTATTGTTGTTCCCCAATAAGCTAAAAGTGTTTTGTAATGAGCTTCAGGCACTCTTTCAGGAGGATGCTTTAATCTCTCTTCATAGGTGTCATACATATAATAATGATCCCTTTTGAGGCGACATTTGAATCCTCTCCAAGATTGATCAAGAGTCTCCATTACCTAATCCTTAGCTTCAATTGGAAGGATGTACTTGCTCTAAAATAAAAGGTTAGGTTTATGTTATAAAATACAGTATTGAAATACATATAAAAGTAAACTTATGTTATACACTCAAAACATTACAAATGAGAGAAAAGAACACTTACATTCACAAATTCCCAAATTTTCTCCTTATTTGGAACTTTTTTCCAATTTGTGTATGTCAAGGGAGCCCAATTGTAATCATGAGCAATAGTTCCTAAGAATCTAGTTAGCTCTTTCCTTGCCTTTTCAGGCCCGATAGGTTGTCCTTTGTCATTACAGTAGATAGTTACGCGATCTTCCCATTTGCGAGCATGGACATCAAACAAATTTGTAGGACCTCGCCCTTTCTTCTTAGGAACTTTTATCCAAGTAAAAACAGAATAATTAATTCATAAGAAATTTGAAGATAAAAATAAAGATTACAATCACAACTTTATTAATGCAATTACATGACATAGAAAAGTTCATAAGTAAACATGTGACAAGCATTCAATAGTTTTTTAGGCATTAACTAGATCAATTTGACAACTAAATTTAAAGAATTGCAATATGTTTTTGTATTGTATAATTCTAGAGAACTGTGAAACCAAGTCTTATGCATCAGCAGGCCCTACATCAACAGCAGCAGAGCCTGCGTGCACTAGCGGGGTCCCCTTGATCAACACTAGCAGTCACATATTGCCTTGTGCAGCAACAGCAGCTTCCAGAGCAAAACTGTACTCAAATAACTTCAACCCGTACATAGTTATGTTTGATAGTATAATGGTAATTAGCTAGCAGTTTGTTCATTGTTTACTGGTAATTATTACTAATACGATAAGAAAAAAAGCAAATTATAGAAGGAGATTATAGAAAGCTCTCTAACCTTGGATTGCATGAATAAAAAGGTTACAAGACCATAAGATTTTTCATGATTTTAAAAAAGGGGAGGAGTATTGAATACAAACCTTGTGCGGAAACAGATTCTCCTTGGCTTTCTAGTGGAATAATGGTCGAAAGCGGGCGCTTAGAATTTTGTCGAACAGGTAGATGGATCATAACATCAAAGAATGCAAGAGGGAATATCATTTCAAATTGACAAAGTATATCGACAACTTCAGAAGCTAACCTATCTAATTCTTCGAGATCAACAATTTTACTACATATACCATGAAAAAAGTTCCCCAATCTAGTCAAAGGTACTGCAACATTTTTTGGCAATGTCTTCCTAACGGAAACTTGAAGCAAGTGATGCAATACGACGTGAGCATCATGAGTTTTGTAGCCTGAAAAATTCCTTTCTTTTGATGCATACCCATAAGGTAACTTTGTTTCCTTAAGAACTTTGAGAAACAAATCCTTCTTTGTATTACTCATAGAATAAGGTGCTGGTGGAAATAGCATGTGGCTGCCATCTTCGGATGGATAAGGTTGGAGATGTGGTTTTATGCCAAGATCCAACAAATCCAAACGTGCCTTATTGTGGTCTCTAGTCTTTCCTGGAATATCTAACAAAGTGCTAACAATATTATCGAAGAGATTTTTCTCGATATGCATGACATCTAAATTATGACGACATTTAATATTAGACCAATAAGACAGTTGAAGAAAGCATGATTTCTTTTTCCATGGACCTTTACCACCTCCACCTTTACTGTTCTTCCCAAAATCATTTTCAAAGTTTTCTAATTCATTCATCAAATCATTACCATATAATGGAGAAGGTGCACACCTATCCTCTACTTTCCCATTAAATGAATTTGTATCTTTCCGCCAAGGATGATCCATATCAAGATGCCTTCGAATATCCATGTAAAAATTATTTCTGCTGTGATACAAGTATTTAGGTTCCACATCATGGTTACAATTAGGGCATGCATAATTTCCTTTAGTAGACCATCCAGACAACATGGCATAAGCCGGGAAATCATTTATTGCCCCCATTAATGCAGCATGCAATTGAAATGATTGTTTTTTAGATGCATCATAAGTCTCAACCCCAAATTCCCATAATTCCTTTAATTCGTCAATTAGTGGTTGCAAAAAAACATCTATATCATTTCCAGGGGACTTAGGGCCAGGAATTAACAAAGACAACATAAAATATTCCGGTTTCATGGAAAGCCAGGGTGGAATGTTGTAATTAATTAACACAACAGGCCATGTGCTGTGAGCAACACTCATAGTTCGAAATGGATTGAATCCATCACTAACAAGAGCTAAACGTACATTTCGTGCTTCATTTTTAAAGGCAGGATATGATGAATCAAAGTCCTTCCAAGATTGGGCATCTGCCGGATGTCTAATTTTGTCATCTTTTATTCGGCCTTTATCATGCCAAACCATTTGTTCAGCTGTTTTTAAACACATGAATAATCTTTGCAGTCTAGGTTTTAAGGGAAAATGTCTTAAAACTTTGGCAGGAACATTTTTAGACTTCCACCTAGATGTACCACACTTAGGACAAACATCAGCTCCTTCAAATTCCTTTCTATAAAGAATACAATCATTGGGACAAGCATGAATTTTTATATAATCAAGACCTAAATTCTTCACTATATTCCTAGATTCATTAAATGATTTAGGAAGTTCAGCCATTGGAAATGCCTCTCTTAATAGCTCTAAAAGATCTCCAAAGGCTACATTGCTTAAGCCATTAAGGCACTTAAAGAGAAACAAACGAATTATGAAAGATAATTTTGAGAAGGTTTTACAGCCTGGATATAACTCTTTCTTTCCTTCTTCCACTAAATGAAAAAACTTTCTAGCCTCCTCATTTGGCTCACTTTCAACCTCATGATCTCTATTTAGACCTTCACTGACATCTATAAAAGTATCATGTAGTAAGCCATCAATATCATCATGTGTACTTTGATTATTTACTTCATGCACATTTTGCCTATCATTACTTGTAAAAGAATATCCCTCCCTTTGCAAGACCCACTCCTTGAATCCCTTCACAAACCCATTAATAATCAAATGATCATACACGTCATCTCTAGAATGGCAAAAACGCCTCGAACACGTTTTACAGGGGCAAAATATTTGATCTCCAATGGCGTCCTTGGCAAAAGACTCATCAAGGAAAAAATTCAACGCAACTTTAAAGTCCTCCGAACTTCTAGGATAGTTCATCCAATTATGATCCATAACTTAATTTATGTCAATCCCTAAATTACACAAGCAAATAAATTTAGAGATCTATCTATATTATGAAATGAAAGAATAGACTTGTTAGATATTAATTGGAAAAATATACAGTGCTAAAGTTGAAAATAGAAATCTCAAGCAAATACATATAAAGATCATCAATGATAGCTAAATACGTACACATATTAGTTATAAAGTTATGTATATATATACCATAATCTAGTACATATAAAGTTATGATTATTAAGATCAAAAGTTATATATAAGAAGAGAATAATTAGTTTTACACACTAACTAGACTAAATGTTACAAAGTCTTTAGATAAAACTTCAAATAATAAGAAACCACTAACTATGAATTAAAAGTTAGGTAGACATGATTCCATTTCATAATAATTCCCGACTAATAAGAAATTTGCTACTAGTCTATAAGGAACACTTACTTGGCATCACAATCTCTAGCTTATAACTATCTTTAGGTTCACATATGCTTAATCTCTTTAAAATATAAGATTGATAAAGTAAAATCATACTCTCTAAAATCTTTATTATTTGTGCACTATCAAATTTAACTTTAACTCACTTTGTAATGATTCTTCACATCATCTTGTCTGGTTGTCCTGATATAGTTTCAGTTATGTGATTCAATTCTAATGGATAATGAATAAAATCTAAACTTTACGTATCACACTAAATAAGTTGTAATGTTGTAACAAAAGTTCACTTTATTGCAATGCTTATGTTACTGGGAAAGTCATGTTCTTTAAGTGGCATTAATTAGTGAAGTAGTGGTTAAGTTAGTTGTAATCATATGCTCACAGGTAGATATTTATAAATTTCTAGTACTTCTTACGAACTAGTTTCTATATGGAGCGTACTTCTTAATTTTCCAATTTCCATATAATTGTAGATTTTAAGATATGATAAAAATAGAACTAATAAAAGGAAAAGGGATGATCATCATGCGTTTATGATGTGATTATAACTATTGCTTAACACAAATAATTACACCAATACAACTTTAAGTTTGAGAATCATTTTTATTTAAAAATGAGAATAACTTATTTAAACTATAGCCTTTCAACTAATGAACATCAAGCTACTTATTGTGAAATATGATTCTGATTATTTGAGAGACAAGCCCTTGGTGGAACTTTTGTGTAACCATCTAAGGTAATTCCTGACATTGTATTAAAAGAGAAAGATATACTTAAATAGGGAAAATGAGGTACACAAATTTAAAAGAGTTTTGGGCAATTCACTCGTACAACACACAGTTCCTTTTTTTTAACAAAGAACAAAAAAATTAAAAAAAAATAAAAAAAAAATCACAAACTAGCAATTATGAGCAAGTGGAAACTGACTATTACTATTAATCTTTCCCAATCTAGAAATTATAAGCAGGGTCACAATCTAGAGTATAAAATTAACCAACATGTCTAACAATCCCAAAAATTCTGTAAAATTATGCAAGTAATTTCTCTTTTGTTGATCTAATACTAACCAGCCACATGCAAATCACCAAGAAAACACATTAATTTACAAGAAAAACAAAATCTACGGTAAATCATAATCAATCTATAGGATTAAATTGAATTATATGAACTCTCATAATCAAATTATACAATTCCCCAATTTACGAAACCCTAAACCCCCTGTTCAATACCCATAAGTTCCAACTACATAATTGTGATATCAAAATCAAATTGCAGATAAGTTATTCAAGAAAACATCAATTTAAACAACTAAATTACATACTAACCTTGTTCACTAGTGTTGAGAGCAAACACCGAATTGACGACGAATTTTGATAATGAAAGAATTTCAAACTCTGATTCAAGCACTTTCAACCCGCCTACAAAGAACTGTAATCGGACTTGAAACGAAAAGAAACGGGGTTTGTGAATTATGTGCAAAATTAGAGAGGGATGAGTTGTGGGGGATGAACAGGGGGAATTGAAACGAAAAGAAAGGGTTTGTGAATTAGGAAAAGAAAGAGGTTTGTGAATTAGGAGAGGGTTTGTGAATTATGAAAAGTAAGAGGGAAACTAAAAAAATTAGACCGCTTAAATTAATTGAAAATTTTCATGTTCCCCAGAATTTTCATGTACCAAAAAAAAGACCGCTTAATCACTACCGAGTACTCCGTATTACTTATTTTTATTTTTCAAATTAGAAATTATTTAATTAATTAATCATTAATATCAACTTGCACCCTCTTTGTTAAACCGTTGCCAAATAATATCTTTTACTTATTCATTAAAAGCGTTGCCATTTTTTTTCTCTATAGCAACAGATTTTAAACGAAAATGGTTAGTTATATCAGTAAATTAAAAACTGTTGCCACATGTCTACTTATAACAACACTAATAAAACTGTTGCAAAAATGTGTGTTGCTATAGCCCTCTTTTGTTGTAGTGTCCTTCACCTTAACCTTGATCTTGTACCTCTTGTTTTTGGGAGTTAGCTTATCAAGAGGCACATATTGAGGTTTCATCTAGTTCATTTACATATAAGAAAAGGTTATTCTATAGCATTTAACAATCTTATAAGTGCTATAGAGTTATTTAACTTGAGAATATTAGTAGACATTGTTCTAAAATGTTGATATATTTTGTTCACAAAACAAGGCATATAAGTTGTATTGTGCATTTTAACAAAGAAACATGTTTTTTTACATTTGCTAAATAATAATACAAAATTAGGGTAATCAACTCAAAATGCTATATTTTTATGAAATGTGTAACACATATATGATCAAAATTGAAAAAAATAAAAGGATGTAGATATATTATCACTTTTATTTAGGCAAGTAAAATACAAGCTAAGAAGCACTAACTTTCTGAATTAGCAGTATAACATAAGCTTAAGTTTCACAAATAAGCCCAATAATGTAATAAAAAAGCATCCCATAAACTAACAGTGAAGTTTATCTTTTTTCCATAAATATAATTCACCCTAAACAGCACTAAATTTGTTCAATATAGCAATAATAATTAAGTGTCTTTTTTTCAAATAAAATTAGCAATGTTATTGGTCAATTTCAAATATATTAACTGTCAAGGTGCTGAGAACATAATTAGAGTGACAGACATGTGGTTTGTTATAAGAATTATATAAATATGTATTAGCAAGGTAGGAATCTTAGATATAGACTTGTAACATAATATTAAATGAAAGGAAACATGCTCAAAGCTAAAAACAGAACAAGGCCAGTAGATTAACCAAATTATAGTCCAAAAATATCTCTTAACACTAAATATAGAAGTTTTATGATAACAAGAAGTGCAGCTAAGAAACTTATAAAGTAATAACAGTTATCACCATTAATTAAGACATGCTATTTATTAAAGATATGTAAGAAGTAAATTCTGTAAAGAAATGAAACAAGAATATTAATGCACATACCTTAATAATCGAAAAGTATGAGCTGCCAGCTGCAGAGATACTATTTTTTAAGAGAGAAATGAGATAAGCATTTGAGGGAAGAAGGTTCTTTTAAATAGAACAAGGACAGCACATGAACTCACATTTTTTAAAGAAGAAAATGCTCCTCATTGGCTGAGAATTCTTAATGTGTATTGTCCAGTGGAAATAAGCTTACCATGATGACAGTTGGTTAACCAATAGATAATTCACTGCTGAAATTTTATTGGAACTTATGAATATTGTAAAACTTCTTGGCTAACTTATCTATTAATTCTTGGAAGTGTAACAATAGCTTTTCTAAAACTGAAATTTTTTAAGCTAAATATTTATTTAACATAAATTGCAAAAGGCATTTTTTAAAGTGTTTTTTAGGAGATCATCAAATATATCTCTTTTGCAAATTAGCCTCCTATCATTAAATATATATAGTCTTATATAGCACATTGTATGCTAAGAAAAAAATATATATGTAATACGAAAATGAAAATTGATTTATATATATGATAATAATCAGGCCACATATAAACTAATCGCAACCAATGCATTGTTATGCATACAAACAAGGTCACAAAAAAAAACAACATGTTCACAGAACTTCCTGTGGTAAATAACAAGGGTAAAAAAGGTGTTGTTATAAAATAACAACCAAAGGAAGAAATCAAAAAAAACTTGGCTGACCAATGTATTTTCATGCCAAAAAGGATTACTGCTATTCCACATAGTCTGCAAGTGTTTGACACAATGTCAAATGAGAAGCATGCATCACCAATGCTTGGAACAACTGCAGGAAAAAGAAACAAATATAAGGTTCTATATAATATAGTAATTCTTAGACAAATTACTCTAGATACATGTGTATAACATTGCACACCATAAATTCAACCTTATTTAGAATTGCTTTAGTTAGATGATATTGGCTAGCCTCAAAACCTTATAGGACACAACATTTCGAACAGCTGATGATGAGACAGAATCAGATTGCTGAGTTGTATACACTGTCACTTCTTTAGACTTTTTTGCACGTGAGAAAGCAACATACAGCTGACCATGTGAGAAACATGGCTTTGGGAGGTATACCAAAACACGACTTAGAGTCTGCCCTTTAGACTTATTTATAGTCATAGCAAAGCTGAGCTTTAGAGGAAATTGTTTCCGTTCAAACTGAAAAGGGTACTTGTAAGAAGTTGAAGGCCTTAAATTCACACGTGGAACAAAATAAAATGTTCCTTTATAATGACCATTAGCAATTTCACAAATAATTGAATTAGGAAGAAAGTGCCTACAAATAAGGCATGTACCATTACACATCCCTTTAGATGGTGCCTAATTACGCAACAAAATTACAGGATTGTTAACTTTAAGCACAAGTTGATGCGGGCTCATCCCTCCTGGGCAAAGTGTGTTCAGAAATTCTGTTGGATAGAGGCTGCAATTATCATCAAGGATTGAATCATAGCTTAGATAGACAGTAGGTGTGCCCGGAAACTGTTCAATTAAATGATCATTTATGGAATCAACTTCCTCATTCATTGGTGTGAGGATTTCTCTTTCATTGAATATGCCACTATCAAATTTTGCATTCGAAATTTCTGGGAAAATCATTGCAGTTAGCACAGAAACTGAATCCTCATTTGTAACTATATTTTGAACTATGTGTTCAGGTAGCTGCACATTAGCACTTTCATCTGATTGTAATTGGCCATTGCCCAAAGCCAGCAGAAAAGCTGAATAAGCTAAGTCTTTCTTAGCTCTGACGTTCTCTGTTAACCGAAATTTGACTAAAAGGGGCCAAATGTAAGAGCTGACAACACTAACACCAACAGCCTCTTTTTGTGAACGACGGGGCAAAATAGGCAAAACTTGTCTAAAATCTCCAAAGACAATTACTTTGCCACCAAATGGCTGATCATGATGGCTGAGATTGCGCAACAATAAATCCAATGATTCTATATTCTCTTTACGAGCCATAGATGCTTCATCCCAGATTATCAGGGCAGCAGCTTTGATTAGAGCAGCTAAGCTTCCCTGTTTTGGGACATCACAAGCCAGTGACACCTCTAAATCAAGTGGAATTTTAAATCTGGAGTGAGCTGTTCTGCCAGAGGGAATATTAGAAGCAGCAATACCTGATGTCGCTGTTGACAGCACAATCTTGCCTGCCAACACACTTCAGCATATAAAGCATTATAGAGAAAATGTCTTGCCTGTTCCACCTGGCCCATCAACAAAAAAACAACCAGGTTTCTCTGCATTGACATAAGCCATTATGCTATTGAATGCACTTGCTTGAGCTTCATTAAGTTTCTCTCGACAATCAATGCATTCAGGAGGAATTGGTGCTTCAAGTGCATCTTCAATATCCTTTGTGATGCGTATTTCATTACTATCTTCTCCAATCAAATGGCCTAAGCCAAAATCCTCCAATGTCTTTCCCATGGCTTCTAAGTTTTTCTCAACATCTCTTACTATTAACTTCATTACTTTTTCTAGCTGGTTGGGATTTTGATATGCAAAATCTTCAGAGAGTGAAGTATAAAACTGCAACTAGAGAGCATTTGGGTTACTTGGTTGACAAAAGATCAAGAGAGTTGCAAATAGCTGCCTCAATGTAGAAGGCATTTATGCTTCTGATGCTTCCTGCAAACATGATGTCACTGCACTGTCTTGGTGAAATAACCCGACCTTGATTGCAGCTTCCTGGAAGGTAGGGTAGAGCACACCATCTATACTCCTAAGATGAGAAAATGAGACAGGACTAACTTTGCCAAGCAATAAACGTAAGAAGAAGCGTTCCCCTTCTGACGGGCTAACAAAAGCCATGCGGCCAACATTTTTTTTTTTGTAACTTCTTTTAATCCATATTTTCTTGCTAGCTTCCCACCTATTATGTGCAATCATTTTAGGGTACCGATACCCTGTGCCCCCAGGAATGCTTGCATTTAGCTTAAAGAATTCTAGCAAAGCAGTAGTACTTCTCTTTTCATCATGCACAACAGAACCAAGCTGCTCATGAGACCTCATATATATAGTTTGCATATTTGGTAGATGCACTGGAAGAAGCTGCACAGAAGGAGTCATCTCAAAGAGATCAATTCCAAATATTCGCCAAGCCGCCTCACATGGTGATACCCATCTACCAGCTTGAAAAGCATCAATTTCATCAACAACTTGATTTTGTTCACCAACAACATTAAAAGATACACGATCATGACCTTTGTATACATATTTGTATAGGTATTTGACTGCTTGAATAGTTGAACAAACTTCTAAATTTAGATGGCAGTCAAATAGCATAGATAAATATGGATTATAAGGTATAACCCAACGATTATCAAGGTTAGCACCGCGAATTCTTACATGCTCACTAGTATTCCTTCTTTTGTACATGGGAAAACCATCTTCATTTGTGGTAGTTTCCTCTAAATATGGCTTAGGGTAGCTGTACTTACAAAGACCTTCATTGCCATGGTTTTTTTTTATACAAGCACTTTTAGGATTTAAATTGCCACATGGACCATGCATCATGTGACCAAGAACAATTTTGCGCAACTGAGGACATTCAGTTGAAGGGATTTCAGTAGCAACAAACTTATCATAATCAGAAGGCCCCTTTAGCTTGTATGCATCTTCCAATATAATTAAAAAGTGAGCATGAGGTAAACCCCTCTTTTGAAACTCTACAACATATACCATAGCTGCAACTTTCCCAAAAACCAAGTCTTCCATTATTTTTTTCTTCAGAGCTATTAGTTTTGCTCTGAAAATCCGAGCAACAATGTCTGGCCGATCACATGCAGCTTCCCCAGGAGCTAACTCAGCAGTGATTTCAGGCCATTTAGCATTACACGTCATTGTTACAAACAAATCAAGTTTGCCAAAGCGCTGCACAAGGGCCATTGCATTTAAGTACCTTCGCTTCATATCTCGTGGACCACCAATGAAGGTTAGAGGCAATATCACTCGGCGGCCAATGTTGTTGGCACTTATCTCTCCATCTTCAACTGTATCCAAAATACCTTGGTACATACATATCAATTGTCTGCTGATTTCGCCTAAAAAAATCAAGTCTTGTGTTCTCAATTTTAACATACATATCCACAATATACTGCTGGAAACATCGACCCCCTCGAAGCAGCATACTCCCTGACCTTATCTGTATCTTATAGGCATAGTATTCCCGAGGAAAAAAATGCCTTTTAGAGGTACCTGAACTATCTGCTGCACCTGTATGCAGACAACAAAATGGCAATCACTTTAGCTATTTAGATATGCAAGAGTATGAGACAACATAATTTGAAATAACTATAAGTAAACACGTACGTTTTGCTTCTTCTGCCAATAGGTCCTCTTCAGTATGAACAGCACAAGAAGAAGCAGGATTAATTTCCATCATAGCCTTTTTCTGTGCACTAACATAATCCTTCCTGAGACCCTATGTCCAACCACAATCACCACTTGGAAATAAAAGAGGATACTGCAGTGGATCATAACATCCATAATAGTGATATATTCTATGAGGCACAGTGGATTTCCCTGGCACAACTATGTATGGGTTGTTAGATTCACTGGAAGACGCGCTCTCAGGCCATATAGCAGCCACTTCATCAGTTGAAGGGGCATTATACACGCGCTGATCCAAATTTGTGCTCTGATTGATGATTATTTGTGTAGTCTCAGTTACAGTGAGTTCTCGTAAGGATCTAAAAAAACGAGCATATGGATTTACACTCATAACACCCATTTAAAAAATTTACTATGTCTTCCCTCACTTCAGAGAAAACCTCTATCCTTCGTGTAGCCTCATAATGTGCATCATAAAAATAAAGCAGCAGGTATTTAGGCACTTCATTGTCAGGCAGCAAATCTGGCAAGTGATGATAAATCTGACCATGTAATAAGAAAACAAAGATCCCTTTATCAGAGCTAACATTTGTTTTCCCTCCAAGCGAGCAAAATGCAAACAAATTATTATACATGCGAGCATATTTTCTGAAATGCAATGAGTCTTCATCATTAGATGTGAAAAGGCGATGTAGCTCAGGAGGAATGCTATTTGTAGCAATTCTAATACTCCCATTGCCACAACAAAAGTGAAGCCATTCATACTGAAATTTCTTAGCACCACATTTAAGACAATAATTAGGTGCTTCCAACTGTAAAGAGGTCAATGGAAGGGGCTGACCGATTGCAGCAGCTGGTTCATCTAGAGAGTAGGATACTAAAATCATATACCTATCAACACTGAGAAATTTCAAGTTTAAAAACTAAAAATACACTTACTATTTTTTTTTTGCTTAGGCTTGTTTTGGCTGCCTTTAACCCTCCCTTTTTTCTTCATAGTGTTTCTCAGCGCACCCTGTGCACTAGTTTCACCATATTCACTATATACACACAGATCAGCAAAGAAGTTAGTGCAGACATGGCTATTAAAATAAAAATAAATGTAGTCCTATATTTAAGGCTTCACAACCTTACTGAATTAGCTCCTGAAAGATTTGTTGTTGTCTGTAAAGTACCACAAATAGTAGTTCTTGCTTCTATTAAGGAGTCCAAAACAAAATTGTTAGCAAATGTTTGGAAATTTTTAAACATAAGAAAATGCCAACTATTTACCTTTTTTTTCCCCTTAGTTTGTTTTGTATTTTTTTTTAGAAGATTTTGCTTTTGGACCTAAATTCTGTGGCGCTTCCTGTGCTCTATCTTCAGCAAGCTCACTAAATATATAAATGTAAGAGCAAACCCTCTCAGCAAAATAATTTCATAGCATAGAATTCTGAAGATAGGTTTAGAACACAAATTCTAACCTAGCTGTAACTGAATCAGAAAGAGCATCAATTGCTCGTGAACGTTTGCTAGAACGTTTCCTAACATAGTCTGCATTTCCAGGCTCCTTACCTGGAAACCCAAGCAGTTAAATATTAGTGACAATTGCACTGGCCATAATAGTATTAAGTGCAAATCAATCCTAGGATAAAATCTACGCCAATGTGAACAGTCTTTCTCTTTTCTTTTTAAGCTAAAATAGTTTTCCAACTCCTTAGCTGAAATGTACATACTCATTTAAATTATCACGTGTGCCTAAATTATTTCCTGTACCAATACCATATATAAGCAACACCTGCAAATAAAATAATGGTTCATGCTTAGTAAATCTAATTAAGCATTGATTATATAACTTACAAATGACATATAAGAAATAGCAACAAGCCAACTGAAATATATACCAAACATAACACCAGGAAGTTCATTTAATTTAAACAAACATAATGTAGTACATAGAACATTGCTGCTGCAAATGAGCTATTACACCCCATGATCTAATAAACTTAAACATATAAAAGATAATAAAAACTACTTATACATCGACAACCCTAGAGACACAAAATATTTAAGCAGCAGCATAACCCTAAGAGTCTAGATAAGTTAGGGATACAAGAACTCCTATCTAAAACTTCCTACGCTTAAAAATTGTCTCGAAGTCAGTTGGGATTGGAACAGATATAGCACTTGGGATTGAAGCAGGATGTGCTCTAGGCCGGTTACTAAAAGAAGAAGAGGCTTTTGGCTTGCGAGGGGCAGCTGGAGGCAATGCAGGTTTTGGGATCTTGTTTTCACCAGACTTGGGTGTCAGCAGTCAGCTTCACCAAGGAAAGGAGCTAGATGCAGATCTCCTTGCTTGCCTAGAACACGTTCCCTTATAGTCATGTAGCTTTCTCTAGCTAATGAGCATTTGATACCAGAGTAAACAGCATTGCCATAGTTCAGGTCCACTATGTCCACATTGTAAAAAGCACGTAGGAACTTCACACCTCTCCTTGCAGCATCTTGCTTCGCACCCTTACAAGTCTCATTCAAAGAGCTACAAATGCACTCCATTCCAACACTAGAAGGAGTATATATTATCAGCCAAGACACCCATTTATGTGCAGCAAGCTCAGATGTTTCTATGCTAGAAACCCTAGCCTTAATTGCCACTGCAATGACACGGAGAACATCAATGTAGTCAATGGTGATTCAGTTGGCACTTTGTTTTTTGATTGGAATTGCAGGCCACTTAGTTCGACCATTCACTGTGGGCTTATTCAGTGATTCCAAGGAAATGCGCTTCATTTCATACAAGAAGGCACACTGATCCAACTTGTAGATATTCTCTGAAGTGATGTCAATAATATGCAACCCATACTGAGCTCTCAGGAAGCGAACAGTTTGCTTTGCAGCATTTTCACGAGAAGCATCCAGTGTAGCAGCAACACCATCTTCAAAGATGTAAGGTGACAGGATACAATCAGTGACCAACTTTAAGTTCACAGCATTCCCATCATCACCTGCAAGGGAGTAGGTTGGAACAGGCAACCTCAAGAACCCGACCACCTGGTTCAGCAAACTCTGGAAGGAAATAATTACTTTGAGTGGTTCTGACCCCATAACCTGTGCGGACGATTAATGCATCACATCAGAAGGCATTCTACAGCAGGAGCCAGGTAGAACCAATGATAACCTTATATTGCAGCTCCAACATCTCATGCTAATCTTAAAAGAAACTACATCTCTAACCAACAAAAACCTCCTAATAACCATAAGACACAAGGGCATACAATTAAAGCCAAGGCCAACAATTTAGGGATACATGCTTTAATAACTAACAATTCAATTAACAACAACAACCACATGTATACCAAGACAACAATATGTACCTAGACAACCAACAACTACAGAAAACAGCAAACACTATTGCAGGACTTAACAACAATAGCAAAATACAACAACAGCAAGCTATT
Organism: Chenopodium album; assembly: GCF_948465745.1. Taxonomy (NCBI): domain Eukaryota; kingdom Viridiplantae; phylum Streptophyta; class Magnoliopsida; order Caryophyllales; family Amaranthaceae; genus Chenopodium; species Chenopodium album. The sequence goes on from NC_137852.1 coordinate 17,246,486, forward strand.
CACATGCACATACATAAAAATGAATATATAAATAACAATAAACAAACACAAAAACACCAGGTTCAATAAGCACAACAATTAACAGTAAGCAAGCAGAAGATGCAGACTTACAGCAAACTATGCAAAAGAAGAAATGCAGGGCACCTAGTTCAGATCACCTGCCAACACAACAAAAACAAAGCATCAATAATCTATTCCTTTGTAGCCATTACAATGACATCAAATCCAAATCTATGTAAAATCCCAAAATATGACATCAAAATATACACCTTTGTATCCATTACTATAATAGCAAACCCAATAACAAGATCCCAACCTCAACAACATCTACTTGACCAGAATATTCATATATACAAAACTAACAACTTTATAAGGTTAAAAAATAAACCATATTAGACCAAAATGCTATAAAGTGCAAATCTCAAAGTTTAACTTGATTTTTCTTAAAACGGCACCACAAAGTCTTTTTGAAATTATCGTAAGTGACCATTGAACCATTTCAAGGCTGCCTAAAGGCAACCGAGTTCTTCCTTTCCTCATGACCAACTGCCTTAGAGCACATTAAAACTGCCAAAATCCACAAAAAAATAAAAATCCCAAAGTATATAAGATGCAAAAACTTTGCTATTATCAAACACCCTTTTTTTGCACAGAAATTTTCAGAATAACCCAAAATATAGACCTTTGCAGCCATTACTATGACATCAAATCCAATTCTTTTGCTAGAAACCCAACCAAATTACCCACCCAACCAAACAGAAACTATTTACATGATCATTAGCCATAATCAGAGATAGCTAATGCATATTTCTTATACAAACTAAGATAACAATGGTCCATATTTTACATTCAGTTTTGGTACAAATATATGTGTACAATGTCCAAAGCATCAATCCAAGTTTAATACAATAGTCATACACTTAGTTTAATATAATGTAAATGGGGCTAAATTGATCCAATATTCAAAGCAATAGAGACATAAAGCAATTAAACAATACCTCAACTGGAGGTTTTGTTTTTATTTTGCTCTCTTTCTGTATTGTTAAAACCCTTCCCTCTACTGAGCAAGGCCAAGAGAAGCAACTCCCTTTATATGAAAAGTTACATGTAGCTTTTGAACCCAACAACCACTTGCTAAGCAAGATTATACAGCTGTAATACAATAACACATATACCCTCAAATGCATTTTTACATAGGTAATCTAAAGCATGCGCATAAGGGTGCAGAAGTACACAAATGAAACCAGGAGACACAACTATTATCCAACAGGTCACAAGGTACATCTACATCAACATACAATCCAAATTCAACTAATATGATTAATTTGAACAAGGTATATAATAAAGCAGATAAAACATATATCCTAACACAGATGAGATTAGATTTTCCTTAAGATTGAAATCCAAATGTACATACAACACAAATTCTTAATTCACAACAAATGTAAGAGTCATGAAATTTTTAAATACAATAATATATCATTAAGCAGACACACCATAGTAACATGCAAGCTAAGCCAATCAAACAAATAAAGCCTAAACCCAAAAAAATCAACACTTTTAACCAACAGATAATAAGATGATGCATCATCATTTGGGATACTCAATCCTTGTGCTTAAAAAAAGCAGCAAAGCTATCAATTGTCATATAAAGCAAGCAATTTGCTTATTTCCAAGACTTGTAAACATTTCTATGGTTAAAATTAATTCAATTACAAAGACCAATAAACTGATAAATCTTAAGGGAACCCAAAATAAAGAACAATTTTTACAAGCCAACTGTCAAACAATTGGAAATAAGCAAATCAAAAACTTAACTAAGCCAAAACAAAATTAGCATTATCAAGAGTATAAATGACAACATGCTCTGTTTTTGTACAAACTAATCTAAAAAATGAATTGCTACTCAACGCATTAACCCAAACTTATAAGCAATAATTGCTCAATTAAAACTCAAAATAGGAAAATATACAAAGTTTACAAATTTAACATAAACATTTACAATACTACAATAAGTATTAATACTCCGAAGCCTACAAAAAAAAAAAAAAAAAAAAAAATAAAAAAAAAAAAAAAAAAAAACTTCTGCCTAAAAAATTACAATTGAAAAATTACAATTGAATTAAGCTAAACAACTTCAGTAGCTATCCACCATGAAAGATTAGCCTCCACAACGTGGCTTGCAATGGAACATCAGCACGCACGTGGCAAATATAGGAAGAAAAGCTTCAGCATGCAAGTGGCACCTAACACAGAACACACACAGCAAGGGCAAAAGAGTAATTAGACTTTTTTAAGGGACTTTTGTAAGGGTAAAAGGGGGATAGCACTGTTCATAAGATAGGAATGAAGAGCCCATTTTTTTCACCAATTTGGCTTTTAAGGGTTAAAGATATCCTAAACTCGAGCTCAAGCCGAGCCTTGAGTTGGGCTCGAGCTCGGACCGAGCCCAAGCCGAGCTCGAGCTCGAGCCAAGCCCTTGTATAAGTGTTTCGAGCTCGAGCCGAGCTCAATATCTCAGGCTCGACGAGCTTCGAGCTTGAGCCGAGCCTGAGTTCAACATTGTCGAGCTCGAGCCGAGCCTAGAGATGTTCGGTCTCGGCTCGGCTCGGCTCGTTAACACCCCTAGGTCCAATAATATTGTAGTTAGATTGGGATCGAAAAGAGCTTTCCAACGATATATTATAAGCCCAATTCCGATGAATAATGAAGGAGTTATGGCCAAAATACTAAACTGGGTCCGATTTGGTTCTTATATGCGGCCCAATGATCTAGAGGAGGGCCTATTATTAATTATCATCCTAAGCTATTAGGATTGATTATAATCTTCTAGAATACTCTAGAAGGTTCTCTTAAATCCCAATGGAATTAGGATTGATAATAATATTTTAAAGAGTTTTATTTGGAATAAAATAAGTGTTTTATTTTGATAAATCTGATCTAAAAACTTTTTAACGCGGAGTCTAATTACTTAACTATATGAGGAAAAGGATTCCGTACAAAGCGCGTTTTATCTTTTAATTAGTGCCAAACGACAGAGTGCGTAGCCAGTCTGTCGCCTAGCGCTGGGATGCAGTGCATGGCACTGGTGCCTGTCGCCTGGCGACAGATAGCAGTTTTATTCTGTGTTGAACTCAAGGTATTTTCTATCGGTTTCTGAACTGAAATCTTATAAATAGGGCCCTTAGCCTCTGTTTTCAATCATCAATTCTCATCATCAATCATCCAATTCTCCCTCTTCTCTCTTGATCAATATAGCTTTCTTTCTCTCCCTTTCTAAGCCAACCCTTTTACAAACACAATACCGCATTCACAAGATCTAGACGCACATAGCCAAGTTCGAAGTTATCTTTTCCCTAGATGTGAAAGGTTAATAATTTCTGTGGGTTTGGTCCCAAATCCAGTCTAAACTTTTTTAACTCTTTCTTTCAATTATTTGATTTAATTATTTGATTTATTATTTTCCTTGAAGTTATCAATGTGTGTATTTTGTTATTAGAAAGTCATACGAGGCATCAAAGTAAGTAATTGATTTATTTATCTATTATTTCGATGTAGAAAGCATGTTTATATTCGTTTAATATTTCTAGTATCATGTTAGGATGCTTTTATTGTTTTCTAGTATCATGTTTAGGTTGCCTTTTATTCTTTCTACTAGCATGTTAGTATCATGTTAGGTTTAAAGCTTTGATCTTTAATGCTTAGTGACATGTTAGGATTTGTTATTAATCTTGTAAGTATCATGCCTAGGATCTTGCTATTGTTATTATGCTTTATTGTTAACATGGTTTTTATTATTATGATTATGATGATTGTTATAATTATGATTAATATCATGTTGCTTGATGTATATTATTGTTTTTGCTTGATCACGCTTTTTATGTAGGTTTAAAGGGAATTTGTACTTGAAATCACGCCTAATAAGATAATTAATAATTTGTTTTTAGGCTAATATGATTTTAATTCAAGTGATCGCCAATAATAGATTTATTTGTGCATTAATATTCAACCAACATTGAATAAACAGGTTTAGGGTTAACCTAATGATTGCTTGTTAGTCAGAAAGCGCACATGAATACGAGTAGAATAAAGTAGAGGCTTATTTTATAGGGCGGGTTTCTTCTCTTTTAGATTGGATTCGTACCCTCATCCCCGAACATCGGTCATGGTTCCAGACCTATTGGAGTTCACGATCTCATGGATCGTTAAGGGGTGTAACCTACACCCTGTGAACAGTTTACAAGTTCCTAAAACTTGTTGGCGACTCTTTTGCTTTTGTTTCCTTCCCTTTGGACGCCACCATGCTTAAGTGCATGATCACAGTGGGGTTCAAACTTGGGATGCCTGAGTTATTCCCTACAATAAAACCAGAAAAATAAAGCCATAAAACACCTTTAAAATTATTGATTATAAAAATAAATGAGCAAGGCTTTGATACCACTGTTGGGTTTTAATAAGTTTGACTCATCGCGGAAGAGAACCCAAGCCAAGATCAAACTCACAATAAATATAATCAAAAGGCATAATTAACATAACTAACAAGAGAGATTAAGGAAAGACGGAATTACCCTTGTAGCGTGCTTCGCTCGTACCCCGAGCTCTTACTTGAGAAAGCTTGAGTTTCACGTTGGGCGAAAACCTCCTACAATATCCACCTGCAACACGACCCCGACTAGGTCTATTGCTTAGAGGTTAGCTAAGCCTGACCAAACTAATCGAGTAATTATATGTGTTTAAAGGTTTTCTCAAAGGAGATGCCTTTTCCAACACCTTACTCAAGTGAGTTTTCCCATACCCCAACTTGGGTATTTATAAGGAAACTCATGAGTGAGATTTTCTCTCCCATCAATGTGGGAGACTTGGTAAAATAATTATTCTCCTTTTATTTTTAAATAAAAAACAAAAGAAAATAAACAACAACTAATTAATTAACAAGTGTCACACTTAGAGGGTGGCCTGGGTTAGGTAAGGACCACAAGGGAGGGGGAGGGGACCAAACTTGTTCCCCAAGCTCTCCATATAACTGGCCACCTACACCCAAGAAGCCCCAATGGGTTGCTGCCACGTGGCACCCAGCCTTGGGCACCAAGGCGCGCCCAGTTGGCTGCCTTGTGCCTTGGCTGGGCTGCTGGCCCGTGCGAGCATGCTGCTGCCCTTAGCCCAGCAAGCCTCACATGCTTGCGGGCTGTTGGCCAAGGCGCGCGCACCTGGCTGCTAGCATGCTAGCACGCTGCTAGTTGCTAGCATGCCACACACCCAACCTTGCTAGCCATGGTGCGCTAGCACGCACCAGCCAGCCTAGGCTCGGCTTGGTGCGCTTGCTAGCCACCTTGCTATGCCATATGCCCTTAGCACTCGGTTTGCTTGGGGCATTCCGATGCTAGGGAATTTTGGTAATTTTATTGATTAATCAGTAATTTTACCATCTCGTCTTTATTATTTTGCTCGGTTTCGACGCTCTTAGCTCGATTTCCGGCGTCTAAATATTAATTACTGAGTTACTCATTAATTCCTTCCGAATTAATTCGTCGTGTCGGTTCGTTTGTTGGTTGGGTGTTACCCGAAGGCCTCAGTCAAGATTAAGCTGTAATATTTGTTTAGGGTAATTTTACCCCGCCATGTGGCCCAATCAGAGGGCGACACGTGTCAGCTCAAGGATGGTCCAAAGTGGACCAATCCTTGCTTGACACGTGTCATCCCAGCTATTTGGGGAAAATGTTGGCCTTCAAGCCCAAATCCCGAGAAAGCCGCAATGCGGCGCAGCCCACCACTGATTAGGGTTCTGTGACCTAATTAGGGGCACAATTCCCAAGGACCCTATAAATAGGGAGATTCCCCTCTTTTGGAGGGCACGTTTTTCCATTTATTACAAACTGTCCCTTTGATAGAGACAACTGAGCTAGAAATCCTAGCAGATCCCCACCTAAATTTCCGCACCTTTTTCTCTCCTTTCAAGTTACTAACTTGATCGTCGGAGGCGGAGCACCTACCAACAGGTGTCTCCATTTGTCTTGCAGGTACAGACCGCTCCGGACCAGTCTTCGAGTTGTAACTCTCCCGAGGGACAAAAACACCCAAAACAATATTAATTACACATTAATAGTACTGATCGGAAGCGGCCTCCACCTAGGCATTCCGATCACTTGACCTCATTGAATATTAGCTTTCTAATAATTCCGAACCCTCTATCAGAATAACACACTTGTTCGAAAGACACCATTCCTTTCATATTTTATCCTAAATTACAATTGTAATAGCCTAATAGGTAATTATGACAAGTACGTACTACATTTAAATAATTATATTATTTATTGTTCGAAATTTTCAAATATTATGAACCCCTAATCAAATAGTTTATAGAGAAAAAAATATTTTTCCATTTACTTAATTGAATAATGTAATTGTATGAACTTTACCCCAAATAACAATTGTAATAGCCTATTCGGTAATTAAGACAAGTACTACATTTAAATAGTTATTTATTGTTCGAAATTTTCAAAAAATTATGAATCCCTAATCAAATAGTTTATGGAGAAAAAAAAGGTATATGATGATTTTATTAATATGTACTCCCTATTTTAAATTTTTGAGTTGTAAAACTTTAACTATTTAAGTATTTTTGTGCTCCAATATTTTTGTCAAACTAAGCGATGTCCCCCCGGTTTGAAATTTCTTGCTCCGCCACTGTGCATATGACCAGCATGCACCGTCTTAGTATTCTGCATTAATTGGGGGGACACCTATATGTGTTGTTCTAATTTTTCTTCGTCTAAGTTTTTATCCCACATGGTTTTTCTTAGCATGGTTTTGATGAGGCAAACAAGCATATAGGTGCAATAACGGTAATACTTGTTTTTTTTTACTAATTGTAAATTTATAGGATCTAGTCATCTCATATAATTTCGTTCAAGGGAAGTGTTGTAATACACATCATAAGCGTAAAATGAATGTATTAGTAGTACTGCCAAACATTATCGCTTAACTTTCCTATGTAAGAGTAAATTTTGCTGCCCAAAATCTCATGCTCGATTAGATAATGTTTCACTACATGATTGAAAATTGTTACATACATCCGAGTGCACCGTACACCCGAGTGCACCGTACACCTAATCAATCCAAGGTTAGTTTTTGCTTTCATTTGATGATTAAATAAATAACAATCATCAAAATGATAACAAAATGCTCATGGATGCACCATGTAGCCAGATGTATATAACAGTCTTTCCATTTAATCAACTATATCCATACACACAACAATTAATTTGTTATTTCTAGGAAGCAAAATTGGCTTAAAATAATACCAACTATCAACGATGTGTGCAAAATAATACGAACTCAACTATTTGCTATTAGTGGTACCACCTTTTATACTATATGTGCAAAATAGTATGCAAGTCATTAAAAACGTATTTTGAGTAATATTCCATCTATATTTATTACTATTTTATTAATTGCCCTACCCCTTTGTTAGGTTTTTTTAATTGTCAATATGTATTCAAATAATTTATTTCTAAATACATGTAGTGCTTATTTCTACTACCAGTCTACCACGAAATAGTAAATAGGGTATTTTTTTTTATTTAATTAGTTTCAAAAATTATTTTAAAATCCAAAAATTCCCTACAGTATTTTGGTTGGTGATTGTGGCAAAATGTCGAATATTTTGAAACTAATTATATCAATATAATGATAAGGCATTTAAATACCCTATTTACTATTGTGTGACGTAGAAATTACTATATGTATTATGAAAAAAATAAATAATAATTACATATTGATTTTTTTTTTAAAAATAAATTCTAACAAAAGGGTGGGGCATTATTAATGTGGATTGAAAAAAAAAAACGTTAACATAATACTATGTATGCATTTTGAAAAGAAAACAAAAAATTAATATAAAAAAGAATAATTAATTACAAAGATAGACGGAATATTCATCGAAATACATTTTTGCGTACTATTTTGCACATAAAGTATAAAAGGTAGTACCACTAATAGCAAATAGTTGAGTTTGTATTATTTTACACACCATTGATAGTTGGTATTATTTTAAGCCAATTTTCCTTCTAGGTTAGACAACAATTAATCTTGATGTCTAAAGAGTTTTATTTTTTTTAATCTCTTTGAATTTTTTTTTTTTTTTTTTTTTTTTTGATGGGCTCTTTGAAATCCTCGTGAAAATGTTTGGAAAGAAAAATCAAACATGGGAAAATTACAAATTTCAATATTTTAATCTCCACTCCACTTTGCACAGTCCGTACCTTTTTTGGAATGTCGGAGTTTGACACTGTTCAATTTTCTCTCTCCTTCATTCATTCAATCTCTCCTCACTACTATTCTCTTCTCTATTGGGGGTGTCACTGTTTCTGAAAGACATCCCATCTAAAGCTCAAATCTTCAACATCAATTTTATATATATATATCCCACCAATTTTTTATGTACATATACTAATTAATTAATGGTTGATTTTGGTTAAACCCCTTCTATTTTGTTTAAGGTATCCATTTCTACAGTTGTTTCTTCATCTTTAATCCTTCATCTTCTTTGCTGCCATTATTGATTTGTAAGTTTTCTCACTTTATTTCTGTCTCTACTTTCTGGGTTTTAATTGTTAACTTAAATTCTTTGTCGGCTGCTTTTTATTTTTATTTTTATTGTTTTATTTAATTAATTTAGCTAATATGTTTGCTTGTTTGTTTAATTTTCAATTATGCTCTGGTTTGTGCTAATGGGTCCCTTTAATTTGTGCAAATATTTTCTGGGTATTTATTATTTTAATATAATTGTCAAGAATTGATGTGGGTTTGGCCTGTAAATGAGAGAGGGTATAATTGATTTTAGTTGGGGTTGAAATTTGATTTGTAAGTATGATTTTAGGTCTTAAGAATTCAGGTTTATGTATGACATTTTGGTGGAATTTTGGGTGAGAGGATTGATTGGTGGTGTAAGAAAACATGGTATTTAACTTTTTATCTTAGGTAGTAGAAGATGGATCGAAATCGAGTAAATAGAGCTCGTTGCTCGGGTCCTATCCCATCAGAAGAATCAGCATTGGATCTGGAAAGGAATTCCTGTGGTCATCATAATTTCCCTTCTTTGAGTCCACCCCTTCAACCCTTTGCATCAGCAGGACAGCACTCTGAAAGTAGTGCCGCTTATTTCTCATGGCCGGCTTCCTGTCGAATAAGTGATGCTGCTGAAGAGAGGGCAAATTACTTTGCAAACCTTCAAAAAGGAGTTCTCCCTGAAACTCTTGGCCGGTTACCTCAAGGGCAGCGCGCCACAACTTTGCTTGAGTTGATGACCATAAGGGCATTTCACAGCAAAATTCTACGATGTTATAGTCTGGGCACAGCAATTGGTTTTCGCATCAGAAAGGGTGTACTGACTCAAGTACCAGCCATCCTTGTTTTTGTTTCAAGGAAGGTGCACAAGCAATGGCTGACCCCCATCCAATGTTTACCTACTGCCTTGGAGGTAAAACTTTATTATTTATAATTTTTATTCCTTTGGCTTTATTACTATCAGTATCAATTATATATAAATTCTAACTAGGCTTTATGCTCCATTTTAGTGGATCTGCTGTCGAATGTATAATATGTTATTCGGACTCTTCATTACACTTCAACTACGCATGTCAAAATATAAGTCAGTCTGTCAGACCTAGTTAACTGAGCATGAGCAACATACAATGTCAGTGTATCCTTCCTGTTTTTAATTGTTTGCTTTTTACATTTCTTCTATTCTAGTTTCGTTGAGAAAAAAGAATTCATCAATAGAGGAAGAATTCATAAAGAGACAGCCTATCCTCCCATCAAATACAAGAATGTATCAGTTAACTTAAACCAGCGTGACTTTTATGTTTCACCAAACAAATTAAAAAGTCTAAGCTTTAAAACTATTCTTACGATAATCTAGCGGGAAGTGTTTAGTTTTGCTCTTTAATGGTTTGCAGTCATGGTTCACGTTGACACTTCTCAAAAACAAAGCAACATGTAGCTCCAAAGTGTGTCCCTGTTTTTTTTTTTCCAATTATATAAAACTGATTAATGACTTCCTCATGTAAACCCATCAAACTGGCAGGAGGTAGGGACTAGTATTGCAACGTACTGTGGCAACTAGGGACCATAATTCCTTGTAAAGGGATGATGCTATAAGAATGCATATTTGTTAACCCATTTTCAAAGCATGACACTTAAATTTTCTTGAAAATGCTTCAGGCGACCTGCAGCAACGTATTATACATTTGTCAGTATGCAAGTCTTGATAAAAATTGTTATATATGATAAGCTTTTTTTTTTTTACTTATTGATAAACATTGTTCAATTTTGTGAATAGATTGCCCCTTGAAGTCTCTTGTCTACTTGTCCAGTCTGCACACACAAAACCCCAGTTTCTTTCTCTCAAAAGATGCAGGAAAACTGTTGGAGAATGTGTGTAATTGTTACAAGCTATGTTAAAGGAGTATTCTCAATTTTATCATCCTCGCAAGTCACAAAGAATACTTTTGCGGTCTATATTTTCTTTTGAAAGAATTTTAATAATTGCAGTCCACTTAAGAGATGAATATCCACTGTTTTGCTGCAGTCCTTTGTTGTTTAAGAGATTAATTATATTTTCAATTGTTGCCCAATTATTTTAGGACTCCACATTCTTAAGACCAAATTCAGCATCTTTTTTAGACCTATACCTTTTATTCTGGCATACCAATTGTTCATGAACTTAAAATATTCCATATTTTTACTCTTCAATTTTTCTTCACCATTCGTACAATAACTAGGGGAAATGTAGTATAATTTCATATGAACTTCAAAAGAAAAGAAAAGTTGGTTTGTTTATTTTCTTTAGTAAAGTATGTGGCACTTGTATTCCTTTGGCAATTATGAGCATGATGTTTTAGCCTCTAGCCCTCTTTTTGTTTATGGGATATAACATCCTTATGCTCTTCGAATTTAATACTGTTATTAGTAAATAAAAGTGAAAGAAGGTAAATTTGAAGTTATTAAACCTTTAAAGGTGTTTGGTTCACAAATATGAGGTATGGTTTAGAATAATTTAAACCATACCTTATGTTTGTTTTATGTTTTTAAGAGTTTTAAACCCATACCTCAAACCCCCAAAGGTATGGGGTTTAGAAACCTAGGGGAGAGGTGGGTTTGGCTCATACCAATGCTGTAAGGTATCAAATAAAAGAAAAAAAAAACTTCATTTCATAATATCATACCACACATATGGTATTAAGAATCAAGTTTCAAACCCATACCATTATGGTTTTATTCCTGATTCCATACCAATACTAGTTTGCGAACCAAATGCCAATGCACTCTTCGATTGGATGACACTGCCTCTCTATTGTTTAATTGTGCCTCTAATTTACACTACTAGGTGTCTGGTTCATACTTTTACTTGCCTATATGTTCATCTGGGGATATGGGCTACTATACGCCCATATTGTGAGACATCATGTGAGTTTTATGTTCAATTATTTTTTGAAAAACTATGTTCAATTATTGATAACTCTTGAAACTTTTTATTAGGGACCAGGAGGTGTATGGTGTGATGTGGACGTAGTAGAATTCTCTTATTTTGGAGCTCCAGAGCCTGCACCCAAGGAGCAACTTTACACTGAGATAGTGGATGATTTGCGTGGAAATGATTCATGCATTGGTTCAGGTTCACAGGTATTTATTCCTTAAAGTTTCACAAAGCGTTTTCTTGTAATTCATAAGAGGCTAAACTAGGTCATTGTTCGCCTTTCGGAAATACAGCTGTTTTTTCCATTCTAGAAGCTTCTTTTTCCTAATTATCGTGGCTGTTTTTTTTTTTTTTTCCCCCTTTTTTTTTTGAAAAAGTAAAAAGGTATAAAGAACACAATTACATCAAAAACTGCTCAACAGCAGCCTAAACAAAACACAAACCCTCAGCCATCCCCACTACCTTTCCAGAATGAAACTTACTTACAACATAAGCTGTTAAACCAGTTGAAATTGTTTCTACTGGTTTTAAAAGGCATAACAGAATTGATCCTTTGAAAAATCTCAAAGCTCACATCTCTAATTACAAATTCAAGCCTTTTCATACATTGCTCCCACACCACTCTATTTCTTTGTTGCCAAATACAGTAGACCAAGCCAGCAAAGAAGCTCTGCATCACTTTCCTTCTAAATCTTCCCTTAATCTGCATCAACTTATCATTACAGTCTTCAATATTTGCTGGATCCAGCTTAATCTGAATAATGCTCTGCAGAATCTCATAATACTTCTTGCTATACTGATGTTTTTTTCCTTTTCCCCCTCATTTCCTTTTCAATGTTCTCGTATGGTTGGCTCTTTTTATTTTTTTATTTTTTATCTTTTGTATTTCCTCTTTTTTTTTTTTTTTTTTTAACTCTCATGTGGCTACCATTGTTTTCTTTATTCCATATACGCCCTCTTTTTGTAAGCTAGGGTTTGATATCTGTGCTTTGGTAGGCAGTAGCTACCAAGTTGGGTCTGGAAGATGGTACTAAAGTTAAATAAAATTTTAAAATTGTATATGTATAAGCTAAAAAAACATATCTTACAAATTCCAATGTGGTATCTCTGTAATCATGCCCAAATGGAGGGCAGGGCCTGTGTCTTTAAATTTTGACACTCAAATACTTAATTGTGTACCTGTGTCCAATACCAATATCTGTTACCACATGCTTTGCTATAGCTTGATCATACTTATTGTAATTCTGTAATTTTTTTGTGAAAAATGTCGGTAGGATTTTGAACTTAAGCTCACAATACTCGATGATGGAGGGCAATTTGGCAGTCTTTGGGAAGGGGGGGGGGGTCCTACCATTTTTGTTCCAATCTACCAGGCTGTCCATATTGCTTTGAACTATCTGGTTGCTTGATATAGCAAATGCATTAGTGCATCAGATATATGCTATTGCTCATGATGTTAAAGAGTAGTTTTGATAGTATTATGTATTGCACTGCGCCCTTTCTTATGTTATAGTGTATATGGTTGGAGAACTTCATTTTTTCACAGATAAAGCATCACTCTTATCTTTCAAGCGAGTTGTTTCTGTAGCCTTATGAGATTTTTCAACTTGATCCTCTAGCTTTTGAAGGACAAGTCACAATATCTTATTTTAAGCGAACAAGAGTATATGTTCTCATTATTTTGATGTGAATCTTCATTTGCTCATCTTCAATCAATCAATCAATCAATCAATCAAAGCCTTAATCCCAAAAGTGGGGTCGGCTAACATGAACCAAATTTGATTATTCCGTGTAGTCATCAACATAAATCTTTCTCCTCCATCCCTTACGATCCAAAACTTCATCCTCACGTAAATCCATGCACTTCATATCCTTCCTCACTCCTTCCAACCAAGTCATCTTTGGTCTCCCTCTTCCTCGTTTAATCCCTCCATGGTCCCACTCTTCCACTCTTCGCACCGGTGCACCCTCGGGTCTCCGTCTTACATGTCCAAACCAACGCAGACGATTTTCCCTTAATTTATCTACAATGCCCGCCACACCTACTTTCTTGCGAATAACCTCATTTCTGATTCTATCTCTTAAAGTGTTTCCACACATCCACCTTAACATGCGCATTTCCGTAACCTCCATCTTTTTAATATGCTCTTTCTTAGAAGCCCAACATTCTGTACCATAGAGCAACACTGGTCTTATGGCAGTCCTGTAGAATTTTCCCTTCAACTTTAAGGGAATGCTGCGGTCGCATAACACTCCCGTGGTCGCATAACATTGAATTTGCTCATCTTCAATGTTGATTATTTTTCCTCCAGCGTGTGTTGCTTGACTTTACTATCCAATTGGACCCTTCTTTGTTCTGGTGGGGTTGTTTATGTACAATATTAATTCATATTGCTTGTCATGATAGATTAATGGGCAAATTATGCCCAAAAAGCAATAATGGAATTGCATATGCTAAGATGTGATGCTTTTACCTAGTTGGTTTGATAATTTTCTTCAATATATAATCATATGCCTCGAGATTGCTGGACTCAGCAAGGCATTATTAAAGTTGCCTGCTTGCAGATCCTTTGTCATCATAATAATGTTACTCTGTATATGTTAGGTTGTCTTTCGATTTCATCATTTTTTCTTTTTTTGGTAATTATGTTTTTGTAGGAGATATTCTGAAGTTTTTTTATTTTATTTATTTTTAATTTTTTTTACAATGACGGGCTATCTAGGATATTTACCGCATACAATTTGTTTATTCATAGGTGGCAAGTCAAGAGACTTATGGAACCCTGGGTGCTATTGTCAGGAGTCAAACTGGAAGCAGACAAGTGGGCTTCCTGACAAACCGGCATGTTGCAGTTGATTTGGATTATCCAAGTCAGAAGATGTTTCATCCTCTGCCACCAAATCTTGGCCCTGGTGTATATTTGGGTGCTGTGGAGAGGGCTACATCCTTCATTACAGATGACCTGTGGTATGGCATCTTTGCTGGAATAAATCCAGGTAATGAGACCTTGTGTCCCCTCATTTTAAATTATCGTGTACCAGTACAAATTAATCAAATTTATAATATTGGACAAAGATTTTAAATGATAATGTTACAAAACTGCATGCCCTGACATTATTGTGATGTGAAAGGTTGATTGAGATATTAGACAGTCAATCTGACTGAGGCATTTGGACTTTTGCTAATGCAATGACTGAAGATTGCGGTGGACCTAGTAGAATTGTACTTTTGTCATATCTCTTTTAGCTGCATGACATAGAGAAATTTCCAAGAAATCAGTTGACCATTTGAAACTCCAAGTTGAAGGCCTGGTTTGAAGATTAGTACCAATTTTTATGTTAGTGTGGATGAGACATATACTATGCAAAGTTTTTATTTATTTATTTATTTATTTATTTATTTATTATATATATATATATATATATATATATATATATAATTTTTTTTTTTTTTTTTTTTTTTTTTTTGGGGTGGGGGGAGGGGGGGGGGGGGAGTAACTTTTGATGCTATAAGGAAACATTTTTCAAGTTTCAGATTGTCGTTTCTCGTAATATACTGCTAAAGCTGTTGATCACTATACAATACAGCTTTGTTCATGACTTTACCCATTTTTTAATGAGCTACGACTAAAGAATTTTAAGGAAACCTGAGAACTCATTGCCTTACAAAAGAGCTTGGAAGCTGGATAATCATCTATCTTATAGTTGAGTTCCAGATTAGGTATTATGCACATAAATAAGAATAGCTACAACAATTATAAGAAATGAATAAAGTAGTCCTAATATGGAGAAATAGTAATAAGACTTCCTATATAAAAAGAAATATTAACAAGCTTGCATAATGTAAGATAACAATCTAAATCATGAATAATTAATTAAAAAATAAAAATAATACTTACCTCCGTTTTTTTAGTTGCACGTATCCTTTTTAGGAAGTTTATTTTAAGTTAATATGTTTCCTTATTGGGTAAGTTTTATACTTTGCATTTACTAGTCTACCCCACTTGCTTTATCATTCTCTCCATTCTCTTTCCTCTCCTTAATATGTGTGCCTAAATTAAACGCGTCAACTAAATAAGAACGGAGTAAGTAATATTTAAAAGATAATTGGAAAAGGGAGAAACTTTCTATTATTTGGAATAGATAAATATAGAAGAGGTTCCTTATAATTAGTACCTGGATTGTATAAATTAATCGAGTGTTAGATTTACTAAACGGGGGTTTAGGTTTAGAAAATAGAGGTAGAAAGAAGATTGGATTTTTGTAAATACCATTATCATTGGGATTTTTTAATTTTTTTTTTAATTTTTAAAAAGGGGGTCAAAGCTGAAGAGGGATGTTTATAAAGATGGGCGGAAACTTTCGAAAGAATCGAAATTCGGCATTCTCGTGAGAAGCTGTCATGACTTGGGGTCATAACTTTTGATCATCGACTACAAATGGGGCTTATGATATATTATTAGAAAGCTACGAAAGTCTTTTTTTCATCCCAACTAAAATTTGGCCAATATTATTTATAGACTTTGAGACATAGCCAAAAGAGTGTAGGGGTACCCATTTTGAGTTCAATTTTAGGGGCCGTTTGGTTCGCTCATGAATCCAGGAAATGAAGGAGAAAGGAATGAGTTGACCCTGATTTAGCCTGGTTGTTTGGTTGTGTCCATGAAACGGAATGAACTGTTTATTGATTCCCTTTGTGACTGTTTGGTTCAAGCTAGGGAATCAAAGTATGAGTTTTTAAATTCCTTTTTATTTTTTCCAATAATAACCTATTATTATATGATAAACCTGTTTTTTTATGAAATAAAAATTGAAGAACTGGTTATGAAAAAAATATGATAAACCTGTATCATATTTTCTTATAATATGAAAAAAAAAAAAAAATTAAGCAAAATAAATTAAAATACAATTCCAAATACATATTATATCCATATCAAATTATCAATATATCCATATCAAATTAGCAAATTGTCGTCCTCCCCAAAAATTAAAAAAAAAAGGTTGAAGAAAGTATAACAGCAAGCTGTTGGTCTTCCCAAAAATTAAAAATAAAAAATAAAAAAAATAAAAAAATAAAAAAAGTTGAAGAAAATACCAGTTCGTCCTCCCCAACATTAAAAAAAAAACAAAAAATTAAAATACAAACCTTGAAGAAAGCAACAGTAAACATCGATTACACACAATAGTTCAAGAATAATAATTGTAGTTTCTTGAACAATTTATGAAAAAGAACAAAAAAAGAGTTGATTAAGCTATAAAACTTGAAGAAAAAAATCAGGAGCATGAAGTCGCCGGCCGTTGTACCTTGTCCGTCGGAGGTCGTCGCTAGTGCAAGTTCTCCGGTCTCTGCTGTGGTGGCCGGAGGTCAGACTTGTGGGAGTTTTTAGGGTTACGAGAAGAGAGAGACTGATGGAGTGATGGGTAGTGAGGGGGGAATGGGAATGGGAAAGTGTAGGGGGGGGGGGTTGGGGAATGAGAGTAGAGGGTTTTTGGGTTAAGTCAAAAATAAAAAGGGGTAAAGGGAATGATAGAAATTGATAAACAAACGACAACAAACGGAATCATTCCCATTCCCTTTCCTGAAACCCCAACCAAACGCCCCCTTAGTATTTTGCTCAAAATTCTTTGTTATAACATAATTAAGGCTTATATATTGTTGTAAAGCTTATTTGAAGTGTCATCCAAGCATATAGGCTCATGGAAATTTCAATGTTTTTTGAATTATTTGAGTTTAATTTTGGGTTTAGGGATAGGGAAAGTGGGCTAACTATGGGAACTAGCTAGGGTATTGGCTAGGAAATTGGGCCAAACAAGACAAGGTGATGAGTCACTAATCTAACTAATTTAGCAATACTTCCTTCGTTACCCTAAAATTGCAACATGGGCTGAGGACATGATTTAAAGAAGAAAGAGATAGAGAGGAATAAATATATGGACCCATGTGACGAGGAGAGAGGAGAGAAAACATGTGCAAAATAGGGAAATGTTGTAATATTTGTGAAACTTCCATAAATGGTAATGCTGTAGAAGGTTTAGATTTTTGTTGTGAACAATTATGCCTAACCTTATTGCCTGAATTGTTGCAATATTTGGGGAACGGAGGAAGTATTACAATGTAATTTCAAATGCTAAATTAGGGATACACAATTTAGATGTATACAATGGCTACATTAAGGCATCTATTTGAGGTAGGGCATCATGTATGCAACAATATCCAGCCTTTATAGTGGATAATGTGACTTTGACCATTAAGCTAAAACAGTTGCTCTTTTAAATTATTTTCTACCTCTGTGATCTTCCATTTTCAATTCTTTTGCTGTTGGCTCCATCGCATTTTGTGGTTAGGGGTGCAAGTGTAAAGGAAATTGCTGATTTACATGAAAATGGTTTCTATAATGGAACAACATTACTTTTGCTACACAAGGAAGCCTCTCATTCCTGGTTTTTTGTATCCTTCTTATATTTAGTGGTTGTTGAAAGGGCAAGGGTAGGTTTCTTTCCCCTTTTAGTCAGTCTTTAATGCTGGAATAATGACTTTAGATAGTTTATAATTGCATTTTGCCTAAGATGTATTGTACAATGCAACTTCAACAATTAACTTGTACTCCTTATGAACTTGGTTTTTTGACATATCATTTAATTTTACTAGTGGATGCTTAATTACTCCATCTCCTTGTGGAACTTGAAAGGCAGAGTGCAGTGCCCTATATATGCTGTTCTAAAATTACACTCTCTTTTCCGTACTTCATTTGGGGGTCAAAGGTCCCCCTTAGGGTGGACTTCAGCTTTGGAAATGGCTAATACCAACAATATGCTTTAAAAGCAGCAGCCAGGAATTTTAAAACACCTTACTTTGCTTGCTTTTCTGCACTAATAATGACCCATACCTACTTGACTTCATTGTTGTATGTTTTGCTACTTTTGGAAAATACTCTTTGTAGTCTGTGAAGAGTATTGGGTCAGAATTTAGACCTTTTTACAAGAGCGGTCGCAAATTCTCTATTTAGCCTTTTGTGCTAGCAAGAAGTTGCTTCAGCTAATCGTGACAATGGCTATTTTTTGGTGTATCTGGTTGGAGCGGAATGGCCGTTTTTATAATGGTGTTGCGTCTCACGTGATCTATTGTGGGATAATATAATTTTATTAGCTTCTTTATTGGCAAAGGTTGATGAGGCTTTTCCAAATTACACTTGGAAACATACTAAGGAATCGGCTTAGCTTGTCTTGATAACCTGTCTCTTTTTGAGGGCACCATGTCCTCTCCTTGCAATGGTTACCTCTTCAGGAAGTTTTAAAAATATTGCAATTAACTCATATTAGGAAAACAGATATTTCCTATGTTCCTTTTTGGGAAATTCCTTTTTAATAAACATGTCTATTTTGGGTAATTTTTATGTGTTGAAATGTCAATTTTAACCTCAGCTTTTCTATTTCAGCTTCTCTCTCCTCCCTTTACAGTAGTTCCCCTCTTATGTTTCATCATCTTCTTTAATCCAAAGGACAATCTTCCATTAATTCCACTGCCATTGCTACAATGGTATGGCCACCAACCCCCTCGCAACCACTTCCACCACCAACCTCATTTCTCTCTCCTATTTACGAACTTCTTCTCCACCCACTTCCCCTTTTAAGCCCTCTTCAATCTGGCAACTCACACGGCATTTCTAAACACTAATGGATATTGTTGCGAGGAAAAGGGAGGAAGTAAACCATTGAGAGAAATGGCTCATGAAAATCACATCCAAACCCGTACAAACTTCTAGAACTTTGGAATGTTTGGATCTTGAAGGATTTTGGTTGTCTCAAGCTGTAACTAAAGGTGGTTAAGGTCGTCGATTTGGTTGATTGGGCAACGAGAAGGATAGGCTGTATGAGGGTATAATCGTTTCAATGGATTTGGAATTGAGGAAGTATCTCATTTCACATTGTAAATTCCCTTAATTATTAATACTTGTTGCTTTAGTTCAATACATTTACTAGTTCATAATTTGTTTCTCTTTCTTCCGTCTATCAGTTTCCCACTACCCACTGCACTCTCCCACCCCCTGCCATGTTGCAAGCTTAAAGGAAGAAGAAATATTATTTATGCAGTTTTCGTATAGTATTTTCTAATATACAACAATCTTGTTTAAGTAAGGTTATATATTCTTTGCTTGAACCTAAAGTCGGCCCCTACTTACTGTTACCCTGCCTTTTCGCTTTCCTTAACCTCTGTGCGAATCCCTAGTGTAAAGATTAAATTGGGAAGGGGAGAGGATTTGGAACTTTAAGTTTTGACTATTTAAAAACTTATTAGTAATTAATATTTACCAACCAAAACACATTATTGGGAAGGAAGGGGATGAAGTGTGCAACAGTTTATCGCTAATTTTAGCAAGCTATTGGTTGGTCAAAATTTGGAAATTGAATTATGATGTTTCAGATCAGAAGAGTATGGGATTAGGAGATGCTGTGTATATCACCTATTAAAGTAGAATCTCTGTTGCATAGGATTGATATTGTAGCAATGTTAAAACTTAAAAGCTTGTTAATTCTGCCAAAACGTTGAGCTCGTGTTATTAATTGCGCGAGACAAATGATTCAGATTTCAAGTAAATTCTTCCTTTATATCAAGGTTTTTAGACTAATCAAAGTTTGAATCTTATTCAGTATATTGCCCAGATTTGCATTATATTAATACATTTTCTGTTATATTTTCAACCCAATTCTTAAATTTTGAATGTTGAGAGTCTTGAGGCTTAGTTTGTTCCTCATTGTCTGATGCTGATGTCCTTTGTTGCTACCTCAATGGCTATTTATGTGGATGTTGATATAATATTTCATTTGGTATGATTATGCTGATAAGTTCCTCACATACGTTTTCCCAACATATGCAGAGACATTTGTGAGAGCAGATGGAGCATTCATTCCATTTGTAGATGATTTTGATATGTCAACCATAAGTACATCTGTAAAAGGTGTTGGGGATATAGGAGATGTTAAGCATATAGATTTGCAATCTCCTATTAGTAGCTTAATCGGGAAACGAGTAATGAAAGTTGGTCGAAGTTCTGGCCTGACAACTGGTGTTGTATTAGCTTATGCACTTGAGTACAATGATGAGAAAGGAATATGCTTCTTGACTGACTTTCTTGTTGTTGGCGAGAATCAGCAAACCTTTGACCTTGAAGGAGACAGTGGAAGCCTCATTATGTTAGTAGGGGAAAATGGGGAAAAGCCACGCCCAATTGGCATAATATGGGGTGGAACTGCCAATCGTGGCCGTCTGAAATTGAAAGTTGGCTTTGCGCCTGAGAATTGGACTAGTGGGGTTGATTTAGGAAGGCTTCTCAATCTGCTTGAGCTTGATCTCATCACAACCAGCCAAGGGCTTAAAGGTATTTCCTTTTCCATGTTGCTATGAATTTGAAGAGCTCTGCTAATATCAATCAAATGCACCCTTTTTCTTTTTTTTTTTTTTTTTTTTTTTTTTTTTTTTTTTTTTTTTTTTTTGGGTGTATGTGTGTGTTGACTTCCTTGTTTTGTCCTTTGTCTGACGGAAGTGTTCTTTGTTATCTCAAGGATAGCTAGCATTGCATGCTAATACAAATAGATTTTAAGAAGACGTGATATTATTTTGGAAGAGCTAACGATCAATCTAAATGCACTTTGGTGGTGTTTTGATTTGATTTTTTTTTCATTTTTTATTTGTTTGGACTTCCTTATTTGCCATTTGTTTGACAGAAGTGTTCTTTGTTATCCGAAGGATACCTAATCGCAGGCTAACACTATTTACAATATTTAGAAGAGCTTATATGTACCCAGCTAACTTATCTGCCTTAGTCAATACTAAATATATTTCTATGGTATTATAGTTAGATTTTCAACCAATATGGATTTGATTTGCTATGTACATTCTGTTGCTATACTGTGTTTTTTCTTGCTATCTAGAAAAATTAGAACTGTATATCCCTGAATCTTGTTATTATATGCAATTAAGCTACCTATAATTACAGAGGCAGTGCAAGAACAAATTGTTGCGTCAGCAACAGCAATGAATTCTGCAGTTGGTGATTCCTCTCCTCCTGATGGACTTCCGTTGGATAAAAGCAAAGAGGAATTCCAGCCCTTGGGACTCCAAATTCAGCATCGTCCTCTAGAGAATGGACCTCCTGGCCCTGATATTAATTCATCAGCAATGGAAACTGACCTGAATTTGGAAGATGAAGAGAAGGAAGGCCCAAGTGTTGAGCATCAGTTTATTCCTAGTTTTGTTAGACAATCCCCGCTACATAAATTTGATCAAGAAGAGATTAAGCATTCAGAAAATCTCTCTGCGTTGAGGAATGGTTCGGATGAAGATATCTGTGTATCATTGCAACTGGGTGACAATGAGTTGAAGAGAAGGCGATCAGATGCTTCAACTAGCTCTGATGAACCCAATAAACAAAAGTTAGAGCTTTAGTCGCTGTTGTTTATGTGAGTTGTTTAGTGTTGGTAATGCGAATAATTCTGCAAGCTATATCCCGGATCTAGTGGTGGTGTTGGTGGCTAATGCAGATATTATGCTAATAGTCTAACACCATCATGATTGGTATTTTCCCCTATTTATCCATGTCATATAGCATGCATCTTAGTGTAAATTGGCTATGTTATGCCCAACTACCTTAGATAAGAAATGGTCTTTTATTGTTGGGAAATTATTCATTATAGCTTGAATGTGTACGTTTTCTCAACTCGATTTAGGTTTCGAGTATTTCGATAATAAACATAATCACTTTGTCAAATTCAAAATAAAATCAGTGGTAATAGGAAATTAGTGCAGTTAGAAGATATTCTTAATTAGTCTTCCCTAGTCATTTCTTTTTTTTTTCTCTCCATTGTTTCATTGAGGGTGTTGCAGGTGAACGTATTTGGATTTTGGTGTCTAGAAAAAATACATTCTAATTGTTGTGTTTGAAATCAGGATTAGGAGTGAACAAAAGTCTGGAAATTAAATCAAACCTTGACTCGAAATTGATAAACCGAACAAAAAATGCAGGTAACTATATCGTAATGATAGGGCTTGAGCTCAACCAATAACACAAGGACCAAAATACTAATAAATTAGGGTGCGTTTGGTTCAAATAATGGTATGAGTTTGGAATGAGTAATGAAACCAGAGTGGTATGGGTTTGAAACTTAATACTTGATTTCATTTGTTTGGTTTTGAGTTGGGAATGATATGTTTTTCTTTTAATTTGAAGCTAAAAGGTTAGTATAGCTCATACTCAACTCTTCCCTTGGGTTTCAAAACCCCATACCTTGAGGGTTTGAGATATGACTGTATGAGTTTCAAAATTGAATTTTATTAAAACAAACAATAGATATGGGTTTCACTCATTCTAAACTCATATCTTAGATGCTTGAACCAAACTCCTCCTTACAAGTACCAACTTTTTTTCATCTGGATATTATTTGATTTCTTTCCTCATTTCACTTTTTCTTTTTACTTTCACCTAAAATTATCTGTCACATTTCTACGGTCCTACCTTGTTTGTTCTTTTATGTTAATTATCAATTAGTAAGTAATAACATTTGAACTTATTTCACATTCCTACCCTTTTCCCTTTCTTTTATTTACATTTTTATTTATAGAAAAAAGAGGAAGTAGAAATGGAGGAATGTTATGCATTTCTAAATACATAACAATGATTAAAATATTCTAACAACACATGGTAGAGAGAGATAAGAGGGGAGAGATAGAAAGAGAGAGGTTTGTAGGTAGACCCTACCTATTTTTTGGTCAGATTGTCCCATGTGATGGGGAGACCACATGCTAGTTATTCCACTGAAAGCTTATATGGTACCATTGAATCTTCAGTGGTACTATTTATGCATAAATTTAGTACAACTGAATGCATATATAATACCATTATATGCTTATATAGTACCATCATATATTATGTGGTATTATTGATCATCCAATGATATCAGAATATAAATTCATTTGTACATAAGTGTTATTACATAAATGCCCCTTGTTATGCATTTCTTTATGCATAACATTCCTCCCTTTAAAATCCCTCGGCAAAATTTGCAGCGTGTCACTTTCATTAGCAGGTAACTGCTCGCTTGGGCTTCACAAAGGTCCACATTGAATGTGAGGCAAACAATGTGGTTGTGGGAATTAGGAAAATGTTGTTGGTTTTTCTCCGTTGTTTAGTGTGCTTGATGATATTAAAGCTACTTCTTTATCAGTTGATGTTTATTTTAATATTACATGTAAAACAGGCAGGAAAACTTTAGCTTACATGAGGAAGTAGAAGTGGAGGAATGTTATGTATTTGTTGGTACATAACATGACAATTTGTAAATATTTAAAAAATTAGCATTAGTACCGCTGAGATGTGAAATGTATCATTGTTATTACAATAGTACTTAAAAAGTTAAAATTACACTAAAGATTGTTACAATGGTATACATTTGAAGCTAATATATGTACCATTAGGTTGTGAAATTATGCCATTGGAGTGTTATGGTATAATAGTAGTTGTAATGGTATTAAAATGATTATTGTGGTACTTTTAAAACCTGAAAATTAAAGTGATAATATGTGCTCGCATCACCTTTTTGCAGTACTAAGTTACCATTATGCCCCTGTTATGTACCAAATAGGCACATAACTTTCCTCCCTTTAAAATTCCTTTTTGTTCTTAATTAAATAATAAAGTAGGACTTAATGAGTCTATTTTATATAAACTTATATTTCCGTCCCACGGTCATATTCGTGCTTATTTGAGCTATGCGAAGCTATTATTATTACTAATATAGGTTTTTTATTGTTTTTTTGTAGAGTTGGTATTATTTTGTAGGAATTTGCAGGGTTTATGTCAATTTCCGAACTTATGGAGCCACTACGAAATATTAGAGTCGGATCGTATTTTATGACCGTATATTTAAAGCCCAGGACCGAGTTAAAGAAATTTAGTTCGGTGATTAAGGGCTCGATATATGAAGAGGTCCAAGATTTCACAAGATTATACAAGTTATTATTACGGACTAAGCAAGTAAAGAAACTGGGCTAATAAACTCTAAAAGCCCAAGTCGAACTCTGCTGGGCGTGATAAATGGACGGGCCCAATCGGGCAGCAACTGGCTGGAATGAGGCACGTTTAAGCTGATGGGCTCGATTTCCTTGGGCCTTACTCCAGGTTTCCTAGTGGCCTTCAAATTCACACAGCTTTTGGGTTACTTTTCTTATTAAAAGGATAGGTTTTTTTTTTTTGGTGAAAGGGAGGGGACTAGCCCCTTAGAAGAACAAACTAAAAGAAACTAGAAAGGAAACAAAAATAGAAAGCAAAAGGAACTACAAACTACTAGTCCTAAGCACTAGGCTTATCAGGCACCATTCTAGCCCATGCCACTCCCCCCAATTCCTCCAATAAAACAGCACGAAGATCATCTGGGATCGCCTCGATCATGACTAATTTCTTGTCCAAGGAAACACCATAGTTTGTGAGTCAATCCGCAACACGGTTTGCCTCTCTATAGCAATGAGATATCCACCTCCCAATCTCGACAAGAAATAAGAGCCTTGCATCTTCGAAAGATATGAATATAAGGAGAGCTGCTCGGAATATCACCTAGCAGCATACGGACCACCACCTCAGAGTCCACCGAGACCTCAACTCTACGATGCCCACCATCCCACACAATCTTTAAACCTTGCAGCACTGCCATAAGTTCAGCTCTAGTACATGAGCACACCCCGCAATTCATAGCGAACATCTCGAACAAAGACCCATCACAACCTCGAATAACACCTCTAGCACCAGCTCTACCTGGGGTCCCCTTTGCAACTCCGTCGGTGTTTAATTTCACCCAACCAACTTTAGGACACAACCATTTAATCAAAATCTCCTTCCTCTTTCGCATCACTTCACCAGGACTCTCCACATTTCGATCCATCGCCATCCTAATTACACCAAGTCGAGTATAAATAAAGCTTGCTTGGTCTAATGGAATGTTAGGATGTTCATTAAAGAATCTCTCATTTCTCCACTTCCATAGCCACCAACAAGTAAGAGCAAAGAACCGAGGCCACTCACCACCCAACTCTGCATTGCTGTCATCTATATTGTCCAATATCCAGTCCTTTAAAGGCAAATTGCTACCAAGAACCTGATTATACACCTTAAGCTTCCTCCAAACAAACTTGGAAGTAGGACACGAACGAAGAATATGCTCAACATTATCCTCAACTTCCCCACAAGCTTTGCATCGAGGGTCATCCGTGAGAGGTCGAATAAATCTATTCGAATTTGTCATCAATCTTTCCTGTACAGCAAGCCACACAAAGAAGTGCATCCTTTGAGGCACAGGAAGCTTCCAAATTAACTTCCATCTACGCACTTCCTCAATACTCACAGCTTCTTCATTCTTAATAATATCAATAGAAGATTTCAGAGAAAACCCAACTAAAGGAGTACCTTTCCAGTACACTATATCGACAGCTTCATCATCCAAAATGACCTCATAAGCTGCAATCTCACATAATATACTAGCAGGAAGAAAATCCGCAAATATATCAAATTTCCAACCACTATTCTCGTCCTACATTTCCCCAACAGTCATATCTTGTATCTCCAAAGGTGGTTCTTCCCCTACATAAGACAATAATGGGTCCTTAGTTGCCCACTGATGATGCCAGAAGAAGGTTCGCTCTCCATTCCCAACGGCCATGTTGATTCCCTTCCTTACTATGTCAACACTACTCATAATTCCCCTCCAAGCATTAGAGGCATTAGCTTTCTCCTTAAACATATCGATATCACATCGATTATCACAATACTTCGCCCTTAGAACCCTCGGCTACAAGGCATTAGGTTCCGCAAGAAAACACCATCCCAATTTTGCAAGGAACGCACTAGTGGTATTTCGCATAGATTTTATACCCAAACCACCTTCACCTTTCGGCTTCATCAGTTTCTCCCACGCAACCATATGCACCTTCCTTTTTCCATCGGTACTTCCCCACAAAAAGCTCCTAGTCTTACGATCAATTTCATCACACGTAGAGCGTGGGAGTTTTGTGGATTGCATTGTATAACAAGGAATCGAATTAAGAGTTGACTGAATGAGTGTAGTACGACACGCAATCAACAAAGTTTTGGTCTTCCATCCTGCCAATTTGCCATTAATTTTTTCAACCAAGTATTGATACTCTCTCTTAAAAGTCCTTCCATTAATCGTAGGAACCCCTAAATATTTACCAAATTCCTCCGTGGCTTCCATACCCAAACAACTACATAATGCATCTCTAGTATTATAATTCATGTTATTCGAAAAATAAACTCGAGATTTCTTAATACTCACTTTAATTCCCGAAGCCTCATAAAATTTGTCTAGACACCCTTGCATTACTTTGGCTTGATCAACACTTGCTTCACAAAAAAAGTATCAAATCATCCGCAAACGCAAGATGGGACATCGAAGGACCATTACGGCTAGCACGAACCGGTTTCCAATTCCCCAACTTTACCTCCCTTTCAATCAAATGGGCTAATCCCTCCACACAAATAACGTATAAATATGGAGAC
The DNA here is from genome assembly GCF_948465745.1 of Chenopodium album. Taxonomy (NCBI): domain Eukaryota; kingdom Viridiplantae; phylum Streptophyta; class Magnoliopsida; order Caryophyllales; family Amaranthaceae; genus Chenopodium; species Chenopodium album. The sequence goes on from NC_137852.1 coordinate 17,273,522, forward strand.
AAATGATCACCTTGACGGATACCTCTAGACGGACTAAACGTATTTAAAGGCTCCCCATTCCACGGAATCTGTAATTTTGCTGAATTAATACACAACATGACAATTTCCACCAAGTGATTAAGAAGCTGAAGTTCTAAAAGTGAGTCTTTAATGAAATCCCACCTCAAACGATCATACACCTTCTCGAAATCAATCTTGACTGCCATGAGCCCACCATGTCCTTGTTTATTCCTCATAGCGTGGAGCATTTCTTGCACAATAATCACATTATCCATTATTTGCCTTTTCGGAACAAAACTACACTGAGTCGGAGAAATCAATGTTGGAAAGATTGATTTAAGGCGATTAACACCTCTGCACGAATACCCAATGATATGTCTATTTTATATAGTATTTTACCCCGTCCCTTGGTCATAATTGGTAGTGTTTTTGGCTCGTTAGAGCCACTTTTATTAGTAATTGGTGTTTTCATAGTTTTGGTTGAGTTTTGTATGGAATTGCATTTTTGGAGCATTTTCCCGGGTTTTCATGGAGCAACTACGGACATTGGAGGAGCACGACAGCTTTTTATAGCCAAGGGCGGTTAGAGTCATCAAGCCGGTGATTAAGGGCTCGACATGTGAAATACGAGCATTGGACCGAGTGATTAAAGCCCCTTAGTGGATATTCGGATTGGGCTAAGTAATAAGGCCCAATCGAAGTTCAAAGCTCCAAGGTAAAGTCGGGCCCGATCGGGCAAGCACTAGTTACGATCGGGCGGCTGCGCGGAAGATTGGTGCAAGCAAAGAGCCGAGCCAATCGTGCGAGCATTAGCACGATCAGGCAACTTCCCTGATACAGCATGCGAGGAAAAAGGCGCGCCCGATCGGGCGGCTGTTCGCCCGATCAGGCGCGTGTTTCTGGAGAGTTTATTTCGACGAGTACTTAGTTTCTAATTCGGAATGGTTAGAGGTTTTGTATAAGTACGATTTAGTAGTTTTAATTTGTTTTTACTTCTTCTCTTAGACTTTCTCTCTCTACTTAGTTTATTTCTCTCTCTAAATTTCTCTCGATAACTTGTTCTTGACTCAACTCCTTAATTCTGTTAACTTTGTTAACGATTTCTTCTTTAATAATTTCAGCAATTTTATTTCTTTACTCTATCATGACTTTTTTTATTGCTTTGTTTAGTTTAGATTTAATTATGTCTGAGTAGTTTAATTCTAGGGTTTATGTGGATCCATGATTGATTTGAAGGGATAATTTGTTATTGTTGATTATTGATATTGCATGATAATTTCTTATTGAATTGTTTTAATTCTTTGCAATTGGATTATGAATCGAGCAGATGTGATTTGATTGTAAAAGTATAGCAATATTGAATTGATGAATCGAGCAAATATTAATTTGATATTAAAGGCTATTTTCAATATGAACTTAGATCTAGTAAATTGCGAGATCCTGTTAGATCTATGTTGATTAATGAATTGCAAGAGCCTGTTAATCTTGTTATATGTGCAATGTTAATTATTGATTGTTATGTTTTATCTCGGATTATTAATTATTGGTGAACCTATGACCTTAGGCTTTCTTATTATTGATTTTCTCCCTAAACTTGATCTCCGTAGTATAATTCCTTTTTACAACAACAATTGGTTACTTGATAATTTAGATTACTCTTAATTAATTAGGAATAGAAAGACCAGTTTCCCTGAGGATTCGACCCTACTTCCCTATCTATTATTAGTTAGTGGTTTTAGGAATTACTTTTGATTAGGTGATACGACTTTAGCCTGTCACCCAAGCAAGCAGATGTGTGGTCCACAAAAAAGTGCGGCTTCTTTTTTCTTTCGCCTCTTTTCATTCTTTTCCTCTTCTAGAAATTTGTCAACGAGATTTCGCTCGTGTACAATGTGGGAATACACCCTTTGCCAACCCTTTATGTACTTGTTGAGTAAGAGTTTTATGTGGATCCTTGAAGAAGTAGTATTGAATTGCAAGAATTTTAATTTGATAAAAGGGTGATTAGGGTGGCAGTGTTGTGGTTTTGATGATTGGATAGCGAGTTAGCCATGGACCATGGTCATAGATAATGATTTATAGCATGGTATAAACTCCTCCATAGGCAGTAATATGGTTTTCTTTAGGCCTATAAGCTTGCCGGAGAAGTGATGACTTTTTGAGTATCCTTGGTCTTAAAATTGAAAAGAGCCAAGTTAATTTTTTTGCGGAGTATGACTTGTATTTCATATTATTCCTTGATGGTTAAGGTTGTTATAGATTTCAGTATAATTACTTGTTTCTTTCCATTTCAACTCTCGTGAATGTATGAAGAATATACTTCCTCCATTTCATAAGTTAACACTTTCTGTTTTCATTAATTCATTGAGTTATATACACTACAAGGTACTAAACTTTGCAAAAAATATCAATTAAGGTACTGAACTTTTATTTGTATCAAATAGAGTAATATAACCTTGACTATAGGTAAACTTTCCGTTTGCCACTGATTGTAACCAGTTAAATACAATTTCCTTAAAAAAAAAATTAATTTTTATTTCTAAAAATAAACCAAATTACAAAAAAAAAAAAAAAAAAAAAAAAAAAAAAAAAAAAAAAACACTCACACCTGGACATGAACCCAACTCCTTCAATTTTCTCTTTCTTTCCTTTAATGGTGGACAAGCCATTCCTAATACCATACAAGATGGGCAACGTGCCGTGCCGCGGTGGTGGGCGTGCCGTGCCGTGCCTAAATTTGGCACACCCCAGCCCACGGCACGGCCCACGTGCCTGGTGGGTCGGGCCGCAGGCCAAACCGTGCCACTTTTTTTTTATTTTTTAAAAAATGAACGTAAATAAAAATCGATATATAAATATTTTTTAGTACAGCTTAATTTTATATAAATAAAGTTATTAATTTATGTTTATGTTAATGTTAATATATTTTGTTTTGAACAAACTTTATTTTAATTAAGGTTATATAAATTATTTATCTAATTATGTTTAAGTTTATGGCCCTGTTTGGGAGAAAGCTGAAAGCTGAAACTAATTAAGTTAGCTCATTTGACTAGCTGATTTTATTAACTGATTTGACTAACTTATTGTATTAGCTGATTGTCTAAAAGTGTTTGGTAAATAGATGATTACTTAAAGCTGTTTGAGTATGCAAAATGACCAATAAGGACATGAACATATTTAACTTTAAAGGAGTAGTTGTTTCATAAATGATATATGAATTTATTGTTAAACAAATTTACATGATAGGTATAATTGGGCATATAATTTTATTAATGATATTGTGAGATAATTTTTGTACATAATTCTATTTATGAAGTTGTGAGATCATTTTTTTTATATGAACATTGGAAGAATAATTTAATACTAACAATACTGAATGCGCAACATCAATAAAATCGAAAAAAAATATTACACGCAGAACTTTGTAATGTTACAATGTAAGCAACCTTTTGATATTGGAAAATGAGAATCTCTATTAAATTAACAAAAACTCCTATCTAAAAAATACGTCGTCGTCTTCTAGATTGCCTATTTTCCATCAAACTAGTAGTAATTAATTTCATTTCGAATTTTTGTCATCTCGTTAGTACTCAAACGCCTAGCCTCTTGCATGGAATGACAATATCCACTAAGCCTTCGGGAGAAATTGAAAGTAAATCAAATCAGATCACATAACTTACAAATTTTAGCAACAATATAAATAATCCCACTAAAATTATTTATGCTAGAGTATATGAACAAACCTTAATTGGTTCAAGAGCTAAATTTTGTGTAGTAGTCTTCAATACTTGATATATCTGACAAAAAAATATAGATAATTAAATAAAAAATATGATAAAAAAAAGCATATAATGTATTAGAGTTTACAAAGAGGGTAAAGTTATTGTATGTCATGGGGTTTACAAAGAGGGTATAATTGTAATTTAATTTCACCAAAACAAATCATCTCTTTGAATAAGTTGCTTAACCCAACGTTTTAGAAAAAAGCTTATTGAGGTAAATAAGCTCTTTCAATAACCTTACTACCAAACACCTGTATTAGCTTATTTGACTAGTCAATCAGCTAAACTTAGTCAAATAAGCTAATATACCCCCAATAAGCATACTACCAAACAAGACCTATATAAATAATTTTATTAATTTAGCAAAAAACAACAATACATATAATAAAAATTAAATTACCACTACCGTGCCAGACCGTGCCACGTGTCGTGCCGGCATGCCGACCCACGGGCCGGCCACCGTGCCTCGTGCCGATTCCCAGATTTTTGTTCACGGCACGGCCCACGGCCCACAGGTGATCCGCCGTGCCGTGCCGGGCCGGCGACCGTGCCGTGCCAGAATTGTGCCGGGCCCGTGCCGGCACGGCCCATGCTCGTCCATACTTCATAATCTCACAACCACCCACAATGATCTAAAATTAAAAACTTTGATGTGTGTCATAAATGGCACACATTTGATGAGAATTTAGGTCCTTTATATCCTCTTTTCATAGCTTTAATGCTTAATAAATGCTTAGTTTTATGCTTTGTTGCTTAGTTTTACCCTTTCTCTCTTATTTTGTAGTTTTCGTGCATTTCGTTGGTTTTCTAGCCTTTTCTCCTTTATTTGCTCTATTTTCGTGGTTGTAGGCATTGTTGTCAAAATCGCGATCCGGATCGTAGGATCGTACGATCTTACGATCCCATTTTAGCCAAACGATTCAGATCGGATGTAGAATCGCAGAGCAAGCAGGATCGTTGTAGGATCGGTCAGGATCGGTAGGATCGGTCAGGATCGTTTAGGATCGGGTAGGATCGGAGGATCCTGTTTTATACTTAAATTGTTATTGGATTGTGCAAGATCGGTCAGAATCGGACAGAATCGTGTAGGATCGGTTAGAATCGGGTAGGATCGGTCAGGATCGTACGATCCTACTTCTTACATATTAGAATGAGCCTAAAGCAATTAAACTTTTCTCTAAGCTATGAAAATTAATATCCAACTACTAAACCTATAAATATTATCATTTTGATGGCTTAAAAATTGTTTTCTGGTTATGTAGCAACCTTTTTATTACTCTTTTTTATCAATTTCGTAGGATCTTACGATTCTACGATCCGATTTTACCGATTCGATCCTACCCCTCTCATCGATCCAAAGTAGGATCCCGATCCTGACAACCTTGGTTGTAGGTATTGAACGAGGTTCGGGTCTTGATTTTGGTGATCCACTATGGTGGAGGAAGCTTTTGGATTAAGTTCATGGCATTCGGGAAGCTCAAGATGCAAAGAAGTGAAAGTTCCAAGTCTTGGCTCTTCTCTTGCGCTCGCATGCGGTGCTCCCATCAAAGGGGTTGTGTGCCCACCAAAACTAAGCCTTAGCTACTGCCACTCCTAGTGCTCATCACCATCATAAATCATGTGTGCACCCCTTGTGCTTGAAGAGTTGAAGAATCGAAGATACCCAGCTGGGTGCGGCCGCACGCACGGATGATGCGGTCGCACAAGAGGGATGTGCGGCCGCACACCATGGTGGTGCGGGCGCACATCTCCTGCTGTGCGGCCGCACCGGCGTGGGTCTTTTTCGATCGGATTTTGACGATTTTCTCTCTCTTTATATAACTTTTGGAACTCAATTTTCGGAAGCAAGTTTCATAATAGAATTAGATCATATTCTTAGCTTAGTCGAGAGATTATCTCTCTAGATCTAGGGGTTAGTTTTAGGAGTAGATTTTAGAGAGAGAAAGTGAAGAATTTCAATGGTGATTGAGAGATTTAAGATTCAATAGTGACAATTGTATTGGAGATCTACTCTATTATCAATGAGCATTTCTAAACTCTATCTCATTTATTGTTTTGTTTAGTATTAATGTTTGGATTGTTTGATTTTTATTGGATTTTGATGAATTAATGATTGATCTTTGATTAGTGTAATTGTTCTTCTTAGATTGTTGATTCTTTGATTGTTGATTGTTGATCTCTTTAGTTTTTGGTTGATTTGATGATGATGTTAGAGTAGTTGTTTGGTTAGGGATTTGGTGAATCTTATGATATAATGGATTGATGTAGATTGGGGAAATTGATGGAGTTGATGATGTGATTAAATTGTGTGATTAATTAAAGAGTAGCTAACTTTGATTATTGCACTAGATTGCATTGTAAGTTCACATTGATACGGACCATTGATTTGTGGCTTGCATTTACACGATTGAGGTATCTTGTGATGTTTCCTAGCTAGAGTTTATCGTAGTTGACGCTAGTTAGACCTCTAGGAGAATAGCTTGATATGCTCTTTTGGTTGCATGTTTGATCTTCCTTCACATTGCTTAACTTAGTCGACTTTCCATTCCAATTTGCTATGTTCATTGCTATTATTTGCGGATCCTAATCCCTAGCATTTTATTTGTTTGATTTTTTTGTCTTAGTAGTTGTTAGTGTCCTCTTTTACCCTTCGTCTTCGACCTAGCTTAGGCACATAATTGGAAGCACTTAGACATTACCGTTCCTTTGGGTTCGACCCTTGACTTACCTCTATACTTGTATTTAGGTTTGTTGAGTGTTTATAAATTTTGTTTGGCTTAGGGAAGATTAGCCCAACGACCTAGTTTTCCCCACGTCAAAATGGCGCCGTTGCCGGGGAACGGTGTCTATGTTTGAGTGTTTTTGATTTCTTGAGTCTAGGTCTTTGTTTATACTTTTCTTTTATTTGGTTTTTGTTTGCTTTATATAAAAATGGCATGTCTATCTTTTCCTCAATATGATAATGAGCCTTTTTGTGAATATTTATATAGACTAGCGAGATTTCTTGACTATCATTGTTGTAGTCTTCGGGAGGCTTGTGAGATTTGCTATTTTGGTTTGAATGAACAAACTAGGAATGAAATAGAATGCATGCATAATGGTAGATTTAGAGCATTGTCAATTAATGATGCTTGGGATTTCTATGTTTGGTTTTTTATTTCCCCTATTGTTCATGATAACAAGGTGCATGCTCAAGTTGACATATCTCATATGTTTGATTGTGCCCCCACCCCCCAATGTGATGTACATGCTCATGATTTCAATGTTAATTCCTCCAATCTTGATTGTACTTCTTCTTCTTTTGTTGAGCCTCAATCTTCTACACCTTTTGAATCTTTTATTACTGCCTTGGAAAGTCAAATTAGGCATGTTGATCTTAGTGATGATCTTGGGCCTAAAATGGAGTCGACTCTTAATTGTTTGAGAAGTCAATTTTATTGGAGATGATGAAAAAGAGTGAGGAGCGTCTTGAGGAGGGAAGAAGGAGAAATGAAGAGCTAGAAAGCCAATTGTCAATTTTGATGTTTGTGTGTGAAAATTACAAATCCAATGTGTGTGTTGAGGATGATGATGGTGATTTCGAGCAACCAAGAGCGTGTGAGAATACCATAGGTGAGCATATGGGTGATGGTGAAGGATCGGAGTTGAGAGAGAAGAGAGTGTTGAATTTCAAAATCCCAATCCTCCCACCCATTGTAATGAATCTCAAATGTATGAATGTGACTCTTCTATCCATGAATATTTGGACTCGTTTGAGGTTATGTCAAATGTGTTTATTGAGTGCATAAGGAATAGCCATAGCCTTTTAAGCAAGTTCATTGATGATGCTTCATGGGAGAGAGATGATTTTGAGTATTATTTGCATCCATTCATGCATGGTTTTGAGACTCTAGGCTTTAAGGAAGTTGAGGGAGCTATTGTTCATGAAGGTAGTGGAGGAGATTATGTGGTTCCTCTTGGGAGTTGGATGTTTGAGGGAGATGGTGATCATGAGTGTTCTTCTTTGGAGGATTCTATGATTGATTTTCATGCCCTCATTGGCGATGTGAGACCTTGTGTTGAGGGAGTCGCGAACCCTTTACCTATTTCTCATACCCCTTTCTCTCAAAAGTTCAACCACATCCCCTATTACCCTATTTTTCTCCCTTCCATTGTTGGTAAGCCTATTGGGGACCCTTTTGTCTATGAGGATTTGCATGTGGCTCATTTGTCTCCAATTGGGGAAGAGGGTGATGTTGCCGCCCAAAAATATTCTAGTGAGGAGGATTTGCCTTTTTCTTTTTCTTTTCCCCCTTCTTCTTCTTATTTTCTTGTTTTTCCTTTTGATCCTTCTTCTTCTTTTTTTTGGCACCTCCCTTCTCACTTGCGTGCAATGATCTTGTTGCACGTTTTTCTTCCGCCATTTGCCTACCTTCTATCATATGAAATGTGTAGTAGTGCATTTGACAAGCTCTTGCGATCGTTGCAATATTATTTTACTAGAGCGGTCAAGCTTGGACCTTAAGCAAGCCTTTCTCGGGAAGTAACCCGTGTTTTAGATTAGATTTCTTTTGTATTTAGAATAGATATTTCTCTCATGGAAATGTTTGTGCGCCTTTTGTTAGGTACATGACTTGATATACTTTGGTGCTTCGATTTGGATCAAGAATCAAGGAAGTTTGACTCCTATTTTAGCGAGCATATGGAAACAAGGTTCAATTTTTGAGAAATAGGCTTTGAAAGGTTTAATTTGGTCATTTGCGGGTATTTACACCCACCTCAAATCCGGTAATATCTTTCCTTGCTCTTTCTCTAGTGGATGATGCCATGTTGGACATATGTTGGTTCATTGGATTAATCTCCTTGTTTTCCCCTCCAATGAATTATATGATTTATGTTTGAGTGTATTGTCTCATTCAAGCTTGGGGGAGGGTATTCTATCATGTTTGGTGAAATGTTGATTCTTATGTGCTATGCACCTTTGTATATGCTTTTCCATGTTTCTTACATTTTGAAAAACTCCAAAAAGATTTTTGTTTCTATCAAGGCAAATTTGCAATGTGTTTTGTTTTGTTCTTGCTTTGGACATAATAACATTTGGACTTGTATGAATGAATGCTTTTCTTCTTAAATGGTAAAGGTGTGCATGGTTTGAGAGTATGTTTGGTTGATTATAGGATAAAGCATGCTAAGATAGTTGGTTAGAACTAGTGGGAACATAAAGCCGGATTCTACTTGTTTGTGGCTTGTTTGGTAGTTGCTTCCTATAGTCGATTTGACGCCAATAGTGAGTTTTTGCTACATCCGTGTGAGTTCTTTGTTTTTCAAGCCTTCTACCTATATTTGCATGAGCGGCATGGATCCTTGACTTTTGCAAACCTAATCTTGAAACTTGACTCATAGATCTTGAATCCGAGACCGAACCATTTTGGGAGGAAAAAGGCACCTTATTCGGGGTGGTATTTTTCATTTTAGGATAGTTTATTTCATTCTTTATTTTTGGGTTTACATTTTCCTTCTTGCAACCATTTGAGCCTTATACCTTCTTTTCAAGCCACATCTTTAGATCTTTGGCCTTTTGTTTCATTTTATTTCTTTTCTTGGCTTTTGTGAAGCAATTGATCATACTTGATGGAGTTTGTGGTGGAGCAGTTTATATGTTTGGTTCTTATGAAAGCAAGATTGTGTTATATCTTCTTTGTGAATAATGGCAAATGAGTCTGAGTAAAAACCGTCCTATATTATAAAAGGCATGGACAAATAAGTGCAAAGTTGAAAAAGCCGTCCAAAGTTAAAAGAGGCGAGGACAAAGCATTATTGAAAAATGAAAAAGAAAAAAAAAGAAGTGAAAAATGAAAAAATGAAAAAATATTTTGATGTGAGTTTTCTCCCTTTTTGAGCATTGAGGACAATGCTCCATTTAAGCTTGGGGGGAAGCGTTCTCACGCTTATTGTCTATATGTTTGTGAGTATAGCTTTGAATAAGCTTGGGGGTGTTGTTGTTTTTGTTTGGTGATTACTTGGTTTTGGTGTAAAGAAATGCACAATCTTCTCTTCACAATTTAGGTTAACCACCAAATTTTAAATTTTAGCCTACCTTCACCATTTTGCCTTAACGTTACAACCTTGGGGAAAGACCTTTTGACCTAAGTGGTTGAGTCATTCATCGGAGGAGAGGAATGTGAGTTTTAGGAATAGGGAAAGGGGGTGCAAAAGTCAACATGTCGAGTAGCCTAAAAATTCTCTTTTTCCGGTTCCTTCGTGGAATCATTGGGATGCTCACTAGAGGTTGATTTGAAGCTATTAGGAAGAACGTCGTTAGATTGTTTGGGATGAAAGTGGATTGTGAAAGCTAGTTCCTATGCTTAGCATATTTATGTTTCAATCAACCTTGGGTATCTTGGAACGTGCACTCCTTTACTTGTTTAGAAAGATTTGCATTCATTCGTGCTTGTACATTTGGAAAAGTCCTTTCTTGAACATGTGTTTGTTTTGCTTTTCTCTTGATTTCTTTTCATGCTTTGCCTTGTTTGTATTATCATGAGAGTTATGGGTTAAACTCTTAGGATACCCTTACGAGAGCATCACTCGTCCTCTAGGGCGATCTAGGGGTTTAAATGGCTTGTCATTAGTTGCTAAAATTGACCGTGATTCCTACGAAAGTGAGTTAGTGTATATTCTTGTCTCCTCTCTTCTCTAGTATGTTTTAATAAGCTCATCATCTTCACTCTCTTGGTTTTGTTTTGCTCGAGGATGAGCAAAAGGTAAGGTTGGGGGTATTTGATGTGTGTCATAAATGGCACACATTTGACGAGCATTTAGGTCCTTTCTATCCTCTTTTCATAGCTTTCATGCTTAATAAGTGCTAAGTTTTATACTTTGTTGCTTAGTTTTACCCTTTCTCTCTTATTTTGTAGTTTTCGTGCATTTCGTTGGTTTTCTAGCCTTTTCTCCTTTATTTGCTCTATTTTCGTGGTTGTAGGTATTGAACGAGGTTCGGGTCTTGATTTTGGTGATCCACTATGGTGGAGGAAGCTTTTGGATTAAGTTCATGGCATTCGAGAAGCTCAAGACGCAAAGAAGTGGAAGTTCCAAGTCTTGGCTCTTCTCTTGCGCTAGCATGCGGTGCTCCCATCAAAGGGGTTGTGTGCCCACCAATACTAAGCCTTAGCTACTGCCACTCCTAGTTCTCATCACCATCATAAATCATGTGTGCACCCCTTGTGCTTGAAGAGTTGAAGAATCGAAGATACCCAGCTGGGTGCGGCCGCACGCGCGGATGGGGCGGCCGCACAAGAGGGATGTGCGGCCGCACGCCATGGTGGTGCGGGCGCACATCTCCTGCTGTGCGGCCGCACCGGCGTGGGTCTTTTTCGATTGGATTTTGACGATTTTCTCTCTCTTTATATACGCTTTGGAACCCAATTTTTGGAAGCAAGTTTCATAATAGAATTAGATCATATTCTTAGCTTAGTCGAGAGCTTCTCTCTCTAGATCTAGGGGTTAGTTTTAGGAGTAGATTTTAGAGAGAGAAAGTGAAGAATTTCAATGGTGATTTTGAAATTGAAGATTCAATGGTGACAATTGTATTGGAGATCTACTCTATTATCAATGAGCATTTCTAAACTCTATCTCATTTATTGTTTTGTTTAGTATTAATGTTTGGATTGTTTGATTTTGATTGGATTTTGATGAATTATTAATGATTGATCTTTGATTAGTGTAATTGTTCTTCTTAAATTGTTGATTCTTTTATTGTTGATTGTTGATCTCTTTAGTTTTTGGTTGATTTGATGATGATGTTAGAGTAGTTGTTTGGTTAGGGATTTGGTGAAGCTTATGATATAATGGATTGATGTAGATTGGGGAAATTGATGGAGTTGATGATGTAATTAAATTGTGTGATTAATTAAAGAGTAGCTAACTTTGATTATTGCACTAGATTGCATTGTAAGTTCACATTGATACGGACCATTGATTTGTGGCTTGCATTTACACGATTGAGGTATCTTGTGATGTTTCCTAGCTAGAGTTTATCGTAGTTGACGCTAGTTAGACCTCTAGGAGAATAGCTTGATATGCTCTTTTGGTTGCATGTTTGATCTTCCTTCACATTGCTTAACTTAGTCGACTTTCCATTCCAATTTGCTATGTTCATTGCTATTATTTGCGGATCCTAATCCCTAGCATTTTATTTGTTTGATTTCTTTGTCTTAGTAGTTGTTAGTGTCCTCTTTTACCCTTCGTCTTCGACCTAGCTTAGGCACATAATTGGAAGCACTTAGACATTACCGTTCCTTTGGGTTCGACCCTTGACTTACCTCTATACTTGTATTTAGGTTTGTTGAGTGTTTATAAATTTTGTTTGGCTTAGGGAAGATTAGCCCAACGACCTAGTTTTCCCCACGTCAAAATGGCGCCGTTGCCGGGGAACGGTGTCTATGTTTGAGTGCTTTTGATTTCTTGAGTCTAGGTCTTTGTTTATACTTTTCTTTTATTTGGTTTTTGTTTGCTTTATATAAAAATGGCATGTCTATATTTTCCTCAATATGATAATGAGCCTTTTTGTGAATATTTATATAGACTAGCGAGATTTCTTGACTATCATTGTTGTAGTTTTCGGGAGGCTTGTGAGATTTGCTATTTTGGTTTGAATGAACAAACTAGGAATGAAATAGAATGCATGCATAATGGTAGATTTAGAGCATTGTCAATTAATGATGCTTGGGATTTCTATGTTTGGTTTTCTTTTGTTGAGCCTCAATCTTCTACACCTTTTGAATCTCTTATTACTGCCTTGGAAACTCAAATTACGCATGTTGAGCTTAGTGATGATCTTGGGCCTAAAATGGAGTCGACTCTTAATTGTTTGAGAAGTCAATTGGAGATGATAAAAAAGAGTGAGTAGCGTCTTGAGGAGGGAAGAAGGAGAAAAGAAGAGCTAGAAAGCCAATTGTCATTTTTGATGTTTGTGTGTCCAATGTGTGTGTTGAGGATGATGATGGTGATTTCGAGCAACCAAGAGAGAGTGAGAATACCATTGGTGAGCATATGGGTGATGGTGAAGGAGTTGAGAGCGAAGAGAGTGTTGAATTTGAAAATCCCAACACCCCCACCCATTGTAATGAATCTCAAATGTATGAATTTGACTCTTCTATCCATGAATATTTGGACTCGTTTGAGGTTATGTCAAATGTGTTTATTGAGTGCATAAGGAATAGCAACAGCCTTTTAAGCAAGTTCATTGATGATGCTTCATGGGAGAGAGATGATTTTGAGTATTATTTGCATCCATTCATGCATGGTTTTGAGACTCTAGGCTTTAAGGAAGTTGAGGGAGCTATTGTTCATGAAGGTAGTGGAGGAGATTATGTGGTTCCTCTTGGGAGTTGGATGTTTGAGGGAGATGTTGATCATGAGTGTTCTTCTTTGGAGGATTCTATGATTGATTTTCATGCCCTCATTGGCGATGTGAGACCTTGTGTTGAGAGAGTCGCGAACCCTTTACCTATTTCTCATACCCCTTTCTCTCAAAAGTTCAACCACATCCCCTATTACCCTATTTTTCTCCCTTCCTTTGTTGGTAAGCCTATTGGGGACCCTTTTGTCTATGAGGATTTGCATGTGGCTCATTTGTCTCCAATTGGGGAAGAGGGTGATGTTGCCGCCCAAAAACATTCTAGTGAGGAGGATTTGCCTTTTTCTTTTTCTTTTCCCCCTTCTTCTTCTTATTTTCTTGTTTTTCCTTTTGATCCTTCTTCTTCTTTCTTTTGCCACCTCCCTTCTCACTTGCGTGTAATGATCTTGTTGCACGTTTTTCTTCCGTCATTTGCCTACCTTCTATCATATGAAATGTGTAGTAGTGCATTTGACAAGCTCTTGCGATCGTTGCAATATTATTTTACTAGAGCGGTCAAGCTTGGACCTTAAGCAAGCCTTTCTCGGGAAGTAACCCATGTTTTAGATTAGATTTTCTTTTGTTTTTAGGATAGATTTTTCTCTCATGGAAATGTTTGTGTGCCTTTTGTTAGGTACATGACTTGATATACTTTGGTGCTTCGATTTGGATCAAGAATCAAGGAAGTTTGACTCCTATTTTAGCGAGCATATGGAAACAAGGTTCAATTTTTGAGAAATAGGCTTTGAAAGGTTTAATTTGGTCATTTGCGGGTATTTACACCCACCTCAAATCCGGTAATGTCTTTCCTTGCTCTTTCTCTAGTGGATGATGCCATGTTGGACATATGTTGGTTCATTGGATTAATCTCCTTGTTTTCCCCTCCCATGGATTATATGATTTATGTTTGAGTGTATTGTCTCATTCAAGCTTGGGGGAGGGTATTCTATCATGTTTGGTGGGATGTTGATTCTTATGTGCTATTGTAGACACCCATTTGTGTCTCCCCAAAACCAAACCCAGTGATGAATACCTTTCGCGTCGAACCAAAATCGAATGAGGTGAAAGTGTGGAAAAGTCAAGTGTTGCGGTTAGTTTTTATTAAAATCCTTCTTTCTGTTTTCGAAAACCCACTCTATTTTATAAAACATCCAATCCAGTATAGTTTGGTCCATGATAAGGGTCCAATAATGGTGTAGTTGGATGGGGTTTGAAAAGACCTTTCAACTATATATTATAAGCCCAATTCCGATGAATAATGAGGAAGTTATGGCCAAAATACTAAACTGGGCCCAAACCGGATTTTACCTACGACCCAATGATCATGAGGAGGGTCCAAAGGTTTAATACTATTCCTAAACTAATTAGGATTGATTAGAATCTTCTATAAGTTTCTAAAATATCTTAATTATCCTTTTTTGAAAAGATAAGATCATGAAATTTGATTTGAATATAAACTTTCCTTTTTTAAAACTTTCCTAATTCTATTCGGATTTAAACATGTCCAAAGACAGTCATATATTATTTTCGTGCCTCATATTTTTTATCCAAATTTTATATGGTTGGATAGATCTTTAAATTATCTTTCCAATGATATATTATAATATTAATTCCGAGCTATAACGAAAAAGATATGAAAGAAATACGAAACTCTATCCAAAACTGACACCCTTCCACTATTTCGGCCATATCTTTTTATCTACAAAAGATTTTAATCTTATTCTAATTGCATTAGAAAGTAGACTTCAAGAGCTTTCCAACGACATATTATATGACTTATTTGGACTTCTGGATCAAAAGATATGATAAAAACAAAATCCGCAAAAAACTGTCTTGTCGCAAAACGACAAGCCTGTCGCGACAAGATAAATTTCTGGCGACAGGTCTAATTTTCTGGCGACAGAGTGGAGTTTTATTCCTTATCAAATTCTATGATTTTCCGGACTATTTTCCTATAAATACGGTCCTCGACCTCTGTTTTTAAGCATCAATTCACAATCAACTCTCATCAACAATCAATTCTCATCATCAACTCTCTCATCAACTTTCATCAACTCTTATCAATCTAAAATCAACTCTCAATAAGAGTTACTTAATTATTTCTTTCTTTCTCTCTCTTTTTCTAAGCTAGCCTTTTTCAAACACAATACCGCATTCACAAGATTTAGAAGCATCTAGCCAAGTTCGAAGTTGCCTTCGCCCTAGACGTGAAAGGTTAATACTTTTCTGAGGGTTTGGTCCCAAATCCAGTCTAAACTTTTTAACTCTTTCTCTTTCAATTCTTTAATTTAATTCTTTGATTTATTATTTTCATTGAAGTTTACTAACGCGTGTATTTTGTTATTAGAAAGAGGTACGAGGCTTCAAAGTAAGTAGATTAGCTTACTCTCTATTTCTTTCACAATGTAGAAAGCATGCTTATTATTGTTTAATATTCCTAGTATCATGTTAGGATGCTTTTAATGCTTTCTAGTATCATGTTAGGATGTTTTTTTTATGCTTTCTAGTGTCATGTTTAGGGTGCCTTTACTCTTTCTAATAGCATGTTAGTACCATGTTAGGTTTAAAGCTTTGATCTTTATTGCTTAGTGACATGCTAAGATTTGTTATTAATCTTGTTAGTATCATGCCTAGGATCTTGCTATTATTATTAAGCTTTATTATTAACATGATTGTTATTATGATTATTATTATTTTATATTGTTTATTATTATGTTGCTTGATATTATTTATTGTTATTGCTTGATCACACCTTTTATGCATGTTTAAAGGGAATTTGTACTTGAAATCATGCTTAATAAGATAATTAATAATTTGATTTAGGCTAATATGATTTTAATTCAAGTGATCGCCAATAATAGTTTTATTTGTGCATTAAAATTCAACCAACATAGATTAAACAGGTTAGGTATAATATAATGTTTGTATGTTATTCGAAAAGCGCATATGAATACGAGCAGAACAAAGTAGAGGCCTATTTTATAGGGCGGGTCCTTTCTATTGTAGATTGGATTCGTACCCTCATCCCCGAACCCTATTTGGTTCAAGACCTTATGGAGTTGATGGTCCTTTTGGATTGTCTTTTGGGTTTACAAGTTCCTAAAACTTGTTGGCGACTCTTTTGCTCTCTTTTTCTTCCCTTTGGAACGCCACCATACTTAAGTGTATGATCACAGTGGGGTTCAAGTTTGGGATCATAATGCTTGAAATATTCCCTACAGCTATGCACCTTTGTATATGCTTTTCCATGTTTCTTACATTTTGAAAAACTCCAAAAAGATTTTTGTTTCTATCAAGGCAATTTTGCAATGTGTTTTGTTTTGTTCTTGCTTTGGACATAATAACATTTGGACTTGTATGATTGAATGCTTTTCTTCTTAAATGGTAAAGGTGTGCATGGTTTGAGAGTATGTTTGGTTGATTCTAGGATAAAGCATGCTAAGGTAGTTGGTTAACTAGTGGGAACATGAAGCCGGATTCTACTTGTTTGTGGCATGTTTGGTAGTTGCTTCCTATAGTCGATTTGACGTCAATAGTGAGTTTTTGCTACATCCGTGTGAGTTCTTTGTTTTTCAAGCCTTCTACCTATATTTTCATGAGCGGCATGGATCCTTGACTTTTGCAAACCTAATCTTTAAACTTGACTCAGAGATCTTGAATCCGAGACCGAACCATTTAGGGAGGACAAAGGCACCTTATTCGGGGTGGTATTTTTCATTTTAGGATAGTTTATTTCATTCTTTATTTTTGGGTTTACATTTGCCTTCTTGCAACCATTTGAGCCTTATACCTTCTTTTCAAGCCACATCTTTAGATCTTTGGCCTTTTGTTTCATTTTCTTTCTTTTCTTGGTTTTTTTTGAAGCAATTGATCATACTTGATGGAGTTTGTGGTGGAGAAGTTTATATGTTTGGTTCTTATGAAAGCAAGATTGTGTTATATCTTCTTTGTGAATAATGGCAAATGAGTATGAGTAAAAACCGTCCTATATTATAAAAGGCATGGACAAATAAGTGCAAAGTTGAAAAAGCCGTCCAAAGTTAAAAGAGGCGAGGACAAAGCATTAATGAAAAATGAAAAAGAAAAATAAAAGAAGTGAAAAATGAAAAAAATCAAAAATATTTTGATGTGAGTTTTCTCCCTTTTTGAGCATTGAGGACAATGCTCCATTTAAGCTTGGGGGGAAGCGTTCTCACGCTTTTTGTCTATATGTTGGTGAGTATAGCTTTGAATAAGCTTGGGGGTGTTGTTGTTTTTGTTTGGTGATTACTTGGTTTTGGTGTAAAGAAATGCGCAATCATTGCTTCATAATTTAGGTTAACCACCAAATTTTAAATTTTAGCCTACCTTCACCCTTTTGCCTTAACGTTACAACCTTGGGGAAAGACCTTTTGACCTAAGTGGTTGAGTCATTCATCGGAGGAGAGGAATGTGAGTATTAGGAATAGGGAAAGGGGATGCAAAAGTCAACATGTCGAGTAGCCTAAAAATTCTCTTTTTCCGGTTCCTTCGTGGAATCATTGGGATGCTCACTAGAGGTTGATTTGAAGCTATTAGGAAGAACGCGGTAAAATTGTTTGGGATGAAAGTGGATTGTGAAAGCTAGTTCCTATGCTTAGCATATTTATGTTTCAATCAACCTTGGGTATCGTGGAACGTGTACTCCTTTACTTGTTTAGAAAGTCCTTTCTTGAACATGTGTTTGTTTTGCTTTTCTCTTGATTTCTTTTTATGCTTTGCCTTGTTTGTATTATCATAAGAGTTATGGGTTAAACTCTTAGGATTCCCTTACGAGAGCATCACTCGTCCTCTAGGGCGATCTAGGGGTTTAAATGGCTTGTCATTAGTTGCTAAAATTGACCGTGATTCCTACGAAAGTGAGTTAGTGTATATTCTTGTCTCCTCTCTTCTCTAGTATGTTTTAATAAGCTCGTCATCTTCACTCCCTTGGTTTTGTTTTGCTCGAGGACGAGCAAAAGGTAAGCTTGGGGATATTTGATGTGTATCATAAATGGCACATATTTGACGAGCATTTAGGTCCTTTCTATCCTCTTTTCATAGCTTTCATGCTTAATAAGTGCTTAGTTTTATGCTTTGTTGCTTAGTTTTACCCTTTCTCTCTTATTTTGTAGTTTTCGTGCATTTCGTTGGTTTTCTAGCCTTTTCTCCTTTATTTGCTCTATTTTCGTGGTTGTAGGTATTGAACGAGGTTCGGGTCTTGATTTTGGTGATCCACTATGGTGGAGAAAGCTTTTGGATTAAGTTTATGGCATTCGGGAAGCTCAAGATGCAAAGAAGCGGAAGTTCCAAGTCTTGGCTCTTCTCTTGCGCTCGCATGCGGTGCTCCCATCAAAGGGGTTGTGTGCCCACCAATATTAAGCCTTAGCTACTGCCACTCCTAGTGCTCATCACCATCATAAATCATGTGTGCACCCCTTGTGCTTGAAGAGTTGAAGAATCGAAGATTTCTAGCTGGGTGCGGCCTTACGCGCGGATGGTGCGGCCGCACAAGAGGGATGTGCGGCCGCACACCATGTGTGTGCGGGTGCACACCATGGTGGTGCGGGCGCACATCTCCTGCTGTGCGGCCGCACCGGCGTGGGTCTTTTTCGATCGGATTTTGACGATTTTCTCTCTCTTTATATACCTTTTGGAACCCAATTTTTGGAAGCACGTTTCATAATAGAATTAGATCATATTCTTAGCTTGGTTGAGAACTTCTCTCTCTAGATCTAGGGGTTAGTTTTAGGAGTAGATTTTAGAGAGAAAAAGTAAAGAATTTCAATAGTGATTGAGAAATTGAAGATTCAATGGTGACAATTGTATTGGAGATCTACTCTATTATCAATGAGCATTTCTAAACTCTATCTCATTTATTGTTTTGTTTAGTATTAATGTTTGGATTTTTTGATTTTGATTGGATTTTGATGAATTAATGATTGATCTTTGATTAGTGTAATTGTTCTTCTTAGATTGTTGATTCTTTGATTGTTGATTGTTGATCTCTTTAGTTTTTGGTTGATTTGATGATGATGTTAGAGTAGTTGTTTGGTTAGGGATTTGGTGAATCTTATGATATAATGGATTGATGTAGATTGGGGAAATTGATGGAGTTGATGATGTGATTAAATTGTGTGATTAATTAAAGAGTAGCTAACTTTGATTATTGCACTAGATTGCATTGTAAGTTCACATTGATACGGACCATTACTTTGTGGCTTGCATTTACACGATTGAGGTGTCTTGGGATGTTTCCTAGCTAGAGTTTATCGTAATTGACGCTAGTTAGACCTCTAGGAGAATAGCTTGATATGCTCTTTTGGTTGCATGTTTGATCTTTCCTCACATTGCTTGACTTAGTCGACTTTCCATTCCAATTTGCTATGTTCATTGCTATTATTTGTGGATCCTAATCCCTAGAATTTTATTTGTTTGATTTCTTTGTCTTAGTAGTTGTTAGTGTCCTCTTTTACCTTTCGTCTTCGACCTAGCTTAGGCACATAATTGGAAGCACCTCGACATTACCGTTCCTTTGGGTTCGACCCTTGACTTACCTCTATACTTGTATTTAGGTTTGTTGAGTGTTTATAAATTTTGTTTGGCTTAGGGAAGATTAGCCCAACGACCTAGTTTTCCCCACGTTAAACTTTCAGCGAATTCCCGTTCATCATTATGATAAACGCGAAACGTTCATCAAAAGGGCAGGGGCGTCATTTAAGTGGCTCCATGTAGGCAAGGACGTGTTATTATCAATAATATGTGGATGATTAGAAAACATGTCACGTGAACTCTGTTATAACGGTTGTTGTACAGGGTAATTTATACTTTCATAATATATTGTAAAAATTTGGTGAGCCCAGATCTAAAATTATTGTATTTCGAGTGACTCGCAAGGAGTTTGTCGGATCGTGACCGGGTTGACAGGGGAACTCGAGGACGGAGTCGAAGTGGGTTGACGAGTCGGTGAATCGGAGTAAACAAGAAGAAAACCCATCCACTTACCGGAACAGGTCAATTGGGTTAAGGTAGAATTAAATTGTGGATGTCAATGGTTAGATTGTTACATTTTGGTGGAACTACTGTTATAATTACCGATCCTCGTCATGCAGGTGTCGCGATTTGTGAAGGGGTTATGGGCAAGCGGCGAATTACAGAAGTCGTGGATGGCAGCTCGGAACAGGTAAATGGTAGTAGATGTTGCAGGATAGGGTTTTTCCGTTTAATTTATTTGACTTGTTGTTGGTATCTGTAAGTAAAACCTAGAGTAAGGAAGGAATTTCTGTGATGAGTAATAGTTTTTATGATTGTTGAATTTTTGGAGTTGTGCTTGGTATGCAGCAACCCTGTCATGGATCCTCCCGAAAAAGTATACAATTATATCCCGCATTATTCAAGGTAAACAATTTAGTAAAATTATAGTTGGTTAATGTGTAAGCAATTGGTTTGGTGGTTGATTGAGTGTTATTGGTTATTTATCGGAATTTGATAGGATGATTCACTTAGCAAAGGAGGTGTTGTGAAGGCTAGGGGACTGGTGTTGAAAGAGCATGCCAGAGCCATAAGTAGAGTAAGCATTCTAAGTCTATGTTTTTAATGACTTGATTGAGTGTGTGTGCATATGTTTATTTGCAAATTAAACACATAGTAGTGTAGATTTATTGCACAGTAATGATGGTTTGTCTGTATAATTAGTGTTGTCATTTTAATTGACATTTTACTTAATCAAATTCAGCCACCGAATATCAGCTGTCGTATCCAGGCTTTTGGGCGTATTTGTAAGACTTTTGATGAGAGAAGGATTAGGTGGGTGACTGAAATGGGTTTTGGGGGTCTTCTTCACTTAATATCAGACATGCATTTACCTAGGCAACTTGCTTACTGGTTGATGACTAGAATAGACCCGTTGAATAAAATATTTTTTGGTCCTGATGGGCGGGCGTTTCCTTTATCAAAGAATCAAGTGAGATGGGTACTTGGAATCCCTAGTGGTTCCAAGGTTGTTCCAACCAGTAAAACAATGTCAGAGGAAGTGCGGGGGAAGGTGCAACAAGTGTTGCTCAAGTATGGGTGTTCTTGGAAAACAAAATCTAGTAGAGGGTGTGGAAGTGTGTACACTTCTGTTGGGATCCCCGTAACTAGTGAATTGATGGAGAGGCTGGAGTCAAGTTATGGGCCTGATGAAGAGGAGGAATTCAAGACAATTTTTCTAATAGTTGTGTTGTATATGGTGTTGTGTCCAACGCAATCCCCCCGACTTGCATCGGACTTATTACCGGCCATTAGCTGTGCTTCTGATTGTGTGGAATATGATTGGTGTGAGGTGGTGTTGAGGAAATTGATGGATAGTGTTGCAAGCTTTGCTCGCCGTTTCTATGCTAACGGATTTGCTGGTGGGTGTGGAGGATGTGCCATATTTGTCGTTGTAAGTAACAGGCTTTGTTAATAGTTATTCGTTATAAAGCATATGAATCGAGGTTACCTGAATTCATATTTGTATTTTGAGTATGCAGATTTTTTACCTCGATAGGCTCCAACGTCAACCACTGCAGTGGGATTCTTTCCCGCGCCTTCAGGTATGGACGAAGGGAGAAATAGCAAGTGCAGCGAAGGACGATCGGAAACGTTCTGGTGACTTTGGGAAGTTAGGGGTAAGTAAGCATCCCTGTCTTTGTTTAACTTCCGAGTATAGTCTAGTATAGCGATCTGATGATGCCAGGAATAGTTTAAGGTAAAGTGATGTAAAGCTAACACCAACTTTTTGCAGTTACTAGATGTGGCTTATGGAGAGGGCCATTCCTTGGTTGCTAGGGATAACGAAGCGCCCATTGGGTTAGTGGTGCATAAAGAAAATGGCGTTCCTTGACTGCTTCTGTTACAGGGTTCTTAGGATGTGTCATTGCAAAGTGCATGTTGTAACGATAGTTCTGGGCACAGCGTACTGCAGCATATGGCAACAAACCAGTACAAGAGTCAAGAGTTGTATGGGGAGGGGTTTGTAACTCGTGGGCACGAAACATTAGTGGTGGTGTAGAGGGTCGGAGCTGGAGCTGTTGTATCATTTTTAATCTTTGTGTTACAGGGTCCTTTATTTGTCTTTGTTATTGTGTCAATAGGTTGAACAAACTACACTTTGCTGTAATTGTGTTTGATGTGGTAACAGTTTTGTTCCCTTTTAATTAAAGCAGTACACAGCAGCTGAGGGTGAATTCGCTCGATTTCGGAAAATGAGCACCTTTAATCGCTTTTAAACTAAAAACAAATTTTCACAGACTCAGCTACAAGCCTACAACGTATACATGAATATGTAGTGGCTAAAATTTGTACGGGCTGATACAGATTAGGCCAAGACATGTGGGCCAAACAACATACGGTAGCGGACTGAATATGGGGAATAAGATTTTACTGGTTACGTGCAGGTCTTGGTTTTCAAGAACATAAATATGGGCTTATGGCAATGTATTGTATGCAGTCCGGCAAATAAGGCCCACCGAATGTGGGCGTATTGGACACAGGGGTTATGTGTATGAATAGAGTTTGAAATGGGAACAAGTGTTGTTCATATCTTCGGTTCTTTTTCAAAAAGCGAATACATGTGTGTTTGATATTAAGCGTATTGAAGGAGTATATTCCACAACATAATTTCTTATTGAAAACGCTGCTAAGAATTGAAGCGTATTGAAAGGGTTTATTCCACTACTGAAGTTCTTTTTGAAAAAGCTAACACAAGTGTTTGGTGATAAGCGTGCTAACTAAAGTGTTTTTGAAAAAGCTAATACAAGTGATCGGTGATACGCGTGTTCCTTGATTTCTTTCTCATAAACCTAATACAAGTGTTTGGTAGTACAAGTGTTACTTGAGTTCTTTTTCAAAAAGCTAATACAAGTGTTTGGTAATACAAGTGTTTGGTAATAAGCGTATTGAAAGGGTTTATTCCACTACTTAAGTTCTCTTTTACATAGCTAATACAAGTGGTCGGTAATAAGCGTGTTCACTTGAGTTATTTTTGAAAAAGCTAATACAAGTGTTTGGTAATACGCGTGTTCCTGGATTTCTTTTTCAAAAAGCTAATACAAGTGTTTTCAAAAAGCTAATACAAGTGTTTGGTAATTAATTAGCGTGTCACTTGAGTTCTTTTTCAAAAAGCTGATACAAGTGTTTGCTAATAAGCGTATCGAAAGAGTTTATTCCACTACATAAGTTATTTTTGAATCAGTTAATACAAGTGTTTGGTAATAAGCGTGTTAACTTAAGTTCTTTTAGAAAAAGCTAATACAAGTGTTTGTGTTTGGTAATACACTAATACGCGTGTTCTTGGATTTATTTTTCAAAAACTAACAAACACTTTTATAAATGAGTTTATGCAATAAGTTAGTGAAATAGGTGTATAAAAGCAATTATACCTTGTCAACTTCTCAATCGGTTTCACCTTTTAGCTTTCTCCCACACGGGGCCATTACCAAACACGATATACTTGGTCTAAATATATGCGACGGTGATATTGTGACAATTTAACCAAAAACCACGGCTTCATTATTTACGTTGAAGTGTTAATGTCACGATGATAATGTCTTAACAAACGGAGACCGTTACCACTGTTGTTTTCACGGAGTTGTTGTCAATATAGTCTTCAATTAATTACGTTGTGATCATATCTAACCATTATATCCAATATAAGTTAAAACGGGAACTGTGACAGTTCTGTTAATATTGTACGGTATCACACGTGAATAAGTGTGCATAATATTTACTATAGGGTGTGATCACATCCAAGAGTTGCTAATCACCTATGGTATTGGGTTTCTATCATATCCAATCATTATTCTAAGATAACAATATTTACTATAGGGTGTGATCACATCCAAGAGTTGCTAATCACCTATGGTATTGGGTTTCTATCATATCCAATCATTATTCTAAGATAACAATTTTCGTGTTCATATGTTCAAGCATATTTGTTCATAAGAATTGTACATGGTGTTCAAAACTATCTTAGAAATCGGTGTCAACGCTTTCTTATGGGCCTGAAATGATTATAACTACGTACTACGGATCAGCAGCCCATTAAGTTCCTTCAATCCAATTTCAGGCTCAGTCGATTGCTATATAAAGGGATGCTCGATTTCGCTTTTGTGACACTCCCTTTCCATTCATAATCAACCAAACCACGACGCTTTAGCATCAGTCCTTCACACATAATTCATGCCTCGTCGTGCTCGCACCCTTTGTGACACTCCTGCGTTGTTGTACTTCGATCCACCAACCGGCGTTGAGCCGGAGATGGATTTCACAGAATACGAATATCTATTTGTTGCTGATGATGGAGAAATTTTGGCAACATTGTCTGACGAGACAGTTGCTGCCTTGATACTCCATCCAAACAACCCCAACCATTGCTGGTATACCAGCTTGTTTATGAGACCAGCTGGTTCAGATGATCCCCCACGCCCTGCTCACATCCCAAATCTCTATGACTCACACCCATTTGGGGAAGAGTTCCGTCTGTTCCTAACTTGGTGCTTAGGGAGTTTACCACCAGCTTGTTGTAAACCAGAGAAATTCAAACCCGCTATGCATCTCCTTGACCCTAAACCTGTGTTGAACTTTGAATCCCCAGTTTGGGAACTTGATGATGTTTCCATTCGGCTGTGCGTTGGTGCATACACCGACACTCTTCAACTCTGTAAGACGCCACCCTTTCCTCATATCGTACACATGAGAATAACTAGTTCGAAGCTCCCTGAAAAAGTTCCCGGGTATCACATGGTTGACCTAACCCCATACAAGACTAACGACGGTGCCACCCACAGGAAAGGTCATGTATGTCCCATCCCTGCTGACTCAATTGTATGCACGTGGAACGTCAGAGGCATTGGTCGACCCTCTCTTGTTGCAAATTTTGCAACGCTGTATAATACTCACAACCCAGTCCTCGTTGTTATGCTTGAGACTAGGCATGGTTATGAGAGTATTAGGAACCTTGTCAATGATTTCCCTGGCAACTACTCTTTTGGGTATTCACCACCCGATGTTGGCGTGTGTGGAGGTGTGGTCTACCTTTGGCGTGAGGACGTCGTGGTTGCGGAAAAGAAGCGTATCTACTCCGATTCCGTGAAGGCAGATATCTACTTTAAGGTACGTTTGTGTCGTCTCACATGCTTGTTTTGGTCATGTCAAAGTTCTCAATCGAGTTGCTTAACCCTTGTAAGTCACACTGATTACAATGTATGCATGTTTGCAGGGACATCCACGCGCTAGGAAGGTGCTTTTCTGTTGAAGGTCCTTAATCGCAAGGTTAATTGAGGACGCTGACTCCTCATGCTGCTCTACTTTCGCCTCCAAGTTTATGTTTGCATTCCTCGTTTTGTGTCTTAATCGTGTATTCAACTATACTTGTTTAGTATCAGAAATTGTCGTTTCTCGTTTCATGTTATAAGTCCGTTATCCGTATTAATGTAATTTGTGTGTTATTAGTCGCACCATCTTTCACCGCAATTGTTATCGTCAAAGCTAACTTAAGCAAATTCACAAACATATTACTAAACCTTTCTGTTCAGCAAGTTCATAATTGTAAAACCATTGCAACCTTACAACAGCGTTTTGTTATTGCTAGATTATGCACTAATAAGTATTGTTATTGCATTACACATGGCATACTCACTTAAATTATTAGAAATGCGGCAATAAAAACTATTAAAGGGATTTGTGAACACATATAATGGCTACAAACCATGAGATAACTACGAATATGGTCAATATGTTGTTTCTTCTTGTCAACTCCAAATTTTGCTCGCATAAGTCAGCGTTTATTGAAGAGCAACGCATCAACTCTTCCTTGATCTTACGAATTTCGTGTATCAGCTCCTCATTCTGATCACCAGATGCATGTTGGGATCTCCTCGCATGTCCATCCCCATCATGTGTCTCCCAAATCTCTCTAGAATCCCATTTGAAATATCCACAATCTTTTGCAACGTCCTGCTACGAACGAATCGTGTATAAGCAAACAATCAACTGAATTAAAACCAACATACAACAGTCCATCGTAAAAGACTAACCTGCCAATAAGGGCAACCCCAAAATTTCTTCCCTGTGTTGTTACCCTTCCTAACGACGGAGAGTTTGGCCGGAATCCCATGCATGCACTGTAGTTGTCGGGTGCTACTGCCGGAAGACCATGATTGACTTGCCATGTTAAATTGGCCTACGTCGATCTAAGTTGTGATCCCTTTTATAATAATGTTACCATGGGTGTAGCAAGTGTACAAAAATATCTTAACTATTAATTGACGTTGGGTTGAATTGTAACCATGGGTGAACCACAGTGAACTCATAAGCTGATTAATTATTGGTGATAACCTAACTCATGTTAATGAGTTAATATGTTACATTGCTAATTTGAGACGCCAAATTTAAATAACATTTAAAACACACGGACTACCCAATCAACATCATAAAGACCAATCTACATTTGCTAGACGTGTTCTCAATACTCCGTGTTTAACGTACACATAAACAATGTAGGGCAGAAACAAGTCTAATTATTCATGTTAATGCCCTTATGATGCAAGTTTCCAAATAAATGCATACAAATTACATATTTGCGCGTCGCAACATATATTTCCGGTCACTAATTAACTTGCATAACCCAAATTTTCTTCTTTAAAGCAATTAAGTAAATTTCGCTTTATATAGCCATGTACTGAATAGATTTTAGATAATGTAAATGATACGTGGTGAAGGGACCTGGTGTCGGTGCGTCGTTTGCCAATTTCTAATCCTCTCTATACAAGTTCGAATGTGGTATCGTTTGTACATTGTTACAGTAGAATGTACACACACCTGTATTACAAGACTTGTTCAATAAGCCATTACAGCACGGCATCCAGGGCCGTACACGTGTAAATATCCCCACGCTTCATATCTTGTTGATATAAGTTGTCTTCAGGAAGCCAAGAAAACAACGAATCCGTGACCGTCCACGTGTAATTATCCCCACCCTACATACTTTTTAGTTTATGCTTCTAGAACACTTGTTACACAAGTCATATGTAAAATGCAATCCGGATCGGATCGTACACGTGTAACAATCCACACGGTTCGCAGTACAATTATTAATGGGTGTTAGTTGGGATGTAATATAGTTCAATTTGGTAAATGGATGGTAAAGAAACGGACGTCAGATATTACGACTACATCCCCTAACGCCGTTTCAAGGTTTTTCTTTTGTAGTCCGTGTGTCGGCTGTACAATGTTTCAAAACCGTTGCCTCCGTTATCACACCGCTACGTTAGTTGTAAGGAGTTCATCATTTAATGCAATCGTACTTCAACTACTAAACGGCTGCAACCTCGAGCGGCACCAAGATGTTGTGTTAAGTAAAAAAGTACAGTAACAACAAGAGAAACTCACCAACGGGAATGAAATGCTCTAAATGCTATTAGATTTACATCCCATCATCTTTACTTGTGTTTTTATTACTGCTTCTTTTGGTTGGTGTTTTTTTTTTACTACGTTTCATAAAAGATCTTTACATCTCACATGGTACAACTTTGGTGTGGGGAAATAACTTTTACCTTATTGTTTTTATAAGTGCTTGGTTTAGTACAATGTAGCTTTTCATAATCTAGTTTAGTATAATCTAGTTTCATTAAGTTGTGAACACACATTTGACGTATAACAATCTTTAAATGATTAAATGCTCCGCTATTGTTAATATTTGGTTACTTGTATTTTTTATGTGCATAAGTTTGACCTTTGTTGTACTTTGCACACTACACATGCAAGTGTTTTAATTGTCTAATTACACTATTGTTGGTATTTGTCCGCAGCAAACGTATTACGTTAGTTGATTTTTGTTGACCGATGTGTGTAAGGATAATCCATTAGAATGATTTGATATGGACTTAAATTTTGTACTCATTTTTTACTGTAATGAGAGCTTGCAAAGGAGATGTTGGTTGGGGCGCAATTACAACGTTGTCTCCTTTCCAAAACAAACAAAAATAAATTAAAACTGACTGACAGTAAGAGGAATATAAGTGGCGACCTTACTCACTAGCAGGAACTGAGATTCGTAGTATAGATTTTTGTCTGGGACTTCCGTGTATTACCCACCACACATATAGTCAGCAGCTATCAGTGTGTAAACACCCCAAAAAGGGAACTTACTTAGTGATTATTAGCCTTTTAATTGTTAGAGAAGACGCCTTTAACAGTTTAGTCTATGTACTCACTTCATTACGCAACAAATGTACAGTACCTAAGTGATTACTAACTAGTTTAACTACTACGTGATTACAATATTGTGTAGTAAATGGAACGGGAATGTCAAAAAATTAACAAAATGGTAATATTTGCATGGTGGAAGAATAAGTAAGCCTAAAACTCTTTTACATTGTAGATATTAACCTCAATGTGTGTCGTTTATGTAATTTGGAACAACCTAAACCGTTGCTTTTGTGAATTTAAAATTCCCTAGTTTATAATCAACTAAACAACAACGTAGTAACTACGTGCTATGCTCGTCGTTTATAGAACTTCCTTTTATAAAAACGAACGTTTTATATTATCATATAATGTCCAATACACCATTTAATATCGCCGAGACGAGGTATTTTACGAAAGTATCCGTTGTTTTCATAATTTGACAAGCCTAAATAACAAAGGTGTTTAATTGGATGTTTCTACTATGGTCATCTTAGATGTGACTATAGGTATACTTAAATCTCATTGGCTGATTTTAGATTTATTTTTTTAGATTGGTCAAACTTTATTTAAGGTATTCAAGGTATTTTCTTTTTTTAATTCATTTTCTTATTTTCCATAATTCATTTAATGAATTTCTGAAAATATTATTTTAATTTTCGAATTAATTTTATCTACATCTAATTTTAATAAAATCTAAAATTAAGATTTAAAAAAAAAATAAAAATCGAAAATTTGTTCTTCGTCGTTCATCGATGTTCATCAATGTTCTTCCTAGTTCTTCCAAATTTTTCATCAAATAATGAAATCAACCACGATTTTATGTTCAATGTACCTTAATTTCAATCGCGCATCAATGGAGACCGAAAAAATAGGCCAGATTTATACAGCCATTGTGCAACTTTATGGTACATATAATCCGTTTCTTTCATCCTGTGGGTGGGTTCTTAATCTTTGAATAACATATTTTAATTGTACAAAGTCAAGCATCGGATTCGAAAATAGCGATTTAAGGTATAAGAAATAAAAAAAATTTAAGTTTTGAGGTAATATATGTTCGTCCTGAAAATATGAGAAGAAACCGTAACACATTTTTTCTCACAACTTTGTTTGATCCAAAAAATCGAAGATCGAATTATAAACACTGTTTGTGATTAAGGTATTGACCCAAATTTGAATATGACATAGCCTTAATTGAATTTTAATAATTGTAAACAGATAATGACCAAACGTAACATTGGACATTTCCAATTATTATAACAAAATTTACTTCGATGGAAATTTATAATACGATGAACCTAGACCATTGATTCGAACTAATCAATAAACAAAAATTATGGAATCAATATATTTTAAGTTTAGAAATTGCATTTTAATATTGGAAATCATTTATTCTAATTATAATCTTTTCCTAAATTTCTATCTTTTTAAATTTTGAATAGATTAAATATTGGTAATCAGTTATTCTACATAGGATATTTTCCTAATTTATTATCTCTAAAATTTAAATGATTTTTATCTTTTAAATTTTAAAAAATCTTTACAAACAACAGCGTTAGGGTTTTTTGCTTCACATCTTTAATTATCATCCTCGCATATCCTTTTCAACAGAATTTGTTTCACGGTTTGCAACTGACTAGCGAAAAATAAGGGCGGTCATTTAAAAAATTTTCAATTTAGTTTGGAAATGCAATGCAGTATTAAATATACTAAAGCGATTAGTTTAAAAAATTAATTGACTAAGCTTTTACATATACTTATATCCGGTTTTATCCTGCTAATACTTATGTCATTACCTATTCGGAAGGTAATTGAGCAAACTGTGACACAAATTCGGTTGAAAAGAGTATGCGAGGATGATAAGCATGTGAAGCAAAAAACCCTAACTTTGTTGTTTATAAAATATTTTTAAAATTTAAAAGATAGAAATCATTTAACTTTTAAAGATAATAAATTAGGGAAACATCCTATTCTGATTTTGATAGGCGTGTCGCGTACCTAACAAAAATAAACCTAACTATACCACTACTATGTAGACGGGCAAGCAAGGGTCGGATCCCAAGAGACTATGGTTCAACTAATTAACTAGAGAAGAGGATATTAGCAAGAAGTAGCTCCGTAGAGCTCAAAAACCATACGAAAATAGCTATAAAATGAGGGTAAAATATGGTATAGAACGTGTACATCAGATTTCCAATATATAATCTATTTAAAATTTAAAAAGATAGAAAATTAGGAAAAAATCCTAATTAGAATAAGTGATTTTCAATATTAAAATGCAATTTCTAAACTTAAAAGATATCGATTCCATAATTTCAAATAATTGATTAATTCAAATCATTGTCCAGGTTCATCGTATTGTAAATTTCCATCGAACTAAATTCTGTTATGCTAATTGGAAATGTCCAATATAGTATATGGTCATTATCTTTATAAAATTAATAAAATTCAGTTAAGGCTATGTCATATTTATATTCTGGTCAATACCTTAATCACAAACAAGTTTTATATTTCGATCTTCGATTTTTCGGATCAAAGAAGGTTGTGAAAAAATGTGATACCGTTTCTTCTCAGATTTTCATGACGAACATATATTACCGAAAAACTTAAAATTTTTTATTTCTTATGCATAAAATCGCTATTTTCGCATTCGATGCTTGACTTTGTACAATTAAAATCTATAATTCAAAGATTAAGAATCCCTTGCGAGAAGATGATAGAAACCGATTATGTGAACTAGAAAATTGCGCAATGGCTGTATAAATCTAGCCTATTTTTCGATTTCCATTGATGCGCGATTGAAATTAAGGTACATGGAACATAAATTCGTGGTTGATTTCATTATTTGATTAAATTTTTTTGAAGAACTACGAAGAACAACGATGAACATCGATGAAGTTCGAAGAACCAAAATTTTCGATTTTTAATTGTTATATTTAATTAGAATTTTGGATTTTATTAAAATTATAATTAGATAAAATAATTTCGAAATTAAGATAAGAATTTCAGAAAATAATTAATTGAATTATGGAAAATAAGAAAATGAAATAAAAAAGGAAAATACCTTAAATACCCTTAATGAATGTTTGACCAAGCTAAAAAAATAAATCTAAAATCAGCCAATGAAAATTGAGTATAGTGATGGTCATTGTGAGAGTGACCATACTAGAATTTTTATGTTTAATTACATTGTTACAAATATCCATAAATGAAATTATCTAAAGTGAGGAGCAATACCTTCACACACTCCAAATGTTCACCGTAGTGGAAAAACAGTAGTAACCATGAGCTTAGGAAAATTAACAATTTCCCTTAACTTTATAAATGGTAATGCACACACACTAAGCCTAATGTCAACTACCCCTCTTATGCGTACTACTATAAATAGGAGTACCAACCTCCATTAACTCCTCAACCTTAACCTTATTTTAACTCCTTAACTACATTGTGTATTTGAAATGCCACCAAGAAAAACTAATCAGCGCCCACCTCTCCCAGACCTCCCTCTCGGTGGCCGTCGCCGTCGCGGTTAAAGGAGGCCAGAGGGGCCAAGTCCCAGGAGAAGCATCCGAGCGCTCGCAATGCTTGCTCATGCTGCTTCCACTATGCAATCTGTTAACCCAAACCCAAATAATCCACATAACAATCCGCCTGAAAATGCTCACCCTGG
This sequence comes from Chenopodium album, assembly GCF_948465745.1. Taxonomy (NCBI): domain Eukaryota; kingdom Viridiplantae; phylum Streptophyta; class Magnoliopsida; order Caryophyllales; family Amaranthaceae; genus Chenopodium; species Chenopodium album. The sequence goes on from NC_137852.1 coordinate 17,305,554, forward strand.
AGTTGTGCACCAACATCCAACCCTTGAGAATGGTGTTACTGATGTTTTCCACAACCCAGAAAATAGCGTCCAGAGTTTTGTGCAAAATGAGGGGGAACCCGTTCTTGAAGGGGGTCATCCTGACCTGAACCAGCCTCCTGCAGAACTACTCGACATACCACCACCAGAACCGGTACAGGATGCCGCAGGTGCTCAGTTGGTGCAACCAATTCCTATTCGGCCAGCCACACTGCCGTTCGTGCTCGCACTCCGCCAAGCCTATGGGTATGCGATGCCTTACAACTACAACGGCGGCATACCAATGGTGACTATCACATTTAGGAGCACCAACCCTACTGACTACGGTGTTTCATACACCTTGCCTGCATCAGACACTTTTTATCGTATCTACAAGGACTACGCAGGAAGGGTGGATCTTGGTGTAGAGGATATTGTTCTCAAATACCAAGATAGCTTTGTACCAACCTTGCAGACTCTGTTTGGAGCAGGTGTCAGCCATGGTGATGTACTGACTGTGGAGGCTAAGGTATGGGGAGCTTATTATTTCAGTTTATGTTTCATTTCATGTTGTTGTGACATAATTTACCGTAGTTGGTTGGGCTTGTGTTGACGATTGGTATTATTTCATAAATATAGCCCTCAAGTCAAAGTGAAAGTGGGATACTCATAATTGTAACTTACAAGTTGAGTGAGATTTCCACGTCAAAACAACATGCAGGAAATCTAGTTAAAAATTCTCTTCACTGCAACATATTTTGAACCTTTTATGGAATGGTGGGGACGGGATCATATGTGTTGTGTTGTACATCGTGGTTAGCGCGTGTTAAATAAGGGCAACTCTGTGTTGAAATGATATTTTTGGTAACCTTACCGTAAAGAACAAACAGATCAACATATCTTATCATTCTCTATTTACTACTTGTTAATTGAGCAGTAATTCGTGTTAATTTAGCATTATAATGTAATGCAGGATCCGGAAAAAAATGTTGACACCCGATTCAAGGTGTTTAAAATACAGGATTGTACTTCCTTTCCGAGGGAAGTCCGAATGACTCTATGCCACGATGAGACCCTCTTTGCTGCATATGCCGATTGGGCTAGCCGGAACAACCTGTGTCCTGATCATATGATTGGGATCTACGAGAATGCGGTTGTTGCACGCCTTAGCACTGTGCGAGAAGTAGGTGTGAAGAACCAATTTCGCATCTACTTCATTCCAAACCACTGGACAATGCCTGATTATGGAAATGTGAAGTGATGTCTGTAGCAGCTGCAGTGTTAAAAGTCGCTAAGATACTAATAAATAAGCACTTAAGTGTAACTTATCTCGTGTACTCGTTGTGGACATCATGCTGTGGTGCATGTTGTGTCTGGTACTAATTAAGTCGTGTTTATTTATGTTACTGTAGTAGTGGATGAAAACCGTTCTCCCCGTTGTGTTGTAGACTCGTACCGTTTAAATTTAAAGTTGTTGTTATGTGTATCCTTGTAATTCTAAGCTTTTGTTATTTGTTTGCTATGCTTACTCAAGAGGTTAAGGGTTAATTTGCGCAAAAACAAAAAGTAATAGGTACACACGCAGATTCTATGTACTTCAATTAAAACACGGTTGTCCATACAGGACTCCGAATGGGTGTACTAGGTAGTTCTGATTTTGACCAACGGGCATAAGCACAAAACATTGCGTATTTACATTCATTTACTGAAAAGGTGTACTTGGTTTGAAGAACCTTAAATGTTTCCCACCTAATGGTTACTTGGTGAGTGGTAGTGCGAGTATATATAGAAGCCATATTGTAAGAATGAATCCACACTCACCCACATTTGTTCATATTTTAAAATTCCTTCAAAAAATGGAAGAAGAGAGTGAGCGCAAATTACCACGACCCACCATCATTGACTCAAAAATTTTCAACGGCCCGACAGACCGCATGAATACCGCCTTCTTACAAGATCTAGACGGCCTGGTACCCAAATGCAGGTTTGGCCCAGCATGGGGTTCAAGTCCAACCTCTGAAGATTTTGACGCCATGCTCATGGCAGAGGTTGCCTCCAATGGTGTCAATGGAGGTGTAGATATGAGTTCACCAACTCATGAAATGCCATCCCCGGATGATATTTCAGTGACAAATTTGTTACTCTTGCTGGCTATTAGGTCTCCAACATCAAGGCTTTTTTTTGATGACAACATCACGGTGCTGTCGTCGCCATCACATGAGGGGGTGACAGAGCTAAGTGAGGACTTCGAAGGCCCATGGGCAGTGAAGTCCACAACAATGAAGAAGAGTATTGTGGGTTCCGTTCTCAGGTTTGTAAAAGGCGCCACTTCTACTCTTAAGAAGATACGTGTAGGAGGATGCTGGTTGGTGTCTAAGGTGAAGGAGGCGACTGATGGCGACAATAACACCGGTGGTCAGGGTGAAGGATGTCCTGGGTGTCCGATTTGTACGTAATTGGGCCGCAACCCAAAAATAGCCCAAACTTAAATTCCCTTTTGGATTAGTTTTTAATCAATGTTCTTTTTGTTGCTTAACTAAGTTATCTATAATGACTATCTTCGTCAGACTAGATTTGGGCCTAAAAAAGGGCCACTCTTCTTATCAGGTACTCTAAGGGCAACGTGGTCATAAGGTTTTTTTGTATTTAGAGTTGGCCCAGTAGTGTTTTAGAAATTTAAAATGTATACTGGGTCCGGCCCGCTTTTGCTTTATGATAAGGGGACTTCTGGATGATCACCCTTTTGTAAGCCTTAAATGTTTGAAGTATGTGCTTAACAAACATGTATTGCAATGTTGCCTGTAGAGTGAATGTACGATGAGTATGAATTGGGGTTTTCGCTCTGTGAGTTGGATCGTAACACATCTGGGAAATGGGCCAACCCGTTGTAAAAGGCCCAATCCGTACACATGAGTGCAAATGAGTGAGTGTCAAAAAAACAACACAAGTGACATATGCACGTTTAATCATTATTCAAATGAGTTGGATCGTGACACATCTGGGAAATGGGCCAATCCATTGAACAAGGCCCAATCCGTACACATGAGTGCCAATGAGTTAGTGTCAAAAAAACAACACAAGTGACATATGCACGTTGTGTAATTGTCCACTTAATAAACAACACAACACTTTAAATGAAGTAACACAACTTAAAGGTACACAATGCAACACAACACTTCAAATACACCGATAGACGGTCAGGCAGCATACAATGACACTTAATCATAACCTTGGGTACAGGCTTCATGTAACACACGATCCACGAACGAACATATATGCTTATTTAGTTTGAAAAACAACCAAATTCATGCAAGCGATACAGGAAAGGACAGATTAGCATAAAAACACAGCAACCACTCACAGTCTACAGGCGGTACTCACTTACTGGAACCTCCACCAGAACGTTAGAAGATCCACATACGAGGATGTCATGGTCTGGCACTTGCCCCGGATCAGCATCTCCCCTTCCGGCTGAATCAGCATCACCAGTATTGCGATGTACCTACAACCGGAATGTAAACCATACATCTAATTACCCTCTGCACTGACAAACAGGTGTGCATACGAATGTGCAACCACTACAACTTATACTACATGTACAATGTCTTACTTTTCTTCTCTGTGCTTTGCGACCTTTCCCGCTTCCATTTGCAACACCGCCAGAACAAGCTTCTTCCACAGCTTTCTTGCCTTGTCAAACCAAAGTAAACAGGTGAAATCAGCTCCAGGTTAAAAGTCGACAATTACTATGGTTGTTATTGACATTTTTACCTGGCCTTTTTGTTTGCCAGGTTTTTTGTAACCATTCTCAGCAAAGGTCTTGTTGCGCGACCCTTTAGGCCTGCCCCTCCCTCTCTTCTTCATTGGGGGATCCTTTAAAAAATCAGGGTCCCCAGTTTGTACTTCTGAGAACACATCAGCACCTCCATTTGCATTAGGACATGGCTACTGCACAGTGGATTGGGTCCCATTCTCGGGCACTGAGTTGTTCTGTAAGGAATCAGGTCCGTCATCTGCATAGCTGACTGGTACTGTCTCCTCAAACTTGCGCTTACGCCTCTCAAGGACATCTGCTTTGATTTTTTGCAAGGAACTCAAAACCATTGAAACTGTTTCTTCATTCACCATGGCAGCCTCCTCACATATGGCCTCAAAAGCTGACATAAGCGTATTATACCTCTTGCCCTCTTCAGTCTTCTGCGGATCGTGGTAAGACACTTTAATTCTTGTATGTCTCCGGGGTTTGTCATTGCGCCACCGTTGCAGAATGTACCTTTCGGGGATCTCAGACACCATGTTCAAATCTAGTATTCGAATGATATGCTTGCACATAATACCGGATGTCTCAAATTTACGGCAATCGCAACATACCACCTTCGATTCTGTGTCAAAAGTGGCTGAGTAATACCTTCGTTTATCAGTTATTATTTCCTCGCTACTACCTTCCGGTACAACCCAAACCCTGTCTTCTATCATGTACTACACAAGGGTATCTGTTATCTTAATCTCCTCTCGAGGGTAGCAGTACAACATACGCATGCACTCTGTTTGTACTTCTTGGAACTTTTTCTGTGTAAATTTTCTGAAAAACTCTTTCTACCAAGAAACCTGTAACTAGCCTCCTGATGTATTTTGAGCATTTTGCATCAGCGTCTACCTCGGCCTCCACTCGCTTCTCCATAGCTGCAACATATTTCTCTGGAAATTCACACAACTTGGTTTGCCGGTTAACAAACCCATCGAAAAAACTATTAATGCTTTCCACCCTTTGTGTTGTCTTCATACCGGCCCAGAAAAATTCCCGCATGAATGCGGGCACCCACATATGCCTTTCATTATACAGACCAACTAGCCAGTCATTGCTTTCCAACTTAAACTTGCCAACCATTTCCTTCCATCCATTCTCAAACTCCATAACAGAGAAACTGTTGTAGACAACGGCCTTCAGCACCACTTTTAATTGTTGATACCTGAGACGCAAAACACAAAAAAAAAAAATAACTATTTCTACAATCCTAGTTATAAGAGAACTCATTGAGTTAGCCTGAAGCAGAACATGGGAATGACTAACCTCTCCAATTTCCCGAGTTTTTCCGGAATCTTTCGCATGATGTGCCAAATGCGCCAACGATGTCTGGTTGTTGGCATCACATCCTCAAGCGGTTTTCTCATTGCGGCTACTTGGTCAGTCAATATTGCCGCAGGTGCTTTTTCATTCATGCATTCCAACCATTGATTGAACACCCACCGATAGGTATCACAGTCTTCATGTGACACTAATGCACACCCTAGTAAAATTGTCTGCCCATGGTGATTTACCCCAACAAAATTCAGAAAAGGGAGATCATACTGGTTTGTCAAGTAGGTTGCATCAAAGCACACCACATCACCAAACTCCTCATACGCTGCCCGGCTCCGTGCATCCACCCACAATACATCCTTCAACCTCCCTTCATCGTCCAGCCTTTGTGAGTGGAAGAAATGTTGGTTCCCAGCTTGCATTTTCTTGAAAAAGTTCATCATAGCTGTTGAATCACCCCCCACCATTTTCAATTTCCTCCATTTGTAAATCTCATGCTGCAAGTCCTTGACAGTGTATGGCAAAGGATCAAATCCCTCAAACTCTGCGCTAAGGCATCCATGAATCTGGGAAACAGGAACCCCTTGATCAAAGTACTTTATCAACTTCTTTCTAACTCTTGAGGTAAATTGCTTCATTCTATACTCTTTCACTAGTTTGGAATTGCTAGGGATTGGTGCGTGGTTTGTATGTTCCAACTCGACACCTTTTATAACCCATTGCCCAGCACCATTAACACTAGCATAAACCTTCGCTTCACACTCACATTTTTTGGAACGACGTTTCCTATTATTAAACTCCACCTCGCGTACCACCCCAACTACACCCCCCGAACCAGATAACCCCATCACCTTAGCCCTCTTCTTGGCCTCCCTTTGTGCCCTCATATCTGGCCTACCATAACACTCACATCTCCAAGTTGTCAATATTCGATCTCTGACTGTCCCCTTTGAATAAACCCCCTATACCCTACTTATACCAAATCCCATTTGTTCACCATACTGCTTGTAGTAGGATTCAACTTCTTGCCAGCTTTTAAACACCATCCCCACCCGAGGAGCTTCCAAATAACTCACACCAATATCATGATTACTATCAACTACTGTCTGCACTGTCTCCATTGTCTCTACTGGTGATGCAGACTCAGTCCCGTCTTCAGTACCCAGGGTATCCTCTACTGCACCAACAGCAGGACTACCTGCCAGGACGTTCTCTCCCTCTTCTACAATAATAGCCTTATCCCGACTCCTCACCGCACTACCCTTATCCCCTACACAAACCTCAATACCACAACCGGGCCCAGGTGATTGTACACAGTTATCCATTGCCAAACAGATATATTCAAACTTCTGGAGCAACACAAAAAATTCTTCTCAGGTTACCATTCCAATGCACCCAAATAACACGATCCCAAATACAATTTTACATAGCATATCACAGTTTCGCTCCTAAAAATAACACCTTACCAAAAATTCTTCACACAAATTATATCAACTCATTCAATCATCGTGACAGCCATTTTAGGGAAATTAATACTTCCATTAAATCATAACAATAAGAATTATTACGCATTTAACTTAATCACCAAATTAAATCAAATAAAGGATATTCTTCACACAAATTATATCAACTCATTCAATCCAAAAATGACAACCAATATTGGGAAAATAATACTTCATTCAAATCATAACAGTAAGAATTGTTCCTCATTTAACTTAATCACCAAACTAAAACACATTAGTTCTCAGAAACACATTTCACTCAGATCAAATCATAGTCTTCATGATTTTTCAAATATACGAATACAGATCTCAAGTCATATACAGAGCAGGAAAGTGGATTTATCCTAATTACCCCAAGAACACCTCTTGCAATTGCATCAACAATACAAGTTCAATATCTATTTAACATGTTACTATTTTTGAAATTCACACTGAACATTTGAACAACAGCAAATGCGATCATTATATTACATCCAGATTCACTATTAAAAGCGCACGCAAGGACAGATCACGGACGATACATCGCAATACTTCGATTACAAATACAAAAGATGGAGATTCTCACCGGATCTGGAACAGCTACGAAGATCTACACCGATTCAGGACCGTATTCGCTGACACTCGCACACAGCATCGACCTTTCCGCTCAGCCGCTCGAGAGGAGTAACATTGACTGTAACAAAGAATACTAAATTAATGTTAAAATTCACTCAAAACAAAAAAATTAATGTTAAAACCAACGCTAACGGAAACACATAACACCCCGTTACGGAAAGGTATACCACGTACACATATGTTTGCCACGAGGCGCCCCGTAACCCATCACTTTAAAGCATATGTGTCATGTTTACTGTTTCACATATTTACAAAACTACCACAAGATAAACAACCGACGTTTATCATAATGATTAATGGGGGCGCGCTCTCAAACTTTAGATTCGAAAATAAACAAAAAATTACCCACAAAATAAAACATTAAATCTGAAAATAAACCAAATTACAAAAAAAAAAAAAAAAAAAAAAAAAAAAAAAAAAAAATCTAAAAATATGCCCATTGCAAACCGGCCCCGCCCCGCCCCCACCTCCACCTCCACCCCCACTCACCGCATGAACCACGTACAACCGTCGGCCCTCCCCTACCCCTGACCCCTTTATCTTCCCCCTTTATTTCCTCCAAAAAAAAATAACCGCCATACCCACCTCAAATTCCAACCATTACCACCAAAATTATCACCCGATATCTACCCAAAACCCAACCCTAACCACCGAATCTCACCCAGTCACTCTCAATCAACCCAAAACCCTAAAATTCGTAAAATACAATTAGAAAGAGGAGAGGAGTAGAAGCGGTGGCAGTGTACATGGTTAGTAGGGTGGGGTTATTCTATGGTGGGGGAGGACGACTTTTTAATTTTATATAAAGGAGAGTGAATTTGAAGTTGATGTTGAATGAAGATGAGAACCAAGAAGTTGGAAGAGAGAGAAATTAAAAAGATTTTGTTTTCTTTTATTTTTTTACAATGTTAACCGGTAATATTAGGTAAAAGGAAGAGTTTACCTGTTTAAGTACTCAAAATGATACAAATGAAACTTTAGTCTCTAGCGATATTAACTCTTAATACATTTGATTGGAAGCAATTTTCTTGCAGGGTTAGGGGGGGATTCACTAGCTTATAGTTGATCTATTCATATAAGTTCTAGTAAGTACATCTTATTAGAGTTCCCGCAGATGTATATGAAATAGATATACCTCAGTAGAGCATTATGCAATCGCATTTCTGAACACCGAAAAATTAATTACACATACTTTCAGAAGATATCAATTATAGTACTTGCACCATTATTAAATATTAGGACGTCTATCTTGATTTAATCAAATAATCTTACCCATTAGGGTTTATTAAAAAAAGGACGTCTATGATCGGAGTGCCTTTTCCAGTTTACCATCTTTTGTCTTGAGGAATAAGTGCTTGACATATTAGATCTTTTGGATATTCAGATCTTTTTGAAAACTGATTACTTTAATTAATGCATTTTTTAATTAAATTTAATTAATATTTAATTACCTGTAGTTAACGCTGAGTTAAAGATGAGTAAGTTGGCCGGAATTTGGTTTAAAGTACTCACAGTGTTCAAAAAATAAATTGAGTACCAACAGAGTGAAAAATGAAAGAATTGAGGGCCTAATTGTGATGTTAATTCGAAAATGTGTATTGACGTTTGTCACTATATATTGACTAATTGAAATTGAAGGTTACCGTGTGTAATTGTCTATAAGGAAGGGCACATTGTGAAAAAAAAAAACCTTTTTTTTAATGAAAGCTCGAGCGATGCAGGTTTTTTATAAAAGGAAAAAGTAATAGTTTATTGGGTAAGTTATTAAAAATTAACGTGTTCCCATTTGCCATTTATTTAGATACAATTTTTAACATCAAAAGATTATTTTATCTTGTGAAAAAAACATATTAAATACTTCGTATTAAATCATGTTTTGTTATTCTTTATCCTACGTGCAATTGAATTAAAATTCTCAGACCTAATTTGTTAATTATGCTTGCGGCCCGTCTTATGTGCGACTGCTTGTAAAATAACAAAGTAACCCCTATAAATTCTATAATAATGACCGAGTAACCCTTTAACATTGACCGAGTATAAAGAATAATAATATTGACACAAAATAAAACAAATTAAAACAACATTGACCGAGTAACCCCTATATCACTGACTAAGGCCCTCTTCTTTTGAGCTTCCAGGCAAAGCAGAGCAGAGCAGATTAAATTTCAGCAAAGCACAGCAGAGCATATTTCTGAATAGCAGAGCAAAGCAGAGCAGAGTAGAGCCGAGCAGAGCAGAGCCGAGCCGAGCCGAGCAGATTTCAACATTATTATTAATACTATTATTAATGTTATTATTATTAACTAGTGTGTCGCCCGGGCGTTGCCCCGGGATGTTACTTTGAGTAATTTCTTTTCGTTTTTTTTTAATAAAGTGTTTGAAGTATTACTAATTTGGAATGTAATGTTGAATATTAAAGAGAATATAAAGAATAATATGTGTCTCTATGTTTTTGAGTTTGGATCGATACAATTTTGTATTCTGCATTTAAATACATTTATGTGGAAGAATAGAACATAAATAATTGGTAGTTAAGATGGTAAGGCATGTGGTGTTTCCTCCATGAGGTTAGGAGTTCAAACCTCTTTATATGTGTTTTTAATTAACATTGCCATGGATTATTGAGTGGTGACATGGCGTGATACCATAGGATATTGACGTGGCACCGTGACACAGAAACGATTTTAGGAACGCTTTTTAATATATAAAGTATAGATGTTGTGGTTGTTGTTTTTGTTGTTGTTATTATAGGAACGCTTTTTAATATATAAGTATAGATGTTGTGGTTGTTGTTTTTGTTGTTGTTATTATTATTATTATTATTGTTATTGTTATTGTTATTATTATTATTATTATTATTATTATTATTATTATTATTATTATTATTATTAAGTGCACATATATTTAGGGGAGTGAAAACATAAATATATGTGTATCCTATTTAACATATGTTAATAGTAGAAAGATAAAAGACAACAATTTACTTATATTTATTTCAAAAATATTTCAAAATATAATGATTTAATTAGTAATGATGATTTTACTTATAAATTTGTCTTAATTTTGATATTTTTAACCCTAAAATAATAATAATATACAAAATACTACTTGAAAACAACCTCTTTTTTTTAATTCTTAAATTGTATGAAAAAATTTGAAAATTAATTCAACTCTATGAACTAACAATCAATACCCACATAAAATGTTTCTACATATTGTGATTCTAATATCAAATGTTTATAAAAGAAATTATTATTAATTGTTATTATTATTATTTATTTTTTTGAAAAAATTGTTATAATTATTAGAAATTATTAACTAATAATATTATTAAATATTAAATCTTAATAGTTTGAATTATTAAATATTATTATTGATAATTATTATTATTAATTACTATTATTAATAATTATTATTATGATTTATAAATATTAATTATTATTAATATTAATAATTATTAAAATTATTTTTAATAATAATAATTATTATAATTATTCAAAATAATAAATTATTATCATCAATACAATATTAATTATTATTATTGAATATTAATTATTATTGTTGTTATTATTAATTATTATTTGAAAATAGAGCCAATCAGAGCAGAGCAGATTCCTTTTGAGCAGAGCAGAGCAGAGTATAGAGAGCAGATTCCTTTTGAGCAGAGCAGAGCAGAGTATAGAGAGCAGATTTCATTTGAGCAGAGCAGCTCTAAAGAACGAGGCCTAAATAACCCCTATAACACTGACCAAATAACCCCTATAATTCTAACAAAGTAACCTCTATTATAGTTGGGCACATGGTGTGACTAACAAAATATATGAATTTATGTTATGCTTATGTGGAATTGAATATTTTTAATTTTAAAATAAAATGTTAATATCATTTCTCGTTGGTTGAAGTAATACCTTTTGTTATGTGGTGCTCTAAAAATTACTCTTGAAAAAAGAAAAATGTCTATTTTATTGGGAAAATACACTTTTATAATCCCAACTATTGTTGATTTATTTCTAATAATCCTAACTATGCCTTGATTTTGCCTCAATGATCCTAAGCTGTCAACACCAAGTCAACGAATTGTTGTAACAGGCAACAAGCTAAGTGTCAGCACATGTTTGGTCTAAAATTAAAAAAAAAAAAGAAAAAAGAAAATAATAACTAAAAACCCTAACAACCACCACTTCCTCCCCTTATGCCTTTGCAAAACGCCAGGGCCAACCCCAACTCGTTGGGAATCAGCCGATCGTCTCCCTAACCTCTGAAATGACCGTTTGGACCCTCCTAATCCCGAAAACCATCCTAGTCGGCCTATGCCCACCCCAAACCATAGCCCACAAAATAGAGCGATCCCCGCAACTCCACCTCTTAGGCCGCACAATCCACGCTGCCGCACAACAATTAGAGCAGGTCGAAATCTTCAGCGGCCTCAAATTGCAGTAGCCGACACCACCATCGCCACCAATTTGTGAAACAGCTCCAGCTGCCACCATTCGGCCCCTCAAAAGCCCCAATTTCACTGTTTATTATTCAATATTGTCGCGAGCTTGATGAGGCTGTGTGTGTTTTGGGGGTTGGGAGGGCCAATCGGCCATTTTCGGGGGGGGGGGGGTGTTAAGGCGGCGGCTGATTGATTTCCGATTGGCAGGAATTTCACGGTGGGGGAGGGTTGCTAAATCGGTTTATTTATTTATTTTTTTTTATAGTGTTTTTTTAATATTTATAATATTGAGCCATATGAGCTTACATGTGACGTTTTAAAAAAAATAAAAAAAAAGTAATTCTACCCTTTCATCGGGTAAACGATTGGATTACTAGAAATAAATCAGCATTAGTTGAAATTATCGTATTTTATTTGTGTCGTGATCTTAGAGATTTTTTTTTTTTTTTTTTTTTTTTTTTTTTTTTTTTTAAAAACCTAAGTTAATGTAATGGGGAGGGTAGTGATTCCATTCTAAAATACTAGTAATAAGCAAAGTCCCAAATTTCGTTCCTCACTCTCAATCCTCACTTCTCCAGCGCGCCGCCCACCCCGCCTGTGCCCCCTCCACCGCCGCCGACTTCATCTTCGCCCGCTGCCTCCTTCAATTTGCCGCCCACGCTTGTCTCCATTGAAGACTCAAGACTGGTGGCTTCCACCTGCAACACTTTCTGTTATATTATATAGTTGTTGATAATATTAATTGAGTTGATAAACGATGATTGCGGCAATTTCATGGGTGCCCAAGGGAATAGCAAAATCATTACCAGAAGTTGCTGAACTTCCATCTAAAGAAGAAATTGATAAGTTGCTCCAAAGTGGTGTTCTTCATACAGCGTAATTATTTTTATTTTATTTAATTGTATAATGTTTCAAGCTTTTCAATATTTTTGTTTAAGTTTCTTTTATTATTATTATAATTTATTTATTTATTTTTATTTTTTTATTATGAATGGAATTGCTTTAGTTTTGGAGGTTTTTAATGTGATTACTTATTCACCCATTTAAATGTGAAAAAAAAGCTAAAGTGTTATTTGTGATTTTGGGTTTTGTAAGGTTTTGAGGTAGTGGTTTTGGGTTAATTGTGATTTTGGGTTTTGTAAGGATTATATGTTTCCCCTTGTTTATGGATTTTGCATGAATAATGCGGATTTAATTGTCAATTTTAGGCTTTATGTGTTAGTTGTAAGTTTAGATGTGGTTTGGAAATTTGTGGCACAACGTTGAATGTTATGTCTATTTTATGATCTTCAAGGCTAATGTTTTAACTATGTTACATGGACTTGGGTATCCATGTCCAACATGGATATGTGTCAAAGCATCTGACTTGGCTATTTTGTAAATAAAATCCATGATTTTGAACCAAAAGTGACGTGTCCGAGTGTCATATCCATGTCCGAGTGTTGAGGGTCCAACATGGGTAATCGAGGTGAAATGAAAAATTGAAAAGTCCATGTATGTAACATAGAGTTTTAAGTGTGGTTTGATCAGTATGTTAGATGTATTGGGAGATGGGATTAGTAGTGTATTTCCATGCCTCTGCTATAGGTGCACATGTACTCTTTTTTACCAACATGTTTCTGAGTTTTTTTTTTTTTTTTTTTTTGGTTTTTCTGGTTTCTACAAGTGTATAGAGATGATTCTAGTTTTGATAGTTGGAAACTTTGTCGGGTGGGGTGTGTGTGTGTGTAACATTTTAAGTTGATTGTTTCTGTAGTTTATTGATGCTTTATTTTTTAACGTTACAGTGATGTTGAGGATGATGATGATGAAGAAGAAGAAGAAGACGAGGACATGGAAGCAGAGAGCACCAAGGAGGTTGATGAAGTTGCGCTTGCATCTGTTGCGGCAGAGGCACTTGGCAAGGATTCTGGTGATATAGCTGATGCCTTCAAGGAACTTGACATGGAACATTATGATGAAGAAGACGATGATGGTAGAGCTGACTTATTGCCAGTATCATGTTGTGGTTTTTTGTTTTGCAAGTGACTTCTAATGTTATCTTAGCGTCATTGTTAGTTTTTAAGACAGGCTTCTTGAGTTTTTCTTACTGGTGTGATAATACTTCATCTGAAGATAGGCATTGATGTATTTGTGTGTTCATTTTTTTTTTTTTTTTTTTTTTTTAAATAATAGGCATTGATGTATTTAGTAAAGGGCTTGGTGATGCTTATTATCCCAGCAGCGAATTGGACCCATACCTAAAGGATAAGGATGTAAGTAGGACACTTCAAATTTACCCTCTGGATTCATTTGTCTTTCAATTATCTCTGAAATTGCTATATTGTTTATATTTTAGGATAATGATTCAGAAGAGGAAGAGGACATGATCATAAGAGCAGAAGATTCGATCATTGTTTGTGCACGTAATGAAGAAGAAATCAGTCAACTTGAGGTATTCTGTGAACACATGGTGTACAATTTATTTATTTATTTTTATTTTATGTTTTTGATGTGCATGTGGTGTACATATTTGTTTCAGTTGCTCATGCCTGCCCAGGTATTGGGCAAGTTTGTATGTAAATATCTATGAATGCGTAGTAGCATCCCTTAAGTTATGCTTTACTTGTTTAGTATTGAAAATTTAATTTTGTATCCTAGAGTTATCTCTCTTTGTTATGGGCTTCTGCTGCTTTTAACATTTTGATTTCATTGTTAACTTGCGGTGTGTTTGGATAAAGAAATGAGAAAGAAAAGAAGGGGAGGGAGGTGAAGGGGAGGGAAGGGAAGAAAGATGAGTTTTCCTTCCAAATCTCTCCATTGTTGGAGAGATTAATTTCTTTCAATTTCTTCCCTCCATTTCTCTCCCCTCCAATTCTCTTCTTTTCTCATTTGTTATCCAAATGAAGGAGAGTCCATCCCTTCATTTCCCTTCCCTTCCTTTCCCTCCATTTCCTTCAATCCAAACATAGTGTAAATCTCCTTTTAGCTAGGGGAGGGTTTATTTGTGCTTGCATGTATTGATTGGTTCAATATATACTATTGATAAATATAATAACTTTCAGGTTTATATCTTAGAGGATACAGAAGATGGTCCAAACTTGTATGTTCACCATGATATCATTATATCAGCATTTCCTTTATGCACTGCGTGGCTTGACTGTCCTCTAAAAGGCGGAGAAAGAGGTTTGATACTAATACTTCATAAGATTTTGAGGTTTTGGATTTTAAATATATCATTCAGAATATTGCTTTTTGGTTAGTGTTTATTTGAAGTTGTAGAATTAGATCCTAGTTTCATAGGATTTATTTTTAAGTTTTGAAAACAGAATGGTTCCAAGTTTTCCAACTATTCTGTATTAAAATGTAATACTTTTTGCTGTGGTGATTTTAATTAATATATTCATGTTCACTTTTAAAGTTTGGATCTTTCCTTGATGGGAGTTAATACTAGGCTGTTCTGTAGTATTAAGAAAAAGAGTGAATATGTGAATAGCAGTTTCATGGTAAGCTGACTTGGTTAGTTTGCTGATTGCTGCTGCTGCTTTTCCTTTTGCTTTAGGGTCCTGCTGATGTTTATTGTGCTATTGCCCCAAAGCATATTTTAAATTCATTTACTACAATTTCATTCCTTCCATTTTTGGCAGGAAATTTTATTGCTGTGGGCTCAATGGAACCTTCAATTGAAATATGGGATCTTGATATTGTAAGTACTCAATAGTATAGTGTGTGTTTGGAATATCTATAGTAATATATAAAGAGAAAGGGCATCTTGGGTGATAAATTTCACTATCCCCAAATTGTCCTTCTCAATTTACAAAATCACCTCTCCTATTCCCAATTTAAAAATTAAAAATTAAATTTTATTTTAATAAAAAAAACTACTCTAATAACTCTATCATTGGTTAATAAAAAAAAAAACTACTCTATTCTTTCCAAAAAAAAAAAAAAAAAAAGCTGATCCATCATAACTACTCTTCCACGTTAAACAACCAATTATCCATAAAAAAAAAAAAAAAATTTCATGAGGCATATCTGCTAACTGCTAAGATATGCATGTTATCCCAGTATTTGACGAGTATTTTTTTTTTTTTTTTTTTTTTCCTCTAAACAAATCTCTTCAAACATTATTAGCTTCAATCCTCGAAATCTATAATACCATATGTGCTTTTTAATTTTAGCGTATAAAAGTTTTATATTGTACACATGTAGCGTGTACCTCTTAGCTTGTAGTGATAATAATAAAGCTAATTTTGAGCTTTACTCTCTTCTTATTGTGGCAGATTGATGAAGTTGAACCATCACTTGTATTAGGTGGTATTGATGAGTGTCTTGAGAAGAAGAAAAAGAGAAAGAAGGTTTAACTATTGAACATACTCAGTTTCCTCATTTTGTTTGCAATTTGCTTTCACTTTTATGTTTCCATGTTTTGTAGTTAAATGACGGATACTATGGTTAATAATTAAGAGCTGTCTGTATGATCATAATGTTTGTTGTATGTGATCACAAAAATTGGATTTTCAATGTGATTCTATAAAACTTGATGTACATTCTGAAGTATTATACTGCCTCCATTTCTTTTTAGTTGATATATTAGAGTTGGGCACACAATTCGTAGAGACAAGAGAGAAGGCAAAAGCAAACATATAATAGTATATGTAAACTTGTAAAGCAAGAAGAGGATAGAGTAGGTAAAAGCAAGTGGGTAAAGAAATGTATAATGGAAATGTAAAGGAAACATGTCAACTATAAAAAATCCAAAATAGGAATACGTGTCAACTAAAAAGTAATTGACGTAGTAACTTATGCCATTGAAGCATTTTTTTTATATTTATTTGTTTATATATTGTGTTTTATGCCTTTGAACAGTGTTTTTACCCATTTATTGCACTTGTCGTCAACCTATTATTGATCTGGTGAGCTTTTATCAGCAGCTATAAATGGGGTTTTACCGTGGGTTTAAATTTTTTGTGCTGAATGTTCAAATGCCAGGACTTAATTTATATATATATATATATATATATATATATATATATATATATATATATATATATACGAATAAGATGTTATGAAGGTCCCCCTCCCCCCCCCCCAACCCTTCAGCAAACCATATCAGCTTTGTTCAAGGGGCTGCTATCCACCATTGTTGGTGATGGTGGGTCCCATTCTCTTTCTCCTTTTTAGTTTTCAGTTTCTTCAAATAAATTACCTATGTTTCTCCTTCTAGTTGAGAAGATTTTGTCCCATTTGTGTGGGTTTCCTCTCCTTTTGTGGGGGTTTCAAGATCTCAGATTTTCAGATGACTTGTGTGTTGGTGTTTTCTCCTTTGGAATAGTCTCAAGTTATGTAGGACTATGATTGATGACTTGATGTTGATGATACAAGTGACGATGTTATACAAGAAATATTTTCTCTTAAAATTACGAAGTGATGGACCAGCACGTAAAGTTGTATGAGACCACGAATTGAGAATCTGCTCAAGTGTTATATATGTGAATTTGGATTTTTAGCCCTTTCATGGTTGATTATAGTTTGGCTTCGTTAAATTAGTTTTTGTTGTTGTTGATTGTCAATTGCAGATGTGAGATGACTTTAATTAATGAAAATTAGTGTCTTTGCAGACTGCTTTATACAAATAAAAAATTAGCAGTCAGATTCCAAAATGCTTGAGCTGAGAACATCTGGGACTAAATATAAACGCATTGTGAATATGAATGCTTTGTTGAGTAGATATTATATTTGGTCCTTTTTGGATGTCAAAAGAACAGATGAAAGGAATATTAGTATATGTTATGCTGTATACTTTTATGGGACTTGTAACGTCTTATGCCAAATTTATCACTGGGCTACCGTTAGATCTTATAGTCTAGTTCAGAAACCTTTATAGGTCATTTTTTTTATACTCTTGGGTTTGATCAGATCTATATTTGATTTTCAGTTCTCTTATTTGTTCCCAATTTCTGGCTGATTTGTTTCTTTTGCTGAATACTTCATTTAGAAACCTAAGTTCAAAGAGGACAGCCACACTGACGCAGTGCTTGGCCTTGCTTGGAACAAGGAGTTCAGGTTGAGCTTTTCTTCCCTTTCTATGCCCTTTCTATGCCCTTTTTATTAAAACCCTTGTCCAGCCGAATTTATATATATATGTGTCTTGCTGCTTTGTACTGTATAAATCAGGAATATACTTGCTAGTGCCAGTGCAGACAAAAAAGTTAAGATATGGGACGTGGCTACTGGAAAGTGTAGTATTACCATGGAGCACCACTCTGACAAGGCAAGAATCAAACCTTATCCATTATTTTACCATTGGCTAGAAGATATTGTGGCTTATTTAGTCTACCGCAGATTTTTTTTTTTTTAAATTTTTTTTTTTTTTTTTTTTTTTTTTTTTTTTTTTTTTTTTTTTTTTTTTGAATTGTAAATGAAAGTATGAAACACACATTTTAATCATCAAAGACATTAAAGTTGGTTGCAGCGCTTCTACTAATTAGAAATTCATTTTTGTCAATCACCTTGAATCAATGAAATAGGGTGTCTAAACTGTTGTTAAATGACAAGGTCACGTGATGGAGCTCTAAAGAGCTGTTTCTTAAAGAATTTGTATATTTAGAAATCCTGTAGTGTGGCATTCTGATCCAGCAAGGACAGTTGGAATCAGCTGCCCTTAGATAATGCCAAGATTCTTGTCACCCAATGTGTGAATATTTCCTCACAAGGAAAAATGATCTAGGGGGCTCCCTGCGTGGGGGTTATGTGGCACATACCAGACCATTTTTTACATTTAAAAAAAATAGTAGTTGGTGGGGGTGGGGTCTAATAGGTTTAAGGAAAAAAGGCTAGAAAAATAAAAATGTCTTAAGAGAAATTTAGGAAGAAATGACTGATTGATGAACATTTTGCTGAGGAAAGAGAAAAAAAGTGACAGAATACAAAAAAAAAAGTTAAAAAAAAAATAATAATAAAAAAAATGGAGAGATAAAAAAAGTATTATATCACCGACAAATTTTACTTGTACCTAAAAGGTTTTACTTATATCAGTATACTGATAGACCATCTAGTGGTACTCTGTATTTTTTATTTGCTTAATGATATTTTGCACATAAACCAATATCATTGATTAAACCAATGCATTATTTGCAATCATAAATATCTGTAATTACCAATAAGTTAAAATAATAAAAGTTTATATTGTAAAAGCATAAACTGAGACAAATATAACAATCCCACAAGACCATGCTTTTCCTTAACTATAAATCACTAAAACCGGTCAAAGTGGAGTATGTGAATAGAGTAAAAGTCAAAGTGTTGCAACTTAGAATAAATGTCAATATTTTGTTCTAATAGGACTGCTTGTGCCAGTTGCTGCTACTTCGATAGCTATTTCATATTTGCCTTTCTTGCAGGTTCAAGCAGTTGCGTTCAGTCATCATGTACCACAAATTCTTTTAAGTGGATCTTTCGATCATTCAATTGTTATGGTAATAAACAGAACTTAGCTATAATTAGTACTTCGTATTTGATCAATAATCTTGGTATAGGCATTGCCATCATTTTATGTTAATTTTTTTTTAATGTGCATCAACAATTCCCTATATGTAATAATTATTGTTCTTTTTATTTCAACGTGACTGGTAATCATCCATTATCTTTCTATTTTTTTATGCACTGGATCAATAGTAAATATTATTGTTGTCTCTACATTGTTCTTAATTTTTTTGTAAAGCCAACTAAGACAATTTGTAAATTGGAGAGATTAGATTTGCACTCACCCTTCTATGATTTCAGTTGGGGTATTAATGTTATTCTGATGGATTTAATTATGATGGCAGACTGCATTAGTAATATTAAAAATGTAAAATTTGATAATGATCCTTGTTAAAGCATTGGGTTGTGCTTTCTTTCATTAGTTCCTTGGATTTTTGCCTTTTCTAATTTCTTTCACCATCAGGGTAATGTTTTGTGCTTCCTGCTTCTATCTGAATTTTTTAGATTGGTTATCGTGATTAATTTTATTATAATGTTTGACTGATGAACATTTGAGCAGTGAGTCCCTTTTTAACCATTATCTTTTGTTATTTTGCCACACATTTGAGCAGTGAGTCCCTTTTTTACATGCTAATAAAAGGCTTTTTTTTTTCACATTTGTGGGTCGCTGCATCTACATAATCAAGATGATAGCATAGATTAGTTGGCAAGAAATGTATATCAATGAGAAAGACTTGATATAACTCCTGCTTGGCTGCTTTTGCTTTTCTCGTCGATTATTTTTATATTGAGACACATGTTGTGGACTGTACTCATCAAGGGAGGGCATGTTCTGGGTTTTGTTGTCCTTTTCATTTGCCGTAAATCCCTCATGGTATTTATTCACTATTGCAGAAAGATGGAAGGAAGCCTTCGCACTCTGGATATAAATGGTCTGTTGTAGCTGATGTTGAGAGCCTGGCATGGGATCCTCATACAGAACACTCGTTTGTTGTTAGTGCTAATTAACTCTGATTGTCTCTATACGTCTTTCAGGATGTGGAAAGCATGAATTGTTCAACTGTTTAAAATTTTTGCAATTCCAGGTAAGCCTTGAGAACGGAATGATTCAGGGATTTGACATCCGAGCTGCTAGTTCCAGTTTAGATTCAGAATTGAAGCCTAGTTTCACCATTCATGCACATGACAAAGCTGCCAGCTCTATCTCATATAATCCCTCCATACCAAATGTAAATTCCCTTTCAACCGAATTTGTGCGCTTGTTTTGCTAGCCTATTTTCTTTTCCTTATTCTGGTATTGCTTGCTGCAGCTCCTTGCTAGTGGCTCAATTGATAAAATGGTTAAACTGTGGGATTTGACAAATAACCAGCCTTCTTGTATTTCTTCCCGGAATCCTAAAGCTGTAAGTATATGATTCTCTTACCAACAAAGAAATGAAAGAAGAATATTCTTATTAAAATTTCGTCGATCAAATTATAGACTTTTAGTGTAGAGTACAAGGCTAGGCTTTCTGCAGTAATTGATTTTTTTTGTGGTCACTACTATTTTTTCATGCAGATCTTTGTCTCAGCTTCTAAAGATTTTTTTTATATGTTTTCTTATCCTATAGGGAGCTGTTTTTTCAGTTTCCTTCTCACAGGAAAACCCCTTATGGCTTGCTATCGGAGGCTCTAAGGGAATATTAGATGTGAGTTCATTAGACACTTCTTTTCTGGCGTATACTAAATAATTTTATACTGTGGAATACTAACCTAGAGCAAAAATCGTTGGCAGGTATGGGATACATCTTCTGAGGCTGGAGTTGCTAAGAAGTATAGCAAAAACATTGATAAGAAATCATAGTTTGATGATTTAAAAAATCAGCAATTAAAGGATAAAGCGCATTTTAGGAGTGCTTATCTAAAAAATTTTGGTTTTCTTTTGATTTGATTTATCAATTCTCCTTGCATTCAGATTGCCTTTTTTCTCTTCCTTTTTTTGATTTGAACATTTGTGTACTAAAACATTATTAAATATAAGAGTAAATTTCACTACTATTACAATGAGCTTCACTTGATCTTACAAAACAAGAAGAATAAATTTTATAAGGTCTTGGCTGCTTGAACACTTTAACCTTTGGTCATACATTCATACAAGCTGATAAGATAACAATTTGTATTTCTAGTGGACAGTTTATTTCCAGGAGTGGAGGATAGGAGGATGGTGCTGTGAAAACAGCGGAGTGGCAAATAAGAGGCATGGTAACCTGTAGGCTTTGAGATTTGTAAAAAGGTGTAGTAACATCATTGAATTTATTAAAGAAAAATGTTATACATAGCCCTTAGAACTTTAGAAGGGCGCTCAAAGGGAGTATTGTTATGCAAGGTGCATAACAAAGGGTAAGGGGGTAATTACACAAACAAAGGGTAAGGGGGTAATTACACAAAACATATATTTGGAATTTACAGTAGTACCATTGAATATTTTGTGGTACTATTGTATGTATGTATGTAATGGTACTATATATGTATTTAGTGGTATTAACTATGTGCATTGTGCATCTATAGTATAACTGAATAACCAATAAAACCTTTTTGTAGGAAAGAAGTAAGCAGAAATTTATTTCAAATCAAAATCTGCCAAAGATAAAAGGCTTTGCGGAATAGTATCAATACAAACTAGTTTCGAACTAATTTGATTATCTCGCCTTGTAATAAGATGGGCTATTGCATTTTCTGCTCTACATACATGAGAGATTAAAACACACGGAAATACTTTGCTAGAGACCTAATGTTCTCACAAATCAACCAAATAGGAGAGCACCCGGACTTAGCCTGATTCACATTGCAAACTACATTCAAGGCATTATATTCCATCCAAACTTGCATATGTCCCATTCATTTAGCAACCTGACAGCCATATCTCCTTTAGGGATGTCAACGGGGAGGGGCAGGGGCGGATTTTGGCTTTTCCATCCCCGCCTAATATTCTCATCCCCATCCCCATCCTTATCCCCGCGGCTGGTCCAAACTTCATCCCCATCCCCGCCCCGTCGGGTCAAATTCTAAAACCATCCCCGTCCCACCCCCACTCGGATATCCACCTAATCCCCACCATGACCCGCTTGATCCCTACCTCCTAAATACAACAACACTACATAATTTAAAATAAAACAAAAAAAAATTCATTATTTATATTACACCTTTTTAATTTTATTTTATATATATTATATGTCTATTATATTGTATTACACTATTTTATTTTACATAATTATTTATATGAAGTAGCATAAAAGTATATAATTATTTTTTAATATACAGATGGGTATGGGGTGGCGATGGGGTA
This sequence comes from Chenopodium album, assembly GCF_948465745.1. Lineage (NCBI taxonomy): Eukaryota > Viridiplantae > Streptophyta > Magnoliopsida > Caryophyllales > Amaranthaceae > Chenopodium > Chenopodium album. The sequence continues at coordinate 17,327,975 of NC_137852.1, forward strand.
GATGGGGCGGAGCGGGGATGAGGTGGGTACAACCTAAAATCCACCCCCGCCCTATCATCCATGACGAGTATGTTTTTATCCCCATCCCTACCCCACCACCCGCCAAACCAGGACCCATCCCCGCCCTAATTGTGGCGGGGATCAGGCGGGTCTCTTACTTGACTTGCCCCCATTGACATCCCTAATCTCCTTGCAGCGGCTTCAGTAGCTTCAACAGACTAATGAGTAGGGATTCTCTTCGCAACTACCCACAAAATTGTGCCACTATTATCTCTTGCAATCGCACCAAGACCACCCCTTTCTCCCACACCAACATAAGCATCCACGTTTATTTTGATTGTACCAAATGAGGGGCATATCCATCTACTCACACCAGCAGGCCTTTGGTTACTAGGAGGCTTAAAAACCATCTCAGCATACTTGATATAATCCTACACCATACGAATGAAACCAGCCAGTATTGCCCAAGTTAGGGGGTGGGGCAACATTTTTGTGCACCTTTTTATTTCTACAGAACTAAATAGCCCAAGCAATTGTCAATATTCTTCTCAGCACCCTTTTGTCAACTTTGTGAGCCATCCATACCAGCCATTCAGAAAATGAAGCCGTAACACCCTAGAAATTCCTTTCCTAAGAACACCTCTTTTACCCTTTTAAAATGCGAAATAGGAATATCTAAGACATTACCGCCACCGTGAAAACGGCTAAGGCAACTATCAAAGATACAAAGCGGAAGACTTAAAATGAAAACCAATTAAAATAAGTCAACTTAAAAGTCAACCAACAAAAGTAAAGTTTAAAACTAAAACAAACGAAGTCAAATAAAATCAAACTACAACTTGGAACCATTAAAGGCCCTTATTCAAAACCAATTCAAATCCAAAACTTTGCATTAGTCCACATATAAAATAACACCATAAATAGTCAATGCATAAAACATATCGTAATCTAGGGATGGCAACGGGTCGGATCTGGACCGGGTCCGGATGGACCCGGATCCAGATCCCTTTTTCAACCATGGATCCAGATCCGACCCGAATCCGTCGGGTCTGAAAATTAGAGATCCAGATGCAGATCCGACGGGTCCACCGGATCTGGGTCCAAAACGGATCCTACATGTTTTGCCCAAACTTTTCCTTTATTTTCAATTTTAACAAATCAATTATTATAGCTTGTAGACTTGCAGTATTCTTCTCAACAGATATGGCTATTCTTATCTCTACATTTAACAAATAAAAGCAAAAGTAAAACAAATAAAAGAAAATTAAATAAAAAAAAAACAAAATTGCAGCATTAATACAAACATAAATATTTGCAGAAAAATAAAAAAACAAAAAATAAATTAATGTTATAAATTATATAAGGAAAACAGCGAAGGGATGAGTCTTGATGAATGGAGGTTGGCCAGCGCTTTGTGAGGGAGCCGACTAGATGGACGTTTGCTCACCATAGTTGCAGACTTGATGGGCTTTAGGGGTAGAGTGAGAAAGTATAATTTAATTTGGGATATAATTTGTACTAGGGGGAGACAATATCTGACTTTCAATTCGTGAGTGACCTAAGTGTCTTTTAGAGTTGTATATTTGGGCTGGGCTATATGTATAACTAGAAATTTTAGTTTTTTTTTTTTTTTTTTTTTTTTTTTTTTTTTTTTTTTCCTGAAAATTATAACTTATAAAACGGGTAAATGGATCTGGGTCCGGGTCTAAGGGTTGGACCCGGATCCAGATCCGTTTTTTTCAGAAGGACCGGGATCCGACCCGAATTCATCGGGTCCAAAATTTGAAGACCCATATCCGTGAAAAACGGATCTGGATCCACGGATCCGGGTCGGGTCCAGATCCATTGCCATCCCTATCGTAATCTAATAGAAACTAGCATGATTCTCTCTTCACTCATGCCCCGTCATGAATATGCTTCATTACCTGAAAAGCTTATCTCTACTTGCTTCTACTACTCTCCATTAAAAATGGGTCATCATAGGGCCAAGGTAAAGACATGGCCAAAACACACAAACACACACAATCAGCAAAGCTGAGTACATTAGCGCAGTTAAACACACTAACATGCTTACACCTATCGCACACACTTACCTCCATACACCTGTTTACAAGCACACACACACACAACATTCAATAAGACTCACTATCTAGACACTAAATGATTTTTTAGCGTTGATTACGCATCGAACGGGTTTCCAACTTTACCTCCACCAAATAAATTGAGGTTAACTGACACGGGAGCTAACCGTGCCAGCGACAAAACCATACATAGGTGGCGGAATTCCTGCGCATAATAATAAATAAAAAGGAATGTACAGCTAGCGTCTTGTACTCCATTAGAAGTTATGATCAAATATAAAGTTACATAACTCCCCCATATGTTCATACTCAAGGTGTATACGTTCCAAGAGTTTTGGTGCGTAATCTCTTTCACTTTACTACGTTGTTAACATATTATTAGACTTGGTGATGACTCTCACTACAAGAAAACAGGGAAATAGCGACGAACTAGTTACGACGGACACTTTATTCCGTCGTAAAAGTGAAAATTTCCGACGGATTTTTATTCCGTCGGATATTTCTGACGAAGTCGATAATTCCGTCGTAAATCCGTCGGAAATTTCCGACGGAATAAAAATCCGTCGGAAATTTTCACTTTTACGACGGATTTTTCCGCGGAAATTACATTTTCCGACGGATAATTAGTCCGTCGGAAATTTCCAACGGATTTTGCGACGGAATATAATATATATTTTTTTTAAAAAAAAAAAAAACCTTAAGAAAACCCTAAATCCTAATCTTCTTTTCCGCCCCTTTTGACCTTCTCCCTTCCTCTTTCCCCTTCTCCTCCTCTCCCCTCTCTCCTCTCCCCTCTCCTTCTCTATTCGTTCTCTGAATCTCTGCTTTCTCCTCTTCTTTCTTCTTCTCTTTCCTCTTCGTTCTCCATCCCCGTTTTCCTTCTCCTCTTCGTTCTCCTTCCCCCTTCTTTATCCTCTTAGCTTCTTTCCCCTCTTTATCTCCCACCACCAGTACTACCCACCAGCACCGACATCAACAACAACAACACCAACACCAACAATAACACCAACATCGACTACGAAAAACAACAACAAATTCCTCCAATTTCGCCCTTTCTCTCTCCTCATGAAGAAAACAAAGGTTTTTAGGCCAAATTCGACCATGAAAACTCTAGATATAGAGTTTTTGTGGTCGAATTTGGCCTTCTAAACCCAATTTCAAGGTTTTATTATGTCGAATTAAGGTATGTGTAATTTTTTTTTATTTTTTTTGTTGTTTTATCAGTTTTTTTGAATTTTTGTGTTCGAATTTTTGGGGTTGGGTCGGGATTCTTTTTTTTTTTTTTTTAATTTTTGGGTTGTGGTTGGCTTGTTTCGGTGCCGGTAGTGGTGGTTTTAGGTGGGTGGTTTTGGGTGGGTTCGATTAGGGGGTCGGTTAGGTGGGTAGGGGTTCTGGTGGGTGTTTGTGTGGGTGGTGGATCGGGTTAGGGTTCTAATGGGTGTGGTTGTGGGTGTGGGTGGTGGATCGGGTTAGGGTTCTAGTGGCTGTGGGTGGTGGGGGTTAGGGGGGCTGGTGAAACGGGTTATGGGTGGGCTGTGGGTGTGAGTGGTGGATCGGGTTAGGGGCTGGTGGTGGGGGGTGGTAGCTAGTGGTTGTCGGTGGTAGATCTGGTGGTTGTGGGTGGTGGGGTGGTTCTGGACTGCTGATGTTGGGTTTTTTTGGTGGTTGGAGGTGGTGATACACCGTGCCCGTGGTGGCACGACGTATTTTTTTTAAATTTCATAAAAGCAATTTCCGACGGAAATTCCGTCGGAAATTTCCGACGGAATTCAATCCGTCGGAATTTTACGACGGATTGTTGTGGTACCTGAAAATATTTTTCTGGCGGATAATTTCGTCGGAATAGTGTTTCTGACGGAAATTTCGTCGGAAAAGTTCGTTTTTCCTACAACATATTTTCCGACAACCTCTTCCGACGGAATTCCGTCGGAAACCCTATTTCCGACGGATTTCAGGGTGTTTCCGACGGAAATTTTCCGTCAGAATTTAGCCTATTTCTAGTAGTGTCTGAAAGCATAACAATTCAATCAACAATAATTATTCAATCAACAAACATACCAATTTAATTCTTAAATATTTAGTGACCACATAATATTAATGTTGAACCCTTTTTAATTCTACCTAAGTGTCAAAGACACCTTAAACGCATAAAGCACCAAAAATCCTATCCCTTGGTGTTAAAAACACCTTAAGTGCACAAAGGCACCAACATACATTTTATTCCTTGTGTACATAGACACTTATATAGCTCTTCCCTCATGCTTAAAGCATCAATAAAATTATATGAACCATCATAAAATTCCTTTTCAATATTTCAAACCAAATTAAACATGTAGTTTAATTAAACGTGCACTCTAACATGCCATAAATAAAAGTGTTGTCCATATAATCATGCCAAAATTAAATTTTTCAATCCATAAACCATCACAAATAATTCATGCTTTACAATTCAATCACCAACACCAATAATTCACAATTTCATACATAAACCTTAACATGATACTACTTGCATGTAATTGATTTAAATTAAGCCTAGCATGATACTACATCACCAAAATATGCTAAGTACGTGAACGTACCTTGAGTACGATTTTAAAATCGCCACGGCTAATAGAAATTGCTTACTTTGAAGTCTCCTACACATTAAAATCATAATAAAGTATTAAAATCCACTCTAAACAAATTTCCAGCAATATATACTATTATAAAACCCTTCATAATTTAATTAAAATAAGCTGAAATTATATTTAAAACACCATACTTAAGTCCCAATTAATGGGTAATTGAAATTCCTTCAAGAAACATAATATTAAGTGCTCTATATAAAATCCCAGCACTTTATTTTAATTAAAACTTACTGTAAATTAGTCTTAAAACACTTTAATCAACGATCTAAACCATAATACATCATATTCTTTCAATAATTCATAAATCAAGAACCTAGGGTTTCAAAAATTGGGGCTTTTTAATTAAAAACCAAATCTAAAAATTAATCAACATAATTATTATAATCAAACATCAAAATTAAATCCCAGAACTCATAATTTACAATTAGATTAAAGCACAGATTAAATTAGAGCAAGAAAGATTATATTTTTAAGGTTTTTTTTTTCTTCGAAAACCGTGACTGCCGACAGCAGGCCGGCGCCACTGCCGGCTGCTGCCAGCACTGGTGGTCACCGCTGCTGCCGGCTGGGTGGCAGGTGGCCGGTGGCCCACCGGTGGTGGTGGTTGTTCGAAAATAAAGGGAAAGGGGAAGGAGAAAGAAAAAAAAGAAAGAAGGAAAAACAAGGAGAAAAGGGAGAGAAATGTACCTTGGGTTTTCTACATTCTGGGCAAAGTTAATTTGCCTCATAAGAGGGATATTTATACCCCCTTCTCTACCAACCCTTTTTCCCTAAACTTTCCTCTTTTAGTTTTTCTAATCCCTTCCCTAATAAAATTTGCTAAAACCATACTTTCTTAAAATAAAACCCCAACTTTTATAAAATAAAATAATTAAATAAACTTTCCTTTTATAAAAATATTTCCAACTTACATGGAATAAGTAGTTAAAATACCATAATTAAATTATTAAAATTATTTAAATACTTTATACTATACATATTTTAAATAAAATACGTATAAAAATACGGGGTATTACAGAAGCACTTCGAGGGGAATAAAAAATTAGATTATAGAAGCCTTAATACTCCCACACCTTCTGCACCGTATCGAACTACATTCAAATAGAGCATGCGCAATGGTCTCAATTCCTACATGACAGTAAACACATAGCGCATCGAAGGCAATATGGCATCTAAATTTTTTATGTTTGACATCCATGCTACCTTTGCAGGCTTGCCACATAAAGTGGCTAAGCTTAGGAGGACCCTCAAAACCCCACGCAACACACCACACTTCCGTATCATTAAAACTCCTATCTCCCAACCACATTTGAGAAGCCCCTAGTTTCCCAAGCAAATATGCTAACACTGAACTCACCCATGTTTTTTAGGCCACAGTTGGCCACCAGAAATGAACATCCCTTGGCATTGCAACACATAAAGACAAATGCGTAATCAGGCCACAAACTTCATCCGAGAACAATTGGTGTAGTACATCTTGCCTCCATTCACTACAATGTTCATTAATTAAATCGGTCACACGAACCTCGGGATCAACGTTGTGGTCATGGATGGGCACTACATCCCCGGGCAGCCACTCATGAAGCCACACCCGTATGTCAGTCTGGTTTTTGACCCTCCATTTAAGCTCATCTAAAAGAAGTGATTTACCTCCCCATAGGTTTCTCCAAGAGAAACTAGGATCGTACCCCCTATAAGCCTCAATTATATAACCGAGCTATTCTTAAAATAGCGAGCTTTTAGAATGGCATGGAGTAACGGGTTTGGATTATCGTTGTGTAATCTTAACCCTTGCTTGGCTAACAAAGAATATTTAAAGACTTAAAATCTCTAAATCCCAAACCACCCATTGACTTTGGTTTGCACAAAAATTCTCAACTATGCCAATGCATCTTTCTAAATGTCTCCGTAGTGCCCCACCAAAATCTAGCCAACAAAGCATAAATCTCATCAGTTAAATCATTCGGGATCTTGAATATACTCTTCATGTAAGTCGGGATTTCTTGAGCTACTACCTTGATTAATATTTACTTACCGGGTTTAGACAAAAGCTTCTTCTTCCAGTCTTCCACCCTTGAATTCATCATATTCTCTCCTTCAAACTAGCAAAAATGTCCTTCTTCGACTTTCCAATGATAGTCGGGAGGCCCAAGTATTTCTCATGTTTCTATACCTCTCTCACCCCAAAATATCAACAATTTTTACTCGTCGATCTTCATTCAGTTTTTTGCTAAACACCTACATTGGTCTTTATAAGATAAATACTTTGGCTTGATGCTCTCTCATATTTGCCGATAAACTATCACCGAGCATTCCCTCATAGTTGCTTTAGCAAGAAAGTAAACTATCGTCAGTAAAAAATAGACGAGATACTTTGGGGGCACCCCTGCAAATTTTGGCCCCATGAATTAGCTTCCCAACAATAGATAAAATTATGGAGAAAGCATCCGCTATCAAGAGAAATAAATAAGGAGATAATAGGTCACCCTACTAGAGCCCCCTAGAAGGAAGGACCGAACCAGAAAACCTCCCATCTATTTTAAAAGCAAAAGAGACACTCAACAAGCAATTTAAAATTCTCCAAACCCAGTCGTCGCAGAAACCCATCTTATACATTACTCTGTCCAAAAAACCTCCATTCCACCCTGTCATATGCTTTACTCATATCAAGCTTTAGAGTAACTGTTCCATCTCTGCCTTCTCCCCCTCTTTTCATGGCATGAAAAATCTCAAAAGCAATTAGAGCAGTATTGATAATTAACCTTTTCGGAACAAAATAACTCTAATTAATAGAGATAATTATATCTAGAAAAGGTTTTAATTTATTCGACAATACTTTTGAGATAATTTTGTAGACAATATTGCAGCAACGTATGGGACGAAATTCCGAAACACGCTTCGGCTCTTCACATTTCGAAACTAAACAACACAAGTTCTGTTAATCTCATTCAATGAAAACTCCACACCACCAACTCTTCATATGTATAACCCACAATATCATTCCCAACAATATGCCAAATTTTTTAATAAAAAGAACATGTATACCGTTCAGACCCAGGGCTTTGTTCGGGTGCATTTGGAAAAGAGTTAATTTGCTGTCTTTTGTTGTCGGTTCTTCACATACCTGCACATTCATCTCCTCCGCCACAACATTTTCAATACCCTCCAGAGCTTGTTCAAATTTAGTATGACTACATGACTTAAATAAATCATCAAAATATAACGCTACAGTGCTCTCAAGGTCCTCCTTTCCTTGTCTCCACACTATAACATCATCATATACTCTAACATCATCATAAAGTCCCATAACACGATTCACACACCTACCGGCACTCGCTCTCTGATGTAAGTATGCGATGTTTTTTTCCCCGTCCCTTAGCTCATTTGCCCTAGCCTAAGCAAACCAATAAGATTCTTGCAATTGGTGGAGCTTGTCAGGTTGAGAGGATAAATAATTGCATCGTTCAAGCATGTCTGCATCCAACACCCTTCCTTGAACCTCCGTGAGCATACTTTCATGTTTTTTTTCTTTATATCCCCAAAACATCTAGCAACCCAAGAAGATAGGCTCTCTGCATACCCTACAATTCTGTTAGAAGCTTGCATTGCTTTCCTACCCCACTAAACCATGCACCCTCAACAACCCTCCTAGATTTCTCATTAGAAAGCCACAATGCCTCAAACATGAACGCTTTCTTATCCCTCCCTCGTTCATAATAATTGATGGTGTTAAACAGAATTGGGGCATGATCCGATTAGTAAAACAGATAGTCTCGAACTTCAAAAAAAGGAAACATACTAAACCAAGCATTGTCCGCTAAAAAATTGTCGATTCTCTCCCTCTTAAGAGTCGCTAAGGAGGTTCCTCTTTTCCATGTGAAAATGCTCCCTTTGTACCCCAAGTCCCGCAATCCACAATCATAAATTGCATTACGGAAAGCATACATCAAGCTCTCTCTCCTCGGTACACCACCTTCCTTCTCAGCCATGCTAACTATCTCGTTGAAATCACTAAATGTACACTAAATTTTTTTTCCCTTTTAGCTAAAATCCGACGCCGGACATAGCTTGCTACGGATATATAAAAAAAATCACTCCATTGGTAAAAACCTTGTCGCTGAATGGATTTAGAGACGGTAAAAAAAAAAAAAGCTGTCGCTAAATTTAGCAATGGAAAAAAAAGCTGCCTCTAAATTTGGCAAAAAAAAAAAAACAGGGGTTTGATTTTTCCGATCGTAGTTTTTCCTCAGTTCCAATATGGCATGGGTCAAGGAAAAATCTGCGTGCTTTGATACTGTGAATTTATATAATTGTAGACACCCATTTGTGTCTCCCCACAACCAAGCTCAATATGAATGCCTTTCACGTCGAACCATAATCGAATGAGGTGAAAGTGTGGAAAGGTCAAGTGTTACGGTTTAGTTTTATTTAAAATTCTCTTTTCTTTGTTTTCGAAAATAAATTTATTTATTTAGAAATAGGCAAACCAGTTTAGTTTGGTCCATAATCAAGGTCCAATAATAGTGTAGTTGGATGGGGCTCGAAGAGACCTTTCCAACGATATATTATAAGCCCAATTCCGATGAATATTGAGGAAGTTATGGCCAAAATACTAAATTGGGCCCGGTTAATTATTTACATACGGCCCAATGATCTAGAGGAGGGCCCAATGTTAATTATTATTCCTAAAATTATTAGGATTAATTATAACTTTCTAGAAGTTTCTAGAAGGTTCCTTTTAATTCTAATATTATTAGATTTAATAATTATTTATTTTAAAGTGGACTTTTATTTGGAATAAAATATTATTATTGTTTTAATATCATTATTATTATCTTTGAAAAACACGTTTTTATCTTCTGTACGGATTCAATAGATCAAGTTGATTATAGATCGAATTCCGCGTGAAAAAGCGCGTCTAAGTGATGTGTTCATTTTATATATATATTTATCCCCGTCCCTTGGTCGTAATTAGTAGTGTTTTTGGCTCCTACAAGCCACTTTTATTACTAATTTCTGTTTTCCAGTGCTTTGGTAGTTTTGCTTGAGTTTTGTAGGAATTTGCGTACTTGGAGCATTTTTCCCGGGTTTTCGAGGAGCATCTACAAGTGTTGGAAGACCGCGACCCAGTTCGATAGCCCAAGACCGATTGGAGGTATCAAATCGGTGATTAAGGGCTCGGCTATGAAGATTCGAGGCGTTTGGGCTGAGTATGAAGATCCAAGAAGGAAACTCGGATTGGGCCAAGGATAAGAGGTCTAATCGAGGTTCATTTTGTAGCCCAAGAGGAAGCTGCTCGGACCAGGAGTCCCGCCCGAAGGCGCGCCCGGCCGGGCGGGGCGGAGCATGCTTTGAAGAGTTCCCGTGCCCGGAGACGCGCCCGGCCGGGCGCGAGAAGGCTGCTGAGGAAAGAAAGGCGGGCCCGGTCGGGCGAGCCACTGCCCGACCGGGCGCGAGTGATGCTTAGGGAGATTAGTTTTCCGATTAGTTTTGTTTAGCGGAGATTCTCTTGCTTAGTATTAATGTATTATTATTAGGCAAGATTAGACACTTCTTTATTACTTCTATTATTCTAGTTTTTATTCCCCTTCTCTCTACTTAGACTTTCTCTCTCTAGACTTTTATTCTCTCTTGTTCCTTAAACTCAATTGTAATTCTGCCGTCTTGGTACGATTTCTCTCTTAATTAATCTCAGTATTTTATTCATTCAATTTCTTCATGACTTGTTTTATGTTTTGCTTAGTTTTAATTATGTCTGAGTAGTTTTCCTTCTAGGGTTTATGGGAATCTAATAAATAATGTGAAGGGGTAATTTTATGATTGTTATTCATTAATGCTTAATTGATTTCCTATTGATTGTTTAAGTGCTATGCAATTAGATTTGGCCAGGTTTAATTGTATGAGTTTAGCAATATTGATTCGAGATTCGAGAGATGAGAATTGATGTTTAGGCTTAGTTTCAATAGGAAAATTAATTTATAAATGGTTAGGTCGAGATTCGAGAGATGAGATTTAATACCAGTAAATTAATTCTGTGATTGTAATGCGTAGCGAAAGCCCTTTATGATCTGATTAATTAATGCATTGACTATTGATTATTGTGTTTTGCCCTGGAATATTGTTTATTAGTGAACCTATGCCCTAGGCCTTTTAATATTTGATTTCTTCCTTAATTATTCTCCTTACTCATAATCTTCGTAGTATAGCTTATAATCACAAACAAATATTGGTTACTTTAATAATTTAGACTATATTAATTAATTAGGAGTAGAAAGACTTGTTTCCCTGTGCATTCGACCCTACTTCCCTATCTGCATAAGCTAGTGGACTTAGGTAATTATTTTTGATTAGGTGATACGACTTTAGCCTGTCACTAAGTCAGACTGTCGCCAAACGAAAAGTCTGTCGCCTCGCTACAGACCCTGTCGCATCGCGACAGAGTGAATTCCTGGCGACAACGTGTAATTTTATTCCTTATCAAATTCCATACTTTTCCGGGTTATTTCCTTATAAATAGTGTCTCAAACCTCCGTTTTTATCTCATCAATTATCATCAACTTTCATCAATTCTCTCTATTCTCTCTCAAGAATTACTTAATTCTTATTCTCTCTCTTTCTAAACCAACCTTTTTACAAACAATATTTCGCATTCACAAGACTTAGAATCATCTAGCCAAGTTCGAAGTTGCCTTTGCCCTAGACGTGCAAGGTTTAATATTTTCTAAGGGTTTGGTCCAAATCTAGTCAAAACATTATTTAATTTGATTTAATTCCATTATTCTTTATTATTTTCATTGAAGTTTACTAACTTGTGTATTTTGTTATTAGAAAGAGGTACGAGGCTTCAAAGTAAGTAGATTAGCTTACTCTTTATTTCTTTCACAATGTAGAAAGCATGTTTATTATTGTTTTATGATTCCTAGTATCATGTAAGGATGTTTAATATTCCTAGTATCATGTTAGGATGTTATTTTATGCTTTATAGTATTATGTTTAGGGTGCTTTTACTCTTTTCTAATATCATGTTATCATGTTAGTGCCATGTTAGGTTTAAAGTTTTTATCTTTATTGTTTAATTAGTGACATGCTAGGGTTTGTTATTAATCTTGTTAGTATCATGCCTAGGATCTTGCTATTATATTTAAGCTTTATTATGCCTTATCATGATTAATATTATTATTATTGTTAACATGATTATACTTATTATTATATTATGTTGCTTGATATATTATTTATCATTGTTATTTTTTGATCACACCTTTTATGCTTGTTTAAAGGGAATTTGTATTTGAAATCACGCTTAATAAGATAATTAATAACTTGTTTTAGGCTAATGTGATTTTAACTCAAGTGATCGCCAATAATAGTCTTATTTGTGCATTAATATTCAACCAACATAGATAAACAAGTTTAGGTTTAATATAATGTTTGTATGTTATTCGAAAAGCGCACATGAATACGAGCAGAACAAAGTAGAGGCCTATTTTATAGGGCGGGTCCTTTATTTTGTAGATTGGATTCGTACCCTCATCCCCGAACCCTATTTGGTTCAAGACCTTATGGAGTTGATGGTCCTTTTGGATTGTCTTTTGGGTTTACAAGTTCCTAAAACTTGTTGGCGACTCTTTTGCTCTCTTTTTCTTCCCTTTGGAACGCCGCCATACTTAAGTGTATGATCACAGTGGGGTTCAAGTTTGGGATCATAGTGCTTGAAATATTCCCTACAATAATCTCACTTATTTCTCGTCGGATTACTACATTGAAGTATCCTACAATTCAATTAATTCGAGTGGAATTCTGTTGTTGCACCATCAAATCAGAAGGAAAGTTTACCTTTCCGTTTTTGGATATTAAAAATAGTAGTATCTCCTTGGTCATAAGAATTGGAACGTGATAGTGGAATAATCATGATAGTGGAATCATGACTTTGTCATGTAGCGACTAGCATAGATTGGTGAACAAACATTCTGGAGGTTTGAGATTGAAGTCAATCATATCAAGACAAATTAATATTAGGTGCAGAGTTGATTTGGGAAAGTCGTGTAGACTACACCAACTTCTAGCATGAGCACCTAAAGGGAGTAGAGCTAGCCCGTGTGCCTGTTTTGATCGAAGTACTTACAAGGATACTAAGCACATGAGCAGACACTAAAGTCGAGGGGGTGATTTTCATGTAGCAGTGCATACACAGGCAGCAAGTGCAAGAGGAACCCATGGGATTCAACCGTACTTGTTCACGAGTTATCAGGAAAGTTATTCCTTAACTAATTTTATGTTTCTTACTTTACATAATAATTAAGTATGTTATTATGTGCCCCTTTGTGATGTGCATGATATATGGGGATTTGAGTTAGAATTGAGTCTAACAAGCATGTTAGTTTGATTCGCCATAGTGAGTGTGTTGAGGAAGTAGCTTGTTCATGTGTGGCGTGTGGCTATATGCTTAGTTATTTTGTCAAGTTGTGAGTGGTTATTTCTGCTTATTTTGTTGTATATAAGCCATTGTTGAGTGTCATATGGTTGATTAATTAGGGCTTGTTTATGCTACTCTTGATGAGCCTTAAGTATTAGTCCTTTTTAATTTAGTGGATAATGGATATATGTTAATTGTGTTATTTAACTAAGTCAATCAATTGTGAATCCTACAAGTATGTGACTTGAAGGGTATTTGGATTATATGAGATAATTCATGAGTACTTCGTTAAATTGTTAAACTTGGAGATTGAGTAGAATTGTGAAGGTGTTGTTATTCTACTTGTTGATGTTTGCATGAGGCATGACTTCTGTTGTGGTCTAAGTGAGACAATTATTTACATCTCCTTGTTTATATAGCATAAGTAAATTAAAAGTATTATATCGACCGAAGACTAAAATAGTTAGGTTGGTCAAGGTGGGGTTTTTAGAGAAGAACTCCACAATAAAATAATTGAAGGTATGATCATATTGTTGGGAGAGACCATTTCAATTTCTAGTGTCTTAACGTTGGTTATTAAATATTTGATATGGAGGTAGCAATTTTATTGTGTTCAGCTGTCTTTGTTGGCTAATGGTTTGTCTCACAAAATGTGTTTTAGCCCCTCTCTGGATTAGCAGACTGGTTATATATGTGATAACCTAAATGCTTGTTGTGTGGGGGCGTTTATACAAGGTGATCCACAGTTTATTTTTTGAGACTCTACGATGTTGTGATTATTGAATATGTTGAATCTAATATTGCTTACTTATGCACTCATGTGAGTGATCTTTTCTTAATTCATTCATGTGGAATGTGTGCTTATCTAGCATAAGCCTTTATGTTATTAATTTAAAGGACCTAACGCGTGATCTAGATTGAGTTATGCTAATGATATACGAAAATCAATCAAAGTAGAAATTATGGAAGTAATGAGATCTCCACTGTTTTAATTTTTCTAATTCTCAAGTTTGATGTATGTTGAACTATGAGTTAGATGTGTAAGTCTAGATGACTTTGATATGACGAATCATGTATGTGAAGTTTCTCAGGTACGATCTATATCATCTATTAACATGTTAACCTTAGTTGATCATGTGGGTGTTCTTTTGTTTCTTAAGCTTTGATCTAAACAATGTAGTTGATGAGTGGATCAACTAAGGTAAGTATTATGGCTAAAGCATGAACTAGTTTGAAGAGAAGAAACTTATTAACATAAATTCAAGCTCTTGTTGAGTTTTATGTGCTTGAGATTTATATGTCTTACCTTACCATGGAATGTCCTTCAATTGTAAATGTCTTTCAAAGGAATTTATAAGGTTTTGGTGTACAGAGTACATTGAAAGGAGATTGAGGGTAAGATATTGTGTTTTCACAATATACATGTAAGTTTGGTATTGACCAATTTTATTACTCACTTGTATTATGAGATTGTCATTTTTGCAGTTAGGTTGCGTAGGCTTCCTAACATGATTGATTAGAAATCATGGTGTTTGTTAGTGATGCAATTATATGAGACAACTCAAGGTATGAGGTATAACCTTCATGTATTAAATTAACTTTTGCGGTTAATGTGGTGAGTGAACTAGACAAGTCATGTGGGGGTCAAGTGTAAGTACCCAAACTATGTCAAATGCTTTTTATTCTTGGTATGCGAATGTAATGATGTACTACGTGTGTGTTTATTATGATGAGCATTGATGTTAGTCAGATGCTAGTCTAATCATATGTTGTTGATTACACATGTACTGGTTGATTGAGATTGAAGGTCTTAATTTTATCTATGCCAAGATGAAAGTACGAGATGATGAGCTGAATGGTGTGATTCTAGATGGTAAGATCATTGAATCGGCCAAGGTATGTATTGAGCTCATTCTCACTATGTAGAGAATTTGGTTTGGTTAACATATTGGTCATGTTGAAACCAGAGTTGTTGGGTATAGATTAGCTTTGATGTTTGTTTCAATATGCTAATGATTTACAAGTAAATTGATTTAACATATCATTCTTGACATGATGTAGCTTTGCAAAAAGAAATTTGTTGGTTCACTTAATTTGTCTAGACAACATCGTCCAATCGTTGTTAGAGTTGGAACAATGTTGGGGATAAAGGTTAAGTGAAACAACAAAATTATGATTGCCCTGTCAGTGTATATTTTTACATGTTAATGGGTTGTCTGTTTTGAGTTATTTTGATGGGTGTCATTTATGGCACCCATTTGATGAGCATTTAGGATGTTTTCTCCTTCCTTTTATGGCTTTCATGCTTAATAAATGCTTAGTTTTATGCTTTGTTGCTTAGTTTTACCTTTCCTCTCTTATCTTTTGTAGTTTTCGTGTATTTTGTTGGTTTTCTAGCCTTTTCTCCTTGATTTGCTCTATTTTTGTGGTTGTAGGTATTGTACGAGGTCCGAGTCTTGATTTTGGTGATCCACTAAGGTGGAGGAAGCTTTTGGATCAAGCTTATTGAATTCGGGAAGCTCAAGATGCAAGGAAGTGGAAGTTCCAAGTCTTGGCTCTTGCGCTCGCATGCGGTGCTACCATTAAAGGGTGGTGTACCCACCAATATAAAGCCTTAGCTACTTCCACTCCTAGTGTTCATCACCATCATAAGTCATGCACCCATCGCAAATGCACGAAGCCGCGAGAAATCGAAGAAACCCAGCTAGGTGCGGGCGCGCCCAGGGCAGGTGCGGCCGCGCACCAGGTGCTGGTGCGGGCGCACCTCCCTTGCTGCCCGGGCGCGCCGCCGTGGGTTCTTTTCGCTCGGTTTTTGATGTTTTCGCACCTCTATTTATACCTATGTATACTTGATTTTTGGGGCAAGTTTAGAAGCAAGTTTCATATTGGATTTTGATCATATTCTTAGCTTAGTTGAGAGCTTCTCTATCTAGTTTTAGGGTTAGTTTTAGGAGTAGATTTTAGAGAGAGAAAGTGAAGAATTTCAATGGTGATTGAGAGATTGAAGATTCAATGGTGACAATTGTATTGGAGATCTTCTCTATTATCAATGAGCATTTTTAAACTCTATCTCATTTATTGTTTTGTTTAGTATTCATGTTTTGATTGTTTTATTTTGATTGGAATTTGATGATTGATATTTGATTAGTGTAATTGTTCTTCTTAGATTGTTGATCGTTGATTTCTTTAGTTGTTTGTTGATTTGATGATGTTGTTAGAGTATTTGTTTGGATAGGGATATGGTGAAGCTTGTATGATGTAATGGATTGATGTAAATTGGGGATAATTGATGGAGTTGATGATGTAATTAATTTGGTTGATTATCATGTGCATGTGTGTGATTAATTAAAGTGTAGCTAATTTTGATTGTTGCACTAGATTGCATTGTAAGCTCACATTGATACGGACCATTGATTTTGTGGCTTACAATTACACGATTGAGGTATCTTGTGATGTTTCCTAGCTAGAGTTTATCGTAGTTGACGCTAGTTAGACCTTTAGGAGAATAGCTTGATATGCTCTTTTGGTTGCATGATTGATCTTCCCTCACGTTGCTTGACTTAGTCGACTTTCCTATCCCAATTTTCTATGTTCATTGCTATTATTTGCGGATCCTAATCCCTAGCACTTTATTTGTTTGGTTTCTTTGTCTTATTAGTTGTTAGTGTCCTCTTCTATCGTTTGACTTCGACCTAGCTTAGGCACATAATTGAAAGCACTTAGACATTACCGTTCCTTTGGGTTCGACCCTTGACTTACCTCTATACTTGTATTTAGGTTAGTTGAGTGTTTATAAGTTTTGTTTGGCTTAGGGAGGATTAGTCTAACGACCTAGTTTTCCCCATGCCAAAATGGCGCCGTTGCTGGGGAACGGTGTCTATGTTTGAGTTTTTTTGATTGCTTGAGTCTAGGTCTTTGTTTGTACTTTTCTTTTATTTGATTTTTGTTTGCTTTGTAAAAATGGCACGTTTTTCTTTTCCTCAATATGTTGGTGAGTCTTTTCATGCTTATTTCAATAGACTTATAAGGTTCTTGAACTACAATCATTGTAGTTATGGGGAGGCTTGTGAGATTTGCTATTTTGGTTTGAATGAACAAACTAGGAATAAAGTTGAATGCATGCATAATGGGAGATTTAGAGCATTGTCAATTGATGGTACTTGGGATTTTTATGTTCGGTTTGCTAGGGGTGAATATAATAGGGGTAATCATATTTCTAATTTTGATGTGCAATGTGTTAATTCTTCCAATACTAGCATGATTTCCCATGAATTGTCACATGATCCCATAGTTGAACCTATAACAAATGCTTCCAATTCTATTTCCTCTTTTGTTCATGATAATAAATTGCATGTTGAAGTTGACAAATCTCACATGTTTGATTGTGACCCCACCCCCCAATGTGATGTATATGCTCGTGATCTTGATGTCAATTCTTCCAATCTTGGTTGTACTTCTTCTTCTCTTGTTGAACCTCAATCCTCTACACCTTTTGAATCTCTTTTGCTACTTTGACAACTCAAATTAGGCATATTAAGCTTAATGATAATCTTGGGCCTAAAAAGGAGTCGATTCTTAATTCTTTGAGAGGTCAATTGGAGGTGATGAAAAAGAGTGTGGAGCATCTTAAGGAGGGAAGAAGGAGAGGTGAAGAGCTAAAAAGCCAATTGTCATCTTTGATGCTTGTGTGTGAAAGTTACAAATCCAATGTGTGCGTTGAGGATGATGATGGCAATTTTGAGCAACCAAGAGAGTGTGAGGGTACCATTGATGAGCATTTGTTTGATGGTGAAGGAGGTAAGAATGAAGAGAGTGTTGAATTTGTAAATCCTAACCCTCCTTTCCACCTTGATGAGTCTCAAGCGTATGAATGTGACTTTTCTATCCATGAGTATTTGGACTTGTTTGAGGTTATGTCAAATGTGTTTTTTGAAGGTAAAAGGAATAGCCGTAGCCTTATAAGAAAGTTCATTGAGAAAGCTTCATGGGAGAGAGATGATTTTGAAATGAATTTGCCTCCATTCATGCATGGTTTTGAGACTCTAGGCTTAAGGAAGTTGAGGGAGTTATTGTTCATGAAGGTAGTGGAGGAGATTATGTGGTTCCTCTTGGGAGTTGGATGTTTGAGGGAGATGGTGATCATGAGTGTTCTTCTTTTGAGGATTCTATTATTGATTTTCATGCCCTCATTGGCGATGTGAGGCCTTGTGTTGAGGGAGTCGCGAACCCTTTGCCTATTTCTCATACCCCTCTCTCTTAAAAGTTTGACCACATCCCCTATTGCCCTATTTTTCTCCCTTCCTTTGTTGGTAAGCCTATTGGGGACCCTTATGTCTATGAGGATTTGCATGTGGCTCATTTGTCTCCAATTGGGGAAAAGGATGATGTTGCCACCCAAAAATATTTTGAGGAGCTCCTTTAGAATAGATTTTCTCTCATGGAAATGTTTGTGTGCCTTTTGCTAGGTACATGACTTGATATACTTTAATGCTTCAATTTGGATCAAGAATCAAGGAAGGTTGACTCCTATTTTTGCTAGCACATGGAAACAAGGTTCAATTCTTGGGAAATTAGCTATGAAAGATTTAATTGGGTCATTTGTGGGTATTTACACCCACCTAATATCCGTTAATATCCTTCCTTGCTCTTTCTCTAGTGGATGATGACTTGTTGGACATATGTTGGTTTGTTGGATTGATCTCCTGGTTTTCCCCTCCCATGGATTATATGATTTATGTTTGAGTGTATTGTCTCATTCAAGCTTGGGGGAGGGTATTCTATCATGTTTGGTGGGATGTTGATCCGTATGTGTTATGCACCTTTGTATATGCTTTTCCATGTTTCTTATATTTTGAAAAACTCCAAAAAGATTTTTGTTTCTATCAAGGCAAATTTGCAATGTGTTTTGTTTTGTTCTTGCTTGGACATAATAACGTTTGGACTTGTATGATTGAATGCCTTTCTTCCTAAATGGTAATGGTGTGCATGGTTTGAGAGTGTGCTTGGTTGATTCTACGATAAAGCATGCTAAGGTAGTTGGTTAGAACTACTGGGAATATGAAGCCCACTTGTTTGTGGCATGTTTGGTAGTTGTTTCCTATAGTCGATTTGGCACCAATAGTGAGTTTTTGCTACATCCGTGTGAGTTCATTGTTTTTCAAGCCTTCATCATATATTTGCATGAGCGGCATGGATCCTTGACTTTTGCAAACCTAATCTTGAAACTTGACTCATAGATCTTGAATCCGAGACCGAATCATTTAGGGAGGACAAAGCTAAGGCACATTTTTGGGGTGGTATTTTTCATTTTTAGGATAAGTTGGTTTCATCTTTATTTTTATGTTTACATTTGCCTTCTTGCAACCATTTGAGCCTTATACCTTCTTTTCAAGCCACATCTTTAGATCTTGGCCTTTTGTTTCATTTTCTTTCTTTTCTTGGTTTTTGTGAAGCAATTGATCATTCTTGATGGAGTTTGTGGTGGTGAAGTTGGAATGTTTAGTTCATATGAAAGCAAGATTGTGTTATGTTTTCTTTGTGAATAATAGCAAGTGTGTTTGAGTAAAAGCCGTCCAAAGTAAAAAAGGCATGGACAAATAAGTGCAAAGTTGAAAAAGTCGTCCAAAGTTAAAAGAGGCAAGGACAAAGCACTATTAAAATAAAAAAAAAGTGAAAAATGAAAAAAATTCAAAAATATTTTGATGTGAGTATTCTCCCTTTTTGAGCATTGAGGACAATGCTCCATTTAAGCTTGGGGGGAAGCGTTCTGACGCTTTTTGTGTATATGTTTGTGATTTATAGCTTTGAATAAGCGTTCTCATGTTTGGATTGTTTGATTTTGATTGGAATTGATATTTGATTAGTGTAATTGTTCTTTTTAGATTGTTGATCGTTGATTTCTTTAGTTGTTTATTGATTTGATGATGTTGTTAGAGTAGTTGTTTGGTTAGGGATATTGTGAAGCTTGTATGATGTAATGGATTGATGTAAATTGGGGATAATTGATGGAGTTGATGATGTGATTAATTTGGTTGATGATCATGAGCATGTGTGTGATTAATTAAAGAGTAGCTAACTTTGATTGTTGCACTAGATTGCATTGTATTTCACATTGATACGAACCATTGATTTGTGGCTTACATTTACACGATTAAGGTGTCTTGTGATGTTTCCTAGCTAGAGTTTATCGTCGTTGACGCTAGTTAGACCTCTAGGAGAATAGCTTGATATGCTCTTTTGGTTGCATGATTGATCTTCTCTTACGTTGCTTGACTTAGTCGACTTTCCTATCCCAATTTGCTACGTCATTGCTATTATTTGCGGATCCTAATCCCTAGCACTTTATTTGTTTGGTTTCTTTGTCTTAGTAGTTGTTAGTGTCCTCTTCTATCGTTAGACTTCGACCTAGCTTAGGCACATAATTGAAAGCACTTAGACATTACTGTTCCTTTGAGTTCGACCCTTGACTTACCTCTATACTTGTATTTAGGTTAGTTGAGTGTTTATAAATTTTGTTTGGCTTAGGGAGGATTAGTCCAACGACCTAGTTTTCCCCTTGTCATATTTACAAAGCAAAAGTGTGATACACTATCCAGTTGGAAGCAAGGATCATTGCTAGGGACGATAAGTGTTAAGAATATGAGTTATTGCAAAATGAACTCTGGAAGTTTGACCATTGTGGGGGTAAGTTGATCCTCATGTTCTGTACATTATTTTTCACAAGTGTCTTTGTGTGTGTTGTCAGGAACTACGAAGGTAGTGACAAAGTAAGACAGGGCTTGTGGAAATGATACTCTGGTTGGAGTATTTAAAGCTAGAGAAGAACCGTATAATTCCTTAAATAAGGAATAAAGTGTGACTTGGTACGAGTTTGTCGAAGGGAATGAGCTAAAGACCCTCGTGGTATGTCATTCCTATGGCAATTAGTTGTGAGGATGAGCTTATGCTCTTAATATGTCTATAACCTAATTTGGGTGGTCCTATTGTGAAGGATTTGATAGACGTACCACCAATATTTATCTATGAGATGAACGTTGTTGTTCATAATGAATCTATAGCCTAAATTGGGTGGTTCTATGAGAGAACTTGATAGATTCACCATTGTTGTGAAGTTGAGCTTCATATTGAATGTATCTAGCCTTATAGTCATCCGAGAAGGGGTTGAACTATAGGAAGCCTAGATAGATGCGCCTATGTGTTTGATTGTGAGATTAAACATCAGTGTTTTGATGTATCCATAGCTTTGATGAGTGGTCCGTGTAATTAGACTTGATGGATACACTAATGGATAGGTTGGATGTTGTCCTTAATGTTTCATATCCCTTTTGGGTGGTCTATGGGACATTTAGACTTGATGAGGCACCTATGTGAGTGAGCAGGGTTGGCATCCTACTATGGAACCTATGTAGGTTCCTAATAACACTCACTAGAATCCAAGGGAAAGTTGGCCTCGTATGACGTTTCATGCGGACGCGGAATTATTTCAATCCTCTAAAGGTATAGTGTGTGGTGTCGGGTTCTTTCAATTATCTTAGGAGTTCAATTTATACTCTATAGAATGTTGAACACCCCACTCCACTAGTGTGATAGTACAATCCTTATGGGTTATTTCACTTATGCGCTTATCCTTTCCTTTAATGCTCAGATTTCTAGATCTCATGTTCGATTGCATTAGTGAGGGATTGTTGGGAGTAATGCAAGTCGAAAGATTCAAGTCGATCGATTGTGTTAAGCTATTTGATGATAAGCTTCCTTATCCTGCTTTGACCTGGCAGGGCGGACTTGCTCTGGGGGGTTATAGCGGTGAGAAGTAGGCTACTCGTCAAGATAGTTAACTCCGTAGTTGTCGTATCCCACTTGCCCTTCCAGGGCGGCTTTTCCCTGGCAGACCGGGCAAGGCTTCAAACTACTCCGTATTGTTTTCTACCTCGCGAGCCCGGTAGGGCTGTCTTGCCCGGGCAGACCGAGCGGAGCCTAAAACTCGGTTTTTGAGCTTTGCTTGTCGCACCCAGTAGGGCGGACTCGCCCTGGCTGACCGGACGGACCTTGCAAGGACTCGAGAACGCGTTTTTGTTCGGATTTTGTTTCCTTATTCTGATTCCCTTTTCATAACCTATAAATACCCTTGAGCTATTATTTTTTTACAGAGACAGAAAAACACAGAGTATTGTGAAACCCTGAAGACAATAAACACAAAACCATTCCCATAGAGGTCTGAGCAGTTCTTGAAGTAATTCCAACCTTCCAATCAGGGTACGGAGTTGGAAGGTAGCTGTGTTACCCTTGGGGAGCATTCGTCATTGAGAGCCTCGTACCGGTGGTGGCGAAATACGCTTCTAGGGTAGTCGTTAAACGCATCACAGCTTATATGAGATCTACAATGGAGTATTGTATTTTTGCCCTATTCATGGTTACAACATCTTATTTCCTAACAATTATTTAGCATCAATTTGCAATTTCCCACGGAAACCCTCTCCAAAAAGACCAAAATTGATAAATGGAAAATTTTTCAGGAACTACACGCTTAATAGGGGTATTTGAAAACAACTACCCACTAAAATTTTTTACTAGTATCAAAAAAACTACCCCCTAAATTTAAAAAGTTAGAGTAGCACTACCCATTTGCATTTTCCGGCGATGACAAATTGGACTTTAATTTGTAACCCTAGGATAACCAATTTGAATTAAAAGCAATAAATTCAACCAATTTCAAATTATTCCCAATTTCTTAGAACCCTAATTTTTCTAATCGTTACACCCTAACATCAAAATTCACACTTAATGGATTAAAAGAGAAGTATTACCTATGAATTGCATACCATACTTGTTTTCATTTCTTCAATTAGGGATTTTCAGAAGAAAAATTGAAAAAGTGGGCCCACACACCTGACTTTCTCGCCGGAAAATGTAAATGGATAGTGCTACTATAACTTTTTAAATTTAGGGTAATTTTTTTGATAAATTTTTTAGTGGGTAGTTGTTTCCAAATACCTCTATTAAGTCATTAAGTGTGTAGTTCCTCACAATTTTTTCTTAATAAATTATTTTTTTTTTGGCTGAAACCCAAGGTTACCCAACAATTTCAATGGATCCTCTAACTATCTCTAGTTTCAAGTCTCTAAATTTGATGAGCACAAGTATAGAATTGGATGTGAAGAAAGCAGAGGGAAGACCATTAAATGTACCCTTAAAAGCTCCATTTACAATTGCAAATTCAAGGTTAGATAAAGTTGAAAATGTTGGAATTCGTATTGAGTTGAGTAATGGGTGTGTTGGGTGGGGTGAAGCTCCTATTCTTCCTTCTGTGACGGCCGAAGATCAGCCTTTAGCGCTTGCTAAGGCGGCCGAGGCTTGCGTGTATCTTAAGGAAAGTTCCCCTGTGATTTTGAGTTTGGCTTTGAAACAGATTTATGGGATTCTTCCTGGTCATGATTTCGCTTCTGTAAGTCAATTTATTTTGTTTGTTCTTGGTTGCCGAGGATTAATCAAATAATAGTGTTTTATTAGTCAAATTAATTATATATAGCTCAAGTGGTTAGAGTTCCTTTCCCGGTTCGAAGAGATCTCTAAACACTTAAAAAAATTAAAAAAATATTAGTCAAATTAATTATAATCATTATACTTCCTCTGTTAGATTATGTCACATGGACAATACTCCCTATTTTGTCCATCTAAACAATACCATAACAAACAGAAACTCCATCACATACAAGAAAAAATCACAAATATATAGAAAATTAAAATTATTTTGCATTTTGCTATTAAAATTGATTAAATAATTAGCAGGAAAAAAAAAACAAAAACATAGGTAAGGAATTTCGCTTAACAAATTGAATAATCGAGGCGGCTTACTTTCATTTTAAAGACTAGTACCAAATATGTAGAGAGAATTTGATTAAACTCTGTTTTAAACTTGGAAGGTAAAGGACAAAGGAGCATACATAAAATTGTTATAAAATGGTTGCAGTAGATGCCACATTTTACAGTGTGCAGTGACATGAACACCTTAGAGGTATTGAGGAATATGGATGTTTGTACTTTGTACATAGTCACTGGTCTTCAATATAAACTTGTCACTTAACAAGGTTATTTGTTACAATTTACAAGTATATCTCAAAATTATAATACAAGGGCTGCTGGCTTGCTGCATTAATAATGAAAAAACTCGTTACTTACCAAGATTTATTTGTATGGTTTGTTTATGTGAAATCGCGTCATTTTAATTACCCAATGGGTCGGGTTTATAAGAACATGGCAACTGAACTGATCTGAAACAATATGTATTGAATTAATTCAGGTACTGAAACAACTATGAAGTGAAGTTAAATGACATGACTTGAACTGAAAAATTAAAATTCTGCAGATAAGTCTAAAGTACTTTGTTATTCTCCTGAATACCTGATATACAACTTAGCATCTAATAAGCTACTAGTATTTGGAATTTTGTATTTATGGTATTTTCTATTGATTACACTATTCCTCCATGTTAGTTATGAACTTATGATCAACTTTAGGTGATATCATTTTGATGAGTTATAATTTAAGTTTATTCCTTTATTGTCTGCTACATAACAAAGATTCTATATCATTTATTCAATTGCCCTTTTTCTGCTGTACATGTTGATTAAGATTCTATCTAATGTAATCTTAATACTTATACTATTTTATTGGTATAAAAGGTCAGGTCCGGGGTTGAGATGGCACTACTTGATGCAGTTGCCAAGAGCATTGGAATGCCATTGTGGAGGCTCTTTGGTGGAGTTTCAAATACCATAATCACTGACATAACAGTTCAGTTTCTGTGTTGTTTTATTTTTCCTCAGTCTTGTATATTCTTATGTCTTTCAAGTTACCGAGTTTCATGTTGTTGTGCCTGAAAAAGAAAAGGAGCATTGTAACTCCATTTGGTTCTACTGATAACTAGTGTTTGATGATATTCTAGATTCCTATTGTCTCAGCAGCCGAGGCATCCAAGTTGGCTTTGCAGTACAAGAAGCAGGGGTTCAAGACATTAAAACTTAAAATAGGAAAAAATCTGGATGCAGATATAGAAGTTCTGAAAGCAATAAGAAATGTTTACCCTGATTGCCTCTTTATCTTGGATGCTAACGAGGGTTACACTCCGAAAGAAGCAATCAAAGTTCTTGACAAACTACGCGGTAAATCATCATCTCTATCTTCTAATGGTAAAATTTGAAGGAGAACTTGTATATTGCTGGCTTCTGCTTGATATTGGTACTGATACTTATCCTGTCTTGCATTATGTCAATTGTTGTGTTAGATAAGTGGTTTGAGGTTCTTAGATTGAATGTCTGTTTACATTTCATTGTGATTTTCATGCAGAAATGGGGGTCACTCCTATTCTTTTTGAACAACCAGTTCATAGAGATGACTGGGAGGGTCTTGGTTTTGTTAGCCAAATTGCTAGAGAAAAATATGGGGTCTCAATTGCAGCAGATGAGAGCTGTCGAAGTCTAGCCGATGCTCAAAAAATTATTAAAGAAAATTTGGCAGATGTCATCAACGTTAAACTTGCCAAATTAGGAGTGCTTGGTGCTCTTGAAGTAATCGAATTGGTGAGGGATTCTAGTTTAGATTTGATGATTGGCGGTATGGTTGAGACTAGATTGGCCATGGGCTTCGCTGGACACCTTGCTGCCGGGATGGGTTCTTTCAAGTATATGACTTTGTTTTACTATGATATTCTAGTCATACCTCTTTTTTGTAATAACTAATACTAAAATATTGAATTGAAATCAGTTTCATTCTACACTGAATTCTATTGCATTTTGTTTGTTTATGAGAAATTAATGCAGATCCTCTCTTATCAATTGACAGGTTTGTTGACCTGGACACTCCCCTCCTACTTTCAGAGGACCCAGTATTTGAAGGCTATGAAGGTATTGTAGTAATGTGCTTGAATTTATTTTTTCCCAAGTATGTTGCTATGATATTCTAGTCATACCTCTTTTTTGTAATAACTAATACTAAAACAAAGCCTACATTCTTTACCTAGTCTCTGGCGCGGTTTACACGTTCACTGATGCTAGTGGTCATGGTGGTTTCCTTTGTTGGGACAATGTTGAATGGTATGTCATTTCTTCTCCTGCTATTCAATAATCAATATACTTAGCAGGGATGATTATTTGTTCTCGCGATTGTGATATGATATAAATTGTTAATGTAGTAATGCATAACTTAAGTTTAAGTTTTACTCTCTTGTTTCATCACTTGTGCATTTATGCATCATCTGCAATATAATTGCATCAGTATTACAAGCCTAAATGCCTCAAAAGATCACATGTCTATGGTGAGGTAGAGAGTCGGATGTATGTAGCACCCTTGTCTAAGGTGAGGTAGAGAATCGGATGTTTGTAGATTCACCTTTTTCTATGGTGAGGTAGAGTTAGATGATGTAGTGAGGTTGTTTCCTTTAAATCCTTGATACAACATGCAGGTATTTCTATGTAAATTATTAAGAAGGAGCCATATTGCTATAGTTCATTAATTCAAAACCGAAAATAGAG
The DNA here is from genome assembly GCF_948465745.1 of Chenopodium album. Classification (NCBI taxonomy): domain Eukaryota; kingdom Viridiplantae; phylum Streptophyta; class Magnoliopsida; order Caryophyllales; family Amaranthaceae; genus Chenopodium; species Chenopodium album. The sequence goes on from NC_137852.1 coordinate 17,354,622, forward strand.
AATATTTCAGCTCTATGTTCAATGATAATAATATGATTTATATACAAGAAATGATAGGCTTGGTTCATTTAAGAAACAAGTAAAGAATTCTGATTTTTATTTTTATTTTCCTCCTTTTTTATCTTACTACCGAGCAAATTGGTTATCAAAACTTCTATAGTTTTATCTATAGTTATCACTTCATGTTTGATTCTAGCTGTAAGCAGCTGAATTTTTTTTGATCTGATTCTGTATAGTTGACATCAGTGATAGAATATATGAACTGTTTCCCTCAGTCCCCTCGCGGCTAGTTTTCTTGTTGATGTTGATGCTGACATCTTCTGAAAGGCTTCTGCATATGAAGATTTCACTAAATATTGGAGAGGAGCACATCAGAGTAGTTGAACTATATTTTTTTTCTGATGAAACTTGTTTGGATGTTGTTGCAGATTGCATATGAAGGCTGTGTATACTTGTAGAGTGTAGACCCTGTAGTTTGGCAACGCGATTGAATAATCTCTGTATGACAGTTAGATAGGGCTCCTATTAGTAAGTTGGATGCCTATTAAAAGGACTTTGACATGCACCTCTGTAATATACATAATGTTGTTCAAGACGAGGCACAAGTTCCCTTGAATATTAAGGTATCAGCACTAGAACTTGGATTCCATTATATTCTTCAGTGTGTTCAGGAGAATATAGCTGTTAAATATTTTGAATCTTTGAAAATACAGCTTGTATCCTTTCTTGTTTGTTTTAATAACAAATACTAAGGATTTTTGTAAAAAGAAAAATTCTTTTTCGGTTTTATTTAGTTACTATAGATACTTATTTTGAGAAAACTTTAAAGCAAACAAATAATAAAGAAAGTTAAAAATGTCAATATGCGATTATGCGTAAACTATGCAGATCATATACAAAATATTTCATACTTTGGCCAAAATAAAAAAAAAGTCAAGGTAAGATTTTAGCACTTAAGGATAATAATGATTCGTGGATAAAAGATAATGCTGAATTGAAGATTTTGGCAACAGAATATTTTAGAGATATATTTCGCACTAGATTGCAATCTTTGCCAATTAAGGATAATTATGCCCCGAATTTTTATTCAACTGATTCAAATCGTACTGCTATGTCTCGAATCCCTTGTTTTGATGAAGTTAAGGAATGTTTGTTTAACTGATTCAAATCATATTGATAGTGTTCAGCCACGTTTTTATTAATCTTTTTGGTCGGATTTGGGTGCTTTTATTTATGAGTTTGTGCGTGATTGTTTTCATTCATGTGAAGTGCCTCTTAGTGTCAACCATTCTTATATAGCCTTAATTCCTAAGATTGATAATCCATCAAAAATTTCAGAATTTAGGCCAACAGGATTGTGCAATACTAGCTACAAATTAATCACCAAATTCATTTCTAATTGGATCAAACCTTTTTTGTCTAACATTATCAATCCCTTGCAATCAAGTTTTATTCTCGGGAGTGGAATTGAAGACAATATCATAGTGGTTAAAGAAATAGCTCATGTTTTTAAATAGGCTAGAAAAGGAAATAACATTTGTGCCCTTAAGCAAGACCTTACCAAAGCCTATGATAGCTTGGAGTGGGATTTCATCAAGGATACCCTAGACTTTTTTAAGTTTCCTCCTCTAAAATTAGCAAGCTTATTCTAATTTGCATTTGTTCTCCTAGGATTGCAGTGTTGTGGAATGGTGAGATTTGTGAGTATTTTAGTCCTACTAGAGATATAAGGCAAGGTGATCCCTTGTCTTCCTACATCTTGGTGTTGTGTCTTGAAAGGCTCTCAATTATGATTGAACACCATATTAAGGAGGGTATATGGAAACTAATTAAGCACACTCCTTCAATATTTATGTCACATATTTTTTATGCTGATGATGTCTTCCTTTTTGGGAATTCATCAAAAGAGAATATCGAGGAGATGCTGACAGTCATTAATTATTTTGGAGATTGTGGGGAATATTTCAAGCATTAGCCCAAACTTGAACCCCATTGTGATCATACACTTAAGCATGGTGGCGTCCAAAGGGAAGGAAACAAGAGCAAAAGAGTCGCCAACAAGTTTTTGGAACTTGTAAACCGTTCACAGGGTGAAGGTTACACCCCTTCACGATTCATAAGATCGCTAACTCCACAGGTCTGAAACTATGACTGGATATTCGAGAATGAGGGTACAAATTCAATCTAAAAGAGAAAGAACCATCCCTATAAATTAGGCCTCTACTTTATTCTACTCGAATTCATGTGCGCTTTCTGACTAACATGCAATCATTAGGTTAACCCTAAACCTGTTTAATCTATGTCGATTGAATATTAATGCACAAACAAAACTATTATTGGCGATAACTTGAATTAAAATCATATTAGCCTAAACCAAATTATTAATTATCTTATTAAGCGTGATTTCAAGTACAAATTTTCTTTAAACATGCATAAAAGGCGTGATCAAGCAATAACAATAATATATATAAAGTAACATGATAATAATAAATAAACAACAAATCATCATCATCATAATAAAGCTTAATAATAATAGCAAGATCCTAGGCATGATATTAACAAGATTAATAGCAAATCCTAGCATGTCACTAAGCAATAAAGATCAAAGCTTTAGCCCTAACATGATACTATAATGATATTAGAAAGAATAAAAGACACCCTAAACATGATACCAGAAAGCAATAATAACATCCTAACATGATACTAGGAATTAATTAAATAATAAACATGCTTTAATTTCTACAAGAATAGAGCAATAAGATTACACACTTTGATGCCTCGTGCCTCTTTCTAATAACAAAATACACGTGTTAGTAAACTTCAATAAAATAATAAATCAAAGAATTAAATTAAAGAATTGAAATAAAGAGTTAAGGGTTTGTTTGACATCGCTGTGGTTTTCTGTTTTTTGGTTTTTCGGTTTTCAAACTCATATGATATAAGTCATATAATTAAACAAAAATTAGTCAACTTATTAAAATCATGACAATTTTGAAAACTGACAACGGAAAAATGGAAACACCTTTTTCTTGTTTCCTGTTTTTGGTTTTTTGTTTTAAAAAAAAAAAACAGAAAACTGAAAACAGAAAACGATGCCAAACAAGCCCTAAAATGTTTAAACTAGATTTGGGACCAAACCCTAAAAAATTATCATCCTTTCAGGTCTGGGGCGAAGGAAACTTCGAACTTGGCTAGGTGTATCTAGATCTCGTGAATGCGGTATTGTGTTTGCAAAAGGGTTGGTTTAGAAAGAGAAAAAAAAGAAAGCTATGCTCAAGAGAGAAGATAAAGATTTAGGGAATTCTTGATGAGAATTGATCATTGAAAACGGAGGTCCAAGGACCCTATTTACAAGAAAATAGTCCAGAAACCGATAGAAAAGAGATTGAGTTTTAAACGGAGTAAAAAACATCCCGTCGCCAGGCGACAAGACCAGCACCAGGCGTTGTTCTGGAAGATAACACGTTTTCCATGCGGAATCCACTTCTTAATATAATAAAGTCGTAAAATCCGTGTTTATGGTTAAATCGTATTTTCATAAAAACACTTATATTATTCCAAGTAAAACTCTTAAAACATAATTATCAATCCTTATTCCATTAGGATTTAAGAGAACCTTCTAGATAATTCTAGAAGACTAAAATCAATCCTAATTGCCTTAGGAATGATAATTAATAATAGGCCCTCCTCTAGATCATTGGGCCGCATGTAAGAACCAAATCAAGCCCAGTTTAGTATTTTGGCCATAACTTCCTTATTATTCATCGGAATCGGGCTTATAATATATCGTTGAAAATCTCTTTTCGAGCCCAATCCAACTACACTATTATTGGACCCTTATCATGGACCAAACCAAACTGGACTGGCTATTTTCATAAATAGAGGAGGTTTTTCGAAAACAGAATGAAAGATTTTTAATAAAAACTACCGCATTACTAGACTTTACACACTTTCACTTCATTCAATTATCATTCAGCGTGAAAGATATTCATCACTGGATTTGGTTTTGGGGAGACACAATTGGGTGTTTACAGAAGCCCCCACTTTGACTAAGTTTGGATAAACTTAGGTTTCAAAAACAAAAGTCAAAGTAGCGATAGGGACGGAGAATGATTTAAAACGTTCAGCAATCCTAAATCATTCTTATAAAGCCGATACCTGAAAACTAGCATTAATTAAACAGATAAAAGAGTAAAGAAACACGTATCTTGCACCGTCGAGCACACGTCTCTGAAGTGACTGATTCGTTGCGACGATCTTCCTCAAGATAGGGGATACCGCCTGAAGACTGCTACGCTTGTAACTGCCTCCAAATTCCGCTGTGATAATCTTCCACAAGCTAAGGAACATTATCGAAGATTGCTCTGCTTGAAGCGACCTTCTACCATCTTGTGACCATTCTCCGCAAGCTAGGGAACATGATCGAAGTTAACTCTGCTTGAAGCTATCTTCAGTTGTTTGTGACAACTCTCCACAAGCTAGGGAACGCTGTCGAAGACCATTCCGCTTGCAACGATCCTCAGTTTTGTTGTGATAATATTCCGAAGAAAATTACCGAGGACTAGCGCTTGTTAATACTCAATGCTTGCTTGAATTTTACTGTTGCGATATTTGCTGCTATACCAGTACGTCGGCGCATTTTGCTGCTTGTGAACCATTACGTCGGTGCTTGCGATTAGCCAATGTTTAGGCGCTTTAAGCTAAGTGAGACGATCATTTATCAGGTCGATCACTTTCTGCGATTGCAATCAAGCCAATCACTTAATCATGTCAAATTGCTTATAGGGGCTAACTGGCGTACCAAGGAACCAAGATGATGTATGAGGTCCGCATAATCTAATATGGGGCCACACATTCTGTCGCTGCACCAGCGCTCACTAGAAGCCACTGTCGTCGGGCATTTACCTTGTCTCCAGGCGACAACTTTGCCGTCTGGCGCTGGAAATGAATTTTTGAATAAAACCCGTTTCCTTCTTCGCCATTTCTATTGCTGCTGTTCGTTGCTCGCGTTTTGCTCGGTACTTCAAGTTGCTTGCTCTTGCTCGTTTCTTATCCAAATTCTCTCAAACTTGTTGCAAATCGAAGCCTATTTCGTCTAGTTTCCCGATCAATGTAAGTATTTAACAAACTCACTTGGGATTTGCTGAATTTGGCATGCTTTTGTTCATGAATTTTCTGAAAATTCAAACCTTATTTTGCTTTATTTGCTTTGTTTGTTGAATTTTATGCCATGAAATTGCTTGATTGTGCTTGTATATTGCCTTGGGAGTATTCTGAAACTTGTTTGACTGAATTTGGTGAAGAAATGGGTAAATTGCCATTGTTGAACCTCTTGAGTTCTTGAGAACAATGTGGTTTGTTCTTCGTGTTTTTGCTAGCCAATCGTGTACAATTTGTCACAATATTTGTCATATTATTGCATGAAATTGTTTTATTGCTTGAAAATGCTATTTCTGCTTGAATTGAATTTGTGTTCTGTTTTAGTACTACATACTCTGTTTCTGATGAACATAGTATCATGAATTAAAATATTTGAAATAGGGACTTGGGAGCAAACCCCTAGAAATTATCAACCTTACACATCGAGTGCGAAGGCAACTTCGAGCTTAGCTAGGTGTGTCTAAGTCTCGTGATGGACGTATAGTATAATTTGAAAAGGGCTAGACTTAGAAATCAGGAGAGAGAAAGAAAGAAAGAAAGAATAAGCTTTAGCTTAGAGAGAAGAAAGAGATGGTGATTGTTGGTGATCAAGTTTGTTAATGATTGAAAAAGGGGTGATATGACCTCTATATATAGGGAAAAAAGAGGGTCGAATGAATAAGAAAAGATTCGAATTCGAATCAGAATAAAACTAGATGGGCAACAGTTTTTGCAAATTTTGTTTTTATCATAACTTTTGATCCTAAAATCGGAATAAGATAAATAATATGTCGTTGTAATGGTCTTGAAGTCTACATTCTATCCCAATTCGAATAAGATTAAAATATTTTGTAGATCAAAATAGTGGGACGGTATCAGTTTTGGATAGAGTTTTGTATTTTATTCATATGTGTTTTTGTTATATCTCGGAATTAGTACTATATTATATCATTGGCAAGATATTTTTAAGGGATATCTAACCATCTAAAATGTGGATAAAAATTATGAGTTACAAAAATAATATCTAACTGTATTTGAACGTCTTTAAATTTAAATAAAAATAGGACTTTCGAAAACAAGAGTTTTATTCAATTTCAAACTCTTTGATCTTATCTTTTCAAAAAGGATAATTAAGATCTCTTAGAAACTTATAGAAGCTTCTAATTAAACCTAATCGGTTTAGGATTGGGATCAAAGCTGTTTTGGGTGTTTTTGTCCCTTGGGAGAGTTACAACTTGAAGACTGGTCCTGCTGGCTCTGTACCTGCAAAATCAACGGAGACACCGGTTGGGTGGTGCTTCGCCTCCAACGCTCAAGTTAGTAACTTGAAGGAGAGTAAAAAGTGCGGAAATTTAGGTGGGGATCTGCTTGGATTCCAAGCTCAGGAGTTCTCTGATGAGAGAGAAAGTAGGATGTAATAAATGATAGTAAATTTCTGAATGTCCCCCAATTTGGGGGAATATCTCCCTATTTATAGGGTCATTGGGAAAAGTGCCCCTCCATAGGTCATTCTGACCTAGGACTGATGGGCTACGCCGCCAAATGGCGGATTTTGGGGAATTGGGCCCTTGAAGGCCGCAATTCTACGAGAATATCTGGAGAGGCCACGTGTCAGCTGGAGATTGGCTAAGGATGACCTGCCAGCCTCTGACACGTGGCACTTCCTCATTGGCCCACTTGTCTTGGGTAAAAATTCCCTAAACATTTGCCCCTCACAGGTGGCACGTGGCAGGCCACGTGGCGCCTGTGACACGTGTCGGCCCGTGAGAGGTGAACAGTAAAAACGGCTATATTTTGATGGAGGTGACGGGGATTTTCATCGTTTCACCCCCTATAAATAGGGATTTACCCCCTCCCTCTCTCCTCTTCACTTTTACATTCCTTGACTTTTTAGAGAGAGAAAGAGAGTTTTCTAGAGAGAGGTGCTCTGATCCCGGTTGCGTTTAAGCAAGTTCCAGATTTCCGTGTGCTCTTTCAAAGTCACCCGGTCACCGGTTACTCTTTGCCGTTTTCAGATTTTCAGAACTCAAAGCAAGGTAACTTATTCGTTTCCTTCTTTAAGTTTTCTTCTTTTTCTTTTTCTTTAGCCTGTATACACTCGTTTCCGGCTGTATACATTGATTATTCAAAAATAAAATGAACTCTCCATTTGCACACACGGCACTACCTAGGACGCTCAGCCTGTCACCAGGGACGGCGGAGTCTAGAACCGGGGGTGCCTTGTCTGGAGTTTCTGGAGTGCTTTTCTCATCTCCGGCTTCTTCCTTCTCTGTGTCTGTGCAGGACACAATGGCTAGAACAAAAAAAAAAACGGCTACCAAGCCCAGCAGGCGGCGCACTAGGGAAGTGCCCGCAAGTGAAGTTGTGAGGGAGGAGGACTACGAGGCGGCTGAGCAAAGTAACTCAGCTGAGGACACCCCGTCTACCTCCAGCAATAGCGATTCAAGGGGAGACGGTGAGGAGACCGCCTCCTCTCCAGACCAACCAAATAACTCAGCCGAGAAGGCTGCTGAAGAGTCAGAGGAATCCGGCTCTGACGGAGAGGACCTTGCTGAGGCTTATCGCCAAACAGCAAAGAAAGAAATAAATCCGGATCCTACGAAAACCCGGATGAAGCCAGGAGACATAGCTCTTCTGGAAAGCGGCTTTGAGGCTTTCAAACAACAACACCTATTTGGGGAAGACTGGGATATCATCGTCCCTCCGCCTGATGTTATTCTAGCTTGGGGGGACGACATTGACAATGCAGACAACTACTTCGTCTGCTATGAGGCGGTAATAGAAGCCGGCCTCCGCTTTCCCCTTCACAGAGGCATCCGGAAGATCCTGAAGGGGTATGACTTGGGAGTGTGGTAATTGACGCCTAACTCTTGGGTCAATATCCTGAGCTATATCGCCGCATGCGAGCTCCAGGACATTAAGCCCAGCTTCACTGCATTCGCCCATATGCACTACCTCAAGAGTGCCCCAGGCGGATACGGAGCGTGGTACACTATTTCCACGCTCCCGGAATATTTGATAACTTTGGACAAAGTGTCCAAGTGGGGAGGTTGGAAAGACAAGTGGTATCTAGTCTCCTCCCCTAATATGAGGATGAACAAGATTCTCCGGCGCTACAACAAGGAGCCGGCTTTGGTGGGCCAGAAGTGTGTACGCCTAGCTCTCACTACCAAAGCCCGGGAGCAAATAATAGAGCCGGAGTTCTGCAAAACAACCATTGAGCCCTTGGGGGATGGGACTCATATAGTTGTACCAAAAAACTGGATCCCCCATCCGGATTTCTTTGCGGACGAGAGATTCTTGTCTGCCTGCGGGTTGAGTCCTATGTTTCCAAAGGGTAGATACACTCACCCACCCGGCGGTCTTCCGCCTGCAAATTAAATATTTCAATGCCTTGAACTTTTTTCTTGTTCTAACACTTTTCATGTTTTTCTGCAGAGGAAGCAAAGAAGATGGTTGACCCAGCCAAAACACCAGCTAAGTCTGCAGCTCAGCTCCGCAAAGAAAATATTCTGGCCAAGAAGGCTAATATTGAGGCCAAGGAGGCCAAAAAAGGCGAGGTAAGATAAACTTCAACTTCTCTTGAATTCTTTCAAGTCCTTTTGATACCGGATGACTAATGGTTTTCTTGCGTTTTTGCAGGCTTCAACCGGCATCCTTCCCCGCTCAATGACAAAGTTCTTAAAAAGACCAGGGGATGAGAATCTTCAAAAACCGGCTGCCAAGGCCGGGATGAAGGCAAGCTCAACGGTCTCCGGCTCTAATGCCAAAGACCACCCAACAACCGGGGAAAAGGGCCCCAAAGCTATGGCAACTCTGAGTGAGAACTCAGAGAAGTCAAAAAGAAAGTCGGATGCTACTGAAGCATCGAAGGGTGGCGAGCCACCCATGGCTGCAGGTGGTGCTGCAGTCGGAGGAGAGGAGCCGGCGAGGGCCGACTCAAAAGGTAAGATAGAGATTCCTTGGCCGCTTGATTTTATGCGCGTCAAGACTATGACTGACCCTTCCGGGGGTTCCGTGAGTAGCTGGCAAAGAATGAATGCCAAATATGCTGCTAGTCTGTCACTGAGTCCTTCTTATGGTGCAGATGCTACTTCTGGGCCCCCGGACTTGGCGGGGTTCGGCAAAAGAATGGTGAGGACTCTCACCCAGACGGAGAAGAACTCCGTGCCCAACCGCCACGAGGTCGACTTCGACCAAATTCTGGGGCAGCTGGCGGAGGTAAGTGAAACTTGCCCCTTATCTTTTTCATTTCAATTCATTTCATTTTTCTTTATTTTTGCTAAGTATTTAGTTTCCCGGATGACCTTGCACAGGTTATGGTCCGGGTGGATGGGTTTCGGGTGCCATTCCGGAAAAAGCAAGAAGAGGTAACTGATGCCAAGAGAAGGGCTCAGCAAAATCTCAACTCTGCTGAATATGCATATAATATGTTTGATCTTGAGATTAAAGCACTGGAGTTGAAATAGGAGGAGTTGGTCAAGAGTTTAACGGCTGCTAATGATGCGGCTAACAACCGGATCAACGACCTGGAGCTCCAGCTGCAAAATGCTGGCTCAGACCTCAAGGCCTTGGAAGGAGCAGACAAGTAAAATGCTGAACTTAGAAAGGATAAATCCCGGTTGGTTGCCGAGGTTGCCACCTTGAAAAGTCAGCACCAAGAAGAGCTCAAGGCTGAGCAGGAGCGGCTCATCAAGGAGAATGAGCGGGATAATGAGATTCGCCTCCGGATGGCCTGGGGGCTTCTCTACCCTGAGGTAGACTTTGATGTCTACAAGCTGAGGTATGACTACGCCACTGCGGCGTATGATGCCAAGGTTCTTGGGGATCCTGCTCCGCCTCGATTCAAGCCCTGGGCTGCAGAGAATGGCGCTGAGGTCTCGGACACTGAGGAACCGGACCTTGATGAGATAATGAAGGAACTGGGTACAAAGAACAGCCAGCCTGAAGAGGCTGTGGTTCCAGAGGAAGTTCCTTCTACCACTCAAGCCCAGTCGGACCAGCACCAAGAGTAGCTCTCCTCCACTTCTGCGGCAGTATACCAACCATTTTTTTGTTTTTCTTCAGCGGTTGTATGCCAATTTACTTTGCTTTTCCGGCTTGCATGCCGAGTAATTATGTTGTTTTTTTCTTTCACTTCTCTGTACACCGGATGTTGATCCGGCTAACAATGATTTCTGGCCTTGGGCCAATTAATTTTATGAAGTATACCGACTCAGTCGGTTTTTCTTATACTTGCACCATTTTTCAATTTTTCAAATTCTTTACTTTTGCATATATACTCAATATATACTTGTGATTTTGCCTATCTTATGAAAAGCATGCGGCAGGTACAAATCCGACTGTCCTTGCCCCTGGACGGTTGTGTGGTTGGTTTAACCTGAAAAAGGATTGATTGTCTTGGAAACTTCTCGTACTTTAAAGAGTATGGGATGTTTGTAAGACAATCAATCACAATAGTGATTGCCCCAAACCAAGTACACAGCCGGTCAAATGACAGGCATACAACCTCTGCCCCAGTCGGTATCCAACCACCTGGGTATTATTTTATAGCCATTACGTAGAAAGGTTTTGCCCTAATAAGGGGAGTGCGTAACTTGAAGATAAAATTTTCCTAAGTAAGAGCTTGTGATGGTACTCCGGCTGATGTTCGAGGGCATCCAGAGTTTTCACGACCAAAAAATTACTTAGAAGAAAAAGCTTGGTCAGACAGCTATGAGTTGGCTTATCTAGCCGTTCAATCTTTGCCGCCTGCATGGGTATATAGAACCAGCAAAGTGGCTGTTCTCTGCGACGATTGCACCCGGAGGGGTGTCGCCGGACGCCTATATCCATAACAGGATAGACGAATTTGTAAAAAAGACAACCATCTAGCCTTTGGCCTCTAGTCTAGTTGGAGACCGGCTGCATAGCCACTAAACGGTTTTGTGCTTAGCTTAAGGATCCGGCCATTGGCCTCTTGTCACTATGGACTTTGATTTTAAACACTAAGTGTCAAACTTAGTTTTTTATCTGGCCATTGGCCTCAAGTTATTCATATATTAAATTTGTTACTAAACTTCACAACATTTGTATGGGTAAACCCAGACGGAAATAAAAAGACAACAAATGAAACAAAAGCATTTCTCATTGACACTTCTTGTTACAAAAAACTTTACAATGCTCAGAAGTAGTACTTTTTTAAGTTATCTACATTCCAAGTTCTATGCAGACGTCTACCGTCTGGGGTTTCCAGGCGGTATGTGCCATCCCTAACTTCTTCATAAATCCGGTAGGGGCCTTCCCAATTAGGAGTTAGCTTTCCAAGCTCATTGGCCCTACCGGTTGCCTCCATTTTCCGTAACACAAAATCGTCCACTTTCAAAGGACGTTTGTGCACTCTTTTATTGTAGGCTCTCGTCATTCTCATACGGTATATCTCATGTCGCAGGGCTGCATTGCCCCTGCGTTCCGGGAGGGAGTCAAATGCCAGCCGCATGGCCTCCCAATTTGCCTCTTCATCATAGAGCATCACTCTGAGCATAGGCTCATAGTGTTCAATGGGCAAAACGGCTCCAGCTCCGTATACCATGAGAAATGGGGTTTCTCCGGTTGACCCCTTGGCAGTTGTCCGGATGGCCCATAGGACATGAATTAATTCTTCAGCCCATAAACCACCGGCTCTTTCAATTTTCTTTTTGATGCCGTCTGAGATGAGTTTGTTGAATGCCTCAACCTAACCATTTGCTTGAGGACGGCCGACTGAGGCAAAGTAACTTGAGATACCTTGATCTCCTAACCAAGCCTTGAGCTGAGGTGTCTCAAACAGAGGGCCGTTCTCAAATACCATAGACATAGGTACCCCAAACCGGGTGATAATATTCTTCTAGATGAAAGAGATGACATCCTTTGTCTTGATATTCTTAACTGCCTCCGCCTCCACCCATTTGGTGAAATAGTCCACAGCCACCAAGATATAGCGCTTTCCACCTGGAGTAGGCGTATAAGGACCCAAAATGTCCATGCCCCATTTAGCAAACGGGACTGGGCTGTGGATTGCCGTCAGATCAGTAGCCGGGCGATGTATTAGCTTGCCAAACCTTTGACATTTATCACATTTCTTCAAAAATTCTTTGGCGTCTGCCTCAAGGGTAGGCCAAAAATAATGCCGCCTGGCTCTGACGGCTAGGGACTTGCCGCCTATATGGGAGGCGCAAAATCCCGCATGCAGCTCTTCGAGTACCTCTTTCCCCTTCTGGGGTAACACATTTCAACAAGGGCTTGAGAAATCCAACCTTGAATAGTTCTCCGTTTCTCAACTCGAAGTTAGCAGCTCTCTTTTTCATGACGGCTGCCTCCTGAGGTGAATCAGGGAGCGTACCGTCTGCAAGATACGCCCGGATGCCGTCCATCCAAGTAGAACTTCAATCCAGAATTCCAATGGGCTCTTCATAAATACTTCTTTTTTCAAGAACTTCCCAAAAGACTGACCGAGGCGTATCATGGCAGGCGGATGATGCCAACTTTGACAGTGCATCCGCCGGGTGGTTATCTGACCGGGGCACTTGATTCAATCTGAATTCCTCAAGTGTCCCAGCCTCATCTTTGACAGCCTGAAGATATTTGATCATAGCCGGATGGGTCGCTTCATAAGTGCCCTCATACTGGCTAACAACCAACTGAGAATCAGAATGGGCGTCAATCTTTGTTGCCCCTGCCGCCTTACACATGCGGATTCCGGCTAGTAAGGCTTCATACTCCGCCTCGTTATTTGAGGCCTGAAACTTGAACCGTAGTGCATACTCATATCTATCTCCTTCTGGAGATTCACAAACAATGCCTGCACCACAGCCGTTCTTTGTAGAGCTCCCATCTACATACACCTTCCAAACCTGATCAATATTATCCGGGAGAACCGGACGAGTCATTTCAACAATGAAGTCGGCAAACGCCTGACCTTTCACTGCTTTCCTTAGTTCGTAGGAGATTTCAAGACTTTGCATTTCAATAGCCCACTTCAACATTCTGCCGGATGACTCCAGAGTAGACATTGGCCGCTTGAGGGGCTGGTCGGTGTAAATTACAACCGGATGTGCCAGATAGTATGGCTTCAACTTTTTGAAGGCCATATATAGAGCAAGACCAAATTTTTCCACCATAGGGTACCGGAGTTCAGCATTTTTTAACACATGGCTAATGAAGTATACCGAGAGCTGAGTACCGTCTCGTTCAGCAAGGAGAACGGCACTGAGGGCATGGTCTGAGACGGCTAAGTACATGTACAACTTCTCTCTAGGCAAAGGACTGACAAGCCTTGGCAAAGAGTGTAAGTGTTCTTTCAATTTTTGGAAGGCCGCCTCAGCATCATCCCCCCATTCAAATCTAGTCTACTTCCTGATTGCTTGAAAGAAGTAAAGGCATTTGTCACCTGACCGGCTGAGGAATCTCCCCAAGGCGGCCAGGCAACCGGTGAGTCTCTAAACTTCCTTAACAGTGCAGGGTGACTTCATGTCAATTACCGCCTGTATCTTCTCAGGGTTAGCCTCTATCCCCCTTTGATCAATCAGGAATCCGAGAAACTTCCCAGACTCAACACCAAAGACGCATTTATTAGGATTTAACATAACCTTATGCCGCCTGAGTGTGGTGAAGGTTTCTCGGAGATCAACAAGGTGATCCGCCTGCTGCTTGGATTTGACTATCATGTCATCAATATATGTCTTTACGTTCCTCCCAATTTGATTAATGAAGACCGTATTAATCATCCGTTGGAACGTAGCCGGCGCAATCTTCAAGCCAAACGGCATCACAGTATAACAGAATAGCCCCTGATCAGTGACGAAGGCCGTCTTTTCTTGATCTTTTTTCCATAGGGGTATCTGGTAGAAGCTGGAATAGGCATCCATGAAACTCATCAAGGCATGATCGGCTGTTGAATCAACCAAGCTGTCAATTTTTTGGAAGTGGATAACTATATATCCTTTGGGCATGCCTTGTTGAGATCTGTGTAGTCTACACACATCCGCCAGGTACCATTCGGCTTCTTTACAAGCACAACGTTTGCCACCCAGTCGGGGAAATTACAAGGACGAATGAACCTGGCATCCAACAACTTTTTTTACTTCGGCAGCTGCCGCCTGACTTCTTTCCTCACCGTGGTTCCTCTTCTTTTGCCGGATGGGCTTCATTTTTGGATCCACGGCGAGTTTGTGGACAGCGAGATCTGGGCTGATGCCTGGCATCTCTTCCACTTCAAAGGCAAACACATCTTTGAATTCTTTCAGCAAAAGGTGCAAGTCCCAACCTTAACAGTTCGTTCTGGACGGCTGTCGTCCAAAACAAGATCAATACTTTCACCAGCCGGTTGGGGACAGAGCTCCTCTGACCGTTCACCGGTCAGTGATTGCTATTTCTTTTCAAACTTCCCCTCCACCAACTCTGCAGCTTTCCTCTTTTTTCCGGCTGCTGGTGGGGGTGAAGTGGCATCCTTGACATTGTCAAGGTCTATTGGTTCCTTTCCTTGGCCGTCTGAGGCCACAGTATCTTTGAAGGCTGAGAGGTAGCACTCCCGGGCCGTCTTCTGATCCCCGTTCAGGGAACCAACAGAACCATCATCCCTTTCATACTTGATGAGCATAAGAGACGGGATGATTATTGACTTGGCTTCATTGAGGGTTGGCCTCCCAAGAATGATGTTATAGGCGTTCAACTCCTCAACGACCAAGAATCTGACGACAATATGTCGTCCCTGGCCCTTCTCACCCAACCGGATGGGTAAGTCAATTCTTCCGGCTGGATAGACCATCCCACCCCCAAAACCAACCAAGGGGTGGGTGACCGGATGCATGCTGCTGGAGTTGTATTTCAGCTTCTGCAAGCACCGGAGGCTGATGATGTCTGACGAGCTGCCGGTGTCAATAAGGATGCGCCCAACTAACTGGTTGGCGACCTTGCATTCAATGACAACCGGGTCGTCATGCGGGCGGCGTACGCTGCCCCTGTCCTTCTCAATAATGAGGACATCAGGAAAAGTGGAGCTGGCAGACGCCTGCTCATCATCATCCTTATCCATCTTTTGAAGATGGCTTTTGGTGCCCCGGATGGTAGGGCCACCATAAGAGAATCCGCCTGCTATGGTGTAGACCGGATCCCTGTCGGTATCCGAACTACTAGTAGGCTGGGGGGTAACCTTAGAGGGCTGACCCTTGCTTTTCTTTTTTTCCCCGGCTGGGGACTTTGAAATGTAGGACTTTAGAAGCCCCTTGTCAGCCAGACGGTCCAATGTCCGCTGTAAACTGAACCAGTCGTTGGTGTCATGGCCAACCTCCTCATGGAACTGGCAAAATTTATTTTTATTCCGTGACTGGACGGAACTCTTCATTGGATTCGGCTTCTCAATGGACAACTGCTCCTTTACCTCCATGAGGATGGAGTTGCAGTCTTTGTTAAACTCATACCGGGGGACGTATGGTTTAAACTCTTTTTTCTTCTTCTGGGACGGTTGCTCAGAATCACTGACCGCCCAGACTTCTTTTCTTTTCTTTTTGCTCTCTTCTTTTTTCTTTGCCGGCTGAGCAGACCGGCTCTCTTTTTGCTTGTCAGACTTCTTGGAGTCCGACTGACTACCAGGCGTGCAGAGGTCGGTTGCTTGTATATAGCTTTCCGCCTCCCTCAGGGCCGCCTGTAGCGTAAATGCCCCTTTTCTGACAAGGTCGAACTTAAAAGTCGACCCGTCTCTCAGACCCTTGAAGAAGTCTGTAAATGCTACCTCGTCAGACAGCCCTTGGATCTGAATTCTGACCAGGTTGAACCGTCTGACATATGAGCGTAGCCCTTCTCTCTCTCCCTGCTTAATGGTGCTCAAGTCTAAACTTGTTTTCTTAGCAGGGATGTTCATTGAGAAGTTGGTGGCAAACAAGAAGGCTAGCTTCTTGAAGCAATCAATAGATCCGGCTGGCAAGTTGCCAAACCATTGCTGGGCAATGCCCTTCAATGTAGCCGGGAAACAGCGGAACCAGGTGGCATCGTCCCAACCTTGTAAACTCATTAGATTGGTATATGCCATCAGGTGATCTTCTGGGTTGGTGGTGCCATCATAGGCACCAACCAAAATATTCTTAACCTTGGCCGGCTGAGCCGCCTCGGTTATATTGGCTGCAAAGGCAGACGGTTGTTCGCCTAGCCTCATCAGCCGCAGCTGCCAGTCCAGTAGCTGGACATTGGTATATGCCGCCTGACCTCTAAATGGGGGTGGCTGCATATACTAGAGGCCATATTGCCCATACTGCACCTGGGGTGCGTATGGCATAGACCCTATCATGAGTTGAGGTTCGGTGTTGAAGGATTTACCGCCTGTCCGACTCTCATGCAAGGACATAGAGTTCCTTGCAGAAGCTTCCTTGAAGCTGTCTGGAAAGCTTGAGGTAGAAGCTGACTCAGACTGTTGCTGCCTCCTTCGATTGATGACTTGTCTAGCATCGAAGGTAGACGTCTTTTTGACCTCCGGCTGGGGTTTGCCGGGGCTGCCTCTAGGGCATCAGAATCTTGGACCAGTCAAGTTTTGCGGCTGCCTTCTCCTTTGGATGAGGAGTTGGCTGCCTGTCCTTGACCGGCTTCTTCTTCTTCCCATCATTGGGAGTCTTTTTAGCCGGCGGACTCTTACTAGAGCCTGCCTTGTTGTTGATCATCTCCTTAATTTCACCCTTGAAGGAGTTCATGAATTTTATGAGCTCGTTCCGGATGATTGGAGCCTCTCCTCTGGTCTTCCGGGTTTCCCCATCTGACCTCCCAGTGGGCCGCCTGCTTGGACCCGCCTGGTCTAGATTTCGCTCCAGTTGATCTCTAGAACGAATGGATTTAGAGATGAGGGAGCCATCTTTGGTTATGTAGGTCTCCACATCATTGTCTTCTTCTTCCTCCTCCTCAGTGAATACCTCTGGCTGAGGCTGAGGCAGAGGTTGAGGGATTTCAAAACCTTCCGGTTGAATAACCGGTTGCAAGTCCTCTTGGTTACCCGCCTGAGTAACCGGACGTAGAGAAGTAGAGTTGAGAATTGGTACAGAATTTTGAACCATCTTGAGGTACTCTCCCCACAGACGGCGCCAAATGTTTTGGGTGTTTTTGTCCCTTGGGAGAGTTACAACTTGAAGACTGGTCCTGCTGGCTCTGTACCTGCAAAATCAACGGAGACACCGGTTGGGTGGTGCTCCGCCTCCAACGCTCAAGTTAGTAAGTTGAAGGAGAGTAAAAAGTGCGGAAATTTAGGTGGGGATCTGCTTGGATTCCAAGCTTAGGAGTTCTCTGATGAGAGAGAAAGTAGGATGTAATAAATGATAGTAAATTTCTAAATGTCCCCCAATTTGGGGGAATATCTCCCTATTTATAGGGTCATTGGGAAAAGTGCCCCTCCCTAGGTCATTCTGACCTAGGATTGATGGGTTGCGCTGCCAAATGGCGGATTTTGGGGAATTGGGCCCTTGAAGGCCGCAATTCTACGAGAATATCTGGAGAGGCCACGTGTCAGCTGGAGATTGGCTAAGGATGACCTGCCAGCCTCTGACACGTGGCACTTCCTCATTGGCCCACTTGTCTTGGGTAAAAATTCCCTAAACAAAAGCCTTTGGACTAGCATGTAAGATTGATTGGACAGCGTTGTTTCATGGGATATAGGGGCATAGTGATGCTCGGTCAATCACTTGGATATGCATGAATGATGCATGATCGAACTAATGACCTACTTTGAAGTTCAAGTATAGAGCTTTCGGATATATTAGTGGATTCCTATGACATTAGTAGAACATTGATTTCATTCAATGGATATTATCACTAAGGTACACTCAAACGTCTGCCCGTAACTGGAGATTATAAAGGGTGTTTCCTGGTTATTTCAAAAGTTGAGTGGGAGCCTTGTTGCCACAAGATTGGATTGAGTCTTCCTATTAAATTTGGAAATGTGTCATGGCCACTTAAAGAGGGAAAATTCAGAAAATACGTGGCCGCGTTCAAATGCATTACTTAGTAATCATTTGGTTTTGTAATTCTAACTCAGATTTCAAGAAACGATTTGTAGCTTAATATTATCTCGACATGTGATGCAATCATATTATCAAATCGACACATATTGACTTAAGGAATTTGAATATTGCACACTTGTCTTAGACAAGTGGGAGATTGAAGGATTTATGTCTTCGGTGAGTACAATTACTAGATATATAAATGGATCAAATTATGGAGATAATTAAGTTCGGACATTTAGGTCGTCGTTTTTTCATAGCTAGAGGTACTAACAATAGTTAGGCTAGTAAAATAGCCCAAAGCCTAACTGGACGGATCCTATAAGGTCACACAAAGGGACTAGATCGAGCATTAGAGGACGAGGCCGATCATGGGCCTCATCACTCTAGTTGGCCGACCATGTAGAGGAATTAAGAAGGTTTTGGGCTTCGTGCCCTAGTCTAATTATAATAGGAGTATAAATAAACTAGGTGTGGGGAATATTTCAAGCATTATGACCCAAAACTTGAACCCCACTGTGATCATACACTAAAATATGGTGGCGTCCAAAGGGAAAGACAAGAGAGAAAAAGAGTCGCCAACAAGTTTTAGGAACTTGTAAACCCAAAAGACAATCCAAAAGGACCATCAACTACTCCATAAGGTCTTGAACCAAACAGGGCTCAGGGATGAGGGTAAAAATCCAATCTATAAAATAAAGGACCCGCCCTATAAAATAGGTCTCTACTTTGTTCTGCTCGTATTCATGCGCGCTTTTCGAATAACATGTAAACGTTACATTAAACCTAACCTGTTTATCTATGTTGGTTGAATATTAATGCACAAATAAGACTATTATTGGCGATCACTTGAGTTAAAATCACATTAGCCTAAACCAAATTATTAATTATCTTATTAAGCGTGATTTCAAGTACAAATTCCCTTTAACAAGCATAAAAGGCGTGATCAAGCAATAACAATAAAAATAAATCAAGCAACATAATAAATCAATAACAATAATGATGATAATAGCATGATAAGGCATAATAAAGCTTAATAATAATAGCAAGATCCTAGGCATGATACTAACAAGATTAATAACAAATCCTAGCATGTCACTAAACAATAAAGATCGAAGCTTTAAACCTAACATGGTACTAACTGATAACATGACATTAGAACTAAGTAAAGGCACCCTAAACATGATACTAGAAAGCATAAATAACATCCTAACATGATACTAGGAATATAAATACATCCTAACATGACACTAGGAATCAAACAATAATAAACATGCTTTCTACATTGTTAATAAAATAGGGAGTAAGCTAACCTACTTACTTTGAAGCCTCGTATCTCTTTCTAATAACAAAATACACAAGTTAGTAAACTTCAATGAAAATAATAAAGAATAATTAAAGAATTAAATTAAATAAAATTAAATAAAGTTTTGACTAGTTTTGGACCAAACCCTCAGAAATTATCAAACCTTGCACGTCTAGGGCGAAGGCAACTTCGAACTTGGTTAGGTGTTTCAAAATCTTGTGAATGCGGAATATTGTATGGAAAAAGCTAGTTTAGAAAGAGAGGGAGAAAGAAAGCATATATTGCTCAAGAGAGAATAGAGAGAATTAAGGATGAGAGTTGATTTTAGATTGATAGTTGATGAATAAAAATAGAGGTTCGGGACCCTATTTATAATGAAAATAGTCCGGAAAATTACAGAATTTGATAAGGAATAAAACTACACGCTGTAGCCAGGAATCGACTCTGTCGCGACGCGACAAAGTCTGTCGCAAGGCTACAGGGTCTGTCGCGAGGCGACAGAGTCTGTTGCGTGGTGACAGACTTGTCGTTTGGCGACAACCTGTATTAGCGCGTTTTCTTCACGCGGAATCCGATCTTTAATTAACTTGATCTACGGAATCCGTACAAAAAATAAAATACGTATAAAATAATGTTTTACTCCAAATAAAAGTCTATTTAAAATAAATAATTATTAAATCTAATAATATTAGAATCTAAAAGAATCTTCTAGAAACTTCTAGAAAATTATAATTAATCCTAATAATTTTAGGAATAATAATTAACATTGGGCCCTCCTCTAGATCATTGGGCCGTATGTAAATAATTAACCGGGCCCAGTTTAGTATTTTGGCCATAACTTCCTCATTATTTATCGGAATTGGGCTTATAAGATATCGTTGGAAAGGTCTTTCCGAGCCCCATCCAACTACACTATTATTGGACCTTAATTATGGACCAACCTAAACTGGTTTGGCTATTTTCAAATAAATAGAGTTATTTTCAAAAACAGAGAGAAGAGAATTTTAAATAAAACAAAACCGCAACACTTGACTTTCAACCACTTTGACCTCATTCGATAATGGTTCGACATGTAAGGCATTCATCACTGGGTTTGGTTTTGGGGAGACACAAATGGGTGTCTACACTAGGCGCCTAGGGTTTTCATGTAAGCAATTTGTTAATCATTTTTTATAAAACCCCAATCAGCAAACACGAAACCTAACCCTCTCAAACTCCCCTCTTTCTCACAGCTTTCTCCTCCTCCTCGGCACCGGTGGTGGTTCGTGTGGTGGTTGGTTGTCCATAAAGGTGGTGATCGCGGTTTTCCTCAATCACTCGATCAATCTAGTATTGGTGGACAACTCGTTCGAATCTCGTGGACTAAGTAGAGGAGCAACTCTTGGGGCTCTATTCTCTCCCTGATTTGCCTGTCGAATAGCTACGTGGAAATCACGCTTTCATACTACAAAAATAAAAGCTTTTTAGCAACTAAGTCTGGCAACAGATTTATAAAAGGTTGCTAAATAGCAACTATTATAATTTTTTTCATTGCCTAATTAAAAGCGAATATTATGCTTTAGTTTTTTAATAATTAATGGCTACATGTTTTTGATTTGTTGCTATTTAAAACAAATTGTCTTACTAGTTGTTTCTAGATGACATCATAATTTTCTCTTGTTTCCATATAGTAACAAACTATAACAACAAATATTTTATTTGTATTGATTTAGAAACAAACAAAGGCAATGAATTTTGGAATTGTTGCAATTAGAAACAAGTCGTCTAAACTATTGTTGCTAGATGATAACGTATTTTTTTATTTGTTGCCATTGGAAACAAGTTGTGTTACGCATAAAATTATTTGAAGACACTCTTCTTATTATTTGTTGCTATAATGACATCAAATAGAGACGGATTTCAGTTTCGTCTCTAATTTAGAAACGAATTCTCGATTTCGTCCCTAATTTAGAGGTATGATTATGTGTCTTATGTGTTATGCATGTGTAGACACCTATTTGTGTCTACCCAAAAACAAAACCTAGTGATAAATATCTTTTAAGTCATTTGATTATCGAACGAAGTGAAAGTGTGAAAAGTCTAAGTGATGCAGTTATTTTTAATAAAATACCTTCTTTCTGTTTTTGAAAATCTGCTCTATTTGTGAACATAGCTAGTCTAGTTAAGTTTGGTCCTTGATAAGGTCCAATAATAGTGTAGTTGGATTGGGCTCGAAAAGAGCTTTCCAAAGATATATTATAAGCCCAATTCCGATGAATAATGAGGAAGTTATGGCCAAAATACTAAGCTCGGCCCAAACCGGATTTTACCTACGGCCCAATGATCATGCGGGGGGTCTAAAGGTTTAATCCCATTCCTAAACTAATTAGGATTAATTAGAACCCTCCATAAGTTTAAAAGATCTTAATTATCCTTTTTGAAAAGATAAGATCATAGAATTTGGAATTGAATAAAAACTTTCCTTTTATAAAAATTTCTTTTTTTAAGTCCTAATTCTATTCGAATTTAAAGATGTTCAAAGACAGTCAGATATTATTTTTGTGCTTCATAATATTTATCCAAATTTTATATAATTAGATCGATATTGAAATTATCTTTCCAATGATATATTATAATATTAATTCCAAGCTATAACGAAAAAGATATGAAAGAAATACGAAACTCTATCCAAAGCTGACACCCTTTCACTATTTCGGCCATATCTTTTTATCTAAAAAAGATTTTAATCTGATTCTAATTGGGTTGGAAAGTAGACATCAAAATATTTCCAACGACATATTATATGACTTATTTGGAATTTTAGATCAAAAGATATGATAAAAACAAAATTCGTAAAAATTGTTGTCCATCGAGTTTTATTCCGATTCGAATTCAGATTCTTTTCTTATTCTTGACCCTTTTTTTTCCTATAAAAAGAGGTCATATCTCCCCTTTTTCAATCATCAACTACTCTCATCCACAACCATCAATTCTCTCTTTAAGCATTAGCTTTTCCTTTCTCTCTCTTGCTTTCTAATCTAGCCTTTTTTCAAACACAATTCCGCATTCACGAGACACACCTAGCCAAGTTCGAAGTTGTCTTCTCCCTAAACGTGAAAGGTAGATACCTTTTAAGGGTTTGGTCCAAATCCAGTCTAAACTTTTTATCTCTTTACTTCAATTCTTTAATTTAATTCTTTGATTTATTATTTTATTGAAGTTTACTTACGCGTGTATTTTGTTATTAGAAAGAGGAACGAGTTAGAAAGCATGTTTAGATTTTGTTAATTCCTAGTGTCATGTTAGGATGTTTTTATGGCTTTCTAGTATCATGTTTAGGGTGCTTTTTACTCTTTCTAATATCATGTTAGTATCGTGTTAGGGCTAAAGCTTTGATCTTTATGAATTAGTGACATGCTAGAATTTGTAATTAATCTTATTAGTATCATGCTGATGGGTGTCACAAATGGCACCCATTTGATGAGTATTTAGGTTGTTTTCACCTTCTTTTCATAGCTTTCCTTCTAAACAAACGCTGAGTTTTATGATTTTTCTCTCTATTTTACCTTTTATCTCTTATTTTGTGTTCTTATGGTTTTTCTAGTATTTACTCTTTTATTTGTTCTATTTTTGTTATTTTAGTTGCTTTTCCTTTATTTTAGATTTTATAGATTTAGTTTTCATTTTATTTTAGTTTATTTTATTTTATTTTCATTTTCATTTCATTTTCTTTCTTTTATTTTCTTTTTATTTTATAAGTTTTCTTTATTTTATTCTTTTTATTTTCATTTTAGTTCTTTTAGTTTTTTTTATTAATTTTGAGTTCTTTTTACTTCACTTTCTCCTTGGTTTCAATTGTGATTTGTAGGTGGATGTTCCAAGTTCAACTCCTTGCGCTTGCAAAGCCGTGCTCTCAAACTAGGGCTGGCAAACGGATCAGGTCGGGTCGGGTTCGTGTTCGGGTCAGCTAATTTCGGGTCAGCTACCCCCCAACCCGGACCTGATCCATTTAAGTTTTCGGGTTGAAATACTTGACCTGACCTGATATTTTCGGGTTCAAGTCAACCCGAAAATGACCTGATTTGACCTGAAACTTTTTTTTTGGGTATTAATCAGGTTGTTAAATTCGGGTTGGGTCAACCCGGCCAACCCGATAATGTTCATTTTAACATTTTAACATGATATTTCAGACAAGTACTCCGTAGATATTAAAATTTAATACCAAACAAAATAACTTATAGATTACAAACAAGTTAAATTAATGAATTACAAATCGGATTTTAAATGCCAAAATGAATTTTAAGAACAATCTTCCAACTCTTTGTTTTGTCCTCCTTTATGGGAATGTGGAATCAATCTCCTCTCCAAATCTCTAAAATCTGACTCTTCGAAAGATAGATGATTTTAGTTGCTGTAATTTGCTGCCATTTAAAAATACAAACAACATCAGCATGAAAATAAATTGACATGAACAACAACAAAAGACAATAGATCAGAAATTATATGAACAACAAGAGAAAATTAAAAATAAAAATCACTCAAATCAGCATAAGTAAACCATATAATAACACAAAATACAGAAATTAAAAACAAAATTTAACAACAACAATCGTATAAAAACATGGACAACAGAAAGTCAGAAATTAACATTAACAATCGAATAATAGCATGCACTGATGAACAACCCGTATTTTTTAGAAACAATTAAATACATGTAAAATAATGATGAAACAAAATTACCTTTTAAATTGATGAAGAAGAAGAACGAGTAGAAGAGAGTGACTCACAATTAACAAAGGAGATTTGATTGTTTGAATTCTTGAAATGAAGAAAGATAAGTGAAAAATTGATTTAGAAGAGAGAATTAGAGAAAAGGTTGAAACGGCTGAAAGATTGTGATGATTTTAGGGTTTTTGCTTTTAATAGGAGGCTGGTTTTGGGCTTGGGCTGAATTCTTTAAGGTTTTTTTTTTTTTTTTTTTTTTTTTTCGGGTTAAATGGGTCATATTCGGGTTGAAATATTCAAACTTAACCTAACCCATTTAATTTTCAGGTCGGGTTAGTGTCGACCCATTTAAGTTTTTGGGTTGAAAACCTCAACCCTAACCCGTTATTTTCGTGTCGGGTTCGGGTCGGGTCAATTTTTGCCAGCCCTATCTCAAACCGGGTAGTGTCGAACCCACAGTGGAAGTGTTTTGGGACTGCACACTTTAGTGTTCATCACGAGCATGCAGTGAGGACGGTGGTCGTGCCCACTAACCATTCATCCTCACCTCAAGCAACTTCCCCTGTTCCCCAATTCACGAACAACAACAACAACTCTTGCCCTGCTCCCGCAACAACCGCACCAACAGAGCACCAATTCACACTCCGATTTCACGCCATAATCTGCTGCCTCCCCTTCTCCGCCAGCTCGCTGCCACCCACACCAAGCAGCAGCCACCGCACCGCCCATCAATCGAACCACCAAATCAGCACCATCACTTTCCAGCCGCAGCCTATTAGCCACCAGCCATCTCCAATTCCGCCAATTCCCAACAACAACCTTCGATTCCACCACGCAACACCAAGAGCAATTTTCGGCAGCAGCTCAAAACGCATCTCACGCAAACGCACTTCATATCGATCAAATTGTTCGTGGGTGCGCTTCCTTACCTCGCGGCCACGCGAAACCAGGTGTGTAAAATATCAACAGTGGTGATTATGATGATCGTTGGTGATGCTTTGATTATGTGCGAAGCATGGGATTAATTCCTACACAAAGAGCAGCCAAAACGAAGTCAGGGGCCGTTTTCCTTTTTATTTCTTTCTTTTATTTATTTATTATTTTTTAGTTTTCTTTTCCTTTTTTTTTCTTTTCTTATTTCATTTCTTTTTCTTTTATTTTCTTTTCTTTTCTTTTCTCTTTTATTTTGTTTTAACCTTGTAATTATAAATACCCATTTTTTGGGTTAGAGAGAGAACAAGTAGAATTAGATTAGAATTAGAATTCATGATTTTAGCTTAATTGAGAGCTTCTCTCTCTAGTTTTAGGGTTAGTTTAGTAGTAGATTTTAGAGAGAGAAATTGAGAAATTTCAATGGTGATTTGAGTGATTGAAGATTTAAGGTGACAATTGTATTGAAAATCATCAAATCAATCAATGAGGATTTCTAAATCTATCTCATTTTATTGCTTTGCTTAGTTAATTCATGCTTATTTGGCTTGACTTTGATAATTTGATCTTTGATTAGTGTGATTGTTCTTCATAGATTGTTGATTCTTGTTTTCTATAGTTGTTTGTTAATTTGATGATGTTGTTAGAATAGTTGTTTGGCTAGGGATAGGGTGAAACTTGTATGATTGATTGATTGTGCTTAATTTGAGAAATGTGTTGACTGATTGTTGAGATTAAAGTGATTAATGGAAGTTTGCATGTGTGTAATTCGATTAGGCCTTGAGAATTATGCTAGATTGCATTGTAGTTTCTAATGATACGGATCATTGATTTAGGAATTGCAATTGTCGATTGAGTTTGATTAGTGATGCTCCTTGTTAGAGTCTCTCATAGTTGGCGCTAGTTAGACCTCTAGAAGATAGCTCGTTGACTCTTTTGATTGAGCTTGCCATTAGTCTTAGCAACCATTGATTTCCATGTGGTTCCCGAGTTGCTACAATTGTCATGATTGCTTAGCTTGTTGATGCCATTCCCTAGTGCTTTATTTGTTTGGTTTTTTCGTTTTAGTAGGGGTTAGTGTTACCTTCTATCCTTAGACTTCGACCTAGCTTAGGTACTAATCGAGAACACTTGAACATAACCGTTCCTAATGGTTCGACCCTTGACTTGCCTCTACACTTGTATTTAATTAGGTTAGTTGAGTGATTATAAATTTTGTTTGACTTAGGGAGGATTAGTCCAACGACCTAGTCTTACCCCTTGTCAAAATGGCGCCGTTGCCAAGGAACGGTGTCTATGCTTGAGTGTTTAGATTTCTCGAGTCTAGGTCTTTGTTTATAATTTTCTTTAATTTGATTTTTGTTTGCTTTGTAAAAAAATGGCGTGTCTCTCATTTCCTCAACTTGACAATGAGCCTTTTTGTGAATATTTCCATAGACTTGAGGGATTTCTTGACTATCATCATTGTAGTCTTTGGGAGGCTTGTTTGATTTATTATTTTGGTTTGAATGAGCAAACTAGGGACATAGTTGAAGGAATGCATAATGGTAGATTTAGAGCATTTTCTATTGATGATGCTTGGGAATTTTATGTTTGGTTTGCTTGGGAAGTTTATAATGGGGGTAATCATGCTTCTAATTTAGATGTGCAATGTGTTAATTCTTCTAATGTTGGCATGATTTCCCATGATGTGTCACATGATCCCATAGTTGAACTTGGAACTAATGCTTTCGAGTCTATTTCCTCTTTCGTTCATGATAATGAGGTGCATGCTCAAGCTGACAAATCTCATATGATTGATTGTTCCCCCACTCCCCTATTTAATGGATTGATCTCCTTGTTTTCGCCTCCCATGGTTACTTGATTTATGTTTGAGTGTATTGTCTCATTCAAGCTTGGGGGAGGGTATTCTATCATGTTTGGTGGGATGTTGATTCATTTATGCCATGAACATTTGTATATGCTTTTCCATGTTCTTATATTTTGAAAAACTCCAAAAAGATTGTTGTTTCTATCAAGGCAAATTTGCATTGTGTTTTGTTTTGTTCTTGCTTTGGATATAATAACATTTGGACTTGTATAATTGAATGCTTTTCTTCCTAAGTGGTAACGGTGTGCACGGTTTGAGAGTATGCTTGGTTGATTCTAGGATGAAGCATGCTAAGGTAGTTGGTTAGAACTAGTGGGACCATGAAGCCGGATTCTACTTGTTTGTGGCATGTTGGTAGTTGCTTCCTATAGTCGATTTGACACCAATAGTGAGTTTTTGCTACATCTATGTGAGGTTCATTCTTTTTCAAGCCTTTAACCATTTGAGCCTTTTTCCTTCTTTTCAACCTACATCTTTAGATCTCGAGCCTTTTGTTTCATTTTTGTTTCCATTCTTGGTTTTTGTGAAGCAATTGATCATTATTGTTGGAGTTTGCAGTGGAGGAGTTTGGATATTTGGTTCTCTTGAAAGCAAGGTTGTGTTATGGTTTTTGTGTGAATAATGGCAAATGAATAAATGAAAAAGTCGTCCAAAGTTAAAAAAAAGGCAAGGACAAAGCGAGTGCAAAGTTGAAAAAACCGTCCAAAGTCAAAAGAGGCGAGGACAAAGCACTAATATAGAAAAAGAAAAAAAAAGTGAAAAATGAAAAAGTTCAAAAATATTTTGATGTGAGTGTCTTTCTCCCTTTTTGAGCATTGAGGACAATGCTCCATTTAAGTTTGGGGGGAAGCGTTCTCACGTTTTTTGTGTATATAATTGTGAGTATAGCTTTGAATAAGCTTGGGGGTGGTGCTGTTTTTGTTTGGTGATTACTTGGTTTTGGTGTTAAGATTTGGACAATCTTTGCTTCACTAATTAGGTTAACCACCAAATTTAAAATTTTAGCCTACCCTCACCCTTTTTTCCCTTACGTTACAACATTTAAAAGTCCCTTTGACCTAAAGGTTGAGTCACATATCGGGGGAGGGAATTATGGGTCATAGCCTAAGGAGAGGGGATGCATAGTCAAGACGTCGTGTAGCCCAAAATATTCTCTTTTTTCGGTTCCTTCGTGGAACTTTTGAGATGCTCACTAGGGGAAGATATGAGACTAGTAGGGAGAACGTGGTAAGATCGTTTGGGATGAAAGTGGATTGCGAAAACTAGTTCCCATGCTTAGCATATTTATGTTTCAATCAACCTCGGATATCTTAGAACATGAACTCCCTTACTTGTTTATAAAGATTTGCATTCACTTGTGCTTGTACATTTGGAAATTAAAAGTCCTTTCATGAACATTTGTTTTGCTTTTCTTTTGATTTCTTTTTCATACTTTGCCTTGTTTGTATTATTAAGACAGTTATAGGTTAATCTCTTAGTAAACCTTTACGAGAGCAAAATCATCCTCCAGGGCGATCTATAGGTTTAAATGGCTTGTCTTTAGTTGCTAAAACTAACCGTGATTCCTATGAAAGTGAGATAGTGTATATTCTTGTCTCCTCTCTTCTCTTTTGTTTGTTTGAATAAGGCTCATCGTTTTTCATCCCTTGGTTTTGTTTTGCTCGAGGTCGAGCAAAAGATAAGCTTGGGGGCATTTGATGGGTGTCATAAATGGCACCCATTTGATGAGTATTTAGGTTGTTTTCAACTTCTTTTCATAGCTTTCCTTCTTAATAAACGCTTAATTTTATGTTTTTTCTCTCTATTTTACCTTTTCTATCTTATTTTGTGTTCTTATGGTTTTTCTAGTATTTTCTCTTTTATTTGTTCCATTTTCATTATTTTAGTTGCTTTTACTTTATTTCAGATTTTATAGATTTAAGTTTTCATTTTATTTTAGTTTATTTTCATTTTCATATCATTTTCTTTCTTTAATTTTGTTTTTATTTTACAAGTTTTCTTTTTTTTATTCTTTTCATTTTCATTTTATTTCTTTTAGTTTTGTTTATTAATTTTGAGTTCTTTTTACTTCATTTTCTCCTTGGTTTCAATTGTGATTCGTAGGTGGATGTTCCAAGTTCAACTCCTTGCGCTTGCAAAGCCGCGCTCTCAAACTGGGTAGTGTTGAACCCACGGTGGTGATTATGATGAACGTTGGTGATGTTTTGATTACGTGCGAAGCATGGGATTAATTCGCACATAAAGAGAAGCCAAAACGAAGTCAGGGGCCGTTTTCCTTTTTATTTCTTTCTTTTATTTTCTTTTATTTTTCTTTTGTTTTCTTTTATCTTTTATTTCTTTTAACCTTGTAATTATAATTACCCATTTTAATTTTAGCTTAATTGAGAGTTTCTCTTTCTAGTTTTAGGGTTAGTTTAGGAGTAGATTTTAGAGAGAGAAAGTGGGGAATTTCAATGGTGATTTGAGTGATTAAAGATTCAAGGTGACAATCGTACTGAAAAACTAACATCAAATCAATCAATGAGGATTTCTTACTCTATCTTATTTTATTGCTTTGCTTAGTTAATTCATGTTTGTTTGGTTTGATTTTGATGATTGGATCTTTGATTAGTGTGATTATATTGTTCATCATAGATTGTTGATTCTTGTTTTCTACAGTTGTTTGTTGATTAGATGATGTTGTTAGAGTAGTTGTTTGGCTAGGGATAGGGTGAAACTTGTATGATTGATTGATTGTGCTTAATTTGGGAAATATGTTGACTGATTGTTGAGATTAAAGTGATTAATGGAAGTTTGCATGTGTGTAATTCGATTAGGCCTTGAGAATTATGCTAGATTGCATTGTAGTTTCTAATGATACGGACCATTGATTTAGGAATTGCACTTGTCGATTGAGTTTGATTAGTGATGCTCCTTGTTAGAGTCTCTCGTAGTTGGCGCTAGTTAGACCTCTAGGAGATAGCTCGTTGACTCTTTTGATTGAGCTTGCCATTTGTCTTCGCAACCATTGATTTGCATGTGGTTTTAGAGTTGCTACAATTGTCATGATTGCTTAGCTTGTTGATGCCATTCCCTAGTGCTTTATTTGTTTGGTTTCTTCGTTTTAGTAGTGGTTAGTGTTAACTTCTATCCTTAGACTTCGACCTAGCTTAGGCACTAATTGAGAACACTTGAACATAAGCGTTCTAGTGGTTCGACCCTTGACTTACCTCTATACTTGTATTTAGGTTAGTTGATTGATTATAAATTTTGTTTGGCTTAGGGAGGATTATTCCAACGACCTAGTCTTACCCCTTGTCACATGCCTAAGATCTTGTTGTTGTTATTATGCTTTAGCATTTTTTTTAATAGGAAAATATTGACCACAAAATTTGAACTCACAACTTCTATTTCTAGAACTAAGTGTCTTACCACCAAGCTATGTGATTTTAAAATGCTTTAGCATTGATATGATTATTATTATGTTGCTTGATGTTATATTGTTGTTATTGCTTGATTACGCCTTTTATACAGGTTTAAAGGGGATTTGTATTTGAAATCACGCCTAATAAGATAATTAATAATTTGGTTTAGGTTAGTATGATTTTAATTCAAGTGATCGCCAATAATAGATTTATTTGTGCATTAAAATTCAACCAACAAAGATTAAACAGGTTTACGGTTAATCTAATGATTGTATGTTAGTCAGAAAGCGTACATGAATACGAGTAGAATAAAGTAGAGGCCTATTTTAGAGGGTGTATACACCCAATTGTGTCTCCCCGAAACCAAACCCAGTGATGAATACCTTTCGCATCTAATGATAATCGAAAGAAGTGAAAGTGTGAAAAGTCTAGTGTTGCGGTAGTTGTTATTAAAAATCTTCCTTTCTGTTTTCAAAACCTACTCTATTTTATAAAAATGACCAGTTCAGTTTAGTTTGGTCCATGACAAGGGTCCAATAATAGTTTAGTTGGATGGGGTTTGAAAAGACCTTTCCAACGATATATTATTAGCCCAATTCCGATGAATAATGAGGAAGTTATGGCCAAAATACTAAACCGGACCCAAACCGGATTTTACCTACGACCCAATGATCATGTGGAGGGTCCAAAGGCTTAATCCCATTCCTAAACCAATTAGGATTGATTAGAAGCTTCTATAAGTTTCTAAAAGATCTTAATTATCCTTTTTTGAAAACATAAGATCATGGAATTTGATTTAAATAAAAACTTTCTTTTTATAAAAAACTTTCCCTTTTTTAAGTCCTAATTCTATTCCAATTTAAAGATGTTCAAAGACAGTCAGATATTATTTTTGTGCCTCATAATCTTTATCCAAATTTTATATGGTTGGATAGATCTTGAAATTATCTTTCCAATGATATATTATAATATTAATTCCGAGCTATAACGAAAAAGATATGAAAGAAATACGAAACTCTATCCAAAACTGACACCGTCTTGCTATTTCGGTTATATCTTTTGATCCACAAAGGATTTTAATCTGATTATAATTGGGTTGGAAAGTAGACTTCAAGAGCTTTCCAACGACATATTATATGTCTTATTTGGACTTCTAGATCAAAAGATATGATAAAAACAAAATTCGCAAAAACTGCTGTCTACGAGTTTTATTTTGATTCGAATTTGGATTCTTTTCTTATTCTTCGACTTTCCTTTTTTTTCTCTATAAATAGAGGTCATATCTCCCCTTTTCAAATATCCACAACTATCAATTATCATCAACTCTCATCCACAATCATCAACTCTCATCAAGAATTACTTGATATTCTCCCTCTTGATTTCTAAACTAGCTTTTTACCAAACACAATTCCGCACTCACAAGATCTAGAAACACCTAGCCAAGTTCGAAGTTGTTTTCGCCTAGACGTGAAAGGTTCATAATTTCTGAGGGTTTGGTCCCAAACCCAGTCTAGCTAAACTTTTTAACTCTTTCTTTCAATTCTTTAATTTAATTATTTGATTTTATTATTTTCTTGAAGTTTACTAACGCGTGTATTTTGTTATTAGAAAGAGGTACGAGGCTTCAAAGTAAGTAATTAGCTTACTCCCTATTTATTATTGCAATGTAGAAAGCATGTTTATATTCGTTTAATTCCTAGTATCATGTTAGGATGTTTTTTTTATTGCTTTCTAGAGTCATGTTTAGGGTGCCTTTTATTCTTCTAACATCATATATGTTAGTACCATGTTAGGTCTATAGCTTTGATTTTTATTGTTTAGTGACATGCTAGGATTTGCTATTAATCTTTTTAGTATCACGCCTAGGATCTTGCTATTATATATTAAGCTTTATCATGCCTTATTATGATGATTATTATGTTGCTTGATATATATTATTGTTGTTGCTTGATCACGCCTTTTATGCATGTTTAAAGGGAATTTGTACTTGAAATCACGCTTAATAAGATAATTAATAATTTGGTTTAGAATAATATGATTTTAATTCAAGTGATCGCCAATAATAGATTTATTTGTGCATTAATATTCAACCAACATAGATAAACAGGTTTAGGATTAATTTAATGATTGCATGTTAGTCAGAAAACGCACATGAATACGAGTAGAATAAAGTAGAGGCCTATTTTATATGGCGGATCCTTTCTTTTGTAGATTGGATTCGTACCCTCATCCCCGAACCTTATTTGGTTCAAGCCCTTTTGGAGCTGACGATCTCATGGATCATTAAGGGGTGTAACCTTCACCCTGTGAATGGTTTACAAGTTCCTAAAATTTGTTGGCGATTCTTTTGCTCTAGCTTCCTTCCCTTTGGACGCCACCATGCTTAAGTGTATGGTTACAGTGGGGTTCAAGCTTAGGGTTATAATGCTTGAAATATTCCCTACAGATTTGGCGACTCCGCTAGATAGGATTTGGCATTGATTTTGAATGAGCAGATGAGACTCGAAAAGTTCTAAGTATTTCATGTGCGTAATTTTGATTAACATTATTGTCATATTGTAATATTCAAAATTAGATGTGAAGGAAATTCAAAATTGTAATATTCTCATTACTCTAAAGATGATGTATGTTCGGTGAAGAGTGCATTCAACCTGTTGGCTATGAATCAGGCAAGAGAGCAAGCTACATCGTCCACCAGTAATCGGAAATTAGACTGGAGTTTAATCGTGATGCTGATATTCCTCGGAAGATTAACTTCGCGCGCTGTCAAGGGTGCGGTTGCTTCTCATGTTACCCTTGCTGGTAGAGGTATGGATATTGATATTTTCTGCCCAATGTGTGGTGAGAACTAGGAATCTATTATGCATATGCTTGCTCTATGTCATAAGGCAAGTTTGATCTGGTATTTGTCACATTTGAGATTGATTATGGGGAATTTTATGGGGAAGAATTTTGATGACTGGTGTTGTTCTATTCGTGATACCCATAAGGATCATCATTGGTGGGATATGTTTTGGAGTATTGTCTGGATAATTTGGATTCGTAGAAATGCTTGGACTTTCGAGGGTAAGAGGAAGGATATTAATGATAGTGTTTGTAGGGTCGTGGGTCTTGTTGGGGAGTATGAACTGGCACAAGAGGTGGGGAGTCTTCATAATACGGCTTAGCCACTTGAGAGTTGAGGCTTTTTGCTGGACTACTCTGCTTCCTAGTGTAATTAAGGTGAACCCTGATGGTGCTATCTTCATCAATAATGTGGGGCTTGGGGGTGTTGTGAAAGACGTTGTTGTTAATGTTGTGGCAACTACTTGCTTGAATATTCAGGGCAAGTTCGATGTGGATATTGTTGAGGCAATGGCTATCGGCATGCTAGCTCTTACCATAGCCATGGAAGCTAGTTTCTCTGTTGTGTTCCTAGAAGCAGATAGTTTAAAGTTAGAGTTGTTCATGGGCGGGTCGGCCCGCTAAGCCCTCACAACCCGGCTCGCAAAAAGGGTAGGCTTGGACAACGTTTTTGAAAAAAATTGGATGTTTGGGCGGGCTAGGCCCGACCCGTTAATATAAATGGACGGGTATGGACAAGAAAATATGTATCGTGGGCTAGCCCACCCGACCCATTTTTTAATATTATGATAATAATATATAATATATAATAATAATAATAATAATATTGTTATTATTATTATTATTATTATTATTATTTTAATATATTTTTAGTTAGTTAATTATGACATACTTTGTGTATTTAGGATATAAATACATAGAGACTTAATTGAACTATAAGCTTTTATTAGTTACAATTATTTATTTTAATTTTATATTTTATCATTAACACTTATTTAATAAGTTTTTTCTTACATATATTTATAACATATGTCATAATTTCAACTTTTTTTTTTAAGACAATTATACCAAAATAAGTTTAGCGCAGGTAAATAATAAAAAGATTAATTAGTGTTATAAAAAATAAAACAAAAATTTAAGGCCCGTTAGCCCACAGGCAAGCCTAACTTGTTTAATAAGCGGTCATGGACAAAGTATCAAGCGCGCATAAAAGGGTTTGGGTTTGCTACATAAAGCCTGTTGGACAAAAAAATAAGCATTAGCCCGGCCCGCTACCCGCCCAAGCCCGCAAATGATCACCGCGTACAACAACCTAGTAAAGGATGAGTCTTCTCCTACTGCCTTTGGGACGATGATCGTCAAGGATATTCTGCAAAACTCCAACTCTTGCCAATCTTTTTTTTTATTATTTTGGTTTGTTAAAAGGAATGGTAATCGTGTTGCACATGAACGTGATTTGGCCAAACTTAATTGTGATTTTGATGGCCTTAGTGTTTGGTTGGAATAGTATCCAACTGAAGTTTCGAAATATGTAATGGCTGATTTAATCCAGCTTTGTTCTTAGTAAAAGCACTACTTTCTCGTAAAAAAAAGATTTCTTTCTTAAATACATGTTTTTTTTATAAAAAAAAAAAAAAAAACCTAAATGCGACACTAGAAAAATGACACGTGTCATTCGCTAGTAGAAAAAAACATTTGGAAAACGGTTCAAACCTCCTAATGGGAAGCAGTTTAGAACTGCTTGGGCTTGGGGGGCATCCCATTGCCTATTTGAAGGTAATGGGAATCGGTATTGGTGCCAAATCGCTTCCCATTTGCATTTTACACATGATATGTGAAGTGTAATGGGGAGCGGTTTAGTACTCCAAATCGCTTCCCATTTCAATTTTTTTTTCTCTCAAAATTATTAATAATTATAATAATATAATAATAATAATAAGAACAATGACCTGTCATAATAATATTAATTTTATATATTAATATTAATAATCAATAATTAATATTAGGAAAAATTGCTCCCATTAATCTGAACTTTGCCTCGTCCGCCGAAAGTAATCCCAACTTTCGTTTATTATCTATTGCACCCAACTTTGGGGGGTATTAATTTTCGTTTATGATGCTACATGGTGCAGATGCTTCCCGCCCACTCTTAAGGGGGTGGCCCAGGATTGTTTTAACAGCCTTCCAGCCGGATGCATAAATTGTTTTACTACCCTCTGTTTGTTGTTTGTGGGAAATTTCTCATACAACATCCCACCAAGAAAGACAAGTCTCAACTTGGCAACAATTGTCCAAGGAAAGAATGAAGGACTACGCTCGTACGTCCAAAGATTTAACCAAGAAAAAGCCCAAATTCATAATTTTCCGGATGAAATGGCATACTCAGAATTTCTCTGGGGATTAAGGCATAATGGTTTTAAGTTTGACTTGGTAAGGAAAAAGATTCGATCATACGCAGGTGTATTGCGGGAAGCCGAAGCCTATATTGAAGCCGCGGACTTTTGTTCGCTCACCAAATCAGAACAGCCGGCCAAGGGGGCTGAGAAGAAGCAATCTTCTCAGCAAGACTCGGCTAGCCGAAAGAGAGAAGGAAGCAAAAGAAAAGAAATCTGGGTAGCTGACGACAAGCAACCCAAGTCAAAGAAAAGCAAGACGTACGAGCCTCAGTATGAGTTCAACAAGGATGGCTACTCCATTTTGATGGAGATAAAAGACATGTTTGAGTTTGAGAAGCCTCAGCCTTTGAGAGGCTCGGCCCAGTACAGAAACAAGAACAAGTATTGTCATTACCACAAGGATGTAGGTCATGACACAAACGATTGTATCAATCTAAAGAGGCTGGTGGATAAGTTGGCTGACAAGGGTCTGCTGAAACCCTATATGACCAAGTCCAAGTTCACCTACAAACGGACAGATAACACGTCCGAGAAAAACCAACAAAGCGATAAGAAAAATGACAAGGAGGATGATGGGAATAGCACTGATTCAGGTTTTGTGGCCGTGATATCAGGAGGCTATGCTTCGGGCGGCCCTACCATGAAAGGAATCAAGCAGGACGCTCGAAATTTGTCAAATGTGATGCAAACGGACGCCGTTAAGGCCGAGCCATTTCCTGAAGTGATCATAACTGAGGCTGACCGTGGAGAGGTCAAGGCTTTGCACAATGATCCCATGGTCTTTGTCATGAAGATAGCAAATTTGAAGATGCTTCCCAGAAGATGCTCTCTAGGACATCACTCACCCCTTGGTAGGATTTGGGGGGAATATCATTCATCCTGTCGGACGGATTAATCTTCCAATCCGTTTCGGGCAGAAGGGAGAGGGGAGAGACATGGTCGTCCGCTTCCTTGTTGTTAAAGAGTTGACCGGGTACAACGTCATCCTTGGCCGCCCCACTCTGAATGCAGCCAAGGCGGTCATAGTGCCCCACTTAATGTTGTTGAAGTTTGAAAGGTCGGACGGAAAAATTGGAACAATTCAAGGAAGTCAGAAAATGGCTAAGGAATGTAATCAGCTGGCTGTGAAGCCAACAGCGCGCGGCCCAAAACTGTCCGAGCCAAAGGAAGAGGGAACCTCACTCCCTGCATACCAGGTCGGCCAGAAGCGTAAAGTGGCCAGGGCAGAAGAAGCCTAGCAATTAATGACTGTCGGCCGGCCAGATGAGTTGAGGCCCCAGCCGGCCGGCAGCCACCAGGATATAGTGCTTGACTCCAACCACCCAGAACGGACAGTTAGTGTTGGCACTATAGCTTTGGGATTGCTTGGGGATGAGTTAGTTCAGCTGTTAAGAGAATTCAAAGATGTGTTTGCATTTGAAGTTGGTGAAATGCTAGGGATAAGTCCTGACCTGGCCGTGCACAAGTTGGCCGTGAACCCTTTGATAAAGCGTGTCCGCCAGAAGAAGAGGAATCACGGAGAAGAGAGGAATCAGGCGGCCGCAGCAGAGGTGAAAAAGCTGCTGGACGCCGGTTTCATTCGGCAATGCTTCTACCCAGATTGGGTGGCCAATGTAGTTCTTGTGAAAAAGCCGAATGGGACTTGGAGGATGTGCGTGGACTACACGGACTTGAACAAGGCGTGTCCTAAGGATAGCTTCCCCTTGCCTAAGATTGACCGTTTGGTTGACTCTACGGCCGAACACGCCCTAATGAGTTTTATGGACGCATACTCCGGATTCCATCAAATTCCTTTGTGGGAAGAAGATCAAGAAAAGACAGTGTTTGTGACCGAGAAGGAGTTGTACTGTTACAAAGTTATGCCATTCGCCTCAAGAACGCCCCTGCTACATTTCAGAAGCTTGTTAACACAGTCTTTAGAGACCAGCTCGGCCGGAACATGGAGGCGTACATTGATGACATGATTGTCAAGTCAAAAGAGCCGGCCGACCATCTCAAGGATCTACGAGAAACGTTCACTAAACTCAGGCGGCATAAGATGATGTTAAATCCAAAGAAGTGTGTATTTGGTGTTGAGTCCAGCAAATTTCTCGGATTTTTTATTGATCAACGTGGAATTGAGGCCAACCCTGAAAAGATTCAAGCCGTCCTTGACATGAAGTCTCCAAGAACAATTAAGGAGGTGCAAAGACTGACCGGCTGTTGAGCAGCCCTTGGAAGATTTTTGTCAAGGTCAGGGGATAAGTGCCGTTACTTTTTTCAAACCATCCATGTTCGAGTGGACAAAGGAGGCCGAGGAAGCATTCATACAGTTGAAAAGTCACTTGCATACATTGCCTCGCCTCGTCAGTCCGCTCAGGAATGAGAAGCTATTTATCTATCTTGCCATCTCTGAACATTCTCTAAGTGCCGTCCTCCTTGCTGAGAGGGACAACCATCAGGTCCCGGTGTATTTTATCAGCCATGTACTTCACAGTGCTGAGCTTAAGTCCCCCCCTAATTGAAAAATTTGGCCTGGCCTTGTACATGGCATCAAAGAAGCTGCGGCCGTACTTTTTGGCACATTTAATTGTGGTCTACACAGACCAACACTTGAAGAAGTCGTTTTCAACGTTAGAAGCAAGCGGCCGCATGCTTAAGTGGGCTTTGGAACTCAGGGGCTTTGACCTTGTGTTTGAACCAAGAAAGGCAATCAAGGGGCAAGCTTTTGCGGATTTTTTGGCTGAAATGACACGGCCTGATCTTCAGCCGGCCGGGGACCAAGTCTGGAAAGTGTTTGTGGGTGGTAGTGCAACAGCGACCGGGTGTGGTGCTGGTATTATATGTGAGTCTCCTGAAGGAGACAAGTATGAGTATGCATTGAGATTTCGGTTCCAAGCGTCAAACAATGAAGCTGAGTACGAAGCATTGTTGGCCGACCTAAGGATGTGTAAAGCGGCCGGGGCAACCAAAGTTGAAGTATGCTCGGACTCGTGGCTAATAGTCCACCAAGTCAATGGTGGCTTCGAAGCCAGGGAGCCAGCCATGATGAAGTACATGCAGCTAGTGAAGGATGAGGCCGAGTGCCTAGAACATTTCTCTCTCAGACAAGTTCCTCGTTCTGAAAATCATCAAGCGGACGCGCTCTCCAAATTGGCTTCCTCGGCATCATGTGATACTCCAAGATCAGTGTTTTGGGAAGTAAAGGAGAAAAGGAGTATTGATGCCGAGCCCGTTCAGATAATAGATAGAAGTTCAACCTGGATGGACGGAATTATTTCCTATCTGAGGGATGGAATACTTCCGGACGACCCAAAAGAGAGTTGGCTAATGAAGAGGAGGGCGGCCTGGTTCGAGATGAAGGATGGGGAGCTATTCAAAAAAGCTTTTATGAAGCCTTATCTTAAATGTATAACCCCTGAGGGTATGATGTGTTGGACGACCTCCATCAGGGACATTGTGGCTCACATATTGGAGGACGAGCCTTAGCTGAAAAAGCGACACATTTGGGATATTACTGGCCGAGCTTGAATACGGACGTCATGCAAATGGTGAAAAAATGTGACAAGTGCCAGAGGTTTTCAACCCTTATTCATCGTCCAGCAAATTGTCTATTAGCCATTAGTAGTCCGCTTCCTTTTGCTAAATGGGGCATGGACATTTTGGGGCCGTATACTCCTGCATCCGGTCAGAGACGATATGTACTAGTGGCAGTAGACTACTTCACTAAATGTGTTGAAGCTGAGGCCGTCCGGGGCATCAAATGGACGGATGTATCAGCCTTCATTTGGAAGAGCATAATCACTCGGTATGGGGTACCTCAGTCAATGGTGTTCGACAATGGACCTCAGTTTGAGACGCGCCAACTCAAGGAATGGTTGGGGGATCAAGGCATAACTTATTGTTTTGCCTCAGTCGGCCGACCACAAGCCAATGGTCAAGTTGAGGCCTATAACAAGTTGATTTCAAATGGGATCAAGTGCAAGCTGGAAAAGGCAGGCGGCCTATGGGCAGATGAGTTGGTTAATGTGCTATGGTCCATACGGACAACAGCAAAGAGTTCAACAGGGGAGACTCCATTCTTTTTGGTCTATGGAGCTGAGGCTGTACTCCCAATTGAAATGTACGAGCCCACTTTGCGGGTAATGCTCTATGATGAATCGGCCAATTGGGAGGCCATGAAGACCGCTCTAGACTTTCTTCCAGAAGCTAGGGGCAATGCGGCGCTTAGGCATGAAATTTATCGCTTAAGGATGACAAGGGCATATAACCGCCGAGTGTCTAAGCGGCCACTCAAAATGGGGGATCTAGTGTTGAGGAAAATGGAAGCTGTTGGCCGTGCCAACGAGGACGGCAAGTTGACTCCAAATTGGGAGGACCGTACCGAATCAGGGAAGAAGTCCGAGACGGCACATATCGCCTTGAAGCAATTGATGGCTGTCAGATCCCACGGACATGGAACACTGACAATCTGAAGAAATATCATGTTCAAGTTTTTATTTCTCTAAATACTTAGCCAAAAAGCTGTGTATACAGCTAGGTCTACTGACCGAGCCATGTAATTAAAGCCATACGGCCACAACAATGTACTTTTGACAAAATTAATGAAAAAGTCAAGCATTGTTGAACTATTTTGCTGTTTTACTTATATTTATTTGCACATTATGATTTGTGATTAAAAGCCAAGTGAAATGACTTACTAAGTTGCTTCCAAAATAGCAACACGGCTTATCAGAGTCTTACTGAGTGGCCGAAGTAAAAAGGAAGCAAGATTGCTTCCAATGGAGCAATTCGGCCATAAAAAAAAAAACTGATTCAATTAAGAGAACAATGTGTCCGCCACCATTCAAGGCGGACGCTTGAGGCAAGGTATTCTGAACTTGTTTTAAAAAAATAAACGAGTGCCCTTTACAAATAGGGCAAGGGCATACCTAGGCGTTTAGCCCGGCCGAGCCAGGAATCTCTAAGTTGAGATAATACTTGGGATTTCTAGAGTACGTCCGAGCGATAGATTCAACGGACTACTCATACAAAGATAGCTGAACGGCCAACTTAATTGATTCGG
Organism: Chenopodium album; assembly: GCF_948465745.1. NCBI lineage: Eukaryota > Viridiplantae > Streptophyta > Magnoliopsida > Caryophyllales > Amaranthaceae > Chenopodium > Chenopodium album. The sequence continues at coordinate 17,395,251 of NC_137852.1, forward strand.
TGCTTCACCTAGTCCAAGGGCAATCATTACTATGATTTGATTAACTTGGTAGTTGTCATACCCTTTAAGGCATAAAAGCTACCAAGTTAATCAAACCTCCTAGAGTATGGACTAGGCGAACACCGAATAAAGGGGCATACCCCTAGGATCGTACGAAAGAGCATAATATTGAGACATACGAAAAGTATTCAAAAAAACACAACATTGCAAAAAATCGCTAAGTATGAAACAGAATTAAAGAACCGCTCAACGGGCGGACAAAATCTCCATTAAACTGACCGCGCAAAAGGCGGTTGAAATGTTTACAAAACCGCTTAAATAGGCGGCCTCAAAATAAGAACAAAAAAAAAAGAGTATAAAATAAGCTAAGTAAATAAGCTGCATAAAGAGAAAGCTGGAAAGCTGAACAGACGGTTGTTGGAGGACCTGAGCTCTACTTAGCTGTATCATCTTTGGCAGGCTCCTCCGCAACCTTGGCGTCCTCAACCGGAGCGGCATCACCGTCCGCCTCTGCCTCCTCCTCCTCATCCTCTCCTTCCTCCTCGTCCTCTCCGGACTCGGGAGAAGTAACTACCAGCTCTGGAGGAGGCTGGCCGGCCTTCTTCCCCTCTTCTCTGAGGCAGACATAGTTCAGCCACTTCTTAAAGCGTTCTTCATAGTATGCGGCCTCACCATCATCCACCATCAGCTCGAAGGCATCGAAGAAGTATGCCTTAAGTCTGTCTTCGGCGTTCTGCTCAATGCGGACAATCTCTTCCGCGCTGGGTGGCCGAGGAGCTTTTAGCTGCTCAGCATAGTCCGCAACGGACTTCTTTAAGGCCTCAACCTCGACCTTCAACGCGTCCGCTTCGTCCAAAGCAGACTTAAGGTTGGCTTGGGCCGACTTCAGCTCACTCTTCAAGGCCTCAGACGCCTCGAATCCCTGCCTCCATCTTTCCTTCTCCAGGACGACCTCGTCCCTTTCAACCCTCATGGCCTCCCTAGCCAAGGTCTCTTGTTCGAGAGCCTTGCCCAGTTTGACCAGATCCTCTGTTTGTCGCGCCGCCTTGTCGGACAGCGCGGTGATTTGGGTCTTGAAATGGACCCTTTGAACAGCGGCCGTCCCAGTCACGGCATCCTCGGCTTTTCTGATTTCGAGCCAAGCTTGCTTCAGCCGCTCGTTTTCTTTATCCTTCCAGTCAAGGAAGGCGTTCAGGTGGAGGAAGAGCTGCGGACAGAAGAAGGAAACTTAGTCAAATGACAAGAAAAATTTGCTAAGTGTTGGAAAGAAAAAGTAATGAAATAGAAGCGTACCTCAGCACTACAGTTGAGCATGGGGCCGAGGAAGCCCTCATTGATTCCCTGCAGCTTGTCCCGCTGCGCTTGGGGAACCGTGCGAACCATGGCCTCGCGCATGGCCTTCTGGTCCGCGCCAGTTAGTGACTGGCCGGGCAGCCTCATTTGCATCTCCTCTGAGATATCTGCAGATGATCATGCAAGAAGAGTTAGCTAAAATTTACAAGTACAAGTTAATCAAAAAGTACAAGAGTAAAGGAGAAAGGCTAACCAGTGGAGAAGCTTGGAGGAGAGAGATTGATGGGAGGAGGCGGCAAAGAGGTGTCCCCCTCATTTGCTAAACGGCCAGCAGCGTCACTGGCCGACTGACTGGCATTTAACCAATCAGATTTCTTAACTACCTCGACATGCGAAGTTGAGATGAGGCCGGTCATTTTTTCTGGGGTTGACTTACCCCTATCGTCCATAGGGACAGACGCGTCGTGGACCTGATCAGCAACAGGGTCCACGGACTTGGAGGCCTCGCTTTGTACCAGCCGAGGTTGATCTCCTTTAGACTGCGTTGGAGCAGTCTACGACTTTGTCTTGGCCGCGGATTTGGAGGGCGTCTTCGTGGCGACCGTCTTCCTCCTTTTGGATGCGTTCGCATCAGGAGTGGAAAAAGCCGGCTGCTTCCGTCTCGCCTTCGAAGTAGAGGAGGACTGTCAAAATACAAGCAAAGTTAGGAAAAATTTTACAAAGCAAAGAATATGTCAGTGTCCGTGTGAATTGGAGAAGGAGCTCCCTTCCAACATGTATGAACGGACGAAATGCGTCCGTGCAAACTTAGGAAGCAGGTTCCTCCCAATACAGCAGAACGGACAACAACGAAAAAAAAGAGAAAGACTCAAAAATTAACTAAGTGTGTACCTCCTTGATTTGCTCGTACATCTTGAAACGAGCTTTGTATCAAGCAATGTCCACTTCGGACATAGCCACCTCCCCCTTCTGTGTCGGGTCAAGCATAGCGTACGCCTCCGCTGCAAAAAGGAAAAAGTAGACAAAGTGTTAGAATATTTTTCTAAAAAACTCTATGTGCGTACAAAAGGTTTATATATCTAAGTGTCCACCTTGGGGCATGTTCTGGTACAGGCCGTACGCAGACATAAAAGTGGTGTCCCTAAGCCAATTGGCTAGAGGAACCCAATGGCGAGGGACACGTTCAGTTTTGTTACCCCGCTTGACCCGATTGACCTTGAAATATTCAAGTTGGTGTTCTTGGCTTGGATGGATGGGCGGCTTGTCAGGCTTGTGATCCCCGCGTCCGAGCTGAATGGGATCCGGACGGCACTTATTCATGCGGAGGTTGAACTCCGCATCTTTAGTTTTGATGCGGTAGAAACGGTGCTTCCAGTCCCTCTATTTGCTGACACGGTCGACCACAACCATGTAGTCTCTGGTCGCACTCAAGACGAGCCAACCATCCGTATCTTTTTCCAGCCGTGTAAGTGAGTGCATCTCACAGAAAACAGCAAAGTCTGGCGTGAAACCCTTGCAGATGCACGTCACCAAGTACCCAAATATATTTAACCAACTGTTTGGCGTCAGTTGGAAAAGGCCAATGTTAGATTCGTCCAGCACCGTCCGGACGAATGGATGAAGAGGGAAGCGAAGGCCCACATCTAGGGCAGCCTTATAAACGCAAAAAGCCCTTTTGCGCGGCTTCTCATCATCCCAAGTAGCCACAACAATGGATTTTCTGGGGACTTGTATTTCGAATCCCTCCCCCAAATGGAGGGACTCCTTGTACTCATCAAACTTGTTCTTCAAGAACTTCAGGGCCGTCTCTCCAACTGTACAGGCGTACGGGTCCCTGAAGTTATCAATGTTGGCGAAGTTTTCTTCGGCCGCCGCCTCACCTTCGGCCGTCTCACCCTCGGCCTCTTTCTCAACTTCTTCTTCTTCCACCAGGTGAGAATGAGTGCTACCAAACTCTGAGGACAGCACTCTATCAAGGTCTGCTACCTCGGCCGAGCTTCGGCCTCTGGAGTTGGGTACGCCCATGGGGGAAGAGGCATCTTCTTCAACTAGGGGACGCTTCCCCTTGTCCTTGGTAGTGGTCGCCTCATTTCCCGAAGGAGGGGCACTGCGAAGAGGCAGAACAGACGGCTCTCTAATTGAGATTCCTGTCCTTGGCCTGTCTGTTCTGCCCTGTTGGAGCAGAGGTTGGGAAGACGCGGGGACAGACGAACCAGCAGCGTCCGCCCCAGGATTGGAAGGATGGTCTTTGCAGGCTACCAGCTCGGCCTCATCCATGACTGAGCTGGCAAATTGAGGGAACCTAAGTTCTGGAATGGGAGTGGACGAGGCGCCTTGAGCTTGTTGGCGTTCCTCGAAAGAAGAAGTGACCTCCACGGCCAAGTGATTAGAGCCAGTGGAGGCGGTCGTTGTTTGGGTGGTGGAGATAGTCTCCACCTCCATTGTACTTGGGTTATTAGGGTCATAAGGGACCCTAGGGTGAACCTGACTACCGTCTGGGTTCCTGGCCGCTTGAAGCTCGCGCGTACGCATTGTTCTTGCCATTGCCTGTGGGGACAGAGAAGAATAAGTGGGGGTGAGTATGTACGCACTAGACATAGACTCGCTCCAAGGAGGAGACAACTCTTCTCCGTCCACTCTAGACTCCTCAGTCCCAGGCGAACGGCCGGCCTCATGAGGAGAGTCGGACGAAGCCGAGTATGGATCTAGAATTGAAGTAAAGAAAAAGAAAAACACAGGTAAAAGTAAAAGAGAAAAATGTAGACGGCCTACCTTTGTACGTTTTGAAAACTTTGAAGGTGTTCTTGGTGTTCTTGAAGATTGACCGGAAAACTCAAAAAATGCCCGGAAAACTTAAACTCACGGCGGCGCTCTTGAAGATTAAGGGGAAAATCACTTTCTCTCACTAGAATGCTCTGACTTCTCTCTAGAATTCACAATTGGGTTAAGTGTGAAAATGAGAATTCACTCCCCATATTTATAGAATGAATCTATGGGGGAAAAATGGTAAAACCACCCCTTTCCCGCCTAAACATTCAAACGGTAATTTTTTGAGAAATTACTCGAAGAAAGAGACGGAATGACGTTAGGGTTCTGTTAACCCATGTGGAAATCCAGACGGACAATTGACGACACGTCAAAGTGAGTTGAAGTAAGTTGAGCCACAAATTCAAGAGATTTACACCTTCAACACTTAGTCTCCAGAACTTAAAAATATCTAAGAGGAAAATGCGTCCGCCCAGTTCCCAGACGTTGAGTCTAAAGGGGAGAGTTCAGACGTACGCAGCACGATGAAAGAACCAGAGTACGCCTGAAATCAAGGAAGCCCAATCCATTTTAAACGCAGTGGACGCTCTGGGTAGCTAGGAAACAAGCTCCTCCCGGAGTATCAGAACGTCCATACCAAAATAGGAGGACGTCCAGTCCCACTACTGTGGCCGTTCTGGGTAGCTAGGAGATAAGCTCCTTCCAGAGTATGAGAGCGTCCAGACCAAAAAGCAGGGACGTTCATTTTAAATGGTGTGGACGCTCTGGGTAGTTAGGAGATAAGCTCCTCCCAGAGTATGAGGACGTCCAGACTAAAGTATGTGGACGCCCCGATGAGATAGGGGTTAAGCCTCTCTCAGAGTATGAGAACGTCCAGTATAAAGGATGGACGTTCAAATGAGCAAAAAGACAAGCTCACTCCAGACTACGAGGACGTCCAGAACAAAATATATGGACGTCCAAACAGCAAAAAGAGCTTTGAGTCCAAAGTATATGGACGTCCAGGGCAGATGGGAGGTAAACCCAACCTAGAGTACATGGACGTCCAGATGGAAGATCAGAGGAGGTGGCCAGTAAGTGTACGAGCCACCCCCTCTGAGGGGCAAATGTTTAGGGTAAAAATACCCCAAGTACGTGGCCCAATCTCATAATGACACGTGGCCCAATAAGAAGGCGACACGTGGCCCTATGAGAGGGTGACACGTGTCCTCCAGACAGGGTGACACGTGTCAAACCGCCTTTAGTACACAATACAATGTCAGAAAGAGAAAAAGGCCTTGATTACCTCAGGCCCAAATCCCGAGAAAACCTAGAATGCCGTAAAACGGCGTTCCCCATGACACGTGGCGACCCCTGATTGTGCAGCCAATCACGTCACGATATTCTAGGGTATAAACCCTAGAGGGGCACATGTTCCCACCCCTATAAATACCCCAATCATTTATGATGGGAGGAGGGATTGTGACACAACATAAATATAGAGCATTAAAGAGCTCCAACTTCTCTCTACTTTTTCTCTCTAGCTTTTCCGATTTCCGATCTCTAACTTGATCGTCGGAGGCGAATATTCCGATAAACGGAATATTCGTTGTTTTGCAGGTGTCCACATCTCGTTGCCAGGAGAACGTGACCAGTATCCGAGGAGTTCACAAAAAACCCTAAAACAATAATAATCATAATAAGGCATAATAAAGCTTAATAATAATAGCAAGATCTTAGGCATGATACTAACAAGATTAATAACAAATCCTAGCATGTCACTAAGCAATAAAGATTAAAGCTTTAAACCTAACATGGTACTAACATGATATTAGAAAGAATAAGAGGCACCCTAAACATGATACTAGAAAGCATTAAATAACATCCTAACATGATACTAGGAAGCATAAAACAATAATAAACATGCTTTCTACATTGTGAATAAAATAAGGAGTAAGTTAATCTACTTACTTTGAAGCCTCGTACCTCTTTCTAATAACAAAATACACAAGTTAGTAAACTTCAATGAAAATATTAAAGAATAATTAAAGAATTAAATTGAAATCAAATTAAATAAGATTTTGACTAGATTTGGACCAAACCCTCAGAAAATATCAACCTTGCACGTCTAGGGCGAAGGCAACTTCGAACTTGGCTAGGTGATTCTAAATCTTGCGAATGCGGAATATTGTTTGTAAAAAGGTTGGTTTAGAAAGAGATAGAGAATAAGAATTAAGTAATTCTTGATGAGAGTTGATAAATAAAAACAGAGGTCGAGGACCCAATTTATAGGAAAATAGTCCGGAAAATCATAGAATTTGATAAGGAATAAAACTCCACTCTGTCGCCAGGAATTCACTCGCGACAGGGTCTGTCGCGAGGCGACAGCCTGACTTAGATGCGCTTTTCCACGCGGAATCCGATCTTTATCAACTTGATCTACGGAATCCGTACAAAAGATAAAAACGTGTTTTTTTAAAGATAATAATAATAATAATAATAATGATATGAAAATAATAATATTTTATTCCAAATAAAAGTCCATTTTAAAATAAATAATTATTAAATCTAATAATATTAGAATTAAAAGGAACCTTCTAGAAACTTCTAGAAAGTTATAATTAATCCTAATAATTTTAGGAATAATAATTAACATTGGGCCCTCCTCTAGATCATTGGGCCGTATGTAAATAATTAACCGGGCTCAGTTTAGTATATTGGTCATAACTTCCTCAATATTCATTGGAATTGGGCTTATAATATATCGTTGGAAAGGTCTCTTCGAGCCTCATCCAACTAAACTATTATTGGACCTTAATTATGGACCAAACTAAACTGGTTCGGCTATTTTTAAATAAATAGAATTATTTTCGAAAACAGAGAGAAGAGAATTTTAAAACTAAACCGCAACACTTGACTTTTCCACACTTTCACCTCATTCGATTATGGTTCGACGTGAAAGGCATTCATCACTGGGTTTGGTTTTGGGGAGACACAAATGGGTGTCTACAATATTGTATAATATATATAAGTTATTATTGTACATTTTTACAGCTATAAGCTTGGGTATTTGCCTAAGTTACTAGATTAAGATATTTTCTTCTATCTTTACTAGGATAAACTATTGAAAGGGGAGGATCTTGTCAAAAAATAGTTCGTGAATTAATTAGCAAAGCTTGTGGTATTTAATTTGCTGCACTCAGGAGGTAATTATTCAAAATCTTTATTATGTTATATGTTGTGTATAGTTTTATATGTTATTTAATGTGTTATAGAACAATAGATTGCCCTCCTAGATAGTTTAACTACACTATTGTTGGGCCCGTATTGTAATACGACCCATAACATCTAGGGCATCAGTCCAAGATCAATGGTTCAGCAAAAATAGGCAAAACGGCTTGATTGGAGTAAACAAGGAAAGCACCATCGTACGTATCAATCAAGAGGACACTTGCCAAAAATACACCTACAGAACAGGGAAGAAGATAAATCAAGAAGATCTTCTTCATTTTGAATATATTCTGAAGATATTTGTAAACCCTAGAGATCCCTAGGTATAAATAAGTGTAATTAGACATTTTTAGCACTCATGTACGCACATATACTTTGAATATAATAGAATTACTCTGCATTCATCTACGGAGCTTCGTCCCTACTGAAGAAGGAGGCTAGTCCTTATTCAGTATTGTATCTCTAAACTTACTCTTTTCATAGTAGAGTTCATTCTGTTTGTTTATTGTTATTTCATTGCTTATCTATTGCTTTATTATTGCTTTATTGCTATTTTATGCACTTTTGGTAGTATGATTGTTATTACCCCTCAAACCTAGCAGATTCTCATATGTCCTTGTTGAGATTTGCCTAAACAATTTGGCGCCCACCGTGGGGTTGATAATCGATTAACTTACCAATTCGCCAAAAAACCAATACAAACACCATGTCTGGGCACCAAGTACCCTTTACCATGGCCGAAATCAATGAGGGAATGAACGCATTCCGTCAAACCTTAGACCAACAAAAAAGCCAAATTGAAACATTGTTGGCCCAAAAAGTCCAAACTGAAGCCAAGCTTACCAGTCTCACCAAGCAAAATGAAGCCCTCCGTAGCCAAATACAGTCAGTCGCTTCCAAAACCATTAATACCAGAAAAAACACTGAAAGTATAGCCATGCAGCTCGATATGTCAGGTGTCTTTCATACCCCTAACGGGGAAAAAGGATCTAACACTAGGGAAACAACCCTAGATCTAGACTCTTTGAATGCAGGAACCCCTAAGCAGAATGGACAAGAAGGATCTGAGGAGGGAAAGATAGAGAAGATAGTCAAAGAGTACCTCAAGGCAATAGAAGCCAAGATCGCCAAGATCCCTGGAATGCCAAAGCCCATGGAGGAAGAAGCATCAGATGGCTATATAGAGTCTCCTTTCTCAGAAGAGATCGCCATGGTAGAAGTGCCAAAGAGGTTCAGCACACCCAGCATGGCCATGTACGATGGAACAACAGACCCTGATGAGCATGTATCCCTTTACAAGCAGAAGATGATGACCAGCTCAATCCCTAGAGACATCAGGGAGGCCATCATGTGCAAAGGCTTTGGAGCCACATTATCAAGTCCAGCCTTAACTTGGTTCATTAATTTAGATAATGGGACAATTCGATCTTTTGCAGGAATGGTAAACCTATTCAAGATCCAGTTCGCCAGCAGCAGGAAAATAGAAAAGCAATCATCGGATTTGTACCGTATTGTGCAAAGAAACGGTGAATCCTTGAGAGATTACCTTAATAGGTTCAACAGGAAAAAGATTGGAATACACAAGTGTGATGCTCCTACAACCATTGAAGCGTTCAGAAGAGGATTGCTAGATCACAGTGAGCTCTACAAGGAATTGACCAAATATCCATGCACAACCTTTGAAGATGTACAAGCTAAGGCAATGGCTCAAGTCAGATTCGAAGAAGATGCATATGCAAGAAAGACTCCAGAGCTCAGAAAGGATGAAGATCGCCCGTCAAGAAGGAACAACAACTTCCCCAGGAGAGATAATCGATTCAAGCCGTATCAGCGTTCCCGCTTTGATGAAGGATCAGTCAACGCTGTCGAAGGAGAGTTTTCTGATTGGAGAGAAGATCCTGAGCTCCCACCAAAGTTGCACGAGTATTGCTTCAATGTCAATCCTGCAGGAGTAATAAGGACCTTGAACAAGATGGGAGATACTGTTCAGTGGCCTAGAAGGAGTGATAGGCCTGGGGAGAAGAAGGATCCATCCAGATGGTGTGATTTCCATTCAGATATTGGTCACACTACTGACGAATGTGTCGCGCTCAGAAAGGAAGTTGCATACCTATTAAAGAAGGGCTACCTCAAAGAACTCTTGTCAGACAGATCTAAAGCTTCAGGGAAGGATAGAGAGTCCAAGCAAGGAGGTCCTCCACCCCCACCTCCAATTGTCAAGACCATCTGTTTCATATCAGGAGGGTCCGAAGTATGCGGCCTAACATATTCAGCAGCGAAGCGGCACGCAAAGGAAAGTAACAAAGAGCAATCAGACAAGAGGGAAAAATCAAAGATAGACATCCCTATCATGTTTGAAGAAAGCGACGCAGTAGAAGGTCATCATGACGGCCTAGTAATCTCACTCCCAGTTGGAAATTGCATGATTAAGCGAATCCTAGTTGACAATGGAAGTTCTGCAAACATCATCATGCTGGATACCTTGAAGCACATGAACATAGATGAGAAGAATATAGTTAACAAGTCAACAATGCTAGTGGGATTCAGTGGGGAAACTAAGAAGACAAGTGGAGAGGTTACATTGGCAACATATGCAAAAGGGATCAACCTGCAAGTCAAATTCTTAGTAATCGACACCCTGTCCTCATACAATATGATTTTGGGAAGACCTTGGATACACGAAATGAAAGCCATCCCTTCTACGTACCATCAGGTCATCAAGTTTCCTACTAGATGGGGAATTCAAGAATTAGAGGAGATCCTAGGGAAGCCAAAGAATGCTACAAGATAGCACTGAAAGGAACATCTGCGGAAAAGAGTTCAGCATAGCAATCAGAGGATCAGCTGGGCCAAGAGAAGTTGAGTATATCAGAAGAGCAAGAAGCTACTGAAGTCCAGCTGAACCCCTTACATCCAGATCAGAAAGTCAGAATAGGGTCAGAACTTAAAGCGGAAATCAGACAACAAATTCACGACTTTCTAGAAGAAGAGAAAGATGTGTTTGCTTGGACCCACGAGGACATGAAAGACATTCCCCCAGAGGTTATCACTCACAAGCTAAACGTAGACCCAATGCATACACCAGTGAAGCAAAAAAGAAGAAAATTCGCACCAGAAAGGAACAAGATCATCAACGAAGAAATTCAAAACCTACTGAAGACTGGAAAAATCAGAGAAGTAAGGTACCCAGAGTGGCTTGCCAACGTGGTGGTAGTAAGAAAGAAGAATGGGAAATGGCGGATTTGCATAGATTTCACAGACATCAACAAGGCTTGCCCGAAAGACCCATTCCCTTTACCTCACATTGATGCCATGGTAGACGCCACAGCAGGACACGAACTGTTATCCTTTATGGACGCCTACAGTGGTTACAACCAGATCCTCATGCACAAGGACGACCAGGAAAAGACAGCCTTCATTACCAGTCAAGGAATATATTGCTACAAGGTGATGCCTTTCGGATTGAAGAACGCAGGAGCAACATACCAAAGGTTGGTAAACAAGATGTTTGAAAAACAAATTGGGAACACGATAGAAGTCTACATAGATGATATGGTAGTTAAATCCAAGAAGGCAGAAGATCATGTCAGAGACCTCAGAGAAGCATTCGTCATCCTGAAACAATATGGCATGAAGCTGAACCCTACAAAGTGCACGTTTGGAGTACAGTCAGGAAAATTCTTGGGATACATGGTTACGCAAAGAGGAATAGAAGCCAGTCCAGAACAGGTCAAAGCTATCCTAGATCTAGAACGACCAAAATCCAAGAAGGATGTACAGAGCTTAACAGGGAAAATCGCGGCATTGAACAGGTTCATCTCAAAGTCTTCAGAAAAGAACAGAGCCTTCTACGAGGTACTGAAAAAGAACAAGGAGTTTAAATGGGAACAAGAACATGATGAAGCATTCCAGAAGCTGAAAGAATACCTAGCCAACCCGTTGATTCTCTCCAAACCTAAAGAAGGGGAACCACTCTAGCTGTACCTTGCAGTGTCTGAAGGGACGGTCAGCGCAGCCCTCACAAGAGAAGAAGAAAAGGAACAATTTCCAATCTACTATGTCAGCAAGACCCTGCTCAGTGCGGAAACACGATACGCCTCATTGGAGAAAATCATTTTAGCCTTGTTCACTGCTTCAGTAAAGCTACGTCCATACTTCGAGAGTCATCCCATACAAGTACGGACCAACTACCCCATCAGAGCTATCATGAGAAAACCAGAAATGTCAGGAAGGATGGAGAAATGGGCCCTACATCTAAGCAGGTACGACATACAGTACAAACCTAGGACGGCAGTCAAATCTCAAGCTTTAGCAGACTTCGTGGCAGACTTCAGCCCTACACTTGAAGAAGAAGCACAAAAGGAAGTACTAGCCTTACAGGAACCAAAGGCTGCACAAAAATGGACACTCCATACAGATGGTGCAGCAAACATACGAGGAGTGGGCTTAGGAGTAGTACTGACATCACCCCAAGGAGACAAGATAGCACAGGCAATAAGGTGCAACTTCAAGGCTACCAATACTGAAGCCGAATATGAAGCGCTCATTACAGGACTAACCGTTGCAAGAGATATGAAGATACAACACCTAGAAGTAATCTCTGACTCTTTACTCATGGTAAACCAAATCAACGGGCAGTATGCAGCGAAAGACACCAGAATGATTGCCTACCTAGAAGTCACAAAGAAGCTCATCAAGGAATTCAAGGAGTTCAAGATAGAACAAGTACCCCGGAACCTAAACACTGAAGCAGATGCATTGGCAAATTTGGGATCAAACATCAATCCAGAAGAATTTGGGGCAATCCCTCTAGTACATGTACTCTCACCAGCCATAGAGAAGGAATCAACCATGAGTGTCTACGAAATTCAAATAGGCCCTACAGAAGAAGAAGACAACAGTTGGATAACACCCCTGAAGGAATACCTCCTGGGCAATACGAAACCAACAGGGAAAGTAACAGCTCAAGAATTCGCTCAGAAAGCCTCCAAGTACTGCCTAATCAGCAATGTACTCTTCAAGAAATCTGCAGCAGGACCTTTCTTAAGATGCCTGGAAAGAAAAGAAGCTCAACAAGTCTTACAATCCTTACACAGTGGAGAATGCGGAAATCACTCCGGAGGAAGAAATTTAGCCAATAGGGCACTCAGAATGGGATACTACTGGCCCAGTATAAGAAAAGACGCAGTTAAGTTCGCCAAGAAATGCTTAGCATGCCAAAAACATGCGCCCTTGACACACAAGCCATCAGAAGTGTTACATCCAACATTGACACCGTGGCCATTTATGAAGTGGGGAATGGATATAGTAAAATTACCACCGTCATCAGGGCAGAGAGTGTACTTCTTAGCAATGACAGACTACTTTTCCAAATGGATTGAAGCAGAAGCGTACAAGGAGATCAAGGATAAACACGTCATTTCATTTATAAAGAGGAACATTCTAAGCAGATTCGGAGTACCAGCGGAGATCATTACAGACAACGGGTCTCAATTCATCAGCAACAAAACCACCAAGTTCTGTAAGGAATGGAACATCTCCCTAATCACATCTACACCAAGATACCCACAAGCGAATGGACAAGTAGAATCAAGTAACAAAGTCCTTATAGGCAACATGAAGAAAAGGCTGGAGGGAGCCAAAGGGAAATGGGCAGACGAACTACCCAACATATTGTGGGCAGACAGAACAACTCCTAAAGGCGCTACAGGTCATACCCCTTTCTCACTGGTGTACGGATGTGAAGCAGTAATTCCAACAGAGGTAGAAGTGCCTACAGCAAGGTACGGACTGATGACAGAAGAAAGAAACCAAGCAGAACTAATTCACAATTTAGACACAGTGGAGGAGCTAAGGGAAGACGCACAAATGAGAATGGCAGCATACCAACAGGAGGTAGCAAGATCCTTCAACAAGAACGTTAGAGTCAAAGCCTTCAAGCTAGGAGACTGGGTCCTCAAAAAGGTATACGAAAACACCAAGGAAGTTAATGCAGGAAAGCTAGCACCCAACTGGGAAGGACCCTATGAAATCACCAAGGTAGTAGGTAATGGAGCATACAGACTCAGGAATGCAGAAGGGAAAGAAGTGCAGCGAAGTTGGAACACAGCACATTTAAAATTATATCATTTCTGAAGAAGGTATGCAATTGGTATTTCTATTTTGTATTTCAAGTTACAAAAAAAAAAAGAGAAAACACAAAAAAAAAACAGGAAAACAAGCAAAAATACAAAAAAATCAGAAAACAGAAAAAAACACAAAAATCTCCAACAGCCAGATTCAGCACGAAAGGTACTCATCTATCTTTATCTTTTGTCAATTTACTTTATGATCGTTACGAGTACTGACTTTGGCATCGGAGGGCCGTTGGGGAAACCCACGGCCACCCCTCACCTTCTTCTGTTTTGCAAGGAACACGACTGACATTACTGAACAAGGATGCAACAAGTCCCTTCACTATAGAACAAAGGCAAGGCATTCCCGAAAAGAACAGACCTACTACCCTCACAAAACTTACAAACACACGTAAGTAACACCATTACTATACAACTGTAATACAACTGTAATACATTCGTGATACAACTGCAAACACACCACACTATGCAGAAACGATAATCACACAGCAAGAAAGACAGAAATACTTAGTTGCATTGCAACAAAATTAAACAAAGCATCCAGCTACAGAAGCGTAGCACAAAATAAAAACAAATTATCCAGACTGCACTAAGGCAGTAAACAGAAACAGCATCCAAAGTTGTACATTTTTGAATAAAAAGAAAGGTGACACAACACCAGCTAAACTAATTTTCTCCCGTGTTGTCAGCAGGGACTACTTCTTCAGCTACAGGCTTCATCACCTCTGGGGCATCCTTCACTTCTTCATTGTGAGGAGAATTCACTTCCTCATCAGCAAAGCTCAGCAGTAGGGAACCAGGAGCAGCAGTCCCTTCAGGAAACGCCTTCTCAAAAGAAGCCTTGTCACCATCATAATCCCAAGCCTCATGCTTTCCTTGCTGAAACTCTTCCATCATCTCAAGACGTGCCTTCCCATAATAGTATGTAGCAGCATCAATGGCCTCATTAGCAGCTTCCTTCAGGGTACTCTTCAACCCGTCCCGCTCAGAAATGCAATCCCGATGCTTAGCCCGTTCAGACTTCAAAGCTTCAGTAGCAGCCTTGTACTTGTCAGACAGAGCATCACGCTCCTTCTTCATAGCCTCATACACCCGAGAAAATTCTGACACCTTGCCTAAAACACCAAGGCAGGACTGGAGACTCTGCACAGCAAAGATGAAGTGTAAGAAGCATATTTCAATAAGGTCGATTTTATGCGAAATTTTTTTTTTTGGAGTACACTATACCTGGAAGGACTGTACAGCCGCTTCTTGTGAAAGATCAGCAAAAGTCATTGAAGACTGGCGATCCTTGAAGGAAGGAAACAACAAGGTATCCACATGTGGAGCAAGAGAATCAAAGGAAAACTCAGCAGCGTCAACATCAATGGGTATCTCCAACTTCCTCTTAAGACCAGTACGAGGCGGAGGCGGAGGTGCAGCACCCCTAGGAGCAACCATCTTGATGGGAACAGCTTTAGAATTCTGGGGGGACGAACGAGACTTAAGACGGCCCAAGATGGAGGATGAGCTAAGAAGATCATGAGACCTCAGTGACCTTGATGTATCTACAAGGAATACAGTCAGTTCAAAAATTGTACAACAAGGATCACATCAAATATATACAGCAAGGACGCTAATAACAAACAACCAAGACCAACAAGTACGCGCAAATATGTTCAACAAGGAAACAACCAATTCAAAAACAAAAACACACAGGCTAAAATCCAACCACGCATTCACAAAAGCATAAGCGCAACAAAACATCAAAACTCACAAGAGAGAAAGTACCTGATGAAATTGAAATTAGGGGCAAAGCAATTGAAGTGATTAGACAACAGCCTGCACACCAAATAAATACCAAAGACGAAAATAAAACCGCCTTTCACAGTTATCAAGGAAGTTGCCTTAAAACCGCCACCACTTTCTAATTTGCTAACCGTTGGAGCAATTTCTGAATTTCAAAATATTTTCTAGAATTTTCTTTAGGTAATTTTCACTTCCAAATACTTGGAAATAAAAATTAGGGGAAATTGTTGGGCCCGTATTGTAATACGACCCATAAAATCTAGGGCATCAGTCCAAGATCAATGGTTCAGCAAAAATAGGCAAAACGGCTTGATTGGAGTAAACAAGGAAAGCACCATCATACGTATCAATCAAGAGGACACTTGCCAAAAATACACCTACAGAACAGGGAAGAAGATAAATCAAGAAGATCTTCTTCGTTTTGAATATATTCTGAAGATATTTGTAAACCCTAGAGATCCCTAGGTATAAATAAGTGTAATTAGACATTTTTAGCACTCATGTACGCACATATACTTTGAATATAATAGAATTACTCTGCATTCATCTACGGAGCTTCGTCCCTACTGAAGAAGGAGGCTAGTCCTTATTCAGTATTGTATCTCTAAACTTACTCTTTTCATAGTAGAGTTCATTCTGTTTGTTTATTGTTATTTCATTGCTTATCTATTGCTTTATTATTGCTTTATTGCTATTTTATGCGCTTTTGGTAGTATGATTGTTATTACCCCTCAAACCTAGCAGATTCTCATATGTCCTTGTTGAGATTTGCCTAAACAACTATTTTTTGTTTTACAAAATTTTTATTACATCATTGCACTTAAATAGTAAAATATTATTGTATACAATTCATGGCTACATGTTTATGTGCATCTTGACTTTACTATGTTAATATGTGTAAGTTTCTTTTTATGTGTGAATGCGGCCGTGGGATTTTCTTTTGGTGTAACTACATTGATACCATCATATATAGAAACCTTAAAAGGGAAGCCTTGATAAATTATTTACCATCCTTGTTAAAATTGAGAATCAATTACTTGTTTGCATATGTAGGGTTTAATTTATCACTTATACTCTTTTAATTATAAAATTTATAAAATACAATAATAATATGGATAAGCTTTTACCAAATGATGAATGATGTCTTATTATAGGTAGCTTATGAAATCTTTCAAATATCTCCTTACAGAATTTATACAAGCCATGT
This sequence comes from Chenopodium album, assembly GCF_948465745.1. Classification (NCBI taxonomy): domain Eukaryota; kingdom Viridiplantae; phylum Streptophyta; class Magnoliopsida; order Caryophyllales; family Amaranthaceae; genus Chenopodium; species Chenopodium album. The sequence goes on from NC_137852.1 coordinate 17,411,649, forward strand.
TTTTTTAATGTGAAATCTAAAATAAGTATACGAGGCGAATTATTATAAATTTAAGTGGTTTAAGTATTTTGTATTATCTAATACTCATTAATAATCATCGTAAATTATATATTTTGCTATAGATATGGATAGTTTGGATACTAGTTGGATTGATTTACGAAAAGGCAACTCTGCCTATTATGACGGTTGCATGAAATTCTTAGAGCTTGCTAAGAAGAGTCTTGTAGAAGGAAAAACTCGATGCCCATGCAATAAGTGTAAGATAAATAAATGGTATCCTATAGATGAAGTGGGAGGCCACATTCTTTTTAACATTTTCTATAGGAATTATAGATATTGGATTTTCCATTATGAGGGTGAAGGGAGTAACACCTTAAAGCCCCTTAGTGATCATGGGAAGGAAGTAGCTCAAGATGATATGGATGGGCTACTAAGAGAAGCTTTTGGGGTCTGCAATCCACAGTTCACTACTGAATTCCAGGGCCCATCATTAAGTGAATCAGATTTTGAAGACGAAGGATCAGATGACATGATGCATGAAGAGTTTAATTTTCCTTGTGAGGTAGATGAAGAAATTCCTTCAACTAAATCCGTTGAAGAAGTGGCAAAGTACAAACGTCTTATGGATGCTTCTAATGAGGGTCTATATGTGGGGTGTACTACCTTCTCAAAGTTATCATTTCTATTACACTTATTTCACCTTAAGTGTATGTTTCATTGGTCTCCCGAGTCATTTAATAAATTGCTTGAAATTCTAAATGATGCATTTCCTCTTATCAAAGAGTTTCCATCGTCTTACTATGAAGGCATGAAATAATCAAGGACTTGGGATTAGGATATGAGAAAATCAATGCATGTCCAAATAATTGCATGTTATATTGGGGTGAGTTTGCTGATCAAACAGAATGTCATAAATGTAATACATCAAGGTGGAAAACTGTGAAAGGGATGGAGGGTGAGACAATTGAGAAAGGGAAAGAAACATTAAAGAAAGGTGAGCCAGCTAAAGTGATGCGATATTTTCCTCTTATACCTAGATTGAAGAGGCTTTACATGTCTTTTAAAACAGCAGAAGATATGAGATGGCATTCTGGTCGTGCAGATGATGTGATTCTAAGGCACCCGACAGATGGTGAGGCTTGGAAAAAATTTGATAAAAAATTTAAGGAATTTTCTGCTGACCCTCGTAGTGTGAGATTGGGTTTTTCTAGTGATGGTTTTAACCCATACCGTCTAATGAATACTAATTATAGTACATGGCCGGTGGTCTTGATTCCTTACAATCTTCCCCCATGGATTTGCATGAAGTCATCGTCTTTTATTTTGTCCTTGATTATTCCAGGTAAATATAGTCCTGGTATCGATATTGATGTATACTTGCAACCATTAATTCTTGAGTTGAAATTGTTGTGGAAAGGTGTAAATGCCTTTGATGCTTATAGTAGAGAAAACTTTAAGCTGCGAGTAACCTTACACTCCACAATAAATGACTTCCCATTATATGCTATGTTTTCGGGATGGAGTACTAGAGGTTATAAAGCTTTCCTTTCCTGTGCCCTAACTACTTACGCATATAGATTTGGTGGTAAAATTGTTTATCCTGGACATCAAAAATGGTTGCCAATTAATCATCCTTATCGCTCGGAAGCTCATTTATTTGATGGGAAAAAGGAGTATGGTGTTGCTCCAATTCCCTTAAGTGGGAGTGAAATTTTGAAGCAGCAAGAAAGGGTTAAATACGTTTATGGAAGCTCAAAAAAAGATTCTAAAAAAAGAAAAAACGATGATGATGATGATCAAGATGAAGCTGATAATGATCAATGGAAGAAGAAGAGTGCCTTTTTTTTGAATTGGAGTATTGGGAACATAATCTTCTTAGACATAATTTAGATGTCATGCACATCGAAAAGAATGTGTATGACAATATTTTAGGAACTCTTTTAGATATGGAGAAAAGTAGAGATGATGCGGAAGCTAGAAAGGCTCTAGAGAAACTAAACATAAAATCTAATCTTTGGCTACAATATAATCATAGCACAACCTGAAGGATCTATAGCAGAAGGGTTCCTTTTATGGGAGACAATTACATTTTGCTCAAGATATTTAGAAAGTGTTGAGACGGTGTTCAGTAGACCAAAAAGGAATGAGGATGGTGTTCCAAATACTAATAACTATATATACAATTCCGGTGGTCGTGTAATTGGAAAGAAAGAAAATGTACGTCTTGATGACAGAAGTTTAATGCAAGCACATCGCTACATATTGCTGCATTCAGATGAGATGAAACCAGTTCTTGAGTAAGTAGTATATATTATGGGTAATTTTATAGTATATTCACTTCTTCTCATGGTATTGACACAATTTTTCAATCTGAAAAGTGAGTTCATACAACAAAAACGACAACAAGAGAATCAAGTCGGAAGAAGTCAATCGAACGAATATATCGAAAGCAAGTGGATAATCAAAGAATTCGCCGATTGGTTGCAAAATCAGGTTATATGCTTTGAAAATGTTGAAAATTTGTCTTAAATAATTATTATTACCCATCAATATGTAACTTAATTCTTTCATAATTCTAGGTCCATAACCTAGATGATAGCACAACGGAAGGAAAATTGAGAAAGTCCCTAGCCGGTGGTTTAAGTAAGCGGGTAAAAAAGATGAAAAGTGTGGTGATTAATGGCTACAAATTTGATACCGTGTATCGTGAGAGATTTCGAAAGACACAAAATTCTGGAATTATGATTGAAGCCGAAGGCCAAGAGTATTATGGAAAGCTCAACGAAATATTGGAATTTGACTATTATGGTTCTTTCAAGGCTATAATGTTTCGTTGTGATTGGGTTGATGTACATAGGGGTGTTAAAACATACCCAAATGGTGGCGTTTGCGTCAGTTTTTCAAAGTTAATGCACACTAGTCGGAATTTGCAAGATGATCCATTTATTTTTTCGTCTCAAGCCAAACAAGTTTTTTACATTGAAGATGAGATTAAAAAAGGATGGCTTCATGTTATTAAAACTAAACCTAGAGACTTGTTTGATATACCCGATGATGAAGAGCTCTTAGAATGACATTATATTTCATTTGAGAATATTATGTTGTGGTTGATCGTATAAGTTCATAATTAGCTTTTTGATTTGTTTTAAACATCTATTTCATTATTTAATTATGGATTTTATTTAATTATATATTCTGATTTGTGAAGATTTTTTGAAGAGATGTTGATGGTCTTTATGCGACATAACTTGAATTATTTAGCTTGTACATAAATGCTGCCTTATTTAATTAATGATTGATGTGACTTTGATCTTGTTATGTATACTTTTTCTTTTATATGTTACCAAGATATGCATAACATGAGTTTATATACTGAGCATAATCATGTGTTACTTGTCATGCAGGAGATGACTTATCGAAAGAAGAGAGAGAGAGAGTTGCATCTACTGCACCCCCTACATCTATGAGTGAAGATGCATCACAACCAACAAAAAGGTATGCTACTGAGCAAACGTCCCAAGTTCCCACGACTATTAAATGGGGGCCATTTTCTCCACCAACTATCACTACATCAAAGGTTGTGGCTCCTTGTGTTAACACATTAAAGATTGCCCAAAAACCTCCTACTGAAAACAAAGTTGGACCTGTATGGAAAAATCCACCAATTGGTTCAACAGGAAGCTCACTAAAGGCACCAACAACAACCTCACTAAAGGCACCATCATTAGCAACCAGCTCACGTAAGGCATCAGAGGCATTACCACTCAAAGTACCATCATCATCCAACTCACCAGCTTCAAGTTCAAAGAAGGTACCTAATTTACCATCAAGTTATGAAGGAAAAAATTCATCCACTCTTTCATCCATTAGATCACCTAACATCTCATATTCTATAGCTTCAAAACCTTTGAAATACCCGTCTAATTCTTCTCCTAATTCTGACCAGCCCCTTAAATACCCTGTTACTAATTCAAAGCCTTCTACTTCTCCTAATACTGAGCAGCCCCTTAAATACCCTGCTACTAGATCAAACCCTTCTACTTCTTATCCTAATTCTAAGCAGCCCCTTAAATACCCTGTTACTAATTCAAACCCTTCTACTTCTTCTCCTGATTCTGACCAGCCCCAATACCCTGCTACTAACTCAAACCCTTCTACTTCTCCTAATTTTAACCAGCCCCTTAAATACCCTGCTGCTAACTCAAACTCACATGATTTACATGAGAAAAGAGAAGAACAACCTGATGTTGGTCATAATGAAGCATCAAATAAAGGCTCAAAACCATTGAAATCACTGCGGTCAAAGTCTCATCCTGATTGGCCTATGTTTATAGATTTTGATGACAAGGAAGAGGTTATGACAATAGGTATGTTCACTATATTCTTATCTATTTATTTATACACTTTATTCTTATCATGCAAATGTCATCTTAAAAGCACACATTTACTCAAATTTTAAGTCCTATTCCTTTATGCAGATGCAAATGGTCATATTGTACTGTTGAGTGGTTATATTCAGCCAATTGGTGTCTGGAGTAATAATGGTGTCAGATTCTATGTTGAATTTATTGATTTATACCAACCCATTCGGAAAGGTGGACATATTTTGATCTGATTCCTTGGTAGTATTGCAAAGATAGAGACATATTGTCCGGTAGGAGAGTTGAATTGGCATGCTCTTGATTAGCATTTTAAAAAGAAGATAATTAAAGAGATAAGAGTATGTGTAATCATTCTTACTTGAATTATTTATAGATAGATTTATATATTATTAACTTGTAACCATTCTTACTTGAATTATTTGTTTTTCATGCATAAGGATCGCTTTGTGATTCCAGAAGGTGAACTATATAACAAAGCAGCCCTCAAGCATGTCAATAAAAGTTAGAGGCAATACAAATTCACTCTTAAGAGGGATCACTACAAACCAGAAGAAAAAAGTTTAGAAGAGATGTGTAACGCTGCACCACCGCATGGGATTAGTAGTCAAAATTGGGTAAAGCTACTTAAGTATTGGGATTCAGAGACAGGAAAAGTAAGTACATTTTACTGTTTAATTTTATATATTTATGCAATAATTTCTAACGATCATCTAACATTTTATCAATGACTTGAATATTATGTCTTGCATCATATATATGTCTTTTGACTGTCTAGTTATGTATGTGATTCTTATTTATTATATACGTCTAATTATTTTATTTACAACTCTTTGAATGTGAGTGCAGACACTAGCAGCATGTGGAAAAGCAGCACGAGCCAACCTAAATCAATTACATAGATCTGGTTGTAAAAGTTTTGCGAACCGACCGATTATGTATGAAATAATAGTATTACTTACCATGCATAATAAGTATTAAACTCTTTTGTTATCGATTGATTATGGTACTTTTTCCTCATATTTGAAATAATTCTTGATACATTATTACTTATAGGAAGATGAGCATGGAGAAAAAATGAGCTTATTAGCTCTTTGGATACAAGCTCATACAGGAAAGGATGGAAGCTTTCTTCCAGGCACAGTCACTGAAGATTTTGTGGTAAAACATCTAAATAAGTTTTGTTAAGCCAAATAAATCTAGTAATGATGTTCTATTATTACATTATTATCTAAAATTTTATGTAGGATGATGCAAAAGCCAAGGTTGAAGAGTTGAGGATGTTATATACCCTTCTAAGTCTCCACAGGAACTCGAAGATGAAGCCTTTGAACAGACCATGCATGGTGGAGAAATCCCTGATCGTCCTATAGGTTACGGACTTGGGGTTCGGAAGAATGACATTTATGGGGTGCATGCTTTGCTAAGAAAGGATGGGTCTCGAAAAATTCGACAAAGGACTGTAGTAATGGATAATAATGTAAAAGAAGAAGTGTGTGCTCTGCAACAAAAAAATGAAGTACTTGAGAAGGAAAATGAAAAGCTAAAAGACCAAGTACAAGAGAATAACAATCTTCTTAAAACACTTATTGGACAATTCTCTCAAGTTGTCGGTGTAGTTTGTGAAGGAAAGAGTTCAACAGGACTTATGGATTGTGCTAAATCAATCTTGGGAGTGGCAAACCAACAGGTATCTATTTATTATGATTTTTTTTATATATATGGTCCTTTGAATCTAAGGAATTTCCTGTCAAAAAAAAAATCTTAAGAATTTATTATTTTTAGAATGTTTTTATTAGTAGTTTATAGTTGGGCTAAATGCTATTGTGAAAGAAATTTGCCACTTCAACAATACAATTTTATGTGTATGTGGATTGCTATGATATAATAGGTTTGGAGGTATTTGTTAAATTACTGTTGTGTAAGAAGAATGAGAGAATTAACTATTGTCGGATTTGATTCCTAGTCCTGTGTATTGTTTGTCTTTGCATGCCAATCTGTTTCTTCTTTATATTAGTGATTTTTGCTGAAATATCTTTTTCCTTTCTCCCACCATAGAGTGTTGATGCATGATATATCATTTATGTTACTTTAAATTTGTAATGATTTATGTAAATTAAATCTGATGTTAGTTTTCATATAGGCTATACTGCAGTAAAATTTGATTTAATAATTATATAAGTTTGGTCTTTCAGGGTCCTGTGACTGGCTTTGCTGTATTGTCTCCATCTGGGTTTGCTCCAAATGCACCATCCACAATGACAACATTTTTGCAGGGTGTTAACTCAGGTAAATTGGGTTGTTGTACTCCAAATTTCAGCACACTCCGAATGTTCAGCTTATATTTATTGGGTTTTAATAATGTGTTGAAATAGCACTTGATGGGATAAATTAAAAGACGAATGCTGCAAACTATTGTTTTTTTCAAGATATGGATGCAACGCTACAGGAAAGCAAAGCTAAGGAATCTTGAGCTGCGTACTTGAAACTAGCCTACTACAGTACTACCTACGTACACATTGATGCATCATGTGTAGTTAATTAGATTGTTCCTAGCTAGCTAGTTATAGCTTTTAATTTCAAAGCTTCAATCTAAGGGTTTTTTTTTTAGCTACTATATTGTACGTTGTTATTAGGATGGTATATTTTGACAGTTCGGATTGTTAGGATGGTAATTTTTTTTTTGACAGGATTGTTAGGATCGGATGGAATTTTGGATAAAGTTATGTAGCTAGTATTTTTGTTTGATTTTAACTTTAATCAATATAAATTTCATGTTTTAATCTGCTATGTTTAATTTGATTTATACATGTTATATATATATATATATATATATATATATATATATATATATATATATATATATATATATATATATAATATTACATAATTATTACAAAAAACATAATAATGTAGATATTTTTTATTAAAAAAAAAGCCTACAAAATAATTCTGGACGCTTTTTGCTGTCAAGTTTTATGACTTAAAAAATTTCCCACCATTATCATGAGGACAACAAAAAGCGTCGCATTATGTTTGGGACAAAAATTAAAGTCGACAATTTAGACATCTTAAAGCGTCGCGGTATTTGTAGATGGCGCATGAATATCAAATCTGGACGATAAATACTATTATATGGACATAAAAAAGCGTCCACAAAAACAACAGAAAAAAGCATCGACAATTTTTGGACATTTATAGATGTCGACAATTGCGTCACCAAAAAGCGTCGCAAAATTTTCGACTCAGTATTTTGCGACGCTTTTCCAAAGCGTCGACAAAATATTTTGCGACGCTTTTAACGTCGATAAAATAGCAAAAAAGCGTCTCAAAAGCACGGGATTTGTAGTAGTGAGCAATCTCCTTTGAGAATCCAGGTCTTTTTGCATCGCTGTCTCCATAATTGAAGTTGTAACAATATATTTTCCTTAGTATTAACTATATTTGACAAATACCTAGACGCATCTGAGATAGACTGTATTGCCTCCCCTTCCGCCAAAAGGTCTTGACTGAAATTCTTCTACTCTACATCCCAGAACTTCTTGTTATTGAGACACTAGTTTCTAATCGAGGTTCAAACCACGACTATTTTCTTTGAGAGCGAAAACATAGGGGAGCTTGTATTATTGAGATGCCAAGTTTGAATAACAAAGTCATGAAAATGTTGGTAATTAAGGCACCAATTATCCAATTGGTAAGGCATGTTTGAGTGTTGTTGAAAAGTAGAGTCCTCAAAAATAATAGCAGCATGATCCGAGACGAGAATAGGTTGGTTTAACAACCTACTTTCAGGGTAATTTGTGAACCAAGTGGGTGTCATATAGGCACGATCCAACAGTTTTAGAATGAGTTGGTCCCCTTCCCGATTATTAGACCAAGTATACGGTGGACCTTTGAAAGGCGTTGAGATGAGGCTTGCTCTTAGACGAAAATCAATTAAAGAATCCCACCCTCTAATAACATTAGAGTCACCTAGCCTATCATAATGATTTTCAATTTGATTAATATCTCCAATAATCAAGGTATTAGGTGCTATAGCTAACAAGTCTAAAATTAACCCCCAAACTTGGGGTCGATCTTCTAGAACAGGAGCTCCATAAACAAACATCACACACTTATCTATTTCATTAAGAGATTTTACATTACAAAGTATAACATCCCATTAGCAGAGCAAAAACACAAGAGATATCTTCCGAGCCATACGCCAAAATAACTAGACCACCACTAGTTCCTAAAGCATCCGAGCCCTTCACAAAGCTAGGATTAGTACCACCTAATAATAAACTAGAAGCAAAAGAAACAGGTACTTTAGTTTCACTAGGAAACAAAAAGTTAGGTTTGTACTTATGTAGTAACCAAAAAACATAAGGGAGTTTGGGGGAGTTTAAGTCATTAAGACCCCGAAAATTCCATGATGTAACAATCATGGTCACCTTGGAAGCTGTGAAGGGCCAGCCGCCAAACCAAAATGCACACGAGAACCATGAGACATAGCACCCGAATTAGTAGTACCATTCGAGCAAGTGCCTTTACCAAAAGAAGAAGCAAGAACATCTAACTTCTGATATTTAAGAGTCGAAGATACCCAGCTATCTGTAACCTTCCTTTTGCATTTAGAGCGAACAGTTACAGCCTTATTGAACTCAGCATTCAAGAAGCCCGAAGCAGAGGAGCCATGAAAGCCTAAGTCTGCAGCAACCGAGACATCCGAGTAGCACTTCTCTTGTGGCAAAGAGCCAGTTGGCGAAGGAGGGAATAAGGAGAAACCGCCTTTGCTGTATAAGTTGAGATTTTTTATTTTCCTCCGTTTTTGAGACCATGTCGAACCTGCATATCCGAAGTAAGGCAGCTGATCATAAGACCTGCACCGAGTAAAAGGGCCAAGACGATTTCGCTTCTTAGGCCAAACTGTTGCAGTAGAGTGTGATTGAGATAGTGCTTGTGTTGCGTGTGATGCGGGCTTGCTGGGTAGCCCATGTAAAAGGAGGTGAGCATCATAAATTTGCGAAGAAGAAGCAGCCTCTACATTAATAGACAAAGTGTCAAACAAATATGGAACATCAATATCCATCGGCATAGAAGAATCAGAGGAAACAGAGATTTCAGAGTTGAAAACGGAAGGACCATTAGAGCTTGTCTTCGAGCTGTCACTTAAAAAAAAGCCGTCTAGAGGTGCAGCCATACGCAACCTTCCCCCTAATTGAGAAGCCGTGTGCTGGTAGGTGAATAGGCCATAAAGATCCCCTGGAGGAATACAAACATGGCGCTGCTCAGTAGTAGCATTGGCAGCCCTATGCTCTTCAATATAAGCAGCTCTATTTTCTTCAATGAAACGAGCTGACAGCGGGTTGTGATACGATTTTGGAGTAGTAGGATCCGTTTCACAAGAATTAAAGGAGTCCGAACTAGGGTTTGAAGCAGAGTGATTCGAAGTAGAGTGACCTGAAGAAGATGAATTGGCAGCAGCCGCAAGTAATTGTTTCATGTAGCCATTTTGATAAAAACCATTAATGGGGATAAAATAAGGGTCGAAAATATCATTGTTATCAGAATCCTTATTATTCGCAGCCCCATGAACATGCCCATTCGGAAGATTATTATTTCCTGCCCCTGAAGAATCAGAGTCCGAGCTATCAGGCTCATTACCTGTGTCGGAGTCCGGATTATCATCACCATTGGCATCATTATCCGGAGGTTCTTGCTCATCCGAATTTTCATCAGTGTTGCCCTCATTATTATCTTCATGGTTCCCATCATTATCATCCGAATTATGTGCATCATTATCATCATCATCATTATCCAAATTGTCATCACCACCGTCCCCATTATTATCATCATCACCATTACCCGAGCTATCTTCATGATACTCAAAGTCTTGAGCTAAGATTAAAAGATTGACCCTTGTATTCCTTGTTGAGAAATTTTCTTGCGAACCCTCCACCATATTAGTATAAAAAGGTCGACGAAGTGGATCATAGTGCACCGCCCTCCCTTGAGCCTCAAAGGCTTCCAAATGGGTGTGAATTTGCCTGGAAGCTGCATGATGAGTGACATTTATGGCACTCATTTGGTCCCTTTTTGGATGAATTTTATTTCATTTTATTACTCTCTTCTTTAGTTTTCCTTAGTTTTATTCTAGTTTTCTTCATTTTATGCTTTTTGTAGTTAGTTTCTCTATTTTATGCATTTTCTAGTTTACTTGCTATTTTTCCCTTTTACTTGCTTTTTATCCTTTGATTGTAGGTTGTGATTGATTGTTCAAGGATTCCCGAGCTTCCTCTCCATAGTTTTCCATTGATTTTCATGCCTAAAGCTTGTGCAAGAAGTCTCAAGTCAAAGGGAGGTCCAAGGAGCATGCTTCAAGGTCTTGTATATACCTTTCTCATGGCTTATACCCTTCAAGAAATTCAAGAAAGTTCCTGCCTACCTTGTCCTCCATCACCATCATCTAGGATGTGTGCACCGCATGAGCTAGGACGAAGAAGAAGAGAAGGAAGCAGCAGCCTTGTGCGGGCGCACTCGAGGAGTGTGCGGCCGCACATCTGTCGAGTGCGGCCGCACACCAGGTGCGTGCGGGCGCACCTTTCTGGGTATGTTCCCGTGCGCACCACTCTCTCTCCTCCGAGCGCCCGCACCGGCGTGGGTCTATTTTTGGACGTCATTCCCAACTTGCTCTTTGTATTTGATAGTTATTTCTTTCCTTTTATAGAGAGAGAATTAGATCTTCATTAGTGAGAATTAGATTAGATTAGATTCTAGAGAGAGAAAAACACTAGTTCTTAGCATTTTAGAGAGAGAAAATGTGGGTTTGATGATTGATGATTGAAGATTGCTACATTTGATTTGATTTCTATCAAGTTTGTAAGGATTCTTTACTCTTTAATGCAATTTAATGTTTGATTTCATTAGTATTGTTGTTTGATTCGGTTAATTGATAGTTTGATTGATTTTGATTGAATTTGTTGGTTTCAATTTGATTTCAATTGATGAATTTGGGAATGATGATTAGTTTAGCTTTGATTTTGATGTTCTTCATGGATTGTTTGTAGTTTATTTGCTAGGGTAGTGGTGAAGCATGTATTGATGATGAATTGAGATTAATTTGGGGGAAATTGATTGAGTTGATAATGTGATTAAATTGGTTGATTGATTTTGTGCATGTGTGTGCTTGATTAGGCTTGATCACCCTTGTTATTCACACTAGATTGCATTGTGAGTTCACATTGATACGGACCATTGATTTGTGGCTTACATTTACTCGATTGAATATCTTGTGATGTTTCCTAGCTAGTGTTTGATGTAGTTGACGCTAATTAGACCTCTAGGAGAATAGCTTAATGTACTCTCTTGGTTGCAATTTCGGCTTTCCCTCACATTGCTTGACTTGATTGGTTGATTCCCCAAGTTGATTGAACTTCATTGTTGATGCATGTGGATCCATTCCCCTAGTGCCTTAGCATTCAATTAGTACTAGCTTTTTGCATTCCCTAGCTTAACTCTAGTTTCTACCATAAACCCCTACTAGATTTCGGAATAGCTTGACTTAGGCATTGTGCATTCGACCTTCATTCCTTTGGGTTCGACCTTGACTTAACACTACACTAAATAGGGGTTTGTTAAATTACAAATTTTGTTTGATTGGGGGGGGGGTGGTAGCCCAACGACCTACCGTTCTTCATCCCATCAAAATGGCGTCGTTGCCGGGGAATGGTGCTTTGAGTGCATGTTGTTGTTGAGTCTATTTCACTCTATTTGCAAAATACAAAAAGATTTTACACTTTAGGCTACACTTGTTGCCGTGCTACCAATATTTTCTTTGAGTTTTGTGTGCATAGATCCCAAGCCATGGGAGGAAATTCAAGAGTTGCCTTGAAGGAACTTGGAGTGCCCGGTGCATATAGGTATGAGAGCGGCATAGCTCCACCTACAACACCGGAAATTGACTTTGAAATTCGGCCGGCAATGATCACCCTAATTGAGAGGAGACAATATAGTGGGGCTAAGAACGAGAGCCCATTGAACCATCTTAAGGAGTTTGAAAAATATTGTAGCACAATCAAGGTCAATGGAGTATCTCAAGAGATTATCCGCCTTAAGTTGTTCCCTTTCTCTCTCATAGGAAGATCTTTGGAATGGCTAGATAAGGAAGTGAAGCCCAATTCTTTGAGAACTTGGGATGATGTCACCAAAGCTTTCTTGTTCCATTTCTATCCTCAAAAGAAGATGGTGGAGGCAAGAGCTTTGATTCAAGGGTTCAAGCAAAAGCCAAATGAAAGTCTCTATGAAGCATGGGAAAGATTTAAGGATTATCAAATGGAGTGTCCACACCATGGGGTTCCTACCTATCAAATCATACATATCTTCTATGGTGGGTTGAGTTCTCATGGGAGAGCAAGTTTGGATGCCGGAGCCGGAGGCCCAATCATGAACAAAACGGAAGAAGAAGTGGTTGATGCAATTGATGAAGTGGTTCGTCATTCCATGAATTGGCAAGAAGTGGAGAGAGAACCAACAAGCAAGGGTTACTCAATCGAACAACTTAGTGCCATCAATGATTTGACTACTTTGATTGCGGATTTAGGGAAAGAAGTCATGTCTCTCAAAGAAAAGCTTGAGAAGCCCCCTTCCCAAGCTCCAATTCTTCCCTCCCAAATTAAGGGGAGAGGTACATCTTCTCACTCTAACTCTAATCTTTCTTCTTGTTGCATGATTGTGGAATGTTGGCCTTGTGAATTATGTGGAATGAATGATCATAATGCTTCTATATGCCCAAATATTCCTTGTAGTGAATGTGATGGAAGTGAAATGGAACATGTGAATTATATCAATAATCATGCTTGTGAACCTAGAATTGATGTTCAAAGGAATGTTGGAAATAGGAATTATCATATGAATCATGATGATTATAACCAAAATGGAGGTTGTAGAAATCATGGATACCAAGGGATTGATGGTAACTATAACCATCATGGTTGTAATGGTCATGGTCATGGCCATAGACATGGGGATTATAATCAAGGTTATGATAACCATGGTCAACAAAGGAGCCAAAATCAAACTAGGGGTAATTGGAATAATCAAACTAGGGGATATTTTCAAGCAAATTTTCAAAGTGGTTCCCCAATTGATTTAGTTCCAAATGCTCAAAGTTCAAGTGATAATTCCTATGATCAATCATTTTCTTCTAGGGAATTTTTGGAAAGTGTAACTTTGGAAATTTATATGGCTTTGAATGAAGAGAAGTTTAATTACATGTTGGCCTATAACAAGGATTTAAGTGAAAAAATTTCTCAATTGACTAGTGTGTTCAAGGGATATGCAAACTCTTCTTCTTTGACTCCACCTAGCCTAGATTCTAGGAACCCTATGGATGCCATTGTTACTAGGAGTGGTAAGGTCCTTGAGGGAGGTGTGCCTAAGAAGAGTGTTGCTAGAGAGAGCACTAGTAAGAATCCCAATGAAGTTGAAGGTGATGAATGTCCTTTGAGTGAAAATGTTGATGAGGAACGAGTAGAGAAGGTGATAGAGAAAGAGAAAGAGGTTTGCAAACCAAGGCTTCCCTATCCCCAAAGATATAATAGATATAAGTTGGATGAGCAATTTGGGAAATTTGTAGAGATGCTTAAGCAACTTCATCTAACTCTTCCTTTCACCGATGTTGTTGAACAAATGCCAAACTATGCTAAGTTCCTTAAGGGGATTTTGAGTGGAAAAAGGACTTGTGATATGATGGAGACAATTAGCCTTACCGAACATTGTAGTGCAATTATCATGAACAAGATGCCTCCTAAGTTGAAGGATCCCGGAAATTTTTCCATCCCTTGTGCCATTAACAAGACCCAAATTGATAATACCTTATGTGACTTAGGAGCTAGTGTTAGCCTTATGCCATATTCGGTTTATCAAAGATTAGGTCTAGGAGAACTTCTACCTTCCAAGATTACTTTGCAATTAGCTGATAGGTCGATCAAGATTCCTAAGGGAAAGATAGAAGATGTGCCTTTAAGGGTTGGGAAATTTGTTATTCCGGTTGATTTTGTAGTATTGGATATGGATGAAGATGCTACAATACCTATCATCTTAGGTAGACCTTTCCTTGCTACATCGGGGGATATGATAGATGTTAAAAGTGCTAAGATTTCTCTTAAGATTGGAGAGGAGGTAGTTGAATTTGATTTGAATGAAGGAATGAAATATCCCTCTTCTTCTTTTGAGAATTGCATGAGAGTTGAAGTGCTTGATAATATTGTAAATTCCATGCATGAGCATTTGCTCACATCTAATGATCCTCTTGAGTGTGTTTTGTTGAATAAGGAAAAGATAGGTACCCCAAGCAAGGAAGTGCAATTGTATGAAGATTTGCTTGATGGAGGTAATATAGGGAGTGAAGAAGAAACTTGTATGGGGATATCAAGTCAAGATGCTTTGCAAGTGGCCTCAACCAAAGAAGGTAAAGGTGTTCCCATGGTAGAGCTCAAACCTCTACCATCACACCTTAGGTATGAATTCTTGGGCCCTAACTCTACATATCCCGTTATTGTTAGTGCATCCTTGAGTAAGAGCCAAGCTCAAGCATTATGTGGTGTTTTGAGAAAGCACCAAGGTGCTTTGGGGTACACAATTGATGATCTTAAAGGCATAAGCCCCGCCTTGTGTACACACCACATAACACTTGAGGAGGGCACCCTACCTTCTATTGAACGACAAAGGAAGCTACATCCCCAAATGGGAGAAGTAGTTAAGAAAGAGATCACCAAGCTTTTGGATGCGGGAATCATATTCCCCATCTCAAGCTCAAGGTGGGTCTCCCCCGTGCATGTCGTTCCTAAAAAGGGGGGTATGACCGTAGTTGAGAATGAGAAAGGTGAACTCATTCCAACTAGAACAGTCACCGGTTGGAGGATGTGTATAGACTATAGACGTCTAAACACATCAACCAAAAAGGATCACTTCCCTCTCCCTTTTATTGACCAAATGCTTGAAAGGTTGACTAGGCACAAATTCTATTGCGTCCTTGATGGATATTCGGGATTCTTTCAAATTCCTATTCATCCCGAGGATCAAGAAAAGACAACCTTCACATGCCCCTATGGTACTTTTGCATATAGAAGAATGCCCTTTGGATTGTGTAATGCCCCGGCGACCTTTCAAAGGTGTATGATGAGCATTTTTTGGGACATGCTTGAAGAAGAAATGGAAGTTTTCATGGATGATTTTTCCGTGGGAGGTGTTTCATTTGAGGATTGCCTCAAAAATCTCGAAAAATGTCTTGAGAGATGTGAAAAGGTCAATTTGGTGCTTAATTGGGAAAAATGCCACTTCATGGTGGAAGAAGGGATTGTTCTAGGACATAATATTTCTCATAAAGGCATTGAAGTTGACAAAGCTAAGATTGAGGTGATAGAGAAGTTGCCCCCTCAGGTTAATGTGAAAGGAGTAAGATCGTTTTTGGGTCATGCCGGGTTTTATAGAAGGTTTATCAAAGACTTTTCTCTCATTGCTAAGCCTTTAAATGATCTTCTCCAAAAAGATGTTGATTTTGTCTTTGATGATGCTTGTTTGGAAGCTTTTAATAGATTGAAGAAAGCTTTGATTTCTACTCCTATTGTCCAAGCCCCTAGATGGGATTTTCCATTTGAGCTTATGTGTGATGCAAGTGATACGGCCATAGGAGGTGTTTTGGGTCAAAGAATTGACAAAAAGCTCCACGTCATCTATTATATGTCGAAGACCCTCAATGGTGCTCAAAGAAATTACACAACAACGGAAAAGGAATTCTTGGCTATTGTTCATTCTTTTGAGAAATTCCGTTGTTATTTGTTGGGGTCTAAGACTATAGTCTTCACCGATCATGCGGCTTTGAAGTATCTCTTTGGAAAAAAGGAATCCAAACCGAGGTTGATTCGTTGGGTCCTTGAGCTTCAATCTTTTGATCTTGAGATCCGGGATAAAAAAAGGTGCGGAAAATGTTGTTGCGGATCATTTGTCTAGACTTGAGGATTTTCAAGTTCAACATGATGGGTCCCCTATAGAGGACCGGATGTTGGATGATTCATTATATGTTATCAATGTGAAGGAGCTCCCTTGGTTTGCCGATTTGGTGAATTTTCTTGCTTGTGGGGAGTTCCCTCCTTCCTTTTCCAACAATCAAAGGAGGAAGCTCAAGAGAGAAGCTAGGCACTATGTTTGGGATGAGCCAATCTTGTACAAAAGAGGTGTGGATGGATTGTTGCGCCGGTGTGTGCCAAATGAGGAAATACCAAATGTTTTGAAGATGTGCCACTCGGATCCTAGTGGTGGTCATATAGGTGTTTCAAGAACAGCCTCTAAGGTGCTTCAATGTGGATTATGGTGGCCTAACCTCTTCAAGAATGCTGGGGAGTATGTCAAAAGTTGTGACCAATGCCAAAGGACCGGGAATATTTCAAAAAGGAATGAGATGCCCCAACAACCAATACTTGAGTTGGAAATATTTGATGTTTAGGGTATAGATTTTATGGGTCCTTTTCCATCTTCGTATGGGAATCAATATATTCTTGTTGCCGTTGACTATGTGTCAAAGTGGGTAGAAGCGGTGATGAAATTGTTCAAAAAGATAATATTCCCTAGGTTTGGCATCCCCAAAGCGGTTATAAGTGATAATGGCTCCCATTTTGTGCACTATGCTTTCCGAAAAATGTTGAAGAAGCATGGAGTGAACCAAAGATTTGGTCTTCCTTATCATCCTCAAACCAATGGACAAGTTGAGGTATCAAATCGTCAAATTAAGTTGATTCTTGAGAAGACGGTTGCAAGGAGTAGGAAAGATTGGGCAAACAAGCTAGATGATGCCTTCTGGGCATATAGAACGGCTTTCAAGACTCCTATTGGTACCACTCCTTATCTCTTGGTTTATGGGAAGTTTTGTCACCTTCCGGTTGAGCTTGAGCACCGCACTCATTGGGCTATTAAGAAGATCAATTTTTATTTAGCTAGTGCAGGTGAGCAACGTTGGTTGGACTTACATGAGTTAGAAGAGCTTCGGTTGGATGCGTATGATTGTGCTAGCTTGTATAAAGCTATAACTAAGGAGGTGCATGATAAGCTCATTGAGAAGAAAGAGTTTGTTCCGGGGGATAAGGTGCTCCTTTTCAATTCCAAAATGAGGCTTTTCCCCGGAAAATTGATGTCTCGTTGGACCGGTCCTTTTGTTGTTCAAGAGGTGTTCTCAAATGGCTCCATTGAAATTTCTCCTTTGGATTTTTCGAGGACTTTTAAGTCAACGGACATAGGCTCAAGCGGTATTATGATGGAGTATTTGTGGGGGTCATCCATGATATGACTCTCTATGATCCACCTTGAAAGAGGTTGAGGATGTCTAGCTTGAGACTCTAAAATAAGCGCTTCACGGGAGGCAACCCGTGTTTTCTAACTTTTTCTTCCTTTTTCTTTTGATTTTTCTTTGTGTTTTGATGGTGTTTTTGTGACTTAATCTTGTTGTGTTTGATGTTGTAGGATGGTTTGAGTTGATTTCCAACAATTTTGATGCCAATATTGAGGTAAACTTGTCCCAATTCTTAAGTTGGAAAAGTGGGTAAGTATGGAGGATGGTGAGTACTTGTGTTTATTTTCATGATTTTCATGTTTTTCACTCTCCTATATGAAGTGTAGCTACTGTCTATATGGTTCCCCATGACCATCATAGGGGGTGTGCGCACTAGGTGAGGGAGGAAGGAACTCGGAGGAATAAACCCAGATTTTGTGCGGGCGCACACCAGCTATGTGCGGCCGCACACGAGCTCTGTGCGGGCCAACACCTCCCATGTGCGGCCGCACCTAGCTGGGTGTACGGGGGTTTGTTTTCCCTCCTCTTTTAAGCCCGATTTTCCTTCTCTCTCTCTCTCCTACTTCATTCTACTTCCTCCATAGATCTATTGGGGTTGCTCATATTTATACTTCATCTTCATCATATTGTTTTTCATCTTTCTACATCAAAATCTCCATAATTCTCACTACTTTGATACCCAAGTCTTCATTCTACATCATTAAAGGTAATTTTCTCACTCCTAGTTTGAAAATTTTGGGTATTTTTCAATTGGAACTTGTTGGTATGATTGTTGGAGATATTTATGTGTAGTAGTGTTTTTCTTGCTTTAATCTTGTGATTTCCTATCAATTGAGAGTATAATTGCATGTTTTATGTGATAAAGTTTCAATTTTTATACCTCATGAGGCTTTGAGCATGATTAGTACTACCCTCACTCACATCACCATTGTTACCACTACTTGTTCTAATGTTGATGACTATGGAAATGTTGATGTTGGTTTTGTGAAATTTAATTATGATGATGATATTATTTGAGCACATTATGAATTTTGGCATGAATTTTGTTGGATTTTCATATGATGAGTTTTAGGGCATTTTGTTGATGTTGATGGTGATAATGGAGATAATAGTTTGTTGGTAGTATGGTATATTGTTGCTTTTATTAATTGTGATTTGGGGTAATATTTGTGTGAATTGTGATGCTTTGATTATGCATTATTCAACTCTATTGAATTTTTGCTTAACTCATTGAATATTGTACACTTTATTTTTCCCCATATTCATGATTGATTTTTGGCATACTATTCCTATTTTTGAAGACATTCTCTTTGTCCATTATTTTGTAGATGGGTGGTTCAAGGCAAGCAAAGCGCACCAAGGTTACAAATTCAAGAGGAACTATTGATCCACCTTCCACCATCAAAGAAACATACGGCATCAAGTTTAAGGTCCAAAAGCATTGGGACCGATTCAAAAGTCTATCATCGAGGAAATTATATTCTACGAGATTTTATGATCATGATACCACCACTCTTCTAGGGATCGACGATGATGTCCGAATGTTAGCACGGAATTTGGGCCTTGAGCAATTCATCGATCTTAGTGCTCCCACATTTGCAAGGCTCACATATGAATTTCTATCATCTCTCGATGTGCATAAGAGTGGCAACGACAATGAATGTCCAACACTATCTTTCCAAGTGTTCAATGAGGATTATTCTATTCCCCTCTCATTCCTCAACTAAATGTTCCATTTTCCGGAGCCCATCGAGGGCGTGCCTTTAATTTATCCGGCTTATGAAACTCTTCATCACGACCATAAGTACGATGAGGATGATTGGTGGGATAGCATTTCTAATGAAGACGCTTATTGTGCTCAATCTTCAAAGTCGGCCTCAATAGTCCATGGTGCGATGCGCTATTTTAGCCGCATCCTTACTTATGCATTTTTCTCCAAGGAATCTCTTAGAGCCATGTCTCAAGAACAGCTAAGTTGGTTATGGTTGGCAAGTCGACCCAAGGATGATGAAGTGGAAGTGATCGACTTTGCAAGGCACTTGCTCGACCGTTTCATCGACATTAGGGACGGCTTCTTTCTCTCGGGGAGCATACAAATAGGGGGTATGATTACCATCATTGTGTTGTCACTTAACAAAAAGTATGCATCCAAGATTGGGAATCTTAAGGAGATTAGGGACCCAAGAGAGAAGTCTTCATCTTGCTTGTTGGGCACGTTTGCCTTGATCAACCAAAATTTCATTGAGCGCACCATCATGGATGATTTGTTCATTTGAAAAGTGTCGAGGACTACCGATTGGTGCCTTATCCCCTACGAAGGATCTATGGTGAGGGACAAAAATTCATCCTACCCTTGGAAGCCGCCCAAGAGAGATATTCCAAGTTCTTTTCGTCGGGTTTCCATGCCTTCTCCGGGAAATGCTCATCCAAGGTCTAAGGCCTCATCATCTAAGGGAGGTAACCCTAGTACTTCTTCTCCTACTCCTCTTTCTCCTTCATCTCCTTCCTTGCATGACTTGTCTAGCTTGCATGAAAAGATTGATGCCCTTACTTTTGCCTTGTCTTCTTCCTCTTCTATGGGGAATGGTTGTTTGGAGGGTAGCTATGATTATCATGCTAGGAGGGTATATGACTATCATGTTTCTAGGGGGGATATTGAGCCTTATGTGAACTACCCGTACCTCCCGGTCCAAGAGGGCCCTATCCCATAGTGGGAGCCTTTTGACAAGGCGGTGGGGCCCCGTCTCTGCTATCCCTGTTGGGAGGGCCCACATGTGGCACGTAGTGCCATTCGTGGGACCTCTAGAGGGGATTATGATTACAAGAGGCCGGGAGGGTGCGACTGGACTTATGATCCAGCTGTTTTGGATGATTAGTCTGAGTATTTTGCTGCTGATGCCCTTAGGAGGATAGGTAGGGCTAAAGGGAAGGAGGTTGTTTCTATGGGTGGGGGGTGCTCTAGTTCTACCCCCTACTTTAGTGCCGAGTGAGCCATGTTGGCTACCCCTCTCCGTATGCATGCTTTATGATTGTGTTTCATGTTTACCCTATGGTTGGGTTTAGCTTGGGGGAGGGGTAGCTCATTTCTAGCTTAGGGGAGTTGGTTTAGGTTGGTTGTGGTTTGCATGTCCTCCTCCTTGCTAGTGGTTCATTTAGCATTATTCCTTCTTAGCCTCCATGTCCTCTGTCTGATCTGATGTCTCTGTGATGTTTTATCTGCTGATTTCTCTGATGATGACTTACTCTGTTCCCTATCTATCTACTCTGCTGTTATTCCGACGATTCTTGTTGCTGATGATGTTTCCTGTTGTTTCACTGTCTCTGATATATATTTTTCATTTACTGTCGTTATGCTGCCGAATTTTCGGCTGATTTCATTTGGAAGTTACTGACAATTTTCTTTGTATATAGATTCTTTTATTTTCTTTTTCTCACTTGGTTTCTTGAAGAAGCTTTTGTTTATGGAATGCAATGAGGTGGTTTCTACTTGCTTCATTTATTTTTGCTAAGCTTGGAAGCCCGGTGAGATCTTTCTTATTTTTCTCCTTATTTTTCTTGGTTGCATAGAATAGGATTTGTTTAGGAGAAGTTGAATGGTTCGAGGATGAATGCTTGTTAACACGTAATGTGTTTGGGATCGATGACGTTGATGTCGATCGATCACTTGTTTGACGATTGGGATTCTTATGTGTTTAACTTGCTTTCTAGTCCTTTTCATACTATTTCTCCTATATTTCCTTTTCTATGTCTCCCTTTCTTTTACTTTGTTTTCTTTTATTTTCTTTTTCTTTTACTTTCCTTTATTTTTCTTTTCATTTTTGATGTGATTTTGAGGCATTATTTTTCATTTTTCTTATGAAGTGAACTTTGTACATTGGACTTGTCTTTTGCATGATTTTCTTCCTAGGTTGTAAGGGTATGCACGGTTTGAGACTATGTTCGGTTGACTCTAGGATAGGTGTATGCTAGGGTAGTTGGTTTGAACTAGGAGGATCATGAAGCCGGATTCTACTTGTTTGTGGCATGTTGGTAGTTGCTCCCTATAGTCAATTTGACACCACTAGTGAGTTTTTGCCACAACCTTGTGAGGTTACTGGTTTTTCTAGCCTTCAACATTTTTTGTATGAGCGGCGTGGATCCTTGACTATGCAAATCTAATCAAATAAAGCTTGATGTATGATTCTCTAACCCGAGACCGAACTATCTAGGGAGGACAAAGGCACATTTTTCGGGGTGGTATTTTTCATTTTTAGGATAGCTTTATTCATTTTTGTTATTTTTGGGTTTACATTTGCCTTCTTGTAACCATTTGAGCCTTATACCTTCTTTTAAAGCCACATCTTTAGATCTTTGGCCTTTTGTTTCATTCTCTTTCTTTTCTTGGTTTTTGTGAAGCAATTGATCATTCTTGATGGAGTTTGTGGTGGAGAAGTTAGAATGTTTGGTTTTTATGATAGCAAGATTGTGTTTTATTTTCTTTGTGAATAATGGCAAATGAATATGAGTAAAAGCCGTCCTATATTATAAAAGGCATGGACAAATAAGTGCAAAATCGAAAAAGTCGTCCAAAGTTAAAAGAGGCGAGGACAAAGCTTTATTGAAAAAAAAAAAAAAAAAAAAAAAAAAAAAAATCAAACATATTTTGGTGTGAGTTTTCTCCCTTTTTGAGCATTGAGGACAATGCTCCATTTAAGCTTGGGGGGAAGCGTTCTCACGCTTTTTGTGTATATGTTTGTGGTTTATGGCTTTAAATAAGCTTGGGGGTGTGAGTATTTTTGTTTGGATTGGTGATTACTTGATTGTGATTCTAAGAAAGGGCCCATTCTTTGCTTCACTTTTAGGAAAACCACCAAATTTCAAATTTTTAGCTTACCTTCACTCTTATTGCCTTACGTTACAACCTTGGGGAAAGACCTTTCGACCTAGATAGTTGAGTCACTATTCGGGGGAGGACATCATGGGTCATTGCCTAAGGAAAGGGGATGCATAGTCAAGATTGTCGAGTAACCTAAAAATAATTCTTTTTCCGGTTCCTTCGAGGAATCATTGGGACACTCACTAAGGGGAGATTTGAGACTAGTGGGGAGAACGCGGTAAGATTGTTTGGGATGAACGTGGATTGTGATGACTAGTTCCTATGCCTAGCATACCCTATGTTTCAATCAACCTTAGATATCTTGAAAAGTGCATACCTTAACTACTTGAGAAAGATTGTCATTCATTTGCATTATAGTCTTTATGTTAGTTCATTTCGCAAAGGTTTGTTTTCATTTTATTCTCCTTTCTTTTTATGGCTTGCCTCATTGATGTTTGGTGGAGAGTTATGGGTCAAACTCTTAGGATACCCTTATGAGACCTCACTCGTCCTCATAGGCGACTTTGGGGTTTAAAGGGCTTGTTGTAGCTAAAAGCAACCGTGATTCCTACGACAGTGAGTCTTAGTGTATATTCTTATCTTGAGTCTTTCTTTTTCATTTTCAATAAAATTTTCATCCTCTATCTTTCTTGCTTTGTTTTGCTCGAGGACGAGCAAAAGTTTAGCTTGGGGGAATTTGATGAGTGACATTTATGGCACTCATTTGGTCCCTTTTTGGATGAATTTTATTTCATTTTATTACTCTCTTCTTTAGTTTTCCTTAGTTTTATTCTAGTTTTCTTCATTTTATGCTTTTTGTAGTTAGTTTCTCTATTTTATGCATTTTCTAGTTTACTTGCTATTTTTCCCTTTTACTTGCTTTTTATCCTTTGATTGTAGGTTGTGATTGATTGTTTAAGGATTCCCGAGCTTCCCCTCCATAGTTTTCCATTGATTTTCATGTCTAAAGCTTGTGCAAGAAGTCTCGAGTCAAAGGGAGGTCCAAGGAGCATGCTTCAAGATCTTGTATATGCCTTTCTCATGGCTTATACCCTTCAAGAAATTCAAGGAAGTTCCTGCCTACCTTGTCCTCCATCACCATCATCTAGGATGTGTACACCGCATGAGCTAGGACGAAGAAGAAGAGAAGGAAGCAGCAGCCTTGTGCGGGCGCACTCGAGGAGTGTGCGACCGCACATCTGCCGAGTGCGGCCGCACACCAGGTGCGTGCGGGCGCACCTTTCTGGGTGTGTTCCCGTGCGCACCACTCTTTCTCCTCCGAGCGCCCGCACCGGCGTGGGTCTATTTTTGGACGTCATTCCCAACTTGCTCTTTGTATTTGATAGTTATTTCTTTCCTTTTATAGAGAGAGAATTAGATCTTCATTAGTGTGAATTAGATTAGATTAGATTCTAGAGAGGGAAAAACACTAGTTCTTAGCATTTTAGAGAGAGAAAATGTGGGTTTGATGATTGATGATTGAAGATTGCTACATTTGATTTGATTTCTATCAAGTTTGTAAAGATTCTTTACTCTTTAATGCAATTTAATGTTTGATTTCATTAGTATTGTTGTTTGATTTGGTTAATTGATAGTTTGATTGATTTTGATTGAATTTGTTGGTTTCAATTTGATTTCAATTGATGAATTTGGGAATGATGATTAGTTTAGCTTTTATTTTGATGTTCTTCATGGATTGTGAGTAGTTTATTTGCTAGGGTAGTGGTGAAGCATGTATTGATGATGAATTGAGATTAATTTGGGGGAAATTGATTGAGTTGATAATGTGATTAAATTGGTTGATTGATTTTGTGCATGTGTGTGCTTGATTAGGCTTGATCACCCTTGTTATTCACACTAGATTGCATTGTGAGTTCACATTGATACGGACCATTGATTTGTGGCTTACATTTACTCGATTGAGATATCTTGTGATGTTTCCTAGCTAGTGTTTGATGTAGTTGACGCTAATTAGACCTCTAGGAGAATAGCTTGATGTACTCTCTTGGTTGCAATTTCGGCTTTCCCTCACATTGCTTGACTTGATTGGTTGATTCCCCAAGTTGATTGAACTTCATTGTTGATGCATGTGGATCCATTCCCCTAGTGCCTTAGCATTCAATTAGTACTAGCTTTTTGCATTGCCTAGCTTAACTCTAGTTTCTACCATAAACCCCTACTTGATTTCGGAATAGCTTGACTTAGGCATTGTGCATTCGACCTTCATTCCTTTGGGTTCGACCTTGACTTACCACTACACTAAATAGGGGTTTGTTAAGTTACAAATTTTGTTTGATTGGGGGGGTGGTAGCCCAACGACCTACCGTTCTTCATCCCATCACTGCATAATCCGAGGTCCTGCATATTTCCTCAAATTGACCCACACAACCACATTTCTTACAATGCCTAAAAACACCTTCATACCTAAAATAATCCAAAGAGGAGCAAATCCTCCTGGAACAGAACACCCAGGAATAATCGGCTTAGAGATATCAACCATAACCTGCCCACGAAACTTGTGCTCCTCGGGAAGCCCATCCCCATCATAATCAAGAGTTTCAACCACCCCTACAAGGTCTAAGGTTTTGACAGCCCACTCAGGATCAAGGAAGCCAAAAGGAAGCCCGTAAACACGAATCCACATCCTAGTCATGTTGAAATTAATAGGATCGGGCACAGTGAACCTATTACACCTACGAACATTACAAATTCTACCATCTAAGACAAAGGTGTGTTGCTCAAGTAAAGCCTCTACGTCCGCCACATGAGAACATGCAAAAACAAAGTAAACACCACTACGATGAACAACAACATTACCTCTTTTGAGCCATTGAGTATCGACCATTTGTTGAACAATCGTGAAGCTTGGAGGATTGGGCCCAAAGAAACGACCAATAACCGCTTTGCTCCAATCAATATTTGTAAGATAGTACTCCAAAGGTTCATTTAAATAAACCCCCATCTGATACATGGTCCAATAAATAGCCATTAAAAACTAGAGACCAAAAGGTGGAATCTTAAAAGCTTTGTAATTAAAGAAAGTGAAAGAGCAAGATACCGAACAGTAGAACTTGAGGAGTAGAATGGAGTAAAAGAGGAAGATAAAATTTGTTTTGGTAAAAACCAAAAAAGATTAATCCTCACAAGAAGACTAAGACACTGATGTTCTATGCATGAACACCACGTGTAAATAATCTAGAAAAGAAGGGTGAGCAAGCTTGAAAGTGGGGTCTCAAGAACAAAGGCTTGAACACTAATAAGAAAGCCTAGTGATAAGGATTTCTGTAAATAAAAAACCTTAAAAAGGCTTGATTAGCTACTAGAAACGGCAGTTGAGCACTAGAATACTAAAAATGCAACAAGGGAATACAGATAACGATTGTTAAAGATCGAACTAGAGGAAAAACCCCAAGAACAGGAACAAAACCCTAGAAACCCTAGGAAAAGACTCAAACAATTGAGAGAGAAAGTGACATGTGTACTTATGACTTAAAATTTTCTTTGCCGATGCCGTCGTGCTAGTTGTTGATGTCGTATCATTTATACAAATATGAAACTAATGAATAGTAAAAGTGATCTTGGCATAACATAAGATCAATGATAATCCATACATATTCGATAACTCAATTATGATTGTGACATGATTTCTAAACTGATCATTGTAGACACCCATTTGTGTCTCCCCAAAACCAAACCCAGTGATGAATGCCTTGTGCGTCGAAACATAATCGAATTAGGTGAGAGTGATTCGAAAGTCAAGTGTCGCGGTTTAGTTTTAATTAATTTCTTTTCTCTCTGTTTTTGAAAATGGCCTTATTTATTTGAAAATGTCCATTTCAGTTTATTTTGGTCCATGATAAGGGTCCAATAATAGTATAGTTGGATGGGGCTTGAAAAGACCTTTCCAACGATATATTATAAGCCCAATTCCGATGAATATTGAGGAAGTTATGGCCAAAATACTAAACTGGGCCCGGTGCTTTATTTTAATACGGCCCAATGATCTAGAGGAGGGCCCAATATTAATTGTTATTCCTAAAGTTATTAGGATTAATTATAGTTTTCTAGAAGTTTCTAGAAAGTTCTTTTTAATTCTAATATTGATAGGATTAATAATTAATTATCTTTAAAGGTTTTTTTTTATTTGGAGTAAAATATTGTTTTATTATCTTAAATACGTATTTTATCTTCTGTACGGATTCCGTAGATCAAGTTGATTAAAGATCGGATTCCGTGTAAAGATAAAAACGCGCTTATACAGGCTGTCGCCAAACGACAAGTCTGTCGCCGCGCGACAGACCCTGTCGCCTCGCGACAGACATTGTCGCGTCGCGACAGAGTCCATTCCTGGCGACAGCGTGGAGTTTTATTCCTTATCAAATTCCGTGTTTTTCCGGATTATTTTCATTATAAATAGCGTCCGGATTCCTGTTTTCAGAATCATCAATTCCCAATCATCTCTCATCAATTCTTACTCAATTCTCTCTATCAACTCTCTTCCTTAATTCTTATTCTCTCTCCCTCTTTTTCTAAACTACCTTTTTACAAATACAATATTCCGCATACATTAGACTTAGAGTCATCTAGCCAAGTTCGAAGTTGCCTTCGCCCTAGACGTGCAAGGTTTGATATTTTCTGAGGGTTTGGTCCAAAACTAGTCAAAACTTTATTTAATTTGATTTCTAATTTAATTCTTTAATTATTGTTTATTATTTTCATTGAAGTTTACTAACTTGTGTATTTTGTTATTAGAAAGAGGTACGAGGCTTCAAAGTATGTAATCTTATTACTCTCTTTCAATGTAGAAAGCATGCTTATTATTGTCTTATAATTCCTAGTATCATGTTAGGATGTGTTTAACATTCCTAGTATCATGTTAGGATGATTTTAATGCTTTCTAGTATCATGTTTAGGATGCCTCTTATCTTTCTAATATCATGTTAGTACCATATTAGGTTAAAGCTTTGATCTTTATTGTTTAGTGACATGCTAGGGTTTGTTATTAACCTTGTTAGTATCATGCCTAGGATCTTGCTATTATTATTAAGCTTTATTATGCCTTATCATGCTATTATCATCGTTATTATTATTTATTGATTATTATTTATTTTTTATTGTTATTGCTTGATCACACCTTTTATGATTGTTAAAGGGAATTTGTACTTGAAACCACGCTTAATAAGATAATTATTAATTTGGTTTAGGCTAATGTGATTTTAAGTCAAGTGATCGCCAATAATAGATTTATTTGTGCATTAATATTCAACCAACATAGATAAACAGGGTAGGTTTAATATAATGTTTGTATGTTATTCGAAAAGCGCGCATGAATACGAGCAGAACAAAGTAGAGGCCTATTTTATAGGGCGGGTCCTTTCTTTTGTAGATTGGATTCGTACCTTCATCCCCGGACCCTATTTGGTTCAAGACCTTATGGAGTAGTTGACGGTCCTTTGGATTGTCTTTTGGGTATAAGTTCCTTAAAACTTGTTGGCGACTCTTTTTGCTCTTTGTCTTTCCCTTTGAAACGCCACCGTACTTAAGTGTATGATCACAGTGGGGTTCAAGTTTGGGGTTATCATAATGCTTGAAATATTCCCCACAATCATACAAATAGCCAAAAATGATGTGATAATGTTAATACAAAATGTAAAAATTTGTATAGTATAAAGTATGATAAATTAAGATGATAACAATCGATAACTAAAAATGAACTGATGTGTAAAAATCTTGAATCGAAATGAAACCATACCTACTTCAACCCGACAAAACTTTTCTAGACTTGTTTTAACCCGACCAAGATTAATTCAAATCAAATAGACCCATTTTTTCCCCACCTATCCAAATCGTCCCGCCAATAAAATGAACCCGGCGATTTAATCTGCTACTCGATAAACTAGACTCGTATAATCATCAACTCAATTATAATCACCAATCACCAAACCCGCAATATCCCAGGCAAACCCACTCGGCCGTTCCCAGAATGACCCGTTTTTAACCAACCTGAGTATGACCCGAACAATTTACGACCCCAAACAATTTACGACCTTAACCAAATAAAAACCACACAAAAATAAACTAAAATTGATTTAATCAGAACAGAACCGAACCGCACCGCAATGATGAACCCGTTTAAACCGAAACCATTTCATTCCGAACCAAATCCGAATTGACACTGCTAGTGCTAGCTTACGTAAAACCGAGTAATGAGCGGGAATTGCTGTTGGCGGCGATCAATGCAGCATTGTTGTGTTCGTGCTTTCAGAAAGCAGTTCTACACCAGTTCAATTACCAGCACAAGAATTGTAACACCGCCAACATCCAAGAACTTCAATACCCAAAAAAATTTACAGAATTTGAATCAACTTCAATTCTCAGACAAAGATATAATAAAATGGAATACCCAGATAACCAATTACATGAGAAGAGGCCATTTCGAATCAGCCCTCGAACTCTTCAATTCAATGCCAAGTAGAACTGTAGTTTCTTGGAATTCAATGATATCTGGGTATTTGTCAAATCGCAGATTTCAGGATGCCCACCAGATGTTTGATGAAATGCCAATGAGAGATTTGTTTTCTTGGAATTTGATGTTGAATGGATATGTTTTGTACCAGAATCTAGCTTCTGCTAGATGGTTTTTCGAGAAAATACCTGTAAGAGATATCGTGTCTTGGAATACGATGCTGTCGGGGTATGCCCGTGGTGGGTTTGTGGATGAGGCTAGGGAATTATTTGCTAGGATGCCAAGAAAGAATTCTATATCATGGAATGGAATGATAGCAGCATATGTGCAGAATGGGAGAGTTGATGAGGCTGCTGCGTTGTTCGAGTCAAGAGGAGGGTGGGAATTGGTGTCATGGAATTGTTTGATGGGTGGGTATGTGAAGGCCAATAGGCTGGTTGAAGCCAGAGAAATTTTTGACAGGATGCCTGACAGAGATGAGGTTTCATGGAACACTATGATATCAGCTTATGCTCAGAATGGGCAGCTATCTGTGGCCCAGAGTTTGTTTATGAAGTGTCCGAGTAGGGATGCATTTACGTGGACAGCAATGGTTTCTGGTTATATACAAAATGGTAGTTTGGATGAAGCTCGGAGAGTATTTGATCAGATGCCAGAGAAGGGTGTAGTATCATGGAATTCTATAATTGCAGGTTATGTACATAATAACAGAATAGATGTTGCCAGGGAACTCTTTGAGGCAATGCCTGCTCGTAGTACAAGTTCTTGGAATACTATGATTAGTGGCTATGCGCAAAGGGGTGATATTCAAGAAGCTAGGAATTTGTTCAATAAGATGCAAGAGAGGGATTCTATCTCATGGTCAGCAATGATTGCGGGTTATGCTCAAAGTAGTCATAGCGAGGAGGCTTTACTTCTATTTGCAAAGATGCATAGAAATGGAGAGAGGTCAAACAGATCGGTGTATACCTGCGTTTTGAGCACATGTGCTGATACTGGTGTTTTAGAATTAGGTATGCAAATGCATGGGCAAGTCACTAAAATCGGTTATGAAAGTGCAACCTATGTAGGAAATGCATTAGTTGCTATGTATTGCAAGTGTGGAAGCATTCATAAAGCAAACTGTGTCTTTAATGGCATACTTGAAAAGGATACTGTTTCATGGAATACTATGATTGCTGGCTATGCAAGACATGGGTTTGGCCTACAAGCACTGGCAGTATTTGAGTCAATGACTAAATGTGGGACTAGAGCCGATGATACAACCATGGTATATACACAAATCTATTTGTTTATGTACATAAGATGTCTATTCCAGACCCTTTATTTTATTTTACTTTCTTTGCTGTTGAACTGTTATATCATACGATGTATTAGACTAACTTTGTTACGTTATTACTCATCCTACCTCCCCATTACTTTGGTCGCCTGTGCTGAGAGAAGAGAGAGGGGGGGGGGGAATCCGATAAATTAACAGTAGTGTAGCAGTATAAAAGCAAACCTGCAAAGGAACACTAATTTTAGCAGGATTTAGGGTGCCACCAGCAGTCTCATTCAATATGATGGTAAGCTGCATCGTGACTGGTCAGTTCATTAACATTCTTATTAGGTGGAACATTTGAAACTTTTCTTTCCATAGAGAAGCGAATCCATTTATAGTGTTAAACCATTACACTATATGCATTCACATTTGTACAGTACTAGGACTCTGAGCATTATTTTTTTGGTGTTTAGAGAGCCACAAGGGTGGGGGTGAGAATTGATCCCAAGATCTCTTGGAACCGGGATAGAAGCTCTAACCACTTAAGCTATCCCTCACACTCACACTGAGCATTATTTGAATCACATGATATTTGCTTTGAATTACATGGAAATTTTCTTTTCTTTTCTTTTCTTCTTGTTGGGAGGATCACTTGATCAGCGGGGGTGATAGTAGACAGAATCTTCTGGTTGAATCATGATACAGGAACTTGTACAAGTTAGGATGATAATTAAAACAGAATTGGTGAAATTTGGAAAAAATAAATAAAATTCTGCCATCTAATGGCTATTCACAACTTGGACTGTGAGATGTTACCCCTTTTTATATATCCGTCCTTGATGTTAAACAAGAAGTAATATTTGTAACTATTGAGACTGCAACATTCTTGTTTCACATTTTCCATATTGGCATACCCAACTTCATACAGAGCATGGTCAAACATTCCCAAAATGAAGCTTCTTTGTGCTATACATTCCTTTTTCAGTCACACAAGCTTTACTTATTTCAATTTTGTGTCAAGCATAAAGTTGAATGTCTCTATATCATAGTAATTAAAAGATTCATATCTAAGCTAGAGGAATGCCTCCATACTGTCCATAGCTAATTTGGTAACTGCTAATTATAGATATTGACATCCAGCACATAATGCCCATTCCTATGTCTATATCTGATGAGGCTTACGTCACACTGTCACAGTCTCCGACCTGTCTCCTTAATAACAGTTTCTTGCAGCTCCTTAACATGCATGTTCAATTGTTCATCTCATTTAGGTCTGGTCTTTACTTCATGATTTCTTGTTTTCAGCCCAAAAAAAAAAAAAGGAAAAAGAGCTATATGATTCATTGTCATAAGAAATGCAAAATTTTAATTTAATAATTAATAACCAAAATATAATAAAGAAAATTTGACTCCAAAGTAGTATCCAAACATGGACGCTTCTGTGTTGTTATCTTAGCTTTTGTTGCAATGTTTATTGGATGGTTAATTTCGTCTTCTACACCCAAAAGGAGTATGCCAATTGCTATTCCATTCGCAATTTTAGATTTGGAGCATTTAGAGAATAAGAGAATTATGAATTTGTGATTGAGCTAGATAGATTGGGGCTGAAATGGTAGGTAACTTGAAGTGACAATGATTCTCAATTGTGTCCCTGAATTATTTTTTTCCTTCATTTACGTGTGATATTTCCAGGATTTCCACATGTATATGGATTTCTCGTTCCCTTGCCATTTTTGTATTTATCTCAAAATTTTTAGTAGCTGTCTGTAATTGGATTGAAATCTAATTTTAGGAAAGAGGAGAGGTAAAAAAATCATTGCTTGGCATTGTATTTTTGTTTACGCTTTGGTTTCTACTAGCTTCCTTTGTTCTTGAAACTATTATCAGTGGTTTCTAGCTGCACTATTATTTCCCAGAGACCCAGAAGATGTCTTCCCCATCTATATTGTGCTGGTAATCTGAGTCTAATATGTTTGAAGACTGCTTACAGCTAATGTTTTGCAAATACAGAACCAAATTAATTGCATGTACAGATATGTTCATTAATAGCTGTGACAAAGGAGTAAAACTGGAAACTACTTCCTCTTGTTCATTTTTCTTTTGCACTTTTTAATACCCTTGTTTATAAAATGTCTTGCTTATTGGATTGATTGGCCTTTCAGGTGGCTGTGCTGTCGGCCTGTGCTCATGCTGGTTTAGTTGACAGGGCCAAACAATATTTCTATGCTATGTACTCTGATTATGGCGTAGTACCAAGCCCACGACACTATACATGTATGATTGATCTTCTAGGCCGAGCAGGAAATTTAGATGAAGCACAGAAATTGGTCAGGAACATGCCATTTTCACCAGATGCTGCAACGTGGGGTGCCTTGCTTGGTGCAGCTAAGGTTCATGGGAATATCGAGCTTGCAGAAAAGGCTGCTGAGAATATCTTTGAAATGGAGCCTGATAACTCGGGAATGTATGTGCTTCTTTCAAATTTATATGCGGCTTCAGGCAGATGGTATGATGTTCGACAAATGAGATTGAAAATGAGGGACAAAGGGGTTAAAAAGGTGCCTGGGTATAGTTGGCTTGAAGTGCAAAACAAGATCCATACATTTGCAGCTGGAGATACTTGCCACCCAGAAAAAGACAGGATTTATTCATTCTTAGAAGAGTTGGAATCAAGAATGAAGCAAGATGGTTATGTGTCGTCCATAAAGTTGGTGTTACACGATGTTGATGAGGAGGAAAAAGAGCACATGCTTAAGTATCATAGTGAAAGACTAGCTGTTGCTTATGGGATTTTGACCTTACCGAAACACAAACCTATACGTGTTATGAAAAACTTGAGAATTTGTGAAGATTGCCATACAGCTATTAAGCACATTTCAAAGCTTGAAGGAAGGCTTATTATAGTAAGGGATTCTAATCGGTTTCACCATTTCAAGCAAGGTGAATGTTCGTGTGGGGATTACTGGTGAGAATGAAGAAATTCAAATTGAAAATAGTAAAAGATTCAAGTCATGCAACTACTTTCCATCATCTGGCATAATTTCATCTTAGAGTGGCTTTTGGAATCAATTGTGTGCCTTTTGTTGACAAACAGTTAAGCAGTATTGATTATTGAACAAGATTAATCTTTGGACAGTAAGGTCAATCTTGGGTATGTTACTGAAACTGGGTAGTCTTGTCTGCAGAAATTTTTAGCTATCACTCCAGATTAAGTTTGAAATTTGGTCTGAGACAGCTGTATTACATGGAGCTGCCTGAAGCAATTAATGTGATTTTGATTGAGAGAAATGAGAAAGTTTTTAAGCAACAATGTAAGTCACCTGAGCTAGTGTTCAGAAAAAATTAAGTAAATAAAAATCAAGTTGCTTGCAAGAATTCTACTAATTTGAAGGATCTCATATGTAATTTCTTTTTTTTGATGAATTGGTGCTTGTTAATTTCGGAGCAGGTCAGATTACAGATGATTGGAGCTGCGACAATATGAAGAGCTTGTTTTTCGATGTATATAAGTTGGTCAAGTAGACCCTCCAGTGATACTGCAGACGAAGTGGTGAAAATGATGTTCCTATGATGAAGCAATTCTTGTTATGTTAGAAATTATGGGAAATCTCTGTTTCTCCTATGTTATGCAGTTAAGTTTGGTGGTAAGTGTCAAGTCTGTTCATACTTAGCTCTCTTAATCAATTAAATAGATGCAGGAAAGAATTCTGATCTGAAACCTAAATACCTGCTACAATCAGATGCAATGGTGCGCTGAGGTCATGTGCAATTGTGCAGTGATGCTATTTCAAGGTCCTTAGTTGTTGAGAAGTCTGGGATTGTACAGAAAGTGGACCAAAAGAAAGCAACTGACTAAGCATAAATTAGTGATATTTCATGGTGCTATTTCCATCTTCACCTCTTCCTCGCAGCAGGGGTATGTATAAAAATTGATGAATTAAATAGTTTTGATGATACACTTCAAATTTGTATTTCACCACATAGTTTTGATGATACACCTAAATTAACCAGTTATGTTGGACAAAATGTTGTTTGGACTTTTTATATGATTCCTTAAAGATGCAGGAATATGAGATGTTTAAAGGGTATGATTGGCAAATGCCTTGGATGTGTATATTTCTGGCATGTGCCTGCTAATATTTGATAGCCTGCCTTTTCCTTGAGTACAGAGATTGCTTTTTGGTTCTCATGGCGGGGATGAAAGGCACTATAATTTAACTGATTGGATTACTTTTCTCCTCTTTTGTAACATATAAATCTTGCTTATGCGAAGAATTTTCTATGGAAATGGAACTAATGTACCTTTGTGGCTTTGTACATTACTAAAAATTTCAAGCAAGCTTTCACAGTTTATCTGATCTTTCCAGACCCATGGGAATTGGGAGATTGGGGGTAACGCTAATGGACTGAATAGAAGATAGGTATACACTGTAGGAATGACAGTATTGGACTGCTGGTGAAGAGGAAATAGTAAGATTGAACAGAATGGCGTCTTGCAACTTTGTACCATTGGATGCTGGGTCTGGAGCTTGCCTTACTTTTGGTTCATTTCCAGCTTGGCAGCAAGCAGTGACAATTGTCTGGCAGTAGAATGGTTAGAAATTATATGAGGACAGATAGATGAATTATCTTGTGAATAACGTCATTTTATTTTGATCGTTGAATTGTAATTGAGTATGATAGTATGCATCTGATGTTGTTATTTAGTCCTTTCCATATTTCCAATGACTCCAATCCAATAACTAACCTCCTCATATATTGATTGTTCAAGTAGGGTATCATTTGGATTTTGTGGTGCTCTGTTGTTAGAGAAAGTAGATGGAGTGAGCATTTTCAGCTGTTCGATTTATGCTAAAGGGGCAGATTATTTCTTGTTCCTCACCGGTACTCTCGATGTTTAAATCTGAAGATAGATGGTATAAATCATACAATACAATAACTATAGTAGATAATAAAAAATATTTCAAAACACAGTGAAAACATTAAAGGCTCCATCACCTGATTGACTCCACTGTCAGAGGTGGAAGTTTCTGTTGACAATACTATCATTGATTTCCTTTACCTTACTTTAATTGGTGTACTTTATGCCTGAATAAAAAAGAAAGGAGTGGCACTCCAGAGAGAGAAGAGAGTGAGAGAGGATCTGGGAGGGGAAGCATGCTGTTGAGTGGAGAAGAAACTATAAAGGATTGCAGCTTTGACTGAATAAAAATCTGGATGTAAGGAATATATGTCAGCAGTGACCTTTTTGTATGCTGGTTCTGGTGGAAGCATATCTGCATATGCTTTTAAGGCTTACTGTTAGTACAACTTAGTATCTATATATTGGCTCTTTAAAAATTCTGTAATCTTTTATGGAAATTATGAAGAGAAAAATAATTACCTTAATTCTAAACAGCACTACATTGCTACAATGTGCTACTTTGTCTTAATTAGCCTTGAGATTTGAGGTGTGCTCAATTTTTTCATTGCATCGTGAGCTGAATACGTTTGATCAGCTTTATTTGAATTTAGAGTTTATTCTTTCTGCTGTCTTGGCTTCTGTATCTACTGGAACAGAAGCTCCAGGGTGAATTTGATAACCTTAATGCTTAGCTCAGGGTTATAGATGATATTATTAAATCCCGAAAAGCTAATTTGGCAGCACTTGAAAACAACATTAATCAGTCAAACGATGGGTTTATCACATCCAAGGGGCAAAGAGACAAGCTACAAAATGAGCGGAAGTGAGTTCTGTTCCCTTGCCCTAATGTTTCCTTGTTTGTTTGGTTCTTTGTTCAATTTTTATTTTTCACCTTTTTTGTCTATCTGGATCGTTACACTGTTTTCTAATTTGAATATTTTACATGCCAGGTTGTTGTGGGAAAAAGAAATTGAGCTGTCTTCTGAGATTGAAAAATTAACGTCTGAGGTGATAAAGGGAGATAAGAATCTTGACCATGCCACTCCCAGAGTAAGTGCTTTTGAACTATCCATTTAGTATTGCATTCGCGTAAAAGTTGCGCGACAACTATTATATGCTCTATGGAACCTGATGTGGGAGTCTGATGTCTTGATGTTGGTGTTTTACCTTTTTCCTTTTAATAAATAATTTGAGCAAAATTATTGTTTTAAATGATTGATTGTCCGACTTTCCTGTGCTTGTGCTGGTATAGCTTTAGTTCAGGACATAAAGAGGCAATTTAAGAGAAGACTTGATTTATGCTTATAGTGAAGGTGTTTGCTGAGATCCAGCTTTCTGCTTGATCAGTCAATTAGGGTTTCGAATGATGGAACTTTGGGTTGTTATGCTTTGCCTTTATATAATTATATAGACCTATAAATTATGCCCTGGGCCTTTTATATCTGCTATACTTAAATATATAAGATAAAACTTTCTTGTAATCTGGAATTTCAAACAGCAATCTGCCTCCCTGGCTCCGCACTCTTCTTGTGTAAATGAAATTTTTTACTAGCAATGTACTGCAGTATTACTCTTCTTAATGTTAAGGACTAGCGAAAGTGGATTCCATGAGTTTGTTTTGCTATTTGGAGTAGATTTGTGACCACTGATTACTTTGGTACTTGTGGACTAGTGGTACATCTATGCTTTTTTTTTTTTTTTTTTTTTTTTTTTTTTTTGAGGGGGGATGGTACATCTATGCTTGTTGGTACCTCTTTCTTTAATTTTTAATCTATAGGTTGATGATCAACTTGGCATAGACTACCTTCCCTACATGGCTATACATAATTCAAGTATATTAAAAGGCCTTTGTTTTCATCTTCCTTTAGTCATGTATCAGCAATGTGTATTACTTGATTTTTACTTTCCTAAGATTTTCTCTCCTCTATTTTGTAGGATATTAGGAGGGGACTGACTTCTGTTAGGAGAATTTGCGACCAGTACCGGATTGAGGGTGTCTTTGGGTCACTCATTGAGTTGTTGGAATGTGATGAGAGGTTCTTTACTCCAGTTGAAGTTATTGCTGGAAACAGGTATATGCTGTTCCTGTCATGGAACTTAGCCTTGAAAAGCTTTGTCCAATCTCTCAGAGACTATGTTTTTTATGTGTTATTATTGCTATGGATAAAGATACTTCTCATTATTTGCAGCTTATTCCATGTGGTGGTTGATTCAGATGAAACCGCAACTAAGATTATTAGGCATCTCAATGCCTTAAAGGGTGGACGAGTGACATTTATACATCTGAACAAGGTCAGGCCTCCACATTTCACATGCCCACAAAATGATGTAGTACGATCTTCGGTGAGAATCTCTTTTCTTCTTTATATGAATATTTTGGATTTTATTTTGTATATTTTTATCTATGACATGTTAATACCTTCACCATTGACCATTTTAGTAACCTAACGTCTCTAAAGTCTAGCGAGACTACTGCATTAGAGGGGTGTTTGATTTATTTTGACTCATCTCTTATTCGCTTAGCAGCATGAAGGCTCTTTTAACTTTAGTCCCAAAATTACAAGCAGGGTGTATCTTTTTGGCCCTTGATCTAGAAAGCAACCAATAGCCTACTAGTTAATAGATAATTACAAGTAAAATATCTTACGAATATTGAAAATTTGCTCACAAAATACTTTGTTGTGAAGGGAGGGTGGAAAGTCCTTGTGCTTGTCAACTATCTTTCCATTGCAAATAATGTTAGGCTTTTTAAAGGATTGATAGTTGTCCTTTTTTTGTATCATACTAGCTACCCTTTTCCAAGTTCTAAGAGCTTTGGAACTGGGATACGGTTGTTGTAAATACTTCTTTCTTTGGCTACGTCCAAAGCTATTGATTATCTCTTTATTTTTATTTCTTTATTGGTGCGCAAAACAACAAGTCACTTTTGTATTATGTATAGATGTGTTTTTGCCATCAGTCTTATTTCATTTCCCTTTTTCTGTAACATATTTGAGCTTATAAAGCTGTATTAACTTGCCCAAGGTTTTTTTTTATTTTTTATTTTATTTTTTTTATTTTTTTTATTTTTTGAAAGAACTTGCTCAAGGTATTTGGAAGAACCATGGTCTGTCGAAATTTAGATGGTTCTGCCAGACTTGCTCGTACTGATGGTTTCGATTGCATTATGCTGGAAGGTCACCAAATTTTCTCTTTTCTTGCTAATTGATATTGCTGTTGTTAATTTCCTTTTTTTTTTTTTTTTATATTGGAGCAGGTGACCAAGTAAGCAAGAAAGGTGGGATGACGGGAGGACTTATGATTATAGGCGTTCGAAATTAAAGTTTATGAATATAATTAAGCAGAATACACGGGTAATTAATATGAAGAAGAAAGAGCTAGAGGAAGTAAGGCTCCAACTTCAAGTTATATATCTTTCTCTTAAGGCTTTACAATGAAAACTGAAGTGCTAACCCTGTTTTTATTGTTTTTGCAAATATTAGGATTGTGAATGGTTTAGAAAAAAACAAAAAATTCTCAAGAAATGGCTAGGATTTTTGGTCATGAATTTTTATGCTGAAGGTTTTTTCGTTGCTTCCGGCTCAACATATAGTACCACCAATCCACCTTAAGTAAGACCACTTTTTTGTTTCTATTTCTTATATATATATAAAGTTTCTTTTGTATATGTAAAGTTCACTTCAATTTTTTTTTTTTAATACGTGTGATAGATATTCCAAATTGTAT
The DNA here is from genome assembly GCF_948465745.1 of Chenopodium album. NCBI lineage: Eukaryota > Viridiplantae > Streptophyta > Magnoliopsida > Caryophyllales > Amaranthaceae > Chenopodium > Chenopodium album. The sequence continues at coordinate 17,450,563 of NC_137852.1, forward strand.
GTTAAATTTTTGTGCTGGTATATAGATATATTTTACTTCTTATAAATATTCTGAATTTCGAATTCAGGATTTCTTGGGAATGTCACCAAATTTGTTAATCTTTGTGATCCTAATGTTGTTAGTCTATTCCTTAACAATGCCATCTATCTGATGAATTAGTAATATGATGGTAATATGATGTGAATTGTAAAGCCATCTATCTGTAAGTACTTTTTTGCTTAAGTCGGTTAAAGAGGATTCTAAAACTCTAATTCCATACTGGTCCTGGAGCTTGTAGCTTGTACAGAGGGAGGGAGACATTTTGATACTGAAGACTTTGACAATATGTCTACCGTTTCTTATGTCTTAACAATCATCACATATAGATCAGAAAATTACTGAGATCACAGAACAACAAAAATTAAATGTTGATCTTGCTCATCATAGATCAGAATCGGAGCAGCGTTGTCAGGATATTGTGATGCTAACAAGCAAAAGTGATCAAAATCTACTGCTCTAGAAAAGAAGTGACAAGGATATGCTTCTTGCTAGGCAGGAAGAGTACTTAAAGAGAATCAGAGACTTGGGTCTGTTGTCTTCAGATGCTTTTGACATGTAATTTGATTTATACGCTAAACAAAATATCTATCTTATAGTATATGCTGTAGTTTTTTTTTCTTTTTTTTGCTTTTTTTTTTTTTCATTTTTTGCTTAGTTGACAACCGTTTAATGTATGCTGATCAAGTCAGATAGTTTCAATGTTCAATTATCATAATGAGGGTCCTTCTTCAATTTAAGTAAATGTAATACCTGTTATTACATGAGTATTTGATAGAAACTAGCATAATTTAGCAAGCAGAACTTATGTGCTTAATATTACTTTTGAAAATGGGTGAATATGTGACAAGCTGACATGATAAGCGTGTCATGATAATCACTTTTGGTTCATATAACCAACCCCACTTGTGTGAAGTCTGTAGCAAGATAGTTTAGATGGTTTATGAAATTGTCTTTAAGTGCAACTAAGAATTAAGAACGTATATTCAGTTATTAGGGCCATTTTTCTCAAGGGGATTCTGATGATTGGGTGAGGGGAACTAAGAATTTGCATAACTTGGAGTCATCATTTCTATGGAATCCACTGCTGTGAGAGAGATGGTGAGCCCTGATTTTGTTAAAGACATAGGAAATATTCCATTGATTTTTTTATTTATTTATATTCAAATTTGAAAGCAAAGCTTTAAATTGCTCTCTTAAGAACTCTTTTTTGATGGTATGCTTGTATAAACAGGTATAGGAGGAAAGGTTCAAAAGAATTGCATACGATGCTTTGTAAGTGTAAGTGTAACGAAGAACTTCAATAGTTTAGCCATGTGAACAAAAAAGCTTTGGATCAGTATGTAAATTTCACAGAGCAACGGGAAGAGCTCAAGAAAAGGCAAGCTGAACTAGATGCAGGTGATGAGGTATTTTATACTTGTTTGTTCCTATTTGTTTTCTTTTCAACTTGATGACTATTAGAACAAGATCAACAATTAGTATTATATGCTCCTGGATCACGGTACTCCTCTACTCCATATCCAATATATTTGAGTTATTATGCCTAATACTTATGTTATTTTGCTTAAACACAAATGTTTAAAAAAAGCCGGTGTTCAATAAGTTAGTGAATGGCGGAAGTTGGCACAACCAACAACTGCCAATTAAGTGGTCATGCACGTGCGTCACAATGATTGCGAATATAAAGAACAAATAGAGCTTTCTCTCTCCTCATTTTTCTCTCTTCATTCATTCACCACTAGCTTTCTCTCTCCTCGTTTTTCTCTCTCTAAAAAGCAATTAACTGGCGATTTCTCTCTCTAAAACTTGGGTCTTCGAGCGTTTTCTCTCTCCTCCATTGTTGCTTTTGAGCTTTTTTTCTCTTCTCTTTCACTTGTGAAGTTATTATTTGCTAAATTCAGGTTCGTTTACTTATTTTTTTGAGATTTTTGTTAGTTTGAGTTGTTTTGATTCTTCGATTTTTAGGTTTTTTTATTTTGATTTTGTTTTCGATTTTTGTAGTGTTTGATTCTGCAATGGTGAAGAAGAAGATTACAAAGAAGGTTGTGGATGCTGAAGAAGGTGTACTTACTTATATTTTTCTTCATTTTTTAAAATTTTTTAATTGAATTTTCGCTTATATATGTCGAATTAATAGTGCATGTTATCTTTTATAGTTTTCAGTTGATTTTTATGCATATTATGATAATTGAATTTGAATTTTGAAGTTATTATGTTTAATTTTGCTTTATTTAATTGTTCATTGTATATAATTTGTTCAAAATTTGTTATACGTGTGTTGTGGTGTTGTTATACATCTGTAGATGCTTAAGAAGGTGTGCTAACTTTAATTTTTCATCATTTTTTAAAATTTTTCAATTGATTTTTTGGTTATTTATGTCGAATTAGTAGTGCATGTTATTTTTTATAGTTTTCAGTTGATTTTTTATGCATATTATGATAATTGAATTTGAATTTTGAAGTTATTATGTTTAATTTTGCTTTATTTTATTGTTCATTGTTTATAATTGGTTCAAAATTTGTTATACATGTGTTGTGGTGTTGTTATACTGATTTTAGGTTTAGATTTTATGTTTTAGTTAGAGTATGAGTATAGTATATTAGCATTGTGTTTGTGCATCTTTGTATGAGTAACAGGAACATGTGCATTGTGTTTGAGTAATAGACATTTGTGTCATTTATATGCTGTTAAAAGGGTCACTTTATGCTGTTAAAAGGGTCACTTTGTGGTATTTAAAGGGTTACTTGTTGTGGTCAAAAGGGTGACTTTATGCTGTTAAAAGGGTTACTTTATACTGTTAAAAGGGTGACTTTATGCTGTTAAAAGGGTCACTTTATGGTATTTAAAGGGTTACTTGTTATGGTTAAAAGGTTCACTTTATGCTATTAAAAGGGTGACTTTATGCTGTTAAAAGGGTGATTTTATGATATTTAAAGGGTTACTTGTTGTGGTTAAAAGGGTCATTTTATGCTGTTAAAAGGGTCACTTAATGCATTTAAAAGGGTCATTATGTATATATTCTGAATTTTTCCATGAGTACTTTAGGTGGTTCAATAGGTGGATATCGTTATAAACTGTCATCAAAGGGAAAAGCAATGCCTAAAGAGTCTGCCAAGGGCAAAGAAGTACCTAAAAAGACCCAAACAGTTGCTGAGAAGGCTAAAACAGTTTCAAAAAAGACTAAGCCACTGTCTGAGAAGGCCAAATCTGAGAAGGCTAAAACAGCTCCTAAGAAAGACAAGACAGTTCCTAAGCAGGCTAAACCAATTCCTAAGAAGGCCAAAATTGTACCTAAGAAGGCTAAAATAATGGCTGATTCTGGTTCTTATTTCGAAATGGTTTTTGATTCTGATTCTCAGACAGTTGTGTAAGTATACATGTTATTTGATTTTTAGTTTATATTGTTTATGTTTCGCTATATGTTGTTTTTATTTATATTGTTTAAGTTTTTTTTTTTTTTTGATATTATTTTTTAGGGAACAAAGACGCTTGATTGCAAGATGTAGACCACATACAGTGCAATTTTTGATGCAGAACTTTTCTCCTGATCAAAATCAAGCTGTTGAACAAATTGGTTTTGGTGGTATACTACATCTGAAATTGAAAACACTTAATCGTCAAATGCTGCCTTGGCTTGTTGAACACTTTAATGGTGGTAGCTGCATGTTTACCATTTCTAATGGTAAAGATTTTGTAGTTACTAGTAACGACATATGCGATGTGTTTTGCTTGCCGATGACTGATATTCCTATTCCTGAACTTAAGAAGAATGCTGAAGATGGAAGTGTAGATAAATATATCATTCAAGCATGGAAATTTGATTATGGTCTTTCTGGAAAGCAAGTGCTTCATTTGTCAAAGTTGGAGTCTCGGATGGTTGATTTGATTTATGGAGGGGAAGAGTTTAAGATGTGTTTTGTTTTTCATGCTATGTCTAGCTTTTTAGCTCCTACTACTAATAGGACTGTTTCATTAAGGTTGTTGAAGGCTGTTGAAGAAGTTGATGAAATAAAAAATTTTGATTGGTGTTCATATGTTTTGAAAAAGTTAAAGAAGGTTGTTCAGAAGTATAAGAATGATGAAAATGCTCAAAATGTTAGTGGTTGTTTGCTGGCTTTGCAAATTATGTATTTTCATCGTTTAAATTTTCAAGGAGAAAAGGAAAGTAGTCCTGTTCCTTTGATTCAGCATTGGACAGATGCTAAGATCAAGAAGCAGATAAATTTAGAGATCAAATGTAATACCTCGTATTTTTATACGTATTTTATTTAAAGCATGTATTTTATAAAGTATTTAAATAGTTGTAATTATTTTAATTATAGTATTTTAATTAATATTATTATAAAAGGAAAGTTTATTTAATTATTTTAATTATAAAAGTTGGGGTTTTATTTTAAGAAAGTTTAATTTTAACAAGTTTTATTAAGGAAGGAATTAGGAAAATCTAAAAGAGGAAAGTTTAGGGAAGAGGGTTACTAGAGAAGGGGTATAAATATCCCACTTGTGAGGCAAATCAACTTTGCACAGAGTGGAGAAAACCCAATGTAAACTTCTCTCTCTCTCCTCCTTATTTTTCTTTCTTTTTCTTTTCCCCTCTCTTTTTTTTTCAGCTCCCTTCCCCCCCTCCTCCGCTGACAGCCGCCGGCAGCAGGTGGCCGCCGCCGCTGCCAGCAGCTGGTGGCTGCAGTTTTTCTTCCCCTTTTTCCCCCTTTTTCGAGCAATAAAAAAAAACTTAGCTTTCCTATTTTAATTTAATCTATGCTTAGATCAAATTGTAATTTATGAGTTTTGGGATTTACTTTTGATGTTTGATTATAATAATTATGTTAATTAATTTTCAGATTTTGGTTTTAATTAAAAAGCCCCAATTATTGAAACCCTAGTGTAACACCCCAATAATTCTCCCTTTTCCAAACCACTTAATTTAAATAAAATAGTGGAGAACCATTGACGTGCTACCGCCACGTGTTAAAACGTTAAGGCTTTATCAAAGTATCGCAGCGGAAAATCAAACTTAAGTCTTTAAAATAACATAGTTTAGAAAATCAATAAGCCAAAGCTTACAAAGTGGAACCATATAAGGCCCTTATTTAAAACCATACCAATAATCAAAGTCCAAAACATAAATGAAATAGCAAAGCATAAATAAGTTCAACACAAAGAACGAATACGCTCAATCACACCATCCCTTGACAATGCGATTATCAAATCCCTGAACTTCACATCATCAAGCTAACCTGTGTAATACTGCTCCCCAATAATACAAGTGTAATAATTGGATCATCACAGGGTCATTGAAAGGCGAAGGCCATGACCAAAGAAGGACACACACACAAAAGCACGCAATCAGCAAAGCTGAGTACATACAAGTTACAACGTACCAAACCTAGCATGCTCAATTAATTAAAGTAAATAACATACAATGTGAATTCAATAATCAAGACTCCACACTTAAACAATTCAATTGACTCAACATACTTATGAACTAATTCTAAACACTTGACTCTTTATATATAATTTAATTAATTTAATTTGGAGTAAGCAATAGACCAGGTTGTTCAATCCACCAAATCATTTTGGTCCCAAATGACCATTTGAAATAAAAGTTTAGCGCGAAGCAAGAATGGGCGCGACTCCATTCTCACAAAGTTAGTCTAGGATCCCATCTAACTTTCATTATAAAATAAAATGTAAATACCAAAAGAGAAGAGGACATGTTGATCAAACAAGCCTCGAAAAGCCACGGGCTACCACCGTGTATCCCAACCCATAATTGTCAATACTCTAAAAGTGCACGCTTTCCAGAGTTTTATTGCTCATCCATGTTTCACTTTACGTGATTACAATTTTAATTAATAGCCGACTCAATCAAGAAGACCATACATAACAATCATACATCAATTCATTTTTAATCTTATTTAGGACAATGGTGATCACATCACAAATTGACCTTTAATTCTATTAAACTTCCAAATTATCCAAAATTGTTGAACATAGTCAACTCACCTAGCCATTTCGGCTTAATCCACCTTTACTCAACATACTAACAAGTTATGATTGAGTAATAAATAAATAATAATAACCTTGTGGAATAATTAATAAATTCATTCCACTTAAGCCATTCAATTCCAATCCTTTAATAAGCCAAATGTGGTTAACAAACCAATCCAATAAAATTATGCTTGTATCAACATTCCATACAAACATTTTATCCAATATAATTCAACATGTTTACATCCATAATTCCATACAAACATAATCAATTCACCAAAACATGTTTCATAAACATAAGCACATGAATTAAATCAATGTGTAACCAAACAATTTCCATCCAAGTGTTCCCTAATCATGAAACTAAGTTCTTTCCTTTTGGTACCTAACATGATACTACTTATAACGAAGTAGACATGTACGTACCTCGTACAAACAATCCTTTGAGCCACTTTTAATCACTTAAAATTGTCCTAGGGAATAATCACTTCCTAGAAAACAACCAACAATTAATATTACTATCCCAAGTAATTTCCAACAATATAATATGATGAAAAACTTATTAAAATAAAAAAAAATATTTATATGCTTAATTAACTTTAAACATAATTAATTTTATTAATCAAACTCAAGGATAAAATTTTAAGCATAAAAAAATCTTCGTTAAAAATCAAAAACTGCCCGAAAATCTTATTTAGAGGCTGAATTTGGCCACGAGAGGGTGGTGCTTACTACCAAAGGTAGTGAGTTTTTCTTAAAACATTGTTTCTACATGGAAAACACTACTTTTTTGTCAAAATCGGATGAGTTTAGAACCTGATCGGGATTAAAACGGGATTAATATTAACGAACCGAAAATCTAAACATTAAAACAGGAATTTACGTGTTCAAAATAATCTGGAATTAAGTTAAACTAATTAGTAGTATAATCACCAAAATTTTAAAACATCATTACTATAAAAGCCCTAAATCAATTGTTCATAAAAACCCTAAAATCATGATTTTCAATAATTAAAAACCCTAGGTTATAAAAATTACAAAATCTGAAAATTATAACATTTATAAAATCTGAAATTATAAAGTTTAATCATCAAAATACAATTTGATACTAATTAAATTGATTTCAAACAATAAAATCAAAACTCATAATCAATAATTATAATTACACAAATTAATAAAACAAAAGAGAAAGAAAATAAAACTAACCTTTTGTGTGGGGAAATTTTGGGGATGTATGGGGTATTTATAGGAGAGAGAGTGGTGTAGGGTTAGTTTTAAGATTGGGCCTCATAAAATTAATAGGCCAATTAAGAAAGGAAAGTGGGTTTGGTTTGTTTGTTGGACATAAATTATTGAAGAAAGGTTCATAAAAAGTTCTTTGTAATAAAATCGTTCATCAAACCCAAAAATAATTTGAAACTTTTGAAATTAAATCCGAAAAAAATACAAATAAATATTATGAATAAAATATAATTTCATTAATAATATATTTAAAAATATGGGGGATTGCACCTAGGTTCTTGATTTATGAACACTAGTAGAAAAATACAAAAAGGCACCGCTCTACGGCCACCGGTTTTTGAAAACCGGTGGCTTAAAAAATGGGGGGATAGGCTAATTCACATTGCCACCAGTTCAAACCGAACCGGTGGCATAAATGGTAAAGGCCACTGGTTTGAACCCGTGGCAATAATAATCAATTAATAAAAAAAAAAGGACGCCCCCTTATAAACCCCAAACCCTACTCTCCCCCTCACAGCAGCCGTTTCTCTCTCCCCTCTCCTCCTCTTTCTCTCTCCTCTCTTTCTCTCTCCTCTCTTTCTCTCTCCTCTCTTTCTCATCTCCTTCAATCGGTCTTCTCCTTCGATCTGCACCACCACCACCAACTCTTCTCCGTCGATCTCCACCACCACCTCTTCTCCTTCGATCTCCACCATCATCTCTTCTACGTCGATCTCCACCACCACCACTTCTCCTTCGATCTCCACCACCACCTCTTCTCCTTTGATCTCCACCACCACCACCAATTTTTCCACCACCCCCGCAACAATAACACCACCGCCGCTACAATAACACTACGAACACATGCATGAGCAACACCGACTTTAATCGAGGTTAGGGTTTGATTTTAATCGATTTTTTTTAAAATTTTAATTCGATTTTAATTCGGTTGTGGTGGTGGAATTCGTGGGTTTTGGTGGTGGATGGGTTTAATTATTCGAGGTTAGGATTTAATTTGATTTAAATCGATTTTGGAATTTTCTGAGTTTTTCATTCGATTTTAATTCGATCTCTTAGGTTTAATTCGATTTTAATTCTGGGTTTTTTTTTTTTTTTTTTTTCTGAGTTCATGAAAATTAATTTCGGGGTTTTTGCTTTTATTTTTGTGGGTTTTTTCTGGGTTTTTTAAAACTAACTATAGTTGATTTATTTTGGGGTTTTCATCCTTTTCATATTAATTTTTTCGGATCTGGAGTTCTTGTGTTTTTCGGATCTACATACAAATTTTTTTTTTTGGGTTTTCATCCTTTTCGTATTAATTTGTTATGCGATTTTTATTAGGCGAATTTACTGGGTTTTATTAGGCATTTTTTTGTGAGTTTATTAATTTTTGGGTTTTAATTGATGCAGGTGGTAATTGATGCAACAAGATTCAAGACTTTGATTTTGGAATAATGTTTTTGATGTTGTAATTGTTATTATTTTTTTTTTTGTTTTTGTATTGTACAATAATAATTTGAAGTTGAATTTCATTGTTATTGTAATTCATTGTAATTTTTTTTTATTTTTTTTTGTATTGTACAATAACTATTATAGTTGAATATAATGAGTGAAATTATATTTCATTGCTCTCCTATTTTATTTTCCTGATATTTTACACGATTTTTTTTTATATTATTATTATCATTATAATTGTAGCAAAAAAAAAAAAAAAAAAAAAACAATCATGTATGTTATTGCCACCGGTTAACCGGTGACATTTATATGTAATATCAAAAAAACAAAAAGCAGGAAGCATTATTGCCACCAATACATGTTTTTGCCACTGGTTTTTAACCAGTGGCTTTTTAGAAGATTATTGCCACCCCCCAAATGACCACCGGTTCAAAATCGGTGGCATTGGGGGGTTTTGAACCGGTGGCCAATTCATATTTTCACCTAGTGGAATTATTGAAAGTATATGATGTATTAATGTTTAGATCTTCAATTAAAGTGTTTTAAGGTTAAATTACAGCAAGTTTTCATTAATATAAAGTGCTAGAATTTTATGTAGAACACTTAATATTATGTTCTTGAAGGAAAATTTAATTACCCATTAATTGGACTTAATTATGGTGTTTTAAATATAATTTCAGCTTACTCTAATTAATTCATGAGGGGTTTTAAAATAGTATATATTGCTGGAAATTTGTTTAGAGTGAATTTTAATACTCTATTATAATTTTAATGTGTAAGAGACTTCGAAGTAAGCAATTTTTACTAGTCATGGCGATTTTAAGATCGTATTCAAGGTACATTCGCGTACTTACCATAATTATGTTGATGTAGTAGCATGCTAAATGTGTTTGATTGATTATAAGTAATATCATGCTAGGTTTGGAATGGAAATTATGATTTGAATGTTATTAGTGATTGGATTATGAAGCATGATTAATGTATGATGGATTATTGTTTGGAAAATAGTAGCTTGGAACATTGTTTATGTACCACATATTTATTTATGGCATGATAAAGAGCATGTTTAGTTAAACTAATTGTTTTGGCTTGGAATATTGAAAAGGAATTTTATTATGGTTCATATAATTTTTATTGATGCTCTAAGCATGAGGAAGGAGCTATGTAAGTGTCTATGTACACAAGGAATAAATAGTATGTTGGTGCCTTTGTGCACTTAAGGTGTTTTTAACACCGAGGGATAGGATTTTTTTTGGTGCTTTATGCGTTTAAGGTGTCTTTGACACTGAGGTAGAATTAAAAAGGGTTCAAAATTAAATAATATGTGGTCACTAATTATTCAAGAATTAAATTGGTATGTTTGGTTGATTGAATAATTATTTTTGATTGATTTATTATGCTTTGAGAGTCATCACCAAGTCTAATAATATGTAAATAACGTAAAGTGAAAGATATTACGCACCAAAACTCTTGGAACGTATATACCTTGAGTATGAACAATATGGGGAGTTATGGAGTTTTAAATTTAACCATAAATTGTAATGGAGTACAGGACGCTGTACATTCCTTTTTATTTATTATTATGCGTAGGAATTCCGCCACCTTTGAGTGGTTTTGTCGCTGGCACAGTTAGCTCCCGTGTCAGTTAACCTCAATTTATTTGGGGGAGGTATAGTTGGAAACCCGTTCGATGCGTATTCAACACTAAATGAATTATCTAGTGTCTAGTTAAAGTGAATTATTGATTTTTGTGAATGCTTGTTAACAGGTGCATTGAGGTAAGCGTGTGATGATAGGTGAAAGCATGTTAGTGTGTTTAGTTACGCTTATGTACTCAGTTTTGCTGATTGTGTGTGTTGTGTGTGTCTGGCCATGTCTTTATCTTGGCCCTATGATGACCCATTTTTAATGGAGAGTAGTGGGGGCAAGTAGAGATACACTTTTCAGGTATTTAAGCATGTTCATGATGGGGCATGAGTGAAGAGAAAATCATGCTAGCTTCCATTAGGTTACGGCGTGTTTTATGCTTTAATCATTAATGATGTTTATTTTATGGACTAACGCAAAAGTTTGGTTTGGTACGGTTTTTTAATAAGGGTCTTCAATTGTTCCAAGTTGTAGTGGATTTTATTTGACTTGGTTTGTTGGTTTTCAACTTTACTTTCGTTGGTTTGGCTTTTGAATTGATTTATTTAAATAGTTTTAATTATTAAGTCTTCCGCTGTGTATCTTTGATAGTTGCCTTAGCCGTTTTCACGGCGGTGGTAATGTCTTAGATATTCCTAAAACGTATTTTAAAAGGGTAAAGTGTGTATTTAAGGGAAAGGAATTTCTAGGGTGTTACATCAAAGCTGGAGGTTATGGGCAGGGACCATTGGATACCCTTACATTTCCTGTGTCACAGCCTGTGATTAAGCAAATTGTTGTTCGGCAACCTCGCACTATGGGATATTGTAGGCGTCGTTTGAAGTGCGCCTATTAAAAGCATGTTGTGAATATGCTTGGCACTCATAGGAAGTGGGAATTGACATATACGATTAGGGACACGATTAGGGACAAGGAAAGTAGGGAGCCGCCAACAAGTTTTTAAGGAACTTGTAAACCGTTCACGGATCATTATAAGGCAACCGCGATAAAGGGACAACGATTGACCGGTGAAGGTTCCACCCCATTCATAATCCATGAGATTACTAACTCCATATGGTTCGGAACCACGAAAGAAGGATCGGGGATGATGGTACGAAGTGAGTCATGGAGTCACATTCATCCGTATTGGCCTCTACTGGATTCTTATTGTGAAAAGTAATTCTTGCGATCTCAAAGGCATGCAAAAAAATATTCAATTTGCTCCAAACTATTATTAAGCTAAATTGGTTGAATATTAATGCAACATATAATTCTAGAATATTGGTGATCACTTGATTAAACAACAAGATTAAAAAGGAACCTAAACCGGTTGTCCAAATTATCTTATTAGTCGTGATATTCAATTACATATTCCCATTAACATGCAATATGGTGATCATACATAAATAATAATATAATAAACATTAATATTGGAAGCAATTCAACAATAATAGCGTTAGTCAAATCAAATAATAATAACCCTAATCATGATACTAGCAATAAGAAATAAAAATAAGAGTAATTAAGTGATTAATTCCTCACTTTCCGCGTTTCCTTGAATTGCTACATCATGAATAAACTGTTAGTAACCTCAATACATAATAAATCAAATGTAAATTAAAATAAATTAACGTAGAGTTGATTTGGTCCAAACCCTCAGTTAATTCTACCTTTCACGCCTTGGTTTAAGTATAGAAATTTGGGTCAAGTATGGACTCCCCAGAGTGCTTAAGGGATATAAAATGAGAGAATAGGGTGGCTAGAGTTTAGGCTAGAGCAAGAGAATGATTTTTGGTGTAGGGAGAGAGAATAATTTTTGGTGTAGAAGAGAGGAAGAGAGAATGATTTGGTGATAAAGCTTGTGGATGATTGAAGAGGTGTGATATGACCTCTATTTATAGGGAAAAAAGAGGGATCGAATAAAGAAAAGATAAGAATTCGAATCGGATAAAACTTTGCGATAGACAACAGTTTTTGCGGTTATTGTTTTTATCATATCTTTTGATCCAAAAATCGGAATAAGATCAATAAGATATCGTTAACATGCTCTTGAAGTCTAATTTCTAACCCAATTGGAATCTGATTAAAATCTAATGTAGAATAAAAGATATAGCCTAAATAGTGGGACGGTGTCAGTTTTGGATAGAGTTTCGTATTTTGCTCATATCTTTTTCGTTATAGCTCGGATTTAATATTATAATATAACATTGGAAAGATAATTTCAAGAGCTATCCAACCATATAAGAGTTAGATAAAATCTATGAAGCAAGGAAATAATATCTGACAATATTTAACGTCTTTCAATTCGAATAGAATTTGGACTTTAAAAAAGAAAAGTTTTATTCAATTTCAAATGCTTTAATCTTATCTTTTCAAAAAGTATAATTAAGATATTTTAGAAACTTATAGAAGCTTCTAATTAATCCTAATTTGTTTAGGAATGAGATTAAAACCTTTGGACCCTCCACATGATCATTGGGCCGTAGGTAAGATGGCCTTAGGTTCGGTTTGAGCTCAGTTTAGTATTTTGGCCATCACTTATTCGTTATAACTCGGATTTGGGCTTATAATATATCGTTGGAAAGCTCTTTTCAAGACCTATACAAATATTTAATCATTGGACCCAGATTATGGACCAAAATAAACTGATCTAAATGTTTTTATAAAAAGGACACGAAATGAATTATTTTAATGGACACGAAATGAATTATTTTGGGTTTAAAGGCACGAAAACAGGAAAATAAGTTTTGGTTTGGGGAAATGGGCTAAGAATTGGATTGGTTTTAAGAAATGTCTTGGATTGACATGGATTTAAGCACTCCAAAGATTAAATACTCAACCCGACCAATAATGGTGGTGAAAGGTTGTTCATCATCGGGTTTGGTTTTGGGGAGATATTTTTAGGTGTCTACAGAAGCCCCCACTTTGACTGAGTTTGTAGAAACGTAAATTTCAAAAACGATAGTCAAAGTAGTCGATAGGGACAGAGAATGATTTAAGACATTCTGCGATCCTAAATCACTCTATATACGCCGATACCTCCAGAAAAATGTTAGTTCCACAAATAAAAGAGTAAAGGGATAGAATACGTATCTGACACGAGTGTATCGGTGACAAATGAGTTTGGTAGCTTCCTATGCTTGAAGAAATCCATCGGATGATACTTTCCGTGCTTGAGGAAAGTCGACATATGATGTTGGTAGTTTTCTGTGCTTGAAGAAACCCACCGGTTGAGATACTTTCCATGCTTGAGGAAAGTCGATAGATGACAATTTTCCATGCTCGAGGAAAAAACTTGTCTAATGATGAAATTGCAAGTCTCTGTGTATCGAGAAGCTTGCGCCGTGAATCGTCTTCGCTTGGGAGATGATCACTAAAATGATGATGGTTCGATTGTCCCCGAACGTGGGCTGTAGTTGGTTCGCTTGTCCCAGAACGTGGGCTGTAAAAGGTTCGCTTGTCCCCGAACGTGGGAGGTAATTGGTTCGCTTGTCCCCGAACGTGGGCTGTAGATGATCCGCTTGTCCCCGAACGTGGGCTGTAGATGGTCCGCTTGTCCCCGGACGTGGGCTGTAGATGGTCCGCTTGTCCCCGAACGTGGGCTGTTAATGGTCCGCTTGTCCTCGGACGTGGGCTGTAAATGGTCCGCTTATCCTCGAACGTGGGCTTTAGATGAGACCTGCAAAATAAAATTTGCCAAGGGACTCGTATAGACTATGATTGAATCGACCAACTGACTTGACCAAGTTTAACTTGACACGACACGACATGACATGTGTATGACTTGTGATTGTGTGTGTATGAGTATGAGTGAGTGCACAGACACAAACAACCGAAAATGCAAAAGAAAAAATTTTCCGTCATTTTCGTCATGAGATGAGTGGAGGGTACCGACTTTCTCTCGAAAAAGAAAGACGTGAAAAAAAAGTTTATTTTCAAACATCCCTCAAAAAACAAATTTGATTTTTTTTTTTTTTTTGAAAAACTTCCCCAAAGAAAAGATATGAAAAAGGGAAGAAGTTTAGAACTTCTCGTTCAGCAAGACGAAATGGATCGCATGCATAGATCGAATTGCTTTTCTTGCATGATACATGTTCTTAGGCCAGGAGGCTAAGGACAATTACATCATGTGACACGAGTGATGAATTAACTTAGGTCATGGAGCTAAGCATCATATATGGTGTAAAGAAATGATCTTGAACGTTGCTAAGCACGTATATAGATGAAGTGATTATTGCATAATGAACGTTGTTTTGGTCAAGGAGCTAAGCACGTTATGCTTTGTATGATTACAGATCTTTGATAAATTTTGCTTAGGTTAGGAAGCTAAGGACAACATACGATGCGTGAAACAATGAATATTGCTCAGCTCAGGAAGCTAAGCAAGTATACAATGTTTTAATGAATGTTTTCTTGAAACAAGATTTCATGATAAGGGGTTCCTAAGGGAAGGTGATATGGCTATGTATGTGTGAGTGAAGTGTGTGAGAGTGATACTAAGGCTGGCTGCAAAGGCTATGGTGATAGAAATAGATGAGAGAAGAGTCGAGATGGTGACTCTTTTAGGCTGGGTAGGCTAACTAATGTGGGTTCAAGCCCCCAAGTCTAGCTCTAAATGGGTAGGGATAAGCATTGGATATTCTTTGACTCAATCATGCATAGATATGAATATGAATGTGGCCGCACCTTAATGTGAGGTTGCCTACGTATCCGTTAGGAATCAGGCCGAACATAGCTCTAACCGAACTTTGCACAAGTACATGTGCATCTCAAAGAGGTCTTTTGAGGGTTGTAATGTAGTTAAGCTGATGGTTTAAGGAAGAAAGGGGTAAAAAAGGCTCAAGACCCGAGAGAATCCCCCCGAGATGTGTAATTGTGTATTTGAAAACTTTGAATTCGCAAGTTTTATTTTTCATATATTTTTTTGCTTTGAAATTCTTTTCTTTCTTTTTTTTTTCATTCTTTTGAATCAATGTAGGCGATCTCAGATCATGCGGTTCATCACTCACTTAGCATTCATGTTTCTCAGGCACGGTACCAAGAACTCGATGAGAGACGCAATTTGAGACGTGTTCATATCAAGGACATTGGAACACTTGCCTTTAGACATTGTTTTTATATTTCTTTGCCTTTTTGTTTTATTTGAACTTGCTTTTTGGATGTTACACAAATTGCACACCTTCCCATCCCATAGTTAGGTGAATGTGGGTTGAACAAATAAGGTCAATCGTTAGACGAGGCTCAAAGTGGTTGATGAAGAAATGGATGTGATTGAAAATGGTTTAAGGAGAATGACAGGGTTGCAAAGGTGCCTCAAATCATTGGTATACCTTGTGTTTAGTTCGTCAATTGATTTTTTTTTTTTTTTTTTTTTTTTTTTTTTTTTTTTTTGCGAATGACATGATCAAATGCAAAGGAAAGAAATGCTGATTGATGGAACATGGCATAGAGACATAAGGATAAGGAGAACCTATGCTAGACTTATTAGGGGAAAAGGGTTGGAACAAAAGAAGAAAAAAAAATGCATGAAATCTTGTATGGAAACTTGTTTTGTGCTTCGTCTTCATGGATGCTTATGAATTACTTATTATCGCCAAGAAGGACAAGAAATTTGCTGCTATTGATGCTTTGATTAGAAGAAAAGAAGGAAGGAATGACGTTCCCCTTATTCTTCCAACTCGTGCCTAGTGAATCTTGAACTCGAGTACTATGGAACAGAATGAGCTCACTTAATGCATTGACTCAATACTCGGATTGGAAAGGAAGAGTGTATCAAAGAATTTTCAAAACCAATGTGAAATACTCCACTCATTCCTATTATGACGGAAAACGACGCATGCCTGGTCCTTGTATACGATCATAAACAATATAGTGCATTACTCGAAGACAAAGTGTGTGCAACGACTCAACATGTGTGATTAGGTGAGTTTATTATGACTCGTGGTAGGAACGCATGACGACGTTATGAAAAACAAAGGAGCAAAAGACTAAATAGCACGGAAGACTAAAAGACAAACTAACTTGATTAATTTTGTCCAATTTTAATGTTTATGCTATTTACTAGGTGGAAACGGTCCATTGGCAACCGTTAGTCATAAATACGATCAACCACAATCAAAGACAAAGAACACATGTTAAGGTTAGCACAAAAAAAAACACAAGAAACTAGGAAGAGGACTAGAATTCTAGAAGAGTTAAGACTCATGGGTATAAATAAATAAATAAAAATCTATAATACCATATTATACGAGTTGACACGGATAAAAGGACTTGGCTAAGACTAGCTTGACACAAAAAAAAAATTAAAAAGAAAGAAAGTTGACGCTAAAAAGACAACTAAACTGGACAGACTATAGTATATCGGTTATAATTTTTGATATGTGACTCTGATTGGGACTAAATTAATGCCAAATGAAAGATAAAACTCGGGGCTACAGATCCATAGGTGACACGACACGTAACTCTTTCTAGAACTCCGGCTATGACCAAAACAAGTTGACACTTGTGCAGTATACGGGAATAAAAAAACCGGGTTGACTCAAAAAAAAAATCTATGATCGACTCTAAAAAAAAAGGTTTGGTAAGAGAGATAAAAAAAAGAGAAGAAAAACAAATAAAAATATGCACACATAAGCACATTGTCACGAATGATGCAATGAAGTTCGCAACCTAAAGTCAAGATCTATGTTCTACTATGGTTAAGCTTATTGGGTGTCAAAGGGTACCATGGTTAAGAGTTTGGACGCGTTAGCAAGGCAGCCTCCCTTGAGGGTGTATGCCAACGGGCGGCTCCGCGAGTTCGTGATGAAATCGAACTCGACTCCATGGTTTGGGTGGATTTAAACACTCGGATGAACCCTTATTGTCATGAACGTTTTTGGGTTGATAGAGCTTAAATCTCCCGGGCTAGCCACGTACGTAGAACACGTACTATTGTGGAAAAATTGGTAACCTAATATGCATATGCATATGTGACAATTCCAATTAAATCGTAGGAATACAATTCAACAATCTTTCAAGTCTCATCCACTCATCTCAATTAAATACCGATCACTCAAATCGATAAATAACCAAGAATCCTCCCTAGTGGAGTCGCCAAATTGTAGGCGTCGTTCGAAGTGCGTATACTTAAAAGCATGTTGTGAATATGCTTGGCACTCATAGGAAGTGGGAATTGACATATACGATTAGGGACACGATTAGGGACATGGGAAGTAGGGAGCCGCCAACAAGTTTTTAAGGAACTTGTAAACCGTTCACGGATCATTATAAGGCAACCACGATAAAGGGACAACGATATGAAACAACGATTGACCCGTGAAGGTTACACCCCATTCATAATCCATGAGATTACTAACTCCATATGGTTCAGAACCACGAAAGGAGGATCGGGGATGATGGTACGAAGTGAGTCATGGAGTCACATTCGCCTGTATTGGCCTCTACTGGATTTTTATTGTGAAAAGTAATTCCTGCGATCTCAAAGGCATGCAAATAAAATATTCAATTTGCTCCAAACTATTATTAAGCTAAATTGGTTGAATATTAATGCAACATATAATTCTAGAATATTGGTGATCACTTGATTAAACAACAAGATTAAAAAGGAACCTAAACCGGTTGTCCAAATTATCTTATTAGTCGTGATATTCAATTACATATTCCCTTTAACATGCAATATGGTGATCATAAATAATAATAGAATAAACATTAATATTGGAAGCAATTCAACAATAATATCGTTAGTCAAATGAAATAATAATAACCCTAATCATGATACTAGCAATAAGAAATAATAATAATAAGAGCAATTAAGTGATTAATTACTCACTTTCCGCGTTACATTGAATTGCTACATCATGAATAAACTGTTAGTAACTTCAATACATAATAAATAAAATGTAAGTTAAATTAAATTAACGTAGAGTTGATTTGGTCCAAACCCTCAGTTAATTCTACCTTTCACGCCTTGGTTTAAATATAGAACTTCGGGTCAAGTATGGACTCCTTAGAGTTCTTAAGGGATATAAAATGAGAGAATAGGGTGGCTAGAGTTTAGGCTAGAGCAAGAGAATGATTTTTGGTGTAGGGAGAGAAAATAAATTTTGGTGTAGAAGAGAGGAAGAGAGAATGAGTTGGTGATCAAGCTTGTTGATGATTGAAAAAGGTGTGATATGACCTCTATTTATAGGGAAAAAAGAAGGGTCGAATAAAGAAAAGATAAGAATTCGAATCGGATAAAACTTTGCGATAGACAACAGTTTTTGCGGTTATTGTTTTTATCATATCTTTTGATCCAAAAATCGGAATAAGATAAATAAGATATCGTTAACATGCTCTTGAAGTCTTATTTCTAACCCAATTGTAATCAGATTAAAATATAATGTAGAATAAAAGATGTAGCTGAAATAGTGGGACGGTGTCAGTTTTGGATAGAGTTTCGTATTTCGCTCATATCTTTTTCGTTATAGCTCGGATTTAATATTATAATATATCATTGGAAAGATAATTTCAAGAGCTATCCAACCATATAATTATTAGATAAAAATATGAAGCACGAAAATAATATCTGACAATCTTTGAACGTCTTTCAATTCGAATAGAATAAGGACTTTAAAAAGAAAAGTTTTATTCAATTTCCAAATGCTTTAATCTTATCTATTCAAAAAGGATAATTAAGATATTGTAGAAACTTATAGAAGCTTCTAATTAATCCTAATTGGTTTAGGAATGGGATTAAAACCTTTGGACCCTCCACATGATCATTGGGCCGTAGGTAAGATGGCCTTAGGTTCGGTTTGAGCTCAGTTTAGTATTTTGGCCATAACGTATTCGTTATAACTCGGATTTGGCCTTATAATATATCGTTGGAAAGCTCTATTTAGGTTGGACCCAGATCGTTAAAAATCGTTATAACGTATTCAAGACCTATCCAAATATTTAATCATTGGACCCAGATTATGGACCAAAATAAACTGATCTAAATGTTTTTATAAAAAGGACACGAAATGAATGATTTTAATGGACACGAATGAATTATTTTGGGTTTAAAGGCACGAAAACAGGAAAATAAGTTTTGGTTTGGGGAAATGGGCTAAGAATTGGATTGGTTTTAAGAAATTTCTTGGATTGACATGGATTTAAGCACTCCAAAGATTAAATACTCAACCCGACCAATAATGGTGGTGAAAGGTTGTTCATCATCGGGTTTGGTTTTGGGGAGACAATTTTAGGTGTCTACAGATATGATCATGGTGCTTCTACAAGTGGTAGACTGGCCGCATTCTTGCATTTGAGCTTCTAGAAAGTGTGATGACTGATGATGAAATTAAAGAAATTTCAACTGATGTAAGTGTTCTGTTTTTTTTTCTTTTTTTTTTATTTTTTTTATATTGAGTTATTATCTCTTTATGTCCTTTAAAGCTACCCTTTATGTGCACTAAAGTTACCTTAAATATTTGGTTACAAGGGTTACTTTGTGCATTTAAAAGGGTGACTATATGCATATAAAAGTGTTAATTTATGCATTTAAAAGGGTCACTTTATGCATATATGTTGAATTTTCATTTTTTTTTTGTTTTATCACATTTGTTTATTTTGTTCTTTGTTCATATGTTTGTAGGCTGTTCATGAGACATTTCTTTTGGTAAAAAGAAATATGGATGTTTTATTGCTGGTTCAAACACATGGTTTTGAAACCTTGACTGAGATGATTGCTTCTCGCAGAACTGCTTCATTATCTTCTGATAATGCTATTGCAGTTTCTTAAACTCAGCATCTACTCTCTAATCCTCATTATCTGAAGCTTTTAGATGGTTTAATTGAAGAGTGTAATAATATGAAGTATGTACATGAGATGTTTTGTGGTTTTTATGAACCTGAACAACGTCGTACAGAAGATTTTCATGAAGATGAACCTGCACAAGGTCATAAAGAAGATGAACCTGCACAAGAAAAAGAAGATATGCTGATGACAATAAAGTTGTTCCTAATGAGCCTGCTAAAGAAGTTGTTAATGAAGGTGCTAATAGTGGTAATGGTGGTAATGCTGCTGGACCTTCTAGCGAAGTTGTTCCTGGAAATGTCATCAGATCCAATAAATCTCAATGCTCTCTGGACTGTGGGTCAGTAGGTGTGGATGTGTTTTTTGTGACTCTGTTTTTGAAGGCTAATGCGCGGATTTACAAGAGTATGCCTCAGTTATATTTGGAAATTCTGGATTATTGTTTGTTGAAGGATGATTCATTGCCGAGGAAGTTAAGTGTCATTTGTTATGATAATTAATTTTTTATCTATTTTTTTCCTCTATTTTTTTTAATAGTGATCTTATTTTTTATTGTTCCAGTGAGAACCTTGTTACTCTTGGTATGAATTTTTTAATTCCAAGAGAAGACATGGTGTCGCTTGCTGCTCCACTTAGAATTCGATGGTGCATTATTGATTGCTACTGTCTATATCTGAATGAGAAAGCATGTTTTGAGGCTTTTGGTCCTCGAAAATTCTTCTTTGGTGTGAGGCAAAGTATAAGTAATATATATATGTATATGTATATATGTATATATGTATATGTATATATGTATATATATATACATATATATATATATATACATATACATATATATATATATACACATATATATATATATATACACACATATATATATATATATATACACACACACATGTATATATATATACACATATATGTATATATATATACATATATGTATATATATATACATATATATATATATATACATATATATATATATATATATATATATATATATATATATATATATAAGAACCCAATCTTATATAAGAACCAATCTCAGCCCTTTATTAGTTTTGATCTAACCATCTAAAATGATCCTTTAGTAATGGCATTTCTGTAATTTTGAAGAATTTATATTTTGAACATATAAACAAAAATTTAGAACATAGGAAAATTTTTAGAACATAAGCTAAAAAAGTTTAGAACATAAGCAGAAAAAATTTAGAACGTAGAAAAAAGATTTAGGACATAAGCAAAAATTTAGAACATAAGCAAACAAAAATTTAAAACATAAGAAAAGTAATTTAGAACATAAGTTGAAAAAATAATTTGATTTATTTTCATGTTATACTATTTGTGGTTTACTTTTAAAAGTTTTTATTTATTTTTTATTGATTTTTATAGAGATAACCTATGTAGGAATCGAACCTACATCCTCTATGCATTTGCATAGTGCTCTACCAATTGAGCTAATAGGTTTTAGCATTTTTTTTTCTTCATTTACCTATGTGTTTTATATGTTCAAAATTATCTTCCTATCATTTAAACTTTTTCATCCAATACTTTAAATTTTTCCGTCTATGCTCTGAATTTTTCGTATATTTCTGAATATTTTCACTCTATGTTCTAAATTTTTTCTATCTATAATCTTAAAATTTCTCACTTCTAAATTTTTTCACCATATGTTCTAAACTTTTTTCCTATGTTCTAAATTTTTTCACCCTATGTTCTAAACTTTTTTCCTATGTTCTAAATTTTTTCACCCTATGTTCTAAACTTTTTTCCTATGTTCTAAACTTTTTTCACCCTATGTTCTAAACTTTTTGACTATGTTCCAAACTTTTTTTTCATATTCGACATTTTTTTATCTATGCTCTAAATTTTTTCCTATGTTCTAAAATTTTCCATCTATGTTCTAAATTTTCTGTCTAAGCTCTAAATATATGTTTAAATTTTCATATGTTCTAAATTTATTCACTCTATGTTCTAAACTTATGTTCTAAATTTACTTTTATGTTCTAAATTATGATTCCTATGTTCTACACCTTTTTTAAGATCTAAATTTTTTTCCCTATGTTCAAGATTTTTTTTCTACTTATGTTCTAATCTTTTTTTTCCCTATGTTCTAAAATTTTATGCTTATGTTCTAAATTTTTTCTTATGCTCTAATATATAATCTACTTTTTTTTTTCAATTTATTTATATTAGCAAAAAATTGCATTTCAAGTAAAATAATGAAAACAAAAAATAAGCCAAAAACAATGATAAGAAGCGACTATCGAAGTTCAAATTGAAAAAAAACAGAGTGCAATTTAGAACATAACTATGTAATTTAGAAAATTCATGTGAACACTCCCCCGATTTCTGAACAAGGCAAGAAAGGCATACTTCCCACTATGAGTAAAAACATGAAAGACACTTGAAACAACACTGTATGTTCTAGAAAGATTTGCAGTCTTCAGTTTTCATTACTAGCTGACACCCTCACAATTCCAATTTCCCACTATGCATGTACACATTCAAACAATAAGAATCATTCGTATAAATAATCATATCCAATTAAAAGCATGTTTCATTTAAGTTTACCTAGATTACAATTGTTGTAATGAAGAAGTGAGAATCTCAAACAAGAACATCTCAATAATGGCAGATTGCTAAATCAGATATTGCTCACAAAATTTGTAATCAACACTATTTGGAAGAATCAATAATTTGGCCTTATTACAAACAAACAATGGTTAATATAATTAGTGTGAGTGTGTGACCATACCAATTCTTCTAGAATCATACACAAAGAACTATAGAAGTAGCCAAATTATTCTCAATCCTCAACACAACCCAAAATTCCAATTTAATTAATCTCAATTAACACAGTAACATCAAATTACCTAAAACCGTTGAAATTCGAACATTAAAATCTATGAAATTCGAACCTTAAATCCGCTGAAAATTCCAGCCCTAAAATCGCCGAAATTTGAACCTAAATCGCCGAAAATTATTGAAAATCAAATCAGAAACATCAAAATTCGACTTGAACTCCTGCGAAATTCAAGAAAATCAAATCAGAAAAATCGTAAAAATTGGAAAAAAAACGCAAAAATCATGCAAAATTCATGAAATTAGAACAAAATCGAAAAAAAATGTACCTGATTTGAGTAATTTAGGCTGTTTTGGCGAAATTTCAATGAAAATACTTTAATTGACAGCAATTTGTGTTTGGTTTTGGGATTTGAGGAGAGGGAAAGTAAATAGGCTTGAAAACTGAGGAGAGAGAAAATTTTGGCTGGTGGATTAGGGGTTTGAGGGAGGGTTTTGTATATTAATCTTAACCGTCCAAATCAACTTAATCCTACGGTTGAGATTGGTTCTTATATAACTAAGGTTCTTATATAAAGTGTGGTTCTTACCAGATCCCTCCCCTATATATGTATATATGTTTATATATATGTATATATGTATATATATGTATACATATATATATATATATTTACATATATACATATATACATATATATATACATATATGTATATATGTATATATATATATATATGTATGAGTTCTTGTACTTTAACAGTTTGCATTCTTGCATGTTTGTGATCACATTGGCCAAGGTGATATTTCTAGTGCTGTGAAGGATTTGCACGAATTATGGGAAGGTTGGCTGTGCTATAAGAATCCTGAATGTGATATAATGGATGTTGAACTGGTATATTTCATGTTAAATCACTATCATAATTTGAAAAGAGTTCTGTTTACGATATGCTAAGTCTAAATCACTTTTAATTTTGCTGTTTTAGAATCTATTATCCTGTTTGTTTCGGGGTTTTTTGTGATTCCCTCGGATACTGGTCACGCTCTGCTGACAAAGACTCGGACACCTGCAAAATAACGAATATTCCGGTGTTCGGAATATTCGCCTCCGACGCTCAAGTTAGTGAACGGAAACGGAAAAAGGCTAGAGAGAGAAAGTAGAGAGAAGTTGGAGCTCTTTTATGCTCTATAGTTATGTTATGTCGCAAAATCCCCCTCCCATCATAAATGATTGGGGTATTTATAGGGGTGAGAACATGTACCCCTCTAGGGTTTATACCCTAGAATTTCGTGACATGATTGGCTGCGCAATCAGAAGTCGCCACGTGTCGTAAGGGGCGCCGTTTTACGGCTTTCAAGGTTTTCTCGGGATTTGGGCCTGAGGTCATCAGGGCCCTTTTCTCTTTCTGATTTTAGCATTGGGGCATTTAGAGATGGCTGACATGTGTCACTATGACCAGTGGACACGTGTCACATTCTCATAGGGCCACGTGTCACCTGTTTATTGGGCCACGTGTCACTATGAGATTGGGCCACGTACCTGGGGTATTTTTACCCTAAACATTTGCCCCTCAGAGGGGGTGGCTCGTACACCTACTGGCCGCCTCCTCTGATCTTGCACTCTGGACGTCCTGGTACTATGGAAGGAGTTGATCTCCTAACTGACCAGAACGGCCACTTTAGTGGGACTGGACGTTCTGGTACTCTGGGAGGAGCTTATCTCCTAACCGACCAGAACGGCCACTTTAATGGGACTGGACGTTCTGGTACTCTGGGAGGAGCTTATCTCCTAACTGACCAGAACGGCCACTTTAATGGGACTGGACGTTCTGGTACTCTGGGAGGAGTTGATCTCCTAACTGACCAGAACGGCCACTTTAATGGGACTGGACGTTCTGGTACTCTGGGAGGAGCTTATCTCCTAACTGACCAGAACGGCCACTTTAATGGGACTGGACGTCCTGGTACTCTGGAAGGAGTTGATCTCCTAACTGACCAGAACAGCCACTTTAATGGGACTGGACGTCCTGGTACTCTGGGAGGAGTTGATCTCCTAACTGACCAGAACGACCACTTTAATGGGACTGGACGTCCTGGTACTCTGGGAGGAGTTGATCTCCTAACCACCCAGAACGGCCATATATCTTCTTTGGGGTAATCTGGGCTTCCATGATTTCAGATGTACTTCCTGGCTTTCTAATCATGCTTTGTACGTCCGGGAACTGGGCGGACGCTTTTCCTCTTAGATTTTCTCAATTTTTGGAGACTAAGTGCTGACGGTGTTAATTGTTCATCTGGTCTCTTTCACAAGTTAACAGAACCCTAACGTCGTCCTGGCCCTTTCTTCAAGTGATTTCTTAAGAAATTACCGTTTGAGTGTTTAGGCGGGAAAGATGGTTTTACCATTTTGCCCTCCTGAATTCACTCTATAAATATGGGAGGTGAATTCTCATTTTCACACTTTACCCAATTGTGAATTCTAGAGAGAAGTCAGAGCGTTCTAGTGAGAGAAAGTTATTTTTCCCTTAATCTTCAAGAGCGCCGCCGTGAGTTTGAGTTTTCCGGGCATTTTTGAGCTTTCCGGTCAATCTTCAAGAACTTCACCACCACCTTCAGAACTTTCAGAACGTACAGAGGTAGGCCGTCTACATTTTCTCTTTTACTCGTTTTCTTTTTCTTTTACTTCAATTCTGGATCCATACTCGGCTTCGTCCGACTCTTCTCATGAGGCCGGCCGTTCGCCTGGGACTGAGGAATCTAGAGTGGACGGAGAAGAGTTGTCTCCTCCCTGGAGTGAGTCTATGTCTGATGCGTACATACTCACCCCCACTTATTCTTCTCTGTCCCAACAGGCAATGGCGAGAACCATGCGTACGCGTGAGCTTAACGCGGCCAGGAACCCAGACGGAAGTCTGGTTCATCCTAGGGTCCCTTATGACCCTAGTGATCCAAGTACAATGGTGGAGACTGACTCCACCGCCCAAACAACGACCGCCTCCACTGGCTCTCATCACTTGGCCGTGGAGGTCACTTCTTCCTTCGAGGAACGCCTTAGAGCTGAAGGCGCCTCGTCCGCACCCGCTCCGGAACTTAGGTTCCCTCAATTTGCCAATTCAGTCATGGATGGGGCTGAACTGGTAGCCTGTATGGACAACCCTTCCAACCCGGGGGCGGACGCTTCTGGTTCGTCCGTCCCTTCTTCTCAACCTCGGCCTCAACTGGGTGAGGCGGACAGATCCTTAACAGGAATCTCAATCCGTGAACCGTCCGCTCTGCCTATTCGCAACGCCCCTCCTTCGGGAAATGGGGCGGACGCTGCCAAGGATAAAGGCAAGCGTCCAATGGTCGAGGAGGACGTTCCCTCTTCAATGGGCGTCCCAAGCTCAAGGGGCCGAAGCTCGGCCGAGGCAGCAGATTTGGACAGAGTGCTGTCTTCAGAGTTTGGGAGTGCCCCTTCTCACCAAGTGGAAGAGGAAGAAGTTGAAAAAGAGGCCGTAGGTGAGACGGCCGAGGGCGAGGAGGCGGCCGAAGAGACCGTCGCCAACATTGATAACTTTAGGGACCCGTACGCCTGTACGGTTGGGGAGACAACCCTAAAGTTTTTAAAGAAGGATTTTGAGAAGTATAAGGAGTCCCTCCATTTGGGGGAGGGATTCGAAATTCAAGTCCCCAGGAAGGCCATTGCTGTGGCTATCTGGGATGAGGAGAAGCCGCGCAAACGAGCGTTTTGCGTTTACCGGGCCGCCTTTGATGTGGGGCTCCGCTTCCCTCTTCACCCATTCGTCCGGACTGTCCTGGACGAGTATGACATCGGCCTCTTCCAACTGACGCCAAACAGTTGGTTGAACATCTTTGGGTACTTAGTGACGTGCATCGCTAAGAAATTTACACCAGACTTTGCGGTCTTTTGTGAGATGCACTCACTCACTCGGCTGGAAAAGGAGGTGGATGGTTGGCTTATCTTGAGTGCATCCAGGGATTACATGGTCGTGGTCGACCGTGTCAGTAAGTGGAGGGACTGGAAGCACCGTTTCTACCGTATCAAAACTCAGGACGCGGAGTTCAACCTCCGCATGAACAGGTGCCGTCCAGAGCCTATTCAACTCGGACGCGGAGACCTCAAGCCTGACAAGCCGCCCATCCACCCAAGCCACGAACACCAGCTCGAGTACTTCAAAGTTAATCGAGTCAGGCGGGGCAACAAAACTGAACGGGTTCCTAGCCATTGGGTTCCACTTGCCAATTGGCTTAGGGACCCTATCTTCATGTCTGCGTACGGCCTGTACCAGAACATGCCCCAAGGTGGGCACCTAGATATATAAACTTTTCTGTACGCACATAGAATTCTTCAGAAAAATATTCTAACACTTTTGCTTTCTGTTTTTGCAGCGGAGGCGTACGCTATGCTTGACTCGGCCCAAAAAGCGGAGGTTGAGATGTCCGAGGTGGACTTGGCCAGATACAAAGCTCGCTTCAAGATGTACGAGCAAATCAAAGAGGTAAACACTTAGCTTATTTTTTGAATTTCTCATTTCTCAATGCGTCCGTTCTGCTATATAGGAAGGAGCCTACTTCCTGAGTTTGCACGGACGCTTTATGTTCGTTCATGCATGCTGGAAGGGAGCACCTTTCCTAAATCGCACGGACGCCATCAAATTTTTCTAACTTGGTGTTTTTGCAGACCTCCTCTTCCACCCCGAAGGCCAGGCGGAAGCAGCCGGCCACGTCCACTCCTGATGCGAACGCATCGAAGAGGAGAAAGACGGTCGCTTCCAAGACGTCTTCTCAAGCAGCGGCAACGGCAAAGTCGCAGACTGCTGCAACGCAGTCTAAAGGAGAACAACCCCGGCTGACACAAAGCGGGGCCTCCAAGCCCATGGAACCTGTTGCTAGTCAGGTCCATGAGAAGTCCGTCCCTTCGGACGGTGGGGATAGGTTAACCCCAGAACAAATGACCGGTCGCTGGATCGGGACGGTGCTGGTCAACCCGCCGTCCAGCGACGCAGAAGGGAGCCGTCCGGAGGAGGAGGAAGCTCCTTTACCGCCTCCTCCCGCCAATCTTTCTCCTCCAACCTTCTCCACTGGTTAGCCATCTTTTTCTCACTTTTTATAAGTCTGTTGAAAAATTCAGCTAACTTTTCTTACACGATCGTCTGCAGATATATCAGAGGAGATGCAGTTGAAGGTACCCGGCCAGTCACTGACTGGCGCGGACAGAAAAGCCATGCGCGAGGCCATGGTTCGCGCGGTCCCACAAGCGCAGCGTGATAAGCTGCGGGGGATCAACGAAGGCTTCCTCGGCCCCATGCTGAACTGCAGTGCCGAGGTATACTTCTATCTCCTTATGTTTTTGCTCTCCAACACTTAGCCAACTTTTTATATTTTTGACTGAGTTTCTTCCTTCTGTCCGCAGCTCTTCCTCCGTTTGAACGTCTTCCTAGATTGGAAGGACAAGGAGAATGAACGGTTGAAGAACGCTTGGATTGAAATCAGGAAAGCTGAGGACGCTGTAACTGGGACGGCCGCCGTCCAAAGGGTACACTTTGAGACCCAAATAACCGCGCTGTCCGACAAAGCGGCGCGGCAAACAGAGGACCTTGTCAGACTGGGTCAGGCACTCGAACAGGAGTCCTTGGCCAGGGAGGCCATGAGGGTTGAGAGGGACGAGGCCGTCCTGGAAAAGGAAAAATGGCGGTTGGGCTTCGAGGCGTCCGAGGCCCTGAAGAGCGAACTGAAGATGGCACAAGCCAACCTTAAGTCTGCGCTAGATGAAGCGGACGCGCTGAAGGCCGAGGTGGAAACCCTAAAGAAGTCCCTTGCGGACTATGAGGAGCAACTTAAAACTCCTCGGCCGATCAGCGTTGAAGAAGTCATCCGCATCGAGCAAAATGCAGAAGACAGGCTTAAGGCATACTTCTATGATGCCTTCAACTTGATGGTGGACGAAGGTGAAGCCGCCTATTACGAGGAACGCTTTAAGAAGCGGCTTCAGTACGTCTGCCAGAAAGAAGAGGCAAGGAAGGCCGGCATGCCTCCTCCAGACCTAGTAGTTACTTCCCCCGCGTCTGGAGGGGAAGGGGATGAGGAGGAGGAGGAGGCGGACAAGAAGGCTGCCCCGGCCAAGGACGCCAAGATAGCGGAGGAGCCTGCCACAGATAACACGGCTAAGTAGAGCTCAGGTCCTCCAGCAGCCGTCTGCTCAGCTTTCCTTTTCTTTTTCAGCTTACTGTGTACTTAGTTTATTTTGTACTTTTTTTTTTTTTTTTGAGGCCGCCTGTACAAGCGGTTATGTAAGCATTTCGGCCGCCTTTGTGCGGTCTTATTAATGAAAGCTTTGTCCGCCTTATGGCGGCTCTTACTTCTGTTTCATACTTAGCAATTTTTTGCAAATTTTATGCTTTTTGCAAGTTTTCCGTACGTCTCAGTATTATGCCTTTTCGTACGTTCCTAGGGGTATGCCCCTTTATTCGGTGTTCGCCTAGTCCATTTTCTAAGTGGTTTGATTAACTTGGTAGTTTTTATGCCTTAAAAGGGCATGACGGCTAGCAGGTTAATCAAATCATAGTAATGATTGCCCTTGGGCTAGGTGAAGCACCGAATTAATTTAATCGGCCGTTCGGCTATCATTGTACGAGTGGTCCGTTGAATCTATCGCTCGGACGTACCCTAGAAATCCTGAGTATTATCTCAACTCAAAGATTCCTTGATTGGCCGGGCTAAATGCCTAGGTATGCCCTTGCCCTATTTATAAAGGACACTTGTTCTCTACACAAGTTCGGGATACCTTGCCTCAATCGTCCGCCTAGATTTGGGCGGACGCATTGATCTCTGAATTAAATCAGCTTTTTATTTATTTTTATTTATTTTTATTTTTTTTTTGTGGCCGAGTTGCTATATTGGGAGCAACCTTGCTTCCTTTTTGATTCGGCCATTCAAAAGGAATGATAGGCCGTGTTACTATATTGGAAGCAACTTTGCTTCCTTGTTAACTCGGCCTTTAAACATAAAAACAACAAACAATTCAACAATGCCTGACTTCATTAATTTTTGTCAAAAGTACATTGTTGTGGCCGTACGGCTTTAATTACAAGGCTCGGTCAGTAGACCTAGCTGTATAAACAGCTTTTTGGCTAAGTACTTAAAGAAACTAAGCTCAAACATGATACTTTTTCAAGTTATCAGTGTTCCATGTCCGTGGGATCTGACGGCCATCAATTGCCTCAAGGCGATATGTGCCGTCTCAGACTTCTTCCCTGATTCTGTACGGTCCCTCCCAGTTTGGAGTCAACTTGCCGTCCTCATTGGCACGACCAACAGCTTCCATTTTTCTCAACACTAGATCCCCCATCTTGAGCGGCCGCTTAGACACTCGGCGGTTATATGCCCTTGTCATCCTTAGGCGATAAATTTCATGCCTAAGCGCCGCATTGCCCCTAGCTTCCGGAAGGAAATCTAGGGCGGTCTTCATGGCCTCCCAATTGGCCGATTCATCATAAAGCATTACCCGCAAAGTGGGCTCATACATTTCAATTGGGAGTACGGCCTCAGCTCCATAGACCAAAAAGAATGGAGTCTCCCCTGTAGAACTCTTTGCTGTTGTCCGTATGGACCATAGCACATTGACCAGCTCGTCTGCCCATAGGCCGCCTGCTTTTTCAAGCTTGCGCTTGATCCCATTTGCAATCAACTTGTTATAGGCCTCAACTTGACCATTGGCTTGTGGTCGGCCGACCGAGGCAAAGCAATGGGTAATGCCTTGGTCGCCCAGCCATTCTTTGAGTTGACGTGTCTCAAATTGGGGTCCATTGTCGAACACCATTGACTGAGGCACCCCATACCGAGTGATAATGCTTTTCCAAATGAAGGCTGACACATCCGTCCATTAAATGCCCCGGACGGCCTCAGCTTCAACCCATTTGGTGAAGTAGTCTACTGCCACCAATACATACCGTCTCTAGCCGGATGCAGGAGTATACGGTCCCAAAATGTCCATGCCCCATTTGGCAAAGGGAAGTGGACTATTGATGGCTGATAGGCTATTTGCTGGACGATGAATAAGGGTTGAAAATCTCTGGCACTTGTCACATTTTTTCACCATTTTCATGGCGTCCGACTTCAGGCTCGGCCAGTAATATCCCAACTGTGTCGCCTTTTCAGCCAAGGCTCGTCCTCCAATATGCGAACCACAATGCCCCTGATGAAGGTCATCCAACACGTCATGCCCTCTTTCGGGAGTTATACATTTAAGGTAAGGCTTCACAAAGGCTCTTTTGAATAGCTCTCCGTCCTTCATCTCAAACCAGGCCGCCTTCCTCTTCAATAGCCAACCTTCTTTCGGATCGTCCGGAAGTATTCCATCCCTTAAGTAGGAAATGATTCCGTCCATCCAGGTTGAACTTCTATCTATTATATGAACGGGCTCGGCATCAATGCTCCTTTTTTCCTTTACCTCCCAAAACACTGATCTAGGAGTATCACATGACGCCGAGGAAGCCAATTTGGAGAGGGCGTCCGCTTGATGATTCTCTGAACGGGGAACTTGCTTGAGAGAGAAAAGCTCTAGGCCTTCGGCCTCATTTTTAACTAGCTGCATGTACTTCATCATGGCCGGCTCCCTGGCCTCAAAGCCACCATTGACCTGATGGACTATTAGCCGGGAGTCCGAGCATACTTCAATTTTGGTTGCCCCGGCCGCTTTACACATCCTTAGGCCGGCCAACAATGCTTCGTACTCAGCTTCATTGTTTGACGCTTGGAACTGAAACCTCAACGCGTACTCATACTTGTCTCCCTCAGGAGATTCACATATAATACCAGCGCCACACCCGGTCGCTGTTGCACTACCATCCACAAACACTTTCCAAACTCGGTCCCCGGCCGGCTGAAGGTCAGGCCGTGTCATTTCAGCCAAAAAATCTGCAAAGGCTTGCCCCTTGATCGCCTTCCTTGGCTCAAATACAAGGTCAAAACCTCTGAGCTCTAAGGCCCACTTGAGCATGCGGCCACTTGCCTCCAAAGTTGAGAACGGCTTCTTCAAGGGTTGGTCTGTATAGACCACGATTGAATGTGCTAAAAAATATGGCCGCAGCTTCTTAGATGCCATGTACAAGGCCAGGCCAAATTTTTCAATTGGAGGGTACTTCAGCTCAGCATTGTGAAGTACATGGCTGATAAAATACACTGGGACCTGATGGCCGTCTCTTTCAGCGAGAAGGACGGCACTTAGAGAGTGTTCAGAGATGGCAAGGTAGATGTATAGTTTCTCATTCTTGAGCGGACTGACGAGGCGAGGCAATGTATGCAAGTGATTTTTCAACTGTACGAATGCTTCCTCGGCCTCCTCTGTCCACTCGAACATGGCTTTCTTCTTTATGGTTTGAAAAAAGTAACGACACTTATCCCCTGACCTTGACAAAAATCTTCCAAGGGCTGCTAAACAGCCGGTCAGTCTTTGCACTTCCTTGACTGTTCTTGGAGACTTCATGTCAAGGACGGCTTGAATTTTTTCAGGGTTGGCCTCAATTCCACGTTGATCAATCAAAAATCCGAGAAACTTGCCGGACTCAACACCAAATACACACTTCTTTGGATTTAACATCATCTTATGCCGCCTGAGTTCGGCGAACGTTTCTCGTAGATCCTTGAGATGGTCGGCCGGCTCTTTTGACTTGACAATCATGTCATCAATGTACGCCTCCATGTTCCGGCCGAGCTGGTCTCTGAAGACTGTATTAACAAGCCTCTGAAATGTAGCAGGGGCATTCTTGAGGCCGAATGGCATAACCTTGTAACAGTACAACCCCTGCTCGGTCACAAACGCTGTTTTCTCTTGATCTTCTTCCCACAAAGGAATTTGATGGAATCCGGAGTATGCGTCCATGAAGCTCATGAGGGCGTGTCCGGCTGTAGAGTCAACCAAGCGGTCGATCTTAGGCAAGGGGAAACTATCCTTAGGACACGCCTTGTTCAAGTCCGTGTAATCCACGCACATCCTCCAAGTCCCATTCGGCTTTTTCACAAGGACTACATTGGCCACCCAATCTGGGTAAAAGCATTGCCGAATGAAACCGGCGTCCAGCAGCTTTTTTACCTCTGCTGCGGCCGCCTGATTCCTTTCTTCTCCGTGATTTCTCTTCTTCTGGCGGATAGGCTTTATCATAGGATTCACGGCCAACTTGTGCACGGCCAGGTCAGGACTTATTCCTGGCATTTCGCCAACTTCAAATGCAAACACATCTTTAAATTCTCTTAACAGCCGCACTAACTCATCCCCAAGCAATTCCAAGGCTATAGTGCCGACACTAATTGTCCGTTCTGGGTGGTTGGAGTCAAGCACTATATCCTGGTGGCTGCCGGCCGGCTGGGGCCTCAACTCATCTGGCCGGCCGACAGTCATTAGTTGCTAGGCTTCCTCTGTCCTGGTCGCCTTACGCTTCTGGCCGACCTGGTATGCTGGGAGTGAGGTTCCTTCCTCCTTTACCTCGGACAACTTTGGGCCGCGTGCGGTTGGCTTCACGGCCAGCTGATTACATTCTTTGGCCATTTTCTGACTTCCTTGAATTGTTCCGATTTTTCCGTCTGACCTTTCAAACTTGAGCAACATCAAGTGAGGCACTATGACCGCCTTGGCTGCATTGAGAGTAGGGCGGCCAAGGATTACGTTGTACCCAGTCAACTCTTTTACCACAAGGAAACGGACGACCATGTCTCTTCCTTCCCCCTTCTGCCCGAAACGAATGGGAAGGTCAATCCGTCCGACTGGATGAATGATATTCCCCCCAAATCCTACTAAGGGATGAGTTATATCTTGGAGAGCATCTTCTGGGAAGCTTAAATTCCTCAAGGCAGAGAGACTTATGATATCGGCCGAACTGCCCGTATCAATCAATACCCGTCCCACCTTCAAATTTGTTATTTTCATTACAAAGACCATGGGATCATTGTGCAAAGCTCTGACCTCACCACGGTCAGCCTCACTTATGATCACTTCAGGAAATGGCTCGGCTTTAACAACGTCCATTTGCATCACATTTGACAGGTTTCGAGCGTCCTACTTGATTCCTTTCATGGTAGGGCCGCCTGAGGCAAAGCCTCCTGATATGACGGCCACAAAACCTGAATCAGTGCTATTCCCATCATCTTCCTTGTCATTCTTCTTTTCGCTTTGTTGCTTTTTCTCGGACGTGTTGTCTGTCCGCTTGAAGGTGAATTTGGATTTGGTCACAGAGGGTTTCAGTAGACCCTTGTCGGCCAACTTATCCAACAGTCTCTTCAAATTGATACACTCATTCGTGTCATGACCCACATCCTTGTGGTAATGACAATACTTGTTTTTGTTTCTGTACTGGGCTGAGCCTCTCAGAGGCTGAGGCTTCTCAAACTCAAACTTGTCTTTTATCTCCATCAAAATAGAGTACCCATCCTTGTTGAACTCATACTGAGGCTTGTATGTCTTGGTTTTCTTTGACTTGGGTTGCTGGTCATCAGCTACCCAGATTTCTTTTCTTTTGTTTATTTCTTTCTTTCGACCGACCAAGTCTTGCCGAGAAGATTGTTTCTTCTCAGCCCCCTTGGCCGGCTGTTCTGATTTGGTGAGCGAACAAAAATCCGCGGCCTCAATATAGGCTTCGGCTTCCCGCAATACACCTGCGTATGACCGAATCTTTTTTCTTACCAAATCAAACTTAAAACCATTATGCCTTAATCCCCGGAGAAATTCTGAGTAAGCCATTTCGTCCGGAAGATTATGAATTTGGGCTTTTTCTTGGTTAAACCTTTGGACATACGAACGTAGTCCTTCATTCTTTTCTTGGACAATTGTAGCCAAGTTGAGACTTGTCTTTCTTGGTGGGATGTTGTATGAGAAGTTTCCCACAAACAACAAACTGAGGGTGGTAAAGCAATTGATGCACCCGGCTGGGAGGCTGTTAAACCAATCCTGAGCTACCCCTTTGAGAGTGGCCGGAAAGCATCTACACCATGTAGCATCATCTACACTTTGCAAGTACATCAGGTTCCTGTACGAGGTAACATGCTCTTCTGGGTTGCCCGTACCATCATAGGCACCCACTAGTACACTCTTGACTTTTGCTGGTTGAGGAGATGCTAATATGTCTTGCGAAAACGGAGGCGGCTTATCTCCCAAATTCAACAAACGCATCTGCCAGTCAATGGGCTGAGGCTGAGCGGACGTTCCAGCCAGGTAGGGAGTCTGGCCGAACATCTGACCATACGGCCCATTTTGCCCAAAAACTTGGGGAGTTGGTTGCATCCACCCATTGAGTACCTGAGGGGGCTGATATGGCAACGGCTGAACTGGTCGGGGAGTAATAGTATGACTCTTGCTAGAAGCAGCCGTGTTGGTGTATTGGGAGAAAGATTGGTTGGAGACTCCCTCCAGCATGGTTGGGGTAGAGGCCGTGTCAGAGTATGCGGCCCTCTCCCTTTGTTTGTGCCGAATGTAATCCCTTGCATCCTTAAAGCGCTGGGACGGTTCAGCCTCTACTCTTTTTGGCTGTCTGCCCTTCCCCCCAGCCGACTGTGTTTTCGCCAGCAGGTCAGAGAAATTGGTCCGAGGGACTCGGGGAGACCTTCCGTGCGGACGACGGAATGGGGTATTACCAGCATCGGTTGCATTGGTCTTGTTGTTTGCTTTCTTAGAGATACTTCCTCCCCCTTTTTGCTGGACAGCCGCTAACTCCTTGCGGAGCTTAGTCAGCTCGGCCATTAAAGCAGCCGGGGAAGGTTGTTCGGCCTCTTCAAATGAGGCGGTCAAAGGATTGCTTGAGTGTATGGTAGTATGTATGTCCTCTACATATCCATCTTCGCCTGGACGAGGTCCAGAATTAGGTGCCTGACCGTCTATTGCCATAACGGACGAGTATCCCCACAGACGGCGCCAAATGTTTCGGGGTTTTTTGTGATTCCCTCGGATACTGGTCACGCTCTGCTGACAAAGACTCGGACACCTGCAAAATAACGAATATTCCGGTGTTCGGAATATTCGCCTCCGACGCTCAAGTTAGTGAACGGAAACGGAAAAAGGCTAGAGAGAGAAAGTAGAGAGAAGTTGGAGCTCTTTTATGCTCTATAGTTATGTTATGTCGCAAAATCCCCCTCCCATCATAAATGATTGGGGTATTTATAGGGGTGAGAACATGTACCCCTCTAGGGTTTATACCCTAGAATTTCGTGACATGATTGGCTGCGCAATCAGAAGTCGCCACGTGTCGTAAGGGGCGCCGTTTTACGGCTTTCAAGGTTTTCTCGGGATTTGGGCCTGAGGTCATCAGGGCCCTTTTCTCTTTCTGATTTTAGCATTGGGGCATTTAGAGATGGCTGACATGTGTCACTATGACCAGTGGACACGTGTCACATTCTCATAGGGCCACGTGTCACCTGTTTATTGGGCCACGTGTCACTATGAGATTGGGCCACGTACCTGGGATATTTTTACCCTAAACACTGTTCTTATTGAGAATGACTACATTTTGTTTGTTATTGATCATACAAAAGAGGTTGTATTTTATCTTGACAACATTATCTGGCGTGATTCTAGTGTGGATTATTTTAAAGATTTTTCTAAATATTCGGTATGTTTTTGTTGATTTATTGTTTACATTTAAACTTTTTTTTTTTGTTTTTAATGTATGCTAAACTTTTATATTTTATCTGAGTGTGATCAAATGGGTGCTTTTCTTAGCAAAAGAAATCATCCAAAGAGTTCTCAACTACCTTCTTATGGGTTTCAAGTTGTTGATTTGGAATGGAGAAAAGATAAAGTTGACAATTTGGACTGTGGGGTCTTTGTCATGTATCACATGCTCCATTTTATTGGTGAATCGTTCAAAAAAAATGAACTCAAAACAGTAATTATTCATATATTTTGTCTGTAGTTTTTTTCCTTTGTAATGCTTACATTAATTACATATTGATATTTTTTTTTCCAGTTGTGAGATTGTTGGAAGAAAATTTCTATGAGGAGAGATCTGTACCACACTGGTGCTATGTGATTTGAATAAATCTAGGAATGATGTGTTGGTAGAATTAGCCAAGTTTAACGAGAAGAAGAAAGATGCTGCTTATGTTCAGGAAATTGAAGCAAGAAGAAAGGCTGCAATTGCTGAGAAGAAGAAGAAAGAAAAATGGCAGCAGAAGCAGCAGCAAAGGCAAAGGCAGATGAAGAACAGCCCAAAGGAAAAAGGGCCAAAAAGCAGACAAAAAAGTACACTCCTTCTAAATAGTGAAATGACTGTTTGCTCAATGACAAAAGTTAGGTCTAGGAGTATTTTTTGAACAATGAAAAAACTTAATTTATTTGCATATACGTCAAGTTCAATGATGTAATTAAACTTATTGGATAGTTTTTGGTTTTTCTTTTGGAATACTGATGTATGTGCATACATTAAGTAATTTGAAAGGTTCTTTTGTATGTTTTTAATGGGTCACTTTTATGCATAAAATGGTGAACTTTGTAGCATAAAAAGGGTTACTTTTTTGGGTAGAAAGAATTAGTTTATACATGATAAGTAGGGCTGTAAACAATTTGGTCTGGACCGTAACCAAACCAGACCAAACCGCAATTTAGCGGTTTGGTTTGGTATACGGTTTGAAAAAATATGGTTTGGTTTCGATTTTTGGGGAAATATATATGGTTTGCGGTTTGGTTTGGTTTTTCGAAAATTATAAACCAAACCAAACCATAAACAAGTAAACCGCATTTTAATATTTATATAATTTTTAATTATATTAAAATAGTTATTATATATTATAAAAAAATTAAAAAACAAAAAAAACATGAAAAATCATTAGAAGACTATACGGTCAGTATACTACTATAATCATTCTCAAATATCAATACTTAAAATTCAACAGGTCATATAACGCATATTGCTCTTATTGTGTTAGCACTTAGCACTTGGTTAGTTGGTTGTTATTTTTATTAAAACTTTTTAGTAAAATTTAATCCCTTTGGGCTAATTATTTAAACTTCATTATAAATTTATTAATATTTGACAATTTTTTAGGAAAAAATGTCGTCTCATCATAAACCGCAAACCAAACCGCACCAAACCGCATTATTACGGTTTGGTTTGGTTTGGTTTCAATACTAATATGGTTTGGTTTGGTTTGGAAAATTAACCAAACCGTATTTTGCGGTTTGGTTTGGTTTAGACTCAAACCGCACCAAACCAGACCATGTTCACCCCTAATGATAAGGGATAGTTTTGTAGGTAGATAGGGTAACTTTTATGCATTAAAAGGGTAACTTTGTAGCATTAAAAGGGTCACTTTTACTCATGAAAAGGGTCACTTTTACGCATGAAAAGGGTAACTTTTATGCATGAAAAGGGACACTTTTACGCATGAAAAAAGGTCACTTTTATTCAGGAAAAAGGTAACATAAGTTCATGTTTTTCTTATCCTGTCGAAAAAAAAAGTTTATGTTTCCAGTAATTAAACATTTGCTAATAATAGTGTAAATCATATTTTCATCAAAATAGTTTAACAAAAGAGTAAAAAAAAGAAAAAATAGTCTTACAATACAATGTATATTAATTTTGAAAAAAAAAGTGTTCAAACAAAATCCCTAAAAGAGTCGTAAGTTAGGTGTCTTTGATCCAAATTCTGAATGTGGAGGTGGCAGTGCTGGGTTTCTTTTTCTCTTGCTTTTTTCAAGCCCTCCTTTTGCTGTCTTGCTTCTTCCTTTTGTTACAGCCCTTTTAGGATCAAGTATTGTTGGTACACTTGTGCTTGTACTCGATGTCGAAGAAACATCAGTATTGCTTTGAGTACTGTCTGCCACATCAGGATTGTTAGAAGCAGCTTCTGCACTTTCTCTTTGAGCAGCACTAGCAAGTAAGTCTTCCACCATTTTAAGACCGATTTTGAAGCTTTCTTCCATAAATACTCTTGTCTCTTCAGTTTCTTGACTTTTTAAGATTAAATTGTAGTATTTCCTCATCATTGTTTGCCGCCATGGAATATATGGC
The DNA here is from genome assembly GCF_948465745.1 of Chenopodium album. NCBI lineage: Eukaryota > Viridiplantae > Streptophyta > Magnoliopsida > Caryophyllales > Amaranthaceae > Chenopodium > Chenopodium album. Next base: position 17,489,475 of record NC_137852.1, read on the forward strand.
TATGTAGGATCCTGATTCTTCAACCTTTCACATGCCTTTATTTTTGCAAACTTAGTCCATCTTTTTGATACATACTTGTCTGGTATTCTTGTTACTGAATACAAATGTAGAATTCTGATGTAATGATAAAATAACCATCCAGATGCTTCAAAACTTTTGCAAGTACACCATACACTCAGGGTCTCATGTATATAGTTTACTTGATGTGCAGACCATGGCTTGTCTTCTAGGGTTACTTCATAAACTAGGAATTCTTCATTTCTCCCTAACATCTGAATAATTATTGCCATAGAGTATCCAAACTCCTCTTCAAAATATCTAAAGAGTGATAAAGTGAAAACCTGTTCACCAAAATCATGTAGCTACATTTAAATATTTATATATTATGTGTATTAAGTACAATTCAGTTAATTTTTACCTGTGCAGCATGCTTTAACATTCCGAACAGTGGCAATGAAGTGAATGCTATTGACTTGCAACAGATAAACTCATCATATTTCTCTGTGCTTCTCCAATGATTGGTTGTCTTCTTAAATATGGTATAAAATTTTGTCAAGGTAGTTGCTTTACTTTCTCTGAATCCTATAGCATGATTAGTGCTTTCACTCCTTTGTGACGATAATATCCCTACTGAAAAGAAATCTCTACTAAGGGCAAGGCACCATTTGTTTTTCAACTCATACACTCCTCTTTGGTACCAAGAGTGTTATGTCAACTCATATTTCTGCAGCATTGCCTGCCACTTTGCTTCAAATTCTTGTTCTGTCACACATCTTTAAGCACTGAATAAATGCATATTTGAATTCTTTATCTTTTTTAAGAGCTCCAAATCTGGTTATGGCATTTGTTCCAAATGCCATATACAAAGTCTATGCCTTGTATTAGGAAGCACCTGCATTGAAAATAAAGGGGTCACTTTATGCTGTTAAAAGGGTTACTTTATGTAGTTAAAAGGGTAACGTTATGCAGCTAAAAGGGTATTTTTTGTGAAAAAGGATAACTTTATTGTCAGAGCTTAAAATCTGTAAGATGTCAATATAAATATTTTACCTGCTCAATTGCATTTGCCATTGCTTGGTCCTGGTTGGTGAATATTGAAGTTGGTTTTCTATTCTCCATAGCTTTCAAGAAGGTTTCTAGTAGCCACACAAATGAATCTGTCTTTTTATTTCCAATAAAAGCACATGCAAACATAGAATTATGCCAGTGATTATTTATGCCAACAAATGGAGCACATGTAAGATTATATCTGTTGGTTCTATATGTTGTATCAAAGACAAGAACATCTTCATATATCCTATATTCTTCTTGCATAATTGGATCTCTCCAAAAGATATTGGAAATTCTTCCTTCTTTGTCAAATTCCACTCTAAAAAAGAAGTTTGGATCCTCTGATTGTTCCTGATTTAAAATGTTCACTAAAGTTTGAGCATCTCCAGCCTCAATTTGTTCCATTCTTAACCTTGAGCAGTAATTCAGGTGATCTACAACACTATGACCTACATTCTATTCTCCTCCAGCCTCTATAGCCATGTAATTGTAAGTGTTCGTTGTAGTTAGACCTGAAGATTTCATTGTTTTGATTGCTTTAGCTTTTTCCTCGGTCATTTTTCTTTCAGAACGATGCAAATAATGCCACTGTGACCTTGTTAGGTTGTGGTTATGCTGAATAACATGAGCTACAATCTCAAACAGTCCTTCTTTATTCACTTTTGCTCTTATGCATGCCTTGCAATTCAATCTTGTAATAGCTACTTGTCTTGGCTTTCTTGTTTTTACATTTACATCCTCTTCATCAACCATTTCAACTAACTTTGTTTTCTTTTCACCTGAATTTCTCTTTCCTTCAGCAGAACACACATAATTTTTCTCAATTACTATTTTTGTGTGTTGTTTGAATCTAGTTGTATGTTTTCTTATTGAAAACCCCGGTATAGCAGCATGTTTTTCATGCAATTCCAAAATTTCTTCAAAAGTTTCTCTTACCACACCAAGAAATGATCCTCTAAGATCTAAACCAGAAGCCTCAATTGGATTTGTATCTGTTATTTAATACAGACATATCAGATAATAACCAGAAGCAGCATATCATTTTAATTGGAGGCAAATAAAAGTTAACATTCGTGTGAAAATAGGGTCACTTTTATGCATGAAAAGGGTAACATTTAAGCATTCAAAGGGTTACTTTTTGCATACAATCTGAATTTCTACATATCATATGAGGGTAACATTTGTGCATAAATAGGGTCACTTTTATGCATGAAAAGGGTAACATTAAGGCATTCAAAGGGTTACATTTTGCATACAATCTGAAAAGTTTATAGAAATTACCTTCAGTTGCATTTGATTTGGTTGTTTGTTCTGAATTTGAATCAATTGATTTGTCAAGAACCACTTGATTTTCTGCATTGTCAATTGCTTCTTCTACATTATTAATTGCTTCTTCTGCATCGTCTCCATTGTTCGGATTGTTGAAAAAATTGTACGAATTCATCTCCAAAACTCTTAGTTTCTTCTTCTTCTTCTTCTTCTTCTTCTTCTTCTTCTTCTTCTTCTTCTTCTTCTTCTTCTTCTTCTATAGTCGATTGATTTAAATCGATTTCAAATTCAATTTCAATTTGCCTCTGTTTTTGTAGCAATTCGTAGATGAGATTGCTACAATTTGTGGTATCGAAAGTCGAATTCTCCATTGATGATCGAATTCTCCAAATTGTGCGTTTTTTCACTTTCTCTCTCCTCAATTAATGATCGAATTCTTCAATTTGTGTGTTTTCTCACCTTTTTTTTTCCTCAATTGATGATCGATTTGTGCAACTTTTGTGTTTTCTAAATTTCTCTCTCCTCAGTTGATGATCGATTTGTGCAACTTTTGTGTTTTCTCACTTTCTCTTTCCTCCATTGTTGTTCTGCGTTTTTTTTTATTTTGAGGTATGAAATTCCGCGATTCTGTTTTTTATTTTTTTCAAAAAAAAAAAAATAGTAAATGGTTGGCACGTGCAAACAGCCCGATGTACAGTAAAAATACTGTACACCGGGTACATGCAAAAGGAATTGTTGCTTAAACGCTTGTTTTTTTTGCTAAAATAATCTGTTTTTCACTTATTTACTTTAACATCATGTATAAAAAAACATGCATTAATTAAAATAAGATGTACTTATTTTAAAAATAACATATATAAAAATTGAAATAATAAGAGATTCACATCAAAATAACATGAATTTTATAAATCTGGAGTATAGCAAAAGGATCAATGTTGCAAAAAAGAAAAAAAAATTTAAAATTTAAAATATAAATATAAATAACATATACTTATTTTAAAATAACATATATATTAATTGAAATAACAAGAAGTTCATATTAAAATAACATAAATTTTATAAACCTGGAGTACCATGAACATGGTACTCCAGGAGTAGCAAAGAATTTACTACATTCATTTGGCGCTCTTTCTCTCTCTTCATTATATGTTCTCCGATATATGTCAATTATGAGTGTGCGTGCGTGCGTTATTCATGAATACCTTTTGCTAGATTAACTGAAAGATGGTTGTTGGATTATTCCAGGGCCAACTTCTCCGTGTGTTATCTGACATTTCTGAATTTCCTGCATCCTCATAATTAAAAAAAGTCGGGTAGTATATTAAGGTTTAGCTATTTGAGGATTTTTTTTTTTGTATCCAAAGCCTCAAATCAAAATTACAATTGTAGAATTCTGTTGTATTCGAGTTATTTTTTTGTATACAAAACCAAACGATTGACTCGCTGACCACACTTATATATATTCAAGGTTCATTTGTAGCTCGTATCCAAGGTCCATTTGAACAGAGCTAATAATAATATGATTCATGGGTGAGGTTTTAGCTTTTACTTTTGGTAAACAGTCAAACATTACATACTCATTCTCAATGTGGCAAGCAATTAGTGCGCTTTTGTTGAGGCTCTGATAGATCACCAGGTTTTTAATTCACAATAACAAGGGAAAAAAGGCGGCATATTCTGAGCTACTCAATACCCAGCATGGCTAACTGACAAGGGAATAAATACGTTGTCAAATGCCTATCCCTAGATCAAATAAAGTTATAACACTCAACTAACGTAATACGAGTATATGGCAAGAAGAGGGGTCGAACCATAGGGAGAAGCTAAACACCAAAATCACTACTAATAAATTAAGCTATCTCGGAAAGGTGAATGAAATTATCTAAGAGATTAAATCTAAGAGTAAATGAACTAGAGAAGATATAATGAGAACACTAAGGGAAATGGGTAGATGTAGGCTTCACTTGAAAACACAATAACATGGAAACAAATTAATCATGAACTAAACATGCTTGAATATCGATATATGGGATCCAATCTAGCCACCTGTCGGGGTCAATTGGCTTCTCCTAATATAGCCTCTATGTTGTCACATTAGAACCATATATTGGGAGGTGCAATCAAGTAATAATCGATACAGATGAACTTACCTAAATCAACTGTCGCATCTTTTAGCATAAATTCACCCTCAATCAACTAACAGGTGCACTTTGCAAGAAGATCGAAGAACATCAAGCAAGTAAAGACTTTAATCACAATCAAGTTGAATTCCAAACCAAAAGCATGAACAAATTCCAACTACATCATCCCCACACCCTTAGTTAAGGAACTACTCACTATCCATAGCAATTAACAAGTTAATCATGAAATCAACAAGCAAAGGCATGATTAATAAGTAATTAACAAGGCAAAAGCAATCTAAGACAAAATCAAATAGCAAAATAAAAAGAAAAGAGTAAGGAAATGCTCATTCATTGAAGTTGAATTTCTACAAAAAGGTTGATTAATCTTCTTCTTCAAAATCCAAGCTCAACAATGGAGGAATCCACACTTTCCCTATCTAAAATGCCAAAACTAAGATGTTTCTCTCTCTATAGTAAGCTACAAATCAGAAATTTGAGCTAAGCTAATCAAATTACATCAAAAGGAGAGTACTGACTATGTACATGGGTGATTGGAAAAGAAGAAGTCAAAGACCGTGCGCCTTCGCAAGCTCTCCGCGCGCCCGCAACAACGCGAAGTAAAAAGCAGGTACCCAGCCGTGCGCTCCCGCACAGAGCTAATGCGCACTCTCTCCAATTTCCGCGTGCCCACAACTTTGTGGGTACGGAGAAGTGAAATTCAGATAGACGCACTCACACGGAATGCTGCGCGGGTTCTCACAAAGGTGCGCGCCTTTTGAAGTGGTCGCGTGACGTGAGGTGAACTAGGTCGTTAGACTAATCTTCCCTAAGCCAAACAAAATTTATAAACACTCAACAAACCTAAATACAAGTATAGAGGTAAGTCAAGGGTCGAACTCAAAGGAACTGTAATGTCTAAGTGCTTCCAATTATGTGCCTAAGCTAGGTCGAAGTTTAGGGATAAAAGAGGACACTAACAACTACTAAGACAAAGAAACCAAGCAAATAAAGTGCTAGGGACTAGGATTAACTAGTATCATGACAATTATACCAACCCGAAAACATGCGCAAACTAATGGTTGTGAAGACCAACGGTAAGCTCAACCAAAAGAGCATATCAAGCTATTTTCCTAGAGGTCTAACTAGCGTCAACTATAATAAACTCTAGCAAGGAACGTCACAAGACACCTCAATCGTGTAAATGCAAGCCACAAATCAATTGTCCATATCAATGTGAACCTACAATGCAATCTAGCATAATTCTCAAAGCCTAATCGAATTACACACATGCAAGCTTCCATTAATCACTTTAATCTTAACAATCAATCAACACAATTCCCTCAATTGAGCACAATCAATCAATCATACAAGCTTCACCCTATCCCTAGCCAAACAACTACTCAAACATCATCATCTATCAACAAACAACTATAGAAATCAAGAATCAACAATCTATGAAGAACAATTACACTAATCAAAGATCAAACATCAAAATCCAATCAAATCAAGTCAACTAAACATGAATATTAAACAAAACAATAAATGAGATAGAGTTTAGAAATGCTCATTGTTAATAGAGAAGATCTCCAATACAATTGTCACCATTGAATTTTCAATCTCTCAATCACCATTGAAATTCCTCATTTTCTCTCTCTAAAATCTACTCCTAAAACTAACCCTTAAACTAGAGAGAGAAGCTCTCAACTAAGCTAAGAATATGATTAAAATGTAATATGAAACTTTCTTTCAAAAATTGGGTTAAAAAAGGTATTTATAGAGGCGCGAAACGAAGAAGAGCAAAGATGGAAACCCGCAGAGGAGCGCCCGTGCAACAATGTTTCTTTAGATATTTTCGCGGCTTCGTGCGTTCGCTATAGGCGCACGACTATGATGATGATGAACACTAGGAGTGGCAATAGCTAAAGCTCTAGATTAGTGGCTACACCACTTCTTAATGGTAGCACAGCATGAAAGCGCAAGAGCTAAGACTTGGAATTTCCACTTCCTTGCATCTTGAGCTTTCCAAATGTCGTGAGCTTGCTCCAAAGGCTTTCTCCACCTTAGTAGATCACCAATACCAAGACCCGAACCTCGTACAATACCTACAACCACGGAAATAGAAAAAAATAAAGGAGAAAAGGCTAGAAAACCAACGAAATACACAAAGCTACAAAATAAGAGAGGAAATGTAAAATTAAGCAACAAAGCATAAAACTATGCATTTATTAAGCAAGAAAGCTATGAAAAGAGGATGAAAACAACCTAAATACTCATCAAATGGGTGCCATTTATGACACCCATCAAATGCCCCCAAGATTATCTTTTGCTCGTCCTCGAGAAAAACATAACCAAGGGATGGAAAATGATGAGCTTATTCAAACAAACTAAAGAAGAAACGAGATGAGAATATACACTAACTCACTTTTGTAGGAATCACGGTCAATTTTAGCAACTAAAGACAAGCTATTTAAACCCCTAGATCGCCCTAAAGGACGAGTAATGCTCTCGTAAGGGTATCCTAACAGTTTGACCCATAACTCTCATAATAATACAAACAAGGCAAAGCATGAAAAGAAATCCCAAATCAAAATAAAAGCAAAAAAATGTTCATGAAAGGACTTTTCCAAATGTACAAGCACAAGTGAATGCAAATCTTTCTAAAAAAGTAAGGGAGTGCACGTTCCAAGATACCCAAGGTTGATTTAAACATAAATATGCTAAGTATAGGAACTAGCTTTCACAATCCACTTTCATCCCAAACGATCTTTCCACGTTCCTCCTAATAGCTTCAAATTAACCTCTAGTGAGCATCCTAATGATTCCTCGAAGGAGCCGGAAAAAGAGAATTTTTAGGATACTCGACATCTTGACTATGCATCCCTTCTCCTTAGGCTAAAACTCTCATTTCTCTCCCCCGATAAATGACTTAACCACTTAGGTCAATGGGTCTTTCCCCAAGGTTGTAACGTTAAGGAAAAAGGGTGAAGGTAGGCTAAAATTTAAATTTTGGTGGTTAACCTAAATTGTGAAGCAAAGATTGCGCACTACTTTATACCAAAACCAAGTAATCACCAAACAAGAACAACAACACCCCCAAGCTTATTCAAAGCTATAAATGACAAACATATACACAAAAAGCGTGAGAACGCTTCCCCCCAAACTTAAATGGAGCATTGTCTTCAATGCTCAAAAAGGGAGAATACTCACATCAAAATATTTTTGAATTTTTCATTTTTGACTTGTTTTTTCTTTTTTCTTGTTTAATAGTGCTTTGTCCTCGCCTCTTGTAACTATGGCCGGCTTTTTCAACATTGCACTTGTTATGTCCTTGCCTTTTTTTAACTATGGACGGCCTTTTCATTTATTCACTTGCCATTATTCACAAAATATTGACAACACTATCTTGCTTTCAATTTGAACCAATAACCAAATTTATATACCACAAACTCCAAAGGATGACCATTTGCTTCACAAAAACCAAAAATGGAACAAAAAGAAACAAAAGCTCAAGAATCTAAAGATGTGGCTTGAAAAGAAGGGAAAAGGCTCAAATGGTTAGCAAGTAGGCAAATGTAAACCCAAAAAGAACAAAAATCGAAGTGAACTATCCTAGAAAAGCAAAAATTACCACCCCGAAAATATGCCTTTGTCCTTCCTAAATGGTTTGGTCTCGGTCTTACGAAATACAAGTCAAGATTCTAGATTAGGTCCGCAATAGTCAAGGATCCATGACGCTCATGCAAATATATGTTGAAGGCTTGAAAAACAATGAACCTCACACGGATGTAGCAAAAACTCACTATTGGTGTCAAATCGACTATAGGAAGCAACTACCAAACATGCCACAAACAAGTAGAATCCGGTTTCATGATCCCACTAGTTCTAACCAACTACCTTAGCATGCTTTATCCTAGAATCAACCAAGCATACTCTCAAACCGTGCACACCGTTACCACTTAGGAAGAAAAGCATTTAATTATACAAGTCCAAATGTTATTATGTCCAAAGCAAGAACAAAACAAATCACAATGCAAATTTGCCTTGATAGAAACAAAAATCTTTTTGGAGTTTTTCAAAATATAAGAAACATGGAAAAGCATATACAAATGTGCATAGCATATATGAATCAAAATCCCACCAAACATTACACTCAAACATAAATCAAATAATCCATGGGAGGGGAAAACAAGGAAATCAATCCAACAAACCAACATATGTCCAACAAGTCATCATCCACTAGAGAAAGAGCAAGGAAGGATATTACCGGATATTAGGTGGATGTAAATACCCGCAAATGACCCAATTTTAACCATTCAAAGCTAACAACCTCTAATATTGAATCTTGCCTTCCATATGCTAGCAATTGTGGTGCCAATCTTCCTTGATTCTTGATCCAAACTAATGCACCAAAGTATATCAAGTCATGTACCTAGCAAAAGGCACACAAACATTTCCATGAGAGAAAATCTATTCTAAAAAGAAAAAAAATGAAAGCAATAAAACACGGGTTACTTCCTGAGAAAAGCTTGCTTAAGGTCCAAGCTTGACTGCTCTAGTAAATAATATTGCAACGAACGCAAGAGCTTGTCAAAAACACTACTACACATTTCATATGAAAGTAAGTGTGCACATGACAAAAATAAGGCATGTAACAAGCATAGTGCACACCTATGAGGAGAGAGATGCAAAGAGAAGAAAGAAGAATCAAAAGAAAACTCAATAAAATAAGAAGAAAAAGGAACAGAAGAAGAAGAAGAAGAAGAAGAAGAAGAAGAAAAAGAAGGCAAACTCTCCTCAAAATATTTTTGGGTGGCAACATCACCCTTTTCTTCAATTGGAGACAAATGAGCCTCATACAAATCATCATAGATCAAAGGGTCCCCAATAGGCTTACCAACAAAGGAAGGGAGAAAAATAGGGCAATAGGGGATGTGGTCAAAGTTTTGAGAGAAAGGGGTATGAGAAATAGGCAAAGGGGTAGCTACTCCCTCAACACAAGGTCCCATATCGCCAATGAAGGCATAAAAATTAATCATAGAGTCCTCAAAAGAGGAACACTCATGATCACCATATCCTTCAAACATCCAACTCCAAAGAGAAACCACATAATCTCCTCCACTACCTTCATGAACAACAACTCCCTCAACTTCCTTAAAGCCTAGAGTCTCAAAACCATGCATAAATGGATGCAAATATAACTCAAAATCATATCTCTCCCATGAAGCATCCTAAATGAACTTGCTTAAAAGGTTGTGGCTATTCCTTATACACTCAATAAACACATTGGACATAACCTCAAACGAGTCCAAATACTCATGGATAGAAGAGTCACATTCATACACTTGAGACTCATCAAAATCAATAAAGGAAGAGATGTCTAGACTTAAAATATCATCAAAATCATCATCACTCTCGACTCTCTTTCCTTCACTCTTATGCTCAACAATAGGATCCTCACACACTCTTGGTTGCTCGAAATTATCATCATCCCCCTCAACACACACATTGGATTTGAAATTTTCCCACACAAGCGCTAAAGATGACAATTGGCTTTCTAGCTCTTCATTTCTCTTTCTTCCCTCCTCAAGACGCTCCTTACTCTTTTTCATCATCTCCAATTCATTTCTCAAACAATTAAGAATAGACTCCTTTTTAGGCCCAAGATCGTCACTAAGCTCCACATGTCTAAATTGAGTTTCCAAAGTAGCAATAAGAGATTCAAAAGGTGTAGGAGAATGAGGCTCAACAAGAGAAGAAAAAGTACAACCAAGATTGGAAGAATCAACATTGAAATCATGAGCATATACATCACATTGGGGGCCGGGGTGGGGGCACAATCAAACATAGGAGATTTTCCAACTTGAGCATGCAATACATTATCATGAACAAAAGAGGAAATAGAATTCAAAGCATTTATTCTAGGTTCAACAATTGGATCATGTGACAAATCATGGGAAATCATGCTAGCATTAGGAGAATTAACACATTGCACATCAAAAGTAGAAGCACGACTACCCCTATTATAAACATCCCTAGCAAACCAAGCATAGAAATACCAATCATCATCAATTGATAATTCTCTAAATCTACCATTATGCATGCATTCAACTTCATTCCTAGTTTGTTCATTCAAACCAAAGTAGCAAACCTCACAAGCCTCTAAAAGATTACAACGATTGTATTTCACAAACCTTATAAGTCTATGAAAATAGGCATAAAAAGACTCACCATCATGTTGAGGAAAAGAAAAACATGTCATTTTTATACAAAGCAAACAAAAATCAAATAAAAGAAAAGTAAAAACTAAGACCTAGACTCAAGCAATCAAAAACACTCAAACATAGACACCGTTCCCCGATAACGGCCCCATTTTGACGTGGGGTGAACTAGGTTGTTGGACTAATCCTTCCTAAGCCAAACAAATTATATAAACACTCAACAAACCTAAATACAAGTATAGAGGTAAGTCAAGGGTTGAACCCAAAGGAACGGTAATGTCAAGTGCTTCCAATTATGTGCCTAAGCTAGGTCGAATTCTAAGGATAAAAGAGGACACTAACAACTACTAAGACAAAGAAACTAAACAAATAAAGTGCTAGAAACTAGGATCAACAAGTATCATGACAATTATACCAACCCGGAAACATGCGCAAACCAATGGTTATGAAGACCAACGGTAAGCTCAACAAAAATAGCATATCAATCTATTTCCTAGAGGTCTAACTAGCGTCAACTACGATAAACTCTAGCTAAGAACGTCACAAGACACCTCAATCTTGTAAATGCAAGCCACAAATCAATTGTCCATATCAATGTGAACCTACAATGCAATCTAGCATAATTCTCAAGGCCTAATCAAATTATACACATGCAAGCTTCCATTAATCACTTTAATCTCAACAATCAATCAACACAATTCCCTCAATTGAGCACAATCAATCAATCATACAAGCTTCATCCCTAGCTAAACAACTACTCAAACATCATCATCTATCAACAAACAACTATAGAAATCAAAAATCAACAATCTTTGAAGAACAATTACACTAATCAAAGATCAAGCATCAAAATCCAATAAAATCAAATCAACCAATAAACATGAATATTAAACAAAACAATAAATGAGATAGAGTTTAGAAATGCTCATTGATAATAGAGAAGATCTCCAATACAATTGTCACCATTGAATCTTCAATCTCTCAATCACCATTGAATTTCCTCACTTTCTCTCTCTAAAATTTACTCCTAAAACTAACCCTAAAACTAGAGAGAGAAGCTCTCAACTAAGCTAAGAATATGATCAAAATGTAATATGAAACTTTCTTTCAAAAATTGGGTTCCAAAAGGTATTTATAGAGGCGTGAAACGAAGAAGAGCAAAGATGGAAACCCGCAGAGGAGCGCCCACGCAGCAGTGGTGCGCGCCTGCGCAGGTGGCGTGCGCGCCCGGGCAAGGGGCGTGCGCGCCCGCGCCAATCTGGGTTTCTTTAGATCTTTTTGCAGCTTCGTGCGTTCGCTACGGGCGCACGACTATGATGATGATTGTAGGGAATATTTCAAGCATTATGATCCCAAACTTGAACCCCTCTGTGATCATACACTTAAGTACGGTGGCGTTCCAAAGGGAAAGAAAAGAGAGCAAAAGAGTCGCCAACAAGTTTTAGGAACATGTAAACCCAAAAGACAATCCAAAAGGACCATCAACTCCATAAGGTCTTGAACCAAACAGGGTCCCGGGATGAGGGTATGAATCCAATCTACAAAAGAAAGGACTCGCCCTATAAAATAGGCCTGTACTTTGTTCTGCTCGTATTCATGTGCGCTTTTCGAATAACATACAAACATCATATTGAACCTAACCTGTTTATCTATGTTGGTTAAATATTAATGCACAAATAAAACTATTACTGGCGATCACTTGTATTAAAATCACATTAGCCTAAACAAAATTATTAATTATCTTATTAAGCGTTATTTCAAGTATAAATTCCCTTTTAACAATCATAAAAGGTGTTATCAAGCAATAACAATAAAATATATCAAGCAACATAATAATAATAATCAATAAACAATAAATAATAATAACGATGATAATAGCATGATAAGGCATAATAAAGCTTAATAATAATAGCAAGATCCTAGGCATGATACTAACAAGGTTAATAACAAATCCTAGCATGTCACTAAGCAATAAAGATCAAAGCTTTGAACCTAACATGGTACTAACATGATATTAGAAAGGATTAAAGGCACCCTAAACATGATACTAGAAAGCGTTAAAAACATCCTAACATGATACTAGGAATTAAACAATAATAAACATGCTTTCTACATTGAAAGAGAGTAATAAGATTACATACTTTGAAGCCTCGTACCTCTTTCTAATAACAAAATACACAAGTTAGTAAACTTCAATGAAAATAATAAATAACAATTAAAGAATTAAATTGAAATCAAATTAAATAAAGTTTTGACTAGTTTTGGACCAAACCCTCAGAAAATATCAACCTTGCACGTCTAGGGCGAAGGCAACTTCGAATTTGGCTAAGAGATTCTAAGTCTTGTGAATGCGGAATATTGTGTTTGATAAAAGGTTGGTTTAGATAGAGAGAAAAGAAAGAAAGAATTAAGTAATTCTTGATGAGAGTATAGGGAGAATTGATGACAGTTGATAGAGAAAATTGAGAGTTGATGATCGTTGATGAATAAAAACAGAGGTTCGGGACCCTATTTATAAGAAAACAGTACGAAAAATCATAGAATTTGAAAAGGAATAAAACTCCACTCTTTCGCCAGAATACTAGACCTGTCGCCAGAAATTTATCTTGTCCCCAGGCGACAGAGTCTGTCGCGAGGCGACAAACCTGTCGTTTGGCGACAGAAACAGTTTTTGCGGATTTTGTTTTTATCATATCTTTTTATCTAGAAGTCCAAATAAGTCATATAATAAGTCGTTGGAAAGCTCTTGAAGTCTACTTTCCAATGCAATTAGAATCAGATTAAAATCTTTTGTAGATAAAAAGATATAACCGAAATAGTGAAAGAGTGACAGTTTTTGATAGAGTTTTATATACCTTTAATATCTTTTTCGTTATAGCTCGGATTTATTATTATAATATATCATTGGAAAGATAATTTCAAGATCTATCCAACCATATAAAATTTGGATAAAATATATGAGGCACCAAAATAATATCTGACTATCTTTGAACATCTTTAAATCCGAATAGAATTAGGAATGTTTTAAAAAAGGAAAGTTTATATTCAAATCAAATTTCATGACCTTATCTTTTCAAAAAAGTATAATTAAGATATTTTAGAAACTTATAGAAGATTCTAATCAATCCTAATTAGTTTAGGAATAGGATTAAACCTTTGGACCCTCCTCATGATCATTGGGTCGTAGGTAAAATCCGGTTTGGGCCTAGTTTAGTATTTTGGCCATAACTTCCTCATTATTCATCGGAATTGGGCTTATAATATATCGTTGGAAAGGTCTTTTCAAGATTCATCCAACTACACTATCATTGTACCCTTATCATGGACCAAACTAAACTGGATTGGACGTTTTCATAAAATAGAGTGGGTTTTTGAAAACAGAAAGAAAGATTTTTAATAAAAACTAACCGCAACACTTGACTTTTCACATTTTCACCTCATTCGATTATGGTTCAACGCGAAAGGTATTCATCACTGGGTTTGGATTTGGGGAGACAGAAATGGGTGTCTACAGAAGCCCCCACTTTGACTGAGTTTGGAGAAACTTATGTTTCGAAAACGAAGGTCAAAGTATCAATAGGGACGGAGAATGATTCAAAACGTTCTGCGATTCCAAATCATTCTTATAACGCCGATACCTATAAAATAATCATTAGTTAAACAGATAAAAGAGTTAAGAAACGCGTATCTTGCACCGTCGCGCACACGTCTCTAGAGGTAACTGTTTTGTTGCATTTCATTTTGACGACCTTCTACAAGCTAGAGAACGCCATCTTGCTGTTGTTGATGTTCACTCGTCTCTAAACAATGGAGTCTTTTTTGAGGATTGTTCACTCGTCTCTGAACAATGGAGCTTTCTTGAGGAATGTTCACTCGTCTCTGAACAATGGAGCTTTGAATGATATGTTCACGCATCTCTAAACAATAGAGCTTGATAGAATGAGATGTCCACGCGTCTCTGAACTATAGAGCTTGATAGAATGCCCACGCGTCTCTGAACAAAAGAGCTTTGATGATATTTCCACGCATCTCTGAACAAAAGAGCTTGATGATATGTCCACGCGTCTCTGAACAAAAGAGCTTTGATGATATGTCCACGCGTCTCTGAACAAAAGAGCTTGATGATATGTCCACGCGTCTCTGAACAATAGAGCTTGATACTTGAATGTTTGTTGCGATCGTTCGGTTGGCTGCGAATAGGAACTTTGCTGAATGGTTGTATCCTGTAAAAATCAAAAGAATTGCTAAAAGACTTTGCTGGTGTTTTTCTTAGGGTTGACCTAAGGCTTGATGTGTTTCTTAGGGTTGACCTAAGGTGAATGATTGACTTGAGGTTAACTCAATGTGAATTGACACGACATGACTCAATGTACATGACTCGTGTGTGGTGTGCGACTCGAAAATGCAAAAAAGAAAAAAATTTCCGTCATTTTTGTGGAGGGTACCGACCTTCTCCCAAAAACGAAAGACGCGAAAAAGAATCGAAGTGTTTGATGGTGCATGTTGAATGAGCTTAGTCAAGTATATGCATTTGATGCTATATCTCAAGGTGCAAGGATTAATTCCTCCTAAACTATCTTAATTGACTCGATTATGAAAGTATTTAGGTAACTTAGGCATGGAGGCTAAGTACTTCATACTTCGATACAATGATGATTATAAGTGATGAGTGATGTTGATATGACAAAGCATGCTTCAACGTTATGTTAAGAATTCATAACGAAGGGTTCCTAATTGGAAGTCTTTTTGGACATGTATCCGTGCAGTGTGTGAAAGTGACACTAAGGTTAAGGTGCAAAGGCTAACGGTGGGGAAAATATATTGAAAAGAGTCAAGAGATAGTGACTCTTAGGCTAGGTAGGCTAATGATGTAAGGATCAAGCCCCCAAGTCTAGCTCTAAGTAAATAGGGATGAGCATTGGAGATCCCTTGATATGATCATGGTGTGAATGTGTGAATGTGAAAATGAATGCATTTTTATTATGGTCGCACCTCAATATGAGGTTGTCTACGTATCCGTTAGGAATCAGGCCAAACGTAGCTCTAGCTAAACCTCGCACAAGTGTATGTATACCTCAAAAAGGTCTTTTTAAGGGTTGTAACGTGGTTAGGCTAAAGGTTAGAGAAGAAGGGGATAAAGGCTCAAGACTCTAGATAAGCCCCCAAGGTGTGAAACTTTGATTTTGAATCTTTGTATTTTTTTATGCTTGAGTTTTCTCATTTTTGAGCTCTCTTCTTTTTTTGTTTGCTCTTCTTTTTGCTTTTTCATTTTTCATATTCACATTTTTTTTATAAGTGTGGGCAATCTCGATCATGCGGTCTATCACTCACTTGGCATTCATGTTTCTCAGGCACGGTACCGAGCACTCGATAAGAAACGCAATCTGAGACATGTTCTTATCAAAGATATTTTCATATCATAGACATTGGAACACTTGCCCTTTTGTACACTTTTATTATTTTTGTATTTTTTTATTTTATTCTTTTGAGATCACTCAAGCTTTCATATTTGGAACTTGCATAAGTTACACACCATCCCATCCCGAGGTTAAGTAGATGTGGGTTGAAAAAATGAGAGGTCTATCGTTAGACAAGGCTCAAAGTGGTTTGTCAAGAAAAGGATTATATATTTAAAGGGTAAAAGATATGATATGGCTACAAGGGTGCCTCAAATCATTGGTATACCTGGTGCTTATTTCGGCGATTTTTTTTTTTTTTAAATAATGCAATGCAATGATCATATGCAAGAAATAAAATGCTCATTTTATTAAAAGGGAAAAAATAAATAAATAAAAAAAAACCTATGTAATAAATCTAAGGTAGACAAAGGGTGCCTATGCTAGACTTATTGGGGAAAAGAATAATGATAAAAAAAAAAAAAAAAAAAGAAAAGGTTACGAAATCTTGTTGTTGAAGCTCGCCTCTCATCACTCAAACTTCTCATTGACTGGAGATATAAGAAGCTTGTTATTGTCAATCAAATATTGGATGGCCTCCTTTAGCTTCTAACAGCTCTCAATAGTATGACCCCTGCCCTGGTGATACTTGCAATATGCATTGGGATTCCAGCTAGCCGTCCTCCTTTCGACAGGTGGATCCCCAAACGGTCCAATGGGAGTTATAAGACCTTTTGCATGTAAACGATCAAATGCGGTGTCATAACTTATACCAATAGGTGTGATGTTTCTCATTTGTCCTCGTTTGTTCATGGCAAGGATTTCATCCAAGTCAAATGTGCTAACGTTATTTGAATGGGTAGTTTTGGAAGAAGAAGGATTGTCGTTCTTCTTTCCTTTCCAGCCACTGTTATTATTGGTACTATTTTTGGCCTTCCTGTTGCTAGGAGGAGTATGAATGTGATTTGAATTAATGAGGTTTTCCATGGTCCGTTTTGCCCGTGGCTTAGGAGCATTGAATTCTTCATTGAATCCTTGGTGAGAATTTTGTTCGATAATCATTATCCGACTTGCTAATCCTTCTACCATATTCAAGAGCATGGCAATGGCCTCTTGTAGTTTTCGAACGTCTTCTTTTAGACTTGACAAATTTTCCTCAATATTATCTAGGAAAGCCCCTTCGTCTTCCTCAATCATGGCTACTTCATCAATAGAAGTTATACAAGTCATATCGATCATGGGCTCACCTACAGGTGTGATAAGGAGTGAAGGATCGAAGGATGTTTGATCTTCTGTGATGGCTAGAATCTCGAAAGTTTTATTTTCATCAATCAGGTCCTGAATAGCTTCTTTGAGTTTCCAACACTCCTTAGTGTCGTGACCCTTTCCTTGATGATATTTGCAGTGTTTACTAGGATTCCACTTAGGTGGCCTGGCTTCGGGAACTGGGTCTTTGATAGGTCCTATGGGTATGACCAGTCCTTTGTGGTGTAGTTTTTCGAAAGCTGTTTCATAACTCATACCGAGTGGAGTGAACACTCTTTTTGACCTTTGGATTCGCTGCTTAGAGGTGTTCGTAGCATGTACTTCGTTAATGGGAGAGGAAGAAGAGGGATGGTCGTTCTTCTTTCCTCTCGCATTATTATCTTTCAGAAGGTCATCTTCAATGTCAATACCTATATTATACACAGCCTCGAAAGTATTCAAGTTGTGTTGGTATTTTAAGTGCTTTGCATATTTTTCTTGAAGGTTCTTGATGAACATCCTGACAGACTTTTTTTCACTAGGTACTTCAACCATTTTTGCAGTGGTTTCCCTCCATTTATTAAAGAAGGAAGTGAAACCTTCATTTTCTTTTTGCTTTAGAATTTCAAGCTCTCTATGATCAGTTTCAATTTGAATATTGCATTTATATCTTTCAATGAAAGCACTTACAATAGACTCCCAACTAGAGGTCTTTTCTTTATCAAGTGAAAAGTACCACTGTTTACATACAGCTTCTAAAGACAGAAAATACAGAATGAAAAGCTTTCTTGTCTATCCCCTTAATATTCATTATAGTTTCAAATGCTCTTAAATGAAAGTAGGGGTTATCCAGAGGCTTAAATTTAGGGATGTCGTTGGGATTGAACTTCTGCGGGAGAAGGTCCATATCCACCGAGACCCCTTGTGAGCTAATCCCTTGGAATCTAAAGTCGTTGCACAGCTTGCCCAAGCTTTGCTGGATTAGGTCCATTTGTTTTTGTCTCGCAAGGTCACTAATTTGCAGAGATAAGTTTTGCAATGTTTCAGTCAAGTTGGCTACCTGTCCCTTGACTTCATTAAGCTCTTCTTGACTAGCCATTGTCTTCTTAACTTTCCTTTTCCTACTAACCGGTTTGTCAAAAAGTGCTACTTGAATGAAAGTGTTGTTCTTGATTAAACGCCCTTCTCTCCTTGACCAAGTACTGTAGAAAGGGAAATTAGGGATAAGTTTTATACCAATTATTTTGACTTAAGCTTTATTCAACATGCAATAGATGGGAAAAGATTTTGAAAGAACGAAGGGAATGATATGTGTGGAGAAAGAATGTAGTGAGTGGGAAGATGATGGAGATGGAGAAATATGGAAGAATTAAGAATAGAATGGACCCCCAACTCAAATGACGGAAGAACGACTCATGCATGAACCTAAGACATGGTTATGGTGACATATACAAAGTGTGTGCTAAGACTAGTGAGTTTAGATGACATGTTAAGACTTGTGTCATGACCATGTGGCTAGACTATGTGACTAGACTCAAGTAAAGACTAAGTTAAGGCTTCACGTATGTGCATTAAACTGGACAGGCTGTGGTATTTTAGTTATAACTTTTAATCTGTGACTCTGATTGGGATGAAACCAACGCCAAATTAAAGATAAAACTCGGGGCTACAGATCCATAGGTTTTAAGACTCGTGGTTCTTCCTAGAACTCCAGCTATGACCAAAACAAGTTGACGCATGTGCAGTATACGGGAATAAAAATCCGGGTTGACTTAATGGAACTATGACTCGACTTTAGGCTTATTCATTAGTTCAAATTAATTAATTAAACAAAGTCCTTTAGTCATTGGTTAGTTTATTTAGTCTTTAACACAAGTCAAACAAACGGTTAACACATATATAATATATACAAGCAAGGGTGCACAAGTAGTTCACATAGTCACAATATGATGAGTTTGCAACCTAACCATGGCTCTAGTTCTCTAAAGTTCAAGGATATGGGTTAAGTCAAAAAAGGTCCATGGTTATGAATCCATATGCATTGCACACAAGCCTACCGTGAGGGTTGGAGCGAATAGACAGGATTCCGCGAGTTCGTGATGAAATCGAACTCGACTCCATGGTTTGGTGGATTCACAAACTTTGCACGTACCCAAATTTGAACTTTGCACATGATAGTGGGATATTCCATTGGGCAGGTGAAGCAGGAACCCCCAGAGGGTTATATCCATATGTAGAACACATATGGGTTCAGAAAAGTGAGAAAAGGACTTAATCAATAAGCAAAATCAAGCCAACAATGCTAGAAATGGTCAAAGCAAGAAGGCAGACCCCTGGCTCGGTATTGGAAGAACTTGGCGCCAGACTACAGGGACTGTCACCGCAAAAAAGCCTCTGTCGCCAAGCGACAGAAACTTTTTACGGGCGACAAGCCCTGTTTTCTAGACGCTAGTTCCTACATGCCTTGGCAAGTTTCTGTGTTCTTCGAATTTTCCAGATTTCGCATCATCTTTTCGATTCTAGTCATGAAAGATATTTCTCAAATTTCCTACGTGTAAAATTCCTAGGGATTGACTCATGGGGCTCTCCCATGAAAACCTTTTAATGCATATGACAATAATGTTAATCAAATCACGCACATGAAATACTTAGAATTTTTCGAGTTTCATCCGCTCATTCTAAATAATTGCCAAAATAAGTTTCAGGAATATAAATAGAAATCCTCCCCAGTGGAGTCGCCAAAAAACTGTAGGGAATATTTCAAGCATTATGATCCCAAACTTGAACCGCACTGTGATCATACACTTAAGTACGGTGGCGTTCCAAATGGAAAGAAAAGAGAGAAAAAGAGTCGCCAACAAGTTTTAGGAACTTGTAAACCCAAAAGACAATCCAAAAGGACCATCAACTCCATAAGGTCTTGAACCAAACAGGGTCCGAGGATGAGGGTACGAATCCAATCTACAAAAGAAAGGACCCACCCTATAAAATAGGCCTCTACTTTGTTCTGCTCGTATTCATGTGCGCTTTTCGAATAACATACAAACATCATATTGAACCTAACCTGTTAATCTATGTTGGTTGAATATTAATGCACAAATAAAATTATTACTGGCGATCACTTGTATTAAAATCACATTAGCCTAAACAAAATTATTAATTATCTTATTAAGCGTGATTTCAAGTACAAATTCCCTTTAAACAATCATAAAAGGTGTGATCAAGCAATAACAATAAAATATATCAAGCAACATAATAATAATAATCAATAAACAATAAATAATAATAATGATGATAATAGCATGACAAGGCATAATAAAGCTTAATAATAATAGCAAGATCCTAGGCGTGATACTAACAAGGTTAATAACAAATCCTAGCATGTCACTAAGCAATAAAGATCAAATTTTGAACCTAACATGGTACTAACATGATATTAGAAAGGATTAAAGGCACCCTAAACATGATACTAGAAAGCGTTAAAAACATCCTAACATGATACTAGGAATTAAACAATAATAAACATGCTTTCTACATTGAAAGAGAGTAATAAGATTACATACTTTGAAGCCTCGTACCTCTTTCTAATAACAAAATACACAAGTTAGTAAACTTCAATGAAAATAATAAAGAACAATAAAGAATTAAATTGAAATCAAATTAAATAAAGTTTTGACTAGTTTTGGACCAAACCCTCAGAAAATATCAACCTTGCACGTCTAGGGCGAAGGCAACTTCGAATTTGGCTAAGAGATTCTAAGTCTTGTGAATGCTGAATATTGTGTTTGATAAAAGGTTGGTTTAGATAGAGAGAAAAGAAAGAAAGAATTAAGTAATTCTTTGTTGTTTCAATGAATACTACAAGAAGGGGGGGTTGAATTGTAGTATAAGAGTTTAGCCAAACTTTTTGCGGAATTAAAATTAAGCTAGCTAAAGGAACTGAGAGATTAACTGAAGGAACTAAAGAATGCAAGAGAGATTTTACGTGGAAAACTCCTTGGCCCTAACAAGGAGAAAAACCACGATCACTTGGGATTTTGGGAAAAGAATCTTCACTATAATAGGGCAAATGATCCTATTACAAGCTAAAGACTCAAACTCAAGTTCCTCTACGAACCTGAGACCCTGAGGAACAAGTCACCCAACTTGTTACTCTTCTCTTCTCTTTCTCTCTTCTCACTTCTCTGTTCTCTCTTCTCTTTCTCTGTTCTCTCTTCTTTTCTCTTTCTCTTCTCTTTCTCTTTTCTCTTTCTCTTCTCTTTCTCTTCTCTTTCTCATACACAAATGTTCACTCGAACTTCCCCATTTTCCAATTACAACTCGGAAGAAAAACAAACTCTAGTATAAGAACATTAAGAACACTCTAATCAACTTATGTGGAATTGGACGCTTGACTCAATTAAAAGCTTGAAAACTTATGTGAGCAAGGACGAGTTTTTCCAACAGAAATCAAGAGCTATTTATAGAGCAATAAACGCTTTGGAAAACTTCATTGTGCAGCAAACCCATTACGCCACTACTCATGCCCACTAAGAAGATCATGTCCCTTAATTTAAGGAACCATGAACTCCTCAATTTTGCAGAACCACGACTTGATGAAGAACGTGGGAGAGTAGGCCGCAAGTTTTGGAAAACATGGTGATTTTATTTTTTTCAAAAGATATTTTCGAAAGTAAGAAAATAAAATAAAATCTTTTTGCACAAGATACTTTCGAAATTCAGAAAGAAATAAAATCCCTTTCAAAAGATAAACGTTTTAGATTGCAACCGTTTTCCTAAAAACTAGCATGCACAATTTTATCTTCTTAGACCAATTCCACACAGATTTTTCGAGTGCCATTTAATATCTTATACTTACATAAATCCTAAAATATAAAAATATATTTAGTCTACATGTTCTCTGATGAAGCTTCTACTCCGAGGCTTCTGTTCCTTGGAAGGAACTTCTCTTCTCTGGTGATGCTTCTTCTCTGAAGCTTCTGTTCCCTGAGGGAATCTTCTCTTCTCAAGTCTTCATTTCTGAAGCGCCAGTTCCTGTGAGGGAACTCTTCTTTTTGGATAGCTTTGTTTCTGGCCTTCCTGTTCCTCATGGTATTTTTGCTCGACACTTAATTCTCCTAGTCTTTGCACCGATCACACACTCAAACAATCAAGCCTTTATTAGTATGTAAGTAAGTAAGGTTGTGTCATCATCAAAATCATTAAGTCCAACATTCTTGATAAGAGTATAGGGAGAATTGATGAAAGTTGATAGAGAAAATTGAGAGTTGATGATAGTTGATGAATAAAAATAAAGGTTCGGGACCCTATTTATAAGAAAACAGTACGAAAAATCATAGAATTTGATAAGGAATAAAACTCCACTCTGTCGCCAGAAAACTAGACTTGTTGCCAGAAATTTATCTTGTCACCAGGCGACAGAGTCTATCGCGAGGCGACAAACCTGTCGTTTGGCGACAGAAACAGTTTTTGCGGATTTTGTTTTTATCATATCTTTTGATCTAGAAGTCCAAATAAGTCATACAATATGTCGTTGGAAAGCTCTTGAAGTCTTCTTTCCAATGCATATAGAATCAGATTAAAATCTTTTGTAGATAAAAAGATATGGACGAAATAGTGAAAGGGTATCAGTTTTGGATAGAGTTTCGTATACCTTTAATATCTTTTTCGTTATAGCTCGGATTTATTATTATAATATATCATTGGAAAGATAATTTCAAGATCTATCCAACCATATAAAATTTGGATAAAATATATGAGGCACGAAAATAATATCTGACTATCTTTGAACATCTTTAAATCCGAATAGAATTAGGAAAGTTTTAAAAAAGGAAAGTTTATATTCAAATCAAATTCCATGACCTGATCTTTTCAAAAAAGGATAATTAAGATATTTTAGAAACTTATAGAAGATTCTAATCAATCCTAATTAGTTTAGGAATAGGATTAAACCTTTGGACCCTCCTCATGATCATAGGGTCGTAGGTCAAATCCGGTTTGGGCCTAGTTTAGTATTTTGGCCATAACTTCCTCATTATTCATCGGAATTGGGTTTATAATATATCGTTGGAAAGGTCTTTTCAAGCCCCATCCAACTAAACTATCATTGTACCCTTATCATGGACCAAAATAAACTGGATTGGACGTTTTCATAAAATAGAGTGGGTTTCTGAAAACAGAAAGAAAGATTTTTAATAAAAACTAACCGCAACACTTGACTTTTTACACTTTCACCTCATTCGATTATGGTTCGACGCGAAAGGTATTCATCACTGGGTTTGGTTTTGGGGAGACACAAATGGATGTCTACAATGATGAACACTAGGAGTGGCAGTAGCTAAAGCTCTAGATTAGTGGGTACACCACTTCTTAATGGTAGCACAGCATGAGAGCGCAAGAGCCAAGATTAGGAATTTCCACTTCCTTGCATCTTGAGCTTTCCAAATGCCTTGAGCTTGCTCCAAAGGCTTTCTCCACCTTAGTAGATCACCAATACCAAGACCCGAACCTTGTATAATACCTAGAACCACGGAAATAGAGCAAATAAAGGAGAAAAGGCTAGAAAACCAACGAAATACACAAAAGCTACAAAATAAGAGAGGAAAGGTAAAACTAAGCAACAAAGCATAAAACTAAGCATTTATTGAGCAAGAAGGCAATGAAAAGAGGATGAAAAAAACCTAAATACTCATCAAATGGGTGCCATTTATGACACCCATCATCACACAAAATAGTCTGCCTTGAATCCCTTGGAGCTTCTATCTACGCGCCTTCTCACATTAGTGCACAGCTGCGTAGTACTCATGTGCGCTCTCTCGCAGAGGTCGTGCGCCGCATCTTTTAGCTAAGACCTTCTTCTTTTCTAGACCACGGTTCCTATAGAACACAAACATGGAAACCATGGTAGAAAATAGACAAAAGAGGTAAAAACTAGAAAAGAAGATGAACAAAAGAAAGGAGAACTAAATAAGAAAGAGGGTACAAACAAGCTACAAGTGCGGGAAAAACCATTAAAATGGGCCATCAACTTCCCCCACACTTGCCTCTTGCTTGTCCTCAAACAAAGAAAGCTAGAAGAAGCTAAAGCTAACAAAGAAAAACCGAATTTGGTTTTAGCATAAGCAACAAGCCATTTAAACCTCAAGGTTGCCGATGAAGACGAGTTGTGATCTCGTGAGGGTTTCCAAAGAGTTTACCCCACAACTGTCACAATATTGTGTTCAAGACAAACAAAAAAGGAAAAGACAAGAAGATGACTCAACAAACACATGCAAATCATAATCAAATCAAGCTTTTAAAAACAACAAGCATAAATGGATGTCAAGCTTTCTAAGTAGTAAACGTAATCACGCAAGGGGATGTCAATGGTTGATTGAAGGATAAATCATGTTAAGCATAGGGGACTCTAACATGCACCACTTCCCCCGCATTCCATACAATCTTACCTCATTTAAATTCAAATCCCTCCTTGGAGGTAGTATCTCATGACTCCTCGAAGGCGCCGGAACAAGATAAAACAATACAAAATAGGGGACATCTTACCAAGTCATGCTCTCTCCATAAGATTGAAATCTAGCTCCCTCCACCGACTAGTGACACAACCAACCTAGGTCAAAAGAGCATTTATAGGGTTGTAGCATTGGCTAGGGGATAAAAGGTGGAAGTTGGTGCTTCGCCTAATCGTGAAGCAAAAGGGTGATCAAGCCTTTTTTTTCAAAATTAAACATACGCCGATTCTCAAAATGTATTGCCACAAGTTTCGATTTCAAAGCCAACACTTTTGAACTTCCGTTTTCTCTTTCATCATCATTCAACAACTCCCTATTCTTCCTTTTTTTCATTTTGCAAACTTTCCTTCCTTGTTTTTTTAAAGAAGGAATTTCACTTCCTTTTATTGAACAAATATTCACAACATCACTAATCCACTTTCCATTTAGAACCATTACCTTCCACATTTCAAATCAAAACTTCCATAAGCTTCTGTGGCTTGAGTTTCACGATACTAAAGGTGAAAGTAAAATAAAAGGCCATGGGCTTGTAATGTGCTATAGTCTAGGAGGGGAAGGTTCAACATGGGAAGCAAAAGGGGCAAATGCAACCAAAAATACAGAGACAATAAAATAAAAGCTAATCGTAGAAAACAAAATAGTCACCAAATGAAAAATGCTCTTTGTCATCCCTAAGTTAGTTAGGTCGCTATCTTGAGAGCTAAACGCCAAATTCTAGATCTAAGCATGCCTTGGTAAGGATCCTACGCCGCTCATATAAAGAATTTTTGGAGGCTTGAATGATGAAACTCACACCAGGTTACAAAACTTACCTCTAGAGCTTCAAATCCCTTAATAAAAGCAACACCTTCTTACCACAAACAAGTGACTTTGGGTTCGATAGGCCTTACGAGTTCTAAACCGGCTACCTTAGCATGAACCTATCCTAGAGTCAACCAATGGCAATCCCAAAGCGTGTAAACTTTCAACACTTAGGAAGAAAGACATTCAAATACACAAGTCAACTTTTATTATGCTCGAGATGAAGATGAAACAACTAAAGTTTTTCGTGGTTTGTCTTGAACAAAAAGAGCAAACCTTATTCATTTTTCAATTTTTTTCATATATTTTTTTTCTTCTTTTCCAAAAGGAAGGAGAATAAAAGTAATAAGAGGCAAGTAAACATTTAATTCCCAATCGACAAACAAAGATCGTTCAGCATCATACCAACGATCACTAGACTCCGTAGAATCAAATGCATACCAACAAATCCATCCTGATCTAACTAGCTATGCACGCAAGAGAAAATAAAAGAGAGGAAAGGTCTCACCAAATGCCGGTTGAATGAGAAAGCATGACAGCTAGCAATCTCACCAAGGTCTTCGGAGCTTGAGTCACTCCTAGCTAGCTTTTCTCTTGTGTGTCCATACTTCAAACTACAATGAGAGTGAGCCAAGTGAAAGAAACTACAAGTAAACAAGAAAAAGTTAGTAAACAAAGAATAAGATCAAAGTTATAAACAAAAAGAAAATGAAGAGCAAAAATCTATCTACAAAGTTTGGATCAAGGGAACTTGGATTATTGGGAGTTTGGGTTTTTCTCCTTAGGAGCATCTTCGTCTACACAAACACTCAAATTATCATTAAAAGTTCATCATCAAAATCTCAAAATCATCATGAAAAATCATCATTAAAATAATCATCAAAATCATCATCAAAATCAAGATAAATAACAACCAACATCAATATAGGCTAGAACCAACCAAACCATGCAAACTTTACTACCCAAAATAAAATCCCCCCACACTAGCATGCTACTATACCTTCCCCCACTCCGCAAAAAAACATCCTTTTTCCACTTACAACCTCCCCACACTAAAACAGAGCACCGTCCTCGGTGTGACACATAAAAACAATGGTAAAGGGGGAAAATAAGGCAATCAAGAGGAAGAAGCTAGTGGCCACTAGGGCCGGCTCCATCATCGCTCCCATCCACCATTGAATCATTTGAAAACCCGTTCGGTGGAACTCCATGAGGGTCCCAACCACCGGTGTAACCGCGGGGGGGGAAGGGAGGGTGGGGGCGGGGGGCAACGGTAGTGACCTCAAAAGAGGTCTTGTTGCCATTGGGGCAACGGGTCAAAGGATGGAGGTTGCTCAAGAGGGGCGGGGTGCGAAGGATAAACATATGGGTAGTTTGAGTCACCCCTATAATCACCCCCACCCGGGTCATAGTAATCGTTCTCGGTTTCCGTCGGGTTTGTCTACCTGTGGGACTCCATGGGAGGAAGGCCCTTGCCGATAGGGCCAAGTAGGTTGTGACCGGGGGGTTACATCACCTCTCTCCACGGTTGCACCATAAAGAGCTTAAGTTTTCATAAACATACCTTGTTGGTTCTCAAGCAAGCTTTGCATGCCAAGTTGCATGCCCATCATTTGTTGCTTAAGGCTACTCATGCCTTTGTTGATGTTGATATTGTGGTTGATGTTGTTGTTGTTGTTGTTGTTCTTCTTCTTCTTCTTCTTCTTCTTCTTCTCTTCCTCCTCCTCCTCCTCCTCCTCCTTCTCCTCCTCCTCTTCTTCAACTATCATGTTTCTCGCTCCTCCCAAAGAGGTAGTCAACACACCATTATCCTATGGAATCTCCCATACATTCCTAGCATCCCGCCCCAAAGATCGGACGGGGTTAGGAAGGATGCAATGACGGTTGTGCATGATACACCAATCATGAAAGTTGGCGACATCGTCAACTGGTTGAATGAAACCCAACCTTCTCATTAGGGGGATGTCGAGGAAGAGATACTTGTCACTCCTAACTTGAGTACAAGTGGGAAATAAGCGCTCATACCCAAGCTTCTTGGCTATCCTTGTTATTATTCCACCAAGAGCAATTTCACCCGTCTTGTTGCTAGTTTTGATCACTTCACAACATAGTGCAAACCTATAACCCATGTTGAGCCCGTCGTCTTGTTATCATTCCACCAAGAGCTCTTCTTTCGAGAGCTTGCTCAAATCTTGCTTACTAAATACTGCATACCCCAAAAGGCGGTGAAGAATGCGGAGATTTGGATGAATAATTTGGCTTGCCAGCGACTACCGAGTACTAAACTCCTGAATATGTGCAATTATTCGCCACCAATTGAATGAGTTGTACTCGGGGAAAAGCCTTGTCGATGGAGCAAGAAGGTCCGCATCGGGGTGGAAATCTAACAAGGCTTTAAAGTCATGAAGTTTCATGATGTGGCGATCGTTGAAGAGTTGGAAAGGAGATTTGAAAATCATTATTGTGCCCACAAGGTTCTTTTTCGAAGGAAGCAAAGAATTCATAGGTGGGTTCTTTGTATGTTCGATAGTGGTGATTGACAAACTCACTCATCCCTAGGTTGTGTAGAAGCGACCTAAGGTCCTCATCTAACCCCAATTTGTGCATAGGATGTTAAGAATAATGCCTTGTGGGGTTTATCTTGCGTTTTCTTAGGTCTTTGAAGAAGGGTGAATGGCTTTTGTTGATGAATTTTAAGGTAGGAAGAGAAATGGGTGGTTGTGTTTGATTTTGAGTTCGAACTTGGGGCTCTTCAATTACCAACCGGGGCTCCTTTCTACTCTTCCTTTTGTTCATTTTAACCACACACAAATATCCCAAAGAATACCATAAACAACCAACACCAAAGAAGGAAGCACAACTCTCCAAACCAACCGAATTTAAACCTCAACAATAACAAAACTGAGGTTAGTAGCAACAACAAACCTCACAATTATAGCACCTAGAACAAGCAATACCAACAACAATGACAAAAATCACAAAATTTCGTCACTAAAATTAAGTCATTCCAACAACAATACCAATTTACTCAAACAATTCACATGAAAATTGCATCAAACTCAACAAATCCAACAATATTGCTTAATTCACACAAGCATTGCATCAAATTGAATCAATTCCCACAACAATGTCCCAAAATCACACGATTGTACACCAAAATCCAACAATTCCTAACAATAATACTCAAAATCACACAACTTCCATACTAAGCTAAAACATACTTAATAACTCAAGAACTTTGCATAATCTAGTAAAATTGAACAACAAAGTAACAAAGTCGAGAGTTATACCACAAGAAGAAAGCTTGAATTAAACCACAAACTCCCACGAACAACACCTTCTACCAAGCTCTTTCAACCACAAAAATGGGGGAAATTGGGTATTTTTGAGAGAGAAAGTGAGGAATTTTGTGAAAAGAGTGAAGAAATGTGATGGATTTGGTGAAAAATCAAGACAACATGTGAGTTATGGGTGAGGTTTATAGGATTTGAGGAGTTAGGGCTTGAGTTTGTGAGGAGAAAGAAGGAGAATTGAGTTTGGAGTTTGAGAAATGAAGAAAAATCGGGGGAAAAGAGGGACATCCCCACAGACGGCGCCAAACTGTTTTGGTCAAAAAACATATTACCGGGTTCGACCTGGGTTACGATAGCTACAGCTAGATTAAAATGATGGAAATTGCTGGATTGAGATCTGTGAAAGTTAAAAAGGGAAAAGGGGGAGAAGACACAAGAGATGATGACACAGAAAACCCCAAGAACAAGGGTAAAAACTATGGGTGGCTATGAGTCCACCAATCCACTAAATGTTTAGGTTGAACAGGTTACAATGTAGGTTACAGATTATTAATTGAACGATAATAATGCGATAATTCTATGATTGTGCTTAGTAGTCTGGCTCTTATATTTTTGTGATGCCCTTTACAATGATCATGCCTACTCTTATATACTAGGAAAGCATTCAAAAGACCTTCAACGGCTCTTCCCCTCAATCCCTAGGAATCCGGAGTTGAGGGCCAAAGTTTCTCCTATTTTCTCTCCACGTCTCCAGGTCAAATGCTTCCAAGTTTGAATTAGTCATCCTCAATGGTTGGGCTGCTGGAAGTGGCTCCTATTTCCAATGATAGATTTATATTCCACTGTACTCGAAGATTCCTGGGAATATTCCTTGAGAATATGTTCAGCTTGCTTGGTTTTCGAGCATTAGCTTTATAGCTGCCTTCAACCTGTATTTTGCTAACCTGTAACCTGACTACCTGTAGAACATAGGAATTTTGGGATGAAAATTCTAGCACAACAATAGGTTTACCTTAGCGTAGGAGTCTAGTCTAATGCATAAATTTGATGGAATCTTTTGATATAGAGTCAAAACAAATCTAGAGTTATAGGTTATGTGCATTACCTTATATAAGTATGAGACTAATGCATAATAGAACTAAAGTAAATTGAGTTTATCTTCTATTAAGAATAACGTAATTGGTGGGTACATCTATATACGCATCACAGGCCTTTGCCTGAACTCGGCTAGCACAACTAGGGGTATACAAAAACTGGCCTGGACCTGAAAACCGACTTGAACCAAACCTGTTTGGACCGGACTGGAACTAGACCGGTGAATTTAGGTCCAATCCCGGTCCTTAAAAATCCATGATTTTGGGTTTCAGATCCAGTCCAGGTAAAACCCAGAATTTTCAGGTTCGGACCTGAAATCGGTAAAGCTAGTTTTTTATTTAATAAGTCTAAACAGGTCCTAACATGTCCAGAATAAGGCTAAACACATCCATAAATAGGTCTAAACAACAGGTTTAATTTATAAACAGGTCCAGCAGTTTTATTTTATTTTTAAAAACAAAACGAAAAAAAAAAATTAATAATCAGGTCTATTCTGGTCCAAACCTGGACCGGACTTTATTTTTTGGGTCTGGACCGGAACCGTACATGTTGATTCAGGTGCGGTCTCCGGTCCTTAAAAATCAATTATTCAAGTCCTGGTCCATTCAGGTCCAGGTCAGGTGCGGTCCGGTTTTGGACCGGTGTACAACCCCAAGCGCAACTATTTTGTTACTAGAGCCTTCCCTAGTTCCCTGTAGACTTGTAGTCTTCTAACAAAGCTTAGTAGACGGTTGGACATTGCAAAATGGGTGAAACACTGAAAGCTCTTGTACTCTATATTATCTAATTAAATATGGTATATTACTAGAAAGTCAAGTGAAATCATTAATTTTAGTATGTTTTCTTAATAAATACTTTTTTATATGCCATAGGGGTCAAATGTATGAGATAACCTACCATTAATACATTATACAAATAATAATAATAATAATAATAATAATAATAATAATAATAATAATAATAATAATAATAATAATAATAATAATAATAATAATAATAAATCATGTTTTTATTACCAAATTAGTAATTTGTAGTTCGTAAAATGGCTGACAATTTTAAGACCACATGTAGAAGTAATTGCTTGCAATGAATTTAGAATTTGAAACAGAATGTCTTTCAAATTGATTGAAATAGTTCTCTTTTATGAATCAATGTAAAAATTACTAAACCAAAATGTACATCAGAGAGAGCGACATTTGGAAGCAACAAAATCAATTTATTTTCAAGGTGATACATGCATACTATGCTAGTTTACATGCCTAGTCATTTGCTTAATGTGAACATGAACAACCGTACTCTTTGATACAAAGTAGAGGGGGTAGTGGTTGTTTTGTAGCTCTATTCCCTTTGTTTGATTTGTTGAGGTATGTGTTCTTCCTCATATATCCTACTTAATTTGTACTATATATATATTTATAAAAAAATTACTCACATATCGGTTTTCAGCAATGTTGAATATCTGTAACAATCATTGTTTAATAATTATGATTCTTGTTTCAAAGTGTTGTGATGCTTCTAGTATAAAATCATTTTCTTCTACTTATTTTGAAGTATGTCAATATATAAATTTGATTAGTACTATATAGATTCACATATTTGGATAAAAATCTTTGCCCGACGGAAAATTCTAAGAGAAGGAATTCAATATAAGATTAGAAATAGAATGGATATATACTTTTGGATTGATAATTGGGCAAGCAATCAAAGCTTACTTGAATTCTTCATATGGAGGCAAATCAAGTTGACTCAAACACAAAAGTGTAGGACTTTACTCTCTACTACAAACAATGGGATAAACAAAAGCTCTGCTCCTTCCTACTAGACAATATTGTTTCTCAAATATTAGGAATTATGTTACCTAGTAGCACGATGCTAGATATGTCCGTGTGGGGTCTAACTTTGTTTGGCAATTTTACAGTAAAATTTGCCACATGGCTTCCCCATAATCTCGATCTTGATGATAAATGGGAACATCGTTGGATATGGAAATTAGATATTCCTCCTAGCTCCAAATTTTCTTGTGGCAAATTCTTCATAATTGTCTAAGTGTTCATGATACCCTTCACAAAAGACACATAATTCCTTCTAATGATTGTGGTATATGTAATTGTAGGGAATATTTCAAGCACTATGATCCCAAACTTGAACCCCACTGTGATCATACACTAAAGTACGGTGGCGTTCCAAAGGGAAAGACAAAGAGCAAAAAGAGTCGCCAACAAGTTTTAGGAACTTGTAAACCCAAAAGACAATCCAAAAGGACCATCAACTACTTCATAAGGTCTTGAACCAAATAGGGTCCGGGGATGAGGGTACGAATCCAATCTACAAAAAAAAGGACCCGCCCTATAAAATAGGCCTCTACTTTGTTCTGCTCGTATTCATGTGCGCTTTTCGAATAACATACAAACATTATATTAAACCTAACTTGTTTATCTATGTTGGTTGAATATTAATGCACAAATAAGACTATTATTGGCGATCACTTGAGTTAAAATCACATTAGCCTAAACCAAATTATCAATTATCTTATTAAGCGTGATTTCAAGTACAAATTCCCTTTAACAATCATAAAAGGTGTGATCAAGCAATAACAATATAAAAAATAAATCAAGCAACATAATAATAAACAATAAACATGATAACATAATCATAATCATGATAAGGCATAATAAAGCTTAATAATAATAGCAAGATCCTAGGCATGATACTAACAAGATTAATAACAATTCCTAGCATGTCACTAAACAATAAAGATCGAAGCTTTAAACCTAACATGGTACTAACATGATAACATGATATTAGAAATAATAAAAAGTATCCTAAACATGATACTAGAAAGCATAAAAAATATCCTAACATGATACTAGAAAGCATTAAAAGCATCCTAACATGATACTAGAAATCATAAACAATAATAAGCATGCAATCTACATTGTGAAAGAAATAGGGAGTAAGCTAATCTACTTACTTTGAAGCCTCGTACCTCTTTCTAATAACAAAATACACAAGTTAGTAAACTTCAATGAAAATCAATAAAGAATAATTAAAGAATTAAATTGAAATCAAATTAAATAAAGTTTAGACTAGTTTTGGACCAAACCCTCAGAAAATATCAACCTTGCACGTCTAGGGCGAAGGCAACTTCGAACTTGGCTAAGAGATTCTAAGTCTTGTGAATGCGGAATATTGTGTGTAAAAAGCTAGTTTAGAAAGGGAGGGAGAAAGAATAAGCTATATTGCTTAGAGAGAGAATAGAGAGAATTAAGGAAGAATTGATGAGAATTGATGATAATTGATGATTCTGAAAACAGAGATTCGGACCCTATTTATAATGAAAACAGTCCGGAAAAACATAGAATTTGATAAGGAATAAAACTACACGCTGTCGCCAGGAATCGACTCTGTCGCGACGCGACAAGGTCTGTCGCGCGGTCTGTCGCGTGGCGACAGACTTGTCGTTTGGCGACAACCTGTATTAGCGCGTTTTCTTCACGCGGAATCTGATCTTTAATCAACTTGATCTACAGAATCCGTACAAAAGATAAAATACGTATTTTTAAGATAATAAAATAATATCTTACTCCAAATAAAAGTCTATTTTAAAATAATTAATTATTAAATCTAATAATATTAGAATTAAAAAGAATCTTCTAGAAACTTCTAGGAAATTATAATTAATCCTAATAATGTTAGGAATAATAATTAACATTGGGTCCTCCTCTAGATCATTGGGTCGTATGTAAATAATTAACCGGGCCCAATTTAGTATTTTGGCCATAACTTCCTCAATATTCATCGGAATTGGGCTTATAATATATCGTTGGAAAGGTCTTTTCGAGCCTCATCCAACTACACTATTATTGGACCTTAATGATGGACCAAACTAAACTGGTTTGGCTATTTTCAAATAAATAGAGTTTTTTTCAAAAACAGAGAGAAGAGAATTTTAATAAAACTAAACCGCAACACTTGACTTTCAACCACTTTCACCTAATTCGATAATGGTTTGACGTGAAAGGCATTCATCACTGGGTTTGGTTTTGGGGAGACACAAATGGGTGTCTACAGTAATGTTCTTAGTAAAACAATAAACCATCTCTTTCTCTGTTGCATACATTCTAGTGATGTTTGGACCCATACCTTAGTAAAGAATTAGTTGGATTACACAGTTCCCTACACTAATTTAGTTGAAGCACTTTTATACTTAAAAAAACACAAACTTACTATCAGGAAATTTATTCTACTTGTTTGGAGTATTTGAAAAGAGCGTTACTTTATAATTTTCTGCAAGAACTGTTTCGGGGTTTTTTGTGTCCCTCGGGAGAGTTACAACACTAAGACTGGATTCAGCAAAGACGCATGTACCTGCAAAACAACGGAGCACCGAATGGTCAGTGGTCCGCCTCCGAAGATTAAGTTAGTACGGATTCGGAGAGAAAACGTGCGGAATGAAAGGTTATGTGCTTGGATTCCAAGCTCAAGTGTACTGTTTCTTGAGAGTGACAGTTCAGGCAATGATTGTTATTCAATCAATGATAGGTCATAAAAGTTGTAAGAATCAGATCGTACCCCATAAATGAGGGGAATGTTCCCTATTTATAGGGTCCTAGGAATGTGTGCCCTCCCTAGGGTTTTGTGCCCTTCGGAAGGGCACGCCGCTTTTTTGCAGGGCCTCAAGATTTGGGCCTTTAAAGCCGCCAATCCCAGGGGGCTTTTATCTGCCTGCCACGTGTCGCCCACTGGAAGCTCCAAAGTGGCGCCCCTTCCAGTGACACATGGCGGACTCTGATTGGGCCAGCTGGCTAGGGTAAAAATACCCAAATCAAGAACCTTTTGATATCCCCTAGAATTTACCACCTAGTGGAATTTGCGTTCAATGAGTGACACTATAGAATTCTCACTGATACATTTACTTCCTCGAGTTCTCCTATTTAGAGATCCCCATCTACTCCTCTATCTCATTCTCCAACAAACTCTATCATGGTTGCTTGGGAGGTGCCACCAACAAATTTTTACAAACTCAATTTTCATGGTTCAATATTTAACAACTCAACACCACCAAGGTTTTTATAACGAAGGTCATGGCTCTTCTTAAAGGCATTCTTTTAGCTCTTGACCATGGGATCAAAAGTATTCTAATTAAAGGTAATAATCTTTTACTAATTAACTCTATCAAAGGAATCTAGTCAACACTATGGCAAATTAATCATATTGTTAAAGACATTTATTCTCTTCTTAACAAATTCGATAATTAGAGTACTCGTCATATCTTTTGGGAGGCAAAATAAGTAGGAGACAAGATAACAAATGTTGGTCATTTAGTTAGGGATATCTTGACAATTACCACCTACAATTGTTGCTATTTTAGGAATTTCCACCTACAGTTTTTTAGTGGCCGCCAATTCCTAAGGGATTATCTGATTGACACGTGTATGACCCTGGATGGTCCATTTGGAGACCTTTTCAGGTGACACGTGTCGTGCTCTCATTGGGACATGTGGCGGGGCAGATTTACCCAAATCAGTTTTATCATTTTTGTAAAATGTAGGTGGCAAATTTTAATAAAAAAAATGTAGTTGGTAATTCCTAAAACAACAACAATTATAGGTGGTAATTGTCAAAAAAAATCTTTTACTACTATGGAACTTTGGATATTGTGCCTTGTAATAATTCTTCTCTATTTTCCATCCTTTTTTTCGATGCATTAAGAACTCCTCTCATAAGGAGGGCTTCCTAATATTTTCTTTTTACTTACCATTGTATAAAAAAATTACTCGTATAGTCATATCAATTGTCAATTAGTCAATTTGATACAAAATAAAAGACCCTTATTAATTTTTATTGATAAATTTGCTCACTCTACAAAAATTCATACCCTTAAAAATCACTTCTTTTCTTTTATTAAAACTTTAAAAAAAATCACTACAAGCATAAGAAATTTAGTTTTTTCTCTCTAAAAAGAGAGCTTATCTCTCTAGAGTTCTAGAGCCCATTCCCTAATCTCCCTCCACCGCCTCTCCGTCCTCCACCGCAACACCTCCAATTTCCTCAATTACAAAGTGAAATA
The DNA here is from genome assembly GCF_948465745.1 of Chenopodium album. NCBI lineage: Eukaryota > Viridiplantae > Streptophyta > Magnoliopsida > Caryophyllales > Amaranthaceae > Chenopodium > Chenopodium album. The sequence goes on from NC_137852.1 coordinate 17,525,543, forward strand.
GGTAAATTAAGAGTTTAATTCAATAGTTTTATGTAGAAATTGAGAGATTTAGTGGATTCTTAGTCTTTTGTTCTGATCGGTGGCGCGACCTTGTTCGCGATTTCGCTCTCCACAGGTTTCTTCTCCACTTTCACTTTAAATGGAAGAACAAAAATACTTTAATCACTTAGGTTGTAAGTATTTTGGTGATAAACCCCAAAATGATCGCTCCAACTTAAGCTCCAATTCCTGTCTCCATCTTCATCTTGTTCTTGGAAAATTCATAGACTACAGAAAATGCTCAGAAATTCGTATCCAAGAGTAGGTTTCAAGGGACTAAATTAAATTTGGAGATATTAAAGTCCAAAAATTTGATAAAATTTTCTTGTTCTCTGTGACGATGTCCGCAACAGAGAAGCTCTGTTACAGCAGAGGGTCCATAGCTTATCAAGCTGCTCTCTTAATTTTCAGACCTTGGCGCCCAGGTGAATCAATCAGAGGCACAAAATTTGAAGAGGCTGATATATGGGTTCATCTTGACGAGGTACCTTTGAACTGATGCGAGATTAAAGTTGCTTCACCGCTTCTTAATTTTCCTGGAAACATGCTTTTTGCTGATGAACCTCGTTCAGGATCCTTTAAATGTTTGATTAGAGTCAAACTACTAGTTCATGATCTTGACCTTTTATTACCGAGATTCTACTTGGACCTCGAAAACTCTAAATTTAAATGGGTTAACATTCGATATGAGAATTTGTTTATTATGTGTTCTAGGTGCAATAGGGTTGGGCATAAGAAGCACTCTTGTTTTTTGACTCCTTATATGTTTACCCCTGTTTTGGTTGATGAGAATGGGTTGACTTTGTCTGGTAATCATCTTGCTCAAAATCTCTCAAACAAAAATATTGGTCTGAAAAGATATGAAAAATTCAGAACAACCAGAGTGAATCTCCGGAGTACTTTTAGTACCATTGACCCACCCCAAACCCAGACCAACCAGTCCAAAAAAGGCCCCTTATGTTTGATACTTCATCCCTCTTCCCTATTAAAAAGAGAAAAATACACTCAACCCCAGTCAAACATATTAACCTTACTCCAAACAAACTCAACCATACACCAACCCAATCTCCTCTTGAATCACCACCGGATGTGTGCGTGGGTTACTCTCAAAGCTCGAAGGATTGCCGGGTGGTTTTGGAGAAAAGGACTAGATCAGTTCGATGGATTGGTAAGGCTCGTGATAAGCTCGAGTCTGGGGTTAACACTTGGTGCCCAGCAAAGAGGGTGAGTTCACCGTTTGAACCGTCGGCTCCTCCTCTTCCAAACTCTCCAACAGATCATAAACAAGGTTGTTTTCATTGTATCATCCCTTGTAAGAAACGCAAGGGTTTTCCAGATTCGATTTCTCAGAGTTCTTCTTTGATGGGGTCGGTGGCCTCCCCTAAAGAGCCACCCGGTTCACCATGAAAATATTGGCTTGGAATTGTAGGGGCTTGGGACAAGAGGACTCCCCTAAAATTCCTTATGTGCTCTCTCTAGTCTGCACTTTTGATGTAGATACTTGTTTTCTTATGGAGACTATGCTCCTTGTCAGTAGTGTTGTACAAAAGTTAGCATCTTTACCTATTTTGGATAGTTGTGGTTTTGATGCTATGGGACTTAGTGGTGGGTTGTTTGTCTTTTGGTTCGCTCCTATTCGTTTGGAGACTATGTATACTTCCTCGAATGTAGTACTTTGTAAAATTATTTCTGGGTGACAATATAAAATATATAGTATTTGTATATAGTTCGCCGCATGTTGCTGATAGACTAGCGGTTTGGGAAAAAATTACTCGTATTCTTGAATCAATCTCTAATGCACTGTTTGTTAGGAGACTTTAATCAAGTGGAGTATCTTTCAGATAAAGTTGGGGGCAGGGGTTCAATACCAGGCAGGCTAGATTTTATCAATTGGCGTTTAGAGATGGACTTGGTTGATATTCCTTTTTCAGGACCACATTATACTTGGACAAACAACAGAGTGGATTCAGATCCTATTTTTTGGCGTTTAGATAGGGCTTATGCTTCTCGTTCTTGGATCAAAGATTATCCTGATGCAAAGGTCTTTCGTCAACCTATTCTCTTTTCCGATCATGCTGCCATTATTGTATCGGATACGGCGTCTAGGAGTTCTTCGGCTAAGCCTTATAGAATTGAGAACTAGTGTTTGACGGCAAAGGATGTTCACTTGTTTATTTCTGCTACTCTTTCACAAGTCTTTGCTGGCTCTCCTATGTTTGCTCTTTCTCGTCGTTTTGAAGAACTGGTGCATTTCTCATTGTAAAGCTTAGGGGATTAATTGGAAATTTCGGGTAACAACTTTGGACCAGGTAGCCTCTAATTTATCCTCTCCTGTGTCAAGATGTCTTTTTCTTACAACCAAGGAAGAAAAGGTTGCAGAAGCTCATGCAGCCTTCCTTTATTCGCGTCAACGGGCAAAGGTTAAATGGATGCGGTAAGGGATTCCCATTCTCGCTTGCTTTATTCTATGGTTCAATCTCGTCGTCGTCGGAATGTGATTCACAGCTTGAAAGGTAATGATAGGTTCTGCATTAGCGAGCCATAGCGTATTCGTTCTTTGTTTCTCTCTTTCTATCAGGATCTTTATTCTGTTTGACCTTCTCCTTTGGTTGCTGATTCTCCTTGGTGCGAGAAACTTGATCTTCCTTGTCTCTCCTCAGACCAACAGGAGCAGTTGTTGGTTCCTTTTTCCCCTCTTGAGATCTAGACGGCAATGTTTAGTATTGAGGATAATAAATCTCCTAGACCAGATGGTTTCTCCTCGGCCTTTTTCAAGACCCATTGGACGGAGGTTGGCCCTTTTGTAGTTTCGACTATTCAATACTTCTTTGCGCATGGTTATATGTTGAAGGAATGGAATCGTACTTTCCTGGTTTTGCTTCCTAAGACCGAATGTACGGAATTGGTGTCTCAGTTTCGCCATATTGGCTAGTGCAATGTTCTCTATTAATGCATTGCAAAATGTCTCACCAGTCTCCTAAGTAAGGTTTTACCCTCGTTGATTTCGGGTTTCCAGAATGCCTTTGTGCCAGGGATATTGTTATTTGACAATGCTTTGATGGCCCATGAAGTTCTTTCTTTTATGAACGCTTCTAAGGCTCGAAAGCGTTTCTATGCGGCGTTAAAATTGGATATGGACAAGGCTTATGATAGAGTTAGGTGGGATTTTTTGCTTCGTGTCTTACATGCCTTTGGGTTCCCAGCGTACTTGATGAGTCTATTTTATATGTATATTTATTCCCCGTACACAGTCATATTTGTGCTTATTTGAGCTCTGCGGAGCTATTTTTATTACTAATATATATTTTCTAGTGTTTTGTAGATATTATTTTGTAGGAATTTGCAGATTGATGACGGTTCCCGAGCTTATTGAGCCGCTATGAAGATATTAGAGTCGTAGCCTATTTTATGACTGAATATTTAAAAGTCCAAGACCAAGTTAAAGGAATTTGGTTCGGTGAATAAGAGCTCGATTATGAAGGAGTCCAAGTTTAACAAACAATATACAAACTAAACAAGCGATAGACTGGGCCAAACTTGCTGACCCAATCTCATGAGAGAGCTCAAGCTACGCGTAATTTTTGGCGGGCCTAATCGAGCGGACTAATGGCCCGATCGGGCGAGTGTGTTGCAAGGAGTTTAAGTCGGTCGGGTTGATTTCAGTGCATTCTCTTCAGCTATTGGGCTTCGTTTTTGGGCTTCGTTAGTTTCCTCCAAATTCCCGCAGCTTTGGTTTTGAGTGGGAATTCGAGGAAGTTGACTTGGATTAAAAATCCTAATTTTTTTCTTATTTAAGGAGGTATTAGGAGTATGTGAGGGGGCAACTTTAGTTTTATGTAGTTTTCTTATTTTTTAGTTTTAGTTTTAGTTTTAGTTTTAGTTTTTGTTCTTTTATTAGTTTTAGTTTTCTTTTCTCTTTCTCTCTCTTCTCTTAATTAAACTCTTTAGTACTACTTTCTCTCTTGTTTCACTCCCTAAACTCTTAATTTAATTCCATCTTTTATTTAATCTCTTCCCTTGATCATGTCTTGTTTAATCGCTTTATTTAGTTTAGTATTAGTTATGTGCGAGTAGTTTAATTCAAGGGTTTGTGGGAGTCCATAATTTATATGAAGGGATAATTTGTTATTATTGATTATTGATATTGCATGATAATTTCTTATTGAATTGTTTTAATTCTTTGCAATTAGATTATGAATAGAGCAGATGTGATTTGATTGTAAATGTTTAGCAATATTGAATTGATGAATCGAGCAGATGTTAATTTGGTATTAAAGGCCATTTTCAATAGGAACTTAGATCTAATAAATTGCGAGAGCCTGTTAGATCTATGTTGATTAATAAATTGCGAGAGCCAGTTAATCATGTAATTTGTGCAATGTTAATTATTAATTGTTATGCTTTATCCCGGAATATTAAATTAATGAACCTGTGACCCTAGGCTTTCTTATTATCGATTTTCTCCCTAAACTTATTCTTCTTAGTATAATTCCTTTAAATAACAACTTTTGGTTACTTAATAATGTAGATTATAATAATTAATTAGGAATAGAAAGACTTGTTTCCTTCTGGATTCGACCCTACTTCCCTATCTACATTAGTTAGAGGACTTAGGTGATACGACTTTAGCTTGTTAGTACTGGATTCATATTATCCATCAGTGTGTGTCGACAGTCTCTTATCAGATCTTGGTCAACGGCGATCCTTCGTCGCCCTTTCAACCCCATTGTGGCCTTCGTCAGGGGGATCCCCTCTCTTCTAACCTGTTTGTACTTTGTATGGAAGTGCTTTCAGCCATGCTTCGTATCGTAGAAGATCAGTCTCTCTTTCATGGTATTCGTATTTCGAGAGGGGCCCCTTCCATCTCTCACTTGTTTTTTGCCGATGATTCGCTATTATTTTTTCAAGTTCGTCCTACTGCTTGTGACCGAGTTTTTGGCATTCTCAGCGACTTCTGTGACATGTCAGGTCAGATGATTAACTTGCAAAAGTCGTTTGTTAAGTTCAGTCCGAATACCCCTCCCGATTACTGTGATAATTTGGCAAGATGTTTAAAATTAGAATGTAGAGATTCCTTTGGTTCTTATTTGGGTTTGCCGGTTGATTTGGGGCGTCAAAAAGTATCAGAGTTCCAGGTTTTGGTTGATAAAGTATCTCGCCGTCTGTTAGCTCGTTTCTGGTGGCGCTCCTCCGTGACCTCTCGAGGGATGGCTTTACGTTCAGCCTCTTTGTCACATCTTCCTAAGGGTATGGGTGGCTTGGGACTGTGTAGCGTAGAGTGCTTTAACTCTACATTGTTAGCCCGACAATGTTGGTGTCTTCGTCAACATCCTCGGCTACTAGCCTCTAAGGTTTTGTCTGCCAAGTATCCTTCTTTGTTGTCTCTTTCTCCAAATAGGATCGGTTGTAGGTCTTGGGGTAGCCGGGGTTTAGCCATTGGGATGCAGACAGTTGTCAAAGGTATTGCCTGGAAAGTTGGTACGGGATCGCAGGTTCGTATCCTTAAGGATGTTTGGACCCCAGGGAGGCCAGTTCATTTTAAAGCTAGTTTTGGTGGGTCGGATGCCCCGACTCATGTTTCTTCTATCCTAAATCCGCGTTCTTACGCGTGGGAACCTTCGTTGGTTCATAGGTATTTTGATTCTTCTACGGCGTCCCACATTCTGTCTGCGGAACACCCTCAGCAGCCGATGGATGATTTTGTTTATTGGAAGTTCACGCGTGATGAAGGTTCTCTACGAAGTCTGCTTATGCTTTGGTGGTCAGACTTTCGATGGAAGGTACTGTCAGCCAGCCTGTTTCGGAGGCTTGGTGGAGACAGCTATGGGGTATGCCTATTCCGCCGAAATTGAAGATCTTTTGTTGGAAACTTCTCCATAACGCTCTACCTCTTTCATCCACTCTCAGCAGCCAAGGCGTTCCGGTTAATTCAATTTGTGTTTTCTGTCGAGTGGATCTTGAAACGACTTCTCATCTTTTTCGGGATTGCTCGTTTGTTCGTCACCTTCTCACTTGCAAGTCTCCCAGCTGGGGTGGATTGGTTTTTTATGGAAAGCCTTTTGAGTTGTGGTTCTCTGATGCGGTCAATGAGTTCATATTTCTTAAGAACTGGAGGGGTTTGCGTTCTTTTTTGTGTCTTTTATGGGCTATTTGGTTGACTCGTAATCACTATATCTTTAGGCACGCCTTGTACTCTCCGGCTACGATTTTTGAGCTTACAGACGAGTAGCTCTCTCGTGGTGATCAGGCTGGGATGTTCTCTCTTCAACATTCTTCTCGGCAAGTTCGGGGTCTCTTTAGCTGTGCCTCGTCCTGTCGGCTGTCTTCAAGGAGACTTGAATGCTTCTTTACAGGTTTGTCTAGTTTTGGACGGTGCTTGGAATGCTCGGGACAATTTCGCAGGAGCAGGTTGGATTTTTCGAGGTATTAGGAGGCGGTGCTAGAGCTTGTATCACAACGTATGCTCTCTAGGCTGAACTTCAAGCTTGTTTATGGGGCCTTCAAGCGGCTATGCACAAGGGATTTCTTCGCCTTTTATTTATACTGACTGTGCCACTCTGGTGTCTCTCATTAGTCGTGACTGCTCAAAGGATATTTCTTGTTTATGATTAACGAGCGATATTCGACGTTTTCTCTTGGGTTTTTCTGCCTACATGATTACTAAGGTGCCTCGGGATTGGGTTAATCCTGCTCACTGGTTGGCTAAGAAGGCTCGACAATGTAGGATTTTGTTTTGGTCTTTCTGATATGTGCCTGTTGTTCTTTTGTTTTTTAGTCAAAAAAAAAAAAAAAAAAAAAAAAAAAAAAAAAAAAAAAAAACTTCTAATCTACAAAGATAACCATATGACCCTTTTATATTAGCCCTTATAAATCACTTCAAAATCCACAAATATTGAAATATAACCAAAAAAGAGCATTTGTACATCATAATTACCGTACGCTTGAGGCACACAATAGTTTTTTATTAATCATATTAAAGCTATAAAATAAATCTTTCCTTTTCTGATAAAATAATCTACAAGACAAATTGACCAAATATTACACTAAAAAAAATATATCAGTCCTTTTCTCTTCTATTTTCCAGTAGAATTTCCAAACCATCTTCTGAGCAAAACCACATTCGTAGAGTATATTCCTATCTTAAGTAAAGAAAACGAGAATGAATAGTACTATAAATAGAACAACCAAGAACAATATCATCATTAACTGGCCCTTGGCTCCTGCCTTTTTCATAACAATTGCGACCTTTTTCTGCGAGGGAAATCAAAGGTAGTAGAAGCACAGATGGATTTGTTAGGTGTCAATTTTGAGTACCTAATACAGTATATACTAAAAAATTTACATAAATATCTGAAGTGAATACCTGAAGGAAATCCAACCGGTTTGAGGTGCTATCCATTTCAACACCCAAATCATCAATTATCTTTTCCTGCAGCGAGAGAAAAAGCAACACTATGACTAAGAGTTTGCACAATCAAACTCAGAGCATGAGGCTCGCTGTAAGTCACAAACACAACTCTGAACAACACTGATTCATTCCAAATTCACACTACGAAGTATACTAACCTGAGCAAGTAATTCATCATGAATAGTAAGCCCAACACTTCCAATTCTCTGAACACTGGCACTCAGTTCATCAAGCTCTTCATCCTGTTGTCTGCATAATAACAAAGGTCAATATGGGCCTCAATATGACTAAATGATTAAGAGAACACAAAAACAATTGTGACCACATATTTAATTAATTGTAATAGAGGAAAAAGATCAAAGTTCTGAAATTGTAGCTTTTAATACAATATACTAGCAGAAAGAAGCATATGAATTATATAATCAAAGATTAAAGAAGCAAGAAAACCAAAAACTACACCTCTCCTCTTTTCTACTCAATTTAGACATAAAAAAATAAAATGACGAAAATAAAAAGTAAAATTATATACAAGGAGAATCACTGACTATAACTCCCTCTTCCCTTAACGAGAAAGACAGAAAGAGAGTACAAGCTCGGAGATTCATAACAGCAAGTAGGAATTGAGCTTCAATTGGTGTCCAAATATAAGTCAGATGAATTCATACATCAAGTGAACTAAACAATTTGTGCAGCATATGAGAGATGTAAGTAAAGGTGTCAGATTACTAGCCACAATACGTATCGTAAAATAAAATGTATAGTACTGAATACTAAAACACCTATGTATTGTGTAGTAATTCCTCCGTTTTCTTTTACTTGCAACGAGTTTTAAACATGATACCTAACCCTTCCCCATTCCCAGTGTTAGGATTTTAAACATTTTAGAATTTTATTTAATAAAGTTGTTTGTGGCATACACATGATACCTAGCACCGGGATAGTAGTAACGTCTGGCATACGTCACCACAAGTAAAAAAGTTTACTAGCCCAAAATGAACAGATACGTTGTCTAAGCTTGATCGCAACAAATAACTTAAGTAAACAACAGTATTCATACCCTATGATGTGGTAATCTTTGTTGGTTAAGTAAAATGGACAATTGGGTCTGGTTAGATTCTTTTCGATGATAATTTCATAATATCTACTTTTCCATAGTTTTTACATGTAGATAATTGAAGATATTTAAGGTAAAAGCAGTGTGTTGGGATGTGTGAACTCCAGATGTTGCAATTAAATAAGAACGGAGGAAGTATTATTTAGTACAACCTGCCAGAGCATATAAATTAAAAGCTCAGTTTCCCAATGGGTGTCCACAATTGGTAAGCACATCAGTTTCTCATATTAAACCAATATAACATAAGTGAACACTGATCAAATCAACTTACAGGCCGAATACAGAAACACAAATGCCATACATAATGAAAGAGAAATAAAACCAATTCACAGCCACATTGCTAAAGAATACAAACAAGTAATGACAGGTGAAAAATATAATAATTCTCAAGGAAATGAAGGTGTTACTTTATCAGAAGCATCTGTCTATCGGATTCTGATGATATGTAGTCATCATTGTGGTGCCCGTATTGGTTGGACCTTTCTGTCTGATGTGGGTGTTCCATTGGAAGCCTCATCAGTTCCAGGTGAGAATCATGGTAGCTCAGCTCCTTTCCAGATGATACTTTTTTCTTCACAGAGCCCACCTAACAAACATCCCAATGGCTTTAGTCAGTCAAACAAGTTGCCTATATCCTCCCAAAGAGACACAAAATATACAAATTGTGCAGATTGTTCATCAGAAGATTTAGAGCTTAAGCATACCCAAGCACATGTAAATTACAATTATGCTTTATCAGATAATGTCAATGTGTCAATGGAAGCTATAACAAAAGAATTCTAGCTCATTTCAACCCCAAGAAAAAGACACTTATCAACCACCCAATATCGTTAATATCTAAACCTTGCCAAAATAAATGATTTGATGCCTCATAAATGCATGAAAATTTCCATAGTACATTATGAATGAGTAAAAGGGTAAATCTAAACTGCAGTTCAGGAGATAGCATAATATCATCAGTGATAACATCTAGACAACTCCTTACAGTTTTGAAACCACCATAGAACATCACCTAAAAGCCTCTAAATACAACTCCTTGCAGCTGTTAGTTGGGGTAGTGTCAGAACAAATCAACGCACAACTGCACAGCCCCTCACATCTAAAACAGCAAAATATTCCTTCTAGCTTTACCCCCCATAGAAAAGCAAATGTCCTATAAACTTGATGTTTTATTATTCAGCTCAGATTCAAATAAACACGCATCGCCACCTCTTCCTTTAATTAAAGAAGAATACGTAATGAACCAGCCATATAAGGGCTATAATTGGAATTAAACACTATTAAACACCAACAACAAAGCCTTAGAATGCTATTTTAAAAATAAAGAAAAATAAATAATGAACCAATGTAAGGAGAAAAATAAGAATCCAAAACTTGAAATATCATAATTTGGTATAGCCTTTGAGAGTAAAACAACTTGTAAGCTACTGTTTGTCATATTTTTTTGTTTTATATTTTTTAAGAAAGTCGTATAATTTTGTAAAATCACTTAATCAGTCATAATTACCATTTCCTACTTGTAATCATCATTTAAGGTGTCCATCCTATTATTGATTATACCTAAACAATAAAATGAAAGCAAGGGAAATGACAGTCTTAAAAAAACTGGGTAGTTAATAGCATTTCTTTATGGGAGAGCTTCTCTTTTTTTTTGTTTTTTTCAAAAAAAAAAAAAAATGCTGCGAGAGCAATTCTTTATGGGAGAGAATAGTATATTAACCATTTAATAAAAATATTGTCATCAGGTGCTGTACATTTTTTTTTCCAGCTGTACAAATATTTGAGTGACAATTAGTAACTTCCGGAAGCAGTTGATCTTTTTGTAACTTAATCAATTCCCAGTAACTAAATTCTCTTTTTCTAACAGAGTGAGAAGCTGGCTACCAGTATAATTAATTGTTTAGTATCCTGTAAAAGATTATACAGGAGGTATTAGCTAATTGGGAATATGTTCTGAAGTACATAAGGAATTTACTATTTCAAGGACAAAGGGAATTTCAAAGATTCAGAAAAGAAGTTCACAGAACCCAATAATCTCTTTAAATGGATTATAAGTTTAATTTCAGTATTTCACAATGTCACTACTTTTCATACAAATTCAGATGAACCGACTGAACAAGCCTTTTTAAAGTTCCTTACTATCTGGAAAATCCTCATTAAGAGTCATCATGCAACAACATAAACACTAGAATTAGTAGAGTCAGAGCAGCCATTTCAAAATCCTTTTTTCTTTTAACACTTTTCAATCATTCATATGATCTGAAACTGATTGCATATTAAAAAGTGTTTAAATATCTCTAATAGATTGACATCAAATTTTGAACATGAATCTTGCTGATATTCCTTTGTTTGTCAAGCAGCACAGCATGAATATACCAGTTATACCCACCAAGAAAGTGCCTGAATAGAGGGGGGGATAGAGCGAGAGAATGAAACAAAAAAGAAAAGCCAAATTTTATAGCAGCCAAATGCAGTTAACATAGCAATACTGATTACATACAATTTTGTTTCAGGCTAAGCAGTACCTGATCACGTGCTGTTCTGGTCCATCTGCGACGTTTTTCCAGCTCACCCTCATCAATACCATAGTGAGCAGGATCTTTCGCAGCCACAGAAACTGCTTTGTCCAGCTCATCAACCTTCCTATCAAAAATAACCTTTTAGTCCAGTACATAGCTGTTTAAGGGGGGTCAAGATAGGGAACAACAAAAAGCCCAATCAGACATTAAAAATAAATAAAAGTTAACAAATTAAGGCAAGAGATACAGGAGAGAAGTAGACAGGGAAACAGTAGCAAAGCACATTAAATAAATGTACAAATACAGTGAAGAGTGATTTAAGAATGCCCCTGCTTAATTCTTAACAGCTTACGACAATGGGGGTTAACAGGGAAAAGAAAAATATGAATGTAATCCACCATTAGAACCTTTAAAAAATAAAAATGGTTACACAAATAATAGAGTTTTCAGTTTTTCATAATCAACATGGACAAGTAGACTTGAACTATATATCCACCTAAGAACCTCAGATTTTTCCAATTAAATTCTACTTCATGACTCCACTATATGTTTGTTTGATCCAATCATTACTTATTTGACTTATTCCATACTTCATACAATATAATTTCAGAAAAGTTAGAAATAAATTAAAACGAGTACTAAAAAATAAAAATAAATAAAAAAGTTTTCTTCAGCAATTTCATACAATATCACACATAGATAAGACATTTTCAGTTTCTGACAAAATAATTTCTTTGCAAGCAAAACACCTTATAACAATTGCACCAAAAAAAAAAAATTAACTTAAAACTAAATAAGTTAAACATATAAGACAATTTTAGACACTACAAGTACAAATTAAAAAAGTTCAGAATTTTAAACAAAATAAGCTGAACAAAACTGGGCTTAATTTTATTAGGAAAGTGCCGATTTGACATTACATCTCTTGAACCATCTATATTGCACAAGGACACATGTACTCATCCAGCTTCACACCATCTATACAACACGAGATTGTATTCATTATCCTGCTTGTCGTAAAGGGATCTCTAGTGAGTGTCCAGTTTTGTAAGGCGCAGCATTTCAGAGGTTTATTATATTGTTTCAGATTTTCCATTAGCAGTTCCACTGCAGATTGGAAAATCCTGACTTAGCAATTGGTAGTGGAAACCGTGAAGCATTTAGGCATTTAGAATTGTAACAATTTTTTGATAAAATATTGGATAGATTCGATCATCCTACGTAGATATATCTGTAGTAGTTTAGCTGAAACAGAAATAGGGAGCTCTATCATTATTTAATGGAAGTTGAAGAACAGGGTGAAGGTTATATATGCACTAATTAACGGATGATTCTCATTAACTACTGCACAAACTAATCCGAATTCAATAACTATCGCCAAAACATAGCACATCTACATAAATAAGGAGCTCAATTCTACCAACCTAATAAACAAATCCAAACAAATTTCATAATCACAAGAAATCTTCAAAAGGAGCAAAATTATTCATCAAATTACCTGCCACTCAATACTCTCACAACCAGTACGAAGCTCCTCGGTGAGGCGCACTTGCTCTCCGGAACCATAAACAGCATGCTCCCATTGACGAAAGCTCGACAATAGCTTATCAATCTAACATAACACAAAAATTCCTTTATCAGTGTATCAAAACATAAGCAGAATTATCAGAGGATTATCCGGATTCGAAAACGCAAAAACTAACAAAAATTTACATTAATCAAAACCTAAATAACACTGATCAATGCATGATTTAGTCATACATATCGAAACCGAAAATATAAATGTGTCAACAAAATAATCAAATACAAACAATGTACATAATTGAATCAATTAAAGCAAAGAAAATAAAGTAAATTTATAAATTTTTGATCAATTGAAGCAGTAAACTCACGGAATCTTGGATCTCCTCTTTTACAATGTAAAATGGATCTTGAGCGGAGGACATGAAGAAATCAAGTGGTATAAATTCCAATTGCAAGCTGAAAATTGACAAGCTAAATTGAAATCAAAAGGAATTTGATTAGGTTATGAAACACAAAAATTAATTTGTTCGGAATTCAATTAGGTATGACAATGTTAAATTCAATGCAAAAGAGGAATTTGAAAATTGAAATTGAAGATGAAACAATTAATAGATGTAACTTGAGGAAGAACCTGAGAAATTTTGGGTGCACTTCTTTCGGAGTTCCAAAGGTCTGGTGCTTGTTTGGGAGATTATTCGAGCCAATCTAGCAAGTTTTTGGGAAGTTTTTTTTGGAAGTTTACTACTCTCACTCCCTTTTTTACATTCTTATTTCTAAAATTACACTATAATGGAAATTACAAGACATTAAATCAATGTCTTTGAATAAACAAAATTGAATAATATTTAATGATGCACATGTGACATGTCATCAATCCTTTGAAGAAAAAAATGACTAATAATATTTTTTGGTAAAAAATAAAAGGAACAATCATATTCATCTAAATTGATACACATGAAAAAAATAGGGATAATTTAGGATATTTGGTAAAAATTTACTAACTCCTTCCGTCCCTAAATTACATTCCCAATTCTAGCATTTATTCCTCACATAATAGAGAAAAGTAGAAATGTAATTTAGGGACGGATGGAGTACTAAAAAAGGAAAGTAAGAATGTAATTTTGAAATACCCAAAAAAGAAAGCAGTATTGTAAAAAAGGGACGGTGGGAGTAAAAATTTTGAAACCAATGTTTTTTTTTTGGAAAAATTGGAGAAAATTCAAGTTTATAACCGGGATAAACAAACTTCGTTTATCCAGGGGTAGTGTCGTAATTTACTCAGTATAATGTGAGGGCATGCTTGTAATCTTGAGTGCGAACGCAAGCCGGGAAAAAACAGATTTGGTAGCGTTTCTTAACTTTCTGTTAACTTGTACGGAGTAGTAACTCAATTTAATCGGCAATATACAAACACAAACTAGAAAAAGCAATTGCCGCTTGTCACCGACTCACCGCCGACGTACTCTTAGTGGGAATGAGTCACCGATGAGGTTTGAAGTTGTGTGAGGACGATGGAGGTCGGCGGCGTGCTAGTAGCGGAATTAACCTTTTCATAGTTCACCAGAAACTCACTTACCCTTAAGGGTTAACCCATCCCTAAATTTCTCCATTTTCTTTAGGGTTTTCGTTTTAATTAGCGGCGAAGCCGCCATTGATTTCGGTGTTAGTATTGGCAGATGAGGATGGTGGTCGGTTCGAGGAAGAAGAAAAAAATGATTGTTGGTTTCGGCTATGAGTTTTTCTAGTGGAACTATGATAGTTAATTGAAAGAGGAAGAAGATGTTGGTGATGGACTGGTGGTGGTGTTCAGTTCCGGTGGTCGTGGTTCAAAGAAGGAAATAATGAGGTATAAAAAAATAAAAATATAAAAGAAAACTCTAAACGGACGTTAGTTAACATTGCTAACAACTACTTCTGACATATTTCTTCACTTTTTCTATTAAGTACAACATTTTATAATATAAAATTCAATTCTCCTCTTTTGTTAGTAGAGATAAACAAGATTTGTTTATCTCTGAGATTAATGGGGGTTTGCTCGAAAAATTGCTCCCATTAATCTGAACTTTGCCTCGTCCGTCGAAAATAATCCCAACTTTCGTTTATTATCTATTGCACCCAACTTTGGGGGTATTAATTTTCGTTGCACCCAAATGACCTGCAACCACCGCCCACCCCCGGAAACCCACGCTGGAGAGGGGGTCGGCGCCGGCGTCGGAGGAGGGGATGTGGGTGTGGCCGGCACCGTGGGGTAGGGAGAGAGGAAGGCTGGTGATGGTGGTGCTGGTGGATGGTGGAGAAGCTAAGGGTGGCTGTTGGGGTTTTTTTTTAATTATGTTTTTAATTTTTTTTCCTATTTTTTTCAACCAATTACATGTTGACACGTGTGCAAAAAAAAAAAATCAGAAATGTTTACCTGATTTACCGGTTGCAGGTCATTTGGGTGCAATAGAAATTAATACCCCCCAAAGTTGGGTGCAATAGATAATAAACGAAAGTTGGGATTATTTTCGGCGGACGAGGCAAAGTTCAGATTAATGGGAGCAATTTTTCCTTTTTTTTTTTGAAATTCTTCTTATCAACACTTTTTTAATTTTCTCTTTCATAAATTGTAAAAAAAAAATAAAAAATAAAAATAAAAATAAAAAACTTGTTTTCTTTGATAATCACAAATTATCTATACTTATTACTTATGAGTTATGACATTAATAATCAGTTTTTATTAGATTTTAACTAGTTAATTTAGTTGTTTTTACTTACAATCAAATTATTTAGGAAAAATTGCTTAGGATAATCCCACCTTTGGCCCGTCCGCCCAAAATAAGCCAATCCGCCACCAATGGTCCCAAGTGACCTGTGACCGGTTGAGTAGGTAATTATTTTTAATTAAGTTCAATTTTACACATGTCATCATGTGATTGGTCAAAAAATAATTTTTTTATTTTAATTTTGTTTTAAGAATTGATTACTAATAATTAACATTAATTAATTATTGGAAATTTTGACTTTTACCAACAAAAAAAATCAAAAAATTGTTTTTTACAACCAAAACTTCTAAAACTTTTATTTTACCACCAAAAAAATTTCTAAAAAATGTTTTTTTTATCACCAAACGTCAAGAAAACCGTTAAATCTAACGGCTTAAAAAATTTTCCTTCGAATTTCGTGCGCAAAATATGTTTTTTATAGGTTTAGGGGGAACTTTGGTCCTATGGGTCCAATTTGAGGTCAAAATTGACAAAAAATGATCGGAAATGTCTCGTTTTGCGTGCGTGTTCACGCAAAATCAAGGTTTTTTTTAACACACAAGACGAGGCATTTCCGATCATTTTTTGTCAATTCTGACCTCAAATTGGGTTCGTAGGGCCAAAGTGTCCCCCAAAACCCCTAAAGAGCATGTGTTTGACACGAAAATCGAAGAATTTAAAAAATTCCGTTAGGTTTTTGACGACGGGTGGTAAAAGTCAACTTTTATTTTTTATTTGGTGGTAAAATAAAAGTTTTAGAAGTTTTGGTGGTAAAAAACATTTTTTTGATTTTTTTTTTGTAGTAAAAGTCAAAAAATCCTCAATTATTTTTTATTTTTTTACTAAAAAAAAAACTAAAATTAACCCCAAACCCTAGCCCCACCGCGACCTCAGCCACCTCGCCGCCCCTACCACCAGCCAGACGAGGCCTAAAGCAGCCAGCCTCGCCGCGCCATTCTCCAGTCAACGTTGGAAGGGGATAGGGTCAAAATCAGAGTGTGGGGAAGGGGAGGTAACCAGAAAGGGGATCAGGGAAGGGGAAGGGGAAGGGGGCTGGGATTGGGACATAGAAGGGATGAGGAGATGGGCCGAAATTGAGGCATAGGAAGGAGATGGGGGGCCGCAATCGGAGCGTAGGGAAAGCGAAGTTGCCAGAAAAGGGATGGATAAGGGGAAGGAAGCTGGGATCGGGACGGAAATGGGGTTTTGAGGTGGTGGCTGGAGTTGCGGTGGGGCTGGGGTTGGGGCTGGAGTCGCGCTAGGGTTGGGTTTGGGTTGGGGCTGGAGTTACGGTGGATGTAGGGTTGGGGCTGGACCCCGATGCCGGCGCTGGGATTGGGTCCTGGTGGCAGGAGTAGTGGAGCTGGGGACTCAGGCGGTGGCTCGCCCGCTTGGGCAGCTGTGGTAGTTTTTTTTTAGTTATTATTTTTTTTTTGAATTTTTTCTTTAAAAAATATTAATTTTTTGGTTAAAATTTATTTTATTTTATTTTTAATTTTTAGACCAATCACAGGCCTCCACGTGTCAAGTAACTTGTTATAACAAGTTACATTACCGGTTGGGACCATTGGTGGCGGATTGGCTATAAAGATCGGATTATTTAAAAATAATCCAAAGGTGGGATTATTTTGGGCAGACGGCCCAAAGGTGGGATTATTTTGGGCGGACGGCCCAAAGGTGGGATTATTTTGGGCAATTTTTCCAATTATTTAACAAATAATTTTTTTAAAAAAATTAAACCCAATCCCCTTTCCCTGCCTTGATCAGCCCCCTCCCCCTGGCATCCGTCCATGCCGGCAGACCACTCTCCACCCCTCCCCTTCCCCTACATTGATTTTACCCTTTGACGCGGAGAAAAATTTATTGAAGTTGGTGGGAAGAAAAGCGTCATTAACAACGTCGTTTTCGTCGTCTTCTTCGGTGGGGATGGAAGCGTCGATTCTCGAGACCATTGACGCTTCTGAATTTCTTTGTCCGTGAGACACCGGAGAGAAAAATTTAGGATTTTGGGGCTGAGGGAAGGGGTTTCGGGGCTAAGGAAGATGGGTTTCAAGGAAAGGGAAGAGGCGCGATAGGGGGTGGGGGAGACCTGCGCACCTGCGAGGTTAGGGGCTTGGCAGCGACGTGGTTGGAGCAGGGGAGAGGTGGCTGGTTGGGTAATGGGGTGACTTTTTGAAAAGAAAAAAAAATTATTTCTAAAATTAGTATAAAAAAATCAACTATAGTTAATCATTTAGTTAACATTTATCAATAATGTTATAATTAACTTAATATACTAAATTCATGATTATCAAAGATAATTATTTTTGCAATTTACCGATGAGAAATTTAAAAAATTAGATGTTACCAAAGATAATTTTCCTTTTTTTAGGAAATGCAAGTTCATCTTCGCAAACAAAATCACGGGAAAAAAGTGTAATTTTTCGGTGAAAATGGGTGAAACTTGAGGTAGCAGTTTTACTTCATGTTAAGCGAAATTTCGTTTCTGTTTTGAGAAGTTCTCTGCCGTAAAAAAAATTTGAGAAGTTTTCTTTGGTAACACCGTAACAATTATTATTATTTTTCTCTTTAATACTCCCTCCGTCGCTTAATTTCAAGAAAATATACTATTTTGGGTGTCCTAAATATTTCACCTACTAGAGAATCTTTCTATTCTTGAACTACATTTTCGGACAATAATACCCTCATTTTACTTTATAATTGATGAATATATCCTCATTTTTGTTGAGCTGGAGTAATGTTGGTGGGGACAATTGTACCTTGGTTTCTTTGTCTGAGCCAAACTATTTTGACCAATATTACTTCCAACAGTCATATTCTCTTTCTTTCTTTCTCTTTATATCTCTCTTAGATAATGCTCTAGATAGTTTATCTATCTTCAACAATGGTTTTTTTCTCGTTCTCTTTCTTTAGATCTTGCGATTAAATTCGAGTTTTTTTTTCCAAAAATTTGTATTTTTTCTGATCTACATTGTCCACTCTATAAAATCCCTCAATCAATTTTCAATTTGGTACCATTATTACTCCCAATAGTCATATTCTCTCTCTTTGTCTCTCCTAAAATGCTCTGGATAGTTCATCTTCAACAATAATGATTTTTCCTGCTTGTTCTCTTTCTTTAGATCTTGCGATTAAATTCGAGTTGTTTTTTCTAAAATTTGCGCTTTTTTCTGATCTTGAAATTAATTCCAAATCTGGTTTGTTTAGAGGCGATTTTTCTTTCCATTTTAATATTTTTTTAATTTTAGCAATATTTACAATTTTATGGCTTAGCTTGCTCATAATTAAGATGCTTGCGTATCCTTATATCACAAATAAGGAATCAAAGCTAGCGTATTTCTTATATTATAATTCTTTTGAAATTAGGGGGGGATTGGACCTATCTATGGAAAACTAAGATTCAATTTTGCAATCAAATTGTAATTTTAAAATAATATGTTGCCTATATAGCCTACATATCCCAAAGGAATCAAAGCCCACAGGGGTCTTAGTGTACCTAGTTTAGACTTTTCTAGCCACCAATGTTTGTTGCATCATAATCCCCGAAAGCTGCATATAATTAGTTGACGACACCAATATCATCACATGATCATCTTCATCCTCTTCGTCTTCCTTTAAACCTTGAGTTCTTCTTTCAGCCTCATCCCAATCTTTCTTACAAACACAAATTTTAATGCTTTCCGAAGTTAAGCAAGATCTTTTTTCATCTAACACTCTTCTACCTACACTAAAAGCAGAGTAGGAAGTAATGGATGAGGTGGAAACTGCAAGTATATCTTTTGCAATTCTCGCCAATATGGGAAAACTTCTTTGATGTTGCCACCATTTTACAATTTGAAAGCTTTTTTCGGTCTCATGTTGGTATGACAAATAATCATTGATAGCAACCGTTGAAGAAGCTGATGATGATGTCGATGCTTTGTGTTTTTATTTTTCATAACCTTGTCAAGAAGAGAACCAAATCTAGAATCAGAAACGCTAGTGGTAGGTGGTGAAGTTAAATCAGAACCATAAACAGATGCACCATGATCATCAAGGTCTCCCAAAACAGATTTGGATTTGTTGATATATTCGATACTAAAAAAATTATAATAAAATTCTAAAAGATTTTCCAAACCTTCAGCTTTGACACCAGGATCAAGAATAGTATTGATTCCATAAATGATTGGAAATACACAAAAACAAGTGTGCCACTTACGTTTCATGCTATCAAGAATGGGACGAAGTCCATTAATTTTCATATGTCCTTTGAGGGTGTTATCAACTTGAACACACTTTGACATGATTAAATAAATGTTAGGCTCATAGATAGGGTGGGTCGTGCAAGTTGGGTGGGTCGCGTCGAGCTGGTTAGGCGGTTCGTGTATGCAGGTGGGCTGTGTCGTGGGCCGAGCGGGTTAGGCGTGTAAGGTGGGTTGGGTGGTGCGAGCTGGGTCGGTTTGGGTGGGTTCACGGGTTGGGTGGATCGAATTAAATGGGTTTAAACGGGTTGTGCAGAATCAAACGGGTTGAAATGAGATGGGTCGAAATAATGGGTTGTGTCGAAAATTTTGGACCCACGTCACAACCCAGGCTAAACCCGAGCTGTGCCAAGTTGGTACCGGGTCGGACCTGGTTGACCCACCAGTTGTGCGAGTCAGTGTGGGTTAGGTTTAACCCGGCCTACTAGCCACCTCTACTGTTGGGGTATGTGTAACGCTAACGAGGTGACAACTATGCAATGCCTGGTTCATAGAGGTGTATGTACACCATGCGCTTGGTACATACGTTTCATCAAAAAAAAAAAAACGCAAAAAACATGTTATGCAAATGTAATGAACATATAGTTTCAGTGAAAAGAACATACTATTAAAATATGACGAACATTTATATAGAGTGAAAAGAACATACTGGATAAATAATGTTCTTTATCTCCATGTTCTTTGATTGTCAGTGTAATGTACTTTGATTTGTGAAATAATGTTCAATGCTTATTGTGAAACATTCTATGAATTTTGTCTATGGGTGAATATAAATAATTTTCATTACATAATATTATCATGTTCTTTATTAATATTATTTAGATATAAAAAAAAAACATAAAGCTAGATGTTTTTTTATAAAACAGCTATATGTTCTTTACAAAACAGCTATATATTCTTTACAAAACAATTATATGTTCATTTCTCTTTTTTTTTTTTAAAAATAACCATACTTGGTACATACACCTTCACGAAGAGAATTTCCGCATCTATGTAGAAGGCAGCAAGGTTGTGTTGTATAGCTTGGTTTTACTACTAACATTCATCTTTTGAGAATTAGATGATTCTACCTTGGACCTTAGACGACTTATACCAATTTACTTAATTGGCCTATTCAAATATACATAATAGCTGAGTAGTTGAGCATCTACGGTTGAATATTGATGTTAAGTGGAATTGAGAAGAAAAAAAAACCCATGATTCCAAGCTCATAATAGTATTGATTTTGATTTAAATCTTCATGATAAGGATTGAGACTTAGTAAAAAGGGAATCTATATTCAAAATACATTGCCGAAAATGAGGGGCTACAAGAAGGGAAAACAACATCTCGATTATACATAAAGTATACCTTAATTTGAAAGGCTCCTGATGATACTATTGTTGTTGCTGCTGCTGCTGCTGCTGCTGCTGCTGCTGAGATGGTGGAGGTTGGGGAGCCACTGCAGGTTGGTGGTTGTATTGAGCAGGAGGATACTGCTGGTAATGTGGAGGTGGCGGCGGTGGCATATAACCACCATATGGTTGGTAATATGGCTGTTGAAAGTGACCAGGAGGAGGTGGCATCCCCTGGTAACCATATGGTTGGTGGTTTTGAGGATGCTTCTCAGATGCAGACCCACTTTTGTTTTCCCCCGATCCTGAAGGTCCGTTTGAGGATCCAGACCCATCTTGTGTTGAAACAAGGGCACCCATTCGCTGGGGATCCATTGACGGATATAAGGTCCTCTCCTGCTGAGGTGGGGCTGGAATGTTGAAATAAGGCATCGGATGGATCTGATCCTGACTTGTGCCAGGAGGATGAAGGTGACTTTGTTGTTGAGATATAAGAGCTCTAGGAAGCATCCCACTTTGTGCCACTGCAGCCTGTTGCTTTGCCTGTTCAGCACCATCAATCTCAGGCTTGGGTTGTTGAGGTCTACCCCACATCAGCTTCAGCCTCAGACCCTTTATGACAAGTTTGTTGGAGAGCTCTTCTGCAGCCTTCTCAGCAGCTTCTCGGGTGGTGTAAGTTACAAACGCGCAAGCTCGCTGAAGAACCATCCGTATAGAATCAATTTCACCATGTGCATAGAAGTTATCCCTCAAGTCTTGCTCAGTAACCCTGGCATCAAGTCCACCAACATACAGAGTCTTGATGCTCTCATCATCTGGAGGCTCAAGTGTCTGCATTTCACCAGCCTTGTTGAGGAGCTTCATTGCAACTGGATCATTCACTCTGTTGATAAGCACATGAGAAGAATGATCAGTCAAAACTATTAAAATATTTGAGCACAATCAGCAGCAGGCCTACAGTACAGAGTAACTAGCAATGTATAGATACTGTTTCACCCCCCTCCTCCCCCAGTTACAAAATAAAAGCACACCTCGAGGTGAAATCCAAAATGTTATGATTGATAACTATGTCCACTGGGACACAATACAATAGCAGTTAATCAAATAAATGACCAGTCCTCTACAACATCAGCACTACTATCATGCTTTGGAGTTTGGACACCAAGCTCAGCTTTCCAAAAACACGACCTCTGGCAATTAGAAAGAATCATGTTTCAGGGGCCTTCCCTCTGAATAGATTACATCGATGACTATTCCATGACCATACCATGTGTTTCAAATTTTGTGAGATACTGATACAATACAAATCATCATATAACGATATTGACCAGACTAACACTATCAAAAGAACAATCCCTGCCTTTACATGTATGCCACGAGTACCCACAAGAATTAGAGATTCAACAACCTGAGGTTTAACAGACTTCATGTTTAACCGGAGAAAGCGAAAGGCAGATTTATTTTCTTGGAGGGGGTGGCATACTTACCCATAGTAACGATCTTTAATGTTTTGCTGTGACAGCTCCCCTGTGACAGGCATCTCATGCCGGTAAGGACACTCAGCACCTCTTGTACATTCGCCTCTAATATAGAAACTGCAAACATGTGCTCTGTTTCTTTTATAATATGGTGTTGTTCTCTGAAGCTTCAAAATTGTGTCATTAGGCCGCACCTTTCCGTAAGAGGATTCATAATCCAAACCAGCTCTTGCCTATAAAGCATAAAGAGAAAGCACAATCATCAAAATCCTATTGCATAAGACTCAATCCCTGACTATATTGTTAGATACCAAAGACCACATAGACATCCCACATTCACTAGTATGTTTTCACTTCACAGTGAAGTGAAAAGTCGTCGGTTATTGTAAATTTTCAAAAGTTTAATACATATTGAGCCGCAAAGAGAAGGTGTCGTTCAATCAAAGTTAGGCCCCGTTCTTTTGAGCAGATTTCAGCAAAGCAGAGCTGAGCATATATATATATATTTTTTTTATTATTATTAGTATTATTTTTAATCAGACAGAGCAGATTGATGCAGAGCAACTCTAAAGAACGGGGCCTTACTCCTTTATCACGGTGTTTAGATACTAAGTTGATATGACATGAAATCACTCGACAAGGAGAACAATTGACATTAGAGAATAAGAATGATAGTCTCAACAGAATCCTAAATACACGCATCTAGTTACTCTAAATTAAGGCCATGTTCACTTCACCTTATTTTTGCCGAATTGAAATTATTTTTAACTATTTTCTATTATATTTCTTCTTTAAAGTAACTGATTTTTACTAATATTTGTAGTGTTACTAACATTATTTTCACTGAACTAAATTTATTTTAGGTAATGGTATATGCATCCTTAAGCATTAAATACACTTTTAAAAATTGTACAAATTTAGGAATTCATGACAAAAACACGCGTAGATTAGTGTTTAAGAAAATAAGCACTAATTATACTGATCTACGCATGTGTTTGTCATGAATTCCTAAATTTGTACAATTTTCAAGAGTGTATTTAATGCTTATATGCAGCCCTACTAGAACATTACCCTATTATTTACTGAATTAAATTTTTTCAAAGTGTAGTGAACAAGGTTTAATAGAACAATACAGGTTAGTAGATGAAAATGCAGAGATATACAATTAAGATAGGTAACAAACCAGAACCTATCCTAAACAAAAGCAACTTAATTGGAAACAGCAGAAATTAGAAGTGCATGGAGATTTTAAAACCAGTACATTCCTGGTTAATACTGGAGGGGCACAAATAAACTCAAATATAATAATGGTCCACAACACTGTATCAAAAATACTTATACCTGATTTCATGTTTGTAATTGTGTTAGCCATAATTTTTACCTTGAACGATCCAACTAAACGTAGTGCCAAGCTACCAGCAGGAACTATCACTTTTTTTTTTTTTTTTAACTTTAAGAAGTGCCACTTTGAGATGCTGGGGGATACCTTGGACCAAAGGAGAAGAAAAAGCACATTTTACTTTCTTTTTTTCCATCTTACAAGCATTTGGGTAGTGGTAATCAAATTATAAGAGGGAAGGTTATAGAAAAATAAAAGATCCATAATCCCTTATTTATCATCCCAGCCTTTCTATCTCAATACCTCACCTTCAAGAGCAATTGGAATGATGACAACCAAACTGAAGAAACATTTAGAGGACAGTAAGGTTTCTAGAACCCAAACCATGACAGCCTATATTGAATGGATCAGCTCTCTAGGCCAGTTATGTTTTTCTTATTATTATCATTTTTCTTCACTTAATCTTCTTTCATGATCCTCTTTCTCTCATTCTGTCATTCTTGGCATAGATTCTAACACTCAAGAGGTCAAGAGTCAAGACCACACTACTTATTCTAAAATTATTTTAAAAAATTTATCAGTTCCTTGTCATTGATTTCCTACTTAGACATTTTCCATTTTTCTTGTCTTACCTAAACATAAAAAAGAATGCTATACAAGATATTAGTGACTAATATAATCAAATAAATTTGAAGTGTTAAAAGAAATGAGCATGTGTTACAAAATCTAGAGCTTATTGATTTTCCAAATTTCATTTAAATATTCATTTTGCTTTATGATTGAAAGTCAAATGGTAATATGCAACCTCAATAATTTTATAAAAAGTTTATTTGAGAGAATAGGACCTGATTTCTCAAAAAAAAAAAAAAACATTTAATTTTGAGTATGATGATAGCATATACTACTATACAATCATGATATTGATGTGTACATCTTCACCCTCTTTGTCCCTCACTCCATCATCTCAAAAGACTCTTTTGTCTTTTGCAAAAGCGCATTGTTTTAAATCTAATGATAATAATGACAGTAGCACTTCCAAAATACTTTGCTTGCAATATTTTATTTAAGGCTTCAAGTTTACTAACATTATCTTTCATCCTAAATCCAATGGTTGCTTTTTTTTCTTGCCAAAAGAGAGGGGCAAGCCCCAAACAAATATCCTAAATCATAATGTGCATTCCAACTGACAAGGTTATAGCAGAGTAAAAAAAGATACTTAGAAGTAAGAAAGGCTGACGAGTGATGATCTACACCAAACCAAAATGTGTACAATATTTAGTTTCCACAAACCATACCTTGGATTTTTAGGGCAATATTCTAAAACCTCAAGTCAAGCAGTAAAAGTGTACCATGGTGATATAAAAGCAATCTAGGCACCACACATACATGAACCTAATGACCACACTAAAAATAATCTGGCATATAAAACTGAGTAGTTTAGCAACTGACAGTAAGGAAGGATGGCGATAAAATAAATATAAAGCACATATAATGTATTGGTCTTTAATGAGATCTTAGGCAGAGATCCTTTCCATATTCAAACCCAAAAATATTCAGCAATTATGAAATAAAGACACACATACCTTGCGGTCATGTTCCTCTGCAAAATACTCCCTATTGACATCACTCTTGGGAATAGCATCACTGGTGCTGATGCTAAGAGCAGTGTCTCGAACCTGGACTGGTAAACCATACTCAAGATCCAAGAGGCATACTTGACATACATTTTTCAATTTACTGCAAGTCTGGCAAATCTCTGATTTCTTGTATCTTGCATCTCGACCTGGTCTCCAGCGGAAAACTGTAAATGGCCTTGTACAGATCTTACATTCCTTGTCATATTCTGCTCTAGTCTGCAAGATGAAGACCACTCCAGATTGTAAATTTCCCCACATAAGTCAAGAAATTTTTTTTTAAAAATTGCTAATATCCACTGCAAGAGTAGCCTAATAGAGATAAAGAGCACTATAGACTATGATGTTTCACGGCCATAAAAGTCCACAATAGAGATTGCACTTCACAAGGAGGATTTAGAAAGCATGCATCCACTCAATCAACCGTCTCTAGGATTGCTGCTACGGTTTAACTGATTATTAAGAAGCTTCCATAGTAAATTACCAAATATACCCTTCACCACAGCTATGGTTAAACGGATTATTAAAAAGCACTACAAGGATGAAACATAAACTCACTTATCCCATACCGTCCAAAAAAGAAGAGAGGAAAAAAAAATGCAAAGTAACAAACAAGAAACCTAGTAAAACAATCAGATAATGTAACTTAAACTTAATGTAATGAACAAAAAATACTCACATTGCCCCATATACTAAAAATAGATGTCCAAATGAGTAAGCCCCATTCCCAAATCCCAATTAAGTATACTTTCTCAGCAACAAGCCATGTGCTACCAGGCAAACTCAACATGCTTTCGAAAGAACCAACTCGTAAAAAAAAAACTGAACTAAAGGGTATGGGCGATCTTAGTGGGATGGAGGGAGTACGAAACAACTAAACACAATGTGTTATCTAAGAGATATCAAATATGGCTATGGAAAATTCATTGCAGAAGACAAATCAGGACCAAGTGAAGGAAGACAAAGAAGCAAAATCAGAAATGGTCTTTACTTCCTAAAAAAGAG
The DNA here is from genome assembly GCF_948465745.1 of Chenopodium album. NCBI lineage: Eukaryota > Viridiplantae > Streptophyta > Magnoliopsida > Caryophyllales > Amaranthaceae > Chenopodium > Chenopodium album. Next base: position 17,551,922 of record NC_137852.1, read on the forward strand.
CATTCTCACAAATAGAAGACTACAATGAATACGATAAACTTTAATTCTACCCAGGATAAGCCTAATGGTAAGTTCAAGATATTTCCGGACAAAACCCATTCACAAGTAGATATAAGCATGCTAAAACTACCTCAATGAAAGGTTTAAAAAGTTCCCATCAATCCCAAACCCAATAACCAAACCAACGAAAAAACCAACGGGAATAAGTGTAAGCTTTCTGGGGTCTTATTAAAGTTTTGCAGCAATCAACTTACAAACTTGGAAATTGTAAGTCCCTCCACCTCAATAATACTCCCAAAACTCCCATTCTTTGTAAGTCGCAAAGTCATCCTTTTTGGAGAGTTACAGCATTACTTAATTTGGCTAATGATTTTATCTTTCTCCTTATCAGTCATCACACGAGTCCCTCTTTATATCCCAACTTTTCTTCTCTCCTCAAAAATGAATTAAGTAGTTATCCTCGTTATTTAAATAAGTTTCAGCAAAGATTAAAGTTCAACCAAAATAAATTAAGAATTGTGTTCAGCAAAAATGAATTGAGTTGAGTTCAGAAAATATCATTTCAATTTAGCAAAGATAATATTGACGTTATATCTCCAATTTTTACACTATAATAAGGCCTATTCCATTCAACTTTATAAAAAAATAGTACAAACTTAAGTTTAATCAACCATAAAAAGTAATAATTCATGTAAATAGAGAAACGTAAGCTATACCATGCGAACATAAGGATTGTCACCGAGGCAAGATTCACAGATAATAGGGAAGTCGGAGCGTTCCCAGCCATCGGCCTCGAGATCTCGGAGTAGCCGATGCGCCATTATCTCTCCTCTTCTTGTTAATCACCTTCTCAAAAGCTATGAAATTAAGAAAATTATCAGCAAAAGAAATTCAGGCATGATTTGATTTCATATTGAATTACCTCGAAAAATACATAATTTTAGGGATATTTGATTCAATAATCAAATTACGCTCATAATTTTCTTATCTTTTGGATATGATGTTTCATAATCTAAGAATTTAAAAACCCTAAACCTTTTTTATTTTTTTTGAGGCAATTACGAACCCTAAACTTAAAGCACTGATAATTAAATTAGATTAGATCGAATATAAACTAATTAAATTAGATTAGATCGAATATAAACCCTAGATTGTGAAATTGATATGATGATGACAACAACAAACACCTTACCTTAGAAGCTGCTTCAATGGGGGATACAAGGATAAGATTCAATGGGAGTGCGCATCAATGGAGAAAGTTGAGTGCGCTTCAATGGAGAACGTTGAAGAGAGGTAGGAATTAGGAATGGAGGCCTTTAAAAGCCATGACCCGCCATAGTTATAAAATGGGTTAGATCCGTCTGATAAATAAATGGGCGGGTCTTTTTTTTTTTTTTTTTTTTTTTTTTTGAGGAGGAGATTAAAATTCATTAATAATAAGTCATACGGTACTTTAAATGCGATTGAGGTTGCAAGAGGATGGGTGAACCTGGTGCGTGAGAGCAATGAGTATACTGGGAAAGTCGTGGCAAGGGCTGCTACTGTTGGGCTCCCTTCTGCTAGTACTTGGGGCTGTCCAAGGCAGGGGTTTGTGAAGGTTAATTGCGATGCACACTTGGGGGTCAAAACGGGGCTTGGTATCGTGATCAGGGATGAGCATGGTCAAGTGCTTGCTGCTGCTGTTCGCCAGGAAGCTGCTGGTTGGAGTGTGGAGTTAGCTGAAGCCGCGGCTTGTAGATTTGGTTTATTGGTGGCTAGAAGGTTGGGCTATGACAGGATACATGTTGAGAGTGATGCAAGTAACGTTGTGAAGGCCATAAAGAGCAAATTAGTAGGCTTTTCCCCTGTTTTTTTTATTTATGATGACATTGTTAGCTTATCTTCCTATTTTAGTTCTTTTTCTATCTCTCATGTGAAGCGAGCGGGTAATACCTTAGCACATAATGTAGCAAGATGGGATGCTAGGGGTTGTGATGAATTTGTATCTCTCGGTCCCTTTCCCCAAAGCTTAATTACTTTGGCGGAAATTGGCCTATTATAATGAAATTCGCTTGCTTGATTTTCAAAAAAAAAGTCATACGGCACTTACATAAGAAATCGTAATCGAACAATACAAAGACAATTGAACCAATTACAAGTTCGAAATAAAATAAACTACAATTGCACGCGTAAATTGACTTCTTGAGATACCCTTGTCTCATATAACGCTAACCTATGCAGCCTCTTGCAAGGGGGTCTGGCAATAAGTTGTAGTTTCGTTCTGACGTGAACCTTCATTGACTCAGAAGCCTGTACTCCTCGACCTGAATTCAAATTTGGTGTCGTACACTTTATCATTGACTAGACAATCTCCGATTCAAACACGAATTTAAGCTTGGAAGCATAACCCTTCAGCCCAAACCAAAAGAAGATCAAACCAAAGCCCCATAGCCAAAAATCCCGGCTCAAATCCTGCACCAGAAGATCGGCACACCGATCTGCACTCCCCATAGCACACAAACGCACCACACAAAAAGAAAAAATAACAAACCCGAATAAACCGCACACACAAAGACAGAAAAAGAGACCCAAACACCGCACACACCACTAATAGAAAAAACAAAAGGAAACTTAAAAACGAGAACTAAGAACGTGACCATGACAACCGATTCCGCAGCCCATCGAGCACCACCACCAATACTCCGAGATTCACCAACCCAAACCACACACCGCCTGACAGTAAAGCCTGAACTGCAGAGACCCGCCCGAGAGGCCCAAACCCCACAAATCCCTGAACCACGGTCGCGACGGCTGGAAACACCAGACTGAGAATGGCCCTAAACGAGGGACTCAAAGGGAGATGACTCTCCCTCCCCCATTCTCCTACAAAACGTCGCAGCGACGGGCAAGGCGGTGGAGCAGAGACACGGCGAGGAAGCGGAAAAGAAGAACGGCGGCAAGCCGGCTACAAGGCCGGTGAGGAAAAGAGGCGGCCGAAAAGGGGAAGCGGGGCAAGTTTCTAGGCCGACCGGACAAAAAAACAAAACGAAAAATGAAGAAAACACCCTAAGGAAGTAGATCGGAGGCTCGCTGACGTCGTGGCATGGGCGGTGAGCCGCACGCCCGCCGGCGAGCCTCATGGCCAGAGAAAATCTTTTTTCAGAAAGGTAGGGTTTTGGGAGAGAGAAAAAGCTAGAGAGAGAATTTTTTTAGTTCAAGTATTTGTGACACATGGTACTTTGACATTAATAATCAATCAATAATCATCAATCAATAATCTAATTTAATACGAGTATATATATCTATTTATAAATAAATAAATAAATAAATATAACTAAAGTAGCAACCGCTGACATCATATTGTCTACATGGTAACTTTACAACCAAAATTTTCCCGCCGAAATAAAATATGATGTCTGTTTTGGGTAAAATTACCTTGCCACGTGGCAGCCTGAGAGCACGACACGTGTCTACCCAGTATTAGGACACTTGTCCTCGCCATATAGGTCTATGCAAAGGCCAATTGAGAAGTGACACGTGGACACCACTGTCACATCAAGGAATGACGGCTTTCAGGCCCAATTCCCCATGACTTGTCTTAGTCCACCAAATCTAGGTCACATGACCTAGAATAAGGGCACATTTTCCCATGACCCTATAAATAGAGAGAGATTCCCCATTTTGGGGACAATTTGATTCAATCATTTATTACATCACCTGCATTCTCTCAATCATCAGAGAAAGCACCTGATCTCGGGATCTGTAAAGATCTCACCTTTATTTCCGCACCTTTTACTCTCCTACACGTTCTAACTTGACCGTCGGAGGCGGAACTCCAACCAACAGGAGTTTCCGTTGTTTTGCAGGTACAGGCCGCACCGTACCAATCTTCGAGCTGTAACTCTCCCGAGGGACTAAAAACACCCAAAACAATGTCATTATATTTTTCTTTAGTTTCAAATTTCAACTTAAATTTCACCATACTCTAGCTTTATTTAATTTTCTTTTTGATCAACTATTTGTATCTAATGCACACTCTATGTTTCTTATATAAAGTAATTAAGTAATATGAATAAATACAATATATACTATATGTTTCAGAGAAATTTCTAATATCCTGCATCGCACGAGACTAATCTAGTATATAATTAAAGTAGGCATTTTTGGATATCATTCGATGCGCCACATAAGCAAAGGTATAATTTTTAGCAATTAAAAATTAGATTTTTATATTAAATTAGAATTAAAAAAATTCACTAGCCACCTAAATAAAAGTGACGAATGATATTTAAGAATTATGCCACTTAGGTAAAAACAACAAATAGTGATTTATAAGAAGTTAATTTTAAGAAAAAAATAAAAAATCATCTTTAGATAAGTAGGATTTATATATCTTAAGATAATCTTAATAGTGTAAACAATTATTCCTTAATAATAATTAAATGGAAATATTGACTTTTGCTACCTCTAAAACACAAGAATTTCACTTTTGCTACCTGAGAAAAATTTTATTTTATTTTACTACCATAAAAATGACATTTTGTTAAAAATTGCTACCACTTAACGGAATCCGTTAGATTTCCCTTTAGTTTGTTTTAAAATAAAATAAATAATAAAATTAAAATTTAAAAACAAAAAAAAAACAAATGCCCAGCCCTCCCGTCAGCTACCCTCCCCCCTCCCCCCTGCCGGCGACCGACACCCAAAGCTACGGCCGGCGCTAGCGACCTCCTTCCATACCCTTTCCCCACCAACGCAGCCAGCCCCCTCCCTTTCCCCTTCTTGGCTTCTTGTTGCCCCGACCCCAACCACCACACCGAAATTACATGCAATTTCCACACACCAATCTCTATCCTCTCGGCGTTTCTCCGGCGAACCCACAATCGCCACAATCGCGAACCCATAATTCATAATTGAATTGATTGATGGAAGAAGAAACCCTAGATTGAGAAGGAGGCAAAGCATTTCGTCCATGGATTTCACCATGTTTTACTTTGTTCAACTTCATCTTCAATACCTACCCAAGTCAACTTTGGTTTCACAAATTACTTGGTTGAGTTTCTAGGGTTTTCCAAGCAACAAGCTCTTTCAACTTCCTCTAAGCTCGTTCAAAATCACTTAGGTCGAGGTGCAAAAAAGGTCAGTGAATTCAATTTCATTGAAAATGCTAGTTCTGTGATTACATTCTTCAAACAAATTGGATTGGAACTAGGGATCGGGGCAGCAAGAAGGGGAAAAGGAAAGGCTGGGCTGCGTGGCAAGGGAAAGGAGTGGGATGGGATCGCCGGCGCTGGCCACACCTTTGGGCGCTGGCCTCCGGCAAGGGGGAGAGGGGAGGGTGGCTAACAGGAGGGACTGGTTTAAAAAAATAATAATTTTTCGTTGTCTTACGGGGAGGCAGTTAGGGTGGCTAAGGAGGGAGTGGTGGCTAGAAGGTGATAGTGAGGGTGGTTGGATCTTACTAATGGAATTATTAATTGATTCCGTTAAGTGGTAGATATTTTTAACAAAGTGGCATTTGTATGGTAGTAAAATAAAAATTTTTGGAGATAGCAAAAGTAAAATGCATGTGTTTTAAAGGTAGCAAAAGTCAAAATTTCCTAATTAAATTAAAAATTTTGATGCCTACCACTATAAATTGACACATTCTACACTACAAAATTAAGTCAATATAGCATCAACTAAAATTTGTTGCTATTCACCAAAAATTCGTTGCCAACTCTATTTAGCAACGGGTTGGAAACGAAAATTTGTTGTTGCTAAAAGGCTTGTTGCCATGGGATTTTTGCTACTAGTTGCAAAACAATTTTGTTGCAATATTGCATCCATTTAAATATAGTTTCCATAATGGTTGCTGTTTTTTGTGCATTCGTTGCCAACTTTGGCAACAGATTACCATTGGTTGTTTCTAAAAGTAGCAACAAACTATTAATGTTAGTTAATAAAATAGCAACAAATTATTGATGTTGGCTCCTAAAAATAGCAACAAATTATTAAAGTTGGTTCATTAAAATAGCAACAAATCATAAATATTGGTTGCTATCAACACTACGAGACAAAAACCCAAGCCCTAGTATCTATTCGGTCCAACCCAATCCCAGCCTTTACCAATTCGAAACCTCACTCGGGTCAACTCGGCTCGACTTTGCATGTAAGGCTCTTTGAATCCCCAGTCTCAAAAATCGCAGTTGGTAGGAGTCGAACTTGTGACCTCAAAGTCACATGGTGAAACTCTTACCAACTATACTAAGTACTATTTGTTTATTTCGTTCTATGTATATAATTTATAATAAGTGAACGAAATATTAGAGACAAAATTGAAAAATTTGTCTCTAAATTAGGGACGAAATAAAAAATCCGTCTCTTAATTAAAGACGAAATTGAAATCCGTCTCTATTTGATGTCATTATGTAGCAACTAATAATAGCAAATAAAAAACTAGCCATCTAGTAACAACTAGTAAGAAAATTTGTTTTAAACAGCAACAAATCAAAAACATGCAGCCATTAATTATTAAAAAATTTACGGAAAATACAAGTTACTCATCCTGAGTAAAAAAAATGTAACTCAAGGGGCACGGATGTAATTTCGGTCATTTAAGCTAGGGGTAAAAATGTCAAAAGCTTATTTGACATTAATGGATGAGTTTTCAGCCGTTAACGTTATTTTTGAGGTGAGAAAACTTAGGGTTTGTTTTTGGTTTTCGAATTCAACAAAGATAGTGTGAATGCAAGTAACATAGTGGGTGAGATTTTGAATTCGGGTGCTGTCGCCGAGAATCTGAATTACAGGGGGAGCTTGGTGGTAGCTGCGTGAGTTCCAAGTCGTTGGTGTTGGCCAATTTTTGGGTTTACGAGCTCCAAATCGTGGTTATTGAAGGTCAGTTGTTGATGTACCTGTGTTGGTGTTAATTGATTTGAAGAGTAACTTGAATTCCTAAAGTGTGAAGTTAATTGGATGAGTGAATTTGATGACATTGATTTGATGAGTAACCTCAATTCATAGCCATTGCAGGAATTGGTTTTGTTGTTAACATTTATGAATGTTATGAATGCCCTATTGTTGTTTGGTATATTTGTAAATTGTAGTGAAAATCAAAATTGAGTTGATGAGTAAATTTGATGAGTAACTTCAATTCCTAAAGTGTGTAGTTAATTGGATGAGTTAATTTGATGACATTGATTTAATGTAACCTCAATTCCTAGTCATTGATAGAATCGGTTTTATTGTTAACATTTATTGTAACACCCAAGAAATTCCTTTCCTTTAAAATACACTTTACCCTCTTTAAAACACGATTTAGGAATATCTAAGACATTACCGCCACCGTAAAAACGGCTAAGGCAATTATCAAAGACACACAGCGGAAGTTTTGAAAGTCAAACTAAGAAATAACACAAATTTAAAAACCGAACTAAACGAAAGTAAAGTTGGAAATCAACAAAACCAAGTTAAATAATAACCACTACAACTTGGAACCTTCAAGCTAAGGCCCTTATTCAAAACCGTCCAATCAAATAATAATATTAGTCCAACAAATAATAAAACAAAATATTCAAAATATAAACATATCACACCCTAATGAAAACTAGCATAGTTCTCTCTTCACTCATGCCCCATCATGAACATGCCTCAATACCTGAAAAGAGTATCTCTACTTGCCCCCACTACTCTCCATTAGAATGGATCATCGTAGGGCCAAGATAAAGACATAGCCAAACACAAACAAAACACACAATCAGCAAAGCTGAGTACATAAGCGTATGTAAACACACTATCATGCAACTCCTAGCATTACACACACTTACCTCACTGCACCTGTTTACAAGCACACACATCAAACAACAAGACTCTTTAATTGGACACTAAATAATTTATTTAGCGTTGATTACGCATCGAACGGGTTTCTAACTTAACCAAACCTTCCTCAATGAATTGAGGACCACTGACACGGGAGGTAACCGTGCCAGCATCACCTGTGCCACATTCTTTGGTGGCGGAATTCCAGCGCATAACAATAATAACAAAAATAAAAGGAATGTACAGCGTCCTGTACTCCATTAGAAGTTATGATCAAATATAAAGTCACATAACTCCCCCCATATGTTCATACTCAAGGTATATACGTTCCAAGAGTTTTGGTGCGTAATCTCTTTCACTTTACGTTATTTACATATTATTAGACTTGGTGATGACTCTCAAAGCATAACAATTCAATCATCGATAATAATTCAACCATTCAAACATACCAATTTAATTCTTGAATATTTAGTGACCACATAATATTTAATGTTGAACCCTTTTTAATTCTACCTCAGTGTCATAGACACTGTAAACGCATAAAGCGCCAACAATCCTATCCCTCGGTGTTAAAAACACCTTAAGTGCACAAAGGCATCACCATACAATTTATTCCTTGTGTACATAGACACTTATATAGCTCCTTCTTCATGCTTAAAGCATCAATAAAAATTATATGAACCATAATAAAATTCCTTTTCAATGATCCAAACATAATTAAACAATTAGTTTGATTAAACATGCTCTCTATCATGCCATAAATAAATATGTAGTCCATATAATCATGCCAAAATATAATTTTCCAATCCATAGATCATCACAAATAATTCATGCTTCACAATTCAATCACCAACACCAATAATTCACTATTCAATACATGAACCTTAGCATGATACTACTTGTAATTGATTGAATTTAAGCCTAGCATGATTCTACATCATCAAAATATGCTAAGTACGCGAACGTACCTTGAATATGATCTTAAATTCGCCACGACTAGTAAAAATCGCTTACTTCAAAGTCTCCTACACATTAAAATTATAATAGTGTATCAAAGTCCACTCTAAACAAATTTCCAGCAATATATACTATTTTAAAACCCTTCATAAATTAATTAGAATAAGCTGAAATTATATTTAGAACACCATAATTAAGTCCCCTTTAATGGGTAATTTAAATTCCCTTTGAAAACATAAAATTTAGGTTTCTACTTAAAATTCCTGCACTATTTTTATAATTAAAACTTGCTGAAAATCAGTCTTAAAGCACTTAAATTAAAGGTCTAAACATTAATACATCATATACTTTCATAATTTCATAAATCAAGAACCTAGGGTTTCAAAAATTGGGGCTTTTTAATTAAAATCAAATCTGAAAATTAATTAACATAATTACAACATTCAAACATCAAGTTTTAATCCCCAAAACTCATAATTTATAATTAGATCTAAGCATAGATTAAATAAGAACAAGAAAGATTAAATTTTTTTTTTTTTGAGAGCCAACCACGGCAGCAGCAGCAGCCACCGCGGCAAGGCTGGGCTGCTGCCGCCTGCCGCTGCAGTTGCTGGCCGTGCGCCGGCGGCTGTGGTGGTGTGCGGTGGTGGTCCGGCCACGTGTGTGGCTGAGGTGGTGGCCGGCCGTGAGAAAGGGGAAGGGGAAGAGGAAGAAAAAAAAGAAAGAAAAGTAAGGAGAAAAGGGGAGAAGCTTACCTTGGGTTTTCTCCACTCTGAGCAAAGTTGATTTGCCTCATAAGTGGGATATTTATACCCCTTCTCTATCAACCCTTTTACCCTAAACTTTCCTCTTTTAATTTTCCTAATCCCTTCCCAAATAAAACTTGTTAAAAATAAACTTTCTTAAATTAAAACCCCATCTTTTAAAATAAAAAATAATTAAATAAACTTTCCTTTTATAAAAATATTAATAAAATGCTTTAATTAAAGTGATTATAACTAATTAAATATTTCATTAGATACATACTTTAAATAAAATACGTATAAAAATACCGGGTATTACATTTATGAATGTTATGAATGCCCTATTGTTGTTTGGTATATTTGTAAATCGGCTATTTCACCAAATGCCACTGACAAATTTAAAAATTCATCAAATGTCATCGCACTTTTCAGAATTCACCAAATGCCATCGCACTTTTCAGAATTCACCAAATGCCACTCAGTTTTTTAAAAATTCACCGAGTGCCATTATGACCAACGGCCGTTAACTCTGTTAGTCATTAGGGGTTAACCATGACACATGTCATGATATAATTGGTCCACTTATCTTTATTAATAAAAATTTAAAAAAAAGCTGAAAATAATTAGAAAATAATTATAAAAAAAACAGAAAACTAAAATAAAAAAAAACCCCCCAAAATTTTCCCAGCCACCCCTACCACCGCCAAACCCTAGCCCCTCCCCTTATATCACCGGAAAACGGCCGGCCACCACCTTAACCACCGAAAATCGACCGGCCGGCCCTTTTGCACCCCACCTGACCCACCGTCGACCCCAAAAACCACCCACACAAACTTCCCCGACCTTGTAAAACCTAAAACTAACCCCAGACCCTAGCCCCACCGCGACCTCAACCACCTCGCCAACCCTACCACCAGCCAGACGAGGCCTAGAGCAGCCAGATTTGCCGCGCCGTTCTCCAACTCGGAGCTGCTTTCCAACCCTCCCCTACCCTTTTACCCACCACAACCATTAACGAAATCAAGGTTGTGAAGAGGAGGAGGGCCAAAATCGCCAAGTTAGAAGGGGATAAGGGTCAAAATCGGAGTGTGGGGAAGGGGAGGTAGCCGGAAAAGGGATTGGGGAAGGGAAGGGGGCTAGGATCGGGACAGAGAAAGGATTTTGAGGGTTGAGGACTAGGTTTCGTGGCGGTGGGGAGGGAGTTTCGTGCTGGTGGGGAGGGAGTTTCGTGGGAGGGGGAGGGGGAGGAACGGCGTCGGCGCTGCGAGGGAGTTTCTAGGTGGTCGGCGCTGCGGGAGAGCTTCTTGGGCGACGTCGGTGCTGTGGGACAACAGAATCCAGTAGCTGGGATGGCGGGAACGGCGGCGGGGAGGGTGGTTGTGGCTGATGGGGGTTTTGGCTGGTCGGGGTTTTTGAAATAATTTTGGGTTTTTTTTTTTAATTTTCTGATTTTTTTTTATATTTTCAACTTTTTTATATAAATTAAGATAAATGGACCAATTATATCATGACATGTGTCATGATTAACCCCTAATGACTAACGGAGTTAACGGCCGTTGGTCATTAATGGCACTCGGTGAATTTTTAAAAAACTGAGTGGCATTTGGTGAATTCTGAAAAGTGCGATGGTATTTGATGAATTTTTAAATTTGTCAGTGGCATTTGGTGAAATAGCCGATTTGTAAATTGTAGTGAAAATCGAAATGTGTAAGCTTACTACATAAAGTTAGTAAGTTCATTCATTACCTGAATTTCACAATTTCCATTTCAGAATTTTTGATGTGTATGTTATCTAAGAAACTCATTGCCATTGAAGATGGAATATGCATCTTTGGTATAGGGTTGTGTTGTTATTGACTCCATTAGATTGTTTGTCGATGAAGATGCAATATGCATGTCAGTGGTGATTGTTATGTGTTCTTTGATTTTTTGTAATAAGTTGTTGTATACCTTTTGGTAGGTTGTTGAAAGCTGTGGTGATGAAGGATCGACACTCATTGGTCCCTGAAATGTTTCAGGTATCTTAAATATTCTATGTAATGACGGTGATTGTTTATGATACATTTGGAATCGTTTGTCATTAAAGCATGAATTGTTATTTACAGGATGATAATTCGACAATTGGTGGAGTCGTAAAACGCAAAGGCAAAGTTCTTAAGGAATTGTGTAAGCCTGGGAGGCGGGTAAGAAAGTTGTTTGATCCTTTTTTATTATGTAATGTTTATTGTGATGCAACCTAAGGTTGATGTTTTATTAACAGGCACCCAATATCAACTGTCGGGTTGAGAGTTTTGGACGGATATGTCAAACATTTGATGAGCAACGACAAGGATGGGTTAGGGAAATGGGGTTTGGGAGCCTATTAAATCTTGTTGAGATGTATCTTCCTAGGCAGTTGGGATACTGGCTAATGACACGAATTGATCCGTTTGGTAAGGTACTAATTGCTCCTGATGGGTTGCGTTTGAAGTTGTCTCCTAATCAAGTTCATTGGGTTTTGGGGATTCCCAACGGTGGCAAGAAAATACCAACTTGGAAAACATTAAATAAAGAAATGAAGGAGAAGGTGATGCAAATTCAGAAACAGTATGGGAAGACATGGGTGACTAAATCAAACCATGGTGGTAGGATGCACACGTTAAATGGTATTCCGGTGACTTCAAAAGTATTGGAGGTGTTAGAAGGGCGGTGGGAGGTACATGAGGAGGAAGAGTTCAGGACGTTGTTTCTGTTAGTTGTTTTGGAGATGATATTAACTTCAACGCAGTCTCCTCGGTTGGCTTCTGATTTGGTTCTTGCGCTTTGTTGTGCCGTACAAGCTGCTGAGTATGATTGGTGTGAATAGTGCTAGAAAAGCTGATGGCTAGTGTCATGTCATTTGCACGTAGGTTTTACCGTAAAGGCTATGCTGGTGGTTGTGGCGGATGTGTAATTTTTATAGTGGTAACTCCCGTAATTTGTGTTTCAAGTTTATTTTTTTGGTTGATGTGAACAATTTTTGTTGATACTAACGATAGTGAAATTGCATCTTGAATAGGTTTTCTACCTTGACAAGCTACGTAGGGAGCCGGTTAGGTGGGGTGTGTTCCCTAGATTGAAGGTGTGGACATGAAACAGATATGGGCTGCTAGCAAGCTAGATCGTCCAAATACGGCCGAAGACTTTGGACATATTGGGGTAGGTGATATTCAATTTGGGTGGTCCTTACCATTAATATAGTTTGGTTAGTGCTTAAGTTTTGTAAATGTATGTATGTTAATGTGGGAATGTGCTTAATTTTTAAAATGTTTGGATATTGTAATTAGTCTTGAGAATGACATTTGTTCATGTCGCACAGGTGTTGGATGTTGCATATGGTGAGACTCATCCAAAAGATGCCAGAGATAGTAGTGGACCAGGAATCAAGGATGCTTATTCTATGTATGTGCCGTATGTTCCGAAACGTAGAGCACGACGTCGATACAACAAGAAGAAGAAAGTTGAAAAGGAATCCACACCTAGTTTTTCCAACATGGATGGAGATGAACCTGATTTGGTTGACACTAGGGTAGTTAAGAAATGTTGCAGTAGTAGAATAAACAATGATAATGAATCTGACAACATTTCAGCAACACCAACAGAGGCTCATACATTTGGGGTTCATTCACCTGAGTATTACGGCAATTATCATGAAAACGGTGGAACACAACCTAGTCCCCTAATGGATGTGTTTGCTAGGTTTGTTCTCGGTTCTGAAAATTGTACGCAAAATTTGAAATTGTTGAACTTCTTTATTTATGACCCCTTGTTCTTCACAGGTGGATCTCAACAGATGATTTGTCCCTGCTAACATCCCTGGTATGCATACATGTAATATTGCTTGTCATGTGTATGTAGTAATTGTAATATTTTGTTGCATCGTGTTTATTGATCACTTTGACTCTATATGTAAGCTTTCGAAATGGGCAACTAGTTCTTCTTGTGATTGGCACCAAAGAGAGTTCCTTCCAGGACTTGTACAGGTGAAGCAATTAGGTTTGAGTTACTTCCTCGTTTACATTGGAGCTCCACAGATTTCATTGTTTTTTTTTTGTCGTTGTCCTTTCCCAGCGAGAAGTCGTGTCTTTCATCGGAGGGAGTGAATCAGTGTCAGCGACGCAGTCATCCATTATGCGTTTTATGGAGGACAAAGGGTCCCTGGTCCTTGTGGTTGTATCAGAGGTATATTTTTGTATTAGTTATGTAACATTTGTTATGGAGCATTTTTTAGTGTGGATTGAAGTTTATTTTGGTGGTATGTTCAGCTGCATCGGGAACTAGATGTTGGTGCTGATGCATTGGGTGAAATCTTTCGCCACCCATATTGTTCAAGATTTGTGTTGTTTGTAAAGCAGTCCCGTGTTCTGAGTACTTGTTCGCAGTATTGGATTCCGTGTCAGCAACTTCCTTCCAGAAGTCAAAGACGGTAAGGTATATATTTAGTAGTAGTGGTGTTACGATTTTGGCAATTGTGAGTATTGAAATGTTGTTGTTACTGCAGATTCATCTCGTGAGACAAATGGAGGATGAAATCCACAAAAGTTATGAGAAACCTTATTCTTTTATGTAACAATAACTTATAGGTGACATTCATTTCAACAAAATCATGTAACATTATTTGACTACTGTTAGAAATTGTGAATATTATGTTCTTAGGTCCAAAATTTAAGACCTGAATTTGTATGGCTTACCTTTAGAGGGCCTTCTGTATGTTGTTTGTTTTGCATGAACAATTTAGCAGATGTGCAAATTTTTGCATAAAAGGTAATGGGGCATATTTAGCATATGGGCCATTTTTGCATAAGGGTCCAATTTAGAAGAAGGGTGGATTTAAGGTAATGGGTCATATTTAGCATATGGGCCATTTAGGGTCCAATTTAGAAGAAGTGTGGATTTAAGATATTGGGGCATATTTACCAGATGGGCCATTTTTGCATAAGGGTCTAATTTAGAAGAAGGGTGGTGGGTTTAAGATAATGGGGCATATATAATGGGCCCTAATAGCTTTAATAGCTTTCCATGACATAATCATAATGGGCCCAGCCCAACCTCAACCTTTATAAGTTGGCCCATAATGGCCCAAATGTAATTGCCCTAATAGCTCTCCAATTAGTCATCCTCATAATGGGCCCAACTTTTATAAATTTTTTAATTTAAACTCATTTTACAAAAAGGCCCAAATGTAATGGCCCTAATATCTTTCCAATTAGCCATATGACATAATCATAATGGGCCCAACTTTTATAAGTTTTCAAATGTAATGGCCCTAATAGCTTTTAGCATAAGACATAATGATAATGGGCCCAACTTTTATAAGTTTTTATTAAAACTCAATTTACAAAAATATTTTGAACCATATTTAAGTATTTTAATAACAAAAATAATATAAAACCAATATTCTTAACTCAAACTAACCATATTAAATGGAACTCAAACTTACCCTATTAACGAATATGGTAAATTAATATGACGTTCCTATAAACTTTTTGTAATGCTTAACAACATCAATTATTTTGAGATCAATTACCTCCCTTCTAAAATTTACTTCATGAAAACAAAACTTCGTTTATGAAAAATGATATATAGTTAGCAAAAACATTGTAATTTCATTTAAAATTGTAAATTTTAAAACTAATTTCACTTAAAATTTAACAAACTAATAATTTTAAAAACTAATTATTGAAACAAAACCAAAATAATACCAAACACCATAGGCAAATTAAATTTAACAACATCAAGAGTAACATCCCATCTACATCATAGTATATTATAGAGGTTCAAATCCAAATTAATCAAAAGTTTGGTGTACTAAGATCAAACTACAAATCATTTTATCAACTTCTAACCTACACGGGATACTACCCACCATTTAATACATCAAAAGAAGGTGGATGTCAATGGAGTCCATGAGGTTATCATTTGCTTCTACAGTTCCAAAAGGGTGGACCTAGTCCGCATCCAACTTAATAAGCTGTGTTGAAAGCCACCACCTTGTCATTGTTACGAATCCCAACATCGCTCACGGTCTGGCTTGGCTTTAAGTACTTCCTCTCATGCATAAGTCTGATGTTTGACATGTCAGCCCCAATCCTATTTGCCCACACGAAGAACACGCGATTCATGGAAGTATGGATACGACCTTTCACCCTCTGTTCAATAGGATCCCTCGAGATATCAACAATCCAAAACTTTTTGATTCTTGTGTCAAGGTTGACTACCCCCACCTGGTCATATAAAGCATTTGTAAAGCTAAATTCATTGTTGTATTAATTGAAAAAAAAAAAACCTGTTATGTAAGGACTAGCATTTTGAAAAGCAAAAGGAAAAAATTTGAATTTATTTCAAAAGGCTATATTTTTTGGGCTGAGCTTAACATTGTTAATTGGAAACATTGTTATTGGGCCATCAAGTAAGGCCCACTGCCAAATATTTTCAATAATGACATGATATGATATAGGAATTTGAGAAATTTCTTAAAATTCAAGTAATTTGGTGAAACATGAAACAAAGTCTCCATTCTTTTCATGATATTTTAAATTTAGTTACATATTTTAAATAAATAAAAAATTTATTAAAAGGGTGCGTTGTGCAATTTTTAAAACATAATATCAAAAAGTATCATAATAAATAACCAAGACATAATAAAATAACAAGTCATAATAAAATAACAAGACATAATAAAATAACAAGTCATAATAATATAACAAGACCTAATATTCAATTTAGGGATAATTAACTTAAATACATCAACACATAATAAAATAACAAGTCATAATAATATAACCACACCTAATATGCAATTTTAGGAATAATTAACTAAAAATTAAAAACCAAGACATAATAAAATAACAAGTCACAATAAAATAACAAGACCTAATATGCAATTTAGGGATAATTAATTGAAATAACAAACCAACACATAATAAAATAAATAGTCATAATAAAATAACAAGACATAATGTAGCTAATTGCAATTTATTGATAAATAATTTTAAAAAAACAACCGTGGTAATCAAAGAACATTGAAAAAAAATTAAAAAAAATAATTAAAAATACCAGTCCATGGACCAACAACACATCCCCCGTCTGAACACCCGTAGTTGCTGGTGTAGCATGGCGCGCAATGTGGTTTGTAACACCCTAGAAATTCCTTTCCTTTAAAATACACTTTACTCTTTTTAAAATACGATTTAGGAATATCTACATTACCGCCACCGTGAAAACGGCTAAGGCAATTATCAAAGACACACGCGGAAGACTTAACTCAAAACCATTCAAAAACGAGTTAACTTAAAAGTCAACCAAACAAAAGTAAAGATTAAAACCAAAGTCAAACGAAGTCAAATAAAATCAACCTACAACTTGGAACCATTTAAGGCCCTTATCAAAACCAATTAAATTACGAAAACCTTTGCGTTAGTCTCATAAGCATAACATAATATAATATAATATTTGAATGCAATAAACCACATCTCAACTAATAGAAACTAGTATGATTCGCTCTTCACTCATGCCCCGTCATGAATATGTTTCAACACCTGAAAAGATTATCTCCACTTGCCCCCACTACTCTCCATTAAAATGGATCATCGTAGGGCCAAGATAAAGACATAACCAGACACAAACAACACACACAATCAGCAAAGCTGAGTACATAAGCGTATTTAAACACACTAACATGCAACTCCTAGCATCACACATACTTACCTCATTGCACCTGTTTACAAGCACACACAACAAACAACAAAACTCTTTAACTAAACACTAAATAATTCATTTAGCGTTGATTACGCATCGAACGGGTTTCCAACTAAACCTACCTCAATAAATTGAGGCCCACTGACACGGGAGCTAACCGTGCCAGCATCACCTATGCCACACATTGGTGGCGGAATTCCAGCGCATAATAATAATAAAAAGGAATATACAACGTCCTGTACTCCATTAGAAGTTATGATCAAATATAAAGTCACATAACTCCCCCCATATGTTCATACTCAAGGTATATACGTTCCAAGAGTTTTGGTACGTAATCTCTTTCACTTTACGTTATTTACATGTTATTGGACTTGGTGATGACTCTCAAAGCATAATAAATCAATCAACAATAATTATTCAATCAAACAAACATACCAATTTAATTCTTGAATAATTAGTGACCACAAATAATTTAATGTTGAACCCATTTTAAAACTACCTCAGTGTCAAAGACACCTTAAACGCATAAAGCGCCAACAATTCTATCCCTCGGTGTTAAAAACACCTTAAGTGCACAAAGACACCAACATACTATTTATTCCTTGTGTACATAGACACTTATATAGCTCCTTCCTTATGCTTAATGCATCAATAAAAATTATATGGACTATAATAAATTTTCTTTCAATATTCCAAACCAAATTAAACAATTAGTTTAATTAAACATGCTCTTTATCATGCCATAAATAAATATGTGGTTCATAAATAATATTCAAGCTACTATTTTCCAATCAATAATCCATCATAAATAAATCATGTTTCATAATCCAATCACCAATAACATTCAAATCATAATTTTCATTCCAAACTTAGCATGACATTACTTGAAATCAATCAAACACATTTAGCATGCTACTACATCAACATAATTATGCTAAGTACGCGAACGTACCTCAATTAAGCCCATAAAGTGGCCGAAAATACTACAACAATTTCCGAATCAAGTCTCCTACATAAAGGGACAATAAACTCACTTTATACACAATTAAGTATTACTCTTGTATACACAATTTCCAGCAACTTAAACTCACTTTAAACTATTTAGAATAATCTGAAAATTATTTAAAACCCCTAATTAAACTCCTTTTTAATAGGTTATCACACCCTTTTATTAAAATCACAATTATACTACTTTAAATAAAATTCCAGCATTTTAAACTAATCAAAAACCACTTCAAAACCTCATCAAAATACATCTTCATACTTAAATTATCCGTAGAAAAATTAAATTTCTCTTACCCTTTAAACTCAAGGATAAAAATTAAAAAAAACTTCGTTAAAAATAAAAAACTGCCCGAAAATCATACTTAGAGGCTGAATTTGGCCACGAGAGGGTGGTGCTTACTACCAAAGGTAGTAAGTCTTTCTTAAAATGTTGTTTCCACATGGAAATCACTACTTTTTTGTCAAAATCGGATGAGTTTAGAACCTGATCGGGATTAAAACGGGATTAATATTAACGAACGAGAATCTATAAATTAAAACACGAACTTATGTGTTCAAAATAATCTAGAATTAAGTTAAACTAATTAGTAGCTATAATCACCAAAATTTCAAAACATCATTACTATAAAAGCCCTAAATCAATTGTTCATAAAAACCCTAAAAATCAAGTCTTTAATAATTTTAAAACCCTAACTTATAATTTTATGAAATCTGAAAATAAAACACTTTATTATTTAAAATTTACAATCTTTAATCATCAAAACATAATTATGATACTAATCAAACATACTTTGAATAATTAAAACCAAAACCCATAAATAAAATCATCAAAATAGCTAGAATGAAAACAGGAGAGAAAAAGGAAGAAAATAAGACTAACCTTTTTGTGTGGGAAATTTTTAGGGATAAATGGAGTATTTATAGTGTGGAGTAGGTTAGGGTAGATTTTGGGCTTCATAAAAATTATGGAGTTGGATACTAAAATAGTTGGCCCAAATTATAAAAATAGGATAGTTGGGTATGGGATATATTTGGATTAAATACTTGTTGACCCAATATAAAAACACTTGCTTTATTAATAATTAAATAATTAAAATGGTTTGACCCAAAATATACTTCATAAATAAATAAATAAAATATAAAATACGTTAAAAATACGGGGTATTACATGGTTACCAAGCTTAAACAAGTTGATTTGATAAGGTTGAACGTCTATCTTGAATGAGTAGTCTCTGTATATTCCCATGAAGGTTTCATTGTCAGCAATCTCATACATAACTCCAAGATCACCTGGTTCTTCGCTCTTCACCAATGTTGAATGTCGCGGAACTTCTTCTTCAATGCTTGGATGCTCAAGAAGATCCATATCAATATCAGGCTCGTGTTTCCTGATATTAGGTTCATCATCAGAGTCACTAGTATCAACATCCCCACTGTAGATCCGCATATTAGATTCAAGAGGGATACCTGTAGTATCAACATTTACTCTTCGAGATAGTGTTTGTGCAAAGCTAGGTATCATCAAGGCTTGTGGGAGCCTTAGAGATTCCTCCCTTCTGACAAAGCGAATTTTCGGTCGGATAGCCGGTAATCCAGCAGCAATCGGTATCCGACGAGGTCGTCGTCTTTTGCACCTCCTCCTATTTGGAGGTGGTCGGATAGGAAGAGGTATAAGAGACTCTTGATGGGCTTGGGACGTAGGTGTAGGTAGTGTTAGAGGGAGGGGTTGTGGCTGGCTAACTGAAAACTCACCTTCGCAAGTAATGGAAGGCAAAGTGAGGCGGGAACGTTTTTTGGAGGGTGCCATTTTTGTCAATTTCATGATTTGTTTGTATGAGTGAATGATGTGCACTATGAAGAAGGAGAAATGGTGTATATATAGCCAAAGTAAAGAATAACATACCTTGGATTCTTACCAAATTACCACTTGACACTTGTCATAATATGGGCACCTTTAGTAATTTCTCATGTATTAAACATAAAATGAAGAGTTCAAATGATTAATCATAAAGTGTGTATATTAGTTGTATAGTAGTAAAAAAAAAATAATTAATCATACACTCCAAAATAACTTTATTCTAAGGGCCTGTTCACATTTACTTAATTTCAGTTTAGTTCAGTTCAGCTCCAATCAGTTCAGTTCAGTTCAGTTCCAATCAATTCAGTTCAGCTCTTAATTTCCCTCTCACATAAAATATTCATTTCAGCTCAATTTACTTCAGTCCAGTTCAATTCAGTTCCAATCAGTTCAGTTCAGTTCAGTTCAGCTTCAATCAGTTCAGTTCAGTTCAGTTCAGCTCATTTCAGTAAATATGAACAGGCCCTAAATGGTTGAATCTAAAAGGATAATTTTACTAATCACCAGTGAAAATTTAATAATGATTGACAGGCTAAAGTCGTATCACCTAATCAAAAGTATTACCTAAATCCTCTAACTAAAGTAGATAGGGAAGTAGGGTCGAATCCACAGGGAAACTGGTCTTTCTACTCCTAAATAATTAATATAGTCTAAATTATTAAAGTAAACAATTTGTTATATATAATGTGAAACTATTCTACGAAGATTAAGTTCAGGGAGAAAGTCGATAATAAGAAGGCCTAGGGTCATAGGTTCACCAATAATTAATATTCCGGGATAAAACATAACAATCAATCAATCAACATTGCATAAATAACATGATTAACAGGCTCTCGCAATTTATTAACCAACATAGATCTAACAGGCTCTCGCAATTTACTAGATCTAAGTTCCTATTGAAAATAGCCTTTAATATCAAATTAACATCTGCTCGATTCATCAATTCAATATTGCTAAACATTCACAATCAAATTACATCTGCTCGATTCATAATCCAATTGCAAAGAATTAAAACAATTCAATAAGAAATTACCATGCAAAGTCAATAATCAACAATAACAAATTATCCCTTCATATTAATTATGGATTCCCTTAAACCCTAGAAATAAACTACTCGGACATAATTAAATCTAAAACATGCATAATAATAAAGTAAGCCATAAGGGAATTGAAAGGAAGAAATTACTGAAATTAATTGAAATAGAAATCGTACCAAGACGGCGAAATTACAAAGTAGTCGAGATCAAAAGTAGGTAGAGAGAAAAATCTAGAGAGAGAAAACATTAAGTAGAGAGAGAAAGTGAAAAGGAAAGAGTAAGTAAAAATTACAATCCTAAACGTACTTAAACGAAAATAATTAACAACTCCTAATTAGAACTAAGTGCCTCGACAAAACAAGGCCACCCAGAAACACGCGCCCGATCGGGCGCGCCTTTTTGCTAGCATTCCCTCGCAGCAGCGTCGCCCGATCGTGCTAGGGCTCGCACGATCGGGCGCGCCTAGCACCATCAAGCCTTGGCTGCCTTGCCCGATCGTGCGAGCACCTAGCACGATCGGGCCCTTGTGGCTCCTCGAGGTCTTGGACTTGCGATTGGGCTCGACTCCTCGGCCCAATCCCGGATCTCCTGTTCGGGTCTTGAATATTCGGTCCAAACCTCGGTATTCCAAATACCGAGCCCTTAATCACCGGCCCGATGGCTTCTAGCCGGCCTTGGGCTTCAACAACGGTCTTGCTTCTCCAATGCTCGTAGTTGCTTCATAAAATCCCGGGAAAATACTCCGAAGGTGCAATTCCCTATAAAACTCAACAAACACTACGAAAACACTAGAAAACACATATTAGTAATAAAAGTGGCTCTAAGGAGCCAAAAACACTACTAATTATGACCAAGGGACGGGGGTAAAATGCTATATAAAACGGACATATCAATGATCTATTAAGTAAATTGAAATTTGAAGCATTTGACAAGCGAATTTGCGATAACCATAGGTCTTACTATTAGGAATATGCGTAAAGCTATAACAATTTCTTGTATAATCAAGTCGAATGAAGTCTTTAGATGGTTTTTATCATGCAAATGTTATAGAACATAAAAAGGTTTGTAATGCAATGACATTAATTATGTTATTTCTAATGAAATTTTTAGAAATTTGAAAGCCAAAATTTATATTTAGGGCTTGTTCTCATTGACTGACTGAACTGAACTGAACTGAACTCAGGTGAATTGAACTCAGCTGAACTGAAATGAACTGAACTGAAATGATATTTTATAAGAGAAGGAAATTACAGAAAGAATTGAACTCAGCTGAACTGAACTGAACTGAAATGAATATTTTATAAGAGAAGGAAATTAGGAGCTGAATTGAACTGAACTGAACTGAATTGAGCTGGACTGAACTGAACTGAACTGAATTGAGCTGAACTGAACTGAACTGAACTGAACTCAGCTGAACTGAACTAAATAGAATTTCAACGTAAGAGAACATGCCCTAATACATAAAGGCAATGTTTACACCATTACACCATTACCTAAACTGACTTTTTTTTTAAAAGGCATTATTTATACCATTACACATTATTTTTTTTTGTAAAAAATGTTTCTACTTATACTTTAACTCTCCTACTCATAGGTAAATAAAATATTAATATTAGTAGTTTGTAAAAAATATTGTAAATTTATTCGAATATTAATATCATTACATGGAAATGTTTGTCATATGTGAAATTATATTTTGGCTGAATATTTATAACCATCGATTCGCAAATATTTGTTTTAACAACAAATTGGAACTTTAATAATTCGCGTAACAAGGTACTTGCAATATTAAGTGTATAATATATTATTAATTCAAGTTAGATCTTGTTTTTTATTTTTTTTTTATTTTTTTATTAATAATTAAAAAAAAGGCAAGTCACTTTAGATACATACTAATAAAAAATAAAAATAAAAATCCAATTCACTTGATATGTATAATATATTAGACACTTGCTCTTCAAAAAAAAAAAAAAATATATTTGTCAGTTATGGAGCTGCGTGCACAACACTCCTTTACCCCAATGGGTACTTTACTACTTTCACAATAGTTAAATCAACTTAAAAATTACAATGCTTACAAGCTAGTAAGAGTTACTTTTATGTAATAGTTAATTTTATTTTAAAACAAAAATACAAAGTATTAAAAGAACAATTGAACACAAAGTTCAACCTTTAATAACCACCAACAGAAGTAATACGATTATAATAGCCGCCCACTTCATAAAGCCTGCTCCGACGTTGTTATTTGGCTGCGGGTTAGTCGGCTGAAATTATTCGCCACTTATGAGGTTAACATTACCTTTAAAAATGACATCTGCAGGACTGATCCATCTGAAATACCCACAAGCAGGACAACAAAAGTACGCCCTTCTCGGATTTGTAACTGTTGTTAAAACTAGGACATCAGTGAATCTGGGTGGGTGACAAGCACACAAAGGTGTGTTCAGCACTACTGGGGAAGCAAGAGCATTAATTACTTGCCTAGGTCTCATCATTAGTTTGGAGTTAAAAAAAATTGTAAAAAAACCTGAGCTATAGTGTGTAAGTTTGTAATGGATTGTAGATTTGTTGGTAAAAACTTCAATTTATAAATGGATCATGGTTGGTAATATTTGGACACTTGTAAAGGTCCTTTACTAGATGTGTGACACTTGTAAAGGGAGATGTCATACTTAAAGTTGTGATTGGATATGTGAAAAGTAGGACAGTTAGACTTCAACACATGAGTTTAGACTAGAACTCCACCTAGAGCTTCTACTAGATTTTTAAAATAAATTTTTAATCAACCATCAAAAAAATAAATTCTTAAAATAATTAAAATATTTTTGCAAAATGTAATTCCTTGAATTTGTAAATATTTGTTTAGATTAATAACCCGCAATTTTTATTAATTTGTTATTTTTTTAGATTAATAAACCTCATCTTTTATTAAAATTAAAGTACATAATAAATTTGAATGGGCTAATTATTTTGTTAAATGGTTCTTTTCTTTTATTACATAACTAGAGGTAAAGGTCAAGAACATCTTGTTTTTTAATTATTTAAGTACTACCCTAGCAATTAGACTACTTGAAAGGACTTTAGACTAGATATTGCACTTCTCAATTAATTTTTTGGTTGATTTGACAACACATATTTAAATACATTAATTACATGTAAACGTACATATTACTTCCAGAAATATAAAAATTAAAATAGATAAAGATTAAGTATAAAGTACTAAAAAGAGTGTTGATTTGACAACACAATGCATGCACATTTTCAAGGTCAATTCAACTTGCAACAAAATCCTTTAAACAATGATGTCTTCCTTTATCAACACTTCATGATCAATTCACTTACATATTTGGTTTTACTTTTCTACATAAAAACCATCATTACGAATAATATACAAGCTTGTTAATTTTTATTAATTAATGATTTTAGAAAAACTTTTATATTTTGTATTTGTATTTTTTGCTTATGATATGTTATACGAAGTACATATTAATTAGTCATAGTGAACATTTCATGTACTTCATTGCTGATTAATTTTGCTAATTTTGCATACAGTTCGAAACTTTCATAAAAGATGAAACTCATTACTGAATTTTGCTAATTAGTCATACTTTCATTATGTTTAAAAAACATTACTTATTTGTTGAAAAATCATTATTTATATGTTAATAATTCATACCTTATATGTAAATCATACCTTAAGTGTTAAGATTGAAATGATTTATGTTAAAAAAAACAATAACAAACGAATGTCATACTTAGATTTATTTGTGACAAAATTATGAACAATTAGACTTCTAAAAAGGACTGTAGACCACAATAGCACTTCACAATAGCAATTTTCATTACTATTTAAGTAAAAGTATAGTACAACATATATCAAATCAAAGGGATTATTTAGTACTATTAAATCTTTTTTTGATTTGACAGTACAATGCTCTTGAATTTAATAAGTGATTAGTACTACATTTAAAAGTAGTACACTTCATAGCCAATAAAAGAACACCTAAAATAGGGTGTATTAAAAAAATTAAATAAAAAAACGTGTAAAATATTAAGTAAAAAAAAATTAAAAAAAAAATAATTACATAAAAAAAACCAA
Organism: Chenopodium album; assembly: GCF_948465745.1. Taxonomy (NCBI): domain Eukaryota; kingdom Viridiplantae; phylum Streptophyta; class Magnoliopsida; order Caryophyllales; family Amaranthaceae; genus Chenopodium; species Chenopodium album. The sequence goes on from NC_137852.1 coordinate 17,577,116, forward strand.
AACAAAACATTTACTTTTCTATTATTTAGACTACATACTTGTTAAAAATACACACTACAAATTGTACTTTTCAATTTCTTAAGTAGTGATGTAGACTATAATTCCAATTCCAAATACTTTTAAAAAAGGGAAAAGAGGTGTAGACTAGAAAATGTCCATGTGACTTTTTAGTGGTTGTGATTTAAACAACATATCTCAAGATGTTGATTTGACAACACTCTTCCAAAAACCAATGCTTTATTTCAATCTTCTCCACAAATTATCAATCTTAACACGTAAGTATTCACAAAAATTGGTTACAAGATTTGTATTAATATTAATAAAATCAACTGCATTTTGTACAACTAATCACCAATGTCATGGGGACAAAATTTTGCTACAATTAAGCTATTAAATCAAATTATTCATTTACACGGGGATAGTGCAACTAAATTAACTAACCAAATGGAGTGATAATAGAATTAACATATACGCTTTTTAAAATGAAATGTTTTTCATACACCTTATTAAACGTAAATGGAGTAATTTTATATGTACCCCTTAAAGTAGACTAGGATTGGGTTTGTATTAGACTACTAGGACATGGTGTGGACTAGATGTTGTAGTTGTCTATATTAAAAGTTTTGACATGACACTACTTAAAGGGTTGATTTGACAACACAATGCCAATACTTTGTATATTTTGCGAAATCGAAATAATATTGCAAAGCCTAAGATATTTACAGTTTCATTTTCAAACCCATAATATGTATTTGGCAAATTTTTGACAGAAACAAGTTTTTATTTGGAATAAAAAAAGAAAATAAAATATAGTATTAATATGTCATATTTTCCCATATTATACATAAAAGAGTAGCATTAATAATACTAAGTGCCTACAAAGTTTAAAAAATTTAAGTTGTACAAATTTAGACCATATCACATTTTGTAATATTAAAATAGAAGTACAAGTTATAAATCTTTAGACTACAATAACTAGGTGTTGACTAAAATTGCAAGGATGGTAGAGGCAAGTACTGATTGGACAACTAACACTCTTACAAGTTGTTTCAAGTCATAATTCTTACATTGATTGGACAATGCAAGTGTTACAAAGTTATAATGCATAAACACTATTATGGGAGAGTAATTAATAGTTACTTTTTTTAAACAAAACATTAAAGAGCATGTCCAATAGCTTGTCACAATTTTCATCAACAAATAGCTAAATTGAAGTACATGGAATTTTCAATTTTTAGCAAAAGAGACAAACTAGTCCATTTTTCCTACTGAAGCCTAATGGTAATACATGTGAAAAATGGGAGGGTTGTTGTCGTAAAATTCCACAACAACTTCTTCCTTACCCCGGATATTTTTTACTTGAATTAGATCGGTAATTCCCTTGTTAATGAAACAAGTAATGATTTTATTCCAACCATCACGTTCTATTTGCAAATTAGCATCCCACTGATTGTCTCCAAATCGCAAAACAGCAGCGGTGTCATCGGGGAAATCAATGAAGTGCTCCCGAGCGAAATCAATTGGTACACTCTGCAAATTAACGTAAAATTCATAACCATGTTTCAAAAATTTAATATTATGAGTCGGCTTAAGACAAACACATTAAAACTTAGATTAGTCTTTTACCAGTACGCCTAGATGCATGTATGACCTCGTAAAAGTTGATAAAAACCACGGTCTTTCTTCTTCAACCACGATTGGGTTATCATTTTGGGCTACGTCTATAGGATCTGGAACCTCTACATCGGCTCTGAACAACCTCACACGAACACATGTTTTATGACATAAATAAATTTTTAGGACATCACCTAGTCTTATGTCATTTTGAGACACAAAATTTCCCAACCGTCTTCTAAAGAATACTTCCACTTGGATCCCAAATCCACGATCCGCATGAGTACATTCCACGATGCGTTACCATACCCTTTAAATACCTCAACATTTCCATTCAAACCTTGCATTTCTTCAATTAAATTACCCGGAATACGCTACAAGGGGTTCAAAAAACAAAGACTATCTAAAACAAAAACAAAGTAAAGTTAACAAACAAATGCTACATAGTTTAAACACTTACAACGCCAGCAAGCCTTCTTTCGTTCACCTCCACTTCATAATTTGGGTAATTCCATGTCGCCTACAAAATTTTTGAAATGAGATGTTAAAAATTGGATGTTAAAGATGTAATACCTAACACATCTTACGGAAGATTTAGAGACGAGATTATGGAATCAAAAGATTACCATATCAAAATTATTGCTATCACTATTATTAAACTTTAAAGATTTTTAGCCTTTGGTAATTTGTTGATAATACCGTAATGCTTCAAGTTTGAGATTTGTTCATCCTCCTTTTATAGGCTAGAAAGGTAAGTGACGACGAGACCCATCAATAAAAGATTCTTGCGAATAATAATTATGTGGTGTTGCTTCAACTAAAAAGTACGAAAATAAAATTTGTCGGTTTCCGAATACTAAGGTGTGTAAACTCTTTGAATGAGCGTATAATAACACCTTAATTTGTAAAATCTCCTATACCACTACAAAATCGCGCTAAGTTATTAATTTAAAATTAACATAACCTACTATTTGAAACATTATAATTTGCCCCATAAATAATTTAAAATGCACTTAACCATTCCCAAATTGAAATCTAATGTACTTGAAATCCAATATACTTCAATAGAGGTGTTGCCTATGTCATCAATGACAAGTCACATCCAAATAAGTACCTTTTATAATTAACAATTTCCTTTCTAATTTAAGTTCCAATGTAAGTGTATTGGTCAACTAATTTTTAATGTATGCCAATTGGTCAAATAAGTACCTTATATAATTAACAATTTCCTTCCAATTGATTTTTTTACCAAAAAAAAAGACAGGTTCTAGGAGTTTCTATGTTTAGAAACTTTAGTGTTTCTAATTTAACCAAGTATATATATATATCAATATATGTAATTTAACTTGGAATAACAATAGCATAGAAAGTATAGTGAGTTAAATTACTATTTTAACAATTAATTTATATATCACCTACTATATTACCTACATTTTAGCAATATATTTTTATCAATTAATCTGATTATAATTAACCATAAGCACAAGTACTTACTAATAAATAATTACTTTGTAACACATACGATATTACACAAACTTACTAAATAACATAAAAGCATTTTTAAAACATATAAAAGGGGCAAACAAGCTATCCAAATTAGGCCCCTAAATTAACATAGTTCTAATAATGCCACAACTTAACAAAGTTCTAATAATGTCTAATAATAATAAGATAACAATGCAAGGATCCAAACTTAGCTTAATACAACACCCAATGGCTTCCTCAAAATACAACCAAAAAACAACATCATCAACCCAAAAGTACTCCACACCTCCACTTAATTGCACGCCATTGGACACCATTCTAGCTCATTCACCTTGCTGCTGGGGGATAGCCCTATACTAAAACATAATTTCTTAGTTAAAATAAACTACAATAATATAATATAAAGTAAACTAAATTATCTAAAATGAAATAACTGTTGAAAAAATAAATCAAATTGCTTTAACCATCACCTGAACAAAGGCTTCTAAAATGCAAAGATGCCCCGGACCGTGGTAGTTGGTGTGAGTCTGAACTGCTTCAGACCGCCACAGCAGGGCTGCCCCTCCTTCAAAGGAGTTAAGCATAGAGTGAGAGTAGCTATAATTACCAGATAGCCTTGCAATCGTTTCAACAAGATTACCAACACTGTTTCTAATTTCTAAGAGTATGACAATATCAGGATGATGAATTGAAAACATGAAGTTGAAATTTCGAACAAAGGAAGGTCGACCCACCCCACGCACATTCCAGCAAATAAGCTTAGAAGAAGCAGGCATTGGATGCATGGTATTTCTTCGAGTGCACCGTATAGGTTGAAGGACTGCACAAGTATAGCTTGGCACTTCGAGAGGAAGAGACTCAATGAGATAGAGATGTAGATAGCGTGGTGCAGCGGGGAGGTACACTACCTGAAAAGTCAATGAAGGATTGTATATGTAAGAATGTAAGATTAAACTAGTGAATTTACATGTGCATGTGACAAGTTTGATTATATAAATTATTAAGTGGCCTTCCTAGTGTTGTTATTTTTTATTTTTACCTTAAAAATAAAAGTCTAACTTTAAAGGCAAAATCTAACTTAAAAAATGATATATATGATTGTTTTTACTCTATCAGACTATATTATTAAATTCTAAATTTTCATAATTAAGTGGCCTTCCTAGTGTGCTTATTTTTTATTTTTACCTTAAAAATATAAGTCTTACTTTAAAGGAAAAATCTAACTTAAAAAATGATATATATGATTGTTTTTACTCTATAAGACTATATTAGTAAATTTCTAAATTTTCATAATTACGTGGCCTTCCTAGTGTTGTTATTTTTTATTTTTACCTTAAAAATAAAAGTCTAACTTTAAAGGCAAAATCTATCTTAAAAAATGATATATATGGTTGTTTTTACTCTATAAGACTAAATTAGTAAATTCTAAATTTTCATAATTACGTGGCCTTCTTAGTGTTCTTATTTTTTATTTTTACCTTAAAAATAAAAGTCTAACTTTAAAGGCAAAATCTAACTTAAAAAATGATATATATGATTGTTTTTACTCTATAAGACTATATTAGTAAATTCTAAATTTTCATAAGTAGTTGTCTAACACTCCAACCATTATTTTAACATGACAACAATTAGATCATACCAACTTTGTAACTAAAAATGTCTTTTTAAAAATTAATGGGCAATGATGGTTTAACAAAACAAATGTATATAATATTAAGGGCAACTGTGTTTGATCAATTGTGTTTTAACTAAAAAGGTGATGAGTAGAGTTTATTTAATGCATTCCTTTAAGTTAGGAAACTTAAAGTTGAAGGTAGGATTATAAAATGAGACTTCATCAACATTATACAAGTCCCATCTAAAGATAAATACTACTATATAATTAACATTATACAAGTCTATCTAAAGATAAAATTAGGGAAATACCAAGCTACTTTAAAGTATGAAGGATGTTGAAATTTTTGTTTGTACCTGAAAAGCATCACAGAATGAAGCCATCCGGAGGCGCAAATCATCATCATGCATGATAAATGAAGGGGCCGCAAAGTTAATAACAGGCTCAGGGTCTATCAATTGCATCAAGAAGGAGGGCAATAGGGTTTGCGTATCCTCCTTCTCTAGTGCTGAAATGAAGTACCAGTCGAGCAAAATTTTAAACTTCTCGTCCATTGCAATCCAATCGTTGATAGAAGGGAGGTGGGCTGCTCTGAGTGGACCACCAGCTCTAGGAGCCATTTTCAAGTTTGAAGGCTCATTGTCGAAGCGGATTGAGGGGTTGTACACGGCCTTCCATAGGTCCTTAATTTCAGTGGGGGTTGTTTTTAGGTTGGTTTGGGCGTAGTAAACCATCTGATTCATGTCAAACTCGGCATTCAAACCACCTTGAGGGGCGGTGCAGAAAATTAAAACAGGGCTACCTAGAGGGGTGACGCCTAATACAAGTAGAGCCATATTTGGTGAGTGGAAGTAGATTGTGAAAAAATTTTATGAAGTGTTGTAATCCCCCGTATTTTTAAATATTTTATAAATGAAAATTTATTTTATTTATAATATTTATTTGTTTTTTTTTCATAATTTAATTTTCAAAAGTTTCAAATTATTAATCTGGGTCGAAAATTATTTGAACAAATTTTTTGATGCACCTTTATTCTACAATTTATGTCCAATCACAGAAGCCTAACCCATTTGTTTACTTAATCGACCCATTATTTTTATGAGGCCCAATCTTTCTTTTTACCCTACAATAATTCTCTTCTATAAATACCCCATGAATCTCCAAATATTTCCCACACAAAAAGGTTAGTCTTATTTTCATCCTCTGTTTCATTATTTTGCTTAATGTTGATTTAATTGTTTTGGGTTTTGATTTTAGTATAAAGATTATATTTTTAGTATCAAATTATATTTTAATGGTATAAAGATTATAAATTTCAGATTATATTTATGTTATAAATTTCATATTTTATGAATTATAAACCTAGGGTTTCAATTTATTGAAAATCATGATTTTAGGGTTTTTATGAACAATTGATTTAGGGCTTTTATAGTAATGATGTTTTGAAATTTTGGTGATTATAACTACTGATTAGTTTAACTTAATTCCAGATTATTTTGAACACATAGATTCGTGTTTTAATTTTTAGATTTCCGTTCGTTAATATTAATCCCGTTTTAATCCCGATTAGGTTCTAAATTAAACTCACCCTATTTTGACAAAAAAGTAGTGTTATCCATGTGGAAACAACTTTTTAAGAAAGACTCACTACCTTTGGTAGTGAGCACCACCCTCTCGTGGCCAAATTCAGCCTCTACATATGATTTTCAGGCAGTTTTTGGTTTTTAACGAAGTTTTTTTTTTAAATTTTATCCTTGAGTTTAAAGGGTAAGAGATAATTTAATTTTTCTATGGATAACTTAAGTATAAAGATGTATTTTAATGAAGTTTTGAAGTGGTTTTCGATTAGTTGAAAATGCTAGAATTTTATTTAAAGTAGTATAATTGTGATTTTAATAAAAGGGTGTGATTACCTATTAAAAGGGAGATTTTTAAGGGTTTTTATATAATTTTTAGATTTTTATTGGACTTTGAACTTGCTGTAAATTCATGTATAAGAGTGTATTTTAAGGTTTTTATGAAGAAAAGTTTAAAGAACTATATATAAGCCTTTAATTTTAACAAAAGGGAAGGTTTTAAAGTGTTGTTTGATTTGGATTTTGAAGGTTTTAAAGTAAGTTAGTATTGCTGTAAATTTGATTGATTGGGTATTGATTGAGATGTTATTATTTGGCTTAGGAGAGGAGTTTATTGAAGGTGATTTCTAGTTAGTAAAGTGGCATACCAATTCGTTTGCTCAAGGTACGTACAAGTTACGAAACCTTTCTTTTAGGTGCATGTTTAAGGACGACGGATCGAGAACTTAGTATCATGTATAGGGATGACTGAGTTAAATTGTTTGGTTATACATTGTGAATTTCGTATGACGTGCATTATTTTATATTGCAAGTATTATTTGTGCTCTAATTATGCAAGGTGCGCTTAGAGGCAAAGGTATATGATTGGTGTAATGATTAATTTATTACTCATTCATGATTATGCAAGCAGGATGAGTAAAGGAAGAATTTAAGTCTTCTAAGACGAGGTTGAGGTTTTGGGGTGCCTTATGCACTCAAGGTGTTTATACACCGAGGTAATAAAGGAATAAATAATAAATGTTGCTTGCCACTAATAAATCAAGAATTGAAATTGAAAAGTTGTTTTACTTGATTGAATTGATATTGGATTGATTGAATTGTTATGCATATGAGTCATCACCAAGTCTAAACCTGTAAATCACATAAAGTGCAAGATGGATGAGCAATAAAACTCTGGATTGGTGCACTTCTGGAGTAATGACAATCAGGGGTTGGGGTACACGGGGTATTAGCCGTGTACTTTTCTCGAGGCCGTCTGATCTACGAGTCTCTTATTTCAAATATTTTTCAAAACTAGGAGTTAGGTGAGATCTCATACTAACTACGGTCACGGAGTCGCGCCCGTGGTCGTTGGATGTTTATTGATGTTTCCGAAAGGAGGCATGGGGTTTTTCTTTTATTGATGTTCCAAATGGAGCATGGGTTGGACAACCTTGTCTATTGCGTAATCCAATGAATCAAAATAATGATTTACCTAATATTAATTAATGGAGTCTTAGTAATATAAATAGTTGAGTCGTGTGTTGAGTCTATAATTTAATGATGCATGATGATTGATTATTAGTAGCATGTTATGGATTTCTTAATTTATTTTGCAGCTTGTATGTACTCAGCTTTGCTGATTGCGTGCTTTGTGTGTCTTTCTTTGGTCATGGCCTTCGCCTTTCAATGACCCTGTGACGATCCAATTTTTACACTTGTAATATTGGGGAGCAGAATTACCACAGGTTCTTACACATGCAGCATTCATCAGGGTTGTGGGATCTTGAGTAGAGAGTTGGTTGTTTGCATTTTATTTCTTTTGCAAGTTTGAATTTATTTTAATTCGATTTTATTCGACACTATTTCTTTTGGGTTTGACTTTATTCGAACACTGAATTTAATCACTTGCTACTTTTATTGGGTTTTGAATAAGGGCCTTAATGGTTCCAAGTTGTATGACTTAATTTGGTTTCATTCGTTGGTTTTGAAACTTATTTATAACTGATTTAATTTTTCCGCTGCTATTTTCTGATAAAGCCTTAATGTTTGAACACGTGGCGGTAGCACGCCAGTAATTCTCTTGAATATTGTTCAGGGTCCTCAGAGGTTTAAAGAGAGAATTATTGGGGTGTTACAAGTGTGGAGCAACTTTAATGGGTTAAACATATAGCACCTTTTATCAATGGGAATGTGACAAGTGTCACTTATGTATAGCTTTGTATAATAATTAATTATATAAAAAAGTATTATAAGTTTGATGCTCATTTTTAATGTTTTAATTATTTGACAATTAATATTAGTACAAATTTTTATTTATAAGTATATTTTTTTTTTATCATTGATAGTTGTCGATAATGCTAGAATGAATGAATTTCCGGGGTTTTGACCGTGTCATGTGTTGACCGAGCTTTAATCGAGTCGATCTCGAGTACCTTGCAATTACAACTTTGTTGACTAAAATTCTTAATTTTCTAAACCATCTCTTCATTCTCTTTAATTATGTCATTTGATAAGTATATATACATTTAGACTATAGTACATAAATAATATTTATTTATTAATAAATAATCTATAATAAAATTTATTTATCATAAAATTTTCATCCTTTGTAAATATTATATTATAGGAAGGATTTCAATATTCTTACGAGCTTTCGAGTTGAGTTATAAGCAACTCGAATTGACTCATGAACATTTCGACTAAAACTATAAATCGAGTTAAGTTCACTCAAATCGAGTCTTTAACGGGTTTTGACCGAGTCTAAATCAAGTAGCTCTCGTCCCATAAGCACCCCTTTTTATACATAACTTGATCAAATGAGAAAACTAAAACTTTTTCAAATTTGAAAACTATAACTTCGTGCTTCATACTTAATAATCTATTGAACCAATTATAAGGAAAAAAACTCAATAGTATCTCTACCCATCTGGAGTTGACTCGACCCATATCTTACTCGAACTCGATAAACCTGGACCCGAATTTGACCCAAATCGAAATTTGACCCGATCCGACCGATCCGAGTTAAAAGGATAATTTTGATCCGGCCATATCCGACCCGAGCAGACTCGACCCACACTCCATCCGGTTATCCGAATTGACACCTCTATGTATAACTAGTTCATTTTATAACTAGATCGGCTTTAGTGCTCGATCGGTAGTAAACATGTGTGCATAATTAAATCAATATCAATATCAATATAAATCAATACATATATTAAAACTCATGGCAAGACAAGATGTTTTGCCATGTGTCAACAATTTTGCCTTTGGCATATGATGTTTTAATAGCATTAATTATTAATGATGTCATGGCCAAATCATACCATAGCATTAATTATTGAAAAACTCTATGCATTAACTTTCCCTTGAATTGGACTATAACTCCTTGAATTGGACTATAACTCCTTAATAATTACATAATAATAAAGTTTGTAAGAAATTAAAAATTACTCCATTTTTATTTTGTGCATTAACTCATAACATTGTAATCATAGAGTAAAAGATTTTTGTGCATTACGGAGTCGTATATATTTTGACATCAAATTTATAAAGAATTGCTTTATCATATTTTTATGATTTTAATGTATAAATTTTTTTCGTATAATCAAACCAACCCAATCAACAAACTAATAAGCTACCATATAAAAATAATTAATAATAAAAAACAAGACCACCACTTAATCTATCAATACAAATAAGCCATAATATATATAGTTAGATTAAAGTAATAAATTTAAAATGACCCAGGTCATCGCCCGAGCAAATAACTAGTTTCATTACTTGATTTTAATATTATCATTATAGTCGGCAGTTTGTAGCCGATTCGTTTTTAAGCGATCCAGTTTCCATTTGGGTCGATTCGTTTCGGACAGTTACACGGTCTCGGTTTAACATTTGACACCACTACTCTCAATTAAAGGCTAGTAATTAAAAAACTTATTTTAAAAACACAAAACAAAAAAAAAAAAAAAAAAAAAAAAAAAAAAAAAAAAAAAACCAAAACAATAGTCAGTCAGTAATTATAATTGAAATTCAAATACTTTAAAGACGATTCGAGTGTAACAAGTTCTAAGTGCATCAACTGTTAAGTATCACATGTTGTAACAAAAACAATGATATCATTAAATCCCATTACTCACCTACATTAACCCCAATTGAATTCTTACTTTTAAAACCCTATATCACCCACAATACAACCTTCTCGACTTTACCTTTTTGCAGATTAACTCCAACCTCATCTTCATCGAATTTGTGCTCCAATCAGGTAAGTACCACCTTTTATCACCTACAAATTCGTTTTTTTTTTCATATATTAAAGTTGTAGTATTAATAATATTTCTATGATCTGTTGATTAGTATTCTGATTTACAAATTTTTTGCGAAATTGGGTAGATTTTTAGGTTCGAAATTGGGAGCTTATACACATGCAACATCTTAATCTGATGGGAAGGAGAACGGTAGGTCGTTGGGCTACCACCCCACCCAATCAAACAAAATTTGTAACTTAACAAACCCCTAGTTAGTGTAGTGGTAAGTCAAGGTCGAACCCAAAGGAATGGAGGTCGAATGCACAATGCCTAAGTCAAGCTATTTCGAAGTCAAGTAAAAGGGGTTTATGAAGGAAACTAGAGCTAGAGCTAAATGATGCAAGAACTTATATGAAATCAATCTAAAGACACTAGGGCAATGGATCCATATGTAATCGTAATGGAAAATGATAATTTGGGAGGTCAAACCGACTAAGTCAAGTGATATGAAGGAAAATTATCATGTATCCAAAAGAGCATACCAAGATGGTTCACCTAGAGGTCTAACTAGCGTCAACTACGCTAAACACTACTTAAGGAACGTCACAAAGCACCTCAATCGTGAAATTGCAAGTTACTAATCAATGGTCTGTATCATAGCAAGCTCACAATGCAATCTAGTGCAATAATCAAAGATGGCCAAACTTCAATTAATCACACACATGCACATGAATTATCAACCAAATTTAATCATATCATCAACTCCATCAATTATCCCCAAATTACTCTATCCATCATTCAAACATGCTTCACCATTTCCCTAGCTAGAAAACTACTCACTAGCCATAGAAATCAAGATCAAAACTACAACAATCATCAATTTCATCATCAACATAATTGAAATCAAAGATTAAACCAACAATCAATCAAAATCAATCAAAAATCAATTAAACTACAATCAATCATCAATAACATGGAAAACAAATGAAATCAACTAGAATCAAACTTGTATTGAAATCAAGAAGAAGATCCTTACAAAACTTTGATCTAAAGATCAAATACAATGAGGAATTCTTGAGCAATCACCAAAAATCATGAGTTTCTCTCTCTAAAGTTCTTGAGTTTCTCTCTCTAAAATTCTCCCAAAAACTAACTATCAAATTCAATCTAAAAAACTTCTTTCTAAAAATAGGTAGAAATAACTATATATACAAAGAGGAGGTCGGTATTGACGCCCAAAAATAGACCTTTGTAGGTGTGGGCGCTCGGAGGAGGGAGAATGGTGCGCACGGGGCACACCCAGATTGGTGCGCCCGCACGCACCAGGTGTGCGGCCGCACCCGACCAATGTGCGGCCGCACACCACCTTGGTGCGCCCGCACAAATCTGGGTCTTTCCCCCTTCTTCTCTTCGTCCTAGCTCAAGCGGTGCACACGTCCTAGATGATGATGATGGAGGACAAAGTAGGCAGAAACTTTCTTGAATTTCTTAAAAAGTATAAGCCATGAAGAAGGCATATACAAAGCCTTGAAGCTTGCCTCTTGGATCCACCCTTGACTTGAAGCTTCTTGCACCATCTTTAGGCATGAAAACAATGAAAGCTCATAGAGAGGAAGCTCGGGAATTCTTGGACAATCAATTACCACCTACAAATAAATGATAAAAAGCAAGTAAAAGAGAAAAATAACAAGTAAACTAGAAAAAGCATGAAATAGAGAAACTAACTACAAAAAGCATAAAATGAAGAAAACAAGAATAAAACTAAGGAAAACTAAAGAAAAGAGAGATAAAATGAAATAGAAATAATCCAAAAAGGAACCAAATGAGTGCCATAAATGTCACTCATCAAATTCCCCCAAGCTAAACTTTTGCTCGTCCTCGAGCAAAACAAAGCAAGAAAGAATGAGGATGAAAATTTTATTGAAAACGAAAAAGAAAGACTCAAGATAAGAATATACACTAAAACTCACTGTCGTAGGAATCACGGTTGTTTTTAGCTACAACAAGCCCTTTAAACCCCAAAGTCGCCTATGAGGACGAGTGAGGTCTCGTAAGGGTATCCTAAGAGTTTGACCCATAACTCTCCACCAAACATTAATGAGGCAAACCATAAAAAGAAAGGAAAATAAAATGAAAGTAAACCTTTGCGAAATAAACTAACATAAAGACTATAATGCAAATGAATGACAATCTTTCTCAAGTAGTTAAGGTATGCACGTTTCAAGATATCCAAGGTTGATTGAAACATAGGGTATGCTAGGCATAGGAACTAGTTATCACAATTCACTTTCATCCCAAACAATCTTACCGCGTTCTTCCCACTAGTCTCAAATCTCCCTTTAGTGAGTGTCCCAATGATTCCTCGAAGGAACCGGAAAAAGAATTATTTTAAGGCTACTCGACAATCTTGACTATGCATCCCCTTTCCTTAGGCAATGACCCATGATGCCCTCCCCCGAATAGTGACTCAACTATCTAGGTCGAAAGGTCTTTCCCCAAGGTTGTAATGTAAGGCATAAAGGGTGAAGGTAGGCTAAAATTTAAAAATTTGGTGATTTTCCTAAAAAGTGAAGCAAAAGGGTGATCAATCCTTAACACCACAATTAAGAAATTACCAAACAAAAACAACACCCCCAAGCTTACTTGAAGCTATACTCACAAAAATATATACAAAAAGCGTACACGCTTCTCCCCCAAGCTAAAATGAAGCATTGTCCTCAATGCTTAGAAGGAGAAAAGAATACATCAAAATATTTTTGAATTATTCACTTTTTCAATTTTTTGTGTTTTTATATTGAATTTGCAAAGTCCTTGCCTTTTGCTTAATTCGGACGGCTTTTCCTAAATGCAAATTATTAGTCCATGCCTTTTGAGAAGTAGGACGGCTTTTCCACAAATATTTGCCATTATTCACAAAAAAAATGAAATCACAAACTTGCTTACTTAAAAACCAAAATTCCAACTTATCCGCCACAAGCTCCATCTCAAATGATCATATTGCTTCACAAAAACCTAGAAAATATAGAAAATGAAACAAATGTCAAATAACTAAAGATGTGGCTTGAAAAGAAGGGATAAGGCTCAAATGGTTGCAAGAAGGCAAATGTAAACCCAAAAATAAAGAAAATAACAAAAATGAAAAATACCACCCCGAAAAATGTGCCTTTCTCCTTCCTAGATAGTTCGGTCTCGTGTTTGAGAATCATACATCAAGCTTGATTAGATTAGGTTTGCATAGTCAAGGATCCACGCCGCTCATACAAGGAATGTTGAAGGCTAGAAAAACAAGTAACCTCACAAGGTTGTGGCAAAAACTCACTAGTGGTGTCAAATCAACTATAGGAAGCAACTACCAACGTGCCACAAACAAGTAGAATCCGGCTTCATGATCCTCCTAGTTCAAACCAACTACCCTAGCATACAATATCCTAGAGTCAACCGAACATAGTCTCAAACCGTGCATACCTTTACAACCTAGGAAGAAAATCATGCAAAAGACAAGTCCAATGTACAAGGTTCATTTCATAAGAAAAGAAATGAAAAACAATGCCTCAAAATCACATCAAAAATGAAAAGAAAAAATAAAGGAAAGTAAGAGAAAAAGTAAAATAAAAGAGAGTAAAAGAAAAGAAACGGAGACATAGAAAAGGAAAATATAGGAGAAATAGCATGCAAAGGACTAGAAAGCAAGTTAAACACATAAAATTCCCAATCAACAAACAAGTGATCGATCGACATCAAAGTCACCGATCCCAAACACATTACGTGTTAACAAGCATCCATCCTCGAACCATTCAACTTCTCCTAAACTAATCCTATTCTATGCAACCAAAAAAATAAAGAGAAAATAAGAAAGGTCTCACCGGGTTTCCAAGCTTAGAAAAAATAAATGAAGCGATTAGAAATCACCTCGTAGCATCCCATATCCATAAGCTCTTCAAGGAACCAAGTGAGAAAAAGAAATAAAAGAAACTATGAACAAAGAAAATTGTTAGTAACTTCAAAACAAATAAAAGAAAACAACAAATAAAAGGAAACTAAACTAAGCAAGAAGTATATACAACTAAAGGAAAGAAAAGCTAAACTAATCAAAGAATAGAAAGAAAAAAAAATAAAACTAAGTTAACAAGAAAGTCTAAACTAACTAAAGAACTACTCTAAACTACAAGATTTGGATTTAAGGGATTTGGATCAAAGGGTTTTGGATTAAGGGATTTGGATATAAGGGATCATCAACAACAACATGCCAAGCAAAACATCACCACAAACAACAAGCATCGAAGCAAATCGGGCAAACAAGCTAGCTACAAGGAAAGTAGCCTAGAGATCAAGAAAATGAGGAAATCAAACAAGAGGAATGAAAATAAACAAGCAAACAACGAAGGTATGTACACAACAACAAAATTGGTCACCGAGCAAGTTATTAGTTCCCCCAAGCTAGATAAAAATACATCTCAACATCCCAATCAAAACACAACATGCATCAAAAATATAAGGGATGGAGGCAAAAAGCATGAGAAGCTAAAGGGAACTAATAACTACTACCATCACCACCACCACTCCCACTCGGCCCGGCCCCATCGGGGTCCCTGTTGCGCTCGGGGTCATCGAAGGGATGAGGGTAAGGCTCCCATCCTCCGGTGTACCCCTCGGGCCACCCATAATGCCCCTTGAAAAGATCTTGTTGCCAAGGAGCAAGAGGGGTGAAGTTATCGGGCAAAGTGAGTTCGAAGGGGTGGTTGGGATGGACATGGGGGTAGTTAGGATCACCCCTATAGTCACTACCACCCGGAGCCTTGTAATCATAGTTACCGTGCTCGTCCGGATAGTAGTGACGCTCGGTGTTGGGGTTAGAAGGCCCCGACCAATAAGGATGCCCATACGAAAGTAGAGGACCTTGTTGGGGCGGGAAGTACGGATAGTTAACCGGGGGAGTAATGTTCCCACTGTAACCTCCGCCTCATAAATTTGTTGTTGTTGTGCAAACATACCTTGTTGCATCTCTTGAATACCTCTTAGTTGCTCATAGATGGCCCCAAAGTCTTGATCATACATGCCATCCACGTGGATTTTCAATCCACTCATTTGCTCACTAAGAGCCCTCAAATCCGCATTGGCGAAAGCATGATGCCCTTGCTCTTGCTCTTGCTCTTGAGGAGCTTGATGTTGTGGAGAATAATGTTGTTGTTGTTTATGTTGTTGTTGTTGTTGTTGATGTTGTTGTTCCTCTTCATCATCTTCTTCCTCATCCTCATCGGAGTCGAAGTTGGGATGCCGAAAGGACTTGGGAACATGCCACACATTGTTGGCGATCCGGGCCAAAGAAGTCAATCCGGGGTTAGGCAAGTAGCACCAATGCTCGTTGCCCCTAAGCCACTCATATTTCCCTTTGCTATAGCCCTTGGAGATGAATTGGATTTGACCCAATTGTTGCATATCGAGGTAGATGGAAGTACTATCCCCGATCTCCTTACAAAATGGGAGATAAGCATTGAGGCGAAGGCGAGTCAAGAGCCTAGTTACCATGCCCCCGCATGGGATCTCTCCCGTACTCCTCTTGCGAAGGTCCAAACAATATTGGGCAAAGATATACCCCAAGTTCAACCGGCCCACATACTCCGGGCGGGTAGACAACTAAAGGACCTTGAGCTCCAACTTGCTCAACTTCCCCAATTCTTGTTTGGGGAACAAAACATAGCCCAAAAGACGGTGTACAACCCTAAGGCAAGGTTGGTACACCGATGAGATCTTAGCCCTGTTGGTGATAAACTCGGTACCACCTGAGATGTCTTCCCACCATGAGTTTTGATCATACTCCGGAAAGATGTAATGTTCAACGTTGACAATATCCCCGTGGGGATCAAAATCCAGAGCGGCATTGAACTCTTCCAATGAGTGGTCGAAGATGTGGTTGAACAATTGTAAACGCACCCTATATACCCCTCCTACGGGTACAAGCTCTAAGGTAGCCAAGAACTCCAAAGTAGGCTCCTTATAGGTGCGGTAGGCATCGGTGATGAAAGAACCCAATCGAAGATTTAGGAGCAACGACCGCACATCATTATCAATACCCAATTTCACCATATCGGGTTGGAAGTAGTGGCGGGTTTGTTTTAGGATTCTTTCTTCCTTCAAATTTTGGTAGAAGGTCTTTTGTTTGTCGGTGAAGTTTTTCTTTTTGGGAAGAGAGGTTGGGGGTCGTGTTTGAGTGGAGGAAGGGTTGGAAGTACTAGGCCTAGAAGATGTACTAGGCCTAGAGGAGGTACTTGGGCGAGGAGGTTCATCGATGCTAACATCGGTTTTCCGTTTCTTGGTGAGTTTCTTGAGGTATTTAGACATTTTGAGAGGCTTAGAAAGATCACCAATATTCAATCAAAGAACAAAACCAATGAACCAAGAATACCACACCCAAATTCACCACTTACTACCAAAATTGCCAAACTCCAAATTCACACTTCTTTTCAATCAAAACCATTCTCAAACCAATCAACAACACCAATAATCCAAGAAAAACTTCCTTTCAACAATCCAAGAACAACCACAAGACCAATACCACAATCACCACATACTACCCATATTCCAAAAATTCAACTCACAATATATCAACCGAAAATGATGAGAATCACTACAAAATCAACAAGCAATACAATGTTATGCAAAATCAATCAACAAACATCACCAAATCACAATCAATATCAAGATCAAGCATCAAAAATCACAAAATCAATACTACACTATTCATGCTCATACAAATTTTCAATCTATGCAAATTTATGATATAAATGGCAAAATTAAAGCAAGGATTAGTGATTATACCATAAAAGAAGCAAGATTAACCAACTTAGAGCAACCAATTTGAACCCACAAAGAAAGCCACAATTTTCGGCCACCAAGAGTAGGAGAGAGAGTGAGTGAAATTTGGATCAATTTGTGAGGAATTTGTAGTGTAGGAAGGTTTGTGAGTGATTTTGATTGAAAATGGAGTGATTTTGGTGAGGAATTGAGTGATTTTTGATGGTGAATGGAGAGTGCGCACAAGAGGGTTTTGAAAGGGGAATGCTCGTGAGGAAGGTAAGGGAAATGAGGAAATGAAGGGAGGAAAGAGGAAGAAGAAGAGTATATGCACGTCCAGCCCATGTGCGGCCGCACAGGACTGGTGTGCGCCCACACACGCAGGCTGTGCGCCCGCACATGCCTCGTGTGCGGCCGCACCTCCCTGTGCGTGCCCAATTCTTCCTTTTTCTCAACAAATTGATACTTACTGCCTATTTTGGTGCGCACATGAATCATGATGGTGATGAGGAACAACATAGGCAGTAGCTAAAATCATTTTCAAAGCCCTTAAAGTTGAAAATTCATGTGCTCACCACAAAAATTCACTAAGTATCAATTTCCTCCAACTTCAAAACATGAATTTCCTATCTTACCTCTCTAAAATTCTTACCCTTTTACCTCAAATTTCGATTGAAATCGAACAAAACGTGATTTGTGCCATGAACACCTTCCATTCATCATGCATACTTGTAGAATTCCAATCCCGCAAAAGGTCATCCTAAAAATCCAATCAAGTAGAAAAGTGAAAGAAAAGACAAAGTAATTAAAGAAACAAAAATAAGAAAATTCAAAAATCAAAAGGGAAAAGTTAGAAACTCCGGGTTGCCTCCCGGGAAGCGCTTGCTTAAGGTCCTAAGCTCGACCCTTCCTCCAAATCATGGAGGGTCAAAGAACACCACCGTTTTCAAGGTGGTTGATAGAGCAAAATTTTCTTCAATTTTGAGCAACTTCTCATCGTTGCTTAATGAAACCTTCACAAAATTCTTTTCAAATTCTTCCTTCTCCTTTCTCAACTTCTTTCTTTTTCTTGCTTTCTTCGAGTCACGGGCCTTTTTCTTCGGCTTGACTTCAACATCTTTAATCATGGAAGCTTTCTCTTCATCTTGAGAATTAAGCTTGAACCAATTTGGAATCTCAATTTCTTTCTCATCCCTTGGCTTTTGAATTACAAATTCTTCTTCACTAACATCATCAAGACTTGCACAAACATCATCAACAATCTCAAAAACATCGTTAGTAGAAGAATCAATCATGCACACATCATCAATGGAACGAAAAAGACTAGCACATGCTATATCTTGCACACAAGATAAGGACTCATGCATTGGCTTCAACTTAAAACTCTCTTCCAATTTTCCACATCTCAAAGTGATTTGGCCTCCCTTCACATCTATTAAGGCTCCCGATGTTGCTAAGAAAGGTATCCCTAGAATGATTGGAATATGCTCATCCTCCTCAATCTCCAAAACAACAAAATCCACGGGAAAGACAAACTCTCCAATCTTTAAAGGAACATCATCAATTCTTCCCTTAGGAAGCTTAATAGAGCGATCGGCCAATTGAAGTGTTATATTAGATGGTTGAAGCTCACCTAGATCAAGCCTTTTGAAAACCTAAAAGGGCATAATACTCACACTAGCCCCTAGATCACACAAAGCATTCTCAAAAACCATTTTCTTGATTTGACAAGGGATTGAAAAATTCCCCGGATCTTCCATTTTCTTCGGAAGCTCACCATGGATAAGAGCACTAAAACACTTCCCTCCTTCCACCGAACTACCCTCATTAAAATCTTCCTTCTCCTCTAGTATCTCCTTAAGGAACTTGGAGTACTTAGGCATATTGGGAATTGGCTCGGTAGAGGGTGTGGAATCATGGACTTCCTTAAGAACTTCAAGGAACTTCCTAAATTGCTCATCCATTTTGAATCTCATGTATTTTTGGGGATATGGTAGATCGGGAAATCTCTCTACCTCACTCATCTTTTCAACAACATATTCTTCTTTTTCCTCAACCTCACAATAAATTTCCTTGGACTCAACCCTCTCCACTTCATTCTCCATAGCACCACTCTCATCACTTTCCTCTTTTGACAAGAAACTCCCTCATTAAAATCATTTCCACCACTTGTGGCAATAGAGTACACGGGTTTCTTTGGTTCAACACCTTGGGAAGGCAAAGATGAAGGACTAGCATAATCCTTAATAGTGCTTGCTAATTGGGTAATTTGAGTCTCAAGCATCTTATTGTGGGTCATCATCTCATTGAATTTCTTATCACTAACCGCCATATAGGTGTTAATGATCTTGGTTTGATTATCAATCAATTCCTCCAAAGTAGTCCTAGGAGAAGAAGGTTGTGAATAGGAATTTTCACCTTGAGTCTTTGGAACAAATCCGGGTGGGGGACCTTTTTGAGCATTATTTTGAAAATTTCCCCTTCCTTGATTGTTCCAATTACCCCTATTTTGATTTGAACCATAACCTTGATTATGGTTACCACCACCATGATTATGGTTACCATTACCTTGGTTATGATTTACATAACCTTGGTTTTGATTACCATAGCCTTGGTTTTGATTACCATAATTTTGGCTTTGATTTTGGCCACTATAACCTTGGTTATGGTTACCACGAGAACCTTGATTCCCTTGGTTCCTATAACCACCACTATGATTATAGTTGTCAAAATTGCCTTGGTTTTGGTAATTCCTATTCCATTGGCCTCTTTGATTATCAAACCTTTGCACATTGTTGTTTGACACAAAATTAACATGTTCACACTCATTGTTGTCAAACTCATCAACACATTCATTGTTGCAATTGCTAGAATCATGGTCATATGATCCACATACATCACAAAACAAAAATCCCATAGGCATATTATGTGAAGTAGAAGGAGTTCGAGAGTTAGAAGAAGTACCTCTCCCCTTAATTTGGGAGGGAAGATTTGGAGCTTGGGAAGAGGAAGAAACACTCTCCAATTTGGCCTTGATCGCCGTCATCTCCTTTCCCAAGTTTGTCATTTGAGAGGAAAGATTGTTGATGGCATTAAGATGGTCCACCGAGTACAACGAAGATTGCTTGCTTGAAGAATCTCTTTCCCCATCTTGCCAATCTCTATAGTAAGTCACCACATCCTCTATTATGTCCACAACTTCTTCTTCGGTTTTGTTCATGATTGGACCACCGGCCCCTCCATCAAGACATGCTTTGCCTTGAGGACTCAAACCACCATAGAATATTTGGATCAATTGATATGTTGGAATTCCGTGGTGAGGAAATTCTCTTTGGTACTCCTTGAATCTCTCCCATGCCTCATAAAGACTCTCATTTGGCTTTTGCTTGAATCCTTGAATTAAAGCCCTTGCCTCCGCCGTTTTCTTTTGAGGATAGAAACGGGACAAGAAAGCTTTAGTGACATCATCCCAAGTTCTCAATGAATTGGGCTTCACCTCTTTGTCTAGCCATTCCAAAGACCTTCCTATGAGGGAGAAAGGGAACAACTTAAGGCGGATGAATTCTTGAGACACTCCATTAACCTTGATCGTGTTGCAATATTTTTCAAACTCCTTAAGATGGTTCAATGGGCTCTCGTTCTTTGCCCCACTATATTGTCTCCTCTCAATTAGGGTGATCATTGCCGGCCGAATTTCAAAGTCGTTTGCCGGTGTTGTAGGTGGAGCTATGCCGCTCTCGAACCTATATGCACCGGGTACTCCCAATTCTTTCAAGGCAACTCTTGGTTGTTCTCCCATGACTTTCTCTTGTTCAATCTCTTCTTCGCTTGAGGAACTATAATCCAAAGTCTTGTTTGCTACTCTCCTCCTTGAGAGAGTTCTTTCAATCTCCGGATCAAAGGGAACAAATGAGCGATCTCGGGACCTATGCATACAAAACTCAAAGAAAATATAAGTAGCACGGCTACAAGTGTAGCCTAAAGTGTAAAATCTTTTTGTATTTTGCAAATGAAATGAAATAGACTCAACAACAACATGCACTCAAAGCACCATTCCCCGGCAACGGCGCCATTTTGATGGGAAGGAGAACGGTAGCTCGTTGGGCTACCACCCCACCCAATCAAACAAAATTTGTAACTTAACAAACCCCTATTTAGTGTAGTGGTAAGTCAAGGTCGAACCCAAAGGAATGGAGGTCGAATGCACAATGCCTAAGTCAAGCTATTTCGAAGTCAAGTAAAAGGGGTTTATGAAGGAAACTAGAGCTAGAGCTAAATGATGCAAGAACTTATATGAAATCAATCTAAAGACACTAGGACAATGGATCCATATGTAATCGTAATGGAAAATGATAATTTGGAAGGTCAAACCGACTAAGTCAAGTGATATGAAGGAAAATTATCATGTATCCAAAAGAGCATACCAAGATGGTTCACCTAGAGGTCTAACTAGCGTCAACTACGTTAAACACTACCTAGGGAACGTCACAAAGCACCTCAATCGTGAAATTGCAAGTTACTAATCAATGGTCCGTATCATAGCAAGCTCACAATGCAATCTAGTGCAATAATCAAAGATGGCCAAACTTCAATAAATCACACACATGCACATGAATTATCAACCAAATTTAATCATATCATCAACTCCATCAATTATCCCCAAATTACTCTATCCATCATTCAAACATGCTTCACCATTTCCCTAGCTAGAAAACTACTCACTAGCCATAGGAATCAAGATCAAAACTACAACAATCATCAATTTCATCATCAACATAATTGAAATCAAAGATTAAACCAACAATCAATCAAAATCAATCAAAAATCAATTAAACTACAATCAATCATCAATAACATGGAAAACAAATGAAATCAACTAGAATAAAACTTGTATTGAAATCAAGAAGAAGATCCTTACAAAACTTTGATTTAAAGATCAAATACAATGAGGAATTCTTGAGCAATCACCAAAAATCATGAGTTTCTCTCTCTAAAGTTCTTGAGTTTCTCTCTCTAAAATTCTCCCAAAAACTAACTATCAAATTCAATCTAAAAAACTTCTTTCTAAAAATAGGTAGAAATAACTATATATACAAAGAGGAGGTCGGTATTGACGTCCAAAAATAGACCTTTGTAGGTGTGGGCGCTCGGAGGAGGGAGAATGGTGCGCACGAGGCACACCCAGATTGGTGCGGCCGCACGCACCAGGTGTGCGGCCGCACCCGACCAATGTGCGGCCGCACACCACCTTGGTGCGCCCGCACAAATCTGGGTCTTTCCCCCTTCTTCTCTTCGTCCTAGCTCAAGCGGTGCACACGTCCTAGATGATGATGATGGAGGACAAAGTAGGCAGAAACTTTCTTGAATTTCTTGAAAAGTATAAGCCATGAAGAAGGCATATACAAAGCCTTGAAGCTTGCCTCTTGGATCCACCCTTGACTTTAAGCTTCTTGCACCATCTTTAGGCATGAAAACAATGAAAGCTCAGAGAGAGGAAGCTCGGGAATTCTTGGACAATCAATTACCACCTACAAATAAATGATAAAAAGCAAGTAAAAGAGAAAAATAACAAGTAAACTAGAAAAAGCATGAAATAGAGAAACTAACTACAAAAAGCATAAAATGAAGAAAACAAGAATAAAACTAAGGAAAACTAAAGAAAAGAGAGATAAAATGAAATAGAAATCATCCAAAAAGGAACCAAATGAGTGCCATAAATGTCACTCATCATAATCAATATTTTTTATTTTGATCAATTAGGAATTATTGATAGATATTGACTTTGTATGTTGTCAAAAATCCCAATTGAATATGGGATCTTAGATTTAGGAATAATACTAAATACGTTGGATGCAATGCTATGTTTTTTCGGATTGTGGGTTGCGCTGATTGAAATTTGTACTCTATTATGTGTAATCAAGTACTTCTGGAGCTAGAAAGGGTTGTAATTTGTTTAGATCTCCAAAAAAGTAATCACTCTACTACTTTCTAACAACCCTACCTGAATTTGGCAATTTCACCTTGAATTACATATACATTTTAATATAGTAGTATGTCAATATGATGTCAGGTAATATAACAAGTTAGTTTATACTCGTTTTGGATAATATGAGTGCTTTGTGCGATTTTTGTCCTGCTCTATACGATTACTTTGTTCATATGCAAACCTTATTCATAGTCATTGTGATATTATCCTTATTATTATCAAATTATTACTGTGTGATATCTGTCCTGCTTAAGCAGAATTTATTTGGCCATTTCAATTCCATTAGCTACAGAATAATAATCATATATGTCCTTGGTTTTTTTTTTCATCCAAATGCTAGTGCCAAATCAAAAAATATGTCGGCTTGGTGTTATGAATTCACAATCGATAATCATCGGATGTTTAACAAACCGGTTAGTATCCCACTCATTACTTGATTTAATATTATGTCTTAGGTCCTTAGACATTGGGTGAACTTAATTGGGGCATGTATAAACTTTGTTAGGTAATTCCAAAACGAATGAACAAGGAGTTGCAAGAAATATGAAATAAGAAAGAGGCTAGGAAACATGATAAGAAATATGCTAAGGGACACAAATGTGCTGAAAGAGGTGTGTTACGTCTACACCGGGGTACTGAGAACAAAGAGTACCCCGTATAGTTGAGTTATGACTCTAAGGGTCCAGGGAAGGCAGAGATTTCTTTAGGAAAGGGTTGGAAAGAGTTTGTCACCTCTAACAAGTTACACTATTTCGATCGCATTCGGCTGCTATTAGAGGACACAGATGACATGTATTATCGGGTTCGGATTTGGTGTGAGGAAACAGAGATTACAGTGAGTGACCCGCATGTACTAATAGAGAATGACGGCACAATAAGTGATGTGGATGAAACTGAGTACGTGCCTATGGAGTGCTTGGTCGTGCCACCATCCTTCATATTCTTATTCAGCAAAGGATACCATGGGAAACCACAAATTGTAAGTTCATAATTATTATTTGTTTAAGTAAATTAAAATAGATTATGTTTATTGTTTACCACACTTTTGAACTTTATTGGATCACGTGTATATGAAATTATTAGCTGATAAACTGGTTTATCAATCTATATAATACAATCAGTTTAAAATGTTTTAGCTCTGACTGCTATCATTTGATTAGTGGTAATCATATCTTCTTTATTGTTTATTATTATTTAGATAATATTTTTGTTAATCATATCATGATTAATTCAGATAATGTATCCCGAGTATATTAGCTTAATTATCCTGATTAAAATAAATTACATATCCTGATTAAATTATATTATTTGTATGGTTTACCCCTATGTTCAACCTCAATGTTACCTTTAATCTAAGCTAACTAACTTGCTTTAAATTTACGTGCATTGTTTAAGTTGTCATCTCCTTTTTTGATTACCAAATAAATTGATGTGTGTGGTACGCAGAACGTTCCGGTAACCTTTGCTCGAAAACATTTTGAGGGGCTTGAAGACCCCACAGAGCTTGAAATATATGGCCGCCGGACTTGGAACGCGACCATGCGATTTACCTACAGAAAAGATAAGAAGATTGCTACGTGCACTATCCGGAAAGGAGTTCCAGAAATGGTTGAAGGTGAAGAGATTGAAGTTGGCGAAAAATTTCTAGTTGAATTAGAAGGTACGGATCCAAAACCGGTCCGTCTTACTATTAGATTCACTTGATAGCTAGCAATCTGATGTGGTTTTGGTGTAACATGCATTACATGGGTAGTTTGATCCTTTATCAACTATGGGGACCTATGCTTTTGTTAATTGTCCATTGTGATTACATAATCCATTGGCTAGGTTATGGTTACTTTTTGTCAGATACAATGGATTAATGTCTAGTACTTTAAGCTACTATTTTTGTTTTGGAATGTAATGATGACACTATCCAACCCAAAAGGTTAGGACTTTTAATCTAATGATTGTGTACTATTGATTAATCAATAACTCAACCCCTTGATTAAGCATACTTTAACAAATCAGGATCATATATAGATCCCTTGATAAATAGTTAATCTACAAAGTGTAGTTTGAAGAATAATGTAAATTAAACAAAAAAGCATTAAAAAAAATAGTTGTGGGGTTTCGAACCCTTGATGTTTGGGTGGTAGAAAGAGTTTTGATTGTGGTAACTTGTGCCATTGGGACAGTCTTTGACCGTGGTAAATGGGCTACAAAATAATTATGTATATCATGGTAAAGTGGACTGCATAGAGTTCTTGTTTTAATTTACAATTTAGATTTACCAATAAATTTTATTTGTAATATGATTTTTAAAGGATATACTTTAATTATTTTAACACTTCTAAAAATATCTTTTTTTTTTATTATTTGATAATTTGTTTATTTTTTTAATTTTGTATTTAAATTTTTGTTAAAAAATGAGCCACAAATCCGTGGCATTGTGGTGTCTTGGTATTGAAGCTTGCCTTTTTATTGTCTTGTCTTGTCATGTGTTGGTAATGCAAAAAGTGGCATTGTGTTGTCAAATCAACACCTTTGCTACTATCAAGTCCAACATCTAGTCCACATCTTGTCCTCGTCGTCTAATATGCAATCAAAACTAGTCTACTTTAATCTATTCACTAAGTAACTTGTAGTAATTATTTCGTATTAACAGTAAGTTTAATTATACAACATAAATTTGGCACTTTTTTAAAATGCTTAAATTTATATAAATATATTAAATTTTTAGTGGAAGGTTAAATCAAATATTTTAAATAATTTTTAATATTTTACCTTTGACCGAGTCGAGTATTTACTAAGCTCTGGTCAAGTGGAGCTCTGACTGAATTTGACCGACTCGAGCTTTGTCCGAGTCGATCTCAAGTAGCTTTAAATTTGATTGTTCTTAGTAAAACGGACCTGGTAGTGTGTTTAACAACTTCTCATTGTCCTTAATTTTGTCATGTAAGATTACATGAAAAGTTATTAATTATTAATGTAAAATCTAAAATAATAGCTTATTTGTTTTTTTTTTAAATAAAAAGATCTTTATTTTGGTACAGATATATTACTATATGAAAGAGTTCAAGCTTTACGAGCTTTTGGGTGGAGTAATGATGTACTCAACTCGATTCGTTAATGTTTGTGTACTCGATCTCAAGTTCGAGTTCGATTCAAGCTTACTAAGAATTATTTAGTTAAATAAATTATATGTATAATTAAAAAATTTTAATGATACAGATAAAAATGTGATTATTGTCCAATAGTTACATCAAATCTTATCAAAGTTAGGGTTAAAAATGAAAAAAAAAAAAAAAAAGTTATCAAATGACTAAAAAATTAAAACCGAACGATAATTTTCCATTTTTAAGTCATAAATGAATAATAAGTATAATAAAAAAAAGAAAATTAAACTTTTCTAAACACAATGTAAACATATACTTTAATTATCTTAACACTTCTAAAAATACCTTTTTTTTCCAATTTGTAAACAATAGTTGTTGCCCTCAAGTGTCAAGTATTTTGCCAAATACTTTCAATTTGTGCCATGATTATGATAATTTGTTTTTTTTTTTAATTTTTTATTTAAATTTTTGTTAAAAAATGAGCCACAAATCCGTGGCATTGTGTTGTCTTGGTATTGAAGCTTGCCTTTTTATTGTCTTGGTATTGTCTTGTCATGTGTTGGTAATGCAAAAAGTGGCACTGTGTTGTCAAATCAACACATTTGCTACTATCAAGTCCAAATTTTAAATACTAACAAGTACAACATCTAGTCCACAGCTTGTCCTCGTAGTCTAATCTGCAACCAAACCTAGTCTACTTTAAACTATTCACTAAGTAACTTGTAGTAATTATTTCGTATTAACAGTACGTTTATTTATACAACATAAATTTGGCACTTTTTTAAAATGTTTAAATTTATAGTAATTTTCTTGAGTTTTTTTTGGAAGGATAAATCAAATATGTTAAATATTTTTTTTTATTTTACCTATGACTGAATATAAACTTGAACTAAGTAAAGTTGGAAAGAATAGAGCTTAACGTAACTAAATTGGAAATAATTTAAAACAAACAGAGCCTAAGAGTTACTCTTAAATTGATTTTAGTGTCTATATTAGGATTATATTGATATACCATGTGTATTTAAGAACGGTTTGATGAAAAGATAGCTCAAAGCATCGAAACGCCAAGTTTAAAAATGCTAATATTAAAAAGTGTGCGTTTTTATGAAGTAATGAAATTTGTTGTTAGCGACTATAATAAGGTAGTACTGGTATTTATAAGAATGACGGGTTTAAAAATAAAAGGGTAGCTCAAAGTATAAAAGGGTAGCTCAAAGTATTAAAACAAAAGAAAAAAAAAAGGTTATCAAATGACTAAAAAATTAAAATATAAACGAACGATAATTTTCCATTTTTAAGTCATAAATGAATAATAAGTATAATAAAAAAAAAAAAGAAAATTAAAAATTTCTAAACATACACTTTAATTATCTTAACACTTCTAAAAATGTTTAATTTTTTTTTTCTTCAGTTTGTAAAGAACAGTCGTTGCCCTCAAGTCTCAAGTATTTTGCCAAATACTTTCAATTTGTGTCATGATTATTATTATTTGTTTTATTTTTAATTTTGTGTTTAAATTTTTTTAAAAACAGAGCCACAAATCCGGGCAAATCGAAAGCAAATCTATTGAAGATTGTCTTGTCTTGTCTTGGTATTGCCTTGTGTTGGTTTTGCAAAAAGTGGCATTGTGTTGTCAAATCAACACCTTTGCTACTTTCCAGATCCAAACTTTAAATACTAGCAAGTACAACATCTAGTCCACATCTTGTCCTAGTAGTCTAATATGCAATCAATCCTAGTCTACATTAAACTATACACTAAGTAACTTGTAGTAATTATTTCGTATTAACAGTACGTTTAATTATACAACATAAATTTGGCACTTTTTTTAAATGCCTTAAATTTATAGTAATTTTCTTGAATTTTTTGTGGAAGGATAAATCAAATATTTTAAATAGTTTTTTATATTTTACCTTTGACCGAGTCTTCTATTTACTAAGTTATGGTCAAGTGGAGCTGTGACTGAATTTGACCGACTCGAGCTTTGTCCAAGTCGATCTCAAGTAGCTTCCAATTTGATTGATCTTAGTAAACTCGCAAGCTACTCGGGTCCGACTCGGTCAATACTCGGTCAAACCTCGACTCGAGTGAGATCGACTCCAGCTCGGGCTCGACTCGAACTGTTAACGAGACGAGCTGAGCAACTCCTTACTCGACTCGAACAGCTCGTGAGATACTCGATTTTTAAAATGGATGGAGCATTATATTTGATAAAAAAAAACTATTTATATATATAAAAAAATTTCACTTAATTTTCTTATTCAATTATTCCTATAATTAATGGCCCAACTTACTCTTATGCTTCTCCTAACTGCTAGTGATAAGTGAAACACATATTTTGGATTAAAAGATTAAACTAAATGTTGGCTAAAAGAAAAAAAAAAATTTGCTTTAAATTAATAAAATAATAACTTTACCCTGGGAAAAAAAAAATTCAAGTACAATTCCAGTTCGAGCTCGAGTCGAGTTTAAGTAATATGTTTTCGTGTTCGATTCGAGCTCATTTTTTTGAGCTCGCGAGTTTCGAATTCCAGTCGAGTTGTAGTTTTGTGTAATCGAGTTCGAGTCGAACTTAGCTGAACTCGAGCTCGACTCGCATCATAAGCACCCCTACTCCTTAATTTTGTTATGTAAGATTACATGAAAAATTAATAATTATTAATGTAAAATCTAAAATAATATCTTATTTGTTTTGTTTTTTAAATAAAAAGATCTTTATTTTGGTACAAATAAAATACTATATGAAAGACTTCAAGCTTGTTACGAGCTTTTGGGTGGAGTAATGATCAACTCGACTCGAGTCGTTAATGTTTGAGTCGATCTCGAGTTCGATTCAAGCTTTCTCGAGTCAGGTTTTGACCGAGTTTTGACCTATTCCAACTCGAGTATTGACTCGTTAACATTTCAATTCAATTCAATTCAACCGAGTCAACCTCATTCGATTCAATTTTTGACCGAGTCAAAGTCGAGTGACACGCTCTTTGATTACATTGAGATTAGAGTCAAACTATGACAAATAAGATTTCAATAGGACTTAAGTGAAAAAACCTTTTTAATTTGTTTATAATTATCAATTTTTTTTGTAATAAAAAATAACCTTACTTTAGCATTTTATGTGACGGTTTCCAACGAAATACACAATACGAGTTACCATAACGGGTATTAACAATAATAGAGGTTTAAAAATAATAGAGGTTTAACAATTTTTAAATTATTGTTCTTGTTTAACATACTTATGAACATTGATTTAAAAATGGAATGAATGTGCATAGTTTTAATTTTTTGAAACAGTCTTTTTAAGGGGACATAATTAATTGCAATTAATAATTTTTTTTTAATTGTATTTATTAAATAAATAAGATACTTCAACTAAAAAATAAATTAAATTCAACAAAAAGCAAGATCAAAAACGGATGTGAGATGATTATTACATTAGATTCTTTTTTGAAAAAAAATTAAAAATAAGAACAAAAATTAAACCAAAATAAAACCCTTACATAAGCCTTTAATTTACGGTTTACTATGTAAAAACAAAGAGGCCCCACATGTTCTCACTTACCCTACACTATATTTAATTCAATGTTCACTTTTTCTCACTCCAAGCTCTCCATCTTCTAGCTCTACTCACGCCATTTTCGGTCTAAGGTAAGCTTCTCTAATTTTAATCCTTTTAATTACATGATTTCAGATTTTTTTGTTTATATAAAATTTATATTTTTGCTTCAATTGTTGGCTGTTGAATTTCGATTTTTGCTTGATTTGTTGGTTGTAAAACGTAATTCATGTAAAATTTCAATTATTTCAACTAAATTTAGAAATGAAATAGGAATTAATTAAGTAAGGGTTATTTCAACTAAATTCATGTATAATTTCAATTATGTTAGTAGTGGCTTTTATTTTGAGGTAATCCGTATAGACTAAGGGTTGCATTTGTTATATGTTGATTTGATATGGATGGATATGATAGTTAGTGGTTTTGTATTATCATGGTCATTGTTTTGTAGTGTTTGAATTATGTTAAAAATGTAGATATTATTTTTGTATTATCATGTATATGTTTGAATCATTTGTTATATTTTAGGATGGATAGTAATTTTAGGATGCATATGTTGGTTGTTAATTGATAATGGTGGTTGTTGGGAGAGATTTGTCTACTCATTTAGTTCCGTTTTGGGAATAATTGGCTTTTGAGATTTGTTAATTGATATGAATTGTTGTTGTCTCTGTTTTT
This sequence comes from Chenopodium album, assembly GCF_948465745.1. NCBI lineage: Eukaryota > Viridiplantae > Streptophyta > Magnoliopsida > Caryophyllales > Amaranthaceae > Chenopodium > Chenopodium album. The sequence goes on from NC_137852.1 coordinate 17,607,743, forward strand.
TGAGGTTTTTTTTTTAAAAAAAAAAATGTACCTTTGCGATTATGTACTATCAACTTCGAATTCAATGGATTATTTAGTGACCATAACTTAGTGTTGTTGTTTTATATTTTAAATTATGTCACTGACTTGTGCATAATTTTGGTTCATAAATATAATTTTGAAGTGAACAAGGTGAACCATGTCGTGTTGGCGCTATGAATTCATCATCGACAGTAACCGTCTCTTAAGAAAAGTTGTAAGTTGTTGTTGAGTGTTCGGTCTGTCGGGCTCTCTTTTGGTTGATTAGAATTCTTTGATAAGTTTATAATGGATTTGTTTTTTTGGTGGCAGACGCTTCCTAAGCGTATGGCCAGGGAGGTGAAGCAGTTATGGACTAGACATAGGTTTCAACCGGGAGTTTTGTACTTCCAACGGGGTACAGAGAACAGAAAATTCTCTGTTAGTGTGAAGGAACGGATAAGGAGCACCGGTGAACTTGAAACTGCTCTGTGTGAGGGGTGGAGCAGGTTTGCTAGCTCAAACAACTTGCAACTTGGAGACCGACTACGATTTGTGCTACAGGTGGTAGATGTTATCTTGTACCAGGTTCACATTTGGCGTGATGATGAAGAAATAACAGTTGTTGGCGCCAATTCCATTGATTATGCGCTCAACCCCGTTGAGATGCTTCATCAGCAAGATCCGTTCTTCCATTGCACGTTCACCAAAGGCTACGTTGACAAACCCGCAATCGTATGTTTTCACTTTTAATCTCTATTATTGTGATTCGATTCTATACTTATTTTCAATGTACCCTCAATTATGTCATTTAAAGTAGTGTGTGTTTTTTATTTGTCACCAACTTTGCCATTTTGGGTGTTTGTTTGTTAAGCTTGTTTATGGTTGTTAAGCTTGTTTATGATTTTAAGAGCTAAGGCATTTTGGTGCCTTTAATCTACTTATGTGTGTTAAACTCTTGGACTTAGGTTACCTAAATCATCCATTATTTTTCAAAATATATCTATGCCCTCGATTTAGGGACAATAATGGTGCTATATAACTCTCCTTATCCATAAAAGTGTGGAAAAATACATGAGATAAAAGAGCACATATTTAGGGATTAGAATAGAAAGATTTAAATTCATGACTTCATATTATGCTAGAAAGATAAAAAAAAACCCAAACATCAAAAGCAGAACTGTGATTGGAGTGGGCTGATAAGTAACAATGGGCTTATGTGAATTGTTGTCTATTTGTCAGCCCAATAGTGTAACTGGATTATATTTTTATTTGTCAGCCCAATAATGAAATGAAATTAACAAAGGAAAAAAAAGGAGATATAATTTAGCCATGAATCCATGATACTTTTTAGCCATGATATGAAATGATATGAAATTAACAAAGGAAAATAAAGGAGATATAATTTAGCCATGATAATCAATTTACTATGTTGGGCTACAATCTTTTTAGACTTTGAAGTGAAAACCAAAATCCAAATAAAGGAATGTTGATAAACTAATTGTGGTCTCCTCAAAGCTGAACTCAAGCATATAAATTCTAAAGTACAGCAAAATTTTGGGCCTACCCAAGCCCATGTGGACAGACCGAAGCCCAAGTCTGGGACTATGTGTCAGGAACTAAATTGATTTTTAATTTTTCTATAATTTTTTTTTTTTTGGTAAATATAATAGTATTATGTAAATCTATAGGTAATGGAACAATGTAAAACTATTTGAAAACAGTTTAATCTAATTTACTATGCTTAATAATGAAACTCCACCCAAAACAAAAGGTACTGATTCATGACCACACAAACTCAAGGCCCAAAAACAACTAATATAATAAGGCTTTAATCTAAGAACATTATATTTGGGCCAATTGGGCCTCATCATTATATATGTTAATTGGGATGGTCCACATTTAATAATAAAGCAGAACTAGCATTTTATTCTATATTATTGTGACAGAATTAGTATAATGGCCAAGTGGAATGGTCTTTTGACATAACTTGATTGTTACTATAGGCCATTATGATTGAGTAAACTAGCTATATTAATAAAAACAGGCTTTAATCACCAACAAATTTTTTTTTTTTTGTTTTTTTTTAAAAAAAATTGGTCCACAACAGGCCCATGAATTGGGCTGGGCTATATGTTAGTATTGTTTTATGTAATTATTTCATTTCATTGATTTTCATTTGTGACTACTTTGATTTCAATTCATTAGTTTTCATTTGTCACTACTTTGATTTCATTTCATTAATTTAGAGCAGCTTGAATAAGCCTTTGGAATTGTGTTTTATATGCAGAACATTCCTTTGGACTTCGCTCGAGAATATTTTCACGGAGTTAAGGACCAGACTCCAGTTATCCTGTATTTGGAAGGTAAAACTTGGGACGTGAAAATGAGGATTGTGTACAAGAGATGCAGCAACAACAGCAAGAACAACAGCGGGGCTAGCAACAGCACCAGAAACCGCTACAACAACAAAATCATCACCAAATGCGAGATCAAGCATGGGATGCGTAAAGTCGCTGACGCTGTGAAGATTGAAGAAGGTGAGAAAGCTGTGGTTGAGTTGGCAGATATCAATCCCATCTACATGGTCATGTTCTTCAGTTGATCTTTGATGTTTCACATATGCGGGTAGCATTCGCAGTATTTTGGGTTTCAAAAACTTATGTTAATCATCTGTGTGTTGTTGGACTTTTGTTTTATTAGATTTTCGAAACTATGTTAACTACTACTAGACTTGTTACAAACTGTAGGGTTGCACCACTTTTGATCTCCTTAATCTTACTTTTGGTCATGTAATATAAACTCTTGATGTAAGGAGTATTGATCTGATATGTTGTGGTGCAGTATTTTGTGGTAACTTGCTTTAACTTGCTTTACTACTTAAAATAGAATTGAAAATAACACAATTGTAACTGTTTTTATATGTTGCTTTCATTAGCATCACTTTTGCTTTAACAAAAAAACACAAAATATTTACAATTATAAAATGTCAATTTGCCCCATCAAATTTGGCCCATATTCAAAATTGGCCCATATATGCCCCCCATTATATATGCCCTATTATTGGCCCATATGCAAAATATTTAAGATAATGGGGCATATATAATGGGCCCTATTAGGGCCATTACATTTAGGGCCATTTTGTAAATTGTATTTTAATAAAAACTTATAAATTAGCCCATTATGATTATGTCATCCTATTAGGGCCATTACATTTGGGCCTTTTTGTAAAATGAGTTTAAATAAAAAAATAATAAAGGTTGGGCCCATTATGAATATGGCTAATTGGAAAGCTATTAGGGCCATTACATTTGGGCCATTTTGTAAAATGAGTAAAATAAGTTTAAATAAGAACTTATAAAGGTTGGGCCCATTATGATTATGCCATATGGCTAATTGGAAAGCTATTAGGGCCATTACATTTGGGCCTTTGTGTAAAATGAGTTTAAATAAAAAAATTATAATAGTTGGTCCCATTATGAATATGGCTAATTGGAAAGCTATTAGCGCCATTACATTTGGGCCATTTTGTAAAATGAGTAAAATGAGTTTAAATAAGAACTTATAAAGGATATTGTTATGTTGTTGTTGTGAATGAGAAGAGCAAGTGCTGTATTTATAGCTAAATGCACTGGTGAAAGGTAGTATTGTTGAGCCAAACATTCTTCTTTATTTTTTTTTATTTTTTTTTTTTATGTTTTTTCTAATCAAGTATAAGTGTAGAAGTGCATTATTGGCAAAGTATCTTTTTTTTTACTTGTACAATTTTGAGTGGGTTTGTTGTTAGTGTTATTTTATAGTGCACGTTTTCCTTTCTTTTTCCTGTTTCCTTGCTTCTTTTCATTAAGACTCCTAGTCATACGAAATATCTTGCACTCAATTTGTTGTTTGTTGTCAATCAATACCTGATTATTTTCATTTAGAGACGTATACCACCTTATTGTATGTGTAAACACAACCTTATTTTGATCAACCTTAGATGCGCGTGGTCCCCCAACATTAATTATGTCTGTCAGACCGAAGATTGATGCTTGTTGGCAATTGTAAGCCACTACTGAAAACCACAGGAATCTAAAGTCTATTTTCTCAATTGCCCAATTGTAAGCTTAATTCATTATATCAAACCCGTTTCTGATTACATATATTTGTGCTTTAGTATAATGAACGCTTAGTGTCTCATCTTAACTAAATGCAAGCAATTAATAAGAACTGTGCAATTATATATTTTAATTTCAGTTTTCATTAGTAATAAACACAACCATTATGAAGTTAGAGTTATTTTAAAGACAAGCAGTTAGAAAAGTATAGTATTGCAACATTAAAGATAAAAACGGAATTGCAAAGCAAAAATAAATAGATTGCTCTTTCTAACAATATTTAAATTACATTAATTTTAAAATACACAGAAAGTAATGTCGGCTAATTTGCGAGAGCATCTAAATTACAAATTCTTGAAATCATACCAATGCTTTTCATATTGGCACATTTTTCCCAAGTTATTTGTAGGAGATTGGTTTTTCTGTAAAAACCATCTCGTTGGCTTCAACACGAAACTTGGGTGCTATTTAGGTGTCTAATTGTCAATATTTATATGGAATATTTTATTGACAAACTACCTAAATAGCTATTAACGAATTCTAATACATTGCGTCACCCACGTAGTGAATTCAACTGAAGATAACGTAGTTGTATTGAAGATTATTATTAGGGAATACATTACCATTAACTTTTGATTCCCTTATTTAACATTAACTTTGGTGTTGATTTTTAGTAGTTTGATATATGGAATGGTATTTTGAGGTAAGCTGGAATTTTTTTTTGGTTGATGAAAGGAAGTTGAAAGCTAATATGATATTGTATTATTTTTCGAAGCATTTTGTGACTTAGGTGAATTGATGGATATACATAAGATTTATACTTGGTAGAGGATTTTTTTTTGGTAGAGGATATGCGTAAGATTTATATTTGGTAGTTGTGATAAAAGCATTAGTTCTATATTTATACTAATAATGTATATATATTTTTTTTCATTTTTTTCCTTTTTTTGTGGCTTTATTTAAAAGCTGCTTGGTGCACATGGCTATAGGATAATGATGAATTATGAAGAGTTGTATATGTGGATGTAATTATATCTAAGTGGAATCCTATGTCTCTAAGTTTCATCGCTTTTATTCGGTTTCATTTGTCTTCTTATGAGGCTTTATATTCCTTCCTATCTACCCCCTTTCTCCAATTTCTGTTTGCGTGAGTCAGTGCCATGTTCGTAGATCAACTCTTATGGAATGGTTTCAACTTTCAAATCTTGAGATTGTAGTGTTCAAGGCTTGTTTAAAAGCGTGTACGTAGTAATTAAGTTTATTTGGAGTGTTAAGTACAACAACTCTCAGGTCACTTTAAAAATACCACTAAGTACTCCCATTTTGATTATAAACAATTTTCTTAAATTATATTAGTAGTATAAAAAGCTTTTCGAATTGAGTTGGGCCGATTGATGCTTGGACTAATGAAGTTCATTAATATTGAAATTGTTTGTAATAAGAAATGGAAATAAATTTGATGTGAATTGTTTCAAATATGAGATATAATAAATGAAATATGTAGATGAAGTATGTTTTATCATATAGAGAGGAGTTAGCGAGACTGAAATATTAAAGTGATCATTGACACTGAAATTAGATGATATTCAAATCAACTACGAGTACAAAGTAATATTTAAATCAAATACAATTAAGCTAGCCTGTCAATCTAATCATTTTTTTTATTATCAATTTATTTATTATCAATTTTTTTATTAGAGGGGTATATATATAATTAAGTTTTTTTTATTAGAGGTGTATATAATCAAGTTTTTTTTTAATTATAAAAATAATAAAACCTTAAATTGTTCATAAGATCGAATCAACTTAATTATATATAAAGCAGTGGCCCATTGAAAGACTTGGCCCAACTTGTGATCATCATTAAATTGATTATCAGCATAATTGCATAAAGTAGTGGCCCATTGAAAGACTTGGCCCAACTTCAAAAAAGGCCATATTTACAGAAATGCTTGTAAATTGAAACACAAATACAGACCATGTTTAAACAAATGTTGAAAATTCATTATGCCCATTAATGGACACAAAGCCCATGTGGCCAACAGATTAAAACTCAAATGAATGGGTTGGAGACGACACATCAACCACACATTTATATCGTTTTCTTTTCACGACGGTATCTCCATCCTTTGTTGCGCGCTTCTTTTTTCCATTACTGCCATTAATGGATGTAGCAGCCTCCCTACTTTTTTTGGTCTGATATAAGAGACAACAAAATCATAAACCCCAAAATATAAGACAACAAAACCATAAACCCCAATACACACACATAACAAAAACTAAAATAAGAGCCGCTAAAATAAACATAATAAACAAAAAATTAACAAAAAAACTTACTTGATTCTTGGGAAGCACATTGGGAACTTGTCCACGTGGAACATTTTTCTTGTTAACACCCTGTTTACATTTAGGCAATTTGAAACCTGTCTCTGCCAACGACTTGTTCCTATTGCCCTTAGGCCGACCCCGTGGCCTCTTCAAAATCTTTGGATCCTTCATGGTGGTTGTTTTGTGGGACTGAAAACATACCTCCATCACCGAAGGGATATCTGATCCCGCAACCTCATGCTCTATCACGAAAGCTGATGTAGGAGTACGACCATGTTGTCTCTGTTGACTATTAGATCCAATTTCAGAAGGTGGAGGTAATTCCGAACAATCAATTAATTGTTTGTTCCTAAACTTCTCCATGCTTTCCTTGACATCATTTTTTAACTTGGCTAAATTGTTCATAACAATTTCAACAGTTGCATCATCGGCCGTAGCTGCTTCGTCAAACACGGCCTCATACTCAGACAACATCAAGTTGAACCTCTTCACTTCAATGCTTTTGGTGGGGTCATGATATGGCACTACGACCCGAACATGCTTCCTTGGTACGTCTTTCCTCCACCGATCAAGGATGTACTTCTTTGGTAAATCATTCACATAATTTTGATCAAGTACCCGAATGGAGTGCTTGCAAAGAATGCCAAATGTTTCAAACTTGCAACAGTCACATTTTACTTCTTTTGTGACACAATTAAATTTCACAGAGTACATCCTTCTCATCTCTGTCAGTTTTTCCTCGCTACTACCTTCTGGAACAATCCAGACCCTGTCTTCCATCACATACTCCCAATTAGTTTCATCTAATTGTCGATGAAAGTGATGAACAACGTACAACATTCGTGCACACTCCTGTTGCACTTCTTGAAATTTTGCATCGGTATATAGTTTTGGAATAACTTTTCAACCCTAAAACCACTTACTAGCCTCCTCACATACTTCATCCCCTTGTCATCTACAATTGTTTCATCTTCAACACCCTTCTCCAAAGCTTTGCAATACTGTTGTTGAAATTCAAATAGTTTGGTTTTCCTTGTAACAAAACCATCAAAAAAACTATTAATGCTTTCCACCCGTTTGGTAGTCTTCATACCTGCCCAAAAATACTCTTTCATGAAGGCTGGCACCCACATGTGTCTCTCATCGTACAAACCCTCTAACCAATCATTTCCTACGAGGTCATACTCTTTCATTAAAGCACACCAACTACTTTCAAACTCTTTCGCCGTAAAGCTCTCGTAAATGACGGCCTTCAACGGATTTTTGAATTCGTTGTATCTGCTCAAACATTACAAATATTACTAAAACCATAACATCATTGGAATACAACAAGGGATTTTTGAAGTCGTTGTATCTATGCTCTATGTTTATTTCTTTTTAAATTCATGATGAGTAACCTGGGCGAGCTCTTTTTAAATTTCAAAGGCATGTTAAATAAATCTAATCCAAAAAAATGTACTTAGATAAATTCCGTCAAATTTCAGTTGTAACAAAATAAATATGTAGTTAGAAATGTAGTCTACTCCGTCAAATTTCAATTGTAACAAAATAAAAACATTTCTTTCTACTTTCTGGTTCATTTCTGTTAACAAAAACAACTGTCAGGTTACTCCTCATGAGCCTCTCATTTAAATATTATGACAAATTAAAATCTACCAAGTTTAATAATGATTTAACTCTAACTCAACACTATAGCAAATTATGAACCTAGGAGCTCTCACAAGAGACAATACATACAACTAAGTTACCTGTAGGAATAAGCAATTTATAACTAAACTAATAGACATTAAAACATAGACAAACACGTATTGCTGAACAACTTACAGCTCTAGCTTCCCAAGTTTCTCTGGCAGTTTCTTTATAATATGCCAAATGCACCATCTATGCCTACAACCGGGCATAACTTCAGCTAATGCTCTACGCATTGCAGGTGCTTGATCAGTGAGTATTGCCTGAGGAGCTTTGTTGTTCATGGCCAGCAACCATTGCTCAAAAACCCATATATAAGTCTCTGTGGTTTCATGAGAGACAAGAGCACATCCAAGGAGGATGGATTGGCCGTGATGGTTGACCCCCACAAAATTAGCAAATGGCAACTCGTACTTGTTAGTCAAATAAGTTGCATCAAAACACACCGCATCGCCAAAATCCTCGTAACCAACACGACTACGAGCATCAACCCACATAACGTCTTTCAATCGACCCTCTTCATCTAACCGACTAGCATGATAAAAATTTTGGTTGTCCCGTTGCATGTATTCAAAATACCTCATCATGGCGGCAGCATCTCCACCTTGCATTTTAAGCCTCCTTTCCTTGTACACCTCATGTTGGAGGTCCTTAACACTTGGCATGTTTTCAACACCCCTTTTATCCACAGCTAAGCAACCATGGATCTTTCTAACAGGAACCCCTTCCCCAAAATAATTGGCTAACCTCCTCTTCACTATAGCGGTGTACTTCTTCATACGATATTCTTTGACTAATTTAGACAAATTAGGGTTTACCTCATGCACATGATTCAACTCAACCTTTCTAACCTCCCAAGAACCTTTTGCAGTAACACCAGCATATAACATTGCAAGGCAAAAGCATTTCTTGGACTTCCTTTTCCCACGGGCAAGCTCATCCTCACCAATTACACCATTCACAACACCTCCAGTGCCACCCTCACTCATGGCCTTCGCCCATTTGTTTGCTTCCCTTCTGGCCCTGAGGTTAGGTGGACCCCAACACTCACACCTCCATGTACATTGAAGCTTTACATTCTTATCTTTCTTAGATGAAGACCACTGACACCTAGTCACCCCAAAACCTACTTGTTCAGCATACTCTTTGTAATACCTTTCAACATCTTCCCAGTTTTTGAAAATCATACCTACCTTTGGAGGCTCTAACTCAAGGACACCCCTATTACTAGAATGTATGGTGTCAATTGTATGAGTAGTACCAATGGGTGATGACATGACAGCAGTGCAAGTTTCTACAGAATCTGGAACTAGTGAAGTTCCGCTCTGGGGAGCAATGCATTTATTTTCATCAATCGGAACCAATGGGGATGTACTAGGACTGCTGCACAACTCAGTTTGCATAAACGCAATAGAATCACTATGTTCCCCATCAATTGCATCCATTTAATCCTACAATCACAGATTGAAAACCATAACTAACCCAGAAAAATAAAATGAAATCCACACTACAGACCAAACAACAATTGCATCCAAGCAAACTTAAACACAACCACACTAAAATGGAGTGCAACATAAAACAAAAATTCAATGCAAACTCAACTCCTTTATACACCAATTCATTGTGTAATTGCAAAGGAGTGCAGGACAAAAACGAAGGCATCATCAAACAAAATTTCAATGCAAGCAAATTAAAGCAATCAAAGACATGACACACCAATTAAATGTTCTACAGTAAGAGCCATTCCTGAAAGAAGGCAATTGGATTGACCTGATAGCCAGAAACTGATGCTAGATTGAACTCAAACATTTCAGAAGATAGCTGCAGTTGTTGTAAGAGTGCAAATGAAATTTCATGCTTATCTCTTTCCATACACTTACAATGTCCACAAGCATCTAAAAACTTCTGAAAATGAGTATCCATCTTCAAGCAAAATAATACTTCATAAGTGCAAACAAGAAACTCATATGACTGAAAGTCACTATACACAAGAGTACAAGACAATGTTGTGTTTTGGGAAATCTTGTCATTCTATATAATGTAAGATAGCTCCACAAAAATTATTACAAAACTAAATCATACACCAACCAAAAACAAACCAAACCAAACCAAACTCCAGCCGAAATCACAATTAATTACAGCGATTAATCAACCAAACAACCCCAAAATCAGAAATTTCAAACTTCAATCCGACAAGTACACGCAAATATGTCCGACAAAATTTAAATAACAATAAACACTAACAATTTTGCAGCTAGCACAACAATATCAGCAATTACGCACCTTAAACAACGCCGACACTTACACCACAGGATATTCGCCGATCGTCGACCTAATAAAGACACCAGAACTACGGCTGTCGTCGAGGCCCCCTTTTTGTTTCCCCTGTTTTCGTGACTTAACCCTTCAAAACCTCAAGTTAACGACGTTAAACAAATAACTCTAAGCTCCCACTTGCCAACTCACCTAGCCTCATTAAAATAACAGATTTTATTGCAAACTAATGCCATTATTTACGCTTAATGCCATTTGAGTGACATTTGAAGTTACTCATGATGAGTAACCTGGGCGAGCTCAAAAATTTATACTTAATAGCAAAAAGTGGATTACAAATAAATTAACAACAAAATGTAACACAACTTGTTTCCAATGGCAACAAATAAAAAAATACGTTATCATCTAGCAACAATATAATAGTTTAGACGACTTGTTTCTAATGGCAACAATTCAAGAATTCATTGCCTTTGTTTCCAAATCAATACAAATAAATATTTGTTGCTATAGTTTGTTACTATATGGCAACAAGACAAAAATATGATGTCATCTAGTAACAACTAGTAAGAAAATTGTGTTTTAAACAGCAACAAATCAAAAACATGCAGCCATTAATTATTAAAAAACTAAAGCATAAAATTCGCTTTTAATTAGGTAATGAAAAAAATTATAATAGTTGCTATTTAGCAACGTTTTAAAAATCTGTTGCCAAACTTAGTTGCTAAAAAGCTTTTATTTTTGTAGTGCTATACCAAATTTGGTTAATAAAAATTCTCTCTCGAATGGAAAGAGCGCAACACCCCTCTCAACCACCGCTTATCACACCGGAGGTCTCTGACCAGGTGGCTAGGTCTAACAAAAAGCCAAAACGAAAAATTACTCATCAAAATTTTCAATAGAGATGAGAATCGAGATAATTCTGAGATGGAGATTGAGTCTTCAAACCCTCATCCCAGGGTTGTTGAACAAACAGACCATTGTTCCTAAATCTGTGCACAGGGAAGGGCATATACTCAATTGGAATCAATGGCAAATGGTAACTTCCATGTCTTTGATAATGATGAGGACGATGTATCTGATGATGATGTATCCCCAGAGGATGTGGTAGATAATGATAGGTGCCCTATCATTCTACTTACAAAGGAAGAGAAAAGAGCAATGCGTCGACCTTGGAGGAACACTCTCATCATTCGAATGTTTGATGGCAGTTTGGGATACATGGGTTTAATGAATAGGTTAAAGAGAAAATGGCAATTGAAAGGAGAAATGTCCCTCATTGACATAGGATGCAAGTATTTCATCGCTTGATTCAATAACCAAGAGGATTATAATTTTGTCTTGACTCAAGGTCCTTGGTTGATTGATGATAAATACCTTATAATCCGTAAATGGACTCCCAATTTTATCCCTGAAGAAGCTTCAATTAAAGTGTTAATAGCTTGGGTTCGTATCTCGAACTTATCTGTGAAATACTTTGACAAAGAATTCCTTAAGAAAATAGGAGCAAGAATGGACAAAGTGATTAGGGTAGATAAGTCTACTGCATATGCTGAAAGAGGACAGTTTACAAGACTGAGTGTTGAGATTGATTTGTCAAAACCCCTGATCTCAAAGTTTTGGCTCAAAGGGAAGATTTGGAGAATCCAATATGAAGGGATTAAACTAATCTGTTACAAATGTGGTATGTTTTGGCATGTTGAAGATCAGTGTGCCTCGACAATTTCGAGTCAAGACATGATTGTTGATCAAGTTAACAATGTGATTGCTAATCAACAAGATGTAGGTGCTAGGAGATCGATTGAGAAGCATCCAAGGCCTGAAGAAGAGAACGATTTTGGTTCATGGATGTTGGTTAAAAAACCAGTCCGGAAAAGGAATCCAAGGGTAGATAAGCCACCACCGGAAACCACCAAAGATGGTGGGGCTACATCTACAAAAATCAAAATAAAAATGGGGCGCCAATCCAAATTTCAAAACAGAATTTTTCAAAATCTTTGGGGTTAAGATTTGATGCGCTAAGTGAGGAAGGAGTTGGGCAGCATAAGCAACAAGAAGATTTGGCCTTAGAAGATATGCACACAAAAGATATGGAAATTTTATCTTCGCATAGTTTAAGCAAAGATAATATCTTTGGTACAGCTATTAATCTTGGAGATAATTCTCAAAATAAACAAAAAGATATTAATTTCCAATTAGGAGTTAATAAATCCAGAAATTTGAATGCTCCAAAAAATAAAAAAGGAAATTCTACTAGTAAGAATATTTCTCAGAAAAATCCTACCAAAAAAAAAACTCCCTTGAAGCCCATTGAGAACGAGTTACCTACAATCTTTTCTACAGCTAGCAAAATTCGAAGGCTGTATCCTGGAAAAGAGAATTTGACGTTCGGTGAAGCCAACTCAACAGAAGCAAGTAATCAGAGGGCACTTCAAGAGGATATAATAGTTGTCAAAACAGAGGAAGCAGAGGAAGTGATACCTGTAAGTAGACATGGATTTGTTCAGCAGGGAGGTAATAACTCTCTCTATCCCTCCGGAGAAGACCCTCTTTGTGGGACAACCGATGGATTATCCTTACCTGACCATAGTAGACCCCCTGACTCATTTGATAGAAGTCCGGATGGAGACGTGGATATAACCAGTGCTGGAGCCACCAGAGTTAGTGTTGTACCTCCAAATTCCAGTTGAAATTAATCGAATTATTCGATTGATTGAAGAAGCTTAATTAAGTAACCCTTCTTTTTCACTTGATACAATGAATGCAAACCTAGCAAACTTGGCCTATAACTCACTGCCTATTTCTTGTTTATCCTGGAATGTACAAGGGAATTCATGTCTGCTTTAAAAGGAGATAGTTAGAGTTAATAAACCGAATGTGATTGCTCTTGTGGAACTCACATGGGAGGAGCTCCGGCGGAGAGAATAGCTAATGTTATTGGCAATAATGGCCACACTAGAGTTGATGCTCAAGGTTTTAGTGGTGGCATATGGGTGTATAGGAGAATAGAGTTAGTTACGGTCGAACCTATTCATAAGCACAATCCGTTTATTACTATGGAAATCAAGAGAGTGGATGGTATACCATGCTACTTTATAGCTGTATATGGCAGCCCTGACCCCTCGAAAAGACAGGAATTGTGGAGAGAGTTAAAAGATTATGCTGCAAATCATAATGTTCCTTGGATGTTGGCAAGGGACTTTAATGATACAAGATTTCGATGGGAAAGAAGCTTGTGCTGTGTTGAAACGTCTAGAAGAGCTGCTCGTTTTAATGAATGGGTAGAGGATGTGGGCTTACTAGAGATTGAGTTCAGTGGGGTTTCGCATACTTGGTCTAGAGGGAACTCGGTTGCAACTTGGAAGAGTGCAAGGCTTGATCGTGCCATTTGCAATGGAAAATGGAGTCTAAGATTCCCCAATGCTTCTGTAAAACATCTTCCAGCAATCCAATCGGATCATTGTCCAATAATTATTGCTCCAAACGGTTTTGCTCCCCTTTCAGAAATTAATCGGCCCTTTCACTTTCAAGCGGCGTGGATGACTCATGAGAATTTTCGAGATTTATTGAAAGCAAGTGGGATAAAGAGGCCCCCTCATGCCTAATCTTCACCAACTTGCTGCTGATTTGAAAGAGTGGAACAATTCGACTTTTCATAACATCTTCAAGAAGAAGTGCAACCTTATGGCACGCATAGCGGGTGTGCAACGAGCTCTTGCACTTCAAAAAGCAAGAGATTTAATAAAGCTCGAATCAAAGTTAAGGGTGGAACTTGATGAGGTACTTGCTCCAGAGGAATTGCTATGGTATCAAAAATCAAGAGTGGAATGGATTAAAGACGGTGATCGTAACACCACTTTCTTTCACCTTAGCACAATTGCTCATATATGGCGAAATAATATTGATGGTCAGTGGCTAATTGATTAAACGGAGGTACAAAATAATATTGTCAATTCTTTTACTACCTTATTCGAGAGTGAAGAATAACAGCCACATGAGGATTTGCCTCGTGACATCGTCCCAATGTTTACAAGCCACGACTGGAATAGCTTGACAAGGCCATTCGTGAAATTGATATGGTGATAAAGGAAATGGGTGCTCTTAAGGCACCGGGTCCGGATGGATTCCATTAGTTTTATTTTCGATAAAAATACCAATATTTCAAATGTACAAATTCAATTATAATTTTATTAAAAACATTATTAGATTATAATTCTCAAAAATTATCAAATAGATTAATTTATACTATAATATATACTAATCGGTTAAAATAATATACTTCACAATCTAACAAATCGTGTAAAGATTAAAAATTTATCTTAAATTCAATAAACAACCCGGGCATTGCACGGGGTACAAAACTAGTCCTATATATAAAGTGAAAGGGTCTTTTGGGTGATAAATTTCACTATCCCCAAATTATCACTCTCAAGTTGCGAAATTACTCTTACAGTTAAAATTTATAAATTATTTTCTTTTTTTTTTTAAAAATATTCCATCATAACTCCCCTTTAATAACCGCTCCACATAAATTTATATATTCAATTATTCTCACTCTCCATAAAAAAAATAAAACCATTCTTGAATCGATTAGTTTTTTTCATCTAATCTAGTATAGATAGATATTAAAAGACGTTTATTAAAATGTCTATGCGCCATGTAGCCTCTTCCAAATTATGCCACGTCACTTCACCAACAATTCATGACGCCACGTCACTTCACAAACATTTGACGACGCCATGTCACCTACCCAACATCTCCACATACCACACCATCACTAAATAAAAAAAATGAAGATAAGAGGATTTGAACCCCAAACCACTTACAACAAAATTGACTCTTTAGCCATCTAAGCTAAATATCAAACACGTTATAATTATGAAAAAGAAATATATATAACTTTAAACCATATGGTTTAATTATTATAAAAAAAAACACATATTCATTTCCTACTTCACTCTTTATTCCCTACTTCGTACTTCGCATATTAAAAAGCGCTCCTAAACCTCTTATTACACATATTACTATTTAACCATCTAAGCCAATATCAACTATGTTATTTTTATAGAAAAAAAATTCATATAAGTGCAAACTACAAGGTTCAATTAAAAAAAAATAAAAAAACTATATTTAAAGAATAACTCAATTTTGGTTTGACAATAACAATTGCAGTTTTGAAAAGCCTTCTAAAAAATTT
Source organism: Chenopodium album (assembly GCF_948465745.1). NCBI lineage: Eukaryota > Viridiplantae > Streptophyta > Magnoliopsida > Caryophyllales > Amaranthaceae > Chenopodium > Chenopodium album. The sequence continues at coordinate 17,623,322 of NC_137852.1, forward strand.
ATTATTTGTACGTCTACAACAGTAGCAACTCGGGACAACGTCTGGGGTCACTCACTAGTTTCATATATTGTACACACGTAGCGTGTATCTCTTAACTTGTTAAGAGCACTCACATCAGTGAGCATTTTTTTGCCCATGAGCAAAAATGGTGAGCAAATTTGTTAGAAATGGTTCCCCATCAATGAGCATATTGAAAAATGCTCATGAGCATTTCTCATTTTGCTCATCATATGAGCAAATTTGAGGATGAACAGTAACTACGTGGGGCCTAGCAACTCTCCAATGAGCAACTCTCTCCCTGTTAGCCTCTTCACCCAATCAACAAATGTTACCGTTTTCAAACGATAATTAAATTAAAACAGCTATTTTTTGGCCAATTTTGAATTAAAAAAAAAACAGCAACGATTGTAATTTTTTTTCTCTATACATAGAGATCCATTTTGACATATTTTTGTATAATTTCATAAATCACAAAAACACTCTATATTATTCTTACTCCCAAATTTTCTTAGAAATAAAAATTAGGAGAGAGAATGATGATCATTTTTTTTTTGCTCACTAGTGGGATTAAACATGGGCACGGGCCGTGCCCGTGCCGCCGCGGGCTGTGCCTGGCCGTGCCGGGGTGGTGCCCGTGCCGTGCCGTGCCGTGCCGGCTCCGCGGCGTGCCGTGCCGTGCCGTGCCTGGAATTGGCACACCCCAGCCCACGGCACGGCACGACCCACGTGCCTAGCGGGCCGTGCCGGGCCGGGCCGCGGGCCAAACCGTGCCGTTTTTAATTTTTTTTTTTTTTTTTTTTTTTTTTAAAAAAAAAAAATAAATGTTAAAAAAAAACGAATTAAAAACAAAAATGCATATAATAAAAAAAAAATACTAGTGCGATAATCCGAAAACACAAAAAATTGAAGAATAACTTATTTTATTATATGACGGTAGCCGACTAGCCGGTACGAATATACGATAATTCAATAATACAAAATTACAAAATAAGTAATGATAATTAAAAATCGTACAATAGTGTATGAATATTGAATAACTTCATTTATTATACGGAATACGAAGTTCGATAATACAAAAAGAATACAATAGTGTATAATGTAAATATGTAATCATGTAATTATTATTGGTCGTCTTCGTCTTCGCCTTCGTCTTCATCTTCGTCTTCGTCTCCTAGAGGTTCAAGTTCATCCGCCAATTGAGTGGATTGAGAACTAAAAGAAGTCGACGTTCCTTCATCGTCGTCGTTTTGTGCATAAGTACGATCTTGAGAACGAGTTTCGGCATCCAACCAATCCTTGAAGCAAACACACATTTCAAGTGTTTCGGGTTTTAGTCTTGTTCTTCTATCGTCTAGAACTCTTCCCGACGCACTAAAAGCTCTTTCGGAAGCAACGGAGGAGACTTGGATAGCAAAAATATCACGAGCCATTGACGACAAAATTGGATGTTTCACGGCTTGTGATTTCCACCAATCGAGGATGTCGAGGCCAAACTTCTCTTCATCGTCCATGCCTTTCATGAAGTCGTAACTTAAGTACATTTGCAACTCCGAAACATCGCTTTGAGTTCTCCTAGATGATGATGATTCTGTACCTGAATACTTAGACATCAAGTTAGCAGCTTGTGCAAATAAACCTTTGGTCCGTTTACTTACATTTTTGGATGTTTGAGAAGGGGCAAATCGAGACACGGTTCCATATTTACTTTCATAAACATTATATAAATTAAAAAACTCATCTGTCACCTTATTCTTAAAAGTTTCAACATCATCTTCAAAATTCATGTTACTATAATAAATATCAATTAATAAAAAGGTGCCATCATATTTTTGTCTAGGATCTAAAATGGAAGCAAAAATATAAATCATAGGAATATCGGTGTAATATTTACGCCATTTATCCTCCATGGATGGAAGATATCCACGATAAACATGTTGTGATCGGTGTTCCGCAAAAAGTTGTGCAAGTAAACATGCATTGCTAAGAAAAGAATGAGCACAAGGATTATATACAGAAGAAAAACAATGTGTCATACCATATCGTAATTGTAAAAACTGCATATATTTTTCACAATTAGCCCAATCATCTTCAAGTAAAGCATTTTGTGGATATTTCATATTATAAAAAAGTGTTAAATGAACCTTGTACTCGATTGCCCGACTCAACATTTCATAGGTGGAGTTCCACCTAGTTGGACAATCCGGTGCTATTTTTATGGTTTTAATCCGTTGTTGCCTGCAAAAACCTTTCCATTCTTGATATCTCATGTTAGAGCTATTAATAGTGCAAATAGCACTCCGTATTTTGTGATAAAATGGACCAATTGCTTGTGTTCCATCCTTCACACACAAGTTAAGAACATGACAAATGCATCTAACATGAAGTGCATCTCCATCTAATATAACATCGTTCAATTGGGATTTGACCAAATTCGCACTATATGTCATAGAAGTTGCATTATCGAAAGTCATAGACATGATTTTATCCCTAAGACTATATGCATCAATGGCTTCCATTAAATGATGTGAAATGTTAAGACCGGTATGAGGGTATTCAAGCATTTTGAAATGAATGATGCGTTTTTGTAACATCCACTCATTATCTAACCAATGACAAGTAACACATAAATAGTGAAGTCCGTACCCACTATCCCATGCATCGGCGGTTAAAGAAACTCTACTAGGAAGATTAGCTAATTCATTTACTAATCTCAATTTGTACTCTAGATAAGTCTTCATGGCAGCAGATCGGACGGTTTTTCGGGAGATTTTTTTGTGTTTTGGTTGTAGTGCTCGGTTAATATAGTTGTTGAAGGCATCATTTTCGGCGAAAAGAAAAGGTTGTTCTGCATGTACAATTATTCTCCCAAGTTCATCCCTATCTCTCTCGTAATTGTAAATGAAACCTTGTGGATGGAATTGAGAAATTTTAGGTTGGGTTGGATCACTAGATGGTCCACCACATTTTTTTGTATGTCTACTAAGGTGTCCCGTCCCTCCCTTGGTATCGGCCGAGAAAATTTTACCACAAGTCCGACACTTGCATTTTTTTCCATCTTTACTTAATTGATAATGTGCCCAAACTTCACTCTTTCTTTTGGTTTGAGCAAAATCCTCTTCGGTACACCACTCTAATATGTTAGGATTTTGGGTGTTGGGCATGTGAGTGGATGGTTCACTCGACCCGGAAGCTTGTGTTTGGCTACCTTGGGAAGGAGGAGGAGGAGGAGGAGGAAAAGGAAATTCATATTGTTGATATTGGGTTTGTTGAAATTGGGTCCAAGGAGCCATATCATCCATTTGTTCTTGCCCTCCCATGTTTTGGGGATGAAAGAAAGGGGTGGAAGTGTTTGGAAAGGGCATGTTAGAAGAGGGAAAGGGCATGTTAGGGGGGGGCATAGACATTGAAGTGTTTGGGTTTGGTGGTTCCCTACGTGTTGACTTGGCTTTTCTAGAGGAGGAGGAAACGTTCGGGTTTGATGCCATGATTAATTAATGATAATAACACAACTAACAATAACAAAGTAACAATTAACAACAATGAGATCAATGAGAATTAATAAGTAAGTAGTTTTTATATAAAATAAATTTTCAAAAATAATTATAATAATAGTAGATTATCTAAATCAATGAGATCCCAGGTAGGAGAGGTTAGGAGCGACGTTGTCCAGAGCCCAAATCCCGCCTTAGACAGATTTCAACAATCCAAATAACCCACAATTAAAATAGAAAGTAGTTTTTATATAATTAAGTAGTTCCAAGTATACAATAATAATAATAATAATAATAAAAAATTAATAATAATAATAATAATAATAATAATAATAATAACAATAATAATAACAATAACAATAACAATAACAAATTAAAAAAAGTTGAGTTAGATCTTACAATGACGCTTCAATGCTTTCCCAAATTTATAATTTCTCGAATTTATAATTTCCCGAAATTTTAATTTCCCGAATGTAAATATAACAATTTTTTTTTTTTTTTTTGGTAGTAGACTAATAATATTAAAAATGTAAAATTTATAAGAGAGTAGGAATTTTTTTTTCTTTTTCACAAAAGGGAGGAAGATTGTATGATTTGTAGGAATTTGAGAATTGAGAATTTGGGAGTAAGAAAATTAGAGAATAAGAGAGAAGAGATGAGTTGATGAATTGTGAAAATTTTAGAGGAAAATATGAGGTATTTATAGGAGATTTGGGTGGGAAATTGGAGGAAAATATGGCCGTTTATAGCTGTTGGAAAACGGCCATAAACGGCCATATTTCCAACGGCCATAAAAGGCACGGGCCGTGCCGTGCCGGGCCGTGCCTGGCCGTGCCACGTGCCGTGCCGGCGGGTCGTGCCGGGCACCGTGCCGCCCGCCGTGCCACGGGTCGTGCCCGTGCCAGAGCTGGTATCTTTGTTCACGGCACGTCCCACGGCCCACAGGCGTGCCACCGTGCCGTGCCGTGCCCGTGCCGGGCCGTGCCGGAGTCGTGCCGGGCCCGTGCCGCCCGCGTGCCGGCACGGCCCGTGCCCACCTTTAAGTGGGATAGAATTTGCTCACCAAAAATGCTATGGGTTTGAAGAGAGAGAAAGTGACTAGAGAGAAAATGAACATTTTTTTTTTTGCTCAGTAATATGAGTGTTCTAATTAACCCTAAAAATTGAAAATAATCGGTGAAACCCCCTTTCGCAAGTTTCCTTCAATTCTCACTCATTTCTTTGATAAAAAACTCAGCACATTAGACTACTTAACTCACCTTCTCTCCTTCCGTATCTTCCGTCTTCTTGCTTCTTTCTCCTCCTCGCTCATTTTTGCGCGCAAGCTTCTTCAATGGCGGATTCAGGCAACAATGGCGCCCAAACACTACGAGGTTTTGCGATTTTCTCTTCTCTATTCTCTCTTGCTTCCTAGTTTCTAGATTATTGTTGGATTGCCGTTTTCAGTTTGATTTAGGAAGAGTAATCTGCAAGCTTAGGTTTCTTGATATTATCGAATTGTTTCAGCTTGAATAGTTTGTTAATACTATTTGTCAGGGTGTTGCACCAAGAATGAATTGAAAATTTGAGTTTTACCATTGAATTTTTGGGGATTTGTGTTTTTCGATCGATGCCCAATAACCCTAAAATTTGAATTAATTGTACTTTAAAGGTGACAGAGTTAACAACTTTAAAATTGGTTTTTTCTAAAAAAAAAAAAACAACTTTGAAATTTTGAATTAAAATCAAAATGCCTGGGTCTTAATTGTTAACCAGTTATCTTGTTTTCGTTATTCTTTTATGTTTGATGTAGTATAAGAACTATGAATTGTAAATATGATTTTTGTTTCGGCAAAATTTACACATTTAGGATTGTTTTATAGAGCCATTTTAGGATATTGTTTTTATGGCTTAATCCTTTTATTCATTCCAATTTGATTTTGCAGTGAGTGTGAAATGGGGAAAAAAGGTGTTTCCAGAGGTGGAAATTGACACTAGTCAACCCCCTTATGTTTTCAAGGTTCAATTGTATGATCTAACTGGAGTGCCACCTGAAAGGCAGAAAATCATGGTGAAAGGTGGTTTATTGAAGGTAATGAGATGATGGGCCCACTTCTCACCATGTTTCGCGCTTGATTCAATGTTATGAGATTCCTGTGTTTTGATTGATGATAGTATGTTAAAATTCGGTGAAAGCAGTGGATGTTCCAAGTCTTTTTTGTTTGTGAGAATAGTCAGCTAACTTGTTTTGCCTGAAATTAGGATGATGCTGAATGGTCAAATGTCGGAGTAAAAGAGGTTGGTCATCTTTCTTTTGTTGCAAACATTTTTAGTTTTTTTTTGGATTACCGTGTTGGAATTATTGCTCAATTTCCTTTTTAATTTTTTAGGGTCAAAGATTAATGATGATGGGAACTGCTGATGAGATAGTAAAAGCTCCTGAGAAAGGACCAATTTTTGTAGAGGATTTGCCTGAGGAAGAACAAGTAGCCGCTGTGGTATGTTTTCTTATTTAATTCTTGAATATGAAACTTGAATTTGAGGTTCTGTATATGGGGCTAAATTGTTGGATGGCTAATAATTGTTAGATGGATTTTATGCTGTTTTTTTTTCTTTTTTTCTTTTTTTCTATTTGATAGTTGTCTCGTACTCTTTAAGTAACTACAATTTCTGTCCTGCTAGTATTGACAATATAAATTGTTGGTGAAAAGTGGTATATGAAAGATTTTTGAAACATTGCGAGATTGAATTTAAATAAGTCAAGTTCCGCCAACGTTTGTAGACTTTAGGGGAATGATTTCATACAAATACGCTAAACGTTGTCTCCGGTTTCCCGTCTAGCAATTTAATGAGCAACCATTACATTACTACACTGAAAGGAAGTAAAATAATTACATCCTCTAAATCTATCCTCATAGAAAAGGAAAATAGGTGGAACACCCTCTTCTCTTGCTCGAATGCTTCTAGCTTTCAAATCATCACATCGAGACATTCTAACACCACCTTGTTGTAGCCTGCAACTCCACCCCATATTTTGCAGCCCCTGCTTCTGCCATTTCAACTGACCACCGCACATTCAACCTCTTTACAGCAGCCATGAGAAGAGAGCAATGCTCGTCATAGTTGTCACTCCCTGGCCCACACCCACACCATCCAAATCATGAGCATCTACATTTACCTTTATATGTTGTGGAGGGGAAGGATACTACCTTGCTGCCAAATGCTCAGGAATAGAGTGACTGCACCCCAACCTTCTTACTGTGAAAAATGTCTTCCTCATTCAGCTTTGCAAAACCCACTGCAGTTCCTACTGCATCAAGCCCATCAGCATTCTCTAAAAAGGCTTTATTCTGGCAGTGCCACGCTGCCAGGCTAATGACGTACAGAGACTTAGCTGCTCCCCTTCCATCTTTCCAGCCACCCACATGAACAAATCAGTAAAAGCAGTGTGTGGCGCATCTCTCAATAAGTCAATAAAAACACTGTGCTGCCATATAGGTTGTGCATATATGCATTCAAAAATAGTATGCAAAATTGATTCACATTTGGCATTAAAGTTGAACACACTCAATTATCACATATATGACATTGTTACAGACATCCATCACTCCTAAGCTTACCTTACCTGCTATCCATACAAAATGGTGCAATTTTGGAGGACCACCTAAATTCCGGACAACATTCCAAAGCTCACTTTCTCTATCACCAAAGTAATATTCCCAAGCCCATAAATGTCCTAACCTCCCTAGCCAATATCCCTTGCGCACAGAATATATACCTACCATTGGAGGTAGGCCACCAATACCTATTTTCACAAGCCTTAGCGGTCAACAAAGGGATATTAAGCACAAGCCTACTCTCAACTTCAATAAAAATGGATGTGATGGTACCAAGACTCCAAATTACTAGACAGAGATGGTGATAGCACGAAGTGCGTACCCTCTCCAAGAGTCCACTTATCCTCCCACGCCTTAATGGAAGTACCTTCATTTAAGCCCATTAAGCAACAATGATTTAGTGTCCCAAATGCCCTGCCAACTATAGCTAGGATCAAAACCCCTATAAGCATTAATAAAATCAAATTGTTTGAAGTAATAGTGAGCTCCCTCATTGCATAGTCTCCACGCTTGCTTTGCAAACAAGGCTTGATTGTAACCTTTGAGGTCTCTAAACCCATTCCTCCCATTAATTAGGAAGACAAAGGGAAGACCAACTATGCGAATGAATTTTCTTCTCCGAGCCATTCGACCCCCAACAAAAGCGCGTAAAAATCGAATGTATTCATCAATGGGTCCGTCTTGGATTTTAAAGATGCTCTTCATGTAAGTAGGAATGCCTTGAGCAACGGCCTTGATAAGAACCTCCCTTTTGGCCTTCAACATTAATTTTTTCTTTCATCCTTGGAGCTTTTTCCAAATATGTTCTTTCAAGCAAAAGAAAATGGCTTTTTTCGACTTCCCAATAATTGTCGGCAACCTAAAGTACTTTATGTTCTTGTCAACTTCTCTTACCCCTAAAGTTTCCACAATGATCTGAATTAACACATTTGCTAAGTTTGACCAGATGCTCCTCCGTATGTATAGATTATATCAGCAACCTTAGAACATTCTCGCAATGTTGCTTGTATATGAAAGGTTATTCTTCACAAAATTTTGGGATTATAAAAAGCCCATGAACATGTTGAACTAAAAACTGGTGTGGTGTTGTATTAGTTGATTAACATATACCTTGAAATTGAGGTAGAGAATGATAATAAAAAAAAGGGAAATGTACTACTCTGTTGGACAAAGTGGGTTTGTGCGGGGATGATATACTGTAGAAGCTATCCATCTTCTGAACCAAATAATTAGGGGAAAAAAGAAGGATATACTAGTCTTTGTTTATTTAGAGAAGGCGTTTGGCTAGGTACCAAAAGAGGTGCTTTGCTATACTACTTAAAGATATGTCCTAGTTAAAGGATATGTTTCGAGATGTGAAAACAAGAATTTGGGATTTGTAGAGGGATATGTCCTTTCTTCTTTATTGGATAAAGTTTCAAGGTCTATCCAAGATGAGACATCGATGCTTGTTGTTTGCAATTGATATTTTGTTAGTTGATGATAATAGAGTTGGATTAGTGCTTCATTGCAGTGATGGAAACAAAAGTTATACTAAATTAGAATCTCAAAGGTTTAGGCTAGTAGGTAAGAGTAAATAGAGTACATGGATAGTCATTTAGATATTAGGAGGGACACAAAAGGATGTTTTGAGTTTATATGGTAAAGGGTTATATATTTGATGAATGTTTTAAGTATTTGAGGTCAATTTTACAAAGAAATAGGGATTTCAATCAAGATGTAACTTATAGATTTAAATTTGAGTGGCTCAAATTGTGCAATCAAAGTGTGGCTATATGCTTGAAAGGAAAATTCTATAAAATGATAGTTATATCAGCATAACTTATTGCCTTAGTTTTGAAAAGCGCTGTTGAGGCGCAGGCCAAAACGCCTCGGCCTTCCTAGGCGCCGTGCATTCCAGAAGGCGCACGTCTCAGGCCGCCTCCACCAAGGTGTAAGGCGCAGCGCCTGAGCTGCCTTTTGTTTAAAAGCGTGAGGAAAGGGGATTTGGATTGATTTTTGTAAAAAAAACACATTTTTTTTTTTCCAAGTTGAAGCTTACCCAGTCTTTAGAGTGATGATTTTAGCAAAGCCCCTTGTTAATTGAATGAAATCCCTTCAATTTTACCCCAGTTTAAAAACCCTAATATTTGAAAAACCCTAATTTACGGGTTGCTTTGCAATTGAAAAATCAGTGGGTTATGCTATGGCAGACACTGTTGGGGATCAATTCCCGGTGGTTTCCGGCAACATATTACCAGTAGCCGAAATTGGTGAAGCAACCCAGGGAGGTTTTTTTTTTCTTCTATTCTCTCTTCTCCATTCTTTCTTTTTCTGCTGCTTTGTAATCTCTCTCCTCTGCGGCCTACAATAACGTAAAGTTTTTTTTTTCTTTATTATTTTTCAGTTTTTATTTTCTTTTTTTATTAATTGGTACCTGCTCCTTCTTCTGACTTGTTAATCACGTGATCAGTCTGACTTATTTTATTTATTTAATTTAAAGTAAATAATTACCAAAAAAAGAAGTAAAATAAAAATAAATTAAAATTTAAAAATCTGTGCCTCATATCCTAGAGGCGTGCGCTTTCTCTTTGCGCCTAGGCTCCCATGACCCTTTGCACCTCGATGCGCCTCACACTTTTTAAAACTAAGCTTATTGCATTCCTTTGTTGTTGAATCCCCTCTCTACATAGCAAGAGTAGGAAACAAGTTATCACACTCTCACTTTTCACATCAATCTATGATCTTATGGATTTCATACTATTTCTTTTGTCATCCTAGTCTCATTGCCTTTTTTTTTGTACAAACAAATTAAACTTCTCAAATTTAATTTTATTTTATTGTGAATCTGTTTCCATGTGGACTGTAACACGCGGAGTTGGGGACACCATTTGCCACTTTTTTGTGGTTTTTAATTTGTTTATGGATTTGGCATGGATGTGATGTTCAATCAAAAGTATACCTTAGTCTTGGAATAGTTTGAAACTTTGAACACTTCTCTATCAAAGCGTTTTAGGTGATAAGTTCTTGAGATGTTATCAATTAACATTGAATTAGATAGTGGATCTGATAGGAGATAATGGGGTATTACTTTATTTGAAAAAGTAGATTTGGAAAAAGATAGTGGGTTATCTATTTATTTGTATTTTAAAATATTTTATATTTTTTTATCCCTATTTTTTTGTTTAATGTGAGAGATAGTGGTCCCGCAACTTTTTTGGTAGTGAAGATAGGGCTGTATTAAAATAATAGTGGGGTTAGTAGGTCAAACTGAACTGGGACTCTGGGAGGGACAAAAAAAGAAAATTTATGGACGATTATAGGACAAAGGGAGTTTGCTTTTAGGGGCCTTGTAAGGCCATCAACTCTCTGTTTATCGGTTTATGTAGGACTTTGAGGTTATTTGACAAGTGACAACCAAATGACGTCAAATGCTGATTTATGCTTCGTATTCGAAATACTGATTTCAAACTATTATCACCAGTAACCTCCTCGTAATCTCCTCATAACCTCCTCATACTATGTTTGAGTGATTTGTTTACTACTTAAGCTAATACATGCAAGGTCCATAGTTAATATAGTAGCATACTCATATTAGGTTCTAAGCTGTACTTGGTCAATAAATTGCTCTATGGTAGTTTTGATGGCATGTTTTCTCATATTTTACAGTTTTATATATTTTTATTTTTTTACCTTTTGCCCTCTATTGTACATGTGTAACACTAACCATGATGTCTGTTAATTTTCTCATTATTACTTGTTCAAATATTAAAAAAAAAAAAGTAAACCAATGTTTTAAAAGGAAGCTGAATTTATTCAGATTACCCATATTAGAGGTCTTATATAAGATCATTGTCCTCTCTAATAATGTCATAATTTAATGCCTGTATTTAATTGATCTCAACTTTGGAATGTCTTAGAATGATATTGAGTTTGATCATCATCATCCGGAAATTGGTTTCTGTGTAACCAAAGTTGCACTGATACGGATACGGGGACAAAAACGGGTACGCATACGGGGATTACGGCAAAATCAAATTTTCAAAAAACGGGTACGGATCAGATACGGCAAAAAAAAAACATTAAATTATAAATCTATAAAAAAAATTAATAATCTATACAACACAACTTAGAAGAAATACTACGGAGTTTAATGTCTTAAAAACATAAATAAAAGAGGTAAATTCAATCTCCAACAATCAAATTTCTTTCCAGCTGGCTCATCAAGAGAGAGGTCCATTCAACTGCCAGTGTGCCACAACTACTATCAATATTATGAGACTCCATTCAACTGCAAAATAAAACAAAAAAAAAAAAGTCACCTACTGACATTCTCAATTAATGTTATCACTACAATCCACTAAAATATCAACAACCGCATGCAAATAAAAATTTTTTTAAAAAAAGAAACAAAACACCAACAGCTGAAGGTCACAGATCGAACATGAAGAAATGGGAAAAGAAGAGAGAAACACTTACATGGCAGAGGGGTCGCCGCCTCGCCGGTGCCGGTGACGACTGTCGCGGATGGGTCTCCGATCGCTGCCTTGAATTAAATCGGACAGTTGGAAGAGAAAGCTCAGAGTTCGAACAATTTAGAGTTTGTGAGAATTGGGGGAAATCGTAAGTTTTGTACTGATTTGTTTTTTTTTTTTTTCATAAGAAAAATGGGTTGGGCTTCATGGAAACGACAAAGATAGGGTTTTGCCGTTACCGAAACGTTTCCGATCATCACCCTAACCGTCACCAAATTGACTTGGCGTACCACTTTTGATGGGGACGTATCCAGGTGTACCCGTACCGTACCCGTCCCCGATACGTTTCGGGTACGGGATACGACACTCAACTGGCGTACCCGTGCATCATTGTGTGTAACACTATCTTATTCTCTGAAAAAAACTATCCTTTGATTTTCTGACATAGGAAGAGTGAAAGGAGGATGTGATGTAAGCAGTTGCACCTTCCATTTATTTTGCTCTTAATTTTGCCAAATACGGATCATAGTTTGAATAAGAGGTACTAATATGGAATTATTATGAGACAACTCAAACATTGTATTATTCTTGTACTTTATCCTTCTTGTTTTTATACAAAAGCTCACGTGCATTAGAAAATGTTATTTTATATATGCTGGAATGAACAGCTAGGAATAGTTTCACCTAAATGCACTTGTGGGACTTTAGAATTAATGTTTTAATAAAAGGGACGTATGTGTTGTTGCCCCTCCCATTCTTCCTATTTTCGTTTTGCCCTGGCACAATGATATGCAAATACAAGTAGTATTCACTCCATATTTTGAAACACCTACCTTATTAGTGAAACCAGACTTTGTGCTATTAGGAGTTGTTTATTGGTATACTAGGTTAGGTCCCGTGCCACGCATGGTAATTTTCAATAACTATTTTTTAAATTAACACTATATTAAAACAAAAAAATAATCAACATGCGTCAGTCTTGGCAAGTTTTATTGAAGTATCCATAGTTAATTATAGTAGAGTATTAATTGATTAAAATTATAATCATAAATTATTCAAGGAAATAACAAAAGTTTCATTAGTTGATTTGATATGCGCATTTCATTATTGAAGCTTGTAGCTTAGCTTATAGTATAAAACATATTCCTGGCTTCAACCATCAGCTTAAGCTTTTGGTTGAGTTGGTCCTCTAACATGGTATCAGAGCCAACGTGACACAAAGGTCACGGGTTCGAATCTCATCCACCCCCCCCACTTTCAAGTGGAATATTAAGCGCTGGGTATGAGGAGGGCCCATGTTGCATCCACACTTCTAGCCCAAACGGGCTCTCGTGTGAGGGGGCATGATAGAGTATAAAACATATTGCTGGGCTTCAACCATCAGCTTAAGCTTTTGGTTGAGTTGGTTCTCTAACACACACACACACACACACACACACACACACACACACATATATATATATATAATAAAGTTTACTTAGCGCGCCACGTAGGATTTAATTTTCTTAGTGCGCCATGTAAGATTATAAAGTTTACTTGTAGCCAATTAAATAAGAGATTATTAATTTCTTTTAGAATTAATTTGTTTAAATGTCATGCAAGCAAAATTGGTAATTAATTAAGTATAAAATATTATCTTTTGATATTAGGAATTTTATCTAAATATGCAACAAATTTTTGCACATAAATACAAAAATATATATATTTATATATATATTTTAGAATATTCAAACAAACCGTGCATCGCACGGGTTTCATCTAGTATAAAAAAACTTCATGAAAATATATATAATCTTATTCTAATAAACATAGTACGTACTACATACATATATAATTCGTATACATATGTAATGTCTTTCCTAAAATAAATACTCCATGTCACAAATATGATGAGAATATTATTTTTTATATATTTATTACTTAAGTTGATAATTGTCAATTTATATATATTTTTTCTTTCTTTTGGAAAGATGCATTAAATATTTGATTATGCTTTATATATGTAAAGGATTTCTTTCTTATAAAAATAAAAAACACTAAGGATACGCCAGAAAATAACACGTGTCATTGCTGGTGTGTCTTTTAGTATATTATTATTGAGTGAAGAAGTTTTCTGACGGTGCATTAACAGATAATTTTTTTTTTTTTTTTTTTTTTTCCCCTTATATCACTCTTTAAGTTTTGCTCATGATATACAACCATAACTTGCCCTAAGTTTTCAATTGGCAATAATGTTCTCAAGTTCCTTATATACTTGAGCATTCTATGTGTGGGTAGCTTGTCCTATGCAATGTTTATTAAATCAATCTTCATCATGTATTTAAAATTGCCTTTATTCATCCTTGTACTTCAGATTTGAGGAATTTCAATTTGTCCAGAAACTTGTACTTCCATTTGCTATCACAAAAATAATACTTCCTCCACTCCATTTACTTGCAACATTAGGATGTTGGCACTATTGATACTCCATCTTATTACCATATTACGTCATATTGTGATATATAAAAATATAGTCATGTGGGATGATGTTGGATTCGTCTCAACTCAATTTTTTAACAAAACGCAACCAAAGATATTAACAGTTCTAAGTGTGCATTGACAATCGTGATACTCTTTGTGTTGCAAGTGAAATGGGGTGGAGGAAGTACTTCTTAAATGATAAATGAAGGACATAAATATCTGTACTCTCTAATTTAAATTATAGTTGACCTTTTCGTTTGTTATCTTATGTTTGCAGGGCCATTCTGCTGGTCTTTTTAACTTAGGAAATACATGTTACATGAACTCCACAATTCAATGCCTACATTCGGTTCCTGAGCTGAAGTCTGCACTATTGGAGTGAGTTTTCCTTCTCAAGTGATGATTTTACTTGGGATGTATTTAAAATTATGTGTTTCTTGTTTCCATCACCAATACATTTGCTTACACTTGTTGAGCAGGTATTCACAGTCTGGCCGGACTAATGAACTAGATCAAACTTCACATCTTTTGACTGTTGCAACCAAAGATTTATTCAACGAGCTTGATAAAAATGTCAAGCCAGTGGCGCCTATGCAATTCTGGATGGTGTGCACACATCACTTTGTATCATAACATAATTCTGTACACATTATGTTCTGTATTGGTATCATGAATTCTTTGAGAGTCATTATTTATGTCATTCCTTAATATTGAGGATCTTGAAGTCTTCTGGTACCTGATCCACCAGATGTAGGATGTTGATTTCTTTTTACTGGAGTCATCTCTTGCATTGTTCAGGGCTTTATGTATAAAAAGTTGTTAATATCTGTCCAATTAAAAGACTCTGATATACTTTAATCTGTTTCTTCTACAACCCAATTTTGGAAACAAAATGTTCTAGATATATGGGATCTATCTGACTGTAGGCTAAGGTAACTAAGAAAAAGTAGGATTATGAAGTACTATTAATGTTTCCAGTGTATATCTGGAGTGTGGAAATTAGACAAAGGTTAACTACATACAGTGTTTTGTGCTGATGTTCTTGTGACATGACAGCTAGATTCTTTGATGCATGCAGGTATTGCGTAAAAAGTTCCCTCAGTTTGGCCAGCTGCACAATGGTTCTTTTATGCAACAGGTTAAATCCTAGCTGCTGTCTATCTTTATATGGTACGTTCTTACAGCTCTAAATGTGCTTCTACTAACATTCTACGATGATGAAATCTCAGGATGCAGAGGAATGCTGGACACAGCTTTTGTACACACTCTCTCAGTCTCTTACGTCATCTGGTAATAGGTAGCTGATTTCTTCTTCTTAAATAACAGCTGTCACATTCACTGTGCTAGATTTGTCCTCTTTGCATTGCCTCATTGGTTAATCCTGTTCCTGGCTGCCAGTTGTAGCGAACCTGGCTTAGTGGGAAAGGCACTATGGCGAATCCATTAATAATTCTGTTACTGAAAGCTTGGAGAATGAGTAAAAAATAAATTAGTGGGTGGGGGGTGGGGTGGGGAGAGAAGCAAACTCATAGATATATGAGACCATTTAGGAAAATTTTTGGAGTTTTTTTTAGAGATGCTTAGTTTTAGAGTGTCTAATTTGCAAGGTCTGGATTGTTATACACAAATTGATGATTTAACTGCATTTATATATCAATCGTCTCCAGTTTCCCCTAATTTTTTTTTTTTTTTCCTTTTCTTTTCTGTTGCCTTTTTATTTTTATTCTGGTCCTATCTATTACACCAGTGTCATAATTTCAGTATGTTTCTCCATTCCTTTTATTGGACTTTTGTCAGTGCTAAATGTGCATTAGTGCTTTAGTACTCTCTCTACTGTTAGCTGCTGAATTGAGACATGAACTGTTATTAATGGGTGATGTGGCTGGTTTAATTCATAAATTGTCTCATTGAGCTAATAAAATATCAGATACTTCTTCCATTCCTTATTAAAGTACCCATTTCTTCATGAATTTTTTTTAATGAGAGGGATTATTGTGAGGTATTGTTTATTAAAGTTGAATAAAAATAGAAGGTGACGGGAATAGTGTTATGTTTATAGGGGAAGTGAAAGAAATAATAGTATGGCTAGAGGGGTTTTGTTAAAAGTGAATATAAAAAGAATTTAGTGGATGATTGATCCAGGCCTTGTTTGGCAATCAGTTGTTGTTTGGTTCATTTGGCTTGTTTGATCAGTCTGAAGTGTTAATTGTTGGTATTGGCTGTCTGTATCAGCGAGTAGTTTTATTTGCTTATAACATTGTTTAGTAAATTAGTTGTTGGTTGTGATTTATTTTTATGTAAAGTAACGAACTTTTAGGCAAAACTAGCAAAACTCAAAAGCCAATGAGCAGCCTTTCATTTGACTGCTTGAGCGCATAAAAACGTTTCAAAGCCAAGTGTTGATCAAAGCTGACTATTCAGTTAAGCATGTGGATTTCAAGCAAGATACATCTCCCATGTTGCTATTATTATTATTGTTATTGTTATAGTTTTTAATTTATTTAAATCAAGAAGGCATTGGGATAGCCCCTTTGCATTTGCTCTTTTTCTGTGGAGTGATACAGTCCCCAAGGACCCAACTGTATAAATTTCTGCTTGGTTTATTTGCCTTGCAATTACAATAAATGTACTTATAATTTCTAGCTTTAATCTTCACATCAGTATTCAGAATATAGTTTAGTTTAGTCATTCTTATGCTCTTTATTTCATATGTAGCGAGAATGTCAGTGCTGTGAAGCGTCTATTCGGCATTGAGCTTGCTAGCAGGTAAAATATTTGCTATTTATAGCTTTATGTCTCTTTTCAATCATTTATACTGTGCAGTTGTCTCCTTTCTGTTTTTTTCATAAGGCCCCTACTCCACAGTCTTGCTAGTACTAAGACTTTTGTTTTGCGTTATACTCGTACTATTTCTTCTGCTATCTTAAGTTTACTGTTGGCAATTACTGCACCTCTTGGGTGTTCATGACCTAGAGTTGAACATTGAAGGAATGACTGTAAATTTGTCATTTGAAATATATTAGAGATGGATTTTTCATCAATCAACTTGTTGACATCTATGATGAGGTGAGAGTGCAATGTGATCTGCTCTAGGTTATAATAATTAATATCCAGATAATTTGTCACTTTTAAAAGTGTTCCCTGCTCAATTCAAATGCATGTTTATTGCACAATGAAAAAGAAAGATGTCTCACCATGGTCTGGTTGGCTGGTTAACTCCCTACTTCACTGGGTAGACAAATTCATTGGCTATTGCCAATTTGCCATTATATCAGCTGGTTTCTTTTTAAGTCTTAAGCTTACTGGAAATTATTGTTATGATTAATCTCGGGGTGGCATTATACATGAGAGTTCCTTTATGATGATCTAGGTTCACTGGAGGAAATTTATGATGTAGTAGCTTGTGCCCCTGTGGTTTTATGTACATTTTACTGTATGTGAAGGTACTAACTGTGTTGTCCATGTTTCTTTGATGGTGATGTTAGGGTGTATTGTCAAGAAAGTGGTGAAGAAAGTACAGAAACAGAAACAACTTTTGCTCTAAAATGTCACATATCCCATGAAGTGAACCATTTGCATGAGGGGCTAAAGCATGTAAGTTTGAAATCTTTCCCTTATTCAGTTTTCTCCACTGTCTTCTTTATTCTTTGTTGTTGACACGTTTTAACTTTTGAGTTTTGACACTATTCACAAATTCTATTTTGACTACCATTATGCATTGAAAAATGTGATGAAAGAAACTTTCAAGTGTCAACTACTACCTATGTCTTAGATTACTTGCAACATTTTAAATGGACACACTTACCAATGTTCAATTTTGACCGTCAAAAATTTTAATTTATATTAGTAAAAATTTTAAATCTTGATTTTGAAAAATATACATTGAGATAGATTCAACAATGTCTTGCATTCTAAAATTTGCTTTAATACATTAGCATAAAAGGATGTTGAAGTGAGGTGTAATTGGGACAGGGGGTTATAAGGAAGGAACTATGTCAAATTGTCGATAAACTTTTGCCCTTAAAAAATGAATGATTCACGTAAAAGAGAAAGTTTTAAATTTGATGAATGGTATTTGAAGGTTGAAAAATTATGGCTGTGTTTCGCAAAGCTTTTAGCTGTTCCAGGAGAGTTTCTAGCATCCATAAGCTTAAACTGGATCAAATTCCAAACACTACCAAACATGGAAGTAACTTTTAGTTTCTAGGTAGTAAGCCTAGGTGATATATGAGGGGTCTAGAAATCAAAGCTACATGTTAGAGCAACTCAAACTGTTTATCTTGGTGCTGCTTGCCCACATACAACCCATAAAACTTGCTTGCCCGCATAAATTAACCTTATGACCATCATCCCCTCAATTCTGAAAATTATTGCAAAATTGATGTAAACTTAGTTCACTTCAAGCAAGTAATAGAAGATTAATAAGCAATACTTGAGCAGAAGAAGGATTAACTTTGAACATAAGTGGAAACTGCAACAATAATAACTACAAGTCTTGAGCATTCGAGAGGCTCAAATCTCTCAAATTATCAAATAACTACTTTCTGAATGATTCTACTCCCCTCTCCCCCTTTTTATTCGCCTTACTACAGCATTCGCACGCATTCTACCCATACCAAATTATTCCCTGCAAACTCATGCCTTCTAACTGATTACTAAACTAAATTACCCTTATTTCTACATCTTGCATACATCAGCCTAACCATGGCCTTGGGTAGGCTCATCTCATTACAAGATATGAAAAATCGCAGACCAACAATTTAGACCTTATATGGCTCTCTATATTATATGGAAATCCGGCCTACTGATAGCTATTTCCATCACCTGCCAGGTTTTTTTTTTTTTTAAAAATTATTTTTTGGTGTAGCAATTTTCTTTTTAGTGTGCCAATTTTTTTTTCCTTTTAAATACCATCAAGAATTGTTCTATTTTTGTCTAGAGCCTTTTCTTCATTTTTTCTGTTGAGGTTGTATTTTTTTATGGAGCAAAAGTTGGCTGGTGGGTCACCCCTCCCCAGCTGGGAGGAAAGAGCAACAATCAAATATTACAAGAGTAAGAGAAAAGAATGTATTTCCTACATTTCATCTATGGTTAACATGGGGGCTGTCAAAAAAATTAGTAAAATGGGTAAAGGTGTGAGAATCCACAAAAACCATGTATTTTACGTACAAAACCCATTTGAATAAGGCTCTTAGACAGTGTGAAGTGAGATGTTGGATTTCCTTCAAAAGAAGCAATGCAATATTTGTGAAATTTACTTATAAAGTAAATGCTACAATGTTAAAGAACGGAGGGAATATTAAAATAGTGGTGGTTTCATGGCAGATGACTTTGACAGTGGGGTAAACCTAGATTTAGTGTTGTTGAAGTTAAGAAAAATATTTTAAAGTGTGTGTAATTGACTAATTGTATATATAATTAATAAAGTTGTAAGAAATTAATGGAACAAACAGTATCATATAGTATCCATTTTCAATAACACTCAGGCCAACCCCTCGTAATATATTTAGTAACAGATTCTAGGAAATTTTGTTTCGGTAGTAGAATTTGTTTTCCAGAAGCTTTAGCCAAACAGGCTCTATGAAATTTGTCCTCCGACTAATAACTACCCACAAGAAAACTTTTTATAACCTCTATCTGAAACACTAACCTCTACTTTCATTTACTTTTTATATCCTCTATTTGAAAAACTAACCTTTACTTTACCAAACCCCAGAAGTTGTGGTGACTGGTGTTTAAGTTTGTGCCTGCTACTTTGATACGTCCTAGAAGTTGATCAGTGTTTCCACCTATTGTAACACTATTGCTCCCCACTCCTTCATTTTTCCATATGAAGTAAGAGCCATAGTATTCTAGAACTTTGACAGTGAGCTTCAGTTCATGTAGTAGCTCCCTGTTATTGTGAACCTCCCATGGTTGCTGGTTCACTTGTGTTATTGATATTTTCTGTTATTGCTAATCTGACTGTACATATATCCCTAAATCAATCTTTGTTTTTTTTTTCCTATGTTAGTGCATCACATTGTCTACCATTTGTGTTATCCTTGAATGCAAGAACAGACCTTGTACTCTCTGTTTATATAAATTCTTTTTGCATGAAATTACCAACTAGTGGTGCCTTTTTCTTTTCCCTTTCTTTTCCCTCTTTCTTTCTTTCTTTTCCTTTCTTTCTTAATGCTATCGAGTAATAAGCAGTTGGATTTTGGTCCCTAAATTTACCAGAAATTCCTGGTTGTCATTCTTACGGGGTTTGAAATTTGAACTCGAGTTTCTTTCTTTCTTTCTTTCTTTCTTAATGCTATCGAGTAATAAGCAGTTGGTTTTGGTCCCTAAATTTAGCAGAAATTCCTGGTTGTCATTCTTACAGGGTTTGAAATCTGAACTCGAGAAAAACTCGCCTGCATTGGGCCGTAGTGCACTCTACTTGAAGGAGTCACGTATCAGTGGTCTACCCAGGTAACTTTGTTATTTTCTCACTTAAAATGGAAAATTGAAATAAAAATCCTGGTTAGTAGTTATTAGAAATTGTACTTTATTATGAATGCAAAATCTGGAGTGTTTATTTACGACTGGATCATTTCTCTCTTTTTTTTGGGTAAGATATGCTTCTTGTGTATGATTATTGATTTATGAGGGTGGAGGCACTCTCAGTCCTGTGGCAGCATTAGATTGTGATGTCTGTTCTGCTGTGTTTCTGGATGTAGGTACTTGACCATTCAGTTTGTCCGTTTCTTCTGGAAGAGAGAGTCCAACCAGAAGGCAAAGATTTTGAGGGTAATTCTTAATCTCTATTTCTATTTTGCTTATACTTTCTTTTGGGTGGTTTTGAACGTCAAGGTGGAATCTAGAGGCTTGAGACTAAATGTTTTATTTGTGTTTGGATGAGTTTGTAACTTAATTTATCCTTTATGATATGCAGAAAGTTGATTATCCTTTAGAGCTGGACATTTTCGATTTGTGCTCAGATGAACTCAAAAAGAAGCTAGAAGTTCCTCGTCAGGTATGTATGACCTATACATTTCTAATTTGTTTATTGTTGTTTTTTTTTTTGTTTAACCAGTTTCACATGCTTTCCAATTTCAACAATGTTTTGCTATCAGGTTCTTAGAGATGAAGAGGGTAAAAAATTAGGTCTGAAACCTAAAGAAAAAAGCTCTAGTTCCAAGGACAATGATGTGAAGATGGTTGATGCAGAGGTAAATGTTATTAAGTATTCGTTGACTTATAATTTCAATATCAAGTGATTCGTGGCAACTCGAGATTTTCTAAAATCATGTGTCTTTTGGGTTCACTAACAGGATTCGTCAAATGGGAGTGGTGAATCTTCTACAGGAACTTCTCAAGAAGGTGTGAGTTGTGTAACAATTAGAATGATGAAAATAACCATTAAATCAATTTCCTGTTGTCTTGAGCTTAGTCCTCCTAAATCTTCTAGTTATTTAAAAAACGCTATTGAAGGGAGGGTCTAACAGAGAACAAAGTACTAGTATCCTCGTAAAGAGATGACATGTTTGTTCAAGATTTAGGATGAAGTTTGATGTGGTGCTCTAAAACAGATCATTTTTTAATTAGCAGTTAAGCAGTAACCGAGATTAGGTAGATATATAGTTAAATGATCAGTGTGTGGACAGTTTAGAGAAGTGAATTAAACAGTAACATGCTTAAAATGGTAGAGTACTTGTGAAGTTGTGACAATGAAAGTTCGATGATCCTTAGGATTGACCAAAATAGGAAGTGCGATTACTGCGTCAAAGTGTGGTTCCTTGGCATTTTTCAAAGTGGAAAATTATGCTGTCAATTGTGGAAATAACTGGGAGGCGGACAAGCAGCTGTTGGGCCACAATGCCTAAATTTCAAATACCTGTATTGAGAATAAATTGTCTAATTAGTGACGCTGAGGGGTAATCCCCTTTCCTGTAATCAAAAGTGTGCCATATTTTAAGCAGTGCAGATTATAAGATGTGTATGCACTTTGTATAATCACTCTGTCTGTCTCTCTAGAGGTTTCTTCACGACTTAGTTGCCTCGTAAGGTTGGTATCAGATCATGCTTAATGTATGTTAACCTATCTTTGCAGGTATTCCATCTGAGAAGGAGATGCACTTGACTGGAGTTTATGATTTAGTTGCTGTGTTAACTCACAAGGGTAGAAGTGCTGATTCAGGGCACTATGTTGGTTGGGTGAAGCAAGATAATGGTTAGTGGTTGAAAAACATATGTATAAGCTATCTCTGATACGGAGTATTATTCTAGATTTTTCAATGCTTAAAAGATTTTGTTGCTTCCAGGAAAGTGGATTGAGTATGATGACGACAATCCAATTCCCCAACGAGAAGAAGACATCGTGAAACTCTCTGGGGGAGGTAAGCTAAATGTCTACTGACCTGCTTTCTTACAAAGTTTACTTCCAAGCGCCTCTTTCCCTTTTCTCTAACCCCCACTGCCCAGCCTTTTTTTATTTATTTATTTATTTATTTTATTTTATTTTATTTTATTTTTTTGGGTTGTCTTGTATAGTTTGGGTATTTCCAGTAGTATTCATCAGTTTATGTAGTTGATGTTGCCACTGTCGATCTAATATAACATCATTCTATTTCAGGTGATTGGCATATGGCATACATATGCATGTACAAGGCTAGAGCTACGCCAATGTAATTCAAGTTTCATGAGTGATATTTTTTTTTTAATTGTATACAAATTATAGATATTTGCTTTGCGTTTATGGATGTGGTTCTATAGGCTCTCGAAGGAATTTTTTTTCTCCACTTATACACTATTAATATGCTTGGTGAGCTCTGCTATTTCACCTAAATTTGTTGTTTCTTTGTATGTCTAGTCCCATTGTCTCCATGAATATCCATATTTTCTAGTAGTGTTTAAATTTCAGTGTAGCTATTCTGGTGCATTTTTTGATGCTCAAGTTTTTTATGCTTTAATTATTCTAAAACTTTGTCCCATGAAGGACCAGCTAGCTTTCAATCAATAGTTGGAATAGATAGCATGCAAATTGTTTGCAAAAAATTCCCTGTAAGGGAAAAACAGAGCCTTCCCTTTAGGTAGAATCAAGATCACGGGCCACGTGAATATATACCTACTTTTTAGTTGGCATTTTCTGATTTTGACAATATTCACATAAATTACTTCGATATCTTTCACATACATAAATTTGACATCTTTTTGTAACTAGTTAAATTCCCGTGCGATGCACGGATTATACTAAATTAATAGTAAAATACAATATTATTTCTCGTGCAATAGATGCATGGTTGTTTTTATATATATATATATATAGGGGAGGGATCCGCTAAGAACCAAACCTTATATAAGAACCCTTTCTTATGTAAGAACCCTAATTATGTTCTAAACTTTTTCCTATGTTCTAAATTTTTTTTAACTTATGTTCTAAACTTTTTCCTATATTCGAAAAATTTTCTTACTTATGTTCCAAAATTTTTCCAATGTTCTAAATTGTTTTTTAGATTATGTTTTAAATTTGTTCCTATGTTCTAAATTATTTTTTTCAGCTTATGTTCTAATTTTTTTTTTTCTATGTTCTAAATTATTTTTTCAGCTTATGTTCTAAAGTTTTTCCTATGTTCTAAATTTTTTCTACTTATGTTCCAAATTATTTTTAATGTTCTAAATTGTTTTTAGATTATGTTCTAAATTTGTTCCTATATTCTAAATTATTTTTTCAACTTATGTTCTAAATATTTTCTATGTTCTAAATTATTTTTTTCAGATTATGTTATTAATTTTTACCTATGCTACAATTATTTTTTTCAACTTATGTTCTAAATTATTTTTCTTATGTTTTAACTTTTTTGGTTGTTTATGTTCTAAATTTTTGCTATCTTTTAAATTATTTTTCTTATGTTCTAAAATTTTCTGCTTATGTTCTAAATTTTTTCTACTTATGTTCTAAATTTTTTTTCTATGTTCTAAATTTTTTTTCTATGTTCTAAATACGAAATTCGCAAAATTACAGAAATGCCATTACTAAAGGATCATTTTAGATGGTTAGATCAAAACTAATAAAGGGCTGAGATTGGTTCTTATATAAGATTGGGTTCTTATATAGAGGAGGGTTCTTACATGAGTCTTCCTCTATATATATATATATATATATATATATATATATATATATATATATATATATATATATATATATATATATATATATATATATATATATATATATATATATATATATATATATATATATATATATATATTTTGTTGTCATGAACAGTTTAATATTTTAGAAAGGTTAGTTTAGATTTTATGTAAAACAAATCTCATTATTTAAAGGTCCTTATTTAAATACACTAGGTTAGTTCCCGTGCAATACACGGTAACTTTTAAAAATCATTATTTAAATACATTGTTGTTATTATTATTATTATTATTATTATTATTATTATTATTATTATTATTATTATTATTATTATTATTATTGTTATTATAAAAATCAAAACCTACAGAGTCAATCAATTTACAAGAAATTGGTGGGGAGCCGAGATACAATCTGGGCCCCCACCCCTCTAGCTATAGCGAACCCTATCCTGCTGAAGATGTGAGCAGCTGCACGAGCACCAATATCCCGAGTCTTAGCGAAAGCCTGAACCCGCTTTAGCAACGCAACAACATCCTTCTCTAATTCCCCCAACGAAGAAAAGGAGAAAGGAAGAAAACCATAGCCAATAGCCCTGCAACGCGTCCCATACTTGTCCCGCTTCCGCTGAGCCGCCGCCGACACAGCACGACCAGGAACGAAGTTAGACAACCCCGATTGCGTCAAAGGTGAAGAGCCCGTCAAATCAACACACACATCAAGGCCTCTATCCCAGGAATAAAGCAGCACATCCGCTGGTCGTAGAGCCCCGTCGTTTCCTCCAATTAACCCAATGTTAACCTCCTTTCGAGCAGAGATTCCAGACCGAAAACAAATATCAACAAGGGTGTCACGAACAACATTGTGCCGATGTTTAATACCCACCATCCCAGCACAAGACACTGCATGATCCCCATAAATATCCCCGTCGAAAACCCTTGAGCAAGCAGAACACGGAGTTGAAACGGAGAACAAAGGAACACCTAACCGGTAGCAAAGAACACTACGGTAAGTCTTATCATTCATAGTCTGACCCAAACCCGATATCGGGACCGTCCGCAACCAGGCCGAAGAGTGATCCCCCTGCTGGGACTTCCATAAGGCTACCTGACAAATACATCACGACCTCTATCCCAGGAATAAAGCAACACATCATAATAATAATAATAATAATAATAATAATAATAATAATAATAATAATAATAATAATAATAGTAATAATAATAATAATAATAATAATAGTAATAATAATAGTAATAATAATAATAATAATAATAATAATAATAATAATAATAATGTTAAATATGGAAGAGAAACTATAGAGAGATGAGGAAAAATTGTTACATTGTATTTTATATTCCATCTAGTACGGGATATATATACATGTACATTACCTAGGGTTCCATCAACGGATAAGACCAAATACCCAACTCTAGAGTATTCTAGATAGTACATGGCATAATAGTCATCCATATTTAGATATATTCATAACACTCTCCCTTGGATGACTATATATTACATAAAACAATAACTAACATTTACTATAAAACCCGTACTATAATGCGTATAAGATGCTGCTTTGTTAAAAACCTTACCAGGAAAACCCAATGGGAAAAATCCATGGTTAAGGAAAAAAGAGTGCAGCGCGCATTAACTCCCCCTCATGACTACATCACTTGAGATCTCTAAGGCGACGCAATCCAATGCCGTAAGCTAACCTTTTGAATGTGGCTGTTGGGAGCGCCTTAGTAAACAAATCTGCCAAGTTTTCAATCGAGCGGATCTTAAGGACTTTTATATCGCCATTTTTCTGGAGATCATGAGTGTAGAAGAATTTTGGTAAAATGTGCTTCGTTCTATCACCTTTGATATACCCTTCCTTAAGCTGCGCGATGCATGCTGTATTATCCTCATATAAAATTGTTGGAACTTCTTTCTCGGAGTTTATGCCACAATTTGTCTGAATATGTTGAATTACAGACCTTAACCATACACATTCACGACTAGCCTCATGGATTGCCAAAATTTCTGCATGGTTAGAAGAAGTAGCTGCAATTGTTTGTTTCATAGAACGCCAAGAAATAGAAGTACCTCCACACATAAACACATATCTAGTTTGTGATCTAGCATTATGAGGAGCAGACATGTACCCTGCATCTGCAAAACCAATCAAACTTTCTTTGGACAGATTAGAGAAAAACAAACCCATATCTTTCGTACCTTGAAGGTAACGAAGTACATGCTTAACCCCATTCCAATGCCTTCGGGTGGGGCATGAACTAAATCTTGCCAACAAATTTACTGAAAATGATATGTCAGGCCGTGTATGACTAGCAAGATACATTAATACCCCTATTGCACTTAAATATGGTACTTCAGGACTAAGAATCTTTTCGTCATTCTCCCAAGGTCGGAAGGGATCTTTTTCTACATCAAGTGCTCTAACAACCATAGGGCTACTCAATGGATATGATGTATCCATAGAAAATCTTTTAAGAATCTTTTCTATGTATGTTGACTGGTGCACAAGCTAAGGATTCCATTCTTAAGGTGTTCAATTTGTAACCCTAGGCAAAACTTAGTTTTTTCAAGATCTTTCATTTCAAATTCTTTCTTTAAGCACTCTACTGTTATTGAAATATCTTCAGGAGTTCCAATAATATTCAAATCATCAACATATACTGCAATTATGACATATCCTAATACAAATATCTTTATAAAAATACATGGGCATATAGGACTGTAGACACCTAAAAATGTCTCCCCAAAACCAAACCCGATGATAAACAACCTTTCACCGCTATTATTGGTCGGGTTCAGTATTTAATCCCGAGAGTGCTTAAAAATCATATTTAATTAAATATTTCTGAATAGTCCATAGATCAGTCTTGATGCTTGGTAAAAGCATAGTTTTAATTTCAGCCCAAAACCTTTTTTATTTTATTGTTTTATTATTTATTTTTGGCCCAAACCATTTATTTATTTCTTTTTTTTTTTAATTATTTTCTTATTTTAGCCCATTTTTAATAAATCTGAAAATGGCCCGAAATTATCAATCGGCATTTAAAATGCTGAACGAATTTAGGGTTACAAATGAATATAGACAGAAAAAAGGACAAAACTATCCCGTGTCACGGCAAGTAATCCCGCGTCATGGGAATCTTTACCGTCTGACGGTACAAAATCCTGTGAAACGAAGAAACCTGCAGTGACACGGGTGCATTATGTGTCCCTTCCGCGTAAACCCTAATGCGTATTCTTCCCCCGCTTTCTAAAAATATCCCGCGTCACACAAAAGTGCACCGTGTCACGGGATTCTCTCCCGTCTGACGGTAGAGTTTCCTGTGTCACGGTACAGTTTGTCGTGTCACGGGATACTATTCTAGGGTTTCTGTCATTTTAGGGTTCCGTGTGTTCCCTCAGCACATTTTTCCTTATAAATAACCCCTCATTTCTGATGTACGGGGCATCAATTAACTCTCTCATTTCTCTTCTATGCTCTAGCCTAAACACTAGCTTACCCTTCTCTCTTTCAAAATACCTTCCTTAAGCACTCCAAGGAGTCCGTACTTTACCCGGGGTTCTATCCTTAAACCACGGCGTGAAAGGTAGAACTGTTTAAGGGTTTGGCCCCAAATCAACTCATTTAATTTAATTTAATTCCATTTTAATTGTTGTTTAATTAATTTTCCTTGAAGTTACTAACGCTTTTATTATTTTTATAGTAGCAAGCAAACAAAATCAAAGTAAGGAATCATGTTCCTTTTATTTCTATTATTTTTCTAACGGTTTTATATTGTTGGATTTATTGCTATATTGCTTCCAATATTAATGTTTATTTATTCTATTTATTGATCACCATATTGCATGTTAAAGGGAATATGTAATTGAAAATAACGACTAATAAGATAATTTGGACAACCGGTTTAGGTTCCTTTTTAATCTTGTTGTTAAATCGAAGTGATCACAATATTATAGAATTATATGTTGCATTAATATTAAACCAATTTAGCTAATAATAGTTTGGAGCAAATTGAATTTTGTTTGTATGCCTTTGAGATCACAAGAATACTTTTCATAATAAGAATCGAGTAGAGGTCAATACAGGCGAATGTGAATCCATGACTCACTTCGTACCATCATCCCCGATCCTCCTTTCGTGGTTCCGAACCATATGGAGTTAGTAATCTCATGGATTATGAATGGGGTGTAACCTTCACGGGTCAATCGTTGTTGCCTTTCGTTGTCCCTTTTCGTGGTTGCCTTTTTATGATCCGTGAACGGTTTACAAGTTCCTTAAAAAACTTGTTGGCGGCTCCCTACTTTATTTGTCCCTAATCGTTGTCCCTAATCGTAATGTCAATTCCCACTTCCTATGAGTGCCAAGCATATTCACAACATGCTTTAACGTAGGCGCACTTCGAGCGACGCCTACAAGGGTCATTCTTAATTATACCCTTCTTTCAACAAGTACTCACTTAGACGATTATACCACATACGCCCTGAATGTTTCAATCCATATAGAGATCTATTCAATTTTATTGAGTATTGTTCTCGAGAACCTGAATTTACAGCTTCTGGCAATTTAAATCCTTTTGGGAGTTTCATGTAAATGTCATTATCCCGTGGGCTATAGAAGTAAGCTGTAACTACATCCATCAAGCGTAAACCAAGTGCTTCTCTTATTACCAGACTGATTA
Source organism: Chenopodium album (assembly GCF_948465745.1). Classification (NCBI taxonomy): domain Eukaryota; kingdom Viridiplantae; phylum Streptophyta; class Magnoliopsida; order Caryophyllales; family Amaranthaceae; genus Chenopodium; species Chenopodium album. Next base: position 17,652,137 of record NC_137852.1, read on the forward strand.
GAAATCTAAAAGTAGTTGCATCCACCACAGGAGAGTATGTCTCCTCATAATCAATACCGGGTCTTTGTGAGAATCCTTGTGCAACTAATCGGGCCTTATATCTTACAATATTACCATTTTCATTTCTCTTTCGTACAAAGACCCATTTATATCCCACTGGTATTACACCTTCAGGTGTACGGACTACAAGTGCGAATACTCCTCTTTTTTCGAGAGATTTCAATTCAGTTTCAATTACTTCTTTCCAGTTTGGCCAATCGATTCTTTATCTACATTCATCAATGGATTTTGGCTCATGATCCTCATCATCATTCATGAAATCTAATGCTACATTGCATGCAAAGACATCATCGACGTCGATTTGGTTTCGGTTCCATGTAATTTCAGACATGATAAAATTTGTTGAAATTTCTTCATTATCAGGTACCTGAATATCCTTTTCCATCATGTCTAAGGTCTCTTCTGGAGATCCTTAAAAATTAATAGCTTCCTCGGTCTGGCCATTATCAATAGTTGCTCCTTTTCTCTTTCGAGGATTTTTATCTTTGGAACCGATGGGTCTACCACGCTTCAGGCGTGCTTTAGAATCATTTGCAACTTGGGCTTGTCCTTCTTGGACATCAATTTTAATAGGAGCATTTTCAGCTGGTATGTGTGACTTTGTCACTTTCTCTGGGTCAGTAAATGAGTCTGGCAATTGATTTGCTAAGTTTTGTAAATGAATTATCTTTTGGACTTCCAACTCACATTGTTTAGTACGAGGATCTAGATGAGATAATGATAATTCATCCCAACTAATTTCCTTTTCCAGTTGTTTGTTTTCTCCCCCTAATGTTGGAAAATTTGATTCATCAAAATGGCAATCTGCATAACGAGCCGTAAATAAATCTCCTATAGTTGGCTCTAAGTACTTAATTATCGATGGAGATTCATATCCAACATATATCCCTAGTCTTCTTTGAGGGCCCATTTTAGTGCGTTGTGGTGGAGCAATTGGAACATATACTGCACATCCAAATATTCTCAAATGGGATACATTTGGTTCCTGACCAAAAACCAATGTGATGGGGAGAACTTATGATGACTTGTCGGCCTGATGCGAATTTGTGCTGCTGCATGTAATATAGCATTCCCCCAAGCAGAAATTAGGAGCTTAGATTTCATATGTAATGGTCTAGCTATTAACTGCAAACGCTTAATTAATGATTCCGCAAGACCATTTTGTGTGTGAACATGTGCTACAGGATGTTCACACTGATCCCAATTGACATGCAATATTCATCAAAGGCCTGGGATGTGAATTCACCAGCGTTATCAAGACGAATAGCCTTAATAGGAAAATCTGGAAAATATGCTCGTAATCTGATCAACTGAGCAAGTAGTCTCGCAATCACCAGGTTGCGAGTTGATAACAATGATACGTGTGACCATTTGGTTGATGCATTTATTAAAACCATGAAGTATCTAAATGGCCAACACGGGGGATGAATTGGTCCACATATATCTGTAGGGTTTTATAGGTACTACGCAGCGGAAATAACATGAATCATATTCATACAGTACCTAATCCAAGGATCTAATGCATAACACATAAAGCACAAATAATTGTACCTTTGAAGCGTGATTCCACGTGCGATCGAGCAAGAACAAAGGGAGATAAAGAACCCCAAGCGTGATTCCTCTACTTGGTCCACGGGCACAGATTAAGACCTCCACTAATGCTAGTTAGTCGTGACTGAACGCTTCAATCAACCTTCAACGGAGAGGAGAGACATACTAACCAAGAACCACCACGATAACCACCACACGCGCCACCAAGGGGTGGCCGGCCGTACGGACGTGAGGGGAGGATGAGGGCCGTGAGTTGGAGAGAGGATTAGGGTTTTGGGATTGGTTGCATTGATGTCAAAATTCACAGTGTATGAATTATGATTGCCTCTTACAAACCCTAGGCATGGATCTTATTTATAGATCTCATCTCTAAATAAGAGCCCATGTTAAAAGCCCAAAACCTAATTCCAATCTAACCATGCTAGCCCAATCCAATTCATGATTAGTTAATTGCTCATGAGGCCCATTAATGGGCCTCTTACTTGCTTAACCCAATACCCTTGTGTGTGACCAATATAGGATCCATTCTAAAGGTCTTTGGACCATTTGACTAGCCCAAAGATCATCTCTCATAGTCTAGCAATAGAGGATGACGCCCCAATAGAATGAACTTATTATCTCCATAATAGTGATCCTTGATATATCTAGTAATTGCACTTATCGAAGACATAATTCCTTCAATCTCCCACTTGTCTGAGACAAGTGCGCAATATTCAAATTCCTTAAGTCAATGTGTGTCGATTTGATGATATGATTGCATCTTATGTCGTGATCATATTAATCTACAAATCTTTCTTGAAATCTGAGTTAGAATTACAAAACAAATGGTTACAATGTAATCCATTTGAGCACGGCCATGCATTTTCTGAATTCTCCCTCTTCAAGGGGCCAAGACACATTCCTAATTAAATAGGTAGACTCAATCCAATCTTATGGCAACCAAAGCTCCCACTCAACTCATGAAGTAACCGGGAAACATCCTTTATAATCTCCAGTTATGGCCAGACGTTTGAATGTACCACAGTTAAAACAATCATTGAATGAGATCAATGTTCCACTCATGTCAAAGGAATCCACTAATATATCCGGAAGCTCTATACTTGAACTTCAAAGTAGGTCTATAGTTCGATCATGCATCATTCATGCATATCCATGTGATTGACCGAGCATCACTACGCTCCCATAGCCCATGAAACTGCGCTATCCAATCAATCTTAACATGCTAGTCCAAATAGAAATCATTTATGTCCACTTTAATGATTCCGAACTAGGAACTTAAATAATATATGAATTTTGTTCACCTGTGGGGTTTCATTCAAAAGGTCATCAACCTCGTGAGCAAATCAATTCATAATTATTTTGGACATTTTATTTAATCTTGAAACCACGATTAAATAAGATTGAAACTTTGTTTCAATTGATAAACATAATTCTGCAAGCTAATGTATTTACTTTTGTAATATGCTTTCTCAAAAACATACACAACTAAAATTACATAACTTGCTTCAATCCAAAAACCTTAGTATGACTCTCATACCTTGATCATGGAAGGGGTTCAGTAAGTAGAGTTCATGAGACATTCTCATAAACATGAATTTTGCAATTTCTAAATCTTATAATCATTTTCATCTCCATACACTAATAATTTTCCTTCGCCCTTTCGCAAGGAATGAACTTAGGAATTTCTAATTTGTATTCCAACGTTACATTGGATTTCGATTGAAATCTATCATCACTTGTTCTTTAAAACACGTGAATCAAATAGACGAGTATAGTCCATGGCATGTGCATGATGCATCCTTTGCGAATTGCATAAGGATCATCACTCAAAGTCTTAATTTCATCAATCCTTTCTCAAGGTATTGAATCATTAAGCAACGTGCCATGTCACAAGGGATTGAAACTCTTTTCAATATAATGTTGAACCTTATAAGAATCTTATCAATATAAGCTTATTAACCAAAACTCAAACATCCTTCGAGACCTATCTATATAGATCTTGAATCCCAAATGTACTCATCTTCTTCTTCAAGGTTTCATACAAAATGCATTACCCACCACTTGACTCTTCAAGCAATGAATAATTTCTCTTTATACTAGACCAAGAAGACTTCATAGCTCCCACTAAACATCTTGTACACACAAGACCTTTTCTTCATTTTACGAGAACATCAACCGATTTGATTAACTCGCAAAATTAAGAACATTAACTCCCTGATGCTAACTACAATCCATTATGGATCTTCTATGCATCCCTAGGATTATTGGATTTCCAAACTTTTGGTTAGATCATATACAAATCTTATTTCATGAAAAATTTCAAGAAAGTGTTTTGAAATCCATCTACCAAATCTTATAAGGTAGAAATCACTAAATATCTTTAATAGATCTTTGCAACATGTAAAGGTTTCATCGTAATCATAGTCATACTATGAATTAGTTGAATCCTTTAACAAGTCTTTGCTTTAGTTAGAAAACATTTTTCTTTCTTGTCTGCTTTGCTTACAATGGGTTTCACCCAATTTAGGCAAATTATTCAAGTGTCATACACTTGCTTACAGACTTAGAATCTATTTCAGATTTCATGGTTTTAAACCACTTGGAGTCATAACTTGTCAAATCATCTTTATTACTTACATAATCATGATGTTCCAAAATAAATATTTTAGAACTCTTAGTCATTATGAAATCATATTTCTTTGGCTAAGTTTTACATATGCTAGTCATCATTGTGGGTTTTTATGCAACAGTTAAAACTCATACAACAACTTTGTTTAGTTTTCAATGAGAAACGACAGTAGAGGATTTGCACTTGGAATGTACTACCTTCGACACATGGTTATTAATCCCATTACACTTAATGAGACCACGCGTTGTCATTTGTAACATGAGGTGAATCATGCTCATATTGTTGCTGTTATTCGATAACTTCTCAAATTTCTTCGAGATTTTCGAAATCACTTTTCTTGAACTCTTTCAAGGCTCTTGAACTTTTCAAGATTCTTATACTCCCACTTGCCTTTTAGGGAGGCACTTTTAGCATAGGGTGAACCAATCATGGTTTGAACCACGTTTGTTTGTTGCTTTTCTCAAACTCTTTTGAGATTTATACTACTCCCACTTGACCTTTTGGAACAATTTCCATAAGGGCACCTACTTGAGCAACAAACATTTTGTGCTAAGTATGGTTGTATGGTAGTACCCCGTGCTCTATGTAGGAATAGAACGTGTATTAAACGTTTTAATACAACTTTTATTCCTTATTTTGTAGAAAGACTATATAAGAACTTTTCTTATCCATATCACATATGAAGCCTTTGCTACATTCTGATTTGACGTATGTATTTTTTGTTTAGTTTTGTAGCTTTTCTTAAAAGTATATCCCTTGAACAATGGTTGGAAGATAGGTAATTTACATCCATTATCAAATTATATCTCATATAGATTGATAACTTCCTTCATAAACACTTCACAAGGTTTTCTTTCGGAGTTTGTTGTAAAATGATTTCACAACTCTTGGATGTTTATCAATGTCTTGGCTTAAATTCTCATTATTACGATCATATCGGAATATTTCGAATGTGTTGCCAAGTACATGTCTTGACTTAAATTTTCACAATTACAATCATATTGTAATGTAATCATTTTCTTGTCAAGTTGATACTGAACTTCATACTGAACATTTTGAACTTTTCAAAATTTTCACTCTTATGCTTCAACCAAGAACAAGTAGTGATCGTATCAAAAATGAAGTTTCTTTGTCCATTTCTAGTCTTTGAACCTTTGGTTTTCTTACATCGATATGTATTCGACCTTGAGTTCTCATCATCATTTCTCTAAATGGTGACTTAGTCAAAATTTCAAATTAGAATGATAATTACATATATCAATGGATTCATAATCCAATGATATTGAAAGTCCATCCCTTTGGATCTTCCGCATGCAATTTTCATTTTCATTCGAATTAATTGACATGTTTAGAGACAACTTATATATATATAGAAATGGTTTAACTATTTTCTATCATATAGAACTTTAAACCTATTTAGCAATTCAAAACACATTATGACTCAATGAAGCATAGAATAACATTTATTCCACGTTTTTGAATCTTCGATGTTTAGTCATTACTAACATTGAATGGTGTTTTGATAATGGCAAGAATGAATAACATTTATTTAATTCTAGCCAATTATTAGTGGTGAAATACTGAATCTACTTGTAAAGTTGCAACTTTTGCTTCCAGACTTGTAGATTCTACTTGTGAAGTAGCAACATTTGCTTCTAAACTTGTAGATTTATTCCTCCTTTAGCTAAATTCTTCCTTTAGTTCAACCAGATTGTGCAATGAGTGATCTAAACAAGACATCATATGTCCAAGAATTAGCAATATGCTAAATCAATTTCTATAATATAATTCTTAAATTGGAACATTTCCATTCTTTTACCTTCCAACTATATGAGGTAGTATCTAATCAATTAGAATTGGTCCATTTTATTTGAAACATTTGTTGTTCATAACAACTTTTAGCATGTAAGTAGTTTTAGGTTTGAGAAGTAGCAACTTGTTTGCATTTCTTGGCCTATTACTTCTTAATGTGATCCTCATATATTCCTAAACCTTTCCCGTTTGAGCCACCTAGAACATTTCTCTTAGGTTCAAATTGATACCTTGCTCAACTACTTTAAGCACTTTTCATGATTTTGCTAAGTCTATTCTACATTATTTATATTTGAGTTTAATCAAGTATTAAACTCTATATAAAGTAGATGAAGAATACTCTCATTTGATCAACTTTTGATCATAGATATTTCCAATCACTTTCTTATATTCAATCATATTGAGGATAAGAGATTTTATTGGATTTCTATACTTGTGTTTTGGAGGATTTGTACCTCCCATCTCATTATATCCCTTGAAACATTTTTTAAAATGAAGATGTGTTGGTATTTTACTCAAACATTTTGAATAAAACCAACCTTAGACATGTGACATGAATTTCTAAAACTTGCCTTTTAGAGCAATCTTAGCAAAATTGGAATATAGGTTTATGGATTATCTTTTAAACTTTTTGAGAACGTTTCTCAAATTTATTTTTCAATCGAGGAGATTATATATAATAATAAAATTAGAACGACATGTTACTAATAAGTAAACGCAAAATTCAATTATGTTTATTAAATTTAAAGTACCATAAGCGAATTAAATTGGTAACTTTAAAGCATTTTTTCAATGTTAATTGATCCCAATTGAATTAAATGATTCCAAGATCCTTTATTCGTGCAATAATTGACCGAACTTTGGCCCTGCCATCAACCATTACATTTTCAAGGTGAGTAAAACTCTTTACTGATTACAACTCTTTGTAATTCTTGGTTGAATAATTAACCATCACATGTTTAATTATTACCCTTAGCTTCAAGGTTCTAAACTTTATCTTTAGGTAACCTTGTTGAGTATAACCAATTAAAAGTGTAGAATTTGTCCTACCCCCACTCCCCAATGAAAAATATGATGCCCAGCTTTGGCATGACCCATCATAAATGTCAAAGGTTTCATCGGGTTTTTAATTGGAAAAGCTGCCTCAATATTACTGGGACCTAGATTTATTATGTTGTGATTAAATAGTGAACTCTAGCGCATCATCACAAAACATCAATAAAATCTAACATGCATAAAATACTGAATGCATAAATAAGACATAGCATGGCCCCTAATCCTAAGAAAACTAATAAAGTAAATGCTCCCACTTGAATCATCATGGATCGTATCCACCTTGCTCCTTTGGGCCTTCACTTCATGGGCTTCTTGGATTAACAGCAACCTGTAATTCTACTCTATTCTATCTACTACTTAAATAAAATAAAATAAAATTACAAAATACTTTATCGGTACGTAGACCGTACTAAGATTACAAAAATACATCACGATGCGCAGATCGTATTTAGCAATCTACTGGGCCATACTAGTCATTATATAGCAATAAACAACATCATATATTATAAAATTGCCACATAATAAATCACTCATCATGCTTTCCTAAACTACAACATCGAATGTTCACAATTAAGGAAACATGGCACCTAAATATCTCATATTTTAATTAATGTAATTAGATAATATCATATATTATTCATGATCATCAATAAAATATCATATATTCTAAATTAGTCATGAGATAGAATCAAATCTTATTTTAATCCTAAAAGATAAATCATATTTATCCTCAAAGATTATCCTAACAAAGTTAGGAAATTCTATCCTAATTACTAGCCAATCACAATATTTTAAATCAATTATATCCAAAAATAATTATGGGATAATCACATTATTTAAATCAATTATTATCCTTTTGGAATATGCTCAGAATATCCTAAAAAATCTTATCCAAAATTAACCACTTTAATTTAGGATAATTACCAATTTAACAACTTAAATATGGATAATATCAAATATAACAACTTTTGAATATTTGATTTTATCCTAAAATAAAAGATTTTATCCAAATAAAACCAATTTTATCCTTTAAAATAAAAGATCATATTTTCAAAATATTTTAACTTATCCAAAATAAAACCGATTTTATCTCAAAATAATTCATAATTATCTTGAAATAATTTTTTTTTTTTTTGAAAAACCGTGACTGCACGGTTGCTGGCCACTGTGGTTGGCTAGCCGGAGCTAGCCACGGTGGCTGGCCGCTTCACAGCAGCCACTGCCGCAAGGCAGCAGCAGAGGCAGCCATGGCAGCAGCGTGCAACGATTGCACAGCTGCTGCCCCAGCCACCAAGACCGTCGCCCTCCCTTCCCCTCCCTCTTGGACCACCGCCTGGTCGGCAGCCGCCGTGGCTGCGCCACCCAGCCGCGGTTGCCGACCTTAAATAAATTTTTTTTTTGTGTTTTTAATTTAATTAAAACAACATTTATCATAATTAAATTAAATTAGTCCATAAGATTATAATTAAATCACATTCAATTTTAAAAATTAGGGTTCATCATAAAATTAATTCCAATTTAATTATAACTTTTAAAACTAAATCTATGATCATACATAAAACATTTTTATGCATAAATCAACCCAATTAAAAATATGAAACATAAAACAAATCGAATTAAATCAAAATCAAGCACAAAAATCATATTTTAGGGCTATAAATTTCGAAATTATTCGAAAATTAGGGTTAGGGTGTTCGAAAAATTCAAACATATTAGGGCATAAATTCGGTCCTCTTTATGGCTATTTGAGCATAATTAAATCGCATTTAATCTATTGCAAAAGTTTAATCACATTAAATATAATAATCGAACCATAATTAAATATTCTCCCTCCTAATTGAATTAAAATTGTGGATTAGCAAAGAATTATTGGCAATATGCGTAAATGCAATAGGCTAACTGATACCACTGTAGGGTTTTATAGGTACTACGCAGCGGAAATAACATGAATCATATTCATATAGTACCTAATCCAAGGATCTAATGCATAACACATAAAGCACAAATAATTGTACCTTTGAAGCGTGATTCCACGTGCGATCGATCAAGAACAAAGGGAGATAAAGAACCCCAAGCGTGATTCCTCTACTTGGTCCACGGGCACAGATTAAGACCTCCACTAATGCTAGTTAGTCGTGACTGAACGCTTCAATCAACCTTCAACGGAGAGGAGAGACATACTAACCAAGAACCACCACGATAACCACCACACGCGCCACCAAGGGGTGGCCGGCCGTACGGACGTGAGGGGAGGATGAGGGCCGTGAGTTGGAGAGAGGATTAGGGTTTTGGGATTGGTTGCATTGATGTCAAAATTCACAGTGTATGAATTATGACTGCCTCTTACAAACCCTAGGCATGGATCTTATTTATAGATCTCATCTCTAAATAAGAGCCCATGTCAAAAGCCCAAAACCTAATTCCAATCTAACCATGCTAGCCCAATCCAATTCATGATTAGTTAATTGCTCATGAGGCCCATTAATGGGCCTCTTACTTGCTTAACCCAATACCCTTGTGTGTGACCAATATAGGATCCATTCTAAAGGGCTTTGGACCATTTGACTAGCCCAAAGATCATCTCTCATAGTCTAGCAATAGAGGATGACGCCCCAATAAAATGAACTTATTATCTCCATAATAGTGATCCTTGATATATCTAGTAATTGCACTTATCGAAGACATAATTCCTTCAATATCTCCTTGTATACGTTCTAGAAAAGTAATTGATTCGAAATTTATTTTAGCTGGTGATGGCCGAAGTATTAACTTGCCTATTGAGCAAGCAGCACATGAAAAACTATTATGAAAAATCTGCTGGCTCTTCAATGAGTGTCCACATGAATTTTCAAGTATTTATCAAATCATTATTGAACCGGGATGGCCTAACCGATCATGCCAAACTTTAAAGTCATCAGTAAACTTCTGGTTTACTGTGGAGAATGTAGGTAATTTCTCCATAATAAGTTTTTTGCCTTGAGTTATACTCGTGATTTGAAGGAATTCATTATTTCCTTCACTAATTGTCTCAATATGGTATCCATTTTTTCGAATATCTTTAAAACTTAGTAAATTTCTTTGAGACTTAGGGGAGTATAATGCATCAATAATTTCCAATTTTGTTCCCCTTGGCAATAAAACAATTGCTATTCCGGAGCCTTCTATAATTTTTGTACTACCTGATATAGTACTCACATTAATTTCTTTCATCATCAATTGCGAAAAATATTTCTTATTCTTAAGTATGGTGTGAGTGGTAGCACTATCAACTAGACATAAATCTTCACCACTGGTTGATGATTGAGCTCCAGAAGAATTCATATTCTAATAGAATTAAAGGAACTAAAATAAGATTAACAATATTAAATAACTTAAATTAATAAATGATAATAATGAAATATCCGAAAACATAAAAATGTCCAAAAACATAAAATTGTCCAAAAACATAAAATTGTCCAAAACAAATATCCCATAAAGCATAAAGTCATAGTACTACGATAAAATTATAAAATAATATGCAAGCTAATTAGTAGAGTTTATTTGCTAGTGGATCATAATTTATTCAATTGTTTTCTTCAGGATTAGATAAGAAATCAGCCGCTTCTAGATCTCACGGATCTCATCCATTTGGCTCCTTTGGACCTTCACTCATTGGCTTCTTGGATCAACTGCAACTTGTAATACTATTATATTTTCTCTATTACTTAAATAAATTAAAATAAATTACAAAAATACTTAACGGTACGCAGACCGTATTTAGATTTCAAAAATACGTCACGATACGCAAATCATATTTAGAATCTATGGGCTATACTATTCTATATATATAGCAAAATATCATATATTATAAAGTGCCACATAATAAATCACTCATCATGCTTTGCTAAACAACAACATCAAATGTTCACAATTAATTAAGGAAACATGGCTCCTAAATATCTCATATATTAAGTAATAATTGCAATTAGATACTATCATATATTATTCATGACCAATCATAAAATATTATATATTTTAATTTAGGTATGAGATGAAATCAAATCTTATTTTAATTGTGGAAGATAAATCATATTTATTTCCCATGATTATCCTAACTAATTTAGGAGATTCTATCCTAATTACTAGCCAATCACATATTTAAGTCAATAAATATCCTAAAATAATTATGGCATAATTTAATCAATTATTATCCAAATAGAATCTTTTGCTTCATAATTATCCAAACTTAACAAAATTAACCACTTTAATCTTGGTAATTATCTTTTCAAAATCAAAACTAATATTATATTTTAAAATATGATTTTATCCAAAATAAAATAAAATAATTTTTTTTTGAAAAACGTACGCTAGCTACGGTGGCCGTATACCTTGCGGTGTACGATGCACGGCAGCGACATAAGGGCAACAACAGCAGCACACGCAACACATGCACGACACTACTGTTGCCGTTCCTATTGTTCGAGTCCCCTGCCTAGCCCCGCCCTCCCTCCTGGACCACCTGGTGTGGCAGTCGCCGTGGCAGCGCCACCTAGTCGTGGCTGCCGTACCCATAACCCCTTTATTAATTATTTTTTATTGATTTTCATTAAAACAAAACATTTTTATTTAAACAAAATTAACTTAATGTGGTCCTTTTAAATTTAAAATTAAATCATGTTTAATCTCAAAATATGGATTCTTCATGAATTTTAATCCCCAATTCAATTTAACTCTTAAATTAAATAATTTGATCATGAAAAATTCATAATTTATCATGAAATCAAATAGGTTAAAATCATTAAGTACATAGTGAACGAATTAAATCAAAACCAAAATACAAAATTCATAATTTAGGGTTAGGGTTTCGAAATTTTTGAATTTAGGGTTTGGGGGGGTCGAAATTTTTTAGTAATCTAGGGAAAAATTCGGATATATACAAGGCTAATTTTGAGCAAATTAAACAACTTTTAATGATTCTTTAATGTTAAATCACATTTAATCTAATAATTGACCCACAATTAAATTATTCTTCCTCCTAATTAAATTAAAATTGTGGATTATCATAGTATTAATACTCAATATATGTACATGCAAGAGGCAACCTGATACCACTGTAGGAGTTTATAGGTACTAATTGCGGAATAAACATGAATCACATTCATAAAGCACCTAAACCAAGGATCTCATGCGTAACACATAAAGAGCAAGAATTTATACCTTTGAAGCGTGATTTCACGTATGATCGAGCAAGAACAAGGGAGACAAAAAACCTTAAGTGTGATTCCTCTACTTGGTCCACGGGCACGGATTAAGACCTCCACTAATGCTAGTTAGTTGCAATCGAACCCTTCAATTGACCTTCTACGGAGAAGAACGAACATCGAACCTATCACGAACCACCACACATGCCACTAGGGGTGGCCGGCCGTAAGTCCAAGGGGGGGGGGGGGAGTGCCGTGAGTTTGAGAGAGAATTAGGGTTTTTGGGATTAGGTTGCCTTGATTCACAATATACTGTAAGTTGATTATGACTTAATTAATCAACCATAGGCATGGATGAGTGCTTCGCTTGTTGGCAAAGTGTAAGAATCGTCTCAACAAGTTTTTTGGCAACCATAGTGGAAAAACTGTTATAATAGTCTGAATCACAATTATCAACGATTTTTATGTTTATAGAAGTTGTCTCTCATGACTCTTAGACAATCATCTCGGAAAAGAACAAATCAAGAGGGTGGTAAAACATCTGAACTCAATCCTAATAACGTTCCTCAAGAATTCATGGAAAATGTGGATCTTTCCCTTTTTGAGCAACTCAGACCCATACCCAAGGGCAAGAGGAGTTATTTAAAACCCTGTATTTTTATGTATTTATAAATTATTTATTGATTTATAACATACTTCCTCCGTTTGATTAATATTGCAACGAGGAAATTACGCATCCCAAAGCATATTTTATATACTAAATATCTATAATTGTGTAAGAGTAAAAATCATTAAAAGTTGACATTGTGAAAGTATTTTATGAGAGGAATCCAACAAGATCCTACATGACTATATTTTGTTTAATGTATAAATTATATTATATAGTCAAACAAGAGTGGTGAATAGTGCAAAAAGTCCATTGTTGCAATATTAATAGAATGGAAGTATATTTTTGGGCAAATTTTTTAAATTATTAAATATAAATAGAGCAAGTTTTAATTTTTGAGTCAATAAATTCTATTTGAATGTAGTCCATTTTCATAATAAACTTAATCAAACTATCTTTATATTTAGGCCAACTATTTCGTCATCCAAGTCTATAATACTTATAAGCCCAAATTTAACCTAATCTACTCTACACTTTAAATATTCCTTGATTCCCCAAAATTTCCCATATTAAAAGTCAATTGGTCAAAGTAATTATTTTTTTCCTAATTTCTCCTTTTCTTTTCTTTCTTTTCTAGTTCTATCTTTCTTTTTCCCTTTTTCTTTTTCTTTCTTTTTCATGATGATACTGTGCGTGACTCATGGGAACACTGACCATGTGGCGCCGCCACAGCACCTATTGCCGCCGACCGCCGGCAACCTAGTCGACTGACCGCCGACCACCATCCGTGCCCCCCTCTTTATCTCATTCTCTCTCCTCTTTGTTTTCTTATTTGACTTATTATTTACGGTTTTGATTTTAATTGTTTAAAACATGATTATATACCACATATGCCTTGAATGTTTCAATCCATATAGAGATCTATTCAATTTTATTGAGTATTGTTCTCGAGAACCTGAATTTACAGCTTCTGGCAATTTAAATCCTTTTGGGAGTTTCATGTAAATGTCATTATCCCGTGGGCTATATAAGTAAGCTGTAACTACATCCATCAAGCGTAAACCAAGTGCTTCTCTTATTGCCAGACTGATTAGAAATCTAAAAGTAGTTGCATCCACCACAGGAGAGTATGTCCCCTCATAATCAATACCGGGTCTTTGTGAGAATCCTTGTGCAACTAATCGGGCCATATATCTTACAATATCACCATTTTCATTTCTCTTTCGTACAAAGACCCATTTATATCCCACTGGTATTACACCTTCAGGTGTACGGACTACAAGTGCGAATACTCCTCTTTTTTCGAGAGATTTCAATTCAGTTTCAATTGCTTCTTTCCAGTTTGGCCAATCGATTCTTTTTTTACATTCATCAATGGATTTTGGCTCATGATCCTCATCATCATTCATGAAATCTAATGCTACATTGCATGCAAAAACATCATCGATGTCGATTTGGTTTCGGTTCCATGTAATTTCAGACATGATAAAATTTGTTGAAATTTCTTCATTATCAGGTACCTGAATATCCTTTTCATCATGTCTAAGGTCTTTTCTGGAGATCCTTAAAAATTAATAGCTTCCTCGGTCTGGCCATTATCAATAGTTGCTCCTTTTCTCTTTCGAGGATTTTTATCTTTGGAACTGATGGGTCTACCACGCTTCAGGCGTGCTTTAGAATCATTTGCAACTTGGGCTTGTCCTTCTTGGACATCAATTTTAATAGGAGCATTTTCAGCTGGTATGTGTGACTTTGTCACTTTCTTTGAGTTAGTAAATGAGTCTGGCAATTGATTTGCTAAGTTCTGTAAATGAATTATCTTTTGGACTTCCAACTCACATTGTTTAGTACGAGGATCTAGATGAGATAATGATAATTCATTCCAACTAATTTCCTTTTCCAGTTGTTTGTTTTCTCCCCCTAATGTTGGAAAATTTGATTCATCAAAATGGCAATCTGCATAACGAGTCGTAAATAAATCTCCTATAGTTGGCTCTAAGTACTTAATTATCGATGGAGATTCATATCCAACATATATCCCTAGTCTTCTTTGAGGGCCCATTTTAGTGCGTTGTGGTGGAGCAATTGGAACATATACTGCACATCCAAATATTCTCAAATGGGATACATTTGGTTCCTGATCAAAAACCAATGTGATGGGGAAAACTTATGATGACTTGTCGGCCTAATGCGAATTTGTGCTGCTGCATGTAATATAGCATGCCCCCAAACAGAAATTAGGAGCTTAGATTTCATATGTAATGGTCTAGCTATTAACTGCAAACGCTTAATTAATGATTCCGCAAGACCATTTTGTGTGTGAACATGTGCTACAGGATGTTCAACACTGATCCCAATTGACATGCAATATTCATCAAAGACCTGGGATGTGAATTCACCAGTGTTATCAAGACGAATAGCCTTAATAGGAAAATCTGGAAAATGTGCTCGTAATCTGATCAACTGAGCAAGTAGTCTCGCAATCACCAGGTTGCAAGTTGATAACAATGATACGTGTGACCATCTGGTTGATGCATTTATTAAAACCATGAAGTATCTAAATGGCCAACACGGGGGATGAATTGGTCCACATATATCCCCTTGTATACGTTCTAGAAAAGTAATTGATTCGAAATTTATTTTAGCTGGTGATGGCCGAAGTATTAACTTGCCTATTGAGCAAGCAGCACATGAAAAACTATTATGAAAAATCTGCTGGCTCTTCAATAAGTGTCCACATGAATTTTCAAGTATTTATCAAATCATTATTGAACCGGGATGGCCTAACCGATCATGCCAAACTTTAAAGTCATCAGTAAACTTCTAGTTTACTGTGGAGAATGTAGGTAATTTCTCCATAATAAGTTTTTTGCCTTGAGTTATACTCTTGATTGAAAGGAATTCATTATTTCCTTCTCTAATTGTCTCAATATGGTATCCATTTTTTCGAATATCTTTAAAACTTAGTAAATTTCTTTGAGACTTAGGGGAGTATAATGCATTAATAATTTCCAATTTTGTTCCCCTTGGCAATAAAACAATTGCTCTTCCGGAGCCTTTTATAATTTTTGTACTACCTGATATAGTACTCACATTAATTTCTTTCATCATTAATTGCGAAAAATATTTCTTATTCTTAAGTATGGTGTGAGTGGTAGCACTATCAACTAGACATAAATCTTCACCACTGGTTGATGATTGAGCTCCAGAAGAATTCATATTCTAATAGAATTAAAGGAACTAAAATAAGATTAACAATATTAAATAACTTAAATTAATAAATGATAATAATGAAATATCCGAAAACATAAAAATGTCCAAAAACATAAAATTGTCCAAAAACATAAAATTGTCCAAAACAAATATCCCATAAAGCATAAAGTCATAGTACTACGATAAAATTATAAAATAATATGCAAGCTAATTAGTAGAGTTTATTTGCCAGTGGATCATAATTTATTCAATTGTTTTCTTCAGGATTAGATAAGAAATCAGCCGCTTCTAGATCTGATCCACCATAAATGGATGACATCGTATCACCGCAATCAAAATCACCTTCGCCATCTTCATACACCAAATTTGTTTCCACTTTCTTTCCTTTTTGTTTGATTGATTGTTGATAAAGGTCTACTAGATGTTTTGGTGTGCAACATACACGAGACCAATGGCCTTTTCCTCCACAACGATAGCATATATTTTCATTTTTATCCTTCTCATTCTTATTTCCATCTTTGTTGTCCCACTTATGGTGGGAGTATGAGTTCCTAAAATGACCACCTCAACCACGACCATATCCACGTCCGTGGCCGCGACCACGACCTCGACCACGGCTGCTGGCGTGATCTCTAGCCTTTTGCTCTTTCCCACTATGGGATGTCGCATTCGCTTCAGGGAATGGAGTGGAGCCAGTTGGGCGTCATTCATAATTTTTCATTAATAGTTCATTATTTTGCTCAGCCACAAGGAGATAAGATATAAATTTAGAATATTTTTTTAAAGCCCTTTTCACGGTATTGTGTCTGCAGGACAACATTGTTTGCATGAAAAGTAGAGTATGTTTTTTCTAACATTTCTGCATCCGTGATTTTCTCTCCACATAATTTCAATTGTGATGTAATTCTAAACATGGTTGAAGTCTTGTAATCTTAAATGTAACCAATCATAACGAGTTTTTGGTAATATCACAGTTTTCTGGTGGTCATACCTTTCCTTTAGATAACTCCAAAGGACTTGTGGGTCTTTGACAGTCAAGTACTCAGTCTTAAGGCCTTCATGAAGGTGATGGCGAAGGAATATCATAGCTTTATCCTTATCTTGGCTAGTTGCAGTGTTGTTTTCTTTGATGGTGTCACGAAGTCTCTTTGTATTTAAATGTATTTCAGCATCTAACATCCAAGAAAGATAGTTGTTTCCAGTAATATCAAGAGAAACAAATTCAAGTTTTGCAAGGTTTGACATGATTCACTGATATATAAAACAATATTATAAATTAGGAACAAAAATCGTATAATAATAATATATATATGCTAAGTTTCAATTAAGGCTAAGTTTAAGTAATTAATTATAATAGAATTGCGTATTGAACCTTGAGGAAGGTTACTGTGTATATTATTAGCAATCTCACTCAAGAGTAATAAATAAAATTAACACAACAAATGATATATTTCATTAAATAAAGAACTAGATTATACCATAAATTTTAGCTTTTGATTATTACGTCAAATATTTTAAACAAATTTTATCTTGTTAAAAATCATGTCGTCAGATAAAAAAAAAAAAACTTAATCTTTGAATTATTTGATTATCATACTTTTCTGGGATTACTCCTACGGGATAGCATGTGGAACTTATAATAGTTAAATATTCATTCTTAAAATAAGACATCATGAATATGCAATATTTGCCCACTGATTATTGACACGTTTGATAAATGCATCCATAATCATAACTTAACACATGTCATACTAGTATAATACATATTGAATATTAAATTGGAAAGAAATATATATATGTATATATATATTATATATGTATATGTATATATATATATATATAGTGTATATATATATAAAATATATATATACACATATATATATATATATATATATATATATATATATATATATATATATATATATATATATATATATGTATATAGGGGAGGGATCCGGTAAGAACCCCTCCTTATATAAGAACCCTAGTGTATATAAGAACCAATCTAATCCGTACGATTAGATTGAATTAAACGGTCAAGATTAAAGGAAATCTAGTAATAAGATAATACTCCATTTATATTCTAATTTTCTCTCTCCTCCCACAAAAACATCTTGTTGTTTTCTCTCTCATAATTTTCTCTCTCCTCAAACCCCCAAAAACCTCCATTATTAGAGCACATTGAAATAATATTTCAGCGATTTTCAGTCATTTCTCTCGCAATTTGGTAAATTAAGGTATGTTTAATTTATTCAAGCAATTTAAGTTTAGCGATTTTTTTAATTTATTTTTTTCGACTTTTTAAGGAATTTGTTATGAAATTGCATCAATTATGTTTGATTTTTGTTTTATGTTCGAAATTGCATCAACATTTTATTTTCTGCTATTCTAGGGCTCGATTTCTGCAATTTATTTAGTGATTTTTTTTCCAGTTTATGGTTTGAATTTTCAATTGCAATTTTGTTCGATGTTTTCCAAATTTCCAATATTTTTGTTACTCAAATTTTATTTGATTTTATACAGCAATTTTGTTCAATTTTGTACTGTAATTGTCTGAGGAATTTGATATTTTCATTTAACATGTATACCTGTGGAAAAAATATACTGGAATGTTTGGTTTTGATAGTTCATTATTAGAGTTCATATGAGATTGCAAATAATATTGAAGCATTTGCTGTTAGTTGCACAAATTTAGTCATTTAGGTTAGTTCATGTAAAAATTAGAGTATTATAGTAAGAAATTAGGTTAGCATTGCAGTAGATAAATTTGCATTATATTTTATAGGAATGGAATCAATGGATGAACATCCAACAGTCAGACTTATGTAATTTACTTGATAATACTTCCTAGTAGTATTGTAGTAGTTGTGTTGGGTAATTTGTGAGCTATGGTGGTTGTTGTAGTGATAATGGAGGCATTTGAGTTTCTACATGTGATCGTTTTCCTCTACTTCTATAGTTATATGGGAGGGTAATGTGTTGATCTATACCAAAAACCTATTAGCTCAAGTGGTAGAGCACTATGCAAACTGCATAGATGATGTAGGTTCGAATCCTACATAGGTTATATTTATAAATAACTATATAAAAAAAAAACTTAATCATCAATCTCTCCTTATAGCCTAATTATTTTTGTATATAGGAAAAAAATTAGATCATAATTCATAATGTAATAATTTAGAACATAAGAAATAATTTTAGAACATAGGGAAAAAATTAGAACATAGGCTCAAAAGATAGGTTTAGAACATAGGAAGAATTGAAATTTAGAACACACATAAAAATTTAGAACATAGACGGAAAAACTAAGAATATAGGAAATGATTTTAGAGCATAGGGGAAAAAAATTAGAACATAGGCTCACAATATAAGTTTAGAACATAGGAAAAAGTTTAGAACATACACCAAAAAAATTTAGAACATGAAAATCTAAAATCGAACATAAATAAAAAATCAAGCATAAATCTAAATGTAGAACATAGGGAAAAAATTTAGAACAAAAATTTAGAATATAGGCTCAAAAGATAGGTTTAGAACATAGAAAGAAATTTAGAACATACATAAAATTAGAACATACACGAAATACTAAGAATATAGGAAATGATTTTAGAGCATAGGGGAAAAAATTAGAACATAGGCTCAAAATATAAGTTTAGAACATAGGCAAAAGTTTAGAACATAGACAAATTTTTTTTGAACATACAAAAAAAATTTAGAACATGAAGTTATAAAATCGAACATAAATCGAAATCAAGCTTCTTATGTTCTAAATTTTTTCTGCATATGTTCTAAATTTTTGTTTGCTTATGTTCTAAATTTTATTTTCTTATGTTCTAAATTTTTTCTGCTTATGTTCTAAAAATTTTCCTACGTTTTAAATTTTTTTTCTATGTTCTAAATAAAAACTCTTCAAAATTACAGAAATGCCATTACTAAAGGATCATTTTAGATGGTTAGATCAAAACAAATGAAGGGTTGAGATTGGTTCTTATATAAAATTGGGTTCTTATATAGAGGAGGGTTCTTACATGAGCCTTCCTCTATATATATGATATATCTATAATGGAGAATACAAATAACATTTGATCAATATGCAATCCAGAAGTAAATTAAATTTGTTTCAGATATAGAAATAGCATGCAACTTTAATACTAGCTTAGCACATTAATCACATAACGATATAGGTTTACGGAGTATAATTAATCAATTAGAGTAGACTATACTGTACGCTAAGTTCTACCGACCAAGAAATAATTAAAGGCAACAAATGAACATAATCAATTTATACACAAAAACTAGTCATATTGGTGAAGTATATTGTATAGAATAATTTCCCGATTAGCAGTACAAAATCGTCTAACAACAATTGAAGTTTTGCAATTATAATGTGAATTATATATTGACTAAAACTGATATACAAGTTAATCAATATTTAGCAATATTGGATACATCAATAGTATTAGGCTATTAGATATGTGCAACAAAGATAATATAGAATAATAATTCCAAAAATTAATAGACTTAAATCATTTATACAAAGCACAAATTAACAAATTTTACCAAATCACTTAGAGACCTTGTATAACCGAAGAGAAAAGCTATGCTAGCACACACTATTAATGGGGAACAAAGACTAAATCTACCCTGTACAATCCTACTCTATCAGACAATCATTATGCGCATAATACTACGTATATAATAGTCAGATATGATTTCGATTGAATTAATTACTCTTTTTGACTAATACATATACATATTCTTATTCTTATATGTAAACTTATTAACCTACAATAATTTGATGGAATAACAGAAATAGGCATACCTTTCAAGATTTTTAACAACCGATCGTCGTATAGGGTTAAACCTTCGTCTTGATTTTTTTTTTTTTTTTTTTTGGACAGAGCTGGTGCTGATAACGTGTTAAATATGGAAGAGAAACTATAGAGAGATGAGGAAAATTGTTACGTTGTATTTTATATTCCATCTAGTACGGGATATATGTACATATACATTACCAAGGGTTCCATGAACGGATAAGACCAAATACCCAACTCTAGAGTATTCTAGATAGTACATAGGATAATAGTCATCCATATTTAGATATTTTCATAACAAATAATAATAATAACAATATTAAAATATAATAATAATAATAATAATAATAGTAATAATAATAATAATAATAATAATCAGTGGCGGATCTTGAAAATTTTTCTTTTGGGGGCCGATCAAAACTAAGTATAGAACTTGAGTAATTAAACCAAATAATATTAAAATAATCAAATCTATTAAAATATCACTATAATTATTAAATTAAAAAGTACTTAAATATGAAACAAAATCCCTAAAATAACAAGTGTCACAATCTCATTCTCAAACCAACAACTAAAGTAACGCACGTCGCTCTTTTAATAATCTAAAATCATCAATAATAAACTTTGTACTAAAAGTCTTTGCTATTTTCCTCTCAATATAAATAACCAAACTGTTTGCCAAAAACTCATCATCCATCTTGTTACGTAATCTTGTCTTCATAATCTTCATGGCTGAAAATGCTCGTTCGGTTGTAGTTGTTGAGACAAGTAGGGTCAAAATAAGACGTATTAGCCTATCAAACAAATAAAATACACTCAATTTTCCAGATTGAGCCAAATGTTCACAAACCTCCTACAAGGTAGAAAAGTTTTTTAAATTTGGACCAGTTTTTGCTTCACACATAAAGTGTTGCAATTGATACTTCAAATTAAACCTTTCTTGCTTAGTAAAGTCCGTGGGGTAATACTTTTCAACAAGTACGCATATTTTGCTAGAATCAAAATTTTTAAAACCATCCTTAGGCTCTAACAATGATGACAAGGTTAAGAGCTCTATTGCAGTATCATTAAATCTGTGGTTTAACTCTTGTAATTGTTTATCAATCGTACCCAAAAATATGTCAACTCGATAAAAATGACTCATTGTAACTTGATCTTGTTGATGACGAGCTCGACCTTTACGAGCTATATATGGAGCATTTATATCAGGCACCAAAATATCATGTTGCTGGCAAAATAGTTTTATAGATTCTAAGAACTTTTCCCATCCATTTTCCCTCATACCCTGCATAAGAGCTTGACTTGTAGATACTAATTTCACGGCATTCACAATATCTTGGGACTTTTGCTGTAAAGCTTGACAAAGAACATCAGCAATTGCCAAAATTTCTTCCATTAAAAGTGCAATAAAGACAAAATCAAAAGAAACCATGAGATTCAAAGCAGCGTTAGCATCCCCATGTTGGGAAGCGGTACAAGACTTATCACCCAAAATGCGTTCAAGCACTTTTACAATTGCATCAAACATTTTCATTAAATTTCGGATTGAGTAAAGATGTGAACCCCAACATGTATCTCCAACTCTTTTCAACGTACCTATCTGATTAGCTCCCCTACCACTTTCAATTTCACCAATTGATAACAACATCTTAATTTTAGTCGCTTTTGTTGCTTGCAATTCATTGAGTCGTTTAGAAGATGAACCAACGACATTGACAATTAAAGTCAAATTTGAAAAAAATTGGTGTATCGTAGTAACATCTCTAGAAGCAGCAACTAATGCAAGTTGTAAGCGATGGGCAAAACAATAGATTTGATAAGCATATGGGCAATCAGAAATAAACAATGCTTGTAACCCATTTTACTCACCTCTCATATTACTGGATCCATCATATCCTTGACCACGAATGTTTACAACAGATAAACAATGTCGAGCAAAAACTGAGCACAACTCCCTTTTAAATGTTACAACAGAAGTGTCTGGGACATGTATGAGATCAAAAAAACAGTCCCTAATTGACCCATTCTTATCAACAAACCTTAAAACAAGACCCATTTGCTCTCTTTTAGATTCATCTCGAGCCTCATCAACAAGAACACAAAATTTAGAATCTCCAATTTCCTGTCTAATATTATTACGAACCTTATTAGAAATAATATGAAGAACATCTTTTTGAATCGAAGGAGCAATATATTTGGAATTGTAGGGAGTTTGTCTTATTGCTCTAGCAACCTCTTTATTATATGATACCAACAATTTCCTGAACTCAAGATAGTTTCCTTGATTTTCTGAATTCTTTGATTCATCATGACCCCTTAAAGGACAAGCTTGCAAGGTTAACAAGCGAAGAATATCAATAGAGGCTTTCAATCGCAATCGATTTGATTTAATTTGCCTCTCACGTTGTTTGTTTAAAACATTTGGAATATGCCCTTTTTGTTTTGGGAGTGTCCTATAACACTGAACTGCATTTTTGTGTGTTGAGCAAGGATTTGTTCCAATGTGAGAAAGGAAAGCACATTGCTTACCCTCATTTACCTTTTCCAATATCTGAAACCAGTTGTAGTAAATACTTTTATACGAGCATTTGGTTCAACAAACAAATAACAGGGAAGACAAAATGCATCATCTTTTAAAGGAGAGTATTCTAACCAATCTGGGAACTTATCAAACCAAGTCGATTGAAATCGACGACGATGACTTTCATGCCCTGAAAGGGGATATTCAGGTAAACGGGGTTGGTATGTGTAGGCGTCGATCGAAGTGCGCCTACGTAAAAGCATGGTGTGAATATGCTTAGCACTCATAGGAAGTGGGAATTGACACATACGATTAGGGACACGATTAGGGACAAGGAAAGTAGGGAGCCGCCAACAAGATTTTAAGGAACTTGTAAACCGTTCACGGATCATTAAAGGCAACCACGATTAAGGGACAACGATAGGCAACAACGATTGACCCGTGAAAGTTACACCCCATTCATAATCCATGAGATTACTAACTCCATATGGTTCGGAACCACGAAAGGAGGATCGGGGATGATGGTACGAAGTGAGTCATGGAGTCACATTCGCCCGTATTGGCCTCTACTCGATTCTTATATCGAAAAGCATTCCTGTGATCTCAAAGGCATACAAACAAAATTCAAATTCGCTCCAAACTATTATTATGCTAAATTGGTTTAATATTAATGCAACACATAATTCTAATTATTAATGATCACTTCGATTTAATAGTAAGATTAAAAGGAACCTAAGCCGGTTGTCCAAATTATCTTATTAGTCGTGATTTTCAAATACATATTCCCTTTAACATGAAATATGGTGATCATAAAATATAGACATTAATAAACATTAATATTGGAAGCAATACAGTGACGTGGGAAAATTAGGTCGTTGGACTAATCCTCCTAAGTCAAACAAAATTTATAAACACTCAACAAACCTAATTACAAGTATAGAGGTAAGTCAAGGGTCGAACCCAAAGGAACGGTAATGTCTAAGTGCTTTCAATTATATGCCTAAGCTAGGTCAAAGACAAGAGATAAAAGAGTATACTAACAACTACTAAGACAAGGAAATCAAACAAATAAAATGCTAGGGATTAGGATTCACTTATATTAGCAATGAACAAAGCAAATTGGTTTAGGAAGTTCACTAAGTCAAGCAATGTGAGGGAAGATTAATTATGCAACCAAAAGAGCATGTCAAGCTATTCTCCTAGAGGTCTAACTAGCGTCAACTACGATAAACTCTAGCTAGGAAACATCACAAGACACCTCAATCGTGTAAATGCAAGCCACAAATCAATGGTCCGTATCAATGTGAACTTACAATGCAATCTAGCGTGAATAACTAGGGTGATCAAGCCTAAATCAAACACACACATGCACACAATCAATTAACCAATTTAATCACATCATCAACTCCATCAAAATCCCCAATCTACATCAATCCATTACATAATACAAGCTTCACCAAATCACTAACCAAACAACAATCAAAATCAACAAACAAAACAAAGAATAATAAATGAGATAGAGTTTAGAAATGCTCATTGATAATAGAGTAGATCTCCAATACAATTGTCACCATTGGATCTTCAATCTCTCAATCACTATTGAAATTCTTCACTTTCTCTCTCTAAAATCTACTCCTAAAACTAACCCCTAAATCTAGAGAGAGAAGCTCTCAACTAAGCTAAGAATATGATCTAATTCTATTATTACTTTCTTCCCAAAAATAGAAGGAATTAACTATATATACAAAGGAGAAGGTCGTTTTGACGCCCAAGAATAGACCCACGCAGGTGAGGGCGCTCGGAGGAGAGCGAGAAGTGCGCACGGGACACACCCAGAATGGTGCGCCCGCACGCACCAGGTGTGCGGCCACACACGACATATGTGCGGCCGCACACTCCCCATGTGCGCCCGCACAAACTGGCAACCTCCTCTTCTTCTCTTCGTCCTAGCTCATGGGGTGCACACATCCTAGATGATGATGATGGAGGACAAAGTAGGCAGAAACTTCCTTGGAAATCTTGAAGAAAATGAGCCATGAGAAAGGCATATACAAGGCCTTGAAGCATGCCCCTTTGATTCCCCCCTTTGACTTGAAACTTCTTGCACAAGCTTTAGGCATGAAAACAATGAAAGATCATGGAGAGGAAGCTCGGGAATCCTTGGACAATCAATCACAACCTACAAACAAAGGAGAAAAAGCAAATAAAAGGGAAAAATAACAAGAAAACTAGAAAATGCACAAAATAGAGAAACTAACTACAAAAAGCATAAAATGAAGAAAATAAGAATAAAACTAAGGAAAACTAAAGAAAGGAGTAATAAAATGGAATGAAATTCATCCAAAAAGGGACCAAATGAGTGCCATAAATGTCACTCATCAAATTCCCCCAAGCTAAACTTTTGCTCGTCCTCGAGCAAAACAAAGCAAGGAAGATCAAGGATGAAAAATTATTGAAAAAGAAAAAGAAAGACTCAAGATAAGAATATACACTAAGACTCACTGTCGTAGGAATCACGGTTGTTTTTAGCTACAACAAGCCCTTTAAACCCCAAAGTCGCCTATGAGGACGAGTGAGGTCTCGTAAGGG
This sequence comes from Chenopodium album, assembly GCF_948465745.1. NCBI lineage: Eukaryota > Viridiplantae > Streptophyta > Magnoliopsida > Caryophyllales > Amaranthaceae > Chenopodium > Chenopodium album. The sequence goes on from NC_137852.1 coordinate 17,678,169, forward strand.
TATCCTAAGAGTTTGACCCATAACTCTCATAATAATACAAACAAGGCAAAGCATGAACAAGAAAATAAAATACAAGAAAAGCAAACAAATGTTCTTGAAAGGACTTTTGCAAATGTACAAGCACAAGTGGATGCAAATCTTTCTAAATAAGTAAGGGAGTGCACGTTCCAAGATACCCAAGGTTGATTGAAACATAAATATGCTAAGCATAGGAACTAGCTTTCACAATCCACTTTCATCCCAAACGATCTTACCGCGTTCTTCCCACTAGTCTCAAATCTCCCCTCAGTGAGTGTCCCAATGATTCCCCGAAGGAACCGGAAAAAGAATTAATTTAAGGCTACTCGACAATCTTGACTATGCATCCCCTTTCCTTAGGCAATGACCCATGATGCCCTCCCCCGAATAGTGACTCAACTATTTAGGTCGAAAGGTCTTTCCCCAAGGTTGTAACGTAAGGCAATAAGGGTGAAGGTAGGCTAAAATTTAAAATTTGGTGGTTTTCCTAATAGTGAAGCAAAGATTGCGCATATCTTTACACCAAGACTAAGTTGTCACCAAACAAAAACAACACCCCCAAGCTTACTTGAAGCTATACTCACAAAAATATATACAAAAAGCGTACACGCTTCTCCCCCAAGCTAAAACGAAGCATTGTCCTCAATGCTTAGAAGGAGAAAAGAATACATCAAAGTATTTTTGAATTTTTCACTTTTCATTTTTTTTTTGTTTTTATATTGTAATTGCAAAGTCCTTGCCTTTTGCTAAATTCGGACGGCTTTTCCTAAATGCAAATTATTAGTCCATGCCTTTTGAAAAGTAGGACGACTCTTCCAAATACATTTGCCATTATTCACAAAAAGGATGAAATCACAAACTTGCTTTCATAAAAACCAAAATTCCAACTTAACCACCACAAACTTCATCTCCAATGATCATATTGCTTCACAAAAATCAAGAAAAGTAGAAAATGAAACAAAAGGTCAAATAACTAAAGATGTGGCTTGAAAAGAAGGGATAAGGCTCAAATGGTTGCAAGAAGGCAAATGTAAACCCAAAAATAAAGAAAATAACAAAATATAGCAAAAATGAAAAATACCACCCCGAAAAAATGTGCCTTTGTCCTTCCTAGATAGTTCGGTCTCGTGTTTGAGAATCATAAATCAAGCTTTATTAGATTAGGTTTACATAGTCAAGGATCCACGCCGCTCATTCAAGGAATGTTGAAGGCTAGAAAAACAAGTAACCTCACAAGGATGTGGCAAAAACTCACTAATGGTGTCAAATCGACTATAGGAAGCAACTACCAAACGGGCCACAAACAAGTAGAATCCGGCTTCATGTTCCCACTAGTTCTAACCAACTACCTTAGCATGCTTTATCCTAGAATCAACCAAGCGTACTCTCAAACCGTGCACACCATTACCATTTAGGAAGAAAAGCATTCAATTATACAAGTCCAAATGTTATTATGTCCAAAGCAAGAACAAAACAAACACATTGCAAATTTGCCTTGATAGAAACAAAAATCTTTTTGGAGTTTTTCAAAATATAAGAACATGGAAAAGCATATACAAAGGTGCATAGCATATATGGATCAACATCCCACCAAACATGATAGAATACCCTCCCCCAAGCTTGAATGAGACAATACACTCAAACATAAATCATATAATCCATGGGAGGGGAAAACAAGGAGATCAATCCAACAAACCAACATATGTCCAACATGGCATCATCCACTAGAGAAAGAGCAAGGAAGGATATTACCGGATATTAGGTGGGTGTAAATACCCGCAAATGACCCAATTAAACCTTTCATAGTTAATTTCTCAAGAATTGAACCTTGTTTCCATGTGCTAGTAAAAATAGGAGTCGACCTTCCTTGATTCTTGATCCAAATCGAAGCACCAAAGTATATCAAGTCATGTACCTAGTAAAAGGCACACAAAAATTTCCATGAGAGAAAAATCTATTCTAAAAAGAAAAGGAAAATCTAACATAGACTCAAAGTATACACAAAATAAGAAACAAAAACAAAATAAAAGAAAAGTATACACAAAGACCTAGACTCAAGCAATCAAAAACACTCAAACATAGACACCGTTCCCCGGCAACGGCGCCATTTTGATGGGAAGGAGAACGGTAGGTCGTTGGACTACCACCCCACCCTATCAAACAATATTTGTAACTTAACAAACCCCTATTTAGTGTAGCGGTAAGTCAAGGTCGAACCCAAGGGAATGGAGGTTAAATGCGCGATGCCAAAATTAAGCTATTCCGAAATCTAGAAGGGGTATATGGTAGAAACTAAGGCTAAACTAGACGATGCAAAAGACTTGTACTAAATGAATGCTAAGGCACTAGGGGAATGGATCCACATGCATCAACGATGAATTTCAATCAACTTGGGGAATTTACCAATCAAGTCAAGCAATGTGAGGGAAAACCGAAAATGCAACCAAGAGAGTACATCAAGCTATTCTCCTAGAGGTCTAATTAGCGTCAACTACATCAAACACTAGCTAGGAAACATCGCAAGATATCTCAATCGAGTAAATGTAAGCCACAAATCAATGGTCCGTATCAATGTGAACTCACAATGCAATCTAGTGTGAATAACAAGGGTGATCAAGCCTAATCAAGCACACACATGCACAAAATCAATCAACCAATTTAATCACATCATCAACTCAATCAATGTCCCCCAAATTAACCTCAATTCATCATCAATACATGCTTCACCACTACCCTAGCAAATAAACTACTCACAATCCATAAAGAACAACAAAATCAAAGCTAAACTAATCATCATTCCCAAATTCATCAATTGAAATCAAATTGAAACCAACAAAATCAATCAAACTATCAATTAATCAAATCAAACAACAATACTAATGAAATCAAACTTTGAATTGCATTAAAGAGTAAAGAATCCTTACAAACTTGATAGAAATCAAATCAAATGAAGCAATCTTCAATCATCAATCATCAAACCCACACTTTCTCTCTCTAAAAATGCTAAGAACTAATGTTTTCTCTCTCTAAAATCTAATCTAATCTAATTCTTCCCTTCTTAAGATCCAAACTTCTCTCTATAAATGGAATGAAAAAAATAACAATCCCAAGAGGAGGTTGGGAAAGACGTCCAAAAATAGACCCACGTTGGTGCGGGCGCTCGAAGGAGAGAGAATGGTGCGAACGGGAACACACCCAGGAAGGTGCGCCCGCACACACCTGATGTGCGGCCGCACACGACAGATGTGCGGCCGCACACTCCTCAAGTGCGCCCGCACATAGCTGCAGCTTCCTCCTTTCTTCTTTGCCCTTGCTCACGAGGTGCACGCATCCTAGATGATGATGATGGAGGACAAGGTAGGCAGCAACTTCCTTGAATTTCTTGAAGAAAATGAGCCATGAGGAAAGCATAAACAAGACTTTGAAGCATGCTCCTCGAACCTCTCATTGACTTGAAACTTCTTGCACAAGCTTTAGGCATGAAAATCAATGGAAAACTATGGAAAGGAAGCCCGGGAATCCTTGGACAATCAATCACAACCTACAATCAAAGGATAAAAAGCAAGTAAAAGGGAAAAAATAGCAAGTAAACAAGAAAAAAGCACGAAATAGAGAAACTAACTACAAAAAGCACGAAATGAAGAAAACAAGAATAAAACTAAGGGAAACTAAAGAAAAGAAAGATAAAAAGAAATAAAAATCATCCAAAAAGGAACCAAATGAGTGCCAAAAATGTCACTCATCAAATTCCACCAAGCTAAACTTTTGCTTGTCCTCGAGCAAAACAAAGCAAGAAAAAGAGAGGATGAAAATTGTTTTGGGGTTTTTTGTACGTACCCGAATGGAGGGCGTGTACGTCCCTCGGGAGACAGATCCGCAATGCAACACTCGAACGGCCCGGACACCTGCAAAACAACGGACCCCGGGGGAGCCGGAGGTCCGCCTCCGACGATCAAGTCAGTGATCGAAATAATGTATTTTAGAGAGAGAAAGTAGAGAGAAGGGAGAGTAATTGTGGGGGGAATTGCCCTTGGAGAGAGAATTGGATCCCTTGAAACTGATGTAAAGATCAGTATTTATAGAGCACTGGGATATGTGCCTCTTAGGTTATTTAACCTAAGTAGATTGGCTTCCCATCATTTTACGGTTTCTAGGGTTGTGGGCTTAGAGACCATTTTCACCCTTCTATCATTGAGTGACACGTGTCATGCTCTAATTGGCTCATTGAGCGCTGAGCTTGCGGACAGGTGTCGCGGTGGCATTGGTCCACATATAGGGGGTATTTTTACCCCAAACATTAGCCCCTCGAAAGGGGTAATTTCTCTTTTAAGAGGAGTTACTCCTTTCGAAATCAAGGCTTTATTATCCGCTTGTTCAAAAGCTCTATGGGCGGCATATGTCTAGTTCAACAAAAGAGAGATTTGATTAACTTGGAAAATTTGATACCTTAAAGGGTATGATATTTTCTAAGTTAATCAATCATAATAATGATTGCCGCCTGAACTAGACAGATGACGACTTTTATTTCTTTTAGCCCCACTATGGTGGTCATATGACCTTTGGGTGACTTAGAATATTTTTAAGACGTTTGATATCCCAAAAGGTAGGAGGTGAATGGCCGCTTGACTCTTCACAGGGCAGGAGGCAAATGGCCGCCTGACTCTTCATAGGGCAGGAGGCTAATGGCCGCCTGACTCTTCACAGGGCAGGAGGCAAATGGCCGCCTGACTCTTCACAAGGCAGGAGGCAAATGGCCGCCTGACTTTTCATAGGGCAGGAGGCAAATGGCCGCCTGACTTTTCATAGGGTAGGAAGCGAATGCCGCCTGGGGGCAGGAGGCAAATGGCCGCCTGACTTTTCATAGGGCAGGAGGCAAATGGCCGCCTGACTCTTCACAGGGCAGGAGGCAAATGGCCGCCTGGGGTGCTTGTAATCCAATTATACTTTCAATGTCCTTTTACCCCATTGGGAGGACTTGTATAATTTCATAAGGTAATCTAGGTTAGAACTTTGGTCAGTCACCATTCGGGTCTCGAAGACTTGGTCGTCCTTTAGATTACCCAGGTCAGGCGGCTATAGGTTAACCAATGAGGTCTTTCAATTTTTGCCGCCTGCATGCGTACGTAAAGCAAACGATAGAGTGCTTTCTGCGACGATTGCACCCGGAGGGGTGTCGCCGGACGCCATATTTCACATTGGAGCAGGCGAATTTACAAAAATGTATATCCATCCGGCCATTGGCCTCATGTCTTTTTCAAGACGGTTATATAGCCATTGTACAACTCTTTTTGCCCCAATCGGGAGAGTCCGTGCAATTTGGAATGAAAAGCCTAAGTAAGAACTTCGGTCGGTCACCGACTGATGTCTTAGGACATCCGGGTTCCGAAACTTGGTCGTTCCTTAGATTGCTCAGGTCAGACGGCTATGGATGGCTGATTCAGCCGTCCAATTGTGGCCGCCTGCATTGGTACGTAGAGTAAGCAGGTTGGCTTCTCTCTGCGACGATTGCACCCGGAGGGGTGTCGCCGGACGCCTTTGTCCATGTTGGGACAGACGAATTTGAAAAAAGCAGCCATCCGGCCATTGGCCTCTGGTCTAGGTTGAGACCGGATGTATAGCCACTAAGCGGTTTTGTGCTTAGCTTAATTATCTGGCCATTAGCCGCATGACACTTGGACGTTGAATTTGCTACTAAGTTTGAAACTTAGTTTATTATCCGGCCATTGGCCTCACGTCACTTGGACGAACATTTAGCTACTAAATTTCAAACTTAGTTTATTATTGGAGTTTGGACGGTCCGTCAGATTATATTGAAATTCAATCAATGAATCAATAATAAAAATTATAATAATAACAATAATAATGAAGATTGTCATTACTATATTAATGCATTAATACTATTAGGGGGAATCAAATCATATTATATTGTTACCTCCAATATTCAAACGCTTGGTGCCGCTTTGAATTGCTTTGAAAGCTTAAGAATCGGAGTCGGAGATATCGCAAGCTCCTTATTGTAGTACCATGCGGCATTAGTCATTTCATGCCGCTTTCCTTGAACTTAATTTGCCGCCTATGCTAGCTTATACACGCTTGAACACAAGTTCTCGAAGGTTGGTCGGCTTTGAGATGTCAAGACACTGAGCTTGAAGAATGATTTTGATCACTGATTACACAGGCGGTTATTTTGCATAATAATGATGAACAAAGTAGCCCCTGCTTACATAAGAGAACGCATCCAAGTTGGCTTTAGAGCTGTTTGAGTGCAGCCGGGCTTAATTGAGACAAGAAGCAACCCACAGCCGAGATGGATAGATGAGCAAAGCAGCCCCTAAATTCGGTAGGTGCGGCTGCTCTCTCAAGGTGAGCTTCTTTGCATCAGATTGGAGGTCGAGCGGCTCCAAGATTACCGACTGAGTGAGCTCAACCAATGAGATATGGAGTTGAAGTTCGCTGCTAGAACAATTAGAGATTGCTTGCTCACTACTTAGACGGCATGTCGGCATATGTATAACAACAGTCACTTGACCAAGCTTGCACATTAATAACCACAGCCGTATAGATAAGAGTAATATGTAATGTCAGCCGGTTCTTTCTCTTTTTATGATGAACAAAGCTGCCACGCAGCCGGACATAATTGATTGGTCAAGCTCAACGAGCCAATGCCATAGCCGGGCTAGGTTGATTACAATCTAATGGCACAGCCGCTTATATACATCCGGCCTTGGTTAATGAACAAAGCAGCCAATACATCCGGCCTTGGTTAATGAACAAAGCAGAACAGCTTAATTGATGAGCAATAATGCCACTGCAGCCGGACATTAATGCCATTTAACGACAGTCAGCTTCAATGATGTCTGACTTTGTTTAGCTTGGTTGCCGCTTAATTGAGGAACCGCACTTAATTGTGGCAGCAGCCCCACTGCCGGCTTGGTTGCCGCTTGACCAAGCTCAAAATCGATCTCTCTTGTTAGCTTTGACAACATTGAGTACTTTCTGCATGCCATATGCTAACTTATTCGACTCGACATTAGAGTTGCTTGTATAAAGCTGGGCTTCAATACCTTCTGACCCTTGTATATATATACTAAAGTAATATTCTACTCACATGTATAATATATACTTAAGTAGTAGTGTCACATGCTTTCTTTTTCCACCAAAATGCATGTACATACAAAATGTTAGTGCTGCATGCTTTCTTTCTTTCTTTTTTTTCTTTTTTTTTTATCATAATAATGATTTGCAATTTTGCATGGTAGCCCAACTAGCTTCACGCACAAAAGCTGCCTAAGGGGTGATACAGCCGCACTTAATTGACGAGCAAGGATGCCCTTTCATCCGGCTTTAATTGGTGAACAAAATAACCCTTCAGCCGAGTTTATTTGACGATCATTTGAAATGAACCAAGCATCCCACAGCCGGGGATATTTGGCGAGCAATTGAGCCTTGGCAAGTGGGATAAATTGGCGAGGAGAGCTGCACCTACAGTCGGCTTTTGTGACGAGCAAAGCTGTCACTACAGCCGGGGTAAATTGGTGGGACAAGCTGCTCACACACAGCCGGATTTGAGGTTGTTCAAAGCAACCCCCACAGCCGGGTTTAATTGAGGCACAAGGCACCCCTGCAGGCGGGCTTAAGTATGAACCAAGCAGCCCCGCAGCCGGCTTAATTGAAGAACAAAGCCCTTACGGCTGTGCTTGGTAGGAGCGCAAAGACTGATCCTGCCGGCTCTGTACCTGCAAAATTAACGGAGACACCGGTTGGATGGTGCTCCGCCTCCAACGCTCAAGTTAGTAACTTGAAGTAGAGTAAAAGGTGCGGAAATTAAGGTGGGGATCTGCTTGGATTCCAAGCTCAGTTGTCTCTATCAAAGGGACGGTTTTCAATGAATTCCTTGAAATGTGAACCTGCCCTCCAAAAGAGGGGAATCTCCCTATTTATAGGGTCATTGGGAATTGTGCCCCTGATTAGGGTATCAAACCCTAATCATTGGTGGGCTGCGCCGTTCTACGGCTTTCTCGGGATTTGGGCCTGAAGGCCGACATTTTCCCAAATATCTGGGATGACACGTGTCAAGCGGGGAATGGTCCACTTTGGACTATCCTTGGGCTGACATGTGTCGCCCTCCGATTAGGCCACATGGCGGGGTAAAAATACCCTAAACATTTGCCCCTCACAGATGTGACGTGGCAATCCGCGTGGCATCTGTGACACATGTCACTCGCTGAACGATGGTAAATTTACCGCCAAAAAATTACTGTTTAACTTCTGGGTAAATTACGGAGTTGCCCCTCCTTTCACCCTCTATATATAGCCGTTTACCCTCAGAATCTTGCCACACTTCACAAAAATTTCAGAGTAAACTTAGAATCTTGAAAGAGAGAACAGAAGTCATCCGTCTGAGTCAGGCGCATATTTGAAGAAACCCAGACGCACCAACACAGGCGGAACCGTCTACCTTCAGATATCAAATCTAAAGGTACCGTCTCTGACTCTTTCAGCTCTTTTTTCATTTTTCCGTTTGTATATATTCCTTACAATAAATGGATTCATCACCAACACACACGGCACAGCCTAGGATAGGATCCAGCCGTTCACCAGGGACGGCTGAGTCTAGGACTGGTAGTGCCGTCTCAGGGTGTTGGGACCACCCTCATGCTTGGATTCCGACCATCTGCGCGTCTGTGCAGGACACAATGGCTCGGACTATGCAGACGGCACGAGATCCAAATTATAGGAGCGACGACTCAGGCGCACAAGCGTCTGAGGGGGAGGCGTCTGGCTCTGGACACCAGACGGCTCCAGAAAGGTCCCCTCCGCGCGGTCCCCCAACTCCTCCTGATTCCTTTTTGGAGGAATGCGACCAAAGCGGGGAAGAAGACAATGACCAAGGCGGGGAAGAGGTTGCCTCAGTTTCTCTTTCTTTATCAGGGGAGGAGACGAGAAGGGTTGTTGACGTCTCTTCCTCTGAAAGCAGTGACGATCTTCCCCCGCTTGAGGATAGTGAGGAAGAAGAGAGGAAGACGTGGAAGGAGAAAGATGATCCCTTCAAAATCCACGTCTCCTCAAAAGACATTGACCTGATGGAGAAAAATCTTCCAAATTTCCTGAAAGCCCACCCAATGGGAGACGGGTGGAGGATAAGGGTGCCTCCCCCAGACGGCACCATTTCTTGGGAGGACACTGAACGCAACGCAGACGGCTACTTCGGCTGTTACGAGGCGGCGTTCAGGGCAGGTCTTCGCTTCCCCCTTCACCAGGCGGTGAAGGCAATTTTGAGAGGCTACGGCCTCGGAGTCTGGCAACTTTCCCCCAATTCTTGGGCAAACATTCTGGGGTACGTTGCCGCCTGTGAATTCCAAGGGGTTCACCCCGGCTGGGAAGCGTTTGCCAAGATGCACTATCTCAGCCGCAACCCAGGCGGGTTCAGAGCGTGGTATACTCTGTCCACACTCCCCCAATACATGATGACCTTGGATAAGGTTTCCAAATTCGACGGCTGGAAACACAGGTTCTACCTGTGCACGGCTCCCACCAGACGGGAGAACCACGAGCTCCGTCTGTACAATAAGAAGCCTGACCTTATGGGTCGGAAGTGCTGTCTTCCTCGAATTCCGGATGAGGACTTCGACAAAATAATTGAGGCTGATGATGTCCGACGAGCTGCCGGTGTCAATAAGGATCTGTCCAACCAGCTGGTTGGCAACCTTACATTCAATGACGACCGGGTCGTCATGCGGACGGCGGACGCTACCCCTGTCCTTCTCAGTTATGAGGACGTCTGGGAAGGTGGAGGAGGCAGACGCCTGCTCATCATCATCCTTGTCCATCTTTCGAAGATGGCTCTTGGTGCCCCGGATGGTAGGGCCACCACATGAAAATCCGCCTGCTATAGTGTAGACCGGATCCTTATCTGTATCCGAACTACTAGCCGGCTGGGTAGCCTTGGAGGACTGACCCTTGCTCTTCTTTTTTGCCCCGGCTGGGGACTTAGAAATGTAGGACTTTAAAAGCCCTTTGTCAGCCAGACGGTCTAACGTCCGCTGCAGACTAAAGCAGTCGTTGGTGTCATGGCCAACCTCCTCATGGAACTGGCAATATTTATTTTTGTTCCGTGACTGGACGGAGCTCTTCATTGGATTCGGCTTCTCAATGGACAGCCGGTCCTTTACCTCCATGAGGATGGAGTTGCAGTCTTTGTTAAACTCGTACTTGGGGACGTACGGTTTAAACTCTTTCTTCTTCTTCTGGGACGGCTGCTCAGAATCGCTGACCGCCCAGACTTCTTTTCTCTTTCCGCTCTTTTCTTTTTTATTACCCGGCTGAGCTGGCCGGCTGTCTCTCTGTTTGTCAGACTTCTTGGAGTCTGACTAGCCACCAGGCGTGCAGAGGTCGGTAGCCTGTATATAGCTTTCCGCCTCCCTCAGGGCCGCCTGTAGCGTAAATGCCCCTTTTCTGACAAGGTCGAACTTAAAAGCCGACCCGTCTCTCAGACCCTTGAAAAAGTCTGTGAATGCTACCTCGTCAGACAGCCCCTGGATCTGTATTCTAACCAGGTTGAACCGCCTGACATAGGCGCGTAGCCCTTCTCTCTCACCCTGCCTAACGGTGCTCAAATCAAGGCTCGTTTTCTTGGCAGGAATGTTCATTGAGAAGTTGGTTGCAAACAAGAAGGCTAGCCTCTTGAAGCTATCAACAGAACCGGCTGGCAGGTTGCCAAACCACTGCTGGGCAATGCCCTTCAGTGTAGCCGGGAAACAACGACACCAGGTGGCATCGTCCCACCCCTGTAAGCACATGAGGTTGGTATATGCCATCAGGTGGTCTTCCGGGTTGGTGGTACCATCATAGGTGCCCACCAAAACATTCTTAACCTTGGTCGGCTGAGCCACCTCGGTTATATTGGCTGCAAAGGCAGACGGCTGTTCGCCTAGCCTCATTAGCCGAAGCTGCCAGTCCAGAGGCTGGGCAGGAGTATATGCCGCCTGACCTCCAAAAGGAGGTGGCTGCATGAACTGGAGGCCATATTGCCCACACTGCGCCTGAGGTGCGTATGGTATAGACCCTATCATCAGCTGAGGTTCGGTGTTGACGGTTTTACCGCCTGTCCGACTCTCATGCAAGGACATAGAGTTCCTTGCAGAAGCTTGCTTGAAGCTGTCTGGGAAGCTCGAAGTGGAAGCTGACTCAGACTGCTGCCGCCTCCTTCGATCGATGACTTGTCGTGCATCGAAGGTAGACGCATTTTGTGCCTCCGGCTGGGGTCGCCGGGGCATCAGAATCTTAGACCAGTCAAGTGTTGCGGCTGCCTTCTCCTTTGGATGAGGAGTTGGCTGCCTGTCCTTGACCGGCTTCTTCTTCTTTCCAGAAGTGGGAGTCTTTTTAGCCGGCTGACTCTTGCTAGAGCCTGCCTTGTTTTTGTTGATCATAGCCTTGATTTCACCTTTGAAAGAGGTCATGAATCTCATGAGCTCATCTCGGGTGACTGGGGCTTGACCTTTGGCCTTCTAGGTTTCCCCGTCTGGCCTTCCAGGTGGGCGCCTGCTTGGGCCCGCCTGGTCTTCATTTCGCTCCAGTTGATCCCTGGAACGAATAGATTTAGAGATGAGAGATCCATCCCTAGAGATGTAAGTCTCAACATCATTGTCTTCCTCCTCATCCTCCTCCTCAGTGAATACCTCTGGCTGAGGCTGAGGTGGAGGCTGGGGGATTTCGAACCCGACCGGTTGAATAACCGGTTGCAAGTCATCCAAGTTACCCGTCTGGGTACCCGGACGTAGAGAGGTTGAATTGAGAATCGGTACAGAGTTTTGAACCATCTTGAGGTACTCTCCCCACAGACGGCGCCAAATGTTTTGGGGTTTTTTGTACGTACCCGAATGGAGGGCGTGTACGTCCCTCGGGAGACAGATCCGCAATGCAACACTCGAACGGCCCGGACACCTGCAAAACAACGGACCCCGGGGGGGCCGGAGGTCCGCCTCCGACGATCAAGTCAGTGATCGAAATAATGTATTTTAGAGAGAGAAAGTAGAGAGAAGGGAGAGTAATTGTGGGGGGAATTGCCCTTGGAGAGAGAATTGGATCCCTTGAAACTGATGTAAAGATCAGTATTTATAGAGCACTGGGATATGTGCCTCTTAGGTTATTTAACCTAAGTAGATTGGCTTCCCATCATTTTACGGTTTCTAGGGTTGTGGGCTTAGAGACCATTTTCACCCTTCTATCATTGAGTGACACGTGTCATGCTCTAATTGGCTCATTGAGCGCTGAGCTTGCGGACAGGTGTCGCGGTGGCATTGGTCCACATATAGGGGGTATTTTTACCCCAAACAAAATTTTTATTGAAAACGTAAAAGAAAGACTTAAGATAAGAATGTACACTAAGACTCATTGTCGTAGGAATCACGGTTGTTTTTAGCTACAACAAGCCCTTTAAACCCCAAAGTCGCCTATGAGGACGAGTGAGGTCTCGTAAGGGTATCCTAAGAGTTTGACCCATAACTCTCCACCAATCATCAATGAGGCAAACCATAGAAGAAAAAGAAAGAAAAACAAACCTTTACGAAATGAATCAACATAAAGACTATAAAGCAAATGAATGACAATCTTTCTCAAGTAGTTAAGGTATGCACGTTTCAAGATATCCAAGGTTGATTGAAACATAGGGTATGCTAGGCATAGGAACTAGTTATCACAATTCACTTTCATCCCAAACAATCTTACCGCGTTCTTCCCACTAGTCTCAAATCTTCCTTTAGTGAGTATCCCAATGATTCCTCGAAGGAACCGGAAAAGAAATATTTTAAGGCTACTCGACATCTTGACTATGCATCCCCTTTCCTTAGGCAATGACCCATGATGCCCTCCCTCGAATAGTGACTCAACTATCTAGGTCAAAAGGTCTTTCCCCAAGGTTGTAACGTAAGGCATAAAGGGTGAAGGTAGGCTAAAATTTAAAAATTTGGTGGTTTTCCTAATAGTGAAGCAAAGATTGCGCATATCTTTACACCAAGACTAAGTTGTCACCAAACAAAAACAACACCCCCCAGCTTACTCGAAGCTATACTCACAAAAATATATACAAAAAGCGTGAGAACGCCTCCCCCCAAGCTTAAATGGAGCATTGTCCTCAATGCGCAAAAAGGGAGAAAACTCACATCAAAATATTTTTGAATTTTTCATTTTTCACTTTTTTTTTCTCTTTTTTTTTATAAAGATAGTGCTTTGTCCTCGCCTCTTGTAACTTTGGACGGCTTTTTCAACTTTTGCACTTATTATATGTCCATGCCCTTTATAATGTAGGACGGCTTTTACTCATACTCATTTGCCATTATTCACAAAGAATTCAAAACACAAACATGTTTTCATAAGAACCAAACATATCAACTTCTCCACCACAAACTCCATCAAGTATGATCAATTGCTTCACCAAAAACCAAGAAAAGAAAGAAAAATGAAACAAAAGGCCAAAGAACTAAAGATGTGGCTTGAAAAGAAGGTATAAGGCTCAAATGGTTACAAGAAGGCAAATGTAAACCCAAAAATAGAGAAAATAGCAAAGTATAACAAAAATGAAGATACCACCCCGAAAAATGTGCCTTTGTCCTTCCTAGATAGTTCGGTCTCGTGTTTGAGAATCATACATCAAGATTTATTAGATTAGGTATGCATAGTCAAGGATCCACGCCGCTCAATCAAAGAATGTTGAAGGCTAGAAAAACAAGTAACCTCACAAGGATGTGGCAAAAACTCACTAATGGTGTCAAATCAACTATGGGAAGCAACTACCAACGTGCCACAAACAAGTAGAATCCGACTTCATGATCCCTCTAGTTCAAACCAACTACCCTAGCATACACTATCCTAGAGTCAACCAAACATAGTCTCAAACCGTGCATACCTTTACAACCTAGGAAGAAAATCATGCAAAAGACAAAGTCCAATGTACAAGGTCCAATTCAAAAGAAAAGTGAAAATTAAAGCCTCAAAATTATACCACAAAGAAAAAGAAAGGAAATAAAAGAAGGAGAAAATAAAAGAAAATAAAAGCGAAGTAATGGAACATAGAAAAGGAAAATAGGAGAGATAACATGAAAGCACTAGAATGCAAGTTAAACACATAAGAATCCCAATCGACAGACAAGTGATCGAATGACATCATTGTCATCGATCCCAAACACATTACGTGTTAACAAGCATTCATCCTCGAACCATTCAACATCCCCTAAACTAAACCTATTCTATGCAACCAAGAAAAATAAAGAGAAAAATAAGAAAGATCTCACCGGCTCCAAGCTTAGCAAAAATAAACGAAGTAAGTAGAAGCCACCTCGTTGCATTCCATAAACAAAAGCTTTGACCAAAGACCAAGTGAGAAAAAAAAAAGAATAAAAGAATCTATATACAAGGAAAATTGTTAGTAACTTCCAAATGAAAACAGCCGAAAATTCGGCAGCATAACGACAGGAAATGAAAAATATATATCAGAGATAGTGAAACATCAGGAAACATCATCAGCAACAAGAATCATCAGAGTAATAGCAGAGCAGATAGATAAAGAACAGAGCGAGTCATCATCAAAGAAACAGCAGATAAAATATCACAGAGACATCAGAGCAGACAGAGGACATAGAGGCTAAGAAGGAAAAATGCGAAGTAAACCACTAACAAGGAGGAGAACCATGCAAACCATAACCAACCTAAACCAACTCCCCCAAGCTAGAAATGAGCCACCCCTCCCCCAAGCTAAACCCAACCATAGGGCAAACACTAAGCACAGGAGGGGGTAGCCAAAATGGCTCACTCGGCACTAAAGTAGGGGGTAGAACTAGTACTCCCCCCACCTGACGAAACAACTTCCTTCCCTTTAGCCTTACCTAACCTCCTAAGGGCATCAGCAGCAAAATAGTCAGACCAGTCATCCAAGACAGGGGGCCCTGAACGACCCCATCTCCCCTCAGTCTCAGGGGAAGGGAAAGGAGCAGGGTTTGCTGGATCATAAGTCCAGTCACATCCTCCCGGCCTCCTGTAATCGTAATCCCCTTTAGAGGTCCCATGAATGGCACTATGCGCCATATGCGGGCCCTCCCAGTAGGGATAGCAAAGACGGGGCCCCACCGCCTTGTCAAAAGGCTCCCACTGTGCGACAGGGCCCTCTTGGACCGGGAGATATGGATAATTCATATAAGGCTCAATATCCCCTCTAGAAACATGAAAGTCATACACCCTCCTAGCATGATAATCATAACCACCCACAAAACAAGTATTCCCCATAGAAGAAGAAGACAATGCAATAGAAAGGGCATCAATCTTGGCATGCAAGCTAGATAAATCATGCAAGGGAGGGGATGAAGGAGGAAGAGGAGTAGGAGAAGAAGTTTGAAGGATACCTCCCTTAGATGAAGAGGCCTTAGACTTTGGAAGAGCATTACCCGAAGAAGGCATGGAAACCCGACGAAAAGAAACCGGAATATCTCTCTTGGGCGGCTTCCAAGGATAGGGCGAACTCTTGTCTCTCACCATCGACCCTACGTAGGGAATGAGGCACCAATCGGTTGTCCGAGACACCTTCCAAATAAACAAATCGTCCATGATAGTGCGCTCAATGAACTTTTGATTGATTAAGGCAAACGTGCCCAACAAACAAGACGGAGACTTCTCTCTAGGATCCTTAATCTCCACAAGATCTCCAATCATGGAAGCATATTTTTTGTTAAGCGATAGCACGATGAGGGTGATCATACCCCCAATTTGAATGCTTCCCGAGAGAAAGAAACCGTCACGAATATCGATGAAGCGGTCGAGCAAATGCCTAGCAAAATCAATTACATCAAAGTCCTCCAACATATCATCCCTATATCGATGAGCCAACCATAGCCAACTTAATTGCTCTTGAGATATAGCTCCAAGAGATTCCTTGGAGAAAAATGCATAAGTAAGTATGCGGCTAAAGTAGCGCAACGCTCCATGGACTATAGAGGCCGATTTGGAAGTTTGGGCACAATAAGTATCCTCAATAGAAATATCATCCCACCAATCATTCTCATCATACCTATGGTTGCGATGGAGAGCTTCATAGGCCGGATAAATCAAAGGCTTGCCATCAATAGGCTCCGGAAAGTTAAACATCTTGTTTAGGAATGAAAGGGGAATAGAATAGTCTTCATTGAATACTTGGAAGGTAAGTGTTGGACATTCATTATCGTCACCATCCTCTTGCACTTCGAGCGTAGATAGGAATTCATAGGTGAGCCTTGCATAGGTGGGAGCATTAAGGTCAATGAATTGCTCAAGACCCAAATTTCGAGCTAACATCCGCACATCGTCGTCTATCCCAAGAAGAGTAGTGGTGTCTCGATCATAGAATCTTGTAGAATACAATTTCCGTGAAGAAAGACTCTCAAATCTATCCCAATGCTCTTGAACCGTGAACTTGATGCCATAAGTTTCTTTGATGGAAGAAGGTGGATCAATTGTCTTCCTCGAATTTGTAACCTTTGCGCGCTTAGCTTGTCTTGAACCACCCATCTATAAGATAAAGCACAAAGAAAATGATTTCAATAGTAGTAATGGTGTGCCAAAAATTAATCATGTACATGGGGAAAAATAAAAGGACAATATGACATGAGTTAAGCAAAAGTTCAATAGAGATGAATAATGCATAATCAAAGCATCACAATTGACACAAGTATTACCTCAATTCACAATTAACAAAAGAAACTATATACCATACTACCAACAACCACTTTCTCCATTATCACCATCAACATCAACAAAACACCCTAAAACTAAACATATGAAAATCCAACAAGGTTCATGCCAAAATTCGAAAATGCTCAAGTAATATCATCATCATAATTAGATTTCACAAAACCATCATCAACAATTCCATAATCATCATCATAAAAACAAGTGGTAGTAATGGTGGAGAGTAAGAGGGTAGTACTAGTCATGCTCAAATGCTCATGAGATATGAAAATTGAAACTTTATCACATAAAACATGCAATTATACTTTCAATTGATTGAAAATCACAACAAATAAGCAAGAAAAACACCACTACACATAAACATCTCCAACAATCATACCAACAAGTTTCAATTAAAAAGTACCTAAAATTTTCAAACTAGGAGTGAGAAAATTACCTTTAAGGATGTATAATGAAGACTTGGGGAGCAAAGTAATGAGAATTATGGAAAATTTTGATGAGGAAAAATGAAAAATATTATGAGGAGAATGGAGAGCAACTATGAGCAACCACAATAGACTTAAGGAGGAAGTAGAATGAAATAGGAGAGAGAGAGAAGGAAAAATCGGGCTTAAGAGAGGAGGGAAAACCACCCCACGTACACCCAGCAATGTGCGGCCGCACAAGAGAGATGTGCGCCCGCACAGTGCTCGTGTGCGGTCGCACAGTGCTGGTGTGCGGGCGCACAAAAACTGGGCTCTTTTTCCCGATTTTCTTCCTCCCTCATCATGTGCGCACACCCCATGATGGTCATGAGGAACCACATAGGCAGTAGCTACACTTCATATTGGAGAAAGAAAAACTTGAAATCATGAAAATAAACACAAGTATTTACCATTCTCCATTCTTACCCACCTTTCCAACTTAAGAATTGGGACAAGTTTACCTCAAAGTTGGCATCAAAATTGTTGGAATTCGACTCAAACCATCCTACAACATCAAACACAACAAAATTAGATCACAAAAAACATCATCAAAACCCAAAGAAAAACCAAAAGAAAAAGAAAGAAAAAGTTAGAAAGCACGGGTTGCCTCCCGTGAAGCGCTTAATTTAGAGTCTTAAGCTAGACATCCTCCACCTCTTTCAAGGCGGATCATAGAGAGTCATGTCATGAATGACCCCCACGAACACTCCATCATAATACCTCTTTAGTCTATGTCCGTTAACCTTAAAAGTTCTTGAAAAATCCAAGGGAGAAATTTCGATAGAACCATTTGAAAACACCTCTTGAACAACAAAAGGGCCGGTCCAACGAGACATCAATTTTCCGGGAAAAAGCCTCATTTTGGAATTGAAAAGAAGCACCTTATCCCTCGGAACAAACTCTTTCTTCTCAATGAGCTTATCATGCACCTCCTTAGTTCTAGCTTTATACAAGCTAGCACAATCATAAGCATCCAACCGAAGCTCTTCTAACTCATGAAGATCTAACCAACGTTGCTCACCCGCACTAGCCAAATCAAAATTGATCTTTTTAATAGCCCAATGAGTACGGTGCTCAAGCTCAACCGGAAGGTGACAAGATTTCCCATAAACCAAGAGATAAGGAGTGGTACTAATAGGAGTTTTGAAAGCCGTTCTATATGCCCATAGAGCATCATCAAGCTTATTTGCCCAATCTTTCCTACTCCTTGCAACCGTCTTCTCAAGAATTAACTTAATTTGACGATTAGATACCTCAACTTGCCCATTAGTTTGAGGATGATAAGGAAGCCCGAATCGTTGGTTCACTCCATGCTTCTTCAACATCTTCCGGAAAGCGTAGTGCACAAAATGCGAGCCATTGTCACTTATAACCGCTTTGGGGATGCCAAACCTAGGGAATATTATCTTTTTGAACAATTTCATCACCACTTTATGGTCATTAGTGGGAGAAGCAATGGCTTCCACCCACTTTGACACATAATCAACGGCAACAAGGATATATTGATTCCCATAAGAAGATGGAAAAGGACCCATAAAATCTATACCCCAAACATCAAATATCTCCAATTCAAGTATTGGTTGTTGGGGCATCTCATTCCTCCTCGAAATATTCCCGGTCCTTTGGCATTGATCACAACTTTTGACATATTCCCAAGCATTCTTAAAGAGGTTAGGCCACCATAATCCACATTGAAGCACCTTAGAGGCCGTTCTTGAAACACCCATATGACCACCACTAGGATCCGAGTGGCACATCTTCAAAACATTTGGTATTTCCTCATTTGGCACACATCGGCGCAACAATCCATCCACACCTCTTTTGTACAAGATTGGTTCATCCCATACATAGTGCCTTGCTTCTCTCTTAAGCTTTCTCTTTTGATTGTTGGAAAAAGAAAGAGGGAACTCCCAACAAGCAAGAAAATTCACCAAATCGGCAAACCAAGGGAGCTCCTTCATATTGATAACATACAAAGAATCATCCAACATCCGGTCCTCTATAGGAGACCCATCGTCTTGAACTTGAAAATCTTCAAGTCTAGACAAATGATCCGCAACAACATTTTCAGCACCTTTTTTATCTCGGATCTCAAGATCAAAAGATTGAAGCTCAAGGACCCAACGAATTAACCTCGGTTTGGATTCTTTTTTCCCAAAGAGATACTTCAAAGCCGCATGATCGGTGAAAACTATAGTCTTAGACCCCAACAAGTAACAACGGAATTTCTCAAAAGAATGAACAATAGCCAAGAATTCCTTTTCCGTTGTTGTGTAATTTCTTTGAGCACCATTGAGAGTCTTTGACATATAATAGATGACATGGAGCTTCTTGTCAATTCTTTGACCCAACACACCTCCTATAGCTGTATCACTTGCATCACACATGAGCTCAAATGGCAAATCCCATCTAGGGGCTTGGACAATAGGAGTAGAAGTCAAAGCTTTCTTCAATTTATTAAAAGCTTCCAAGCAAGCATCATTAAAGACAAAATCAACATCTTTTGGAGAAGATCATTTAAGGGCTTAGCAATAAGAGAAAAATATTTGATAAACCTTCTATAAAATCCGGCATGACCCAAAAATGATCTTACCCCTTTCACATTGACCGGGGGAGGCAACTTCTCTATTACCTCAATCTTAGCCTTGTCAACCTCGATGCCTTTATTGGAAATTTTATGGCCTAGAACAATCCCTTCTTCCACCATGAAGTGGCATTTTTCCCAATTAAGCACCAAGTTGACCTTTTCACATCTCTCTAGGCATCTTTCAAGATTTTTGAGGCAATCCTCAAATGAAACACCTCCCACGGAAAAATCATCCATGAAGACTTCCATTTCCTCTTCAAGCATGTCCCCAAAAATGCTCATCATGCACCTTTGAAAGGTCGCCGGAGCGTTACACAATCCAAAGGGCATTCTTCTATATGCAAAGGTACCATAGGGGCATGTGAAGGTTGTCTTTTCTTGATCCTCGGAGTGAATAGGAATTTGAAAGAATCCCGAATATCCATCAAGAAAGCAATAGAATTTGTGCCTAGTCAACCTTTCAAGCATTTGGTCAATAAAAGGGAGAGGGAAATGATCCTTTTTTGTTGATGTGTTTAGACGTCTATAGTCTATACACATCCTCCAACCGGTGACCGTTCTAGTTGGAATGAGCTCACCTTTCTCATTCTCAACTACGGTCATACCCCCCTTTTTAGGAACGACATGCACGGGAGAGACCCACCTTGAGCTTGAAATGGGGAATATAATTCCCGCATCCAAAAGCTTGGTGATCTCTTTCTTGACTACTTCTCCCATTTGGGGATGTAGTTTCCTTTGTCGTTCAATATAAGGAAGGGTGCCTTCCTCAAGTATTATGTGGTGTGTACACAAGGCGGGGCTTATGCCTTTAAGATCATCAATTGTGTACTCCAAAGCACCTTGGTGCTTTCTCAAAACACCACATAACGCTTGAGCTTGGCTCTCACTCAAGGATGCACTAACAATAACGGGATATGTAGAATTAGGGCCTAAGAATTCATACCTAAGGTGTGATGGTAGAGGTTTTAGCTCTACCATGGGAACACCTTTACCTTCTTTGGTTGAGGCCACTTGCAAAGCATCTTGACTTGATATCCCCATGCAAGTTTCTTCTCCACTCCCTATATCGCCTTCATTAAGCAAATTTTCATACAATTGCTCTTCCTTGGTTGAGATACCTATCTTTTCCTTGTTCAACAAGACACACTCAAGAGGATCGTTAGATGTGAGCAAGTGCTCATGCATGGAATTCACAATATTGTCAAGCACTTCAACTCTCATGCAATTTTCTAAAGAAGAGGAAGGATATTTCATTCCTTCATTCAAATCAAATTCAATTACTTCCTCTCCTATCTTAAGAGATATCTTAGCACTTTTCACATCTATCATAGCCCCCGATGTAGCAAGGAAAGGTCTACCTAAGATGATAGGTATTGTAGCATCTTCATCCATGTCCAACACTACAAAATCAACCGGAATAACAAATTTTCCAACCCTTAAAGGCACATCTTCTACCTTTCCCTTAGGAATCTTGATTGACCTATCGGCTAATTGCAAGGTAATCTTTGAAGGTAGAAGTTCTCCTAGACCTAATCTTTGATAAACCGAATATGGCATAAGGCTAACACTAGCTCCTAAATCACATAAGGCATTATCAATTTGGGTCTTGTTGATAGCACAAGGGATGGAAAAATTTCCGGGATCCTTCAACTTAGGGGGGCATCTTATTCATGATGATTGCACTACAATGCTCGGTAAGGCTAATGGTCTCCACCACATCACAAGTCCTTTTTCCACTCAAAATCTCCTTAAGGAACTTAGCATAATTTGGCATTTGTTCAACAACATCGGTGAAAGGAAGAGTTAAATGAAGTTGCTTAAGCATCTCTACAAATTTCCCAAATTGCTCATCCAACTTATATCTATTATATCTTTGAGGATAGGGGAGCCTTTGTTTGCAAACCTCTCTCTCTTTCTCTATCACCTTCTCTACTTGTTCCTCACCAACATTTTCGCTCAAGGGGCATTCATCACCTTCAATTTCAATGGAATTCTTACTAGTTCTCTCATTAGCAACACTCTTCTTAGGCACACCTCCCTCAAGGACCTTACCACTTCTAGTAACAATGGCATCCATAGGGTTCCTAGAATCTAAGCTAGGTGGAGTCAAAGAAGAAGAGTGTGCATATTCCTTGAATATACTAGTCAATTGAGAAAGTTTTTCACTCAAATCTTTGTTATAAGCCAACATGTAATTAAACTTCTCTTCATTCAAAACCATACACATTTCCAAAGTCTTGGCTTGTTTCTCAATGACACTTTCCAAAAATTCTCTAGAAGAAAATGATTGGTCATGGGAATTATCATTTAAAATTTTAGCATTTGGAACTAAATCAATTGGGGAACCATCTTGAAAACTTGCTTGAAAATATCCCCTAGCTTGATTATTCCAATTACCCCTAGTTTCATTTTGGCTCCTTTGTTGACCATAGTTATCATAACCTTGGTTATGATCCCCATGTCTATAGCCATGACCATGACCATTATAACCATGATGGTTATAGTTACCATGAATCTCTTGGCAATCATGATTTCTATAACCTCCATTTTGGTTATAATCATCATGATTCATATGATAATTCCTATTTCCAATATTCCTTTGAACATCATTTCTAGGTTCACAAGCATGATTATTGACATAATTCATGTGTTCCATTTCACTTCCATCACATTCACTACAAGAAACATTTGGGCACATAGAAGCATTGTGATCATTCATTCCACATAATTGACATGGCCAACATTCCACAATCATGCGACAAGTTGAAAGATTGGAGTTAGAGTGAGAAGATGTACCTCTCCTCTTAATTTGGGAGGGAAGAATTGGAGCTTGGGAAGGAGGCTTCTCAAGCTTTTCCTTGAGAGACATAACTTCTTTCCCTAAATCCGCAATCAAAGTGGTCAAATCATTAATTACACTAAGTGGTTCGATCGAGTAACCCTTGCTTGTTGGTTCTCTTTCCACTTCTTGCCAATTCATATAATGACGAGCTACTTCATCAATAGCATCAACCACTTCTTCTTCCGTCTTGTTCATGATTGGGCCTCCGGCTCTGGCATCCAAACTTGCTCTCCCATGAGAACTCAACCCACCATAAAAGATATGTATGATTTGATAGGTAGGAATCCCATGGTGTGGACACTCCCTTTGATAATATTTGAATCTTTCCCATGCTTCATAAAGGCTTTCATTAGGCTTTTGCTTGAACCCTTGAATCAAAGCTCTTGCCTCCGCCGTTTTCTTTTGAGGATAGAAACGGAACAAGAAAGCTTTGGTGACATCATCCCAAGTTTTCAATGAATTGGGCTTCATCTCTTTATCTAGCCATTCCAAAGATCTTCCTATGAGGGAGAAAGGGAACAACTTAAGGCGGATGAATTCTTGAGACACTCCATTAATCTTGATTGTGTTACAATATTTTTCAAACTCCTTAAGATGGTTCAATGGGCTCTCGTTCTTCGCCCCACCATATTGTCTCCTCTCAATAAGAGTGATCATTGCCGGCTTTATTTCAAAGTCATTCTCCGGTGATATAGGTGGAGCTATGGCGCTCTCATACCTATAAGCCCCGGGCACAATAAGCTCCTTCAAGGTAACTCTTGAACTACCTCCCATGACTTGGGATCTACACACACAAAACTCAAAGACAATATTAGTAGCACGGCTACAAGTGTAGCCTAAATGTAAAATCTTTTTGTATTTTGCAAATAGAGTGGAATAGACTCAACAACAACATGCATACAAAACACCATTCCCCGGCAACGGCGCCATTTTGACGTGGGAAAATTAGGTCGTTGGACTAATCCTCCTAAGTCAAACAAAATTTATAAACACTCAACAAACCTAAATACAAGTATAGAGGTAAGTCAAGGGTCGAACCCAAAGGAACGGTAATGTCTAAGTGCTTTCAATTATATGCCTAAGCTAGGTCGAAGACAAGAGATAAAAGAGTATACTAACAACTACTAAGACAAGGAAATCAAACAAATAAAATGCTAGGGATTAGGATTCACTTATATTAGCAATGAACAAAGCAAATTGGTTTAGGAAGTTTACTAAGTCAAGCAATGTGAGGGAAGATTAATTATGCAACCAAAAGAGCATGTCAAGCTATTCTCCTAGAGGTCTAACTAGCATCAACTACGATAAACTCTAGCTAGGAAACATCACAAGACACCTCAATCGTGTAAATGCAAGCCACAAATCAATGGTCCGTATCAATGTGAACTTACAATGCAATCTAGTGTGAATAACTAGGGTGATCAAGCCTAAATCAAACACACACATGCACACAATCAATTAACCAATTTAATCACATCATCAACTCCATCAAAATCCCCAATCTACATCAATCCATTACATAATACAAGCTTCAACAAATCCCTAACCAAACAACAATCAAAATCAACAAACAAAACAAAGAATAATAAATGAGATAGAGTTTAGAAATGCTCATTGATAATAGAGTAGATCTCCAATACAATTGTCACCATTGGATCTTCAATCTCTCAATCACCATTGAAATTCTTCACTTTCTCTCTCTAAAATCTACTCCTAAAACTAACCCCTAAATCTAGAGAGAGAAGCTCTCAACTAAGCTAAGAATATGATCTAATTCTATTATTACTTTCTTCCCAAAAATAGAAGGAATTAACTATATATACAAAGGATAAGGTCGGTTTTGACGCCAAAGAATAGACCCACGCAGGTGCGGGCGCTCGGAGGAGAGAGAGAAGTGCGCACGGGACACACCCAGAATGGTGCGCCCGCACGCACCAGGTGTGCGGCCGCACACGACATATGTGCGGCCGCACACTCCCCATGTGCGCTCGCACAAACTGGCAACCTCCTCTTCTTCTCTTCGTCCTAGCTCATGGGGTGCACACATCCTAGATGATGATGATGGAGGACAAAGTAGGCATAAACTTCCTTGGAAATCTTGAAGAAAATGAGCCATGAGAAAGGCATATACAAGGCCTTGAAGCATGCCCCTTTGATTCCCCCCTTTGACTTGAAACTTCTTGCACAAGCTTTAGGCATGAAAACAATGAAAGATCATGGAGAGGAAGCTCGGGAATCCTTGGACAATCAATCACAACCTACAAACAAAGGAGAAAAAGCAAATAAAAGGGAAAAATAACAAGAAAACTAGAAAATGCACAAAATAGAGAAACTAACTACAAAAAGCATAAAATGAAGAAAATAAGAATAAAACTAAGGAAAACTAAAGAAAGGAGTAATAAAATGGAATGAAATTCATCCAAAAAGGGACCAAATGAGTGCCATAAATGTCACTCATCATATAGCAACAAATCCAACAATATAAAACCGTTAGAAAAATAATAGGAATAAAAGGAACATGATTCCTTACTTTGATTTTGTTTGCTTGCTACTATAAAAACAATAAACGCGTTAGTAACTTCAAGGAAAATAATTAAACAATAATTTAAATGGAATTAAATTAAATTAAATTAAATGAGAATTGATTTGGGGCCAAACCCTCAAACAGTTCTACCTTTCACGTCGTGGTTTAAGGATAGAACCCCGGGTAAAGTACGGACTCCTTGGAGTGCTTAAGGAAGGTGTTTTGAAAGAGAGAAGGGTAAGCTAGTGTTTAGGCTAGAGCATAGAAGAGAAATGAGAGAATTATTTGATGCCCCGTACATCAGAAATGAGGGATTATTTATAGAAAAATGTGCTGAGGGAACACACGGAACCCTAAAATGACAGAAACCCTAAAACAGTATCACGTGACATGGCAAAGTGTACCGTGACACGGTAAACTCCACCGTCAGACGGGAGAGAATCCCGTGACACGGTACTCTTTTGAGTGACGCGGGATACTTTTAAACAAACGGGGGAAGAAAACGCGTTAGGGTTTACGCGGAAGGGACACATACTGTACCCGTGTCACATCAGGTCTCCCGTGACACGGGATTCTTTGCCGTCAGACGGTAAAGATTCCCGTGGCGCGGGATTTCTTGCCGTGACACGGGACAGTTTTTGTCCTTTTTTCCGTCTAAATTCATTTTTAACCCTAATTTCATTCAGCATTTTAGGTGCCGATTGATAATTTCGGGCCATTTTCTGATTTATTAAAATTGGGCTAAATTAAGAAAATAAATAAAAGAAATAAACAAAAGGTTTGGGCCAAAAATAAATAATAAAACAATAAAATGAAAAAAGGGTTTTGGGCTGAAATTAAAACTATGCTTTTACCAAACACCAAGACTGATCCATGGACTATTCAGAAATACGAATTTAATTAAATATGATTTTTAAGCACTCTCGGGATTAAATACTGAACCCGACCAATAATAGCGGTGAAAGGTTGTTCATCATCGGGTTTGGTTTTGGGAGACATTTTTAGGTGTCTACAGAAGCCCCCACTTTGACTGAGTTTGTAGAAACGTAAGTTTCGAAACGATAGTCAAATTAGTCGAGTGGGACGGAGAATGATTTAAGACGTTCTGCGATCCTAAATCACTCTGTATACGCCGATACCTGCAAAAAAATATTAGTTCCACAGATAAAAGAGTAAAGGGATAGAATACGTATCTGACACCAGTGTATCGGTGACAAATGAGTTTGGCAGCTTCCTATGCTTGAAGGAATCCATCGGATTATGTTTCGCTGAAATGCTTTCCATGCCTGAGGAAAGCCGACTGATGAATTTGGTAGCTTTCTATGCTTGAAGAAATCTACCGGAGAACATTTTCCATGCTTGAGGAAAATCGACAGATGATTTTGGCGGTTTTCTATGCTTGAAGAAATCCACCGATAATACTTTCCATGCTTGAGGAAAGCCGACAGATGATTTTGGCGGTTTTCTATGCTTGAAGAAACCCGCCGGTTGAGATACTTTCCATGCTTGAGGAAAGTCGATAGATGACAATTTTCCATGCTTGAGGAAAAACTTGTCTGATGATGAAATTGCAAGTCTCTGTGTATCGAGAACCTTGCGCCGTGAATCGTCTTCGCTTGGGAGATGATCACTAAAATGATGAAGGTTCGATTGTCCCCGTACGTGGGCTTGTAGAAGGTTCGCTTGTCCCCGAACCTGGGCTGAGTTGGTCCGCTTGTCCCCGGACGTGGGATGTAGATGGTCCGCTTGTCCCCGGACGTGGGCTGTGGATGGTCCGCTTGTCCCCGGACGTGGGCTGTCGATGGTCCGCTTGTCCCCGGACGTGGGCTGTGGATGGTCCGCTTGTCCCCGGACGTGGGCTGTGGATGGTCCGCTTGTCCCCGGACGTGGGCTGTACATGGTCCGCTTGTCCCCGGACGCGGGCTGTAGTTAAGACCTGAGAAATAAAATTTGCCAAGGGACTCGTATAGACTATGATTGACTTGACAAAATTTTACTTGACATGACATGACATGTGTATGACTTGTGAGTGTGTGTATAGTTTGAGTGTGTGTGCACAGACACAAGCAACCGAAAATGCAAAAGAAAAAATTTTCCGTCATTTTTGTCATGAGTGGAGGGTACCGACTTTCTCCCTTCAAAAGAAAGACATGAAAAAGATTTTATTTTTGAACTTCCCTCGATGAGAAAATTTTGAAAAAGTTTTTGAACTTCCCCAACAAAAAAATAATGAAACAGGGGAAGAAGTTTTGAACTTCCTCCTTAAGCAAGACAAAATGAATCGTATGAATTGAATTGCTTGTCTTGAAAACAGTTTATGCATGATGCATGCTCTTTGGCCAGGAGGCTAAGGACAATTACATCATGTGACACGATAGATGAATGAATTTAGGTTATGGAGCTAAGCATCATATATGGTGTAAGAAACGATCTTGAACGTCACTAAGGTCTAGAAGCTAAGCATGTATATAGACAAAGTGATTATTGCATAATGAACGTTGCTTAAGTCAAGGAGCTAAGCACGATATGCTTTGTATGATTAAAAATCATAGATATATAAATGTAACTCAGCACATT
Source organism: Chenopodium album (assembly GCF_948465745.1). NCBI lineage: Eukaryota > Viridiplantae > Streptophyta > Magnoliopsida > Caryophyllales > Amaranthaceae > Chenopodium > Chenopodium album. Next base: position 17,705,891 of record NC_137852.1, read on the forward strand.
ATGCGATGCATGAAACAATGAATATTGCTCAGGTCAGGAAGCTAAGCAAGTATACAATGTTTTTTCTGATGAATGCTGTCTTGAAAAATGGTGACATGCGCAGTGTTGAAACAAGATTTCATGATAGAGGGTTCTTAAAGGGAAGGATGATATGGATATGTATGTGTGAGTGAAGTGTGTGAAAGTGATACTAAGGTTGGCTGCAAAGGTTGTGGTGATGGAAATAGATGCGAGAAGAGTCAAACATGATGACTCTTGTTGGGCTGGGTAAGCTACGTGATGTGGGTTCAAGCCCCCAAGTCTAGCTCTAAATGGTAAGGGATAAGCATTGTATATTCTTTGACTCAATCATGCATAGATATGAATATGAATGTGGCCGCACCTCAATGCGAGGTTGCCTACGTATCCGTTAGGAATCAGACCGAACGTAGCTCCAACCGAACTTTGCACAAGTGTATGTACACCTCAAAGAGGTCTTTCAAGGGTTGTAATGTGGTTAAGTTGATGGTTTAAGGAAGAAAGGGATAAAAGGCTCAAGACCCGAGAGAAACCCCCCCGAGATGTGTAATTGTGTATTTGAAAACTTTGAATTTGCAAGTTTTATTTTTCACATATTTTTTGCTTTGAAATTCTTTTCTTTCTCTTCCTTTTTTTTCGTTCTTTTGAATCAATGTAGGCAATCTCAGATCATGCGGTTCATCACTCACTTAGCATTCATGTTTCTCAGGCACGGTACCAAGCACTCGATGAGAGACGCAATTTGAGACGTGTTCATATCGAAGACATTGGAACACTTGCCTTTAGACATTGTTTTTTTTATTTTTTTATTATTTATTTTATTTTTTATTATTTGAACTTGCTTTCTTACTGTTACACAAATTGCACATCTTTCCATCCCTGGGTTAAGTGAATGTGGGTTGAATAAATAAGGTCAATCGTTAGACGAGGCTCAAAGTGGTTGACGAAGAAATGGAATGAGTGTTTGAAAATGTTTTAAAGGAATGAATGGGTTGCAAAGGTGCCTCAAATCATGGGTGTACCTTGTGTTTAATTCGGCAATTTTTCTTTTTTAAAAATGAGAATTGCTATGATCGAGATATAAAGAAATAATGCTCATTTTATTGATGGAAATGGTGAATAAGATAACAAAAATATCAAATTATAGAAAAAGGGAATCTAAACACTAAACTTAGGATGGGAAATCTATGCTAGACTTAAAAGGGGGGAAAGGGAAAAAATCATGAAATCTTGCACGAGGAGCTCGTCGCGCGCCTTGTCTTCATTGCTGCTTGTCACTTTTTACCACCTGGAGGGACTGGAAGTTTGTTGGCATCAACAAGATCCTAAATAGCATCCTTCAAATTCCAGCATTGTTCGGTAGAGTGACCCCTTCCTTGATGGAACTTGCAATGGGCATTGGGGTTCCATTTGGCGCTCCTTTCTTCAGGTTTGGGCTCTGGAAATGGCCCAATAGGTGCATCATAAGTCATTCCTAAAGGAGTGTAGGTTCTCCTTTTCTTGGGCAATGGAGCATCAAGAGCTAATACTTCATTGAGATCAACTTGGCTTATACTGTTGGTAGTATTTTCCTGCTTAGAAGACGAAGAAGAAGGAAGGTCGTTCTTCTTGTTTTTCCAAGTGTTGTTATTGTTACTACCATCAGTCTTTATTAGCTCGTCCTCGATATTGATGCCAATGTCATATACAGCTTCAAAAGTGTTCAACGGAAGAAATTTGAGATGTTGCTTGTACTTGTGAGTTAGATTTTGGATGAAGAGGCGAATCATCTCTTTTTCTTTGGGAGGATCTACCAAGAGTGCAGCTGTTTCCCTCCACCTATTCAGGTAAGCAGTGAAGCCTTCATTCTCTTTCTGTTTGAGAATAGAGAGTTCTCGTTCAGAAGTTTTACTTTGAATGTTACACTTGTAACGGTTCATAAAACTGTCGGTGACATCTTGCCAAGTCGCAGTACACTTGGCATCTAGGGAATAAAACCAATGTTGGCAAGCATGTTCTAAGGAGAGAAGGAACACTGTAGGGAAGAGTGTTACGTCCAATCCCTTAAGAGCCATGGTTGTAGAAAAAGCCTTCAAATGAAACATCGGGTTATCAGTAGGCTTGAACTTGGGAATGTCAGCGGTGGAAAATTTCTCAGGAAGCCTATCCCTTATGTTCAGAGAAGTGGCAGGTTGCTCGGCATAGGTAAACTCTTCAGAGATCTTACTCATCTGTTCTCTGATCTTGTCTATTGCAGCTACAGTGACATTGCTTTGATTGTTTTGCTCTACCGTGAGAACCCTGGTAGTGAGTGCTTCCATCATAATAGACAACCTTTCGATGGCCTGGTTCATATTCTCCATATCTTCCTTAGTGGCCATTGGTTGAAAGTAAATGGGAGATGGATTTCGTGGGGATGCTTGTGGTGGTTTTCTTGTACGCCTCTTAGGTATAAGAGGTTGGTGAGGTAGCGACTCAAACCGTAACAGTCTACCCCTGCTTCTTGACCAAGTGCTGTGAAATGAAATAAAATCACTTAATTGTTTGACTCAGCTCATTGCTCAAGATAGGAAAGGAAGGAAAAAGACATTTGAAAACAGGTGAGAAAACTCCACTCATTTTTTTATGACGAAAATGGGGGTGCATGAACCTAGTATACGATCATAAACGACATGGTGCACGACTCAAGTCGGGACATAGAGAAAGTGTGTGGACTATACTTGACTCGTGAGTGACTAAGTGATGTTATAAGACTCATGGTATGATCGTATGGTTAGACATGTGAACAATAACCAAAATGACTGATACGGGGACCAAATTAACACGGAAAACTTGACTGACGTTTTCTTCTTGTTTTTTTTTTTTTTGGAAAATCCACCGTGTCACGGTACGGTACCCCGTCAGACGGTGCACTGTACCGTGACACGGTCAATTTTTTTTTTTTTTGAAAAATCCACCGTGTCACGGTCAACATTCCCGTTCCACGGTACGGTACCCCGTCAGACGGTGCACTGTACCGTGACACGGTCAAATTTTTTTTTTTTTTTTTTTAAAAAAAAAAAAAAATCCACCGTGTCACGGTCAACATTCCCGTTCCACGGTACGGTACCCCGTCAGACGGTGCACTTTACCGTGACACGGTAATTTTTTTTTTTTTTTTTTGAAAAATCCACCGTGTCACGGTCAACATTCCCGTGCCACGGTACGGTATCCCGTCAGACGGTGCACTGTACCGTGACACGGTCAAATTTTTTTTTTTTTGAATCGAAGGAGCAATATATTTGGAATTGTAGGGAGTTTGTCTTATTGCTCTAGCATCCTCTTTATTTTATGATACCAACAATTTCCTGAACTCAAGATAGTTTCCTTGATTTTCTGAATTCTTTGATTCATCATGACCCCTTAAAGGACAAGCTTGCAAGGTTAACAAGCGAAGAATATCAATAGAGGCTTTCAATCGCAATCGATTTGATTTAATCTACCTCTCACTTTGTTTGTTTAAAACATTTGGAATATGCCCTTTTTGTTTTGGGAGTGTCCTATAACACTGAACTGCATTTTTGTGTGTTGAGCAAGGATTTGTTCCAATGTGAGAAAGGAAAGCACATTGCTTACCCTCATTTACCTTTTCCAATATCTGAAACCAGTTGTAGTAAATACTTTTATACGAGCATTTGGTTCAGCAAACAAATAACAGGGAAGACAAAATGCATCATCTTTTGAAGGAGAGTATTCTAACCAATCTGGGAACTTATCAAACCAAGTCGATTGAAATCGACGACGATGACTTTCATGCCCTGAAAGGGGATATTCAGGTAAACGGGGTTGGTATGTGTAGGCGTCGATCGAAGTGCGCCTACGTAAAAGCATGGTGTGAATATGCTTAGCACTCATAGGAAGTGGGAATTGACACATACGATTAGGGACACGATTAGGGACAAGGAAAGTAGGGAGCCGCCAACAAGTTTTTAAGGAACTTGTAAACCGTTCACGGATCATTAAAGGCAACCACGATTAAGGGACAACGATAGGCAACAACGATTGACCCGTGAAGGTTACACCCCATTCATAATCCATGAGATTACTAACTCCATATGGTTCGGAACCACGAAAGGAGGATCGGGGATGATGGTACGAAGTGAGTCATGGAGTCACATTCGCCCGTATTGGCCTCTACTCGATTCTTATATCGAAAAGCATTCCTGTGATCTCAAAGGCATACAAACAAAATTCAAATTCGCTCCAAACTATTATTATGCTAAATTGGTTTAATATTAATGCAACACATAATTCTAATTATTAATGATCACTTCGATTTCATAGTAAGATTAAAAGGAACCTAAGCCGGTTGTCCAAATTATCTTATTAGTCGTGATTTTCAAATACATATTCCCTTTAACATGAAATATGGTGATCATAAAATATAGACATTAATAAACATTAATATTGGAAGCAATATAGCAACAAATCCAACAATATAAAACCGTTAGAAAAATAATAGAAATAAAAGGAACATGATTCCTTACTTTGATTTTGTTTGCTTGCTACTATAAAAGCAATAAACGCGTTAGTAACTTCAAGGAAAATAATTAAACAATAATTAAAATGGAATTAAATTAAATTAAATTAAATGAGAATTGATTTGGGGCCAAACCCTCAAACAGTTCTACCTTTCACGCCGTGGTTTAAGGATAGAACCCCGGGTAAAGTACGGACTCCTTGGAGTGCTTAAGGAAGGTGTTTTGAAAGAGAGAAGGGTAGGCTAGTGTTTAGGCTAGAGCATAGAAGAGAAATGAGAGAATTATTTGATGCCCCGTACATCAGAAATGAGGGATTATTTATAGAAAAATGTGCTGAGGGAACACACGGAACCCTAAAATGACAGAAACCCTAAAACAGTATCACGTGACACGGCAAAGTGTACCGTGACACGGTAAACTCCACCGTCAGACGGGAGAGAATCCCGTGACACGGTACTCTTTTGAGTGACGCGGGATACTTTTAAACAAACGGGGGAAGAAAACGCGTTAGGGTTTACGCGGAAGGGACACATACTGTACCCGTGTCACATCAGGTCTCCCGTGACACGGGATTCTTTCCCGTCAGACGGTAAAGATTCCCGTGGCGCGGGATTTCTTGCCGTGACACGGGACAGTTTTTGTCCTTTTTTCCGTCTAAATTCATTTTTAACCCTAATTTCATTCAGCATTTTAGGTGCCGACACTAGTGGAAAAAAGGCCATCCGTAACGGGCAAAAAGGGATCATCCGTAACGGGCAGCGTCCGTTACGGATGGTCATTGTTATTCGTAACGGGCATTGTCCGTTACGAACAACACATTATTCGTAACGGACATTTCAAATGTCCGTTACGAATAACCCCTTATTCGTAACTTACATTTGAAATGTCCGTTACGAATAATGGGTTATTCGTAACTGACATTTCAAATGTCCGTTACGAATAATGGGTTATTCGTAACGGACATTTCAAGTGCCCGTTACGAATAAGGCCTTTTTTGTATTCAAACGCCCGTTACGAATAAATGAATATTCGTAACTAAAATTTGAAATGTCCGTTATGAATAAAGTTTTATAGTATATAATTAAAAACTTATTTGTAACGGGCATTTTCTCTTGCCCGTTACATATAATCATTAGATTAAATTTTTTTGATTAAATTTCGGCAGCATGTATTTATATATAATTAGTATATATTAATTAATACCTGTTATAATAAACCCGTTCCTGTAAATAAACAGTTATATCGAACAATCTTTTGTAAAAATTAATACGACGTAATATAAAAATTGAAGTAGTAAAACATTACAAATAAAAACTTGCATAAATTTATCCAACACATACAACAACACTAATAATATTACTTTGTTCTACCTAAGCTAATAATTATGCATTCAATAAATATTTACTTCTAAAGTATTGCGCCCACTGTTCTCGAACCACATTCAACTCGTCAACATCATACGGGCTGTCCTTGGACAAAAATCCTATTGAAAAAAAAATTAACATATGAATGAGGTTACAAAACAAAAACAATCTATACTAAAAAAAATCATTAGAATAAATGTGATGGTCCAAATTATAGAAATAAAACTCAAAATATAGAAATAAAACACATAACATCCTAAATTAACATATATTTTGATTTTTATGAATTGAAATCAATGAAAAGTGAACATTTACTTCCTTTTAGGAGTGTATAGAGCCAAAAAAGGCTTCAAAATTGCCTAAGGGACTTCTATCTTTCCCATCTTTCATGTATTTGTTCAAATTAACACAATATAACACATAACATCCTTAATTAACATATATTTTGGTTCCATGAATTGAAATCAATGAAAAGTGACCATTTACTCACTTTTGAGAGCGTATAGAGCCAAAAAGGCTTTAAAATTGCCTAAGGGACAGAAAGGTGCCTGTTACGAAATAAGTATTTATTTGTAACAGACACCTTACTTGCCCGATCAACAGAACTTCATAAAAGCAAGACTAAATTATAACCAACTTCAATCTCATATTAACATTGATGAGTCTGTCAATCTTTGACAATTTGTAAATTATAACTAACGTAATCTAATTGCTTAAATATAATTACCATGTGTCCAAATACCACTTTCAAAGATAAATAACATGAGTATATGTAAATGTACAGTTTATATCAACATAGTGTTCAAATGATCAAGCATTCATTCATTTTACCCACTAGATACATACCAAATCAGCAGTGGGAAAATTAAATATAAAGGGGGAAAAAAAAGGTGATTCTAAAACTCCTAAATACAGCCTTAATTAACATATATTTCTGAACAAGAAGCTGAACCACTCAGTCCACCAAAAATCCTCTTCATCAAGAAAAAGGGTAACACGCATGCAAGGCATCAAGGGAATTGACTTTGGTAATACTATCCCTATCTTAAGCTTTCTACTAATGTGTTAAGTAGAAGCAAGAGGTAGATGGTGCATATAAACAATTATGTAGGTCAAATTTAGCCAAGCCCATTAAAGTATTAAACAACTCAGGAAATGAGCAATAAACAGAAAAGGCCTGAAATGAACTGATCAGTACTAAAATTTCAAAATCGAAACTGATCGCAACTGATCAAAACTGAAATTTTAGAACTAATCAGAACTGATCGAAACTGAAATTTCAGAACTTATCGAAATTGAAATTTCAGAACTGATCAGAACTAAAATTTCAGAACAGATAAGAACTGATCAAAACTGATCAGAACTGATCGGAACTGAAATTTCAGAGCTGATCAGAATTGATCGGAACTGATCAAGACTGATCGGAACTGATGAGGACTGATCAGAAAAGTTCTCAAATTTAGCGAAGCCCATTAAACAATGCAGGAAATGAGCAATAAACAGAAAAGGCCTAATCAGAACTAATCAACTCAAAAGTAATAAAATAAAATATGCTTGGTTACTTAGAACAACACTTACAATAGTTATTAGCCATTTTCTGTAAGATCATACTCACCAGTGTAGTTGATACAACTCCACACACGAGAGTTCTAGGTGACTGAGAGAATCCTTTAAGCTTTGACAACACTTTCGCGTCCTAATCTCCATGGTAATGCAGTAAACTTAGTTGCAACTACAACATCCATCTTTGGATCCTTCTATTTCCGCTCCTTAATAAATCTATCAAAGAACTTATTTTCATGAAATATCAAGATAGCAGACCAGAATCAACAGCTCTACATTTCAGACTTCAGAGTTCAGATGAGCTAAATGCAAACAAAGTAAAATCATCAACTTATCTCAACTGCAATGACATTAAAGCTATACATATTACAATCCACTATTATCAAATCATCTATGGGACAATAAAGAGTTGATTATAATAAAACAGCCAAATATACTCAAAAAAAAAAAAAAAAAAAAATTGAAGCACATAATTATGCTAAAAGCAACACCATGCATGTTAACCAAATAATGTTGTAAGGTATATGAATCACTTATGAGTGCTCGAAACAAGATATGTTGATGGCAATTAGAACGCATTGTCAAAAAGTCACAAACAAAATCTAGAAACCAGAATGCACATGTAATAATAATGCCTTAATCATGTTAAAGTTTACATCGAACCCATTGTAATATTGTGGTTTTCGGGGATTTGATGAGTCACCCGGAACCCAGCTCGATTTTTAAGCAATAACCCATTCCACTACTCAAACCCTTAATTTCACAAGCTGCAAAACAACAACTCAAATCTACTTAATTTTATTTTTCCACAAAATCCAACATAACACTTTTGACATTTTAATCTGTCACATTCAACCAAAAACAAAGAATATATGATATTAACTATAACGCCTTGTATCCGTCACACTGCTTCTTGTTTTATCAAATCAACCAATTGAACACCAAATTAATCAATTCAACATTGAAACAATTAATAAAACAACGAACAAATCAAATGAACATCAAATTACGAATTTAAAAAACAAGGATTCGATGAATTTTAGGCTTACATGTTGAATTTATACAGGCAAAGGAAAAGTATAACACAAATTATACGAAATCAAATATTGAATTCAATTTCTTAACTGCAATTAAAGAAGATAAATTGCATTGAATTGAAACAAATTGGATTGAAAATTTAAATTAAGAAGGTGAGGAGATAGAATACCTGGGTTCACAACTTTAAGTTACGTATGCTTCAACTGGAGAATTGTCGTTGCTGATGTAGGGTTTCAGAGAAAAATAAGTATGTATTCGTATCCAGTTCCATTCACTTGATTTGGTAACGCATCGACAACCCTAAGAAGGGGAACAAGAAGATGCAAAGCGGGTTTATAAATAAATAAACAGAGAAAAAACGGAGCTTGAGCTGATAACCGAGCTGCTTCAATGGAGTTGCGGGAGTGAGGACGGAGGACGACGGCCCCATTGGAGAGAGAAAGGGGAAATAATATTTTGAGAGAGAGAGAGAGTGAGAAAGGGAAATTAAAAGTTAGGGTTTACTTTGAAACCTATTCGTAACGGGCAAGACTTGTTGGTTACGACGAGTTGGTTATTCATAACGGGCAACACTTGTTGGTTACGACTAGTTGGTTATTCGTAACGGGCAAGACTTGTTGGTTACGACTAGTTGGTTAATCGTAACGGACATTGAATTTTCCCGTTACAAATAGTGTAGTTGTAACGGAAAATCATATGCCCGTTACAAATAGCTTGTTACAAATAAGATTTTTTCCACTAGTGCGATTGATAATTTCGGGCCATTTTCTGATTTATTAAAATTGGGCTAAATTAAGAAAATAAATAAAAGAAATAAACAAAAGGTTTGGGCTAAAAATAAATAATCAATCAATCAATCAATCAATCAAAGCCTTAATCCCAAAAGTGGGGTCGGCTAACATGAACCAAATTTGATTATTCCGTGTAGTCATCAACATAAATCTTTCTCCTCCATCCCTTACGATCCAAAACTTCATCCTCACGTAAATCCATGCACTTCATATCCTTCCTCACTCCTTCCAACCAAGTCATCTTTGGTCTCCCTCTTCCTCGTTTAATCCCTCCATGGTCCCACTCTTCCACTCTTCGCACCGGTGCACCCTCGGGTCTCCGTCTTACATGTCCAAACCAACGCAGACGATTTTCCCTTAATTTATCTACAATGCCCGCCACACCTACTTTCTTGCGAATAACCTCATTTCTGATTCTATCTCTTAAAGTGTTTCCACACATCCACCTTAACATGCGCATTTCCGTAACCTCCATCTTTTTAATATGCTCTTTCTTAGAAGCCCAACATTCTGTACCATAGAGCAACACTGGTCTTATGGCAGTCCTGTAGAATTTTCCCTTCAACTTTAAGGGAATGCTGCGGTCGCATAGCACTCCCGTGGCCGCTCTCCATTTAAGCCACCCTGACTTAATCCTGTGGGTCACGTCTTGATCAATGTCACCATTCTTCTGGATGATCGACCCTAGGTACTTAAAACATTCACTCATGGTCAAATCCTTTCCATCCAAACTCACCACTTCATTGCTTGTCCCCCTCTGAGTGCCAAAACGACATACCAAATATTCAGTCTTACTCCGACTTAGCTTAAACCCTCTAGATTCCAACCTTTGCCTCCATTGCTCCAACTTGACATTAACCCCATCCTTAGTCTCATCCACCAAAACGATATCATCTGCGAACAGCATACACCATGGAACCTCATCTTGAATTGGTCTAGTTAATTCGTCTAGAACCGTTGCTAAAAATAAATAATAAAACAATAAAATGAAAAAAGGGTTTTGGGCTGAAATTAAAACTATGCTTTTACCAAACACCAAGACTGATCCATGGACTATTCAGAAATACAAATTTAATTAAATATGATTTTTAAGCACTCTCGGGATAAATACTGAACCCGACCAATAATAGCGGTGAAAGGTTGTTCATCATCGGGTTTGGTTTTGGGGAGACATTTTTAGGTGTCTACAGTATGGCTTCAATTCAATTTTATATAAGCTCGTCTTATTTCATTTTGTTTCCCAACTGGATAATCCCATATCGATGGGCGTAAACCTGGGTCACGTTCTAGAGTAGAGATATCTACATTGTCTAGTTCAATTCTCTCCTCTCTCCCTATAGATGAACCTTCTTTTGCGAGAGTAGTTGTATCTTCATTGGTTGGGGTTGTATCATTCTCCGGTGATTTCCTCTTAAAAAAAGAGGTAATTGATTTTTGTTTGTTCATAGTTAATCTGAAATTTATGATTATCACAACTCACAAATCATATAAATTCATAAACAAATAAATATGAATTTCAGTTTAATATTTCATTAAAAATACACAAAACAACACTACATGTTTCATAATTGATAGTAAAAAAAATTTCAAAATTTTTAGAATCAGAAATTGCAAATATCAATATATTAAAAAAAAAAAAAAAAAAAAAAAAAAAAAAAAAAGAGGCAACACAATATAATTAAAGCTCTTAAATTTTACCTATGGAGTCTTGATATAATTAGTGCCAAATTATTACTCGTAGTCTCGGACTCTTGGTAGTATTGCTCTTCTTCCCAAATCCCAATAGCAAAATTGATTATAGTAATTTGCAAGTCTAATAGTAGCTAGTAGTCTAGTACCTAGGGTTTATATTAAAAAAAAAAATAAGAAATATACTACTAGCAATAGGAATCTAGGAGGTAGGTATGTTAGTAGGCTTTGTCAATTACATTGAATTACGGAAAGCAACAAATTTGTAGTAAACTTTTGCCCAACTTGCATTTCACGTAGTAGGCTATTTATATTTCTAAAACTCACCCCAATACTCACCTTATGAAACCAATTTTTGTTTGGGTTGGTAAGGGGGGCCAGACCTATGATGGCCCCCCATGAATGTCCGCCATTGGTGACCTGGTTGCCGTCTACCCTCAACCACCCCAACTCCTCAAGGTACCTAGAAGTAATGTAGGTATCAGCTCCCATGTTGGTCATGCGGTAGGGTTCGTTCTCTACAAAATCGGCTTTCTTGAAGGTTATCCTAGTGATAAGGCCACCAAGATGGATGGAGGTAGTGACAGTGTTGCTAGCCGTGGCATGTCTGCTAAGGTGGTGGATTATATATCTAGCTATGTTCAATTTCTCGAACCCAAACATATAATGGCCAATTACAGCAAGTTCATTGGTCTGACAGTTGTGGGGTTCGTTCCTACCTAGAAAACAGACACCGGCAAATCTTTGCCACATTTTGGGGACAGGATGGTGGATCGGTTTAACACTAGCATGTTGTGCATTTACATTATCAATACCAGTCAAAGCAAAATACACATCTTCCATTTTAAATTCGACATGCCATTGTCGATCCAAATCATGTTCTAACTCAAATAATTTACAAAATTCCACAAAAGATAAGGTGATATTTCTATTATTAAGCCTAAAAATTAATTTCGGACCACTTTTATGATTTTGTACAATTAAAGAAGACAAGAATTCACAAGTTAATTCACGGTATGTAGAATAATGCATGTCAACAAATTTTCGCATACCAATATCATTCAAAAATCTCCTAACAAAACCATAAATTCCTAGAGCTTCTAAAGTAGGACGGTGTAACCACCGTGAGGGCATTACCTCGCGTCCGTAAAGCACCTCTAGCTTTTCTTTTTGCTCTTGGGTGGTGATTCTAATCGTCGGCCACTGCGGGAGTTGTAGAGTCGAGTCGTATTGTTGAGATGAACTGCTTGAACTACCTCCGAGCAAGTTCCTATCCCTTTTTGCCGCCATTGGAGTAGTGGGTCGAAATTGAAATTTGTGGGAAATGAAAAAAAATTTAGTGTAGAAATGTAGAGGATGAAGAGAGGAGAAGAAATATGTAAAAATTTTAGGATTTGGGTAAGAAATAGAGGAGAAATCTTAGAGAGAAGTTAGAGAATTTGAGTTTTTAGAGAGATGAATTAATGGAGGAAAGATAAGAAAGTAAGGAAGAAGAAAGGAGAAAGGGGGAAGGAAGAAGAAAAGACGGGTGAAGGGGGTCATATGATCACGCCCGGTCGGGCGGGAGGTTGCCCGATCTGGCGATCTAACATGCCCATCCAATTTCTTCTCGCGCTCGGTCGGGCGCCTCCCTCGCCCGATCGGGCGATCTTCATCTACTCGACAATTATTTCTCGCGCCCAGTCGGGCGATTTTTCATCAAATTTGAAGCCAACTCTCGCGCCCGATCGGGCGCTCCTCCGCCCGGTCGGGCGAATTCCAACATTTTTTCAACCTAACTCTCGCGCCCGATCGGGCGACACACCGGCCGACCGGGCCCGAAAGCAAAATGGACGACGTATTTTTTTCTTCAAGTTTTGACTAACTCTTTCCTTCTAATCTGTACCAAAAACTCAAAAAACTCATTAAATTCCCTCCTCTCTCCTCTCATAAGAAAAAGTAGAAAAATAAAAAATAAAAAATAAAAACAAGGAAAATACGGGTTGCCTCCCGCAAAGCGCTGGTTTATCTAGGTCCCGCACGACCCTCTTACCATAGTGTTTTCAAGGTGTACTGGAACTAGTTAGGTGTTGTAATTCAACTGCACTAATTGTAGCCCCTTCATGATATAGCTTGAGTCTTTGACCATTGACCTTGAACTCATTACCATTCTCATCAATCAACTCTACAGAATCGAACTTGTTGGCCCTTTTTACAGTGAAAGGACCAGACCACCTTGACTTTAACTTTCCTGGGAAAAGTTTAAGTCTAGAATTGAAAAATAACACCTTGTCACCCTCTTTGAATTATCTTGGAAGGATCATCTTGTCATGTCATCTCTTAGTCTTCTCCTTGTAGACGCGCGCACTATCATAGGCCATCAACCTAAACTCATCAAGTTGGTTAAGTTGTAGAAGCCTCTTTTCTCCTGCTAGCTTAGCATCCAAATTGAGCTCCTTAATAGCCCAGTATGCCTTGTACTCTAATTCCACCGGAAGATGACATGCTTTACCGTACACAAGTCTATAGGGAGTGGTACCTATTGGGGTCTTAAAGGCGGTTTTGTATGCCCAAAGGGTGTCATCCAACTTATCACTCCAATCTTTCCTAGATTTTGCTACCACCTTCTCTAAGATGACCTTAATCTCACGATTAGAAACTTCCACTTGGCCACTAGTTTGGGGATGGTAGGCTAAACTTGTCCTATGGTAAACACCATACTTCTTTAGGAGAGTATCTAACTTACGCTCATGAAAGTGGGATCCTCCATCACTAATTATGGCTCTAGGTACTCCAAATCTAGGAAAAATGGTTTTCTTAAAAAGTCTATGGACCACCTTGGCATCATTGGTAGGAATGGCAATGGCCTCAACCCACTTGGATACATAATCTACGACGACTAGTATATAGCGGTTCCCCCTAGAATAAGGGAACGGTCCCATGTAATCAACACCCCAAACATCAAAAATTTTAACTTCTAAAATCCCAATTTGAGGCATCTCATGCCGCCGCGAGATGTTGTCAGTCCTCTGGCAAGAGTCACAAGCCTGCACAAAAATGTTAGCATCCTTGAACATGGTGGGCCAGTAGAATCCTGACTCATTTATCTTGGCCACCGTTTTGGAGGGACCATGATGTCCTCCATAAGGTGAAGTGTGACAGCTAGTAAGAATACCATGTATCTCCCATTCGGAAACACACCTGCGAAATAATCCATCTGCACACTCACGAAACAAAAAAGGATCATTCCGTAAATAATGTTTAACATCAGAAAGGAATTTCTTTTTTTGTTGGTAGGACAAGTCAGGAGGTAGAGTACCACCCACTAAATAATTAGCAAAATCAGCATACCAAGGGTGTTGCTCTACAACTGCATACAGGTTGTCATCAGGGAATGAATCATCTATAGGAAGTAAATCCTTACCCTCATCATACCTGATTCGTGAGAAGTGATCTGCCACTACGTTCTCTGCACCTTTTTGTCTTTTATCTCAATGTTGAAATCTTGGAGCAAGAGAACCCATCGGAGTAGCCTAGGATTTAATTTGGCTTTGGCTATCAAGTACTTTAAAGCTGCATGGTCAGTAAAAACAATAACTTTAGAACCAACTAGATATGATCTAAATTTTTCTAAAGCATATATAACAGCAAGAAACTCCTTCACCGTGGTGGCATAATTGACTTGATCCTCATCCAAAGTTTTACTTGCATAGTAAATAGCATGTAAAACTTTGTGCTTCCTTTGTCCAAGCACGGCTCCTAAAGCAAAATCACTCGCATCACACATGATTTCGAATGGAAGATTCCAATCGGGAGCACATATGATGGGTGCTGATATTAAAGCCTGCTTAATTCTGTTGAAAGCCTCAAGACACTTGTCAGTAAAAACAAAAGGGGCATCCTTAAGTAAAAGGTGAGTCAGTGGTTTAGCAATTTTAGAAAAGTCTTTGATAAAACGGCGATAAAACCCCGCATGACCCAAGAAACTCCTAACTCCCTTAACATTAACTGGGGGAGGTAATTGCTCAATCACTGAAATCTTAGCCTTGTCTACCTGTATACCCTTATCAGATACAATGTGACCAAGAACTACTCCCTCTGTCACCATAAAGTGACATTTCTCCCAATTTAAAACCAAGTTGCATTCTTCACATCTTTTCAGGATATTAGCTAGATTAATTAGACATGCATCAAATGAAGAACCATAAAAACTAAAATCATCCATAAAGACTTCCATGATAGACTCTATGAAATCAGAAAATATGCTCATCATGCAACGTTGAAAAGTAGTAGGTGCATTACATAAACCAAAAGGCATTCTACGATATGCAAAAGTGCCATAGGGGCATGTAAATGTAGTCTTTTCCTGATCCTCAGGGTGCATCGGAATTTGGAAAAATCTCGAATACCCATCCAAATAGCAAAAAACTTATGGTTAGCTAACCTCTCAAGCATTTGATCAATAAAAGGGAAAAGGAAGTGGTCCTTTTTGGTGGTAACATTTAATCTACGATAGTCAATGCACATACGCCACCCTGTAACAGTTCTAGTAGGAATTAATTCATTTTTATCATTATTTATAACAGTCATCCCACCCTTCTTAGGAACCACCTGTACAGGACTTACCCATTTAGAGTCAGAAATAGGATATATAACACCAGCATAAAGTAATTTCATAACCTTTTTCTTGACTACTTCTTGCATATTAGGATTCAACCTCCTCTGGGGTTGAATACAGGGCTTGTAGTTGTCCTCTAAGTGTATCCTGTGCATACAAAAATTAGGGCTTATACCCTTGAGATCATCAATACTGTACCCTATTGCCCTTTTGTGGGTTCTGAAAACCTCTAGAAGTTGGGAAGTTTATGGGTCATCAAGTGCAGTACTAATGATCACAGGGTGCATTTCCTGCTCATCAAGAAAAACATATTTTAAATGAGAAGGGAGAGGTTTTAGTTCAGGTTTCTTCACCTCTGCAGGTTTTGATTCCTGAACTAATTTTACTACCTTCTTATTCTCGTTAGGATTGAGCTCTCCTATGGAAAGAGCTTTTTCGATGACATCCACCTCTTTACTCCAGATACTCGCATCACCTGTAGACAAATTTCCACAAAGTATTTCTTCCAAGGGATCCCTTGCAAGAATCTATGTCAAGCTATCTTCACAAATATCATCCATTATATCAATGACATCAATTAAACAACAATTTTCCTCTAACATAGGACCTTTCAAAACTTTCCCTAAATTAAATGTAATATTATCATCACCAACAGATAGGGTTAGTTTACCATTTTTAACATCAATAATGGCTCCTGCAGTATGTGTATCCTCGGCCATGTCTAAAACAACAAAATCAACAGGGATGAAAAATTTACCAACTCTAACAGGGACGTCCTCTAAAATACCTAAGGGATATTTAACAGAACGATCTGCCATTTACAAAGTGATGTTAGTAATTTTTAATTCACCCATATTCAATTTAGAACAAATAGACGATGGCATGACTCTAACAGAAGCACCCAAATCACACAATGCTTTATCTATGAAGACATTACCAATATGACAAGGGATAGAGAAACTACCAGGATCCTTTAATTTAGGAGGAGATTTATTTTGTAATAATGCACTACATTCCTCAGTAAAAGCTACAGTTTCTACTTCATTAAAGGCCCTCTTCCTAGTCAATATATCTTTCATAAATTTAGCATATGCAGGAACCTGTGTAATAAGTTCTGTGAAAGGAACCGTTACCTGAAAATTCTTAACAACCTCTAGAAACTTACCAAACTGCTTATCCAACTTAGTTTTTAATTGGCGATTTGGGAATGGCAATTTGATAACTGGTGGTGCTTCCCTACTCTTCTCCAGGGGTGCATCCTTCCCTGAGGTTGTACCCTGCAATGAATTATCAGAAATATTAGTATTACCCTGGAGCCCTGTAGGGGCATTTTGTACAACGGAATCAGGATTAGCAATATCAATTAAATCAGGTTCATCCTCTTTGGGCATTGGGGGCCCATCGTAGTGTGAACCACTCCGTAGGGTAATTGCATTCGCATGTTCCGTAGGTTGAATTCCCTGCGCTGGTAGGGCTCCCTGCTGGCGAGTTTGTAGGGTAGAGGACACTTGGGCAATTTGTGTGTCCATAACTTTATTATGGGCTATAATTGAGTCAATTTGTTGGTCTCTACTCTCCATATGCTTTTGCATACTAGTAAGCATCGTTCTAATTTCTGACAAAGCAGGGTCAGAAGATGTAGTAGGGGTTTGTGATGGGGGTTTCTAGTTAGCATGAGGGTGGTAATATTTTTGCTGTGGAGGGGGTTCTTGTTGTGGTTGTTGTGGAGGTGGAGGATTTTGAACACTGGTGCTACGATAAGATAAATAAGGATGGTTTCGGTAGCCAGGATTGTAGGTGTTGGAGTATGGGTTATTTTTCTTATAGGTTTGGAAAACATTAACTTGCTCCATTGAACTCCTGCAATCTTGCTCATAATGTCCTACACTTCCACAATTTTCACAAAAAGCATCATTAGCATTGTTAGAAACAGAAAAAACATTAGCAACAGAATTAGGAATAGTAGTACTAAGGTTATCTAATTTCTGGCAAATAGAAGACAGTTGAGCTTGCAAAAGGGATACTGAATCGACATGATGTTTGCCCTTATTTGCATAGCTCTGGAATTCCCATATTGGGAATTGTGTATCTCCATATCTTCAATAACCTGACCTGCATCATAAACATTAAGATTCATAAATCTACCGCTAGCTGTAGAGTCTAAAATTGTCCTAGATGCATTCCATAATCCAATGTAAAAGGCTTGAATCAACTGCCACTTTGCCAAGTTATGGTGGGGACACTCCCTCTGCGGATCCTTGAACCTCTCCCAAGCCTCATATAATGCTTCATCTGGCTCCTGGGCAAAATTTTGAATGGCACTTCTCAGTAAAGTTGTTTTCTCTGCAGGGTAATATTTGTTATAAAAATTCAAAGCAAGAGTCTCCCAATTAGTAATACCAAGTGCAGTTCTATTCAAACCATTAAACCACAATTTAGCTTTTCCACATAAAGAAAAAGGAAAAAGAATCTCCCTGATTTGGTCCTGCGTGACCCCATTCTGCCTAATAGTGTTGCAATATTGACAGAAATCTGCAATGTGAAGATTAGGATCTTCACCCTTAGCTCCACTGAATTGCTTTCTTTCTATCATCGTTATGAACTGGGGCTTGATCTCGAACAGGACTCCCTCGAGATCTGGTCTAGGGGAAAGATGCGGAAAATCCGTCAAGGATGGTTGCGAATAATCGCTGAGCTTCTTTGGTGTAGTCATCTCTAATTCTGAATCAGAAGGGTCCTCTGAATCACTAGAATTAGATGGTGAATTTCTAGGAATATTGTTACTTCCAGAACCTGCCAGGATTTGCCTATAAAAATTCTTCTGTCTTTGGAAAGAGCGCTCGATCTCAGGATCGAAAATGATCTGGAACACCTGGGCATAAACAAAGAACTAAAAAGACAAATATGAGAACTACCTCAAAGAACTAATGTCCTTTGAGGCAAAAGAAAAATAATCTAGACTACAAAAACAATTAGAAATAAAAATAAAACCGTGTCCCCGGCAACGGCGCCAAATTTTGACAGGCTAAAGTCGTATCACCTAATAAAAAATAATTACCTAAATCCACTAGCTTATGCAGATAGGGAAGTAGGATCGAATCCACAGGGAAATAAGTCTTTCTACTCCTAATTAATTATTATAGTCTAAATTATCAAAGTAACCAATATTTTTATGATTAAGATCTATGCTACAAAGAATATGAGTAAGGAGAATAAATAGAAAAGAAATCAATAATAATAAAGCCTAGGGTATAGGTTCACTAATAAACAATATTCCAGGGTAAAACATAATAATCAATCATCAATGCATTAATTAATCAGATCATAATGGGCTTTCGCTACGTATTACAATCACAGAGTTAATTTACCGGTATTAAATCTCATCTCTCGAATCTCGACCTAACCATTTATAAATTAATCTGCCTATTGAAACTAAGCCTAAACATTAATTCTCATCTCTCGAATCTCGAATCAATATTGCTAAACTCATACAACTAAACCTGGCCAAATCTAATTGCATAGCATTTAAACAATCAATAGGAAATCAATTAAGCATTAACAATTAACAATCATAAATTACCCCTTCATATTATTTATTAGATCCCCATAAACCCTAGTAAGAGAACTACTCAGACATGATCAAAGTTAAACAAATCAAAGAAATTAAACAAGACATAAGGAATTGGAGGAATAAAAATACTGAGATTAATAAAAGAGAAATCGTACCGCATTGACGGAATTACAATGGAGTTTAGGAACAAGAGAAAACAAAAGTCTAGAGAGAGAAAGTCTAAGTAGAGAGAGAAGAAAATAATAATAGAGTGTAGAGAAGTGTCTAAACTTGCCTAATAAAATTACATTAATACTAAGCAAGAATTATACGCTAAACAAAACTGATGAAAAGAAAACAACTTGCTCGCTCAATACTCGCGCCCGGTCGGGCAAGAGGCCGCCCGTCCGGGCCCGCCTTTCTGCTGCTGAAGACCTTCTCGCGCCCGGCCGGGCGCGTGCTCCGGGCACTGCTATTCTTGAGTGGTGACTCGCCCCGCCCGGCCGGGCGCGCCTTCGGGTGGAGCTATGCGGATCCGGGCAAAGCTCTTGGGCTAAGCTATGCACCTCGATTGGGCCTCTCATCTTCGGCCCAATCGAGTTTTCTTCCTTGGGTCTTCGAACTTGGCCCAAATGCCTCGGGATTTCCAATACCGAGCCCTTAATCACCGATTCGCTTCTTCCAACCGTTCTTAGGCTATCATGAGTGGTCGTGGCCTTCCAACGCTCGTAGTCGCTCCTCGAAAATCCGGGAAAAAGCCCCAAAAATGCAATTTCCTACAAAACTACAAAAACACTGGAATAACCAATTAGTAATAAAAGTGGCTCGAAAGAGCCAAAAACACTACTAATTACGACCAAGGGACGGGGGTAAATCTCTATATAAAATGAACATATCAGAGACTTAAAAATTTTCGCCAAAATGGGATTTTTGGTCAGATTTTTGGCATAAATCACAGCCCTTAAAGCGTGAAAACATTTCCAGAACGCCTTTTCTACCCAAAACTCAATATTTATGGGCGAAAGTCTGGGTTCGGGGCCAAGATCGCATAAAAACCATGGAATATAATATCGGCCGACATGATGCGTTGCTGCTGTATTGTAACGGAATTCAAAGCTACCGTTACGATATGTAGCGATTTGTTACGGAGTGTTAGAAAATAACGTGACATACACCGCGACAAACCAATTTTAACCGCGATAAGCGATTTTAAACTGCGACATCCGTATCTTGAACGAATCGTTCGCATTCACAATTTCAAAAAGTTCAATGAGTATTTATGGATTTTTCTTATAACTTTTTCAGAGCTAATATTCCCCGCGTTTCCCGCAAAGAGTCTAATTTTTGTTGTAAATTTTCACAGATAAAAGAAGAGGAGGAAAGCAATTGAAATCCACAAGTTCGCAACAGCCTTTCAGTTCCACACTTATGTGGAGGAAAAAAAACAACAACAAAAGCAAGAAAAACTTACCGTTTTCAGATCTAAGAAAAGTAGAGTCGGGGATAGAACATTGTCGTCGGCTGACGAACTCACCATTCCACCGATTACTTAGCTTCAACCTTGACTCTTGAGGTTGAAGATAAGATTTAAGTAATTTTTAAGAGAGAGAAAAGTAGTTTGAGTTGAGTAGGAAATTAGGAATTTGACAATGATAGAGTGTTACTTGGGAGTTGGGAGTAGTTTGGGATTCTTGGGAGTTGGGAGTAATACGAGTAGCTGTAAAGCATTACTCATTACTCAAAGTCTCAAGCGGTCAAAGTGTCAAACCGAACCTTTACTGTAAGTTCTAGATGTTTATATTTTTTTTTAATTTGTAATTAAATTTTTAGATAAGAATTAAGATTGTTGTATTATATAATTATTATATGTAATAAAAAAAAGGTGTTTGACAATTATATGTAGAATTGAGGACTTGTATCTTTTAAAAAATTGTTTAGGAAATTTTGTTATGTTTTATGTTAATATTTTTTTATTATTATTGTATTAGACTAGTAGTATAAAGTGCTAAACAATTATACATGCTTGAAAATTGGTAATTCATTTACTTGTGCATAATATTTTTTTAATTATTGTATTAGAGTAACGGTGTATCACGTAAATAAGTAAATTAAAGTTAAAATAATTTTTCACTAATTTTTGTACAAAACAATTGATTTGATTGTAGTTTGGTGTTTTAATTATTTGCAAAAGGTTGATTTTATCTAATGGCTCCAAGAGACGAAGATATTGGTTGGAGTTTTGGTGAACCCGTTGATGGAAATAAGCGTAAAATAAGATGCAAATTTTGTCACAAAATAATTAATGGGGGTATAACAAGATTAAAGCAACATTTAGCTCATAAAACCGGTAATGTAGCTGCATGTGAGAAAGTGTCCGTGGAAGTTAAAAGAGACATGATGGGGCTTCTAATGGAGTATAAAGATTTAATCAAATCAATGAATCGACCAATCGATGATGATGAGGAGGAAGATCTTGAATTGGCATATGCGATGCGACAAAGTAGAGAACAACATGAGTTTGAATATTATCATCCAAGAAATAACTACTATCATGAAGGAGGTAGTAGTGGTATTCCCTCACGATTGAACCAATCATTATCTGCTCACGAAGTTGGAGTTGGAAGAGGAAGAGGGAGAAACATACCAGTTGAAGTACCATCAAATGCAGCTGCAAGATTAAGGGCACGTGAGATTAAACCCGAATGCAGCTCACATGGAAAACACTACTTTTTTTAATCAAAATTGGATGAGTTTAGAACCTGTTCGGGATTAAAATGGGATTAATATTAACGAACATAAATGTAATACCCCTCATGATTGCTTTAAAGGAGTTTGATATACTACTCATATCAACAAGATGCATCTTCCTTTTAGGGAGCTCATATGTTAAGAATACTCCATAGTTAAGCGTGCTTGGCTGGGAGTAGTCTTGGGATGGGTGACCTCTTGGGAAGTTTTCTCGGGGTGCGCATGAGTGAGGACAAAATGCGCCGGAAGGACTTGTGTTGGTCTGTGAGGACAGTTATTGGCCCTCGATGCGCATTTCGTGACAATAGGCCCCTCCCTAATCTGTTTGGGGTCGGGGTGTTACAAATGGTATCAGAGCAACCTTGCGACCGCGTGCTGACCGTGGATAATTGATCCTATGTCAGTCGTCTAGCGGGGGAGAATTCTGGGGCCATATGGCCGTAGCCAGACTGGATGTAACACTTTGGCTACCCAGTTGCCGTTAGGCGTAATACTGGAGTCCTCAGGCTTCCAGGCGCAACGGGGGCGTTGTCGTTCTCAAGTGGGGGTGTATGTAATACCCCTCATGATTGCTTTAAAAGAGTTTGATATACTACTCATATCAACAAGATGCATCTTTCTTTTAGGGAGCTCATATGCTAAGAATACTCCATAGTTAAGCGTGCTTGGCTAGAAGTAGTCTTGGGATGGGTGACCTCCTGGGAAGTTTTCCCGGGGTGCGCATGAGTGAGGACAAAATGCGCCAGAAGGACTTGTGTTGGTCTGTGGGGACAGTTGTTGGCCCTCGATGCGCATTTCGTGACAATAGGCCCCTCCCTAATTTGTTTGGGGTCGGGGTGTTACAAGAAATCTTAAAATTAAAACCCGAATTTACGTGCTCAAAATAATCTGGATTAAGTTAAACTAATCAGTAGTTATAATCACCAAAATTTCAAAACATCAATACTATAAAAGCCCTAAATCAATTGTTCATAAAAACTCTAAAATCATGATTTTCAATAATTAAAAACCCTAGGTTATAAAATTTACAAAATCTGAAAATTATAAAGTTTAATCATAAAAATACAATTAGATACTAATTAAATTAATTTCAAACAATAAAATCAAAACCCATAAATCAATAATTATAATTACACAAACAAATCAATAAAATAAAGGAGAAAGAAAATAAGACTAACCTTTTTGTGTGGGAAAGTTTGGGGATTCATGGGGTATTTATAGTAATTCCTATTCACTACACCCCCTTTTGGCTAGTATTACCTACTCCCCCCCTTGAAATTACTAAAAAACCCTTCCACCACTAACCACACCCCACTAACTGCAGTAAACATTATACTTACCCCAAGCAGTTACTGTGCAGTTACCATCCACTTTCCACGGTAACTGCAGTAAATGCAACTTCCCACCCAAAAAACCCATATATATACGAATTAAAAAAAAAATTCAAAAAATTGATCTAATTCTACACTCTTCTTCATTCATAATTTCTCTCTCCATTTTCTCTCTCCATTTTCTCTCTCATCAAGCGTATGAACAAGCAAAATTCATACTAATTTCTGCAATTTCTTACAATCGATCAACAATGAGTACTCTACAAGAAGAACATGCATTGCAAAAATTTGCTGAAAAATCAGAATCGTAAGTATTTGAGCAATTTTTTCCAATTAAACCCTAATTTTTTGAAATTTTGTTCAATCGCAAGTTTAATTTTGTTTAATTTTTTGGTAGAACACAAAAGGAAGATCCAAAGGACGACAAAGAAGATCCAAAGGACGACAAAGAAGATCCTGAAGCTTTGTAAGTGAACAATTTTAAGAATTAAACACTTAATTTTTTAAGATTTTGTTCAAAAACAAGTAAGAAAAGTACTAATTTGTATAATGTGTTTTGCAGAAAACAAAAGGAGAAGGAGCAACCAGAAAACAAAGATCCTCTGGTTGATCCTAAACTTTTGAAAGACATAATAACGTCTAGTGGTACTCCTGAAAAAGAAATGTCTTCAGTTCCAAGGTATAATGATCAATTATGAATTACTAAATGTTCATATACCTATTTGAAGTTGTACATTTAAATGTTGATTTTTAATTACATCAATATACATGTTTGTACTTGCACATTTATACATATATAAATGTTCATTTTACTGCAAAATTATGAATATGTACATATTCATTTATACAATTGTACATTTTATTGTAAACTTATGAACAAATATAATATATGATACTTTTTTCCTATTAAAATGCAAATCACTGTAATTAAGAAAAATGAACATTTATATTTTATAAAATGATCAATTACAATTTGTGTTATAAAACTATCATTTCTAGGCTAATTCAGTGCCTTGTTTGTGGATGCTATATATGAAGTTGCATGCAAACTGATACATTGATGGTAACTTTTGATATTGTAGTGTTGAACCATATAAAGTCAAACACATGATGAACTTTATATATGGAAATTCTGAACCTAAAATTGAACAAGAGATTATGCAGCCAATTATTTCCAATGAAATAAAAGAAGACCATAGTAGTTGGTGGGATCCATATATTGATAGAAACATGTTAGACCCCAAGTAAGTTAATTTATGTAATTTATTTATTTCCATAACTAATTATATGCATGTCAGTTTTCTGAAATAATTCTTAAAATTTTAGTGAGAAAAAAAAGTTCAAGATAACTTTTATAATGTCAAAATCAAGGCCAGAGACAAATCAACCAATAAGGTATCAAATTTTAATATGACCATTGTTTATTTCAATTACATTTTTAATTTAATATAACAATGTAAAATATAACCATTGTTTTCAATTACACTTTTTATTTCAAACAATTTTAATTAAAGCAATTGAACTTAAAAACAATGCAGAGAAACAAATCAAGAGATGTCAACTGCTGTTGATAAATCACAGAAAAGGTAAATGTTCATTTTGAAATTATTAAATAATCATTTACATAAATACAAATGATTAATTTTATACTGTTACAATTTTTGCCTTTCAGTGATGAAGAAAAGAAAGAACCAACTCCTATGGCTCATGATGTACAAAAACCAATGAACAAGGAGTAAGTATGCATAGAATAATTAATGTTCATTATCACTATATAATATAAAGATATGTTCATTATCACTATATAATCATAATCAACTGTTTCAATTTTTATGCTGTTTGTTATCTAATATATTTAGTATTATTTGAAAATAATACAGCAAAATGGAAGAAATGCAACATGATGCAAGAAAAAATCCAAAGTTTGCAAAAAGAACACAGAAAATTCTTCAAAAGCTACAGAAGAAGAATCTGAAGTTAAAATTAACAAAACTGAAAAAAGAAAAAGTTGGTGATGAAAAGAAATCAATTGAGGAAGGTAAACCTGTAGAGAAGCTGTCAAAAGAGGAAGGTGAAGGAAAAAACCTATTGAAGGTAAATGTTCAATCATAAAAAGTAAATTGAACATTTGTATAGGACTGTTTACTTATCTATTTTTAATGTGTGAACATGTATGTATTGTAGGAGATGAACCAAAGGATTCAGAAAATATTCCAAAGAGCCAGAGTGATGAAAAGGAAAAAAGCCCTCCAAAGGAAAATGTTAAAGATACTCAAGGTAAAATGCTCAATGGTATCACATAAAATGAACATATTATCTGTTTTTACATAAATGTTCATTTTATATTCTGTATGTGATCATTTTACATAAATATTAAATTACATGCTAAAATAAATGCAGCAAAGAAAAAATTGAGTGAGGTCATTATTGAGGATGAGACTCACCTCATTGATAAAGAAAAGGAAACAGATAGTCTTGATGCTTCAATTGATCCTAGTGAAGGGTCAACACAGAAGAAAAAAATTTTAAAATGGTTGCAAGAAGAGGGGGAAAAAACAATTCCGCTTTGGCAGAGGAGCTGTCAACTGGTAGAGTTACAAGAAGCAAAGGTATATATATTTTATATAAGTTTGTAGACATAAAATGTTTTGGAAATGTCATTATCTAATTGACATTATCTAAATTTTGCAAAAGTCCTATCTCAAGCTTCACAATCGGAACCTGCTGTCAAGGAAGCTTCACAAAAACAGACACCTGCTGTCAAGGAAGCACAACAATCTGGAACTCCTACAAAAGGTCAAAAAAAAGGGCAAGCAAAACAAATTAGTCCCATTGAACAGATGCCAGGTGCTCCTGTTGAAAAAATAGTTAAAAAAGGTAAATATTCAATATGTTTTTTATATCACAATAATTTACTTTTTGAAAATGAACATTTTAATATCTAATGAATAAAAACATTTTTCTTTTTGAAAATGAACATTTTGTTTTTAAAAAATGATCATTTATGTTATTTTTATGTAGGAGGAAAAAGGACAACTGCTGCAGATATTAGTCCTATTCAAAAGATACCAGGTGCTCCTGCTGAAAAAGCTGTTCAATCAGGAAAAAAGAGGTCTGCTCCCACACCAGCAGGAGGAACAAAGAAAATTGCTAAGAAATTTGGTACAATCATGATTTTTGTTAATGTTCATTTGCAAAAAAACTTAATGATCATATAGTAAAAGTTCATATTTTTTTATATAGATAAATTTAATTTATTAATGTTCATTTTCAATAATTTAAATGTTCATAGTTAATCACTTTTATATTCATTTCAGTTGTCATCCCTGCAAAGAAGATTGCTGGAAAAAGGAAAAAAATAGATGAAGTTCCATCTGATGAACCATCTCAGGATCCTTCTGATGAAGATTCCACTAACAGTGGAGATGACAGTGAGGATTCTGTCTACAAAGCTGTAATAGAGCCTATTCATGATGAAGATGATGAAGATGATGAATTGGAGGAGGAGCAGGAAGTTGAAGTAAAACCAAAGAAGAAAAAGGCAATAAAAAAGGGAAAAAAGAAAGTGAAGGCAGAAACTGAGAAGGAGGAGAAAAAGTTAGTCTTGTATGATCAAGAGAAGAGTGAAGGAAGAGGGAGAAAGAAGATGAAAACAGAAATAGTTTTGGCAGGTGAAACTGATGAGGTTGAGGAAATTCAAAAAGAGGAGTTTGAGGAAGAAAAATCATCCAAAAGGGGAGGACATGTCAAGTTCATAGCTTGGGTAGATCAAATGACAAACACCGAAAAACAAGAAATTGTTGATATAGGTTTAGGATCACTGCTTGAAATCAAGTTACCACAACTTGATCAAAAGTTCTGTAATTGGATATTGGATAGTTTTGAAGAGAATAGTCAGAATTTAAAATTGCCAAAGAATGAAAAAATTCAAGTTGAGGTAGAGGATGTGAGGGTGGTTTATGGATTGCTTATGGGAGAAATTCCTATTGTTGAGGCAAAGTCTGATAAAGCTAGTGAAGAATATGCAGAATTTCTGAAGAAATGGAGAAAGTCATGAGGTGGAAAGACTCCATCAGTGAGCCAGGTATAATCACTTTCTTTCTTTAAATGTTCTTTTTTAATACACTAAATGATCATTAATAGTAATTGTCTTGTTCATTTGCTTTACAGATTGTGAATGGATACATACATGACAAATTCAAGAACAACAGACCACCTAGTGAACATTTCATAACCAATTTTTTAGCAGTTGCTGTGAACTGCATGATGAAGTGCATAGCAAACAATCAATGTCATTTCAAGTTTCTTTTTTCAATGATGGACAAAGAAAGAATAAGAAACTTGAATTGGTGTCAGTATGTCTTTGATTCACTAAT
This sequence comes from Chenopodium album, assembly GCF_948465745.1. NCBI lineage: Eukaryota > Viridiplantae > Streptophyta > Magnoliopsida > Caryophyllales > Amaranthaceae > Chenopodium > Chenopodium album. Next base: position 17,733,455 of record NC_137852.1, read on the forward strand.
AAAGAGTCATGTTGATTGGAGAAAGCAGAATGGAAAGGGGTTCTACAAAGGCCCTCTGCAATTTCTGATGGTAATATATGGTTTTATAAAATGTTCATTTATAATATGTAAAAATGATCATTCATTTTATGATTATGTTCATTTGTATTTTCATTGATGTTCATTTTCTATTTTGTCTTGTAGCTGTTTTACTTTGATAGGGTTCAAAGGTTGGACAAACGGCCTCCAAGAACATTTCCCATTATATCTGCTTGGAAAAGAGAAATGGTTCTTGAGAGGTTGAAATTAGAGAATGAACTGGGGTTTGGAAGAGGTAAAATCTTACCTAGAATTGCTGTAAAATTGGAAGAAAGTCCAGAGGTTAGGAAAATGATCAATAGTATTGACATAAATGTTCAGTTTATTCATAATAAATTTATTTTAGTAATTCTTATAATTTGATTTGCAATACAGGTTTTCTTGAATGATTTTGTTAGCCTAGTGATAGAGACTAGTACAAACCTTTCAAGACTTACAGGAAAATTGATGAAGGCAAAGGAAATATTTCCAGAAAATTATTTGGTGAAAAAAGTTGATGAAGTTTTAGGAAGAATGGCTACAAGAGAGCAATCAATCCTAAGCCAAGATGAAGAGTTCTATGAATCAGAGGAGTTCTTGAATGCAATTGCTCAAATAAAAAAGATCTCATGGAAGCAGGTGATTTGAACAAAGCTAGAAACTGGAAACAACAGGAGTATGATGTACGAAAAGCATTCACCTTACATTTAACTCCACCGTCTCCAGCGACTGGTAAATACAATTTATATTCTTTTTTAAGCATCATTTTATCGCTTTTAATTTAACAACTTTGTTTAACTAATAAAATTTAATTCAAAACAGGAGCAGGTCCTAGTTCTTCAACACAGGCCTTGATTCTTGAACCCCAAATGGAAACAGTTTTAGGGTCTATTGGTAAGGCTAATGAATGTTCATACTTAATAATCATAATGGTCATTTTCAATATTTGAATGTCTAAAATAAGTTGATCATATTACAGATGAAAGAAATGAAACCCCTGCTACAACATCAGTTGAAAAGGCTGTTGAAGAAAGTTCAGCTTCAGGTAAACGATGTTCATATATAATGAATATAGTGATCATTTACAAGTAAATTTCATTATAATTGTTTATTTTCAATAATTGAATTTCTAAAATTAATTAAACATATTTTACAGAACAAGGAAATGTAGCCTCTACTGTAGATCCAAATACAAGAAATGTAGCAGTTGAAAAGGCAAATGAAGGAAGATCAGCTTCAGGTACAAGATGGTCATATATAATATGTAAAATGATCATTTACAAATACAAGAAACTGTTCTTTTTCACATAATTAAAAATGTTAATTTTTTTAGGTGATCCAAAGAGGGGTTATTCTCCAGTTCCTCCTGATAACATTGATTTGGAATTGACCATAGGAGGAAAGAATGAAGATGATTATATGAAACATTTATCCTCACCAACTCAATGCCCATCAATGGAAGAAGTATTGGAAGAAGACAAACAAGGAGGACAGGGGTAATATGAAAAACCTCACCAAACTTTCAAAATGTATTTCCTGGACATGTATCTTTAAAACAATCTAAATATGTAATAAGTAAGACTAGTGTTATTTTTTGGGGAGGAAGAAGTAGTGTTTATTTTGCTAAGAACAATTTGTTTTATGGTAATTTATTTTGGTTAGAACAATTAGTATTATGTATAATTGCTGTATTATAATTATGTAATTGAAGTTTTTAACTTTTCCAATATAAGAATGTTTAAAAATGATGAGTATTTTCAAGAGGTTATTGAGAATGAACATTTAATGTTGTATGATTGTTCATTTCTGTACCTACTAACTACCTTTGATATTTCAGTGAGAACAAGGAAAAAGATTCATATGGGAAAGTCATGGACAGGTAAACAATTTTAAACAGTAATGAACATTTTCAGATAAGTAAATATTCATTTGTGTTCAATGTTAAATTATAATGAACATTTATAGATTACTAAATGTTTAATTATGTTGTTTAGTATGTTCAGGAATGATGAAAAGAAAACCCAAGTTGCAGAAAAGAGTAAAAAGGCTGGAAAGGAAAAAACTCAAAGGTATAATTTCAAATTTATTTATATACATTTAAATGTTCATTTAATTTATTTATTTATATACCTTTGATATTTCAGTGAGAACAAGGAAAAAAATTCATCAAGGAAAGTCATGGACAGGTAAACAATTTTAAATAGTAATGAACATTTTCAGATAAGTAAATATTCATTTGTGTTCAATGTTAAATTATAATGAACATTTGTAGATTACTTAATGTTCAATTATGTTGTTTAATATGTTCAGGAATGATGAAAAGAAAACCCAAATTGCAGAAAAGAGTAAAAAGGCTGGAAAGGAAAAAGCTGAAAGGTATAATTTCAAATTTATTTATATATATTTAAATGTTCATTTAATGTTCTTAAAATAACTATAGTACATTTGTTGAACATCAAGACCTCAACGTGAAAAGCAAACAATTCCTCATGCTTTCCGATCTCCGTACCTGATCAAGTACAAAGATCTATTCAAAGATGAGAAAACAATGAACCAAATTGTAGTAGACTTTGCTCTCAGTGGTGAAGATTTAAGGTAAATACTTGCAATAATTTAGTTAAAGTGGAATTTATTATCTAACAATATGTTCATATCTATATCACTAAATGTTCATATTGCAGTGCACTTTTATATTATGATGGCTTGAATCTCATCAATAGAGAAGAAATGAAAACACTTGGAGATGATGTTGAAGTAACAAATTGTGTGATAGATGGCTGGGCAAGAGTTCTTAATCATAAAAGGCCAAAAAGCAAAATTTACTTCTCAACAATGCTTCACGTTAGTTTTACTTCTTTTTTTATACTACACGTGTTGTTTTATATGATTGTTTATACAAAATTTTCACTAACTTTGTATATCATTGTTTCTTTTTCAACAGCACATTATGTGTACAAATAGAGTTTGTAAAGAAGGTTCATCCATGGAAAAAAGAATTCATGCCTTCATAGAAAGAATTGACAATGAGTTGAAAATGAATAAGATTGATAGCCTTGTTGGATACAGACAGGTATTGCCATAAACTTCATAATACAAATGTTCAATTATGAATAGCAAATTGATCATTAACAATATAATATTTGTTCAGGTCTTCTTCCCAGTATCAACTTTGCAGCATTTTTTTCTATTGTGCGTCAATCATATAGAAGAGAAAATTCATATTATTGACAATAGGAAACTACCTCAACATATCTCACTCCAATCAAAGTATGAAGAGCAACCAAAAATGATGGTGAGTAATTATGTTCATTTTATTTTTGCTAAATGATCAGTTTATGTTGCTATTTGTTCATGTATTCTACACAATGCCAACTTCTAAGTATTTTTTACTATTGCTTTTATTAGCTGAAGGGATTGGCAGGATACATGAAACACCTTGGGTATGAAGATGCTGATAGAATTGAAGAGTACAAAATTGTTTTGGAGAAGATGAAATGGCGTAGCAACGACAAACATACAAACTGTGGTGTATACATTATGAAACACATGGAAACCTTCACTGGTGATCCTAATGAAAGTTGGATATGTGATTTAAAACCAAACAATGTAAGAATACTAAATGTTCAATTATATAATATAGAATGGTCATTTATATAATACTAAATATTTTAATACATTTTGTTCAACAGCCAAATTAGGAAGCTAAGGATCCAATACGTAGCAGAGCTGATGCTATTTCCAGAAAACACTGAAGTATTGATAAATAGAAGGAAAGCGAGAAAGTTTGCAAAAGATTAATTGTAAATGTTCATTGACGAATATGCATATGATCAATGTTTATATATAGACATATAGATTTTTTATTTTTCACAAAGTATTCTATGTGATATTTCTTCTGGTTATTATAATGCGAACAATATTTTTTCAGTTTATTTTGAAATTGAATGTTTTATAATTTTGCTCTAATTCTTGAATATAAAACACTTAATAAAACAAAGTAATAAAAATGTTCATTAACAATAGAGCATATGATCATTACCAAAATCAAATTTGTTCAATTACATATCTTGCAACAAAATATTTAAGTGGAGCAAAATAGTTCAACAAAGTAAGTTTTTACTTATTATTTTTTGCCAACCTCTTAGCTACATTAGTATCAAAAAATGTCATAAACCTATCATACTTATAAGAAACATGTTGACCACCACGTTGAGTGCCTAGAACTTGTTCATCAGTTGATGGAGCTGTAACTTCAATGCTTCTTGAAGATGGTACAGGAACTTGAACAGGTTTTGGAGGTAACTGGACATTTCTTGGAGGTACTTGAACATTTGTTGAAGGACCTTGAACATTTGTTAAAGGAACTTGAACATTTCTTGCAGGAACTTGAACATTTCGTAGAGGAACTTGAACATTTCTTGGAGGAACACTTGAAGAAGCATGAGCATTACTTGAAAAATTTAAATCCTTCTCCTGTATAAAAAATATTAATAAGCATTATAATAAATATAAATATACATAAAAAAATTATAAATGACATTTAAAAAGAGTAAATAAACCTTAGCAAGAGCAAAAATATCTTCATCAAAAAAACTTTCAACAGCAACCTTTAAAAAAAAAATTACAATTAACCAACAAAAAAATAATACAAATATTATATTTACATAATATCAATAAATTTTAACATAAAAAGAATTAAAAAAACAAATACCTGATTAAAACCATTAAAAATAATTTCATCAGAGTCATTAGAACAATAAGGATATTTTTCTACAAAAGATGCCTTCCTAGCAACCTAAATTATAAAAACATGAAATATAATCATTCATGAAAACGTAAATGAACAAATTAAGGAAAAAAAAAAGTTATAAAAATTTTACCTTAGAAGGTGGGTTTTTCAATATAACCAGATCATCAGAATCACACATAGAATTAGCATAAGAAATAGGAAGTCCATTATCATCAAATTCCTAAAACAAAAAAAATAAACATTAGTATCAAATAAAATGATCAAGTATAAAAAACTTTATGTTCAATAGTACCTGAACTCCTGCTTGACCTTTAGCCCTCATGTAAGGTGTATATGATGACTTTCTCTTCCTCCAATTACCCCTAGCTTTATTAAACTCCTTTTCAACAGTACTTTTAGGCCGAACATTTCTCTCACCAACAGATCGTTTTTTGGGAGGATCATTAATTTCATGATCAACAATTTCAACACCTTCAGCAGCCTCATTGAAATCAATTGTGCCCCTAACACTCTCAACTTTGTCTTTTAAAATATCAAAATTGAGGTCAACTTCAGCTCTTGAAGGCAAAGAATTTTGACAACTAGTTACCAACTTCACAAACTTCCTTAATGTTTGCGACCTCCAAACAGTAGAGGACACCAAATTAGTTCTTGAAGAAGGTTTATCAACAGTAGTATGAGTACACATTGCAGCCTTGGTCCAACGCTTCATAATATACTCATCCGGAATCTTAGGTACACAATGTAAATGATATACACGAAGAGAATGAGAACATAACAATCCCATTTCACTAAAGTACATGCATGTGCAACATATAGAATGAGTTTCCTTGTTGAAAACAACTTCATGCCTAATCTTATCTTTACTAGATCTCCATAAATGGTATGAATATTCAGGAAAATGAAGACCAGCATCAGAATGTTCATAAGCAATACCCTTAATGAACTCCTCTTCAAAAATAATATATGCTTGAATGGTGTACAAAGACTTAGCATGAACTAAAATGCTAATATGAGCAAAAGCAAGATGACGATTACCCCTCAATGTATTAAAATCATTTCCATTCTCTTTGCTCCTCCACTCAGAGATAACATCAAGAAAAACATGATAGAAGTCACACAAACCTTGGGTCTTATTAAGCCTTTCCGAAACAGATTTATTTGTAGTTTCACTTCGTTGAGATGATAAAACACCACAAGACCAATGCTTCTTAGAATAGGCTGGACACCACATCTCTTTAATCTTGTACAAATCACACAACCAATCATCTTTTTCACATTTATATTTCAGTAACATTCTGCATAAAACATATGATCATTAGATATTTTATAATTGAATAAATTATATTAAAAAATGTACATATATACAAAACTAAATGATCATATTATATAACTAATATAAACAAACTTCAAAATACATATTATAATTAAAAAAATTGTCAATACCTTTTCCAAAAATGTTCAAATTCAGCAGGGGTTTCACAATACTTGAGCAAATAACCAAACAAATCTGTAAATCCATCCAAAGCTCTCAAAGCCCCAATATGCTTCTTTGAATTTTGCTCAATGTGCCAAACACAAAGACGATGATGCACACTTGGAGGAAATACATTCTGAATACCAGCTGCAATAGCTTGAGCTTGATCTGTCATAATAGTGATAGGACTTTTGTTTCCCATAGATTTCAAGAATGTATCAAAAAGGCACACAAAAGATTCGGTTATCTCATTGAAAATAAAACCCATACCAAACATGAGGTTATTAGCATGATGATTCATACCAACAAAAGGAGCACAAATCATTCCATATTTATTTGTCCTATAGTGGTATCAAAAACCAGTAAATCTCCAAAATACTCATAATCTCTCTTCATCCGAGCATCACGCCAAAAAAAGTTAACTAAACACCCATCCTCATCTTGTTCAAAGTCATAGTAAAATTCAGCTTCATCAAGTTGTCTTTTAGCAAAGTATTTGATCAATTGATGACTGTCACAACCATCAAGTAAAGCTCGTTTTTCAGCAGATAAAGCATTATAGGCATCCGGTGCTGTAAATCCTAAATTAGGAGAGCCACCAACATCCTTCTTCATTGCCCTCAAGGCTGCAGAAATTTTAACTCCACTACACCTCAATGTAGACATGAATTGCAAATTTTCTTTAGAGACATTCCTTTGAGACCTTAACAAATGTCTCTTTTCAAGAGGAATCATATGATGATTATGTTTCATGTAATGCTTTGTACATGTCCATAAACCTAAACGATCAATCTTAAACTGAATAAAAGCCAAACAACCAGTTCTTATATTAAGTCTCTCATAAGCTCTTTTATTCTTTGCCTTCTCATCCTTCCAACCTTCATTGCAACAAACAAATCTTTTCATCTTCAAAGAGCCATCATTTCGACTTTTACTTTTATCAATTCTAATCCCAAATCCATGCTTAAAAGCATATTCATTATAAGTGTCATAAGCTTCTTCTTCATAATTAAAATCTTTATAAAGTAACTCTGATTTAGTTGCCTCTTCAAAAAAAATTTCATCACTAGTACCCACTGCATAAGTTTTTAAAAATGAACATAATGAATAACAGATATGTACAAATACAAAACAGTACATATATAAATGATCATTTAGCATAATAAAAATGATCAAAATATTTAAATAAAATAATTTACAGAATATTAGTGTAATTGATAATGATCATATAAACTATACAACTGTTCAAAATAATAGTAGACAGTAGCGTAATCAAAAATCAAAATCAAAATTCACAAATAAAACTAAATCAAAAACACAATCAAACTATTATATAACAAATAAACATAAAATAGAAATCAAAATCTAGATCAAACAGAGTACTCAAAATCTAGCTAAAATAGAGAATAAACTGATCTAAACCAAAAACAATTTAACCAAACAAATCAAAATCATAAAACAACTAAAATAAAAGCAAAATCAGTTCAAAAACTAGCATTAATCATAATCAAACAAATCAAATTCATTAAACAACTAAAACAGAAACAAAATTACATTCATCATAATCAAACAAATTACATTCATAAAACAAACAAAATCAAAATAAAAAATGATCAAAACAACTTACATTCATCACAATCAAACTAATTACACGTATGAACAACAAAATCAAAATACAAAATTAATCAAAACAACTCACATTCATCATAATCAAACTAATTACATTCATAAAACAACAGAATCAAAAACAAAATGATCAAATCAACTTACATTGATCAACAAATGAATTCAGCAATCCAGTAGAAGACGGAAAAACAACTTCACAATCACGATCAAACTCAGAAATGGAAGAATGCGGAAGTTCGAAATCACGATCAACATCTACAATCATGAATTCATCCATATTTGAGAGAAAAAGGAACGATCTAGAGAGAGAAAATGAACAAAAAAAAGAGACAAAAATGCAAAAATTAGGTTGAAATTGAAATATATACGTAGCTTGAACAATAAGTAAGGAAAATTAGAAAAATAAGGAAAGAGGGGAAAAAGGAAGGAAAGTCAGGAAAAAAAAAAGGGAAAAAAAAAGAAAGGAAAAAAAAAAAAAAAAAAGCCAGGAATGATCAAAACGACGTAGCTTCAAGGGGGGGAGTAGACAACAATAGCTAAAGGAGGGTGTAGCTAAAAATTTTCCGTATTTATAGAGTAGAGAGTGTAGGGTTAAATTTGGGCTTATAAAAATGTGGGCTTAAGTTATGGGATAGGGCTTAAGTTATGGGTTTTGGAATGAGTTATTCCAATAAGATTATGTAGGAATAATTTACATTGCCCAATAATTAATAAATGTTTGGCCCAAAATATATTTTACTTTTATAAAACCTTATATTTAAATTATATTTTAACCCTTTAAAATATTTAATTAAAATACTTGAGCCCTTAATAATACATTTTATTAATACTTAAATACTTGATAAAAATACGGGGTATTACAGTCTTCATATTGTCAACCATAACACCTTGAATTATGGTGGTGTGTACTATCATCAGTCTACATATTATTGTAGTAGTAGCGGTAACTCTAGTCAAAATGAGTCCACATGGATGGATGGTGCTGAATCATACTTTTTCGGGAAAATTGGAAGAAATAATAACGACGGAGATGCCCAACAAGATGCTCCACGCCACTCATTTTGGTATTAAGAATTTCATATGTATTATTTGTAGAATTTATGGCTTATGCATCATTTCTGTAACATGGTTTGTTGTATTTCTCTAATTAGACTTTGTAATATTTTTTCTTTGCTAACTAAGTTATGTGGTTATTATTATTGTCAATAATAATAATTTTATTTTCTTAATAAAATTAATTAAAAATACATAATATGTTTAAAAATAGATACAAAATTAATAAATACATTTACCGGTTATTATGATATACAACTAATTAAAAAAATAGATTTAAATATATGAATTACTTTTATAATCACAGTTATAAATGATATTTATTACTAATATACATATTTGGGGCTTCAAATTGGTAAAAATCACCCTTAAAATGCTCTAAAATTAAAATTCTACCGCGACGACCGATACCTAGTCCGTTACGGGCGTACCAATACCGATACCGCACTACTGCGATCGCGACCACATTCTTATTTTATGGGTACAGTGCGGGTCATGCGGGTACGAGGTGGGTCAGGTGGGGCGGGGCGGGCATGGGGTGGGTATAGGTTAAGATCCATCCCCGCTGGTTTTTATCCCCATTCCCGCCCTACCACTCGCTAAACCTAGACCAATCCCCACTGACATCCTTATTTATCACCATCTTCGATTTCTCCATTGCAGCCGATCATTTCTCCATTAAAGGCTTCAAATTTTAGCGATGGAAGAGAGATAATGGATGTCAAATGTGACAGAGAGGTGGGGTGATGAAGGCCCTATTCTTTTGAGATTGTAACATAGTAGAATAAGTATTAGCAGAGCAGATTGAGTCAACACAAAAGAGTTGAATAGAATAAGTATTAGCAGAGCAGATTGAGTCAACACAAAAGAGTAAAGCAGAGCAGATTTCAACAGAGCAGCTTTAAAGAATATTGCCGTATTATCTTGAATTAATTTTGCTTACTGACGAAATTACATTGCCACCCTTACCTAAACAATGTACCTTTACCTTTTTTTTTGGTGTAAAGGAGGGTCAAACCCATTTTATTCATAAAAATAAACCGATTACATAACAAAGCGAGAAGAAGTTACACCTAACACATCCTCCCAAAGAAGATTTTTTATTTCGATCGGAGGATATCGAAATAAACTATCTTCTCTTCAAATACAACCCCCATATTAGCTAACTTATCAGCCACTTTATTACCCTCCCTAAAACAATGAACTAAACTAACATTACTACTAAAGGAATTAATAAAGTTGCCACACGAATTTAGAATATGAATGCATTCTCCTCCTCTCTGATAAACACCTTATGTCTATCAACCTTTAGAATATTAATGTACCTTTACCTTTAGATAAACACCTTATGTCTATCACGAAGATAAACTTGTATTTTCTCTCGTACTCTTAGAGTCGTACTACGTTAAAACCCTGAACCTCATCCAAGTTTCGCCTCCACCAAAATCCTGAAAAAATGGGGGCACTCACACTCAGACTACCTTCTCTCTCATCCATTATCATCCCACCATCTTTCTCCTCTCGCTCGACGGCTGCTATCCTCCGCCGCCGCAACCACCACCATCTTCAACCCACCATCAGATTCTGCACCAGAAGTGCAGCATCAGCAAATACATCCGCTTCAACACCCACTTCCAGCACCAAGCCTAAATCCCAAGACAAAGTAATCACCCCACGTTCTCAGGACTTCAATGCTTGGTACCTTGACATTATTTATCATGCCGAGCTTTCCGATTACGGCCCTGTTCGTGGTACCATGGTTATTCGCCCTTATGGTTATGCTATCTGGGAATCCATTCAGGCACTCTTTCTTTTTCCCTTATATTTTTTTATCGGGTTTTGATCTCGTGTCTAGGGTACCACTCTTCGCGACTTTAACCAACTAAGTTAATTGCGCCGGTTTGGATTGATAATTATTTTTGGGTGCTTGACATTGTACCTTTTGTAATTTGAATTGTTACCTTTTGTTTTATTGGGTTCTGATCCCGTGTCTTGGGTACCATGCTTCACGACTTTAACCAACTAAGTTACTTGACAATTCACCAATTGGGTTGATTATATTTTTTGGGTGTTTGAATTTTATGTTGTTTGCTTAATTATTGATATGTTTGGTTAATTGGGTATTTGCAGGATTATTTAAATGTTAAGTTCAAGGAAACTGGTCACAGCAATATGTACTTCCCACAGGTACCAGTGTTCTTCCCCAGTGTCCTGTATATTTGATTGTTTTTTGGTTTTATGCAGTTCAGTTATGTTGTTTACATAATTACTCCTTTTTTTTAAGGATGTTCTTATTTAGAATGGTGAATTTTAATTGGAATTATATGTCTCTTGATTGCTTTGGTTGTTTTATACATTAATAACACATAAATTTGTATATTTGCGTAAAAGTTAGAGTTCATTGAGGGAATGTGATTGACTAGTCTCATTTGAGTCCATTAGTTGATTGCATGAAATTGTTAATCTTGTTGGTATATGATTAATTGGTGTCTATCAAACGTAACACACTTAAATACTTAGTACTTCATATCAACAGATTTTCAACATGGAAAAGTAACAGTTGGTTAACATCTCCAAATTAATGCTCAATTTAGCTCATCTTATGAAATAAGAGGGCGTTTAGCATGGGGTAATAAGAAAAGGGAAAGGGAATCATAGGATATACTTCCTCCGCTACGTATTACTCACAACAAAGGGGTGTTATTTGTGAGACATAAAATATTCCTTTGTTGCGAGTAATATGTAACGGAGGGAGTAATAAGTTGCAAATAGTAGAAATCAGTTATAGTTAGTGAATATTGGTTACATGCAATACGTAATGCAGCAAACTAGTAAAAAAAAACTCCATATCTAATAAGTAAAAATTAGTTCAATTTGAGTAAACCAGTTTTAATCAGTAAATACGGTAACCTCATGTAGTAATGAATTATGTAATTAAATCAGTTCTGATTAGTTAAAATAAGTTTCAATTTGTAGTATTCAGTTTTAATCATAAAAATTTTGGTAACTTCCTAGTATATACTACTTCAAATTAGTAAAAAATAGCTATAATACGTGAATACTTACCAGTAATATTCAGTTTTAGTTACTAATAGGACTATGCAAAATCTGGAAAACCAAAACTCAATCCATAAACCGAAAAAAGGAACCAACAATGTGGGTATTCGATATGAAATAGTTGGGTTAGGATCAGATTTTTTGAATACATAAAAATTTCAATGGGTGTGGAGTCCGGACAGAAAGCTCATAAGGAATTACTTACTCATTTAACGAATTTTTATTTTTTATTTTTTTTTTACTTTTATTTTTTTATTTTTATTTTTATTTTTTTTGAGGAAAAACTCAGATAACGAATTTTTTTTTGACTTTTCCTCTTCTTTTTACTTTTCACCTTTTCACTTTCACTTTCCCTTCCATTTGTTCTAGGTAAAACCAAATTCCCAGACATCATATTAACTAAGTGACTAACTATGATGCATGAGTACCTCACTTGATCATCGTCCCCGTACTAAACACGCAGTACACACCCATTATTTTATATTTTTTTAACAAACTTTTCTTACAATTTATTTATTTTGATGATCTTTTATATAATTTTTTCATCTTATATGAATGCTAAAAGAAAAAATTATCAAATTTCGTTAAAGAACAAACTTCCTTCGTTCTTTTTTACTTGACTCGCTTTGACTTTTACACTATTCACCACCCCTCCTTTGACCGTCTTTTATGAATAGCATGTAAGGAAAAACATATTCATGTGAGATATTTTTGAATTCGTCTCAATAAATACTATCATAATATATTACTTTTGTAATTTTTACTTATGGAGAATAAAAGTTTTGAATTGGCAAGCGTGTTAAAAGAAACAAGTCAATTAAAAAAGAACTGAGGAAGTATTATATAATACTGAATTAACCATACCCTTATCCGTTATATTTTAAACTAGCGTATTACATACCCGATTCTGTACCCAACCTTGTGCAACATAGGTGATTAGTATAATGTATTTGCAAGAAAGAGATAGAAAGACAACAAAAAAACAACCCTAGTTGTCTACTGATTATTGTGACTTAGTACAGTGCTGCTTGCTACTGCCTAGTTGCCTAATGCCTCTATCTTGCTTCTTTTTTATTATTATTATTATTATTATTATTATTATTATTATTATTATTATTATCATTTATTAATTAGAAGAAGAGAAGAGAAGAAGAAGAAGATTATTATTTTATTGGTATGTTATTTTCCCATTGGTTTCTTGTACTACTATTAAGGATTTGAGATATCAAATGTTAAATGTTTAATACCCTTGTTATTGGTGGATATATGTAGATTTCAGTTTAAACCTTTGGTGCCTGTATAGTATTTAAGTAAATCCGTGAATTAGATCGAGTCGTTATCTTATCTGATCAAACCGATCTGAAAAAACTTGATATCCAAATAAGTAGGTGCTGAAAGTTTTGGATACAATTTAGTCTTGACAAATTTGCGTCACGAAAATAAATAATATATGAAATAAATTTCTAGATGATAACTAAACTCGAATTCAGGTGAACTAAACGGGCTTAAGAAAAGTTTGTTGGTAAACTAGAGTTGATATATTCAAGAGGAAATACTAATGAAGGATAAGGTATTTATGTAAATATAGCTCTTTTAGTTTCATGCTTGTCTGTTTAGTATATCTTACTTGTGTGCACGAGTTATGCAGTATATTGAGAGTAAAGAACTCTTGTATTTGTGCCATTTTAGTCCCTCTAAACTCTTTTGTGCTCTTTTAGTCTCTCCTCCACCTCGAATGGTGTTTTCCAGCCAAAAGTCAGGGACTATGCTGGCTAAGCAATAGTTTAGTCCCTCAACTTTGGGTTGACAAACACCAAACATGGTGGAGGAGGGACTAAAAGAGCACAAAAGAGTTTAAAGGGACTAAAAGTGCACCAAATACAAGAGTTGAGGGACTGTTTTTACTCAGTGTATTGAAGAAGAGGGTACTTTAATATATTTAGCCCTCATTTTACTAGTAAAATCTATTGGAAAAATTGTCAGGAATATTACGACCTTTCAGCGGTCTTCCATAAATATAACGACCTTTGGATTATCCCGGAATATTACGACCTTTGACTCTGATCTTCCATAAATAGGATAAAAAACCGATAACCTGTTTAAAAGGTTACCCAAGACACGTGTCGCGTTGTGATAGGTTAGAAATTTTAATTTTGATTTTTATAATTTTCTTTTTTAAGAAACTGATTTTTGATTAAGATAAAATTAAAAAAAAAAAGAAAGAAAAATGTAAAACCCACCCTGTCCTTCCCCAACCATACCAGCAACCCAAACGGTTTCCCATCATCCACCTTCCCCTCCCCTTCTGACTAGCCTCGACGTTTTCCGACGACCGGCGACCACCCCATGCTCTTCTCTTCCCTTTTTCGACCACGCCACCTCTTTCCCTTCTCAATTTTGTTCCATAGTAGCGACCATACCCTTCCCTCCAAGTACCTTTTCCCCTCCTCTAACGAGCAACCCCACCCCCTTGACCAGCAACCACCCCATTCCTCTCCCAAATTCGAACTCTGGTAGCCCCCATCTTTTCCCTTTCATTTTTGAACCCCTGGCTTTATATTCTCATCCAAATCCCACCACCATCGAAATCGACCTCCGACCACTTCATCTGAATTTCTACCCAACCTTTTCATTTTCGACCCCCAACACTATATACTTGCTTGCATTAATGGATAGAGGACGGGGAAGCGGGAGTTACGGTGGGGGTTTCACGGGGTTGGGTGAGGCTGGAGGCCACTTCATCTGAAATTCTACCCAAAACCCAACCCTTTCATTTTTTAATTATTTAAATCATTTTTTTTATATTAAGATCATTTTTAAAAATAAGAAAATTGTAATTTTTTTTAAAAAGTATTTGACCAATTAAAAAGTGACATGTGTCACACTTAACCCTTTTAGCAGGCCACCAACCAGTTACGTCCTATTTATGGAAGATCAGGGTCAAAGGTCGTAATATTCCGAGATAATTCAAAGGTCGTTATATTTATGGAAGACCGCTGAAAGGTCGTAATATTCTTGACAATTTTTCCAAATCTATTTTCATAATGTAAATTTCATAACAAATATGTACTCCCTCCGTTCATAATGTTAGTCCCATATACTATTTTGGGCGTTTCAAAATGATCTACCCATATTGAATCTATTCCTTATTTTATTTTATTTTATTTTCCTAATTCAGTCTTGTAATTTCTAATCCCATAAGTGGATTAATGACATGGCAGTAATGAAATATTTTGATTGGTCATCAATCCCATTAGTGGATTGATCCATTAGTGGATTGATGATATGGCATTTGATTGATATTTCTCACGTTAAACAAGCATTGTAATTGATGCTTTCCAAAGAAAAAAAAATCAGAACAGAACTAACTAAGCAATTTTTGTACTAAAATGTAAGCTTCCAAATATGATTCATTCTCTTATTTTTTGTGATTGATTCTATATGGGACTAACAATGTGAAACGGAGGGAGTATTATTAGTAACTTTTTAAAATTTATAGACACCAAGGGTTGTCACACAAGATGAGCGCGAAGCTTGTTACTCAAAGCATTTAGGTATAATAAATTTTTATTTTGAAACACCAATGGTTTCTCATTTTTTAAGAGATTAATTGACATCCAATTAAAGGGATTTTGTTGCACTAGTTTGAAGGAAATTTTTATACGCCGGGTTATGAATTGGGGGGAAATTTTATGTGAGAGATGGAAGGTGTGGGAAAGAGGGATGATTATAAATTATAAATTGGGTTAGCGGGCTAGGCTCCTTTGGAGTGGGGCCAGGGTAAGCCTAGTGGGGTTGATCTCACAACCATGTCCTCACCGCTAGACAAGTACTACTTGGTTAAAAGTGGAGCTATTGGCTGGGAGTCTTTGTGGAATAGAATGGTGTATGTTAATTAACTTTAATGTTTGTCTAGGGTGTTCATGTTGTAAAGTAAGATAGCTTTGATTTTTTTTTTTTTTTTTTTTTTTTTGGACTTTGTCCTATATTAGTGTATAGTCTGTACATTCTATTATCATTCTCAAAAATTCCCTTTACCTTTTGGAGTTACATGGAGCATTCCCAATATAAATGAAATGCTGTCAAACTGCATGAAATCTTAGGAGATATCATATTATGATTTGGGCATTATATGTTTTCAAGTGTTGCTTGAGTTTGCAATATCTCTGTCTCTCCCCCTCTCTTTTTTCTCCTTTTTTTTCTAAGTTATTTGTCTGACACCATTTTTTAAAAACCTTTTTGCAGTTTATACCGTATTCATTTATAGAGAAAGAAGCTAGTCATGTTGAAGGTTTTAGTCCAGAATTAGCTGTTGTCACTATTGGTGGAGGAAAGGAACTCGAAGAAAAACTTGTGGTACTATTATGAATGACGATTTCATTATTTATGCTTTTGACATTACTTAATTTAAGTTTTTTTTTTCTTCTTTTTTTTTTTTTTGGCATCAAAGTTGGTAAACTGAGTCTTGGCTTTGATTGTTGTACTTGTTGAGGTTCTGGCAGGTTCGACCTACTAGTGAAACTATAGTAAACCATATGTTCACTCAATGGATCCAAAGTCATCGTGACCTTCCTTTAATGATTAACCAGGTGAGATTACAATAAGCTAGGAACTTTATATCTCTCCTTTTTTTACTTCTATCTATGTCTAAAAGTTTCATTTTTAGTGGGCAAATGTCACAAGATGGGAGATGCGCACAAAGCCATTTGTGAGGACTCTTGAATTTCTTTGGCAAGAGGGTCATACTGCTCATTCCACTCCAGAAGAGGCAGAGAAAGAGGTTTTTTTTTTTTTTTTTTTTTTTTCCATAAAATATCTATAGTAAGTTAGATGTGATAAATGGCAATACTCTTAACTACTCGATAAATTTTTCTTGTTACAGGCCTTGCAGATGATTGATGTCTACACAAAGTTTGCTTATGAGCATGCTGCAATACCTGTAATTGCAGGCAGGAAATCAAAGGTAGAAACATTTGCTGGTGCTGATAGAACTTATACAATCGAGGCTATGATGGGTGACAGGAAAGCTTTACAAGCTGGGACTAGCCACAACCTTGGACAGAATTTCTCACGTGCATTTGGCACACAGGTTCAGCCTAGTGGCACTTATGGCTTGCATATGTTTAATCTGAAATGATGCTGCTGGTTGAATGAAGGATTTGAACATTTATATATGCAGTTTACTTATGAGAATGGGCAAAGGCAACATGTGTGGCAGACTTCATGGGCTATAAGCACACGTTTTGTGGGTGGTATAATCATGACTCATGGTGATGATGCTGGTTTAATGCTTCCTCCAAGGGTTGCTCCTATACAGGTAACTTGTATTTTCCAACTACTCTTTTATAAAATGAATGTGTGACATCTTGGCATGAGCTTAGTGGCTGCATTTCAAGAATTATGTCTTCATGCAACAAAGATTATTGTATTTTTTTGTAACAAATGGTAAAATAAAAGATGGGACAACTAGAAAGGGAATCTGATTGCTTACAGAGTCAACAAATTGCGCATGCCAGATTTATCTAAAGCTTGAATTTGTGTTACTGTAGGCAAAAAGTTCTCCTTCAACAACTACCTTATTTTAGTTGTATTATTTTTTAGGAAAACTGATTAAATAAAATGATTTTTTTCCATCAAAATCAACACAAACATACATCTTTTGATCTAGAAAGTTTATCTCACTTACTGTAATCATGGAAAGCTTCAGATAAGTGATTGGATGTGAGCCGAGGTGAATAATGAGAGATGGAGTAAAAGGTGAGTGGGGGTGAGGAATTATGTATAAAGTTAACAAAAATGAATGGAAAGGTGTAAATAGTTGTCTAGTATGATAAGTTTCTGAAAAACCCCAAATGAAAAATAAGTTAAACTTTCAGGATCGGAGAGAGTATTTTCAGTTTAAGGTTGAGATTGTAAAGAAACAACTTGCCTGCCACCTAGAAAATGAAGAACAAAGATATGAAATTTGAAAGGGAGAACAAAGAGACCTTAAACGTCATTCTGGTTTGATGGAATGTCATCCTTGAAGTAAAATGCTTGTACTTTTTGATTTACTCATTAAATAGTATAGGACTATAGGTTATATGTCTAGATTGTGTAGAACTTATAGTTTCGATCATGAGTTGTCTTTTCTATGGTTCAAGTTATGTTGAGTAATTTTCTGTTTATTTTGGTGTAGTTTAATCCTGATTTCGTGTTATATTGATTATATGCCCTTTCAGGTTGTGATTGTACCCATTTGGAAAAAGGAAGAAGAGAAATTAGGAGTTCTTGATGCTGGCATTTCTACTTATGAAGCCCTGAAAAGTGCTGGGATTAAAGTTAAATTTGATGACTCTGAGCAGCAAACCCCTGGATGGAAATTTAACTTTTGGGAAATGAAGGTGTGAGTTCACTCTTGATTATTGTCACGAGGCTTATTTCTGGCATCCCAGCACTTTTTTCTTACCATATGATTCTCTGTATGCTTTATCATGTAATTGTTACTGCTTTTATCTTTCCATTATACTGCTTTGCTTTCTCAAATCTCTGGTAGTCTAGACATTTAAGCATCATGCCATATTTTTTTTACCATTTTTAGATTTCTGTGGCATCATATTTAGGTATTAACAACATAGCTCATGTGATGAAGTAGTGTGAAATTTTTTCCTCATGTAAAACTTCATTTTTTTTAATGGTGACATCTATTAACCTTGGATGTTGAACTGTTAAGGTTCATATTACATTCTATTAGATCTTTCCTTACATAAGCAGTGCTTTCATACTAAATTAGTAATTAGGAGTGAATTGTCAAACAATTGGTGATGCTAGAATCAAATATTAATAAACAGTAAAAACATACTTGTGATAAATACTATAAGATCTTTTTCCCTACATACGCAGTGCTTTCATACGAAATTAGGAATTAGGAGTGAATTGTCAAACAATTGGTGATGCTGGAATCGAATATCAATAAACAATGAAACATACTTGTGACAAATACATCTCCCATACTCCCTTATTGCTGTGATCAAAATGAATTCTGGTTAAGGCGAAAGGTTCAACATATCCTATATGCCATTAAAATTCTGATGCTTTGTTGGTCTACTACAATATAAGCTATATTTACACCATGAAACTGCTGGGATGCTGCCATGACTTGGTTCTGTTTCTAGTTGCTGAAGTTTTTGATATAATTGATACTTTGGTTGTGAGTATTGTTTTATTGCCAATTTCATTGGTTTTTAAAGGAAAAATTGGCATGATTAATCCCAACTTTGCTCCATTCAATGAAATTAATCCCAACTTTCTTTTGTTTTTTTTTATTAATCCCAACTTTATACCATGTCCGCCCAAAACACACCTAAGTGACTTGCACACCTAAGTGACTTGTAACCTGCTAAGCAGGTTCACATTTGTGAGTTGGATTTTTGTTGCCCATGTGTCACCACGTGATTGGTCAAACCAAAATTTAAAAAATATAAATTTGGCAGCCACCCTAAAATATGACAGCCACCCTAAACCACCCTAAACGGTAGCCACGGCCAGAATCGGGGAAGGGATGGGAGTGGGTGGCCGAATTCGAGAAAAGGGCGAGAGAGTGCTAGTGGTGGCCGGATTCAGTAAGGGGAAGTGTGAGTGTGGCCGAATTCGAGGAGGGGAATGAAGGGGGTTGCTCAAATCAGGGAAGGCAAGGGAGGGACTGGCCAGATTTGAGCTTTGGTGGTCGGAATCGAGGGAGGAAAAGGTTGTGGTGGCCGGAATCAGGGGAGGGGAAGGCTAAATTCTGAATTCAAATCGAAATGGGGCTAAATTTAAAGCTTGCGGCTGCAAATTGGGATAAATGGGTCGCCGGAGGTGGAAAGATGGTGGCTGGTTGTGTGGCAGTAGGGGAGCAGCGGTTGGTGGTGGCTGAGCTCCCAGGTGGTGCGTGTGGGGCAACTGCTGGTGGAGTTTGCTGCTTGGTGTTGCGGTGAGTGCTGATGAGGCAGGGGAGGTGAATTGGAGGTGCGGTGCTGGTGAGTAGTTGTAGTTATGACGTTGATGCTGTTTGAATTGTTGTTTGGCCGGCTGAAAGGTCGCCGGAATCGGGGGAAGGGAAGGTGGCCATGGCTGCCTTTTTTTTTATTTTTAATTTTTTAAAATCAATTATGAGCCGACAATGTGTCTGGTAACCGTAATATCAGGTTAGTTGACCGGTTGGGTGTGTTTTGGGCGGATGTAGTATAAAGTTGGGATTAATGAAAAATAAATGAAAGTTGGGATTAATTTAGCGGACGGAGCAAAGTTGGGATTAATCTTGAGCAATTTTTCCTCTTTTTTTTTTTTTAATTTTTATTTTGTTATCATTTTTTTTTTACTTTTCTTTGAGTATACTAGTTTTTGGATGCATCTTTGTTGAGAATGGGATAACTCAGAGCATCTTAGATACGATTACATCTTCTGTCTGGCTCTCTAAATCAAAATTTATTTGACAGGGAGTTCCTGTAAGGATAGAAATTGGTCCACGTGATGTTTTGAATAAGAGTGTGGTCATATCAAGAAGAGATATTCCTGGTAAACAAGGAAAAGTATTTGGAGTGTCCATGGAACCCGATGTTTTGGTTTCTTATGTAAAAGACAAGTTGGATGAAATACAGGCATCATTGTTGAGTATGGCAACATCATTCCGTGATAGGTATACTCCTTTGCTTTATTTGTGATTCTTCAGCTAGTTGTAGATGCGTATTCTTATCTTTAAAACTGGATCATAATACTTTTCTTTTAATAGTGGTAAATTGTGGTGAATTATATTGTGAACTGAGCATTCTGTTTTTGAGCTGCTTTGTGCACAGCTATGCACTATGTCATTATGCTAGTGTGACTACTAATTTGACATCCCATTTTATGTTTATTGTTAGGTATGTAAAAAAAATAAAACACTTATTAGAAGATAACTTATTGAATAAAAAAAGATGATTAAGGTGAGACCCAACAACAAACAACCTAGTACAAATCCTACAATTTCTACCTTGGGTAGAATTTTGTGAAACTGCTAAAGAGACTGTTTTGAAAGACCCTTAAAAAACCTTTTAGATAAAGATGGAGAGACTATGGACCTGAAATTTTGCACAGTATGGCTTTAAAATCCAGATTACTAGAATGCCATGATTGCTGTCTTTTCCTATTAGTCGAAAATCCCAACTTCCTATGCCAGTCCGGTGGCACCCACCCCCAAATGGAACCTTAAAGACTCATATACTTAAGTTGTTCCTTCATAACCTTGACAAAAGTTGCAGTGTTTTGATCTGGTAGGATGCTTTGGTGCTAGCAATATGGGCTCATTTGCTTGCTTGCTTCTCACCACATATTTTGTCTTCATTCAATTAAGGTCCTTCTCTCTTAATAAGTTATTTGGGACATAAAACTTCTGGGTGGGTGAAGCAGAAGCCTTTACTAGGACAGTTCTTAACATAATTAAGGTATCCTTTACTTGCTTTAAATTCATTTGTGGGTTACATGTAGTGGGTGACTATGGCATAGTCCAGGTTTTGACTTCTCTTCGCCTGAAATAAGGTGTTGTGGTCTGTTAATTGGACTCGGCCAATATCGCCGAGTGTCCGTGTCGACACGACACGGACGCCGACATGAAATTCGTGTTGGATTATCCACTTTGCACTCGGACACTTCAACTCAGAGAGAACAGAGTGGAAGAGAAGATACAGATCTGATTTTTTTTTTTTAATAAAAAAAATACAAGAAAAGACCATACTAAATCCTACCTTGCCATTCAGATACAAAACCGTGGAAAACCCTCATAATTAGACTTGAAATTTGAAGTTCTATGCCATGATTTTAGAGAATTATGAGTAGAAATTATAAATGGCGGACATAGCTATGTTTTACAAAGAAAGTGAAAGAAAAAAGGAAGGAGAGAGGAGGAATAGGGGGTGGGTGGGTCACAACTGTAACTCTAAGTCAATTTTTTTTTTTAAAAAAAAAGTTATCATATCACGTGAGGGATAGGAGAAATTTTCTGCTTTATTCATATCTCTTTGGGCCCACTCACACCTCATTTTCCACTTTGTTATTGTTTTATTTAAGGAATTATAAGTACACATATTAACTTAATTTAAGAAATTTTGTCAATAACTACCAATTAAATCACGTGTTTTGAAAACAACTACCTATTAAAAAAGTTTTTTAAAAGAACTATCATAAAGTTGTAAAAAGTTTAAATAGTACTACCACTCTAACAATTTTGACTAGAATCTCTGGTATTTGAGTCTCATTTTTTATCACTTTTTACCTTTATAAAGGGTAATTTAGTCAATTTAGATGATGATTTTATGAGGTAAAGGTAAAAAGTGAAATCTACATGCCGAATATTCTACTTGGAATTATTAGAGTGGTAGTGCTACTTTAAACTTTTTACAACTTTATGGTAGTTCTTTTAAAATAAAATTTTAATAGGTAGTTATTTTCAAAACACGCGCTTTAATTGGTAGTTCTTGACAAAATTTCCCTTAATTTACTTTGATTTTAATGAAATTCTGATAAATTATAATATTGTAATTTATGATTTATTTGTGAATAAAAAATGACGTGTCCCCGCACCCGTGTCCAAATTTCGGACAGTGTCCCCGTGTCCTAAAATTTTGAAAATTGCCGAATCGAATACTTGGACACGCATCCGACTCCCGTTTCCAAGTCCAAGTAACATAGTTTGTGGTATAACTTTATTAATCTTTCTATTTTAGTGTTGATCTCATCTGGTGTACTAGTTTGATTAGATTTTGACTGCATATTAAATTATTAAGGGAATATGTAAGAAAAAAATTATGAAGTGTGTTAGATTTGTCTCAAACCCTCAATGACTACTTTTCAACTATGTGAATATTTTAATTTATTACTAATGTGTATTTAAAGATACATAGCTATAATCAAACAGAAATCAATATATTTTCTGGTTTGATCTAATGTTATCTGGTTTGATTTTGACTAGATAAAGAAATTAGTTTTCAAAAAAGATTAAAGAGAACAGATTCTATAGGAAAAATTGAACGTTGTTGTTTGATTTACAATTACCTGATGGTGAGCCTCTTCAAAAAGCTGATTATTTAGAAAAATAAAATTAGTAACGCAGCATAAGTGGATCTTTGTTGTACAACATGAAGCTGTTCCCAATATCAGAAATTGTCTTATATTCTTGTAATAATGTCAGTTCCCAAACTGTAAAGAACTAATTTTCTAGTATGTTCTTGCCTCGTGAAGTGCCCTCTTAAAATGCCTACCAAAATTGATAGAGTATGATTACATCATAAACACAAAGTGTGAATATGTATTAACAAGGTCCTTTTTTCTTTTTTTAATTAGAAATGAGAATACTCTTACCTGTCCCAACTTTGTAGTGCCTGTAAAATTTATCAATGTCACAATATGATCTGTGACTTTAATGCATTGAGTACTTACATGAAGCAGTCTGCACCTATGTATAAAAAGGCTCAAGGCGCACCAAGGCGTTTCGGAGTACCTTGCGCCTAAGGCGCGCCTTAGTGCGCCTCATTGAAGTGAGGCGCATATAACAAGCAATAAAAATTAAAAATTCTGAAAAAAACTGTGCGCCTCAGGGGTGCGCCTTAGGATTTAATCAATTGTGAATGTATTAATTGTTGTTTCCTTAAATATTTTGAAATTCCTATGGGGGATATAAGAATGGAGTGGAGTATGTATGACGGTAGGAAGTCTGAATACGGCAGGATACAAGCTATCGATGATCGGAAATTGTTACAATTGTTCAGAAGGGGTTGTTTACTCACCTGATTATAAAAGATAACTTTAAGTTTCAAAAATATAGGCATTAAATGTTGTTGAGGTATGCTCCATAATCAGTTGGGATTCTATTCTTCAATTGGGCCCACGTATATTTGCCTTATATATCTTACTAATTGACCCCAGTACTGCAGTATGGCCTAGTATTTTAGGTGTAATTAATAAATTTATCAAGTTTGTCCCTCTTCCTTTCTCTTCTCCTTGCCTCTCATGCCAGCACACTTTTGGTGCAGACCCATGGGAAGTCACTGATTTTGCCAATCCATTACTGTTTACCCTTTTTTATAATGGTTGATATGATAGACCAGCTGGAAGTCACTGATAATTTGATAATGGGGTCTTTGGATCCATAGACCCCATTGCTATGTGCAGAAGTTGCTGTCAATAGTGCTAAGTTAAAATTTTACCAAGTCATGTTTCCTGATAAAAGTAAATTCCAGCAGCCCTAATACACAGCCATGTTTACAGTTTACTGAGGTTGTGGGACAGTTCCAAATCTGAAAAACTGTGTTTAGGCCATCAAAATCCGGGCAAGGGAGAGGGGTGGCCTGGAAATGTGCTGGAGGAGAAATGCGGAAGGGGGTTGATGTGGGTCAGTATGCAGTGGTATGTGATATTAACTTTAAGGAGATTCATACAATGATGGTCTGTGTGTAAGAGCTTGTCCCATCTCTAGAAAGAGCTGTTTGTTAAATGGATATTACGTTAGTGAAGATTACCAGGCATTATTTACTTGAGATAAGGATTTTACTTGTGTGTCATATGGCTGTTTTATGGAAGTATGCATGCTTCTCATCTTCTAATGCAGAAAGGTAGTCATTACTCATTAGTTGTACCTTTATGTTGGTTGTATAGAGTGCCTTTTTGATTTTTTTTTTTTTTTTTTTTTTTTCTCAATATGTTAACTGACTAAAATAATATTCGGCAGTAACATTGTGGATGTGACATCATATGAAGAGCTTAAAGTGGCAGTATCGGATGGAAAGTGGGCAAGGGGTCCTTGGTCTGGCAGGTATTCTTCTTCTCCGCCAATCTTTCTCCTACCATGTTTCATTTCTTACTTAAGATTAAAGAAGCTGATGTTTAGAGCAAGAGTTTGAAATCATATCCTTTCTTTATTATGTGAACTATGTATCTGTTTACTATAATTTGTTTCTCATTGCTTTGTACAGTGACAAGGATGAGTTGAAAGTAAAAGAAGAAACCGGGGCAACAATTAGATGTTTCCCTTTTGAACAACCTCAAGGGACAAAAACTTGCTTGATGACAGGAGGTCCTGCTGAGGAAGTCGCAATTTTTGCAAAATCATACTAGCCAGAGGCTGACTCTAGCTAATGAATGCAAAGGGAGTTTTGCTTTGGCATCATATTTTGGTTGCAAATTGTTCTAAGATGCGATTTTTTATGAAGCAGATGTTTAGGAACAACAGATATGATTAGTTCTTTCGCACCAAATCGAGAATACATGGCATACATTGTTGTACAATTACCTTCATATACTGTTTGATGTGCGAGATTTTATCTTTTCAAAAAAAAAAAAAAAAAAAAAAAAAAAAAAAAAGTGAGATATTATAGGTGAGTGAATTGTAGTACGTAGCAATATTCTTCATTTCCAACTTGTAGACTTTTTGGTCCAAGGTTTACAATACATTCAATTTATCATGATTCAATTCATTGTGTTGCTCCTAAATTTTGAATAAAATGTGGCTTGGTCTTGCAATAAATTGCTCTTCTTAATTTCTAAAAACTCGAGTTCATCTGGTTTTGATACTAGATAGCAATTTTGTTTCCCAAAAAAAAAAAAAAATAAAATAAATAGATAGCAATTTACCGCGTTGGATAATTTTCACACTTGTTTTAATCACAACATCAACTTATGGTAGTCCTTAACCAAATAGCAGCTGTGTATTATATTGCTGGAGATATGACCTCTAAGTTATATAAATTGGGAGATGAAGCCTTGTACCAAGTAAGAGGAGCATCCATTGAATACCGGGAGAGGAGTAGACTGCGGCTATCCATTCAGCCCGCTTGTCCAGAAGCGACACTTCACTCCCTAAAGCCTGCCCGAAATTCTCAAAGTTGCACTTGCTGTTCCTAAAGTTATTAGATTGAGTTCTTTCCTCCTCTGTGGGTTTGACTCGTCATCCTCGAATATCACAGCTCCGAATTTGGTGCCACTACAGCCATCTACGGATCTACTACTAGTAGCCACCGTAACAGCCTCCCAGAACATCCATAACCACCCACCTTTTATCACCAAAACTACCGAAAATGAGACTTATTGAGCAAATCTCTGTCTAATTATTTTTGTCATTGATGAGACAATAACAGTGTGCACTAGTAATTTTAGACCTCATTTTACTAAAAACATTGTACCAACATGATATGAGGTCTAAAAATACCAATGAACATTGTATTGGTCATTTCAAAAATCTGTAATATTTTCACTATAAGCCTGTTTGCAAATACAATCGGAATTTTGTATTGTAATTGTATGTTCTTATCCAAAATTTGCATACAAGAAACCGAAATGTACTTGTATAATGATCAAATTAATGCATAAAAACAAAAACAAATCATCAAACATACTAGGAATTATACATGATTCAATCTGAACGTTTCTATGAATGGCACACATACATATATGTAATTGTGTAAAATGCATTTTTCGTAAGAACATTGAAGTGATGATTGAACCATTACATGCAACAAGATCAAACTTCAAATTAAAGTT